>NC_047092.1:85736932-87144432 GCF_902459505.1 Geotrypetes seraphini | reverse complement strand
ACTCCTCATCCTATCTTAACTTCATAAAACTAGTTAAAACCAACCTGTTTAACCGATTTGTAACCAAGAATTCTTAAAGCCTTATCCCTTTGTACTATTTACATGTACTTGATGTCCCTACATTGTGACTTTTACTCTCTCTCTCCCTCCCCTCAAATATTAATGTATTCAAAGACTTCATTGTTATTTTTTCGCTGACTGTCCAGCTCTTCTTATTGTAAACCGCCTTAAACTACTATGGATTTGGCGGTATATCAAAATAAAATTATTTATTATTATTATTATTGTTATTTATTATTAAGTCTATTCCCTTCAGTACCTTGAATGTTTCAATCATGTCCACTCTCAATCTCCTCTGTTTGAGGGAGAAAAGGCCCAGTTTCTCTAATCTTTCAATGTACGGCAACTCCTCCAGCCCCTTAACCATCTTAGTTGCTCTTCTCTGGACTCTTTCGAGTAGTACCGTGTCCTTCATGTACGGCGACCAGTGCTGGATGCAGTACTCCAAGTGAAGGGCGCACCATTGCCCGGTACAGCGGCATGATAACCTTCTCTGATCTGTTCGTGATCCCCTTCTTTATCATTCCTAGCATTCTGTTTGCCCTTTTCGCCGCCACCACACATTGCGTGGACAGCTTCATTGACTTGTCGATCATAACTCCCAAGTCTCTTTCCTGGAAGGTCTCTCCAAGTACCGCCCCGGACATCCTGTATTCATGCATGAGATTTTTGTTACCTACATGCATCACTTTACACTTATCCATGTTGAACCTCATCTGCCATGTTGATGCCCATTCCTCGATTATGTCACGTTGCAGATCTTCGCAATCCCCCTGTGTCTTCACTACTCTGAATAACTTCATATCATCCGCAAATTTAACCACCTCACTTGTACCAATGTCCAGATCATTTATAAAGATGTTGAAGAGCACGGGTATAACTCTTCAAAGAACAACTCAATGAGTTTTTCTGGAGGGAGATCGGTGACATGTTTAAATTGTACTCAGTACCAGCCCAGCTTAAGCATAGCACTTCTAGACAGCAGGGTACCGATTCCAGATCTCCATGGAAGCACTGGTCTACCTCTTTTCGATCCTCCAGTAGACATTAACACTCTCTCCATCGAGGCATCAGTCCTCAACATCACATTGTCATAGTAACATAGTAACATAGTAGATGACGGCAGATAAAGACCCGAATGGTCCATCCAGTCTGCCCAACCTGATTCAATTTAAAATTTTTTTTTTTTTTTCTTCTTAGCTATTTCTGGGCGAGAATCCAAAGCTTTACCCGGTACTGTGCTTGGGTTCCAACTGCTGAAATCTCTGTTAAGACTTACTCCAGCCCATCTACACCCTCCCAGCCATTGAAGCCCTCCCCTGCCCATCCTCCTCCAAACGGCCATACACAGACACAGACCGTACAAGTCTGCCCAGTAACTGGCCTAGTTCAATCTTTAATATTATTTTCTGATTCTAAATCTTCTGTGTTCATCCCACGCTTCTTTGAACTCAGTCACAGTTTTACTCTCCACCACCTCTCTCGGGAGCGCATTCCAGGCATCCACCACCCTCTCCGTAAAGTAGAATTTCCTAACATTGCCCCTGAATCTACCACCCCTCAACCTCAAATTATGTCCTCTGGTTTTACCATTTTCCTTTCTCTGGAAAAGATTTTGTTCTACGTTAATACCCTTTAAGTATTTGAACGTCTGAATCATATCTCCCCTGTCTCTCCTTTCCTCTAGGGTATACATATTCAGGGCTTCCAGTCTCTCCTCATATGTCTTCTGGTGCAAGCCTCCTATCATTTTCGTCGCCCTCCTCTGGACCGCCTCAAGTCTTCTTACGTCTTTCGCCAGATACGGTCTCCAAAACTGAACACAATACTCCAAGTGGGGCCTCACCAATGACCTGTACAGGGGCATCAACACCTTCTTTCTTCTACTGACTACGCCTCTCTTTATACAGCCCAGAATCCTTCTGGCAGCAGCCACTGCCTTGTCACACTGTTTTTTCACCTTTAGATCTTCGGACACTATCACCCCAAGGTCCCTCTCCCCGTCCGTGCATATCAGCTTCTCTCCTCCCAGCATATACGGTTCCTTCCTATTATTAATCCCCAAATGCATTACTCTGCATTTCTTTGCATTGAATTTTAGTTGCCAGGCATTAGACCATTCCTCTAACTTTTGCAGATCCTTTTTCATATTTTCCACTCCCTCTTCGGTGTCTACTCTGTTACAAATCTTGGTATCATCTGCAAAAAGGCACACTTTTCCTTCTAACCCTTCAGCAATGTCACTTACATACATATTGAACAGGATTGGCCCCAGCACCGAACCCTGAGGGACTCCACTAGTCACCTTTCCTTCCTTCGAGCGACTTCCATTAACCACCACCCTCTGGCGTCTGTCCGAAAGCCAGTTTCTGACCCAGTTCACCACTTTGGGTCCTAACTTCAGCCCTTCAAGTTTGTTCAACAGCCTCCTATGAGGAACTGTATCAAAGGCTTTGCTGAAATCCAAATAAATTACATCTAGCATATGTCCTCGATCCAGCTCTCTGGTCACCCAATCAAAAAATTCAATCAGGTTCGTTTGGCACGATTTACCTTTTGTCGATGCTCATCATTGAAACATTGGTGCTCTTCATTGAAGAATCAATGTTCTTATTTGAAGCATTGACACTCTTTATTGACTAGATGCTCTGCATCGAGGCACTACTGCTCTCGATCGCTCAATCCCATGCGTTCAGGGATAAAAACTTATCACTCCTCTTCATCGGATCAGTACCAAAGGCAACGAGGAGCATCTTCTCGTCGTTATCATCATTCTCCACTACAATTTTCATCTTACAGAGAGTCACCGGGAGTTGCTGCAGTTGATTCTGATCTCTCACATCACCATATTGACTCGGAGTGTGACACCCCTCCCCCCTTTGTGTGCTCCCGAGTCATATGGTATACCTTCACAAAAATATCTCTTCCTTTCATTTACTAAATACATTAGGCAGGCCATTACAGGCCTGTTAAATTAGAGGCTGACACTGAGCCTAGAGCAGAGTTCCTTGATGCCTTGGATTATGATGAGCCTCCTAAAGAACTTCTCAAATTACCTTTATCTCCTTAGGAGGCACTCTTCAAAAACTGGGATGCTCTTCTTTCTGTCTCTGCAGCCCCAAGGAAAATTGATTCACTCTACAGATTAGTTTCTTCCCTGGATTTGACAAACCACAGCTACATCATCAATCGTTGTTTGTGTAATCGACCCTTAAAAAATCTTCCAGCACCAGGGTTTATGCTTCTGCATATGGGGGGGGGGGGTGTTGTACTATGGCCAAATTTGGTCGCCGTCTCTACCAAAACTCTGTGTTGGCCATTAGAGGTCTTAATTACTATATGTCATTTTATTTTAAACTCCTTGTAAAGAAGTTGGCTGACTTCGAACAGTATATTCCCCCAGAGCATCTTATGGATTTTCAGCAGACCATTCAGGCTCCTGCATACCAGAAAATATATAAATAATATATGAATTGACTTCGCATTCAACACAAACCTGTCTATGAAGTGTAATCAATATGTTTTAAGTTGCTCAGAAATGTGAAACTCAACAAGGGGGGAACGCACCCCCCTAGAAAGGGAACAGAGTTTACCTCCCAGTCATTGCAACTGTTTCTGTAGGGATCACACTTCAAGCCAGGATGTTGGTTAATAAAGATTGTTACAGTCCTTGAAATGATATAAAGTATAGGATTTTCTCCTTTCTTCTTATACTTGTTTTATACTTGTCAGAACATCACTTATGCATGATTAATAGAATCATAACTTAGCTCAATGAGGGGTTTGGGGTCCCGACGCGGCCCCGTTTCGTGACCTTCGTCAGGAGACCCACTCACGATTGCTGGAAAACTGGCTGTAGTCTTTTAAACTTCAGTTATTTTAAAGTTAGTGATACGACAACATTTCTGCAATACAAAAGTCATTTACAACATCGGGTGTGAGTAAAAATCCATAACCACACCTCAATGAAAAGTATTACTTTTTAAGGCTAAACTAGAGGAGGGAATGCACAAAATACATACCAAAACTGAAAAGCTCTCACACCACAAAGTGTATTCAAACTGCCAGAAAGGACACAGCAGTACACTCCCGATTTAAATAGAGAGAAGGGGGAGGGGTTTGATGACATCATCAAGTGGCTGATGCAATAGTCAAAACTGTAAAGAAAAGCTGTAAAGCAAGAAAACTGTAAAATGCTGTAAAAAATAAATAATAAATAATAAAACAAAAATAATACAATGGTCTGCAATTTATTAACCAACATCCTGGCTTGAAGTGTGATCTCTACAGAAACAGTTGCAATGACTGGGAGGTAAACTCTGTTCCCTTTCTAGGGGGGTGCGTTCCCCCCTTGTTGAGTTTTACATTTCTGAGCAACTTAAAACATATTGATTACACTTCATAGACAGGTTTGTGTTGAATGCGAAGTCAGTTCATATATTATTTATCAAAGCAATTTCTGACTTCTTCTAGTTTTCACTAGTGACATCCCCGCCATCTCATAAGGAAAATTACCAGAAAATATATGGCAAGGAAAGTGTTTGATGCTTTTGAAATGTCAAGAGCATTGGCCGTGTCTGTTGGTATGAGATGTCTTGCTTGGCTACAAGTCTCTGACATGGATATTAATCTTCAAAACTGTTTGGCCAACATTCCATGCCTGGGTGAACTCTTCGGTGATAGGATAGAGGCTGCTATTCAAAAGCTGACTTGGTATGAGCAGAACTGGAATTCTTTTAATAGATCAAAATCTAAGTCAACCATCTACGACTGCTTCAAAACTTGCTTCTTATGCCTATAAGAGATGATTGAAAAGGCGTAGGTCCCAATTCCTGCCCCATACTTTTTCTGCCATTTGGAAGTCAGGTGCACCTGGGGACATATCTTAAAGACCAGAAATCATCTTCCAAAACATGTCCGCTTTAATATCAGCTTCACATTCCTTTTATATCTTTTACATGAATCAGTGTTGTCAGCATGTGTCAGCATGTGACGTAAACACAAACCATATATGGACACAGGTCACATGAAACTTTAAAGACATCAGCATTTTCCTCTATCTCTGGCTGGAGTCCAAAAGGTCAGAAAAAGCCTTAACCAGCAGAACTTCTAATCTAAATCTGTCTGTAAATACGGCTTAACAAAACAATTGAATTCAGTTCACAACATCTCTGTTCAAACATAAATGTCCTTGTAGTATTTTCAAAAAGGGAAAGACAAACAGGGTCTGGCTTTCTTACAGCTGGAAAACATGGCCTAAGGACTTGATACGTGTCCCTTCAATCCCCTCTTATGTCATGAAAATGACGTCATAAATACACAGCATGAGCTGGAAGGGAGTGATACTCTAGATATGTCTCTCAAGGAGGGTTTTTTTAGGAGCTGTAATACAAATAACACAGTACATGAGCAGTCAAAAACAAGAGTGCAGATAATAATAGAGATTATAACAATAAAAAGGTCTTTTACCCAACCCTGCATTCAACTAAAGTGCTGATCCCAAGAATTAGATAAATCAGTTACATTTGAGCTCAGCAAAGAGGTCTACTAATTTCTGAATGGCCATAGTAGGACCTATATTGTCAGAAAGAAAAGTACAACAGCTTAAAATACTGGGAAGAATTTTTCAGCTAGAATCATAGCTAGGGCCATATGATTTTGAAAACCATCTGAGAAGTGGAGCCTAATTGATCAGTAATACCTTGCAAGGCGTCCCTAGAATAGTTCACAAAGCGTTGCTGATTATAATAAATTTTAATTAATCCGATCAACATTCTTATTAAAAGTAATAAAGGAAATAAGGAACTCAAACCCAGCCTTAACCTGAGCTCGGGCCTTAAATTCATCTGGGACCCCTCTTGGGACCCCTATAGCATCTATGTATACATGTGGATCAAATTTATATCAAGACAAATAAAAGGAAAAACCATGTGAATAGGAAGGATGCCGTTCAGAAAAATATGCAAGAGCATGGTAACCTTAACTAAAGTGCACTGGCCTATCCACTGGCTGGGTAGCTTAACACGGAGCCAAAAGTCTCCATAAAGCCAGTAAATATCAAATCTGATATAGCAATAATAGGGCATACCTATGAGCCAAGACAGAACAATAACCTGGGGGTAAATTACCTACAAAACTACCCTGTGTCAGATTAGAAACATGACATGTGTAATTACCCTTATAGATGGTAACGGCAATATCAAGCTTTTGCTGACCTGGCAGCAAAGGGTATTTAGAACACTACAGTGCACAAAGGGGATCGGTAAAATTAGAGGAAGTAGATAGATCCCATAAGAAAACTGATGGGTCGGATAGCTAGACCCACCCTTAAACCACATGTCCATAATGTACATACCTTCATCAGTAGGTCTAGGGTTGTCAATAGTAAGAGAAAGCTTAATAATTTGTGCAGGAACACTTTTCCTATAACAGTGTCCAACCTTATGAAGGGTCATACAAGTAAGCAGTGATTTACCATTTTGGTCCACTGTTTTTCAGAGTATTTTCTAGTTTATAAGCCCAGTCAGTATCAATATTCCACCCTACCGCTCCCCAAAATGCACACTTAACCCCCAACGGGAGTCAGTAACATATATATATATACATATGTCTTTAGTTTTAGGAATCTCTGAGGACCAATGCCACAGCCTTGGGATATCAATTGATGAACAGTCCACAATGTCACAATATTCAAAGGAGAAGGTGGCAACTTGCACACTGCTGGAATTATACCAAAGGGTAGCATACTGTCTGTCTTTCTGGATTCCAATTGAAGGACAGCCTTTGCGAGGGAGTAGTCCAGCTTAACGTGTGTTCGCAAAGAGATGCCGGGGGTGCTGTTTACAGCAGGAGTGCCATTTACAGATGGGTATGGGCAGAAAGTGTCGTGGACCCAGAACACATCATCTCTGTAGACCCAGTTAGAAATGATCCATACAGGGAGAAAAACTAGCAACAGCGTTGCCAGTAAGAGAATGATAAAGTTGGTAGAATGCTGCAATGAGATCATCATGTTGTTCCACTGGAAGAGGTGAAATCTGCACAGGGAAGACTTGCTTCTGGGGTTTTAGGTTAACCCTCTTCAAGCGACTTGCATGGATCCAAACAGGACACTCCTCAGTGAGTGCAGCGGGCCTGGTCACAGCGATCACAGTAGTGGGAAGGACAAAGGGGAAATCCGTTTGCTTCCGATCCTTGGAAAGCTTCTGGACAATCACCAGGCTGGAAAAAATGGGTAGGAATCTGTGGAGAGAAAGGAGAAGTGCAAGACACGTTTCTTTGAACAAGCCCTAATATTTCAATTAGCTTTTGGACGTATTCCTCCTGTATCAAGGGAAAATCTACCCATGGGGCGGGGAAAGGTCATCCCATGAGAATCTCAAAGGGAGAGCAGCCAGATGTCTGTGCATACAGAAAGAGATACTTGAAAAGAAATGCTTGAAAAGCATTCCAAATATCATTCAGCAGCTGTACTCCAATGTGATCAAAATAAGAGATAGAAAACAAGAGAAACCATGTTGCCTGTACTGAATGTGGCAACATGTAACAATACCAATTCATTTACTTAGCATAGCTATGGCAAAAGAGAGACAATACTCAGTTACTTAAGGTTCTTAATTGAACAATCCAAAAAGATATGTTTTTGCGTGCTGCATATAACTATTATGCACTTCAGAGAGACCATACTGATGTACTGAATGTATTCAGAAATGTATAGTGAATGGATCATATGTAGGGAACACCACGAAATAAACGCTGTATAAAGTAAAACTTTTTCTTAAACATATAACCCTTAACTAAACTATATTCAGAATATAAAAGCTATAAGTAAAAGAACATTGCGCAGTTAGGCTAGTAAGAAGTGGAAAAAGAGCTCTAGAAATGGCCAATATTATGTATCCTGGGGTACCCACTAAACTAAAACAAGTAGACATGACACAGACAAAACATAAAGTTTTAAGCGTGGAGCTATTACTCCATCTGTCAAGTGTGCAGGGCTGAATTTAACTCTGCAAATAAACACATTGATATAAAAAACCAAAACTACAAATAATGTATATCATAACCATCTCATATTTGGAAAAAGACATAAAGCTAATGTCTCTTTGGAGCGTCTCTATCTGCAGTGATAAAGAGGACCCTTGGAAAACATTAGAAATATCTGTGCCAAAACTGTTTAAATTAGCAACATCCTAATTTCAGCTAAAACAATAGAAAGGAATTATATTTTCCAATTTATTTTCAATTCACAACCGTGCCAGCTGTAATTATCGAACTATATATCTCTGTATCAAGGAGCAAAAGGTCAAGAATGAAAATATCACTAGCAAGAAGTTAAAATGTCGAGCAAGCACTACGATAACCAATACCATGAATAAGGGAGAGCTAGCAGCTGGTATCCAAGGTTTCCCCTCTTTGCACCAAAGTCCGTCCAAAAGGGCGGCTTTGGGCACCTGCCAAACGCCAGGCATCAAGTTCAGAGGGGGGGGGATAACAAAGGACTAGAAGGGAAGAGAATCCTGTTCGCCCAAGAGACCCAGGAGCCCATTTAAAAGAAGGGCTTGGACATCGTGAAGAGTGTGAAGGGTAGTGGGGTGACCAAGGGTCAGAGGAGTAACCATCTCTACCACCATAGCACAAGCAGCCAGGGCTTTCTTGAACAGGAGTGACTATAGAAAAAAAGGCAACAGAGCGTAACTTACCGCCATGTTCTCCCTTCATGGTGTTACAATAGTCCCAAACAAAGAGATAAAACATGTGGGCATAAGCAGGAGAACCCAAACCTGAGCTAGAAACCAAAGCACATTTTATGAGTCCATCTGATAAGAGCAGTCATTTCAGAAACCAGGGTCTGTCTCAGAAACTGGTCATAGAAGGAACAAGCAGAGATCCATTGGCGGCAGTGACCAATCATAGCAAGAAAAGTAAGCATGTCTTTCTTGGTAGCTGGGCGGGGCAGACCCAGAACAGCAGCAATGCAGAAAGTGCAGATTTTCCTCTGACCATGAGACAGGACAAAACCCAGGTATTTCACTTCAGATTTACAGACAACCATTATAAAAGGTGCAAACTATCAGCCTGACAGGTCTCCTGAATTATGGAACACAAAAAGATGTACAAAATAAGGATAGGACCATGAGGGGCAGTGCACGACTGTAGAATAGCCCGAAGGACAATGGAGTCAACATAGCCCTGGGGCATTCCACCAGGTATACTGTTGCTTAAAGGTGAAGGCAAAAAAGAGCTGAAAAGCCTCACCAACAGGGACAAAAATAAAACATTCTTTAGGACAATGACAGAAAAAAAAACATTGGCTGCCGGTGGAATGGGGGAGAGGATGAAACATAAGAAAACGGTCCTAAAATCTAGGACGAAACGGGGAATGCCATCAACTTTGACAACAAGAGCGATGGGCGTATTGTAAGAAGAGATGGTGGTTTTGATAATGCCGGAGAAAAGATAAGTGATAAGCAGTGGAATCACACCGTACTGCTTGATAAAAACAAGAATGAGTAACTTCAAAGAAGCACTATAGGGGGTCAGTGTAAGCCCAAACTGAGAAGTCTGAGGGAAGGGGCAAAAGCATTCATGCACAGACCCTGATAATGAAAGCAAAGAACAGATTAGCTTTGCTCTGCACAAGAAAGAAAGCCTCTAAAACGGAATTTTTTCTTTTTCTTGTTTCTTTTTTTTTGTTATGATCCAGCACAGAACACAAAGGAAGCAGCTGTAGAAGAAACACACAAAATTAGTCAGGATCAAAAGGAAGACAAGAAATAGTGCTTGTGTACAAACTACAAGGGAAAGATCTTAGACTGATTCAAACAGCGCTTCCAATTCATTCCACATAACAGCACGTCCTACCTCAGTATTAAAGATTGGTAATGTGAGCTGAAGGAAGAATGTCATACACACACAGCCGTACAAGTCTCATTTGTCTAGGAGAATCCTAAGTGCCTTTATGACTCATTATAAAAACAATATAACAATGCAAAAATATTCGCTTATCTTACCTTATAAGCTAGATACAGTAATAAGAGACAATAAAATCTTATACTCTATAAAAATTTTAACCTTACAAATGACAGAGTGGGCAGGGGGGTTCTATAAATAATTTCATTCTTCCCGAAAGAATGGCAGCTGCTTATATTCAGAGGGGCGCTTACCGAAAGTACCCCGAGATTTTTCCCAAAAAACTCCATAATAGAACCCAAAGCTTGAACTTAAAATAAAGGATGGGTACAGGTCACCAATACGTGTGAGTATTAAAGAACAGAAAAAATTCAGAAATACTCACAAAATATTAGTGATATCATCTGCCCATCCCGGGCAAGCCCCCAACTGAAAAGACTTAGGTCCCAATTCCTGCCCCATACTTTCTCTGCCATTTGGAAGTCAGGTGCACCTGGGGATATATCTTAAAGACCAGAAATCATCTTCCAAAACATGTCCGCTTTAATATCAGCTTCACATTCCTTTTATATCTTTTACATGAATCAGTGTTGTCAGCATGTGTCAGCATGTGACGTAAACACAAACCATATATGGACACAGGTCACATGAAACTTTAAAGACATCAGCATTTTCCTCTATCTTTGGCTGGAGTCCAAAAGATCAGAAAAAGCCTTAACCAGCAGAACTTCTAATCTAAATCTGTCTGTAAATACGGCTTAACAAAACAATTGAATTCACTTCACAAAATCTCTGTTCAAACATAAATGTCCTTGTAGTATTTTCAAAAAGGGAAAGACAAACAGGGTCTGGCTTTCTTACAGCTGGAAAACATGGCCTAAGGACTTGATACGTGTCCCTTCAATGATACCCTGCAATATCCTCTTCTTCCAAGCCTCTACCACAGAAGAGACAAAAGCAGCAGTGACCTCAAAAGACCCAGTCTTCGGCTCCTCAAAAGCCAGTTCAGTCTTTTTGATGTGCTTCTAGAGAGCATGGCCACCATTTCTCCCTCTCAGCCTCTTCCCCAGCCTATTGGAGGTCGACTACAATTGTATTATTGATGTTGGGTTTTCATCATGACGGATTCTTGGGTCCTAAAGATCATCAAAGAGGATTACTCTCTCCATTTTGTAACAATATCTACAAATCATCCTCCGAGAGTCTGTTTTCACATCGCAACAGACGTCCCTTCTTCTACGGCATTTAGTTGAAGCAAAGTTTCTATTTTCTGAAGTAGTTTAATTCTCAGAAGAATCAGGGGTTCTACTCCAGGTATTTTCTAATCTCAAAGAGGACAGGAGGTCTTCAGCCAGTTCTTGACCTCCGAGACTTAAACACATATACCTAGTCAAAGAAAAGTTTTGCATGTTATCTCTAGGGACTTTATATTCTCTTCTAGAATGAAATGAATGGCTATGCTCTCTGGACCTCAAAGAGGCTTACACATATATATCCATACATCCTGCTCACAGAAAGTTTCTGCATTTTCACTTAGCTCATCAACACTTCTGGTACAAAATTCTGCCATTCGGCTTGGCTTCTTCTCCAAGAGTATTCACCAAGTGCCTAATGGTCGTGGCAACAACCCTATTTAAGTGTTTCCATATCTCGACAACTGGCTGATAAAAGCTGCATCTCCTCAAGCTGTGTTTTCCACAACATAGTTGATAACATTTCTTCAGCAGCTATGGTTCGAAGTCCACTTTCCAAAGTCCCAACTTCAACCCTCTCAACGACTACAATTCATAAGAGCCCTACTTGACACTGTTCATCTACCGGCTTTTCTACCTCAACAAAGACACAACACTTTGCTTCAACTTTGCAATTGGGTCTCACATCTATAAAACATTTCAGCCAGATGTGTCTCTTGGGTCACATGGCAACCGCAGCCCATTACCACCTTCTAAGATTCCATCTCAGATCAGCTCAGTGGGCCCTAGCATCTCAAACTCTTAATTCACTTCTCTTAAAAGATTAGTTACCTCACCTCTTCATCAATCTCTTCAGTTGTGGATGGATCTGTCCAATCTTTCCAGAGGTTTACTGCTTCACATCCCTCCACATCAGAAAGTGCTGATCACAGATATGTCCATTTATGCTTGTGGAGCTCACCTGGACGGTCGTTGCACAGGGGAGATATGATTCAGATGTTCGAATACTTGAAAGGTATTAACGTAGAACGAAATCTATTCCAGAGAAAGGAAAATGATAAAACCAGAGGACATAATTTGAGAATGATGGGTGATATACTCAAGAGTAATGTTAGGAAATTCTTCTTTATGGAGAAGGGTAGTTGATGCATGGAATGTGCTCCCGAGGGAGATGGTGGAGAAGAAAACAGTGGCAGAGTTCAAACAAGCATGGGATGAACACAGAGGATCTCTAATCAGAAAATAATGGGTATACATTGAAGGAACTAAGGCCAGTACTAGGCAGGCTTGCATGGTCTGTGTCCCATATATGGACATTCAGTTGAGGAGGGCTTTAATGGCTGGGATGGTTAAGATGGGCTGGAGTGAGCTTTTGATGGAGACTCCAGTAGATGGAACCTAAGCACACTACCGGGCAGGGCTCTGGGTTTCTGGCCCAGAAATATCTAAGAAAAAGGACTATTTAAATTAAATTAATTTATGGAGCATGTATGGTTGGGTAAGACTGGATGGACCGTTCAGGTCTTTATCTGCCGTCAGTTACTATGTTATTACACATCAACCTATTAGAGCTGAGGGCATTTCGAAATGCTCTGTAAACTTTTCAGAGCAGCTTTTCCAATCAGGTCCTGGTTTGCACAAACAATCAAGTAGTGATGTATTGCATCAACAAACAAGGAGGAGCAGGCTTTCTCCCTCTTTGTTAAGAAGCCTAGCACATTTGGAATTGGGCGATTGCTTGAAACATATTTCTCAAAGTATTATAAGTTCAAGGATCACAGAATACTCTAGCCGACAAATTCAGCAGATTTCTTTGACCGCACGGATGGACTCTGAATTCCAAAAATATTATGCCACATTTTCTCACTATGGGGGATTTCTCAGATAGATCTGTTTGCTTCTCCCCACAATCACAAATTGCCTCACTTCTGTTCCAGACAGTAATCTTCTCAATGTCTGGAAGCAGATGCCTTTCTTCTGGATTGGACAGACATGTTTCTCTATGCATTTCCACCAATCCCTCTCATTCTCAAGATGTAGGTCAAACTTGAGCACAGGTCAGCCACCATAATCCTGATATCTCCTCGGTAGCCCAGGCAACCTTGGTTCTCCCTTCTACTTCAGTTGAGTGTCAGGGATCCAGTTCCCTTGCAAGTCTTTCCATCTCTGCTCACTCATCAAAGATCTCTTTTACATCCCAAACTACAATCTCAAAACAGACACATTTTGATCACTAAATTGAAAATAAAATCATTTTTCCTACCTTTGTTGTCTGGTGATTTCATGAGTCTCTGGTTGCAATTCCTTCTGACTGTGCATCCAGTATTTCTTCCCTTCTTTCTGTCTCCTGTATGCTTCCCCTCCTCCAGACCTCATTCCATTCCCCAATCAACATCTCTCTCTGTCCCTCCATGAGTCCAACTTTTTCTTCTTCTCTCCCTGCCTGTCCCTTCCCACCCGACACACTCCATTCCCTCCCCCAACTTTCTTCATCTCTCCTTGCCCCATTCCCTTTCTTTCTTTCTCTCTCTGCCCCTCCCCTTTCTCTCTCTGCCCCTCCCCTTTCTTTCTCTCTCTCTACCCCTCCCCTTTATTTCTCTTTCTCTCTCTTTGCTTCTTCTTTCTTTCTCTTTCTCTGCCCCTTCTTTCTTTCTATCTCTCTCTGCCCCCTTTTTTCTTTCTTTCTCCCTGCCCCCTTCTTTTTCTTTCTTTCTCCCTGCCTCTTTCTTTTTCTCTCTGTTCCCTTCTTTCTTTATCTCTCCCTGCCCTCTTCTTTCTGTCTTTCTCTCTCTCTTCCTGCCCCCCCAAGCCAACTCCACCATTGCCAGATGCCCCAGCAAACACTTCCTCCTGTCTGTTCTTACTCTTACTTCCCAAATTATGTATTTTTCTCTGTTCCCTTCCCCCATTACAGCACATGCTCCCTCTCTGAGTTCCTTTCACCCTCACATCCTATTTCTTCTCCACTGCCACAGCTCCACTCCAGGTTTCTGTCTCCATCAGTCTGTCACTCTTCCCTTTAGAACTTTCAGACACTTCTGGCTCTTCATAACAACATTCTCTGTCCCAGCTATTAACCCTTTCAATTTACTTCATCACTTCAAAGTCCCCTCTATTCCTTCCCATGACTTCACTCCCAACCTGTGCTTCACTCCCAACCGTGTGCCGGGCCCACAAGCCTTCTCCCCCGTCGTCAATTCTGATGTCGGAGATGAAATTCCGGGCCAGCCAGCCCGGAACTTCCTCTCCGACATCAGAATTGACCGGGGGGGGGGGGGTCAGGGGAAAGGCTTGTGGGCCCGGTGCTTGTGCAGTGGATGCACTCGCCTGGCTTTTGCAGCGTCGGGGAAGCAGAATGCAAAGGCAATGCGAGTCTATCGCTCCGCGATTGACTCATCTTACCCTGCAATCTACTGGTCGATTGCATTCAACCTTTTGAGCACCCCTGCTCTACACCTAACAACTTGATACCTCTCGGCCTGACTTCAGCAGATTCTAATCTATCTGACTCTGTATAAGCCATTTTAGCTGCTTCCAGTAAACTACCTACTCTGTATTGCTATCAACAGAAGTGGACACACTTCAATACATAGTGTACTCTCCATCACCAGGTTGCTCCATCATCTTCTCCATTTATCCAATTCTGGGCTAAAAACCACATCAGTCAGAGTTCACCTCAGTGGTATTAGTGCTTTCCATGTTCCTGTCAACAATAAATATCTGGCCTCTCACCCTCTTGTTTATGAAGGGACTTTTCAATTCCAAACCTCCACTCAAGCTGCCTCCAGTTGTCTGGGATCTTAATGTAGTCCTAGCCAGTTTGATGAAACCACCATTTGATCCAATGGCATCTACTCATCTTAAGTTTCTCACTTGGAAAGTGGACTTCTTGATCTCTCTTACTTCTACCCATCGAGTGAGTGAATGCCAAGCATTGGTTTCAGACCCACTGTTCACAGTATTTCATCATGATAAAGTGGTACTTCGCACTCATCTTAAATTCCTCCCAAAGATAGTCATAGAATTTTACCTGAATCATTCCATTGTGCTTCCAATTTTCTTTCCAAAGCCTCATTCTCATCCTGGAGAAACAGCTCTTCACACTTTGGACTGTAAGCGGGCCTAGGCTTACTGCATACAAAGGACTAAGCCACATAGGACTTCACCTCATCTGTTCATCTCCTTTGATCCTAGCAGATTAGTCAACCTTGTATCCAAGAGAACTATTTCCACATTGCTAGCGGCCTGTATGTCTTTCTGCTATGCTGAGGCTTGGCTGCAGCTCAAGAGTTGTGTAACAGCACACAAAGTCCAAGCTATGGCAGCATCATTACTTTCCACCCTCATTGATGAAATTTGCAAAGCAGCTACTTGGTCCTCAGTTCACACTTTCACATCTACTGTCTAGAATCCTATTCCAGACGAGATGGTCGTTTTGGCCAAGACTATTACAGAATTAATTTTCTTCTTAATGGCCAACTCTCTCTCCATCCCATTTCAGTAAGCTAGGGAGTCCCACATGTGAGAATATGCTGCCTGCTTTTTAGGATAAACCACAGTTACTTACTTTAACAGGTGTTTTCCAGAGACAGCAGGCAGATATTCTTGCATCCCTCCTACCTCCCCTGGCTGGCTTCTTAGCTTGCTTACGGAACTTCCGTGCGAGCTTATATTGGGCGGGAAGGTACTCGCGCATGCACAGTGTGGGTAGTTGCAAAGTTTAGTGACAGTTCGTGTCTAACGCTGTCTGTACTGGGCTCTGTGGATGATGTCACCCACACATGTGAGAATATTTGCCTGCTGTCTCTAGATAACACCTGTTACGGTAGGTAACTGTGCTTTATTTATTTAATTAATTAATTAAATTTGTTTTCTATCCTCCTGTTCCCAAAGATCTCAGAACGGGTTACATACATATTTTCCATACAAGTTTTTATCCTAACTTGATACATAGTAGGGTATAATATTAATACACAGTTACTAGTTACAATTTGCTTTAGTTATCCTTATGGTGCAAGGTTTTCAGTACAAGTTTTATTCTAATTTGACACACAGAAAGTTAGTATGATACAAGTTATTCTTATGCGACACATACTGGATCTTGTACCAATATACATTTCTTTGTAGTCTATTGGTCAAGGGTAGGAGTCTAGGTCAGGGGTAGCAATTCCGGTCCTCGAGAGCCTGAGCCAGGTCAGGTTTTCAGGATATCCACAATGAGTATGTATGAGATGGATTTGCATGCACTGCCTTCTTGAGATGCAAATCTATCTATTTCATTTATATTTATTGTGGATATCCTGAAAACCTGACCTGGCTCCGGCTCTCGAGGACCAGAATTGCCTACCCCTGGTCTAGGCGAAGAGGTATGCTTTATTGCTTTCCTAAAGCTGAGGAGTCCTTCAAGGGATCTAATCTGCAGGGGTAGTCTATTCCAGTGGCTCGGTACAAAGTGGGAGTAGTACCGTCGCTTTGCGGCTTGCAGCTGAAATGCATAACCAGGGGGCAATTTGAGATATATTTCATCCCGGGAGTGGAGGTACTGGTTTGGCACATATGGTGGATGCTTAGTCGTCATGTAGTCCAGCGCCATGTCGTGCAAGGATTTGAATGCTAGCTTTGGGTCCTTGAAGACACATTGGCTATGGGGTAGCCAGTGAGCTGATGCTAGAGCCTCGGAGATAGGGTCGTGGGCATGAGGTTTTTCAGATGCCTGATCGCTGCGTTTTGAACTTGCTGTAGACGTCATAGAGTAGTTGGGCAAAGTAACTCTGAAAAGTAGTTCTTTATTTTTCGGAGTTGTCTTGGTAGTAAAATGAGGAAAATACCACCTGAGAGAGATGGTTTGAAAGCAACAGGTTGCAATGAAGGAGTATTCCTAAGCTGTGCATTTAATCTTTTTGCAGTTATAGTAGCTGAGTCCCAGCACAGTGAGGGAAGGGCGCAGTTGCAGCTTTCTTTGCGGATCCAAAGGAGTTCCATCTTGGAGGCGTTTAGTTATAATTTGTTGACGGACATCCAGTTTTCGATTTCTAAGAGGCAGGTTAGGAGTTTCAGAATCTGGGTGTCACAGGCTTCTCCTAGCGGTAGGTACAGTTTCATGTCATCCACAAAGGAGTGAATCTGTATTTGATAATGCAGGCTATCTCTAGAGATTGAATAGTAAGGGGAATAGCGGAGCCCTCTTTGGAATACCGTATTTGATCAGTTTGGGTTTCAATAACACATCGTTTAGCAGAATGCTTTGGGATCTGTTATTTAGGAAAGAGGAGAACCATCGTAGTGCAATGTCTCGGATTCCAATTTCAGAGAGCCACTCAATAAGGAGAGGATGGTCAATAGTGTTGAAGGCCGTGCTGAGATCCAGCAGCACCAGAAGGACATCATTACCCTTGTCCATGAGTTTCCAGCAGTCGTTGATGATGTCAAGGAGGACGGTTTCAGTACTGTGAAATTTCCTGAATACCAATTGAAAGGCGGATAGGGCCTTTGTTTGTTGATGAAGGAATGTAATTGGGATAACACTGTTTTTTCCCTGGATCTTGGAGACAAAGGGTAGGTTGGAGACAGGTCTAACGTTGCTGGGCACGTTAGGGTTGAGTGTGCGTTTTTTCAAAACCAGTCTAATGACTTCCAGTTTGTGGGCACTATGCCCATTTGTAGAGAGGTGTTAATGAGAGGAAGGATGGAGTCAACAAAGGCGTATTTCACCACCAAAAGGAGGCGCAGCGGACAGGTCCAGATGGGAGCTAGAAGGGCAAATTGTTTTTAGTATCTCAACGATGGCATTGTGGTAGACAGTATTGAAGTTAGGTTATATTTGTTGTCATCCTCTATAATAAAACCCTAAGCGCGCATGCGCACTTAGGGTTTTGTGATTCCTGTGGCGTGCTGTGTCCTTCCCTGGCCGTATTCCATTTTGGAACACGGCGGCAGGGAACATGCTGGCAACTCCCCCCTCCTGTCCCGCCAAACAAACCACTGTCGCCACCGCCGTTCCTTCTGCTCCCCTCCTTGGAGTGTGCAGTGCAGGCCGTGCACGTAGACCCGGAGGCGCAGGTGCAGCGCGGTGCCAGCTCCATCACCACTCAGGTGCTCCGAGAGTGTAATGGGGTTCCTGGGCAGCTGAGCGCAGTCTCCGGGCAGCCGTAGCCTCAGCAGCCGACGGTCCTCCTTCCAGCTCGCGTCCACAGCCTTTCCGGCACTACAAATTTCGTGTCCAATCCACCCCCAGCGACAGGTTGAGCGCCACTTCAGCCTCGAGGCCCGAAAAGTGCAGATCCAGGGCGCTGCTGCCATCCAGCAGCAAGGGGATGCAAAGGCAGGCGAGGAGGAACAGCGGCGACCCCTCTTCCATGCTTCCAGCGCCTCAGCCACAGTAAATTGCAACATGGAAGCGAAACATGTCAAAGACCCAGAAGCAGCCTGTATTTTGCTGGCTCTGCCGGTGACTCGCCGACTTGCATACTGGCGGGGAGCAGACAATGTAAGGATGAGACACCGGACCCACAGAAGGGGAGAGGGGAAGAGGGTATGAAATAGAAACATAGAAACATAGCAACATAGAAGATGACGGCAGAAAAGGGCTACAGCACATCAAGTCTGCCCACTCTGCTTACCCACCCCCTGTCTATGCCCTAATGACCCAATTTCCAATGACCAAAGTGGAGAGAAATCAAGGGAAGAGCAAGGGAGAGGGCCGATCTTTTACCTGAGAGAAGAGGATTAACCAAAGAAAGACACGGGGAAAAAAAACTGGACAGGGGAGCTGTGGCGGTAATGAGACAGCTATGCTAAATTACGGGGGCCAGGACTGGGAGGTGAGAGATAATGCAACTTAATGAGTAGAAGAGAGAGAAAGAAAGAAAGACAGACACACTCTATTCTAGCACCCGTTAATGTAACAGGCTTAAAGACTAGTTTATTTATAAAACTTATAAATAAATTTAATTCACAATATTGTCCTCTTAAATTATCACTCTGTACAAAATGTCTGATTTGGTGAATATTTAACAAGGAAAATTTTTGTTCCATTTTACAGAGAGAAGAAACCGATTGGCTGGGATATGGATATTTCTTGGCTTACCGGAGAAGAGTTACACGTGGAAGTTTTGGAGAATGTACCACTTACAACACACAACTTTGTATGTATATCTTCCTTTGTCAAATTATAATTGTTTTAACAATTCTGTTAACAATTTGTTTCTCTGAGTATACTTTAATAAGCATCTCTGAATAAATTGTACAAAAGTACATTGGTTTTATGTTTTTAAGGGTGAGAATACACTAATAAAAAAACGGAAAAAAAAATTTTGCAATTTAACATATCAAAAAACTTTGAACAGGAAAGAAATTTTAAAGAAGGAAATTAAAAAACAATTAAAGAAATAGAATCAAGAATATTATCAGACCACATTGAAGAGGGAGGGAACAAGAATCAAAATGATTGAGGAAGCAGTACTTTAAAATAAGAAGTGCTACAGTAAGAAACAAGAACAACCTTATAATTGTATAGCTCAGTTGAGGACACTCTGAATTCATTATTTTACAACTCCTTACCCATCCCCCCAAAAAATCTGTAGCAGTAGTAGATGGTTCATAAAATATGAATGATTACCATGTGAAAACAAACATTTATACGGGTATCTCAAATGGAACTTCAAAAGTCAACATTTATTATCTAAGGGTTAAGAACTGCTTCCACCTTCCTCAAGGCTATCTAGACACATCTGGAAATTTTCTCTGCAAGAAAAGAGCATAGTAAAATAGTAAATGACGGCAGATAAAGACCTGAACGGTCCATCCAGTTTGTCCATTAGTTATGCTCATTAGAAATACATCTGACGTCTACAATTAATACAAAACACTTTTGTATTAATTTTGAACCTGAATGGTGAAAACCTAACAAGAACTGTAGCAGAACAGGACTTGGGAGTAATCATCCGGGATGACATGAAAGCTGCCAATCAGGTAGAGAAAGCTTCAACAAAGGCTAGACAAATGCTGGGTTGCATCAGAAGGAGCTTTATCAGCCGAAAGCCTGAAGTTATACTACCGTTATACAGATCCATGGTGAGACCTCACCTGGAGTATTGTGTTCAGTTTTGGAGGCCACATTATCTAAAGGACGTGAAGAGAATGGAATCGATTCAACAAATGGCCACTAGGATGGCCTCAGGACTTAAAGATCTCCCATATGAAAAACGTCACAGGCTGCGCTTATATTCTCTCGAAGAGCGCAGAGAAAGGGGGGACATGATAGAAACATTCAAATACATTGCGGGCCGCATTGAGGTAGAGGAAGAAATCTTTTTTCTTACCGGTCCCACGGCGACAGGAGGGCATCCGCTAAAGCTCAGAGGGGGAAGATTGCATGGGGACACCAGGAAATACTTCTTCACCGAAAGGGTAATTGATCGATGGAATGGTCTTCCACGTCTGGTAGTCGAGGCCAGTAACATGCTCGACTTCAAGGGACAATGGGATAAACAGGTGGGGTCGCTCCAGAGGAATGCTTAATAGATGGATTCTTGAGGGAGGGAGGGTTCTTGAGTGGGCAGACTTGTTGGGCAGTCAGCCCTTTTCTGCTGTCATACTCTGTTTCTATGTAACACTGCCATAAAAATTATTATCCCAGGACAAGCAGGCAGCATATTCTTGACTGATGGGTGATGGCACAGACGGAGCCCCGGTACGGACAATTTTAGAGTGATTGCACTCTAAGAACTTAGAAAGTTCTAGTTAGGCCGCACCGCGCATGCGCGAGTGCCTTCCCGCCCGACAGAGGTGCGCGGTCCCCAGTTTCTTAGTTTCCACGGAGCTAAGAAGACGCATTTTTTTCAACGGCCGTTGAAAAACTTTTTTTCGCCTTCCCGCTCGCGCAGTTTTTGTCTTGGAAGAGTTTCTTCCTTATTTTCTTTCTTTTTTACTTTTTCTTTCAGCTTAAAAAAACCCCAAAAAACCTAAATTATTTTCTAATTTTCGGGTTCGCCCCGGCGGGACCTGTTGCCATCATTGCAGCCTCGGCTTTCGATTTGGCAGAGGCCGTCTTTACTTTCATGCCCCCTCAGCCGGGATTCAAAAAGTGCCAACGGTGTGCACGGCCCATTTCTTTGACCGAACCGCACAACTGGTGTTTACAGTGCCTGGGTCCGGATCATCGGGCTTCCACCTGCACCTGTTGTGCTACTTTGAAGAAGCGCACGTTGAAAAAACCGGCAGCTTCAACAAAAATTACTTTTCGGTGCCGCGATGGCTGATCCTTCGACATCGACACCGGCGTCGGCACCTTTGCAACCGGCACCTACTTCATCGATGCCGCGTGACACCGCTCCGGCGTCGCACCAGTCAGGTAAACCGGCTAAGAAGCCTTCCCCCCTCGAGCGCCCTCCGGTCGCTGTGGCAGCGAGTCCAATCCTGCCGACCACGAGGCGTCCTCACAAACGCTCCGCCCCCATAAAGGTGAGTGCGTCTTCATCTGCCTCCTCATCCTCTGGGTGGCGAGCGGCACCAAAGGTACCACAGAAAAAGAAAGTGGTACCGGTGCCCTCTTTGGACGAGCGCATTGCAGCCGTCCTTCAGGTGCAGCTTAAAGAGCAGTTGCAGCAACTCCTCCCTGCTCTCTTGGCACCGAACCTTCCAGTCCCGGTTCGGTCTGAGCCACCGGTACCGCCCATGGAGCTTCCACTCTGTCGGTACCGGTCCATTCGGCTTCCTCGGCTTCCATGCCGGTACTAGCCCCGGAACCGAGAGCTCTTCATCAGGCTGTCCAAACTTCTGCACCATTGCAGTCTTTGACTTCTCCCGGTGCCGCTTCCTTGCGGTCCGGCAAGTCGGTGCGTAAGACCCGACACATTGATCCCTCGACACCGGACTCCCGGGATCGAAGTTCCCAGGTTAGAGATCCTGATCTTTGGGGCAACTCTGAAGAGCCCCTGCTCTCTGAGGATGAGGTTTCCTCGGGTGAAGAGGACCCCTCTATACAAGATCCTTCTTCTAAACCAGACCATTCCTCCTTTACGGCTTTTCTAAAGGAGATGTGCGAGTCTCTTTCAATTCCTTTGGAGGCTGAATCAAAAAAATCCAAGGCATTCCTTGATGCTTTGGACTTTGATCAGCCTCCAAAGGAATTCCTTAAATTACCCATACATGATATTTTGCGGGAAACTTTCTACAAAAATCTAGAAACTCCCTTGACCATCCCAGGGGCTCCTCGCAAATTGGATTCCTTATACAAGGTCATCCCCATTCCTGGCTTTGATAAACCTCAGCTCCCGCATGAATCCTTATTGGTGGAGTCTACTCTCAAAAAGTCTGCGGGAGCTAGTGTCTATGCCTCAGTCCCTCCTGGCAGAGAAGGAAAGGCCATGGATAAATTTGGCAAGAGGTTGTACCAAAATGCTATGCTGGCCAATAGATCGGGTAATTATGCCTTTCATTTTTCCTTTTATCTGAAGCACCTGATTCAAAACTTAGCTTCTTTTGAAAAATACTTACCTGACCGCAAACTCTCTGCTTTTCGCCGCTGTTCTTCCTCTCTTCTCCAGCTTCGGAAGTTCATGGTACATTCAATCTATGACACATTTGAACTTACCTCAAGGGCTATGAAGATGTCTGTCGCCATGCGCCGTCTGGCTTGACTGAGAGTCTCAAAGCTTGATGTCAATCATCAAGATCGCCTGGCTAATGCTCCATGCCTAGGAGATGAACTGTTTGGTGACTCTCTTGATTCCACCACACAAAAATTGTCGGCGCATGAGACTCGCTGGGACACTCTTCTCAAAAACAAAAAGAAGACTCTACCTGCCCGGCCCTTTCGGCAACAATCAGCCTATCAGCGACGTTATGCTGCTAGACCCTTACCATCGGCTCCTCAGCAACCTAGACGCCAGCGTCAGCAGCAACGTCAACCACCTCGTACGCAACAGCAGCAGCAGGTGAAACCTCCTGCACCACAAAAGTCCACTCAGCCCTTTTGACTCCATTCTCCAGGGCCTAGCCAGTATTCTACCATCCGCCCTTCTGCCTCAACCCATAGGAGGACGTCTTTCTCAATTCATCAGCCGTTGGGAGACCATCACTTCGGATCAGAGGGTTCTCAACATCCTCCGCCACGGCTATTCTCTCAATTTTCAGACTCTTCCCACCTGCAGTCTTCCAAAAGAGTCTGCTTTGAACACCCCTCAGTCCTCCCTCCTCCTTCAGGAGGTCCAATCCCTTCTTCTTCTGAACGCCATAGAGGAAGTTCCTCTAGATCAGAAGGGGCAGGGATTCTACTCCCGCTATTTTCTGGTACCCAAAAAAACCGGAGACCTCAGACCCATATTAGATCTTCGTGATCTCAACAAATGCTTGGTCAAAGAAAAGTTCAAAATGCTTTCTCTGGCCACTCTTTATCCACTCCTTACTCAGGGCGACTGGCCATGCTCCCTCGATCTCAAGGAGGCATACACTCACATTTCGGTCAATCTGGCCTCCAGACAGTATCTCCGCTTCATGATCAATCGCTGCCATTACCAGTACAAGGTGTTACCCTTCGGTCTTGCCTCCTCTCCCAGGGTATTCACAAAGTGTCTCATAGTGGTGGCAGCCTTTCTACGCTCCCACCATCTTCAAGTCTTCCCTTATTTGGATGACTGGTTAATCAAGGCTCCTTCATCTCAGGAAGTACTTCTTGATACCAACCAGACCATCCTTTTTCTCCAACTTCTGGGTTTCGAGATCAATCTACCCAAGTCACATCTCATTCCCACTCAGCGACTTCAGTTCATCGGAGCGATCTTGGACACTGTTCTCATGAGGGCGTTTCTTCCATCCAACCACCTTCAAACTCTTATTCATCTCTGTCAGCAGGTGCTTCCACAGCTTTCCATCTCTGCATGACAAATGATGATACTGTTGGGTCACATGGCCTTGACAGTTCATGTCACCCCCCCTTGCACGTCTTCACCTGCGCATTCCTCAATGGACCCTAGCTACCCAATGGTCCCAGGCGCAGGATCCTTGCTCTCGACACATATCTGTGACATCATCTCTTCGTCAATCTCTACAATGGTGGTTGAAATCTTACAATCTATCCAGAGGCCTTCTGTTCCATCTGCCTCCTCACCATTTAGTCATCACCACCGACGCCTCCCCCTATGCCTGGGGAGCTCACCTGAACGAATTTCAAACTCAGGGCCTTTGGACCACTCAGGAAAAGAAACATCACATCAATTTCCTGGAACTCAGAGCGATGTTTTGTGCCCTCAAGGCTTTCCAGCATCTACTCTTTCCTCAAGTTCTCCTACTTTGCACAGACAATCAAGTTGCCATGTACTACATCAACAAACAGGGTGGGACAGGCTCTCGCCTGTTATGTCAGGAGGCTCAAAAGATTTGGGCTTGGGTGATAGCTCACCATATATTCCTGAAAGCTGTCTACATTCAGAGAGAGCAGAATTCCTTAGCAGACAATCTCAGCAGAATTCTCCAACCCCACGAATGGACTCTCGATCCCATGACTCTCCAGTCCATTTTCACTCGATGGGGGACTCCTCAAGTAGACCTTTTTGCAGCCCCTCACAATCATCATCTGCCCCACTTTTGTTCCAGACTCTACTCCCCTTACCGTCTGGCACCAGATGCGTTTCTGCTGGATTGGACCAACCTCTTCCTTTACGCATTTCCTCCTCTTCCTCTCATGTTGCGGACCTTGTTCAAGCTCAGGAGGGAACAAGCCACCATGATTCTCATCGCTCCACGGTGGCCCAGGCAGCATTGGTTCTCCCTTCTGCTTCAACTCAGTTCCAGGGAGCCCATTCTTCTACCACTGTTTCCTTCTCTGCTTACTCAGCATCAACAGTCCCTGTTTCATCCCAACCTTCAATCTCTGCACCTGACAGCTTGGTATCTCTCGGGCTGACCTCAGCTCATTCCCTTTTTTCTCAGCCTTTCCGCTCTATTCTTGATGCTTCCAGGAAACCGGCCACTCTACAATGCTATCAACAGAAATGGACCCGGTTTTCTTCCTGGTGCCTTCTGCATCATCATAATCCAACTTCACTAGCAGTAGAACTTGTGTTGGATTATTTTCTTTCTTTGTCTAACTCTGGACTCAAATCTACTTCTATCAGAGTCCACCTCAGTGCCATTACTGCTTTTCATGAGCCAGTTCACGGAAAACCTCTCATTGCTCATCCTTTGGTTTCCAGATTCATGCGGGGTCTTTTTAATGTCAAACCACCTCTCAAGCCCCCTCCTGTAGTCTGGGATCTTAATGTGGTTCTTTCCGCCTTAATGAAGTCTCCTTTTGAACCATTGGCCACAACTCATTTCAAATTTCTCACTTGGAAAGTGGTCTTCCTTATTGCTCTCACCTCTGCCAGGAAGGTCAGTGAGTTGCATGCACGAAATGCTGATCCTCCTTTCACAGTCTTTCATTATGACAAGGTGGTTCTGCGTACACATCCAAAGTTTCTCCGTAAGGTTGTCTCTGATTTTCATCTTAACCAATCCATTGTCCTGCCTGTTTTCTTCCCGAAACCTCATTCTCATCCTGGAGAGCAGGCTTTGCATACTTTGGACTGTAAGCGTGCTTTAGCTTACTACCTAGAGCACACTAAACCTCACAGATCATCTCCTCAACTCTTTCTGTCCTTTGATCCTAATAGGATGGGACATCCTGTTTCTAAACGTACATTATCCAATTGGCTTGCTGCGTGCATCTCATTCTGTTATGCTCAGACCGGACTGCTACTGGAAGGTTCCGTCACAGCCCATAAAGTTCGAGCTATGGCAGCATCTGTAGCTTTCCTCAGATCACCTCCTATTGAGGAAATCTGCAAAGCTGCTACTTGGTCCTCAGTTCATACTTTCACATCTCATTATTGTCTGGATGCCTTCTCCAGCCAGGATGGACACTTCGGCCAATCTGTTTTACAAAATTTGTTTTCCTAATGGCCAACCTTCCCTCCATCCCTCTTTTTTTTAGCTTGGAGGTCACCCATCAGTCAAGAATATGCTGCCTGCTTGTCCTGGGATAAAGCACAGTTACTTACCGTAAAAGGTGTTATCCAGGGAGAGCAGGCAGATATTCTTGCATCCCACCCACCTCCCCGGGTTGGCTTCTTAGCTAGCTTATCCTAACTGGGGACCGCGCGCCTCCGTTGGGCGGGAAGGCACTCGCGCATGCGCGGTGCGGCCTAACTAGAACTTTCTAAGTTCTTAGAGTGCAATCACTCTAAAATTGTCTGTACCGGGGCTCCGTCGGTGCCGTCACCCATCAGTCAAGAATATCTGCCTGCTGTCCCTGGATAACACCTCTTATGGTAAGTAACTGTGCTTAATGAACAAGAAGAAATTTGATCATGTTACCCCCTCCCCCCCGCTAAAGAGTGCACACTGGTTACCAATTCCTCATCGAATTACATATAAAATTGCTTTAATTTCCTTTAAAACCATGTACACCAAAGAACCTGCCTCCATTCATAAGCTTCTCATCCCTCATGAGCCTTCAAGAACCTTAAGATCAGAAACTCAGCACCTTTTTCACGTTCCATCTTTAAAAATCATTAGTACTCATAGGGCTTCTTCATTCGCAACTACAGCCCCTACAATTAGGAATTCGTTACCTTCACATTTAAGGGCTGAGCAAAATTTAGATAAATTTAAGGGAAACCTTAAAAGCTTCCTCTTTAAAGATGCATATGAATGCTAAATGATCTCTGGGTCTACCCTTGCCGATTTCTGTATTGATCCCATTCAACTTTTAATATGATTTCTCTTGCTGCCCTCTTGTTTTTAACCTTACTTGTACTCTTCTTTTTAATTTGTATTTCCCCCACTCTCCTCTTGTTTTCATGTATGTTACGTCTTGTCATTAACAAGTATGTTAATTGTTCCCTATTTTAATTTTTAATTGTTAAATGCTTAGAATTTATGATTAGCGTTTCATCAAATTTTAATAAACATTTACATCCAAAAAAGAAATCTTGGTTTGATGATACACCATCTCGAATCTCAAAGATGGATGACATGAATTGATGTAATCTCTAAATGACATAAGCTCTTCAAGAGAACCCCTCCACAGACAAAATATATCGTCAATGAAGTGGGTGCACCCCACAATCTCCTGAGAGAACTGGGAAGAATAAACAAATATTCTTCAAACTAGCCCATAAACAAGTTAGCTATTGTAGGGGCGAATGTAGCGCCCATCGCCACACCAGAGAGCTGCATATAGAACTGCATATAGGCTTTTCCTCCACTTCTTTTTCTTTTTTCTTGTTCCATTTGTGACTGAGTGAATGAAGTATATGTATGTGTTGGTGAGGCCTTGCAGTGTCTTAGAGTCCCCTGTTTGTTCCACATAGGGTATTGATTGAGTAGGGAATTAATTCCCTCATTAAACGATCAAAGATTCTGCATCAGTTACAGCGTCATAAAGTGGATGTGACGTTCCTCCAGGAGACACATTTGAACGATATTGAGCATGATAAATTGAAACAATGGTGGGTGGGGGATTGCGTAGCAGCATCAGCGCAGGTAAAACCAAGGGGGGTAGCACTTTTATTTTGCAAGGGCATAATTGATAATCTGCAAATTTTGGCTAGGGATGGGGATGGGAGATATGTGCTTTGTCGGAGGTTGCTTGAGCAGCGAGACATGGTGTTTTGTTGCATCTATGCCCCAATGACTGTGATCCGGCCTTTTATGCCAAATTGACATGCCTGCTGTTGCCATTCTCTCAGAGTTCTCTAGTAATTGGGGGGGGGGGCTTTAATGCTATCAGAGATCCCAGTCTTGATTGTACTGGGCCGGTTGGGTCCACTCGCCAGGAGGGGAAGAGGGAGCTCTGTAAACTTAGTGCCAACTTAGAGTTAATTGATGCCTGGAAGGTGTTGCATGGTGCATTTCACGCATCTGTCCGGGGCACATAGTATACATTCGCGCATTGACTATCTCTGGGTGATGGAGTCTGTGTTTTGTGGCATAGAGAGGGCGGATATTGGTCCGTATACTATTTTGGACCAAGACTGGGTTAGCTTGCGGTGGCAGGGGGGCGGGGATGGGGGTGGGGTCACAGAAAGCATGGCGTTGGGTGTTCCCTCTAGTCCTGTATGGTCATATGAAATATCGGGAGAGGTTGTTGGCTTCCTGGAAAGATTACAAGAGGCATAATGCCCATATGGAAGAGGATTCCATCCTCTTTTTGGGAAGCCACTAAGGCAGTTTTGCGGGGGGATACCTTAAGTTACAGTAGTCATGTGAAGAAGGTGCGGGACAGGGAAATTTTGTGCTTGGAGAAAGCAGTTACTAGGGCACGACAGTGATATGGCCATATGGGTAGCCCCACATACACATAGACAGGAGTTGATGGAGTGTCAAGTGGCTCTTAATTCGCTACTACATCAGTGGGCATGGAAATCACTCGTCTACTATAAGTACCGGCTATATCGGTTTGGGAATAAGGGAGGTAGCCTTTTGGCTCGCCTGGTCACTACCTGGATGGGCCCACGAAGGGTGCAGGCCCTGAGGAATGAGCAGGGGGATAGAGTCACTACTGATCAGGGTATAGGGGACTTTTTTTTTTTTTTTTGCGCTACCATAGGAGACTATATGGCCCCCTGCTCGATGTGGGGGTTTCCGCCACCCAATATTTGGAGGGGATTCCGCTGCCTCGTATCACTGAACAAGCCAAGGAGGAAGTGTATTGGGCGATCATGAACAGTCCTTTGATGAAAGTGCCAGAAGAAGATGGGATGAGAATTGAATTTTATAAAATCTTAGGTGAAGAGATTATACAGTCACTGGCCCAGATGTTCAACATAATGATTAGGGCCAAGGCCTTACCAGACGGCATGAACATGGCCCGCATTTTGGTGTTACCCAAGCCCCGCAGAGATCCAGAACAGGCCAGTTCGTATCGCCCCCATCTTTCTTTTGAACACGGAGGTCAAATTGTTAGCTAAAAGTTTGGCAAATAGAATGGCAGCGGTGTTGCCAGACATTCATGAAGTCAAGGTGGGATTTGTGAAAGGTAGGATGATAACTAAGAATGTGAGGAAATTACTCTTGTCTTTGGAGCAGAGGGCAGCCTGGAATCTCCCATCCGTATTGATTAGTTTTGATGCCGAAAAGGCATTTGATAAGTTCAGTGGAATTTTCTATACGCCACATTAACAGCATATGGTTTTGATGGGTACTTCGTTTCAGCTGTGAGGGCCTTGTATGCCCTGCCACAAGCTAAATTAGTGCTGAAAGATTTTGAAACAGACAGGTTTCCGATATACTAGATAGGGCTGCCCATTGTCTCCTTTGCTATTTGTGCTAACCTTGGACTCACTCATCAGAGATATTTACGCCATGCCAACCATACAAGGGGATTAATATCGGTGATACTACATTTAAGTTGTTGGCTTTGCAGACGATATCTGGCGGATCCTCAGCCCTCCTTGCACACCTTACTGGAAATGATCAAAGAATATGGAGATTACGCTGGGTTTCGATTAAACTTGGAGAAATCCAAAGCGTTGGCCTCCTTGTCGGAGGTCCAAGCCCTTTTGGGGGAATCAGTTCCCGCTAACTTGGGTGTCGGGGCAGTTTGTGTATCTGGGGGTTTTGATGTCTATGAAGGTCCACACACTCTATCGTATCAATGTAGACAAGCTACAGCAGCAAACGGCGCTCATGTTGGATACTTGGCAGTTTCCTGCCCGTTTCAGAGCAAGTGTTTTATTTTGTTCTCTGCAAGATGCTTGGCGATGGTTACTGAAATGTCTGGGGGGGGGACGTCTGGGGGGGAGGGGGGAGACCCGAGGGTCACTGATCCCTTGCCGTTACTGGGCAATCCAACCTTTCAGTTGGGCTGGGAGTCTGGGGTTTATTTGTCATGGGAAGCGAAAGGTATTTCCAGGTTGGAACATCTCTTGGGGGGAGGAAGGGGAATTATTATCCTGTGCCGACTTGCAGGTAGTGGTGGGAAATACCTGGGGAGCGCAGTTTGCGTGTCATCAAGTGGGGCATTATGCGAGATCCTTCGACAGAGTACAATTGGTTAAATACATGGAGGCTAGACTGCGGGGAGTTTACTTCCGGGAGGAGGAGACCCCCCCCCTATCGGTATCGCACATTCATAACAGTTTGCAGGTTCTACAGCCCCATAAAGATTATCAAACTATTCGGGGTAGATGGGAGACGGAATTATAGGTCAATTTGGGACACTGGGATATTGCCCGCACTCTGTGCGATGCTGAGGGTGACCCTGTGTGCTTGGTTGAGGGAAACGTATTATAGGGTGACATTACGAGCCTATTATATGTGCAAACAATTATATTACAGTAGAGGTGTCCCTACACCAGTATGTCACAAGTATGGACAGGGGGAGCCTTGGGACATTAATTTTGATCCTGTCCAATCATACAACGTTTTTGAAGACGTATAGTCTCTTACATGTCCGGCTTGATTGGTAGAGTCTTGAGGAGTACACCAGCCCAATTGGTTATGGATTTGTCTGAGGATTATGGTTATTTGCCCTGGGGCAACCTGAATCTTTGTAGGAAAATGAGCTTGTTAGCCCTTATATGTAGCCTACAATATTGGACGGTCCAGGACCCCCCTGCATTTTGGCATTGGCGGAACCAGTTGCATCAGTTGGCTACCTGGGAGACAAAGAATGCCAGGGGGTCGTGGAAGCTTTTGTTCATGCGTATCTGGGAACCCTATTTGCAGTCCTTGCATCCCAAAGGCCGTAGTGCAATACTTATATGGCTGTCCTAATTTGAGTTGTTCGCAGTTTACTGAGTGGAGAGTACCAGGGGGAAAGAGTGGAGAGTACCGGGGGGGGGGGGGGAGAATAGTTTTAGTGGATGTTGGTCTGTTTTAAATTTGGTTCTGTGACAGCGCTATTTGGGTGGGGAGGGGGGGTGTTCTTTGTTTCTGGGGGTTTCTTTTTGTACGTTATGCATCTGATAACAGTTTACTAGTCAAAGTGGGGGGGGAGGGAGGGATGATGGATGGCCCACTCCAGGGCTCATGAGTCCAGGGCCCTGGGGTGCTTTGTTTTGATTATGGACCTAGGTCTGTTAATGGGGAATAGTTGGACAGGAGATTTATGCATTTTATGTATAAAACTGATGATGACTGTTTATCTTTGCTGCTGTTGCTATTCCATTGTTTCCTATTCGACTTGGATATGTATAATTTGTTTACGATTATAATACTTTTTTCATCAATAAAATTGTTTGAACATAAATTGGCATCAAGAAAGTTATTAGAAGCCTCCTTCATGAGGTCTCCTACCTGCTCCTCCTGTATCATATGTGGCAAGGGCCTTCTGCTTCCTGGCTGGAGAGATTTGCCCTCTTCAGTAGCTGGCAATACTCTGAGGGTTTGTGGCTACCTCCCTAGCTTAGAAGACACACCCCTTTTCAGACACTCTGACTTGATTAGATCTAGTCCTAGCTGAGGCTAGATCTTTCCTTTCTAGGGCTCTGATATCTGCTATGTTAATTAGAACAAGTTGCAACTGGGCTAGCAGCAGGAATCAATCCAGTCCTGTGTTTGGCCCTTGCCTGCCAGTTGCCTTCTGGGATTTGTAGTTTCTTTCCCTCTTTTGCTTCTATGTTATTCTTAGGCAAGGATAAACAGGTATCTGCAGTGTTTCTTTTCCTTTGGGGTTTATTATTTAGAGATGATTTATTTTCCTGCATAGCCCTAGGAGTAAGTTTGGAGTTAATTACTGGTAGTTCTTGTACTACTCCCCTAACTCTGACCTTAGGCTCAGGGATTCTTTAGTATTCAAGTTATGCCCTCTAATTTTACTATTTTCCTTTCTCTGGAAAAGATTCAAAAGAAGTGATATTGTTCATTTTAGAGGAATACAAAGGTAACCAGCAGAATCGTTCTTGATGCTCTCTTTAGTGGAATTCATTCTTCCAGTTGTAAGTACTTCTGCACCACAGTATGGTTGAAAACATTGTATCACCAAAGCTGCTACTCAGGTTACAACTTCTGTCTAGAGCAGGGGTGTTAAAGTCCTTCCTCGAGGGCCGCAATCCAGTCGAGTTTTCAGGATTTCCCAAATGAATATGCATGAGATCTATTTGCATGCACTGCTTTCATTGTATGCTAATAGATCTCATCCATATTCATTAGGGAAATCCTGAAAACCTGACCGGATTGCGGCCCTCGAGGAGGGACTTTGACACCCCTGGTCTAGAGGGAGTGGTTCCATGTGCAAGCTGTCTTCAGCTTGAATCTCTCGTGAAGGAAGTAAAGGAACTGAGAGGAGGTGGCAAGACTTAGAAGCATCCGTGAGAAGGAAAGGTACATAGATGAAATTATTCATGAGGTGTCAAAGATTTCCAGCAGTGGGGAAGAAGAGGCTGTGCTGAGGGAAGACAGCTGGACTCAGATTACGGAACACTGCAAGATTGGTACTGTGACTCCCCCCACCCTTGAATTGTTGAACCGATATGTTGTCCTGGAGGTGGAGGAAATGAGAGCAACCCAAGGAGAGGAAGAACCAAAGCTTGAAATCCCCAAAATTACTGGATCTGTGACCACTAGGAGGCGTATGGTAGTGGTAATTGGCAATTCCCTTCTGAGGGGTACAGAAGCATCCATGTGCAAATGAGACATAATAATAATAATAATTTATTCTTATATACCACCATACCAAAAAAAGTGCTAGGCAGTTCTCAACAAACTGGACAAGTACATAGGATACAGATGAAATACAACAGATTGGAATAATAGAAACTTAACAATAATGAGCGGAATGCATTTACAATATAATGCGGATAAAAAATAAAGAGAATGCTGATAAAATATCAGCTTGACATGCAAAAGAGATGCATATACTACAAATAAAATATCAGCTGAATCTAGACTAATTAACAGGTTAAAAAACTAACCTAACCGTCAAAGTTGATGCATGTAATACAGATAAAAATACATCAGATAGATCTAAAAAGACTTGTTAAAAAATAGCAGTGTGTTAAGATAGCAACCTATCAAAAAGTTGTGTCTTTAACAATTTTCTAAAAACTAAATAGGAAGAGACCTCTAGAATAATTTTTCCAAGCCATGTCACAAGAGGTGTCAAAATCCAAGATGTAATGGAGAGCTTGCCAAGACTCATCAAGCCTGATGACTATTATCTGATGCTGCTTATCCACGTTGGCACTAACGATACTGCCAGGTACCCCTGCAAACACATCAAAAGTGACTTTATGGCTCTGAGAGAGAAGGTGAAGCAGACAGGTGCACAGGTGGTATTCTCGTCCATCCTCCCTGTTGAGGGTAAAGGCCAGAGCAGAGAAGCTCGCATCCTGGAGATGAATGCATGGCTACGTGGATGGTGTCATCGAGAACGTTTTGGCTACCTGGACCATGGGATTATTTTCCAAGGCTGCCGAGTAGGGATGATGTGTATCTATCAAAGAAGGGAAGAAGTGTCTTTGGCAGCAGGCTGGCTAATCTACTGAAGAGGGTTTTAAACTAGAAGTGATGGGGCAGGGTGATCAAAGCCCCCAAGTAAGTATAAGTCCTCAGGTAAGTAAATCACTGAATACTTCTATACAGATGAGTAAAGGGGGCAATGTTTGGAAAACAGTATATACTAATGCTCGAAGTATGAGAAACAAGATTCTGAATCTAGAAGCTGTGATGGAAGAAGATGAGTTGAATATAATGTTGATTATGGAGACATGGTTCACGGAGAACCATAACTGGGATATAATTATATCGGGCTATAATCTATTCAGGAAAGACAGGGTAGGAAGAAAAGGAGAGGGAGTAGGGTTATATGTTAAAGATCATATTAAAGCCACACAACTGCAGGATCTGCAGGGCAAGGAAGAGGCACTGTGGATCAATTTGGAAAGAGGAAATGGTGAATATATTTACATTGGTGTGATATACAGGCCTCCTTCACAGATGGAAGAAGTGAACAGAGATTTAATAGTAGACATTCAGAATATCTCTAAAAAAGGGGAAGTTTAACTAATTGGTAATTTTAACATGCCGTATGTTGATTGGGGTATCCCTATTGCAGGGTCTTCTAGAAGTAGGGAGATCCTGGATTCTCTACAAGGAGAACAGTTCCAGTAGTTGATAATGGAACCATGCAGGAAGGGGTCATACTGGACTTAGTGCTTATAAACGGGGAAAGTGTTTCTGATGTTATAGTGGGTGATCATCTGGCATCCAGTGATCACTGCATGGTACGGTTTAATATTAAGATGGGTATAGAGAGGGCTCATTCAAAAGCAAAAGTTCTAGACTTTAAAAATAGCATAGTGCAGCGTCTATCTAATTGTATTCCTAGAATTTTTAGAGTGCTCTGTATGGGATATTTGATTGTATTTACTTCCAGTTCTGTTAAAGATTGCTTTTGTTCCTTCTCTAGTAGTAGGAATTTGGTTTTCTCTGCATTCAGTTTCAGTTTATGGTTCTTTATCCATTTTTCTACAGTTTCCAGTGTTGTTATCAGGCGTTCATTGGAGCTGGGGTCTTGTATGTCAAATGGGAGAATGATGGTTATGTCATCTGCGTAACTGAAAGAAGTTATATTTAGGGTGTCTAGGGCAGTGCCTAAGGAAGCTATGAAGAGGTTGAATAGTATGGGCGATAGTGGGGATCCTTGTGGTACTCTGCAGGGGTTTGTCCAGGGGTCAGATAAAATATCTTTTGACTTAACTTTATATGATCTTGTTTGAAGGAAGCCTTGGAACCAGTTGTGAACTTTACCAGTTATTCCTATGGCATCTAGTGTCTGAAGAAGTATTAGATGATCTACTAAGTCAAATGCTGCTGAAAGGTCGAGTTGGATGATTAGTAACTTGTTTCCTTTGCTGAGGTGTTGTCGGGCTATATCAAGTAAAGATACCAGTAATGTTTCTGTGCTGTGATTGGCTCTGAAACCAGATTGAGATGGATGTAGAATGTTGTGGTCTTCAAGGTAATTGGATAGATATTGTGCAACTAGACCCTCAATGATTTTGATGTATAGTGGGATAGAAGCAATTGGTCTATAATTTGTTGGGTTGTCTATTGGGCCTTTGGGATCTTTTAGTATGGGGGTGATTATTATTTCTCCAAGTTCCGGAGGGAATTGGCCTTCCTTGAGAGTGGTTTGCAACCATAGCGTGAGACAAGTAATGAATTTGGTAGATGCTGTTGCTAATAGGTAAGGAGGACAGTTGTTCAAATCACAGGAGGATTTGCTGTATTTTTTGTACAGCAGGTCCAGGTCTGACCATTGTGTCGTTGGGAAGTTGGTCCAGGTCCTATCTGATGAGATGGCTTCATCATTTGTGGGTTTTATTGGTATCTCTTCAATGATATTTTGGGAATTGTTGAATGTAGATCTGATTGTGGTGATTTTATTTTTGAAGTAGTCCGATAATTGTGAAGCTGTTGGAGTCTGGGTTCCTTGGGTGGCGAGGAAGGGTTTGGTATCTGTGAGGTTTTTTACAATGCTGAAAAGTTTTTTGGTGTCTGGTTTTTCAGTGCCAATGAGTTTGGAGTAATAGTCTTTACGTTTTTCCTTCAGTTTGATTTTATATTGTTTGATTTGGGATCTCCATTCTGTTTTAATGTGGTCTTGTTTCTGTTTTTTCCATGATCTTTCTAGTTGTCTGCATTGCCTCTTTAGTTGTATGAGTTCAGTGTCATACCATTTGTCTGAAGGTCTGCTTATTTTGTTTTTTGTTTTTAGTGGTGCTAGTTTGTTCAAAGTGGTTTCACTAATGTAACGCCATGTGTTTATGAACTCCTTGTGGTTGTTTAAGTCTAGTAATGGGTCTACTGTGTCCCAGAAAGTAATGGGTTCGATTTTCTGTCTGGATTTGAAGCTGGTTGTGATTGGAATAGGTTTGATTTTATTATACATCCAATTGATGGTGAAGATGTACTTGTAGTGGTCGGACCATAAGGTTGGATTCCAAGAGCCGTTGGTGATGTGGATGTTTTGTGTGTTGAGGTTGGGAGATGTGTAAGCGGCAATGTCAAGTTGATGACCCTTTTCATGTGTGGGTTCAGGATTGAGTAATTGGTAAGATAGGGTGTTGAGGAATGAAAGAATGTCTGCTACTTGATTGGAGGTGTTGTCTTCTAAGTGGAGGTTGATGTCTCCTAGGATCAGGTTGTGTGTGGAAGATAAGGAATTCTGGAAGATAAATTCTTCTAGTTCTTGTTTAGAAGTGTTCCATTTTCCTGGAGTGACATAGCATAGAAGGCAGTTCAGAGTTCCTGTGAGAGATTTGTCCGAGAGTTGGCAAGCAAGAAGGTCTAGGTGAGGGGTGGAGTGCTTGGTAAGGACTTTAATATTGAGGTTATTTTTTACAATGATTGCTAGACCTCCACCTCTTCTGTTTACTCTGCAAACTAACTCTAGTTTGTAACCGTTTGGGCAAAATTCAGTAATGCGAGAACCACATTAGGACGGTGGAGTCGATTCCAATCTCGGAAAGTTGGTAAAGGAGTATGTCGTGATGGACGACATCAAAAGCAGCGGAAAGATTGAATTGTAGTAGGACAGTGAATTTGTTACGTGAGTGTAGTTGTACCTTTGAAATTAGGGAAACTAGGAGGGATTCAGTGCTAAAGCAGGGACTGAAGCCATGTTGGTAGGGGTGAAGAATGGAGAATCTCTCGAGATAGGAGGAGAGCTGGGTAGCAACTATGATTCCCTGCATGATTTAATCTACTAGCTCCTCTCTCAAGCTTTTCAGTCTTTTGGACCACTCTATATAAGATGGCTGTCTTAACGAATTGTTTGATTTGGGCCCTCATGGTCTATTGGATTTGCTACAAAAGCAGATCAGTTGCATTTTTTGCTATCCCTATCCCAGTACTCATAAGATCTCGCCCAGCCAACTCGGTCTATCTTAGAGCTGACAGTCCTTCTCTATACGACTTCTCCGAATGGGGTCCCTTCCCAATCCCGGTCGTACCCCCCTCACAAAAACCTAGCAGACCCTACTGTAAATGACAGCGAAAACTGAGAAACATTACCTCTTCTGTAACCACCAACGCTCCTTACCATCACACTCTTCACGGTTTCTACTTAAACATACGTTCAATTAGGAATAAGTCACAGCTGATCAAAGACTGGCTAGAAGAAGCCAACCCCGATTTTGTTCTTCTAACGGAAACTTGGTTGGTCGCAGATAACAACATTATTATACGTGACTGTCTGCCTCCTGGATTTAAAATTTTATCTCTACCTAGAAGCAGATGCAAAGGGGGAGGATTAGCCATCATCCTAAAAGAATCTTTCAAGTCCACAATCCTAGCCTCAAACTCCTCAGCGGACCTCGAAATCATATCCTGTAAACTCTGGTCAGATCAGTTAGAAGACGCTCTAATAATCACCTTATTCTACATTCCTCCTAAGAAATGGCCAGCAGCCAGACATTTTCTACGAATTCCTCCTCACAAATTCTACACTAGGCCCACACAACCTACTGGCAGGCGATCTAAACATTCACCTTGAGCAGACAGAGCAAGGTGACTCCAAAGATCTAATTTCCTTCATTTCTTCACTTGATTTCTTTGTGCCGCTTCCAGAAAAGACCCACCTAAAAGGCCACCAGCTAGATCATGTCACTTTTTCCACCAAAGAACCAGACAATCCCAAGATTTACTGGAACAAAGCCATATGGACCGACTCGCTATGGTCAGACCACTGTTTATGCAGTTTCAATTTCTACTGGCAAGCAAGATGATCCCCATCCAAACCCAAGGTGAAAAAAAAGACCTAAAAAAATGGTTGTTAGCAGAGGTATGGTGAACCCAATAGAATTCTGGTCATACTATGACTTATCTTCCAGCCCAGACTCAGACTCCTTCTCGGCGGACTCCTGGACCAACATGAGTACGCAAATATTAAACAAAATGGCCCCCACTAAACTAAGAAAAATAAGAAACAAGAATCTGGATGGCTGGTACGATACCGAGTTAGGAAATATGAAACGGGAGTTGCGGAAACTCGAAAGACAATGGTTGAAATCAGGAGACAGTGTGGGGAGGTCAAATTGGAGACTAAAATTAAACGAATACAAAAAACAATAAAGAAACGCTCTAACTTTTACGCTCAAAAAATTGGATCGCCGAACATCAATAGTAGAAATCTCTTTGAATTAGTCAACAATCTCTATGACATTCAGGCCTTATCCTCTCCTAACCTTGATTCCCCATCAACTGCAGATGATCTGGCTGAATTTTTCAACAACAAAATCATCAATTTGAGATCCAAACTAGCAGGCTCCTCAACCAACCTTTTGAACTACCTGGTTGCCCAACACAAAGATGACCCTAGGGTAGATATGACCTGAAATAACTTCACTACACCATCTTGGCAGCAATTCTCCAAACATTATGCAAATTATGCCGTTTCGTACTGCAGATTAGACTGCTGCCCCCCAAACATTATGAAAGTCGCTCCAATCTCTTTGAAAGCCAAATTATACAACTGGCTCTCCTCTCTCTTACTATCCCTGAGGATCTAGGCCAGATTTTGATCACCCCAATCGTAAAAAACCCTAGAGAATCTACCAAACTGACATCTAATTACAGACCAATTGTGAGCACTCCCCTATTCGTCAAGCTAATGGAAGGACTGGTCAACCAAGATCTAGTAATGTATCTGGACAAATTTAGCATATTGCATGACCATCAGTCTGGTTTTCGTTGTGGATTCAGCACCGAAACTGTTATGGCATCACTTCTAGACTTCCTCCATACCTTATTCAGTCAGGATACAAGTGCTCTTATTCTGCAACTAGACCTAAGTAGTGCCTTCCATCTAGTTGACCATGCTATTCTGATTGCATGTCTGGAGTCAATTGGTCTTTCAGATAATGTAATAAAATGGTTTTGGGGGTTTCTGAGCAAACGGTCATATCAAGTCTACAGTGACAATAAAATATCCTTTAATTGGGTTAACTCTTGCAGAGTCCCGCAGGGCTCTCCTCTTTCCCCCACACTGTTCAACATCTACCTTGCCTCATTGGAGAACCTACTACAAAGCTAAAAGGTTAAATTTTATATCTATGCTAATGATATCACCATTGTTATTCCCCTTACTTCTCTGACCTCCGAGACAAAGATTCATCTATCATCCATTCTAAATGAAATCGAACGATGGATGACTGAATTCAAATTGAAGCTCAACACCGACAAAACTAAATTTTTCCTGGCAAGCCCTAACAACAAAATCAAAGATTCTTCAATCTCCTTGAATGGTCAGGACTTCCCTATTGACCACTCCATTAAAATCCTGGGAGTCACCTTGGACTGCCACCTCACCCTAAATGCACACACAGACTTACTAGTTAAAAAATGCTTTTCGGTTCTGTGGAAACTCAGAACCATCAGAAAATACTTTGATGCACCATCCTTCTGCTTACTGGTTCAATCTTCCATCCTGAGCTTGCTCGATTATTGCAACATTATTTACTTGGGTTCCTTCAAAAAAACCATTCTAAGACTCAGAGTAATTCAAAATTCGGCAGTCCGACTGATCTTTAGGCCGAAAAAATGGGACACCATTGGCTGCCCTTAGAGACGCGAATCATGTTTAAGTTCGCTTGTCTATGTTATAAATCAATATTTGGTCTGGCCCCCACTTACCTGGTTTCCCACTTCAATCTGGCTAGTTATCTTAGGCCCACACGAAGAATTCATCTGTTCACTATCCGACAATAGAAGCCTGCCACTACAAAAGATTCTTGGACAGAACTCTTGCCTTCCAGGCAGGCAAATGGAATGACTGGCTTAGTAACGTTTTTGCGCGCTCTTCATCCTACTTCAATTTTAGAAAACTATTAAAAACAAGTCTGTTCAATCGATTTGTTAACTAAGAATCTACTCAGCACTGCTTATTCAATCCTGTACCCTATGAACCTTTTAGCTTTCATATTTTTTATTATGTAAGATTGTATTGCTGACTTTGATTGTAACTTCTTCTCTGATTGACCAGCGCCTCTTGCTGTAAACTGCCTCAAACTTATATGGCTTTGGCGGTATCTAATATAATAAAATGGTATGCCGCGCATGCGCACTTCCTATGCTTGCGTCCGTTTTCTGTGAGCTGTAGCACACATAGGAAGTGCGCATGCGCGGCTTACGGTTCTTTCAAAGACGCAGCAGTGCTACTTTCACGATCCCCGCCTGCTTCGGACTTCCGACGCAGGTGGGGATCATGAGAGGAGCCACCGCCGCGTCTTTCAACTAAAAAAAAAATACTCGCTTTTAAAATCTTCAGGCGCGAGCGACGGCTTGCTGCACGCGCCCCAACGCCAAGCGCCCTTTTAAAATCTTCAGGCGCGAGCGGCGGCTTGCCGCACACGCCCTGACCTCCAAACCCCCCTGCCGACATCTATTTTTCTTCCTCCTCTCGCATGCTCACAGCGTTTAAATGAAAATCGCTGCGCTGTGCTGCCACTGGCCTCACCATCTCCTCTCCACTGCGGCCTGCCCTCTCACAACTTCCTGTTTCCGCTAGGGTTGGCCGCACTGTAGAGAAGACACCAAGGCCAGCAACAGCGCAGTGCAGCGCTTTTCTGTGAGGCAAGTAAATTTCTGTGGGGCATATGCACAGGGGGAGCAGGAAATGAATACTGCTGGACGGGGGAGGGAAAAGGAAGGGAACAGGGGGAGCAGGCAAGGGGTGGATGCACAGGGAAGAGGGGGAATGCTGCTGCTACACAGGGAAAGGGGGAATGCTGCTGCACAGGGAAGGAGGGAATGCTGCTGCTGTACAGGGAAGTGTGGGTGAATGCTGCTTTACAGGGAAGGGGGGAATGCTGTTGCTGCTACACAGAAGGGGGAATGCTGCTGTTGCTGCACAGGGAAATGGGGGAGGAGGGGAAAGGGAAAGGGGGCCAGGGAGCAATCTTGGTTTGCTTTGGGTGGAGACAAAAGGGGGCCATGGAGCGAGACAGAAAGATAGGCAGGCAGCGCAAGAGAATGAAAAACAGACACACAGAAAGACAGCAGGCAGGGAGAGAAATAGAAAGAAAGAAACAGACAGGCAAAGGGGGCCAGGAAGAGAAACAGACAGAAAGAAAGACAGACAGTGGGAGGGAGACAGATAAAGAAAGGAAGAAAGAGACAGGGGCAGGGAGAGACACAGAAAGAAAGAAAGAAAGACAGATAGACATATTCTAGCACCCGTTAATGTAACGGGCTTAATGACTAGTATATGAATAAAATTATTATTATTATTATTCTCACATATGGGTGACTTCATGGAGCCCAGATGCGGATAGCCTCACAAGCAGACTTGCTTGTAGAAACTCAGAAGTTTTGAGTCTGCCGCACCATGCATGCGCGAGTGCCTTCCCGCCCAGCACAGGGTGTGTCTCCTCAGTTTTCTGCGGAGCCGAGAAGTCTGTCTTTGACGCTCTGCACTGAACTTCGTTCGCTTTGTGCCTTCTCTTCACCGCAGTTTGAGTTTTATTTCCATATAGCTGTGTTCTGTTCTCTTCTTTAAAAAATTGACAAATCACCAGGTCCGGACGGCATCCACCCAAGTGTATTAAAAGAACTGAGAAACGAAATAGCGGAAACACTACGCCAAATATGTAACCTATCCTTAAAAACTGGGGAGATCCCAGAGGACTGGAAAATAGCCAATGTCACGCCCATCTTTAAGAAGGGATCAAGAGGTGACCCGGGAAACTACAGGCCGGTGAGCTTGACCTCGGTTCCGGGAAAGATGATGGAAGCACTAGTCAAGGACACAATCTGCGAATACATAGAAAGCAATGGACAACTGAAGGCGAGCCAGCACGGCTTCTGCAAGGGAAGGTCGTGCCTCACGAACTTACTGTATTTCTTTGAGGGAATAAACAGCCAGGTGGATAAAGGGGGAATCCATAGACATCATTTACCTTGACTTCCAAAAAGCCTTCGACAAGGTACCTCACGAAAGACTACTTAAGAAGCTGTGGAGCCACGGGGTGCAGGGGGATATCCACCGATGGATCAAACACTGGCTGGCAGGCAGGAAGCAGAGGGTTGGAGTAAAGGGCCATTACTCAGACTGGCAATGGGTCACGAGCGGAGTTCCACAGGGGTCGGTGCTGGGACCTCTCCTGTTCAATATATTTATCAACGACCTGGAGACAGGGACAACATGTGAGGTTATCAAATTTGCTGATGACACCAAGCTTTGCAGCAGGGCTAGAAACACGGAAGACTGTGAAGTCCTGCAAAGAGACCTAACAAGACTGGAAGAGTAGGCAAAAAAGTGGCAAATGAGTTTTAACATAGAGAAATGTAAGGTCATGCATGTAGGGAAAAAGAACCCGATGTTCAGCTACAAAACTGCTAGGGGATCACTGCTAGGGGTGAGCAAGAAAGCGAACAGAATGTTGGGTATCATTAAAAAGGGTATCACGACCAGGACGAAGGAAGTCATCATGCCGCTGTATCGTGCAATGGTGCGCCCACATCTGGAGTACTGTGTCCAGTACTGGTCGCCGTACCTCAAGAAGGACATGGCAGTACTAGAGGGGGTCCAGAGGAGAGCAACTAAACTAATAAAAGGTATGGAAAACTTTTCATATGCTGACAGGCTGAAAATGCTGGGGCTCTTCTCCCTGGAAAAGCGGAGACTTAGAGGAGACATGATAGAAACCTTCAAAATCCTGAGGGGCATAGAGAAAGTGGACAGGGACAGATTTTTCAAACTGTGGGGAACCACAAATACAAGGGGTCACTCGGAGAAATTGAGAGGGGACAGGTTTAGAATAAATGCTAGGAAGTTCTTTTTTACCCAGAGGGTGGTGGACACATGGAACGCGCTTCCAGAGGTTGTGATAGCCCAGAGCACATTGAAGGGTTTCAAGGAAGGTTTAGATAAGTTCCTAAAAGATAAGGGGATTGAGGGTTACAGATAAAAAGAAGAGGTAGGTTACAGAAATGGACAGGAACCACATCACAGGTCATAGATCTGATGGGCCGCCGCAGGAGCGGACCGCTGGGCGCGATGGACCTCTGGTCTGACCCAGTGGTGGCAACTTCTTATGTTCTTAAAAAAAAAAAAAAAAAAAAAAGAAAGAAAATTTTATTTTTGTCAACCGACTGGTGGGACGGGTTGCGCGCCCGCAGCCGGCAGGCTTCGACCTCGCAGCGGCTATCTTCCCTTCTATGTCCCAGGCAGTCACGGGCTTCAAGAAGTGTAGCCAGTGCCAGTGTGTGATTTCCCTTACGGACCCACACCGCTGGTGTCTTCAGTGTCTCGGGCCAAACCATAGTCCGAGGTCGTGCGCGCGCTGTGCTACTCTTCAACCTCGAGCCCTTAAACATCATCAAATTCAAGTGGAAAAGCTGTTCAGGATGGACTCTTCAGCTACACCCTCGACTTCTGACTCGGTCAAGACTTCAACAGGGTGTCATCCTGTTTCCACAACTCCGACCTCGAGTCTCATCAGATCTTCCTTGTTTGGATCGTCTTTGGCCTCGAGTACACCTGCCTTATCTTCCCCTGAGTTTCCCTCAGGTCAGATACCTAAGCAGAAGGTTCCTTCAGTTATCCTTAAAATATCCAAGCATCAATCCTCCTAGTTGAAGCATGCTTCTACCGCCACCTCAGAGCCTTTAGCCTTAGCAAGGGGTCCAGTTTCAGACTTGGATCCACAATTGCAGGCTTCTTTCCAGACCATGTTAGAGCAGCAATTTGTTCAATTACTGAGCAAATATAGTCCTCCCTCGACTCTGCTTCCTGCAGTCCAGCCTGGGCAATCAGCAGTCTTGGATGAGGTCGAGTCCCTGCCTGTGCCTCGAGCTGAGTCTACACACTCTATGCAAAGAGTTGAGTTTTTGCGAGTGTCTCGACAGGAATCCTCACACTCCATGCAAAGAGTCGAGTTTTTGCGAGTGTCTCGGCAGGAATCCTCACACTCCATGCAAAGAGTCGAGTCTTTGCGAGTATCTCGACAGGAATCCTCACACTCCATGCAAGGAGTTGAGTCTTTGTGAGTATCTCGACAGGAATCCTCACACTCCATGCAAGGAGTCGAGTCTTTGTGAGTGTCTCGACAGGAATCCTCACACTCCATGCAAGGAGTCGAGTCTTTGTGAGTATCTCGACAGGAATCCTCACACTCCATGCAAGGAGTCGAGTCTTTGCGAGTGTCTCAACAGGAATCCTCACACTCCATACAAGGAGCTGAGTCTTTGGGAGTGCTTCGAGATTCCTCGATCCAAACCACTGAGTCTATGGGGTTTCGATCTACAGCTTCTATCCCTATTCATCGAGGCATCCATCGAGGCACAGGTCTTCTTCCAGACCAGGCTTTCCAGCTCTTCGAGGCCTCCAACTCCTCGAGGTCACCAAATGCAGACCCTGAGGACTCAACTGATTCCAATGCCTCTTCCAAGTCTATCTATTCCTTGAGTTACCAATACTCCAGAGAGGCTTTGCCTTCGTTCTCTACTCAAGGCACCTCGAGCCCTTCTCGAGGCTATGCTCTGGTGGATCAATTGTCCTTTTCCTCCTTCCTTCGTCAAATGGCTGATGACCTGGATCTTAAATTGGACGCTTCTTCTAAATACTCTAGAAGTATTTAGTATGCATCTGCCTCAATCTCCTGCAGAGTCACTCAAGCTTCCTCTTAACAGGCTTCTGTCTCAAACTTTCAAATGAAATCTGGAGACTCCTTATGCTATACCTGCTTTTCCAGGCAAATTGGAATTGAGGTATAGAACTCTACTTTGCAAGGGTTTTGAGAATTCACAACTATCTCACCAATCCCTCTTTGTGGAATCCTCATTGAAGAGAACCCATCCTTCCAGAGTTTATGCCACAGTACCTCCTGGAAGAGAGGGTAAGACCATGGACAAGTTTGGCCGTCACCTTTATCAGAATTCCATGATGGCTTCCAGAGTCCTCAACTATAAGTTTATCTTCACTACTTATTTTAACTACCTGATTGATATCCTTCCAGGTTTTACAAAAAACCTGGATCAACATAGACATTTAGAGTTTCAACAAGTCACTGCTACCTTGGCGCAACTCAGGTTACATCTTCTCTAGTCATCTTATGATGCCTTTGAACTTTCTTCCAGGGTCACTGCTTTCTCAGTAGTGATGCGCCACCTGGCTTGGCTTCGCACCATTGATATGGACCCCAATCTTCAGGACCGTTTGGCTATTATTCCTTGTGAGGGCAATGACTTCTTTGATGAATCCATAGAGGCTGCCACCAAGAAATTGTCTCAGCATGAAAAATCTTTTGTTTCAATTGTCATATCAAAGCCCAAGCCAGCTCCTGCAAAACATTCTCAACCTCTTCCATCCTTCCAAAGGCGTTATCCTCCATCCTTACAATCGAGCACCCCCTAAGAAACAACAGCAGCAAAAGCAACAGAAACCTCAGCTTTTTGCTGCACCGAAGGCTGCACAGCTTTTTTGACTGTCTCAAACAGCATAACTTCCATTGTTCTGCCTCTATCCTCCCTTCCCCCATAGGAGGTTGCCTCCATCATTTTTACCATCGATGGGAGACATTACATCTGACCTCTTGTGCTGTTAATAATCAGGGAAGGATATGCTCTTCATTTCACTTAGGTTCCACCAGAGCTTCCTCCAAGAGAGTATCCTTCCAATCCATCCCAGACCACCCTTCTTCAGGAAGCTCAAGCTCTGCTTCATCTCCTTGCCATCGAGGAAGTTCCTCTGGAACAGCAGAGCAGGGGGTTTTACTCCGGTTACTTCCTAGTTCTGAAGAAAACGGGCAATCTGCGACCCATTCTGGATCTCAGGGCTCTCAACAAATTTTTAGTCAAAGAAAAATTTTGCATGCTGTCCCTGGCATCCCTCTATCCTCTTCTAGATCAGAATGATTAGTTATATTCTCTAGATCTCAAGGAGGCTTATACTCACATTCCCATTCATCCGGCTTCCCATCATTATCTCAGATTTTGGGTGGGGAATCTGCATTTTCAATACAGAGTGCTACCCTTTGGCCTGGCATCATCTCCCAGAGTGTTCATCAAGTGCCTAGTGGTGGTAGCAGCAGCCCTAAGGAATCATGGTCTTAAGGTGTTTCCCTACCTAGACGACTGGCTCATCAATGATTCAACATCTCAGGGGGTTATTGTAGCGACCCAGACTACGTGGTTCCTACAAAGTTTGGGATTCAAAATCAACTTTCCCAAATCCCACCTTTAGCCATCTCAGAATCTACAGTTCATCGGAGCTGTTCTGACACTATCCAACTCAGAGCATTCCTTCCTCAACAACGTCTGGATGCTCTTCTTCAGCTCTGTCAGAAAGTGTCTTCCCGCTCTTAACTCTCAGCGAGACACATGATGGTACTACTAGGTCACATGGCATCAACAGTTCACGTGACTGCTTTTGCCAGACTTCACCTCAGACTCTGGCATCTCAGTGGATGCAAGCTTGTGAACCACTCTCTCGACACATTACAGTCACTCCTTCATTGAGACGGTCTCTCCACTGGTGGATGCTCTCTTCCAATCTCTCCAGAGGTTTACTGTTTCAGACGTCACCTCATCAGAAGGTTCTCACGACAGATTCCTCGACCTACGCTTGGGGGGTTCACCTCGACGGTCTCTGTACTCAAGGCCATTGGTCCAGCACAGATCATCAGTGTCATATCAATCTGTTGGAACTCAGAGCGATCTTCAATGCTCTCAAAGCTTTTCAACATCTTCACGACCAGGTAGTTCTCATTTGGACGGACAACCAAGTCACCATATACTATGTCAACAAACAGGGAGGACAGGATCTCTCCCTCTTTGCCAAGAAGCTCTGAAGATTTGGGATTAGGCAATCCTTCACAACACCTTCCTGAAAGCTGTCTAAATTCAAGGGGCGAAAAACTGTTTGGCGGACAAATTGAGTCATCTTCTGCAACCTCACGAATGGACGCTCAATTCCTCGCCTCTTCATCACATTTATTCTCATTGGGAACTCCTCAGATAGATCTCTTTGCATCTCCCCACAACCACAAACTACCTCAATTCTGCTCCAGGATATACTCTCCTCATCGCCTTGAGGCAGATGCTTTTCTATTGGAATGGACAAATCTCTTCCTGTATGCATTCCCTCCATTCCCTCTTATCCTCAAGACTCTTGTCATGCTGAAGAACGATCATGCCACCATGATTTTGATAGCTCCTCGGTGGCCGAGACAACCTTGGTACTCCCTTCTACTTCAACTCAGCAGCAGGGAGCCATACCTTCTACCAGTTTTTCTGTCTCTGCTTACACAGTCAAGGGTCTCTACTTCATCCCAACCTGCAGTCTCTACACCTGACAGCTTGGTACCTCTCAACATAACTCCTCTTCAGTTTTTTCAACCTGTACGAAACATTTTAGAGGCTTCTAGAAAGCGTGCCACTAGACAATGCTATCACCAAAAATGGACTAGATTTTCTACATGGTGCATTTCTCATGACAAGGAGCCTCCTTACCTTTTGTTCTGGATTATCTTTTGCACTTATCTACCTCTGGCCTCAAGTCTACATCTATCCGAGTCCATCTCAGTGCAATTGCTGCTTTCCATCAGCCTATTGAAGGTAAGCCCTTCTCTGCTCATCTGGTGGTTTCCAAATTTATGAAAGGACTTTTCACTGTCAAACCTCCTCTCAAACTGCCTCTAGTGGTTTGGGATCTCAATGTTGTTCTTGCTCAGTTAATGAATCTTCCATTTGAACCAATGTCTATGGCTCATCTGAAATATCTCACTTGGAAAGTGGTGTTTCTCATTGCCCTCGCATCTGCTCAAAGAGTCAGTGAGCTGCAAGCTTTAGTTGCTGATACACTTTTCACAGTTTTCCATTATGATAAAGTGGTTCTCCTGAGTATTGCAGCCTAATGAGGATCTAAGCGATGCACCAGGACTATTTATTCATTAGTCACCACAAAAAAAGCCTGATTGCCTGATTTACTATTGCCACCGAGATCGTCGGCCTAAAATGGCGGAGTGAAATGTATAAGACTGGACTTTGACTTTTTAGTTTAATTTGTTTTGTTTTCTTTGCAACTATGGACTGATTGTTGATTTAGATTCTTTTATGGACTTTTGAAGTACCGATTTACTTATCTATGTGTATAGCTCAGTATGTGCTTTATCGAAATAGTGCTAGACCTATTGAAAGCAATATGTGTTTGTTAGATGTACTGTTTAGAATACCTATATGTTTTTTTCATCCTGTTTTTTAAAATCTTGAACTGTCCCTACGTCAAGGGGCTCTTCCTATGCCCTTCTTGTGGCCCAATTAGAATGTAGTGCTATGCAGAGAAGATGAGGATACCATTGGCTGATATGGAATATGGACTGTGCCTGATGCCACAGATGCTGCCTAATGACTTGAACCCATCTGCTTTTTCTGATCCAGGGGTAGAGGTTTCTGAATTTAACAGGGTAATATGAGATATGATAGCATAAGGAGATCTAATGTGTTTACCTTTACTTCCATCTTGACCTGTGAGCATGACCAGGTCTGGAAAGATCTAGCTTGCAGTTGAAAGTTTTGTTAATTTATTCCCCTAGATGGGAAGCCCTGAGAGATTTCTTGACAGGATGAAGCCTTTAAATGTCAAATGTACAATCAATGTAAGAATTTTCCAGATGTTTTTCTGGTTAGCTATTTCTATGCTTAATGTTGTTTTGTTGGTTTTCTTTTGCTTTCATGTTTTATTGTCATATTCATGATTTATCTTGAGTCCTAATGAAGCTGATATCTTATTAGATTGGGAGTTGTTGCGACAATTGCCATCTTAATTTACTAAGCTTGATTCCTGAGTAATGGCCCTTTCTCCTTTCCTCCTCCTGGATGTGGACGACTTCGTGGCAACAACAACAAAACTTATTTACACTTTGATCTAGAGGGATGAAGTCTCCGTAGGCTTCAAGAGGGGAATGAGGAAGACCTTCATGAAAATGTAGGTGAAGACCTCTATGAGACCCCAAAAAGTTATATTTTTAAGAGAGACATTGTGCTATTGAATTCTAGTTTCTGAACAATTATATCTTTCCCTGTCAGCAAGAAACAACATGCTCTGTAAGAGATTCATCTTTGCCCCAAAAAGCTGGCAAGCATCTGCTGACTATTACAACATTGGTTATCTGCTGACGGTAGCAGCCTTGGATATTTTAGGACTTTCCAGAAGACGATGAACCCAGAACAAGAAGATAAGCCCAGGCACCATTACTGCAGGATAAGATGTCCTACCAAAAGTTATCTAAACTACTAATGAAGGACAATTTCTGCTCTCAGAAATTATTGAACTTGGTATTAAGAATGCATTGTCAGGGAAATAGAAAGGTCAGTTTTGACACTAGATTACATCATGCTTCAATATGGCTCTGAGATAAAAATGCAGACTATACAATCAGTAGATATGATAAATGTGTCAACCCAATAGAAAATTAGTATGCAATCTGTAACTAGGCTAGGCTGCTGAACTAAAAGTATGTAAGTAGCATAATGGTTGCCTTAGACTTTAGGATGGATTCATGACAGGAGATGGCCACTCTGTATCTAATAGGCTTCACAAAACCAAAAATATAAATACCAATAATGAATAAACTTTATAGAAAAAGAATTGGTACAATTTTTCTTGCGAAACCAACACTAGGAAGGTAGTTGCACATAAATTCAATAAATCGAATGAACATCAATAATTAAATAAATAAATAAAAGGGTCTCAGTACGGGCTCAATTTTCCCGGCGAGTAACCAAAAAGCCCCAGGCAGGTATTTATGAGTGACTAGCACTGGACCAAAGGTCTAAATAAATCCTGCCCCGTACATCATAATACCCTTGTGTTTTGTATGAATAACTCTAATGAATAAATATAAAGTGCAAACATGCATCCATAGTGGGTACAAGAAAAATATAAAAGGACCACTTCACAGGTCATAGACCTGATGGGCTGCCGTGGGAGCAGACCGCTGGGCGCAATGGACCTCTGGTCTGACCCAGTGGAGGCAACTTCTTATGTTCTTAACCCACCCAAAAGGACAAAAACAAAAAATTCAAAAACCAATCAAAAAACTATCAAACACCTCAAAATCATAAACCGTGAATGCATAAATTATTATTAATAATTTCAAAAATTTCAAAGAGTCATATAAAATTTCATATCAAAATTCATATCTGAACACCATTGTATCTCCAATAGAAAAGGAATAGAAAATCAATGGGAAACAATGATGGGAAAAAAATCAGGAAGCAAAACGTTATGAAGTCAGTCAGTCAATCTGCTTAGTTGAATTAACTGCATAGACTAAAAATGAATATTACAGTTCATATATTCAAGTTCATATCAATACTGTGTCTTGATTGCATTGAAATTAGTGAGAAGAATCATGAAAGAGCATACAACATCAATTCCAGTACTTAGCTGAAACAGCTGAACTCTCCGTTCCGTTTTGTTCCTTGAGGACAAGTTCCGGTCAGCACTGCATCTCGCTCGACAGGCCCTGTTTCGGTAACTTCGTCAGAAGGGAGAATAACAAAATAGTGAATCCTCTTGTCTGGAGATTGTCATCCGAATTTAACAGTCCAATGAATCCCGCTCCGTACTCAGCGGCACAATCATTCTGAAGCTGAAAGCACAATGGCGAATTAGGAGGATTTTTTTAAAGGAATAAAGGCCCCGCCCACAGCAACGCACAATAACTTGATGATATGTGTAACCAAAAAATGTGTAGAATGAATGGAGGGCGAACTAACTAATGAAAGAAATCCAGAATAAGACAAAAAAAACGGAAAAATAGAAAAACCTTGATAAAACAGGAATGAAAAGATTCCAAAATCAACATGATGTGAAGCATTTGTCTACATTTTCATTTAATCCATATGGAAAAAATGCTTTTAGATGGAAAATCCAAAAGTTTTCTCTACTTAACAAGTAAGTACTTTTGTCCCCATTAAAAGCACTAGGAAGAACACAATGATGCACCATTTTAGTTGAGCAAAATAATAGTGGTATTTCAGATTGTGGGACACCATCGGAGCTGTTAATTTACATGTATTTAAACAGCTCCGATGCTCTATAAGCCTGACTTTCACTGCCCTGGTGGTGCAGCCTACATAAATAAGACCACAAGGACAGGATATCACATAAACCACATAAGTGGAATCACAGGATGTAATAGACTTGAGATGGTAGGTCTGTTCAGAAGTAGGATGAATCCAGGAGTCCCCACAGTAGGAGGTGTCACATACAGAGCAATGACCACATGGAGAGTGAAAACCTCTCTCCCCGAACAAATGAGATTTTATATTAAAATCAGAAGAAACCAAATGTTCAGACAAATTCCTCCAGGTCTTATGGACCCCCATATAGCTACCTTCAGAGACTTAGTACTAAGAGACTTACGTGACCTTAAGTCTCTTCCCTCCGGTAGATTATTCGTGAACATGACCTCTGCTAAATCTCAAGCTTTAAATTCCCTTAAGCAAGGAGTTTCTTTTGATCACTTAGCCGACTCCATTCACTTCTTTCTCCAGGCTTTGTGGTGTGTGATTGCAGTTTGCTACCTTTCCCTGGCATCCTGATGCTTTGAAAATTGCTAGAGAACATAAGAACATAAGCAATGCCTCCGCTGGGTCAGACCTGTGGTCCATCGTGTCCAGCAGCCCGCTCACGCAACAGGTCCAGGACCTGTGCAGTAATCCTCTGTCTATACCCTTCTATCCCCTTCTCCAGCAGGAAATAGTCCAATCCTTTCTTAAACCCCAGTACTGTACTCTGCCCTATTACGTCCTCTGGAAGCGCATTCCAGGTGTCAACCAAACGTTGGATAAAGAAGAACTTCCTGGCATACTTGTATCCCTGGCACAGGAGTATCAGTGACTTGTATGTCTGTCTAGGGTGGATTCTTTGGTGGTGCAGGTGACTAAACACATCTCTCTCCTCAGTGAGGGGTGTAGTGTTAGAGGATATGCAGGACCGCCGTGTGATTGAAACTCTTTGACACAGCTTATTTAGTCTTTAAAGCTGCTTCAGCGATGTCTTTTGTTGTACACGCCTGTCTCTCTCGACTACGCACACTGGAGAGTGCAGCGGTGGCTTCCCCTCATCATCATCTTGTGGTTGGGACAGATTATATAGCGGATGCATTGTATGACCGTATGCAAGTTTTGATAAAGGTGTCAGCGTTTTCCATCTCTGCCGGCAGAATGCCTTCAATTAGAAATTGTGCTGGTGATTCCACTTCCAAGGCTACTTTGGCTAGACTGCTTTTTCAGGGGCAGTTTTTGTATAGCAAGGATTCTGTGGATTCTGTGATAGACTGTCGCCTTAGGACTCTACTTGGTAGCAGACCTAGACTCTCCTGGGGTTCTGGTCATTCTAATTTTCATGGCTCACAACGATCCTGATCGTATGCAAATGCTACATCGCAGAGATTTTCACAGGGCTCACAATGACAGTATACTGGCTATAGGTGTTCCCAGCCATTTACCTCCTGTTTTGCACCCTCTGTCAAAGAAGAACAATGACGCCAGACCGAAGGATGCCCCTCAGCATTTCTTTCTGCCTAGATGTGCATTTCATCCGACCAGTGGGTCTTGGAAATTATTTGATTGGGCTACAAGCTGGAATTTGCCCAGCCTCTGACAGATTAGTTTGTGGACTCTTACAGGTTGCCTGGACACAGCACTCAAGGTTCATTCTACTGTTCAGCCCGGAAGCCAGGGGCTTGACACTCTGGTGTATTCGTGGCCTCAGGAGTTTCTCCTGTATGTCTTTCCTCCTTGTCCGATATTTGGCCAGGTCATTCGACAGATCGTGACCCATTTGGGCCACTTCATTCTGGTGGTTCCAGATTGGCCTTGTAGGCCATAGTCCTCAGATCAGATTAGTCTGTGCAAGAGTTGTGGCCTTTGGCTTAGCACCTATCCAGACCTCCTCCTGCTGAGTCCAGTGTCCATAGAGGATCTCTGGGTCACTTTGCTCTTACAGCATGGCTCTTGAGTGCACAGCCTTAGAGCACAAAGGATATTCTGCTATGATTGTTGATACTCTTCTAAAGTCTAAGATGTCATCTACGGTTTTGACTTATACTAAGGGGTGGAAGGCCTTCCAACATTGGTGCGCCCAGGACCAGGTGAACCCTTACTCAGCTCCAAGCTCGCTGATTCTTACCTTTCTTCAGTCTGGTTTGGATAACTGTCTCACTGTGGCTTCTCTTCAGGTCCAGGTGGCCAGGCTCTCTTGTTCTAGATCTTGGGAGAATTGATCCTCGTTGGCGTCACATCCTGATATCGCTAGATTTCTGAAGGGGCTCTTCATGTCAGCCTAATGAATATGCTATTTTTCCCTTTCTTGGCTTTAACCTGGTGCTGTCTAGCCTTGCCAAGGCTTTTTTGAGCTCTTTGAGATACTTCCCTCTTTGACTTGACGCTCAAGTCTGCTTCTCGGTTGCCTTTACTTCGGTGTGACGCATGTCAGACCTACAGGCTCTGTCTTGCAGAGGATCATTCCTCCGGATTTCAGAGACTGGGGTTTTTCTTTGGATGGTTCCTTTCTTCTTTCCGAAGGTGGTTTTGGCTTTCCATGTTTATCAGGAAGTGCATTTATCCCAGGACAAACAGGCAGCCTATTCTCAACATGTGAGTGACGTCATCCACGGAGCCCGGATATGGACAGCTTTGCAAGCAGACTTGCTTAAAGAACTTTAGAAAGTTTGCGACTGCCACACCTCGAATGCATGAGTGCCTTTCCGCCAAACGCAGGGCGCGCATCTCAGTTTTTCACGGAGCCGAGAAGTCCTATTTCGATGCTCTGTGCTAGACTCTGTTCTACTTCATGCCTTCTCTCACTGTGGCTCATGTTTTATTTTTTACAGGGTCACTGTGTTTCTTTGCGCGTTTTCATTTTAAAAAAAAACAACTTAATTTTATTTTTCTTTTGTGTCATGGCGGGGCCTGCCTTGCGGCCTCAGTCTGGGGGCTCCGATCTCACTGTGGCTATTTTTCAGTTTATGTCCCGGCCGGTCACAGGCTTCATAATCTCCCTCAGTGACCCACATAGGTGGTGTGTTCAGTGTTTGGGACCTGACCATCGTCCGGAGTCGTGTGCCCGCTGTGCTACCCTTCAGCCTCGAGCCCTCAAACATTGTCGAGTTCAGGTGAAGAAACTCTTTGGCGGTATGGATCCACTTACCCCGGTCTTGACCTCGAATCCAGTCAAGCTTCTCACAGGGGTTCCGCCTTCTGCCTTGACCTCGACCTTAATCAAACCCTCCTCGTTTGACGCGTCCTCATCCTCGGGCAAATTTGCTAAGTCTTCTCCTGGGGAAACGCTTGCCTCGCTGCCTCCCTCAGGTCAGGTACTAGCAGTGGTTATCAAGCTGCCCAAGAAGCATGTCTCAAAGTTGAAGAGTCGTTCTTCCTCCTCTTCCTCAGAGACTTTAGCCACACCAAATGTATCAGATCCTCAAGTCTCGGTGTCACATTTGGAGGCTATGATCCAGACCATTTTGGATAGAAAGTTTGGTAATATGCTTTCCAAACATACTCCAACCTCGACTCTGCTTCCTGCAGTCCAGTCTGAGCACTTAGTATCACAAGGAGTCGAGTCCTTGGCAGTGCCTCGAACTAAATCTACCCACTCTATACAAGGAGTCGAGTCCTTGGGAGTGCCTCAAGAGGATTCTACACACTCTGTCGAGTCTTTGTGAGTGTCTTGTCTGGAGTAAAAGCACGCTACTCAAGGAGTTGAGTCCTTGTCAGTGCCTCGAGATACCTCGACACAAGGAGCTTAGTCCCTTTTGGTATCTCAATCTCCAGCCTCCAGCCCTCCTTCCTCCCATAAGGCGTCGCCCTTTCCGAAGCATAGGGTGAAGACTCCTCAACGTCCCTCTCAGCAGGACTTGCCTGGTTTGAGGCATAGTTCCCACTTCAGTTGAGGCATCCATCAAGGCACAGGTCCTCTTCTTGAGACAGGACTCGTTTCTCCATGCATCGAGACTCTTTGAGGCCTCCAACTCCAAAGTCGAGGACACCATCTCCAGAACCTTACACCTATGTTTCTTCTCCTGCGAGGGATTCTATCCATTCTCAGTGAGTCATCTATATCTGCATATTAAGACCTCAGGTATCAGTACTCCAGAGAGGCTTCATCTTCATTCTCTGCTTTGCGAGGTGCCTCGAGGTCACCACCTTCCCTGGAGGTCAACCTTCCTTGAAGCAGACGTCAAATGAGTAAGGACCTCAATATTACTTTGGACTCTGATTCCAAATACTCTATGGAGTATTTAGAAGAAATAGGTATGTCTCGTCCTCCTGCGGAGTCTCTTAAATTGCCCATCAATAGACTTCTTTCTCAAACTTTCAGGCGGAATCTTGAAACACCTTATTCCATTCCTGCTGTAGCAGGAAAGCTGGAATCTCGTTACAGGATGGTCCACGGCAAGGGCTTCGAGAAATATCAGTTATCCCATCAATCCCTTCTCGTGGAATCTTCTCTGAAAAGGACCAATCCTGCCAAAGTTTATGCCACTGTCCCTCCTTGAAGAGAGGGTAGGACCATGGACAAGTTTGGTCATCGTTTGTATCAAAATTCTCTTATGGCAACTAGAGTTTTGAATTAAAATTTGGTTTTCATTTCTTATTTCAAGCATTTGGTTGACACACTGCCTGAATTTTTCAAATATGTTCCTCAACACCAGGGGTGCCCACACTTTTTGGGCTTGCGAGCTACTTTTAAAATGACCAAGTCAAAATGATCTACCAACAATAAAATTTTTTTAAAAACACAAAGCACACTGTACGCAGAGAAAATGTTAATTTAAATTTATATTCTGGGGTTTTTCCAGAGAGGTCAAGGCAGATGACTCTATGCAATGTCACCTCAGTAACAACCATACAAAAATAGACAAATATACCCCCTCACATTTTACTAAACTGCGATAGCAGTTTTTAGTACAGGGAGCTGCGCTGAATGCCCCGCGCTGCTCTCGACACTTATATGCTCCCTGCACTAAAAAACGCTATTGCAGTTTAGTAAAAGGGGGCCATATTGCAAAATATAGACAGCAGATAAAAATTCTCAAAACGGACACATATTTTTATTTATTTATGAATTTCAAAATAATAAAATAATATCAAGCACTAAACTTGTACAGAAAAGAAATCAAGCCCAATACAATCTACAATAATCCAAAATAAGATTGTTAAACAAGTAAATTCATAATAAACATAAGTTACAATGGCTTAACTTTACTTAAGTCCTCAAATTGGATCCAAAACTTACACAATTAGTGAGTAAAATAGAAGTAAACTTTTTTTTTTCTAAATTCTTTATTCATTTTTAAACTTTCAATAAGTGCAACAAAAATAGAATCATATACACTTTAACATCACTTGCTAACCCATCAAAGATTAAATCACATCAATTATCATCCCTCCCTCCTTTATATCCATCATTAGAACTTTATATTGGGCTAAAATAGAAGTAAACTTAAACTTAAAGAATCACTGTCTTAAACTGAACACAAAATGCATAACTTTCTAATGAGCTTAAGATGTTTTCTTTGAACCTTGCCAATTAACTACTTTCTTGTCTATATCCCGGTTGGATAAAGGAAAATGGACACATTTTGATCACTAAAATGAAAATAAAATCATTTTTCCTACCTTTGTCTGGTTATTTCATGAGTCTGTGGTTGCACTTTCTTCTGCTTGTGCATCCAGTATTTCTTCCCTTTTTTCAGCTCCCTTCTTTCAGCCTCCTCTCCTCCAGACCTCATTCTCTCCACCAACTTTTTCTTTCTGTCTCCCTGCCTCCCTTTCATTCTCTCTCTCTCCATGCCCCCTTTATTTCTGACTCCCTGTTCCCCCTTTCTTTCTGTTTCCCTTCTTTCTTTGTCTCCTTGCCCCCCTTCTTTCTGTCTCCCTGCCTGCCCCCTTTCTTTCTTTCTCCCTGCCCTCCCTCAAGCCATTAGGTTTGTCGCATCTGCCATCGGGGAACAGGCCCCCAAGCCACCACTGCCCCAAGCTCTCCCTGTAGAAGCGTCACGCTGACCAGCATTCCGCTCCTCAACGTCAATTCTGACATTGGAGAGGAGTTCCGGACCAGCCAGGCAGCGATTGGCTGGCCCAGAACTTCCTCTCTGATGTCAGAATTGACATCGGGGAGCGGAATGCTGGTCGGTCCGATGCTTCTGCAGGGAGGGTGGTGGACGTCGGGGAGAGGAAGGCTAATTGGCCTGGCAATAGCAGTTTTTAGTGCAGGGAGCTGTGCTGAATGCCCAGCGCTGCTCTTGACGCTCATAGGCTCCCTGCGCTAAAAACCGCTATTGCGGTTTAGTAAAAGGGGACCATAGTGTAAAATATAAACTGCAGATATAAATTCAGACACATTTTGATCAGTAAATTTAAAATAAAATCATTTTTCCTACCTTGTTGTCTGGTGATTTCATGAGTCTCTGGTTGCACTTTCTTCTTCTGACTGTGCATCCAATCTTTCTTCCCTTCTTTCAGCCTGTATGCTTCCTCTCCTCCTGACCTCATTCCCCTCCCCCCAACTTTTTCTTCCTCTCTTCCTGGCCTTTCTTTCTTTCTCTCTTCATGCCCCCTTTCTTTTTTTCTGTTTCTCTTCTTTCCTTCTGTCTCCCTTCCTGCGCTCTTTCTTTCTTTCTCCTTGCCCTCCCCAAGCCACGGCCAATGCCGCTGCCATCGGGGAAAAGGCCCCAAAGCCGCCGCCGCTGTCCCAAGCTCTTCCCTACTTCGGGTCGACCAGCATTCCTCTCCCCGATGTCAATTCTGCCGTCGGAGAAGAAGGCTGATCGGCCCAAGATCACTAAACTAAACTAAACCTTAGGTTTGTATACCGCACCATCTCCATAGTCATGGAGCTCGGCACGGTTTACAGGAATTGGGATGAGAAAGGACCTCCAAGGAAAGGATGAAGATCGGAGGAAAGAAGAATGTTTAGAGGACTAGGATAACAGAGGAGGAGGGAGTGTTACATTTTTGAGAAAAGCCAGGTTTTCAAATGTCTACGGAAAAGTTGGAGAGAGCTCAGGTTCCGAAGAGGGGAGGTAAGGTTGTTCCAGAGCTCGGTGAATCTGAAGGGGAGGGAAGTACCCAGCTTTCCTGGATGGGAAATGCCTTTTAGTGAGGGGAAGGATAGTTTCAATTTTTTGGTAGGTCTGGTGGTATTAAGATTTGAGGAGTTCCAAGAAAGTGGAATAAATGGAGGAAGGATGCCGTGGAGGATCTTGAAAGTTAGGCAGATGCATTTGAAGTGGACTCTGAAATTATCGGAAGCCAATGAAGCTTGGATAGGAGTGGTGAGACGTGATCAAATTTACTTTTTGCAAAGATAAGCTTGGCCGCGGCATTCTGAATCCGTTGGAGTCTGTGAAGGTTTTTTTTCGTTAGGCTTATGAAGATAGAATTGCAATATTATCCCAGGACAAGCAGGCAGGTATTCTCACTAGTGGGTGACGTCATCCAACAGAGCCCCGATGTGGACATCTCACAAGCATACTTGCTTGTAGAAACTTTTAGAAGTTTCGAATTGCCCACACCGCGCATGCGCGAGTGCCTTCCCACCCGATGCACCGGGCGTGTCTCCTCAGTTCTTTCTCTTCCGCGGAGCTGAGAAGTTTGCCTTTGAATTTCTCTACGCGAAGTTCCTTTTTTGTGCCTTCTGTGCCCGCGGGTTTGGGTTTTTTGTGCTCATTCATGTTGGCTCACGTTACGTTTTGTTGTTTAAAAAAAAAAAAAAAAAATTTTGTTTGATCGTTCGACCGGGCAAGTCGCTTGGCCGCGGCCCCGCGGCTTCGACCTTGCGGCAGAGCTTTTTCGGCCTATGTCCCGGCCTGTTATTGGTTTTAAAAAGTGTGTCAAGTGCCAGTGCGCGATTTCGTTGAAGGACCCGAATCAACGCTGTCTTCAGTGTCTCGGGCCTCAACACCTTCCGAAATGGTGCCGGCCTTGCTCCATGCTCACAGCACGTGCGTTTAAGCGTCGCTGTATTTTGTGGGAGTTGCTGTTTGGCATGGAGGCATCTCCGGTGCTGCCCTCTTCCCAGAGCGCCACGCCTTCGACTTCCGATTCTACATCTTCGGCCTCGAGTCTGCTCAAGCCTGCCTCGTTCGTGCCGGCTTCGACCTCGACGCAGGCTGCGGTGCCTTCCGATGTCTCTTCAGGTCAGATAGCGCAGCCTCCTATCCCTTCAGTGGTGCTTAAGGTGCCCAAGGCCTCCAAATCCAAGCCCCATAGAAACATAGAAACATAGAAAGTGACGGCAGATAAGGGCCAAGGCCCATCAAGTCTGCCCACACCAATGACCCTCCCCTACCTCCCTTTGCAAAGAGATCCCACCTTTCGATCCCATTTAGCTTTAAAATCAGGCACACTGCTGGCCTCAATCACCTGTATCGGAAGACCATTCCATCGATCCACCACCTTCTCGGTGAAGAAGTATTTCCTGGTGTCGCCATTCAATGTCCCTCCCCATGATTTTCCACGAATGACCGACGTCCGTGCAGGAGGTCCCATTTCTGATGTGGATCCCTCTTTGCCGGCGTCGTTTCACGCCTTGGAGAAGCAATTTGTCGAGCTCTTTACCAAAATTGGGCCGACGCTTCTCTCCCAGATCCAGCCTGGGCACGCGGAAGCCTCCCGCGAGGTCGAGCCGCCTCCGGTGCCTCCTCAGCGCACACTCTCGCTGCTGGGAGCAGAGTCTCGGCGAGTGTAGGGTCTGGCTCAGGGACATGTCTCGCAAGGAGCAGAGTCTTTGCCCATGCCGCCTTTGGAGCCGATACCCTCGATCCATGGCTTGCCTGGTCCAGACCCTTCCTCTGCGATGCCGGGCCTCGAACCTTGGGGAGCGCCTCGGGGGGCCTCGTCTCAGCCTCTGATGCTTCGCTCCACGGCCTCCAATCCCATCTATTCGGTGGCTGCCTCGTCTGAGCGTCGCTCGCCTCGTTGCTCGAGGCCTGCTTCTCGACACAGCTCCGGTTGTCGATTGAGGCACTCCTCGAGGCATTCATCGAGACATTCATCGAGGCATTTATCGAGACACGTCTCGCCTCGTCGGAAGCAACCTTTCCGGGAGTTTTCTCCGGAATACTCACCTCCTCCTCCCATGCTGGAACTTGAAGACTGCGGGGGTTCGTTCTCTCCGTGCCGGTCCTCGGCATCGGCGGACCAGGCCGCCTCATCGTCTTTGAGCCGCCTCTGGCGAACCAGTTGTCATTCTCGTCCTTCCTGAGGCAGATGGCGGTGGATCTGGATATCACCCTGGATTCGGGTTCCAAGTTCTCGAAGGAGTATCTGGAGACGATGCATCTTCCTCAACCTCCGGCCGAGTCTACGCCTGCCTCTACACAAGCTTCTGGACCAGACTTTCATGAGATGCTTCAAGACCCTGTACTCAATCCCGGCAGTCCCGGGGAAGTTGGATTCTCGATACCGCACGGTGCACCATAAGGGCTTCGACGGGATACAGCCCTCGCACCAGTCTCTCTTGGTTGAATCCTCTCTGAAGTGGTCTCATCCCTCCCAGGTCTATGCTTCCACACCTCCTGGCCGGGAGGGAAAAACCATGGACAGATTTGGCAGGCGCATCTACCAGAACTCGATGATGGCTTCTCGAGTCCTCAATTACAGCTTTCATTTTGCTTCCATCGTTCTGCCCTCCCCTCTTTTTCCCATCGGAGGTTGTCTCTATCATTTTTACCATCAATGGACGACTATTACCGCCGACCTCTGGGTCCTTTCCATCGTAAGAGAGGGATACTCTCTTCAGTTCCATCATGTTCCTCAGGAACATCCTCCAAGAGAGTATCCTTCCAACTTAACCCAGACCACCCTTCTTCTTCAGGAAGCTCAGGCTTTGCTCCGGCTTCGCGCCGTCAAGCCAGTCCCTGTGGACCAACAGAACAAGGGTTTTTACTCCCGGTACTTCCTTGTTCCAAAGAAGACGGGCGACCTGCGTCCTATTTTGGACCTCAGGGTGCTCAGCAAGTTCTTGGTCAGGGAGAAGTTTTGCATGTTGACCCTGGCTTCTCTCTATCCCCTCCTCGAGCAGAACGACTGGTTATGCTCCCTGGATCTCAAGGAGGCCTACACTCATATTCCCATCCATCCGGCCTCCCGTCAATACCTCAGATTTTGGGTGGGACACCTTCATCTTCAGTACAGAGTGCTTCCTTTCGGCCTCGCTTCGTCTCCCAGAGTCTTCACCAAGTGCCTGGTTGTGGTGGCTGCAGCACTCAAGAACCATGGTCTGCAGGTGTTTCCCTACCTCGACAACTGGCTCATCAAGGATTCCACATCTCAGGGGGTCGTCCGGGCTACTCAGAGGACAATCTAGTTTCTACAGAGTATGGGATTCGAGATCAACTTTCCCAAATCCCATCTTCAACCTTCACAGACTCTCCCCTTCATCAGGGGTTCTGGATACTATTCAACTCAGAGCGTTCCTTCCTCCTCAGCGCCTGGCGGCTCTTCTTCAGCTTTGCACTCTGTCTCTTCTCGCCTGTCCATCTCGGCGAGACACATGATGGTGCTCCTGGGCCACATGGCCTCTACAGTTCACGTGACTCCTTTTGCCAGACTTCACCTGCGGATTCCTCAGTGGACCCTAGCTTCTCAATGGTCGCAGATCTGCGACCCTCTGACTCGTCACATTCAGGTCACTCCTGCTCTGCTTCAGTCGCTTCGCTGGTGGATGCTCTCTTCCAATCTTTCCAAAGGTTTGCTGTTTCACATGCCTACCCATCAGAAGGTCCTCACGACCGACTCCTCGAACTATGCTTGGAGGGCTCATCTGGATGGGCTTCGCACCCAAGGCTATTGGAAGAGTGCGGAACGTCTGTGCCATATCAATCTCCTGGAACTCAGGGCGATTTTCAATGCTCTCACTGCTTTTCAGCATCTACTGCACGACATGGTGGTCCTCGTTCGTACGGACAATCAGGTCGCCATGTATTATGTCAACAAACAGGGCGGCACAGGATCGGCCTCCCTCTGTCAGGAAGCTCTGAAAGTTTGGGATTGGGCGATTCGCCACAACACCTTCCTCAAAGCTGTCTACATTCAGGGGGCGGACAATGCCTTGGTGGACAACTTGAGTCACCTTCTACAGCCTCACGAGTGGACTCTCTATTCCACGTCCCTTCATCAAATCTTCTCCCTATGGGGAACGCCTCAGATAGTCCTCTTTGCAGCTCCCCACAACTTCAAACTGCCTCGGTTCTGCTCCAGGATCTACACTCCTCATCGTCTCGAGGCAGATGCTTTTCTTCTGGACTGGGGGAATCTCTTTCTGTATGCATTCCCTCCATTTCCTCTCATTCAAAAGACTGTTCAAGCTCAAGTCCGTCTGGGCCACCATGATTCTGATTGCTCCTCGGTGGCCCAGGCAACCTTGGAACTCCCTTCTTCTGCAACTCAGCAGCAGGGAACCCTTCCTTCTGCCAGTGTTTCCATCTCTGCTTACTCAGCATCAGGGATCTCTGTTTCATCCCAACCTGCAGTCGCTACACCTGACAGCTTGGTTCCTCTCAGCGTAACTTCCCTTCAGTTTTCACCAGCTGTGCGGGATGTTTTGGAAGCTTCAAGGAAGCCTGCTACTAGACAATGCTATTCCCAGAAATGGACTAGATTCTCTACTTGGTGTTTTTCTCAGCACAAGGAGCCTCAACATGCTTCCTTGTCCTCTGTTTTGGACTATCTTTTGCACCTGTCTCAATCTGGCCTCAGGTCTACATCGATCAGAGTCCATTTTAGTGCAATTGCTGCTTTCCACCAGCCTCTTCAAGAGAAACCTCTTTCTGCACATCCTGTGGTTTCAAGATTCATGAAAGGACTTTTCCATGTCAATCCTCCTCTCAAACCACCTCCAGTGGTTTGGGTCTCAATGTGGTTCTTTCTCAACTTATGAAGCCTCCATTTGAACCTCTTAACAAGGCTTCTCTGAAATTCCTCACTTGGAAAGTGGTGCTTCTCATTGGCCTCACTTCTGCCCGTCGAGTGAGTGAACTTCAAGCATTAGTTGCGGATCTGCCCTTTACAGTGTTTCATCATGACAAGGTGGTCCTTTGCACTCATCCCAAATTCCTCCCCAAGGTGGTCTTGGAATTTCATCTGAATCAATCCATTGTTCTTCCTGTGTTTTTTCCGAAGCCTCATTCTCATCCTGGAGAATCAGCTCTTCACACTCTGGACTGTAAACGTGCTTTGGCTTTCTACCTGGAACGCACCAAGCCTCACAGAACTGCTCCTCAACTTTTCATCTCCTTCGATCCAAACAAGTTGGGACGCCCTATCTCTAAGCGCACCATCTCCAACTGGATGGCGGCTTGTATCTCTTTCTGCTATGCCCAGGCTGGATTACCCCTTCACAGTAAAGTCACAGGCGCCAGTGTTCCCTCTAAGCGGGCGGGTGTTGTGAGCAAACTTTTTTCACTGTGAGCTAAAAATATCGGGCGCCAGCAAGTTATGAGCCAAATAAATATGTTGTCAAAGTTGCTGATACATGAGGACGAGGTATTCAAAGGAATTTTAGGCCTACACGCTAAATTAAATAACGTTAAATAATATTTTTAAGAACACAAAACAACGCATTAATTCTTGAAAGTACAAAATTCTTAATTTTTTTTTTTTTTTTTTACCAGAAAAACTCAAATTTATTTTAAAACAGTCTACAGAAATTGTAGGGATGAAATGATATCTTAATAAATGTTTTACAACAAATGTAGTTATGTCTGTTACATCCATATGTGTAAACTGTAAATTAAAAACAGTCCAGAAGACAATACGTTTGATGCTTTCAATTTCTAGACAATCTATCAATTCCAGCTTCTACACAAAAGTATAAATACATTAAAACAAAATATTGAAAACCATTTTATTGGGCACAAAGTTTGCCTTCAGTGAGAAGAATTCACTCAATATGTTGTAGAATAATTGACTTGGCCGGCTATCTCCATGGCAGCGAACTTTGACCCAGATATTCAATGCTAGTGCCAGATATGGCCCTGGCCTTGAATACCCAGGATTGCTGAAAACCATGGGAGATAGCCGGACTGCCTTCTGGGTCTTCAAAATCAGGCCCAAAGTCTTTCCAAAAGACTGTGCATTATTATCAGAAAATGAATAAACACAAAATATCATGGCTTTTTCTACTCATTTCATTTTCTCTTTTTAACAAGATGGAATATGCCACTGACATTTTTCTTGCTGTTGCAAATGACAGCCCATCCCTGGCAGCAACATCACTAATACTGGTATTAGTTTAGATTAGTAAGAAACCTAGAGGCAAGACATAAAGGGCTCCTTTTACTTTACAAAGCCACACTAGCAATTCCTGCATGGCATATGCGACAAAGCTGATTCAATTCCCATGGGCTTTTTCACATTTGCTGCACAGGAATCACTAGTGTGGCTTTGTAAAAGGAACCCAAAGATACGAGGAGCTGCTTGTTAGATTAAGGATGGTATCTTTGATGTTATAGAACCAAAGAGTAAGAAAAAAAACCAAAACCCCCAAACAACACCCCCACCCCGACGTCCGATTCCTCCCCCAGCCTCCCCTTACCTTTGCGACGCGTTACATGGACTGCCAGCTCGCCTGCCTGCAAGCATGTGTGTGCGCTGTGACGAGAAACTTGTGCGCTGCGATGTAAAATTTTGTGCGCCAGCGCACGCCAGCGCAGCTTAGCGGGAACACTGCAGCCCATAAGGTCAGAGCGATGGCAGCCTCTGTCGCTTTCCTCAGATCGACACCGATTGAGGAGATTTGTAAGGCTGCCGCTTGGTCCTCGGTTCATACCTTCACCTCTCACTATTGTCTGGATACCTTCTCCAGACGGGATGGACAGTTTGGCCAAACAGTGTTACAAAATTTGTTCTCCTAAGTTGCAAACTCTCCCCCCTATCCCATTGTGGTTAGCTTGGAGGTCACCCACTAGTGAGAATACCTGCCTGCTTGTCCTGGGATAAAGCAACGTTACTTACCATAACAGTTGTTATCAAGGGATAGCAGGCAGCTATTCTCACGTCCCACCCACCTCCCCTGGGTTGGCTTCTCTGCTAGCTATCTGAACTGAGGAGACACGCTCGGTGCATCGGGCGGGAAGGCACTCGTGCATGCGCGGTGTGGGCAACTCGAAACTTCTAAAAGTTTTTACAAGCAAGTATGCTTAAGAGATGTCCACATCGGGGCTCCATTGGATGATGTCACCCACTAGTGAGAATAGCTGCCTGCTGTCCCTGGATAACTACTGTTACGGTAAGTAACATTGCTATCTAGTCTGGAGAGGATGATGGATTGGATGAGAATGGCAAAATGTTTTTTATGGAAACAGGATCTTACTTTCCTCAGCATGTGTAGGCTGAAAAAGCATTTTTTTTACCAGGGAGTTGAGGTGGTCATTGAAGGACAATGTAGAATCAATAATGATGCCCAGGACCCTTCTGGAGAATTCGAGCTGCAGAGTGGAGCCGGAGGACAGTGGGATTGAGGTGGGTAGCTGAACTAATTTTGGGCCGAGCCAAAGTAGTTTTGTCTTGGATTCATTCAATTTCATTTGGACGGTGTAGGCCCAAGATTGGAGGTTCGAGATACAAGCGGATATGTTCTCTGAGAGATTGGTGAGGTTCGAGTTGGTCTCGAGGAGGACAAGGATGTCATCAGCATAAGTGTAAATTGTTTCAAGGGGGGATAGACGGAGGAGTTTTAGAGAGGACATATAGATGTTGAAAAGGATAGGAGATAAAGGTGAACCTTGCGGGACTCCACAGATTGGTTTCCAGGGGGAGGATGAGGTGCCATTCATGTTGACAGTGTAGGATCGGGAGCGAAGGAATTTTGAAAAACATTCAAGGACTGTGGAAGAGATGCCAGTCTCGGAGAGTTGGTAGATTAGAATATCATGGTGGACAACGTCAAAAGCAGCAGAAAGATCGAATTGTAGGAGGATGGCAAACTTGTTGCGAGAGTGAAGTTGTTGAACCTTGGAAATTAGGGAGGTCAGTAGGGATTCGGTGCTGAAGTTGGGACAAAAGCCATATTGATAAGGTAGGAGGATGGAGAATCTCTCTAGATAGGATGAGAGTTGGGTCGATATGATGGAATCGAGCATCTTGGTTAGGAGAGGGATATTTGCTATTGGGCGATAGCTGGATGGTGTGGAAGGGTCGAGGTCAGGTTTTTTCAGTAGAGGGGTCAAGGCGATATGGCCCATTTCAAGGGAGAAAAGGCCCGAATGTAGGGTGGAGTTTAAGAGTTTGGTAATGGAAGAGATGGCCTGAGTGGGTATTTCCTCGTAGAAGTAGGAGGGGAAAGGGTCTAAAGAACAGTTACAAGATTTCAGTTTGAGGCAGAGTTTGAGGATGAGGGATTCAGATACGTGCTCAAAGGCGGTCCAGGGCTGGGATAGGGCTAGAGACCATTAGAGTAGGTTTGGAGTCAGTGAGCACCAGGGAGTTGTAGGAGACTGCAGGTGGGAAGGAGCATCGTAAGGTAGTGACATTTTCATTGAAGAATTTTGCTAGAACTTTGGCTGAGGGAGAGGAGGGGAGAGAGGTGGAGTCTTTTTTGGAGGTTAGGGAGCGCCAGATGTTGCAAAGTGTACTACTCTGGTTGTTGGATCTGGAGATTTTGTCACCGTAGAAGTTCTTCCTTGCTTTTTTTAGTGCTGAATTGTAGAGCTTAATATTGGCTCTCCAGGACTGTCTATCTATAGGGGAGTTAGATTTTTTCCATTTGTGCTCCACGGCTCGACATTTCTGCTTTAGTTCTCTGTGATATGGGAGGTACCAAAGGGCTTTGCGAGGGTAGGAGATGGATTTGGTGGAATGGGGGGCGAGGGAGTGGTAGGTGGACTCGGAGAGGGCGATCCAGTTATTCCAGTTAGTTTCTGAGTCTGCAGGCTTAGGGGCAGAGGAGAATTGTTTGAGAAATTTTGTCCAGAACAGGTCGCTTGAAATTTTTTTGCGAAAGGTAATGGAATTATAGGAGCAGGGTGGAGCCCCAAGATGCGACATGAAAATGGGGAGGCAGAAGGTCCCAAGGAAGTGGTCGGACCAGGGGACATGTTCCCCTGAAGTTTTGTAGGCGGTAAGATCCAGGAAGCTAATGAGGTCTAGAGTGTGTCCCTTTTCGTGGGTTAGGGATGGTGAAGGGGGGGGGGGAAACCAAGAGAGGTGAGGAAGCTCTTCAGTTCAATCGTATCCTTGCTGGTGTTGTCGTCAAGGTGGAGATTGATATCAGAGAATGACACGGTGACAAAATTCATCACCGTTCCCGTCCCCGCGGATAACCGCGGGAAACCATCTTCATGTCATTCTTTAAGGAAAGAGGGAAGAATCAGAGTATGAATGGCCACAACCACTGACCCGCAAGCTTTGCTTTGAATAATGCTGGTGTAGAAGGACAGAGGATGAAATAGACACTAGGCAATGACATGGGTTTATTTCCCGCGGTTATCCGCGGGGACGGGAACGGTGATGAAATTTTGTCACCGTGTCATTCTCTAATTGATATCCCCAATGATCAATAATCTTTGAAATTTGAGGATGGCATTTGATATGGTTTCGAGAACGAGATCAGAGGATTTGTTCCAAGGGGTAGGTGGGCGATAAAGAAGTAGGATACCCAGTGGGTGAGGTTGGAGTTCGATTGGGGGAAATGCTGCCAGGTCCTGCCTTTGCAGAAACTGAAAGTAGTCAGGACCCGGCAGCAAGAAGAGCAAATGGAAAGCTTCACTGATCTGTCTCCCACCTTAGCCCATAGCGAACACATGATTCGGGGCTCTAACATGTGCGTGTCGGCTTCCCTTCTCTTCCCCCCCCCGTTCATAACTTCCGGTTTCGGAGGGAAGAGAAGGGAAGCCGGCACATACATATTAGAGCTCCGGAGCGTAAGTTCGCTACGGGCTAAGGTGAAATCTCCAAGCCGGCTTTTTTTTGTTTTGTTTTTTAATGTTGAGCGGCAGCAGTAGAATTTAGCTGGGCGGTCATCTAAATTACTCGGGCGGATTGCCCGGCTGAAAGGCCCTAGAGAGAACACTGGACTAAAATATTTTAAAAAGTCCTCTTTTTTCACTCATTCCTTAATGATTTTGTTAATATCTAGAAACTGCTTCAAGTGTTCTGGAGAATAAAATGTATATTTGACACCCAAGTACCTAACCAGGCACTTACAGAGATAGGCAAGAAGAAACATAGCACCTAACTTAATTGTCTCTTGATGCTGAAAGAGGAAATCCTTTCTTCGTTCCTGAGTAGTTTTAGAAACATCGGGATATATCCATACTTTCTGACCTCCAAATAATTTCTGAGAATTCTTAAACTATAGTTTAAAAATCATATTGGCGTCCTGTTCAAAAACAAAAGACACCAAAAGAGTGGCTCTTTCCATGTCAATTGTTAAAGTTTGTTCAAGAAGTAAAGACACATTATCAAAATCAATCTGAGTTCCTTGAGCGTTCTTTTTCCCTGAATCCTTTTGTAAATCTTTTCTATTTGGCAGTACATAATCTTTTTATTGCAGATTTTGGTATCATTCGCAAATCTTGAATTATTGATGCTTGAGTTTGCTGAATTTGACTTTCCTGAGCATTAAATTCTTCAGCTTTCAAAACCTGCTGAGCAAATAACATATTAATTTGTTGTTATCCTCCCTCCACTTTGGGTAAGAAGCCAGAAGAAAGCCGGTATGAATATTCAGTGCCTGACCACAGCAAATCAAAAGTTACCTATGAAGGTCTAACCAAAGTGAGTTTTCCTTCTCCCCCTTCTCCCCCCCCCAGGTCCCATTGATGTCTCCAGAAGCCATAGTTGATTCCACTTCTGGGGTAGCACTCAAATGTTATCGCTCTTGGTTGAGGCTACTGGCAGCGTCTGTCCGGTAATCTGTGACTATGGTATAAGGCTGCCCTAAAGAGCAGGAGATGTGACCAGGCCAGTTACAGCTGAGTGAATCCCAAATATTGTGCTAGTGTGAGTAGGGGGGGGCAAGGATGATACTGTAAGTAGTGGAGCGAGTAGAGCACTGCGGTACCACTGAAAGTAAAGAGTACTTATCATAATGGGTTTTCACAAATTAAACTTGAGATACGATTGCTTAAATAAGATGTGAACCAATCTGTCTTAATCTATTGAAAAGAAGTGAATATTCATTAGTATAAAAAGCCGCAGTAAAATCTGAAGAGATGAGGAATAGAGTTATGGTGTCAAGATGATATAGTCTAAAGGTGATAATTGTGTAGAGTAGTGTTGTCTAAACCCTGTTTGATTTGGATGGAGTGTGTTTTATCTATGAAGTCTTGATAACCATTAAAAAACTATACTTTCTGCAATTTTAGCTTGAAATGGTAAGTTTGATACTAGACGGTAATTTGAGCAGGAGCTAGATGGAAGTATAGGATCTTTTAATTTTGGGCAAATGATAGCATAAAGAAGATAAAGGCACCCAGATCTGTAAATGACCATTTAATAATAGAGACAGGGATAGGATCATGGAATGATGTAGAGCAGTGGTCTCCAACCTTTTTGACACCAAGGACCACTCTTATAGATACAAATTTTTCCAGGGACCAGTAGGGGGGGAGGATTTGGGGCAGGTTCGTAGGGCAGTTTTATACACAATATACATTACATTTCTATTATTATTAAGGAAAAGGAGGCAGAAAGGAGGAGGAATAGCTCTATAAATAAAAGAAAGCATACACTCGACCAGAGTGGACACAGCAGCAACGACCAACAAATTGGAATCGCTATGGGTTAAAGTACCGGGAAGGAAAGGGCCCGAGATTAAGATGGGCCTGTACTATTGTCCACCTGGGCAAAATGAAACCGATGAAGAAATGGAAGCTGAGATGAAACGGGAATGCAAAAACGGTAACACAATCATTATGGGAGACTTCAACTATCCCGGAATAGACTGGAGTCTTGGAAACTCAAAATGCGCTAGGGATTCCTGGAAGCTATACAGGACTGCTTCATGGATAAGCTTGTCAGAGAACCGACAAGAGGAAATGCCACTCTGGATCTAATCCTTAATGGGCTAAGAGGATCTGCAAAGGATGTGGAAGTAGTGGGACCATTGGGAAACAGCGAAGTAGGAATACCAAAGGGAAAGAGAACCACAGCGACAACTTTTAACTTCAAGAAAGGAAACTACAAAGTGATGAGAGTAATGGTAAGGAAGAAACTTAGGAACACCTCAAAGAAATGGCAGACTGTAGAGGAAGCCTGGTTTTTATTCAAGGACACGGTGATCAAGGCGCAAAATCTACATATACCAAAATTCAGAAAAGGGTGCAAAAAGAAACGAACAAAAGACCCGGTGTGGATAACCAAAGAAGTGAAGAAAGTGATAGGTGATAAGAAGAATTCATTCAGGAAATGGAAAAAGGGCAAAATTGAGGAGAACTGGAAAGAGCACAGGAAGCATCAAAAAGAATGTCACCGTGTGGTTAGAAAAGCCAAAAGAGAATATGAAGAAAGGTTAGCCAAGGAAGCACGAAATTTCAAACCGTTTTTCAGATGTTAAAGGGAAGCAGCTGGCTAGGGAGGAAGTGGGACCGCTGGATTACGGAGACAGGAAGGGAGTGGTGAAGGAGGAGAAAGAAGTGGTGGAAAGACTAAACATGTTCTTTTCGTCAGTATTTATGTTCTTTTCGTCAGTATTTACACATCCAACATACCTGAACCTGAACAAATCTTCAAAGGAAACCAAGCAGAGAAATTAACATACATGGAAGTAAGCCTTGAGTACGTACACAGGCAGATAGAAAAATTAAAATCTGACAAATTGCCGGGCCCGGACGGAATCCACCCTAGAGTATTGAAAGAACTAAAGGAAGAAATAGCGGAACTACTACAGCAGGTTTGTAATCTATCCCTGAAAACAGGCGTGATCCCGGAGGATTGGAAGATAGCCAATGTTACGCCCATCTTTAAAAAGGGATCGAGAGGTGACCCGGGGAACTACAGACCGGTAAGTCTGACCTCGGTTCCGGGGAAAATAGTGGAAGTGCTGATAAGATAGCATCGAGGAGCATCTAGAGAGGCATAAACTTATGAAAACAAGCCAACATGGCTTCTGCAAAGGAAGATCGTGCCTGACGAACTTATTGCACTTCTTCAATGGAATTAACAAACGGATGGGCAAAGGGGACCTCATAGACATTGTATGAGGGAGACCAAATTCCTGGAGGTCACGAGGGACTGTTTCATGGAACAGCTGGTCACGGAACCAACATGGGGAGATGCCACTCTTGACCTAATCTTCAACGGACTAGGGGGACCCGCTAAGGAGGTGGCAGTACGAGCCCCACTAGGAAACAGCAATCACAACACGATCCAGTACAGGCTAGAAATTGGATCATCAAAGGTGAAAAGAACTACAACGACAGCACTCAACTTCAAAAAAGGGAATTATGATGCCATGAGGAAAATGGTGGGAAAGAAACTCAACGACACCGCAAGGAAGATGGAGTCCGTAGAAAAAGCCTGGACCCTACTCAAGGGCACGGTGCACGAAGCACAGAACCTGTGCGTCCCCAAGTTCAGGAAAGGGTGCAAAAAAAAATAGAACAAAAAACCCAGTGTGGATAACAAATGCAGTGAAAAAGGCGATAAGTGATAAGAAGGCATCATTCAAAAAATGGAAAAAGGACCAGACAGAGGACAACCAAAAGGAGCATAAAAAACACCAAAAGGAGTGTCACCGAGTGGTTAGGAAAGCAAAAAGAGAATATGAAGAGAGACTGGCAGGGGAAGCAACAAACTTCAAATCATTCTTCAGGTACGTCAAGGGGAAGCAACCAGCAAGGAAGGAAGTGGGACCCTTGGATGATGAAGACAGAAAGGGAGTGGTAAAAGAGGAAAAGGAGATAGCTGACAGGTTAATTGAGTTCTTCACGTCAGTTTTCACAAGGGAGGACACAACCAACATTCCGGAACCCGAGGAGATCGTAAAAGGATATCAGGATGAAAATCTGGTCCAACCAGAGGTGAGCAAGGTGGATGTCCTCAGGCAGATAGACAGGCTAAAGAGCGACAAATCGCCAGGTCCGGACGGCATTCACCCAAGGGTACTCAAGGAACTAAGGAACGAAATAGCTGAGCCACTTCGACAAATATGCAACCTATCCTTAAAAACTGGAGAGATTCCGGAGGACTGGAAAATAGCAAATGTCACGCCCATCTTCAAGAAAGGCTCAAGGGGAGAACCAGGAAACTACAGGCCGGTGAGCTTGACCTCGGTCCCGGGAAAGATGATGGAAGTGCTGATTAAAGACAGCATCTGGGAACACATTGAAAACAATGGGTAGCTAAAGTCGAGCCAGCATGGCTTCTGCAAGGGCAGGTCTTGCTTCACGAATTTATTATACTTCTTTGAGGGGGTAAACAGCCAGGTGAATAAAGGGGAATCCATAGACATCATTTACCTTGACTTCCAAAAAGCCTTTGACAAGGTACCACACGAAAGACTGCTAAGGAAGCTTTGGAACCACGGGGTGCAAGGGGTGGTCCACCGATGGATCAAAAACTGGCTGGCGGACAGGAAACAAGGGTTGGAGTAAAGGGTCATTACTCAGATAGGCAATGGGTCACGAGCGGAGTTCCACAGGGGTCGGTGCTGGGACCGCTCCTGTTCAATATATTTATTAATGACCTGTAGGCAGGAACAAAATGTGAGGTTATTAAATTTGCGGATGACACTAAACTATACAGCAGAGTCAAAAACATGGAGGACTGCGAAGATCTCCAAAAAGATCTGACAACGCTGGAAGAGTGGGCCAAAAAGTGGCAAATGAGCTTCAACATAGAGAAATGCAAGGTCATGCATGTAGGGAAAAAGAACCCGATGTTCACTTACACGATGGGGGGATCACCGCTAGGGGTGAGCAACCTTGAAAGAGACCTGTGAGTGATGGTAGACACAACATTGAAGGCGTCGGCGCAGTGCACCACAGCCTCAAGGAAAGCGAACAAAATGTTGGGTATCATTAAGAAAGGTATCACGACCAGGACGAAGGAAGTCATCCTGCCACTGTATCATACAATGGTGCGCCCACACCTGGAGTACTGTGTCCAGTACTGGTCGCCGTACCTCAAGAAGGACATGGCGGTACTTGAGAGAGTCCATAGAGGAGCAACTAAGCTAATAAAGGGTATGGGGGACCTCTCATATACTGACAGACTGAAAAAGCTAGGGCTTTTCTCCCTCGAAAAGCGGCAACTTAGAGGAGACATGATAGAAACCTTCAAGATCATGAAGGGCATAGAAAAAGTGGACAGGGACAGATTTTTCAAATTATGGGGAACCACAAGTACAAGGGGGCACTCAGAGAAATTGAAAGGGGAAAGGTTTAGAACAAATGCCAGAAAGTTCTTTTTCACCCAGAGGGTAGTGGATACATGGAACGCGCTACCGGAGGATGTGATAAACAGAAGCACGCTACAGAGCTTCAAAGAAGGTCTGGACAGGTACCTGGAGGACAAAGGGATTGAGGGGTACAGATAGGAGTAGAGGTAGGTTATAGGGATAGGATTAGAGGTAATTTATAAAATTAGTCAGAGACCACTGTTCAGGCAATAGGCCTGATGGGCCGCCGCGGGAGCGGACCGCTGGGCAAGATGGACCTCTGGTCTGCCTCAGCGGAGGCAACTTCTTATGTTCTTATGTATACTTAGACTTCCAAAAAGCCTTTGACAAGGTACCCCATGAATGCCTACTTCGGAAACTAAAGAACCATGGGGTGGAAGGAGATGTACACAGATGGATCAGGAATTGGTTGGCGGGCAGAAAGCAGAGGGTAGAAGTGAAGGGCCACTACTCGGACTAGAGGAAGGTCACGAGTGGTGTTCCACAGGGGTCGGTGCTTGGACCACTGCTATTCAATGTATTTATAAATGATCTAGAAATGAGGATGAAGAGCGAAGTAATAAAATTCGAAGATGATACCAAGCTATTCAATGGGGCTAGGACTAAAGAGGACTGCGAAGATTTACAAAGGGACCTAAACAAACTAAGGGAGTGGGCGACGAGATGGCAGATGAAGTTCAATGTAGAGAAATGCAAAGTCTTACATGTAGGAAACAGAAACCTGAGGTACAGCTACACAATGGGAGGGCTGTTATTGAGTGAGAGTTCCCAAGAAAGGGTAATAGTAGACATGACAATGAAGCCATCGGCACAATGTGCAGCGGCTGCTAAGAAAGCAAATAGAATGCTAGGAATAATCAAGAAGGGTATTACAAGCAGAACGAAAGAAGTTATCCTGCCGTTGTATAGGGCAATGGTGTGCCCGCATCTGGAGTACTGCGTCCAATTTTGGTCGCCGTACCTAAAGAAGGATATGGCGATACTTGAGAGGATTCAGAAGAGAGCGACGCTTTTGATAAAAGGTATGGAAAACCTTTCATACGCTGAAAGATTAGAGAGACTGTGGCTTTTTTCACTGTAGAAGCAGAGACTTAGAGGGGATATGATAGAGACTTATAAGATCACGAAGGGTATAAAGTGGAGAGGGACAGATTCTTCAAACTTTCGACAACTACAAGAATGAGAGGGAATTCTGAAAAATTAAAAGGGGACAGATTCAGAACCAATGCTAGATAGTTCTTGTTCACCCAACGGGTGGTGGACACCTGGAACGCGCTTCCAGAGGGAGTGATAGGACAGGGTACGGTATTGGAGTTCAAGAAGGGATTGGACAATTTTCTGAAGGAAAAGGGTATAGAAGGGTATAGATCAGTGGTTCCCAAACCCTGTCCTGGGGGACCCCCAGTCAGTCGGGTTTTCAAGATATCCCTAATGAATATGCATGAGAGAGATTTGCATACCTGTCACTTCCATTATATGCAACTCTCTCTCATGCATATTCATTAGGGATATCTTGAAAACCCGACTGGCTGGGGGTCCCCCAGGACAGGGTTTGGGAACCACTGGTATAGATAGAGGGCTAGTATACAGGTCCTGGACTTGATGGGCCGCCGCTTGAGTGGACTGCTGGGCATGATGGACCTCAGGTCTGACCCAGCAGTGACACGGCTTATGTTCTTATACAACTTACCATAATGCAGAATCAGTGGGAGCCCTGAGCTTGTTTTCCTGCAACCAGATGATCTCATCTGGGGACGATGGAAGTCAGTGATACACGAAGTGTGTTGCTTATGTTCAGTCTACTCTGTAATCTCATTTTGGTTGCTGTCACTGCAGAAAATGCTGTCTCACAAAGATAGGATGTTGGAAATAGAAGCAGACTTTTCAGTGCTTTTGTGGCAACCTCAGGTTATTCCACCTTGACTTTAATCCAAAACATATGGAGATTTGAAGTTGTCTCAAACATACTTTGAAGGCTACCATCATTTGCAACCTCAAACAGTTGATCCTCTTCAAGCACAGACAAAGTTGATTCACCTGGCTTATTCACAAATGGGTCACAGATCCATTCCTTCCCATTTCGGGGGTCTTTTGTGGTTGGGAAATAATGCTCGAACTCTATTGAAAGCTGAGATAGGTGATCATACACCAGCTGGGAGAAAGAAGGCCCTGGCTTGGTAGCTTTAACAACCTCTGCTAATGTTTGAAACATGTCAAAGATCCCAATGTTCACTCGGCTCCATAAATCAAGTTTGGCTTTGAATGCAGCCACTTTATATGCCAACTTGAACACAGTGGTCATTCCTCCCTGCAGTGACAGATAAAGTTCGTTGAGCAGGCTGAATGTTACACAAGTAAGTAAGTTTTGTGACCCATTCTGCATCACTAAAATATGCTGCCAGTGGTGAGTGTTTTTCTGAAAAAAAATCTCTGGAGCGGCTCTCGTAACTCAAAAACTCTGGTCAGTGATCTATCTTTAGAAAGCCATCTCACTTCTGTGTATAAGAGAAGATGTGTGTACTCTGCATTCATCTTCTCACAGAGCTGCGTGAACAGCTGTGAATTTAGGGCATGTACCGTATTTTTCACTCCATAAGACGTACTTTTTTCCCCCAAAAAGTGGATAGAAATAAGGGTGCATCTTTTGGAGCAAATACCCAACCTCAACCCCCCGCCTCCTTATTTTAATTCTGGTGCCCTCCCTTGCTGGACGCGGCTGCCTCCTCTTCTCTTCTCTAGTGGCAGAGCGGCGCACAAGGCTGCCTGCCTGGTCCCGTTCTACTTCTCGCGCTGGATGCGGCTGCCTCTCTTGTAGAGAGCGGTGCACAAGACTGTCTGCCTGCTCCCCGCGAGAACTGATGGCTGACGCGGCTGCCTTGTGCGCTCTGCCGCTAGAGAAGAGAAGAAGAGGCAGCTGCGTCAACCAAAGCGGTGTGGGACCAGGCAGGCAGCCTTGTGTGCTGCTCTCCGCAATAGAGGCAGCCGCGTCCAGCAAGGGAGGGTGCCAGAATTTTAAAAAGGTACTGGGGGGGGGGGCTGGCTGCCTGCCTGCCCTGCCGAATTAAAAATAGGGAGGGAGAGGCCGGGGCCTGCCTGCCTGCCTGCCCTGTCCCCTGTCCATTCCTGACTGCCAGCCACTAGGCCTGCCTGCCCTGTTCCTGTCTGCCTGTCCCTACCTGCTTTGTGCCCTGTCCCTATCTGTATTGTGCCCTGTGCCTACCTGTATTATGCCCTATCCCCTGTCCACTAGACCACCAGAGGGGGGACAGGGTGCAGAGCTTGGCAAGGAGTGTGGGGTTGGGTGCAGAGCCTGGCATGGAGAATTTGGTTTCAAATGTTTATTTTCTTGTTTTCCTCTAAATCTAAGGTGCATCTTATGGTCAGGTGCGTCTTATGGAGCAAAAAATACAGTATTTTAATGTGGTTGATCATTTTAATCACATCCTGCAAAACGTTAAGTTCAGGTGACATTTTTCGGCTAGCCAGCATTTCTCTATGAATGACACAATGCGTAGACTCACATTCAGAAGCAACCTCCTCGACTCTAGTAGTGAAACCAGAAAGCTGTCCAGTCATGGCAGCCACTCCATCTGTGCATATACCAACACAAAGTGACCAATTCAGTTTTTCTGACATGAATCATTCAAAGACTTGAATAACTCTGCAGTTGTGGTGTTGGTTGGCAACAAAAGTGCATACAACATATCCTCATGCACATCCTCCTGAAAAATATATCGCACAAAAACAAGCATTGTTGCCTTATCAACATCAATAGACTCATCAACCTGGATTGCATACCATGGTGACTCATTAATCCTCTCTAACAATTGTGCCTCAATATCCTCTGCCATTTCATCAATTTGTCTGGTTACGGTGCTAGCTAAAAGAGGAACACCAGCCACCTTTTGAGCTACAGCCTCTCCTAAAAGTTCACGGCAAATGTCCTTAGCAGCAGGCAGGATCAACTCTTCACCAATTATAAAGGGCTTTTTTTTTTAGCTGTGGCAATGCAGTCAGCCACGTTTTATTGAAGTGGTGGCCTTAAAAAATTGCTTCTGCTCTTCAAATTCATATTTTTTTCTTTTGAAAAACTCCAAAGTCTTGTCTTTTAATGCAGGTTGCTTGGTCTCCATGTGGCAAAGCAGTTTTGAGGATTTCATGGCTCCGTTGGATAGTTGCTCACCACATATTATATAAATCAGTCATGGAGAATGCAAATCACCTGTTGCAATGAACTCGTAATTAAATAGGACTCTTTGGTATTTTCTTTTAAATGCAGCTCTCTTTTTATTGGCAGTCTTAGTTCTCAACTTGGAGCAGTATGACACTTCAGAAGATAGCAAGAGCCATGTTTTGCTTGTATCCTCTGGCACAGGAGTGCCAGCAGCTTCTGGGTCAGCCTAGGGTGGATTTTTTAGTTGTGCAGATGACCAAGTACACCTCTCTACCCAGTGAAGGTGGCATGGTGCTTAAATATATGCAGGACTGCTCTGTGGATGTTGTTCTCCTCCGGAGACTCTTTGATGTAGCTTTTATAAGCATAAAGGCTGCTTCGGCGGTGACCTTTGTAACACAATGCCTGTCATTTTCGGCTGCGTACACTGGAGAGTGAAGCTGTGGATCCTCCTCACTTTTTGGGTGGCTGGATCAGATTGTTGCTGACGCATTCTATGATCTTATACGAGTTTTGGCAAAAGTGTCAGTGTACTCCATTTCTGCCTGCAGGATGCTCTGGATCAGACAATGGGCTAGTGAGTCTACATCAAGGCTACTTTGGTGAGACTTCCATTTAAGTGGCAATTACTGTTTGGAAAGGGCCTGGATGACCTCATGAATTCTGTGGTGGACCATTGACCTAAGACCCTGCCTGATAGCAGACCCAGGACCTCCTAGAGATTCTGGTCGCTCTAATTTTCGTGGCTTCTGGTGATCCTGCCTGAATGTAAATACCACATCACAGAGATTTTCCCAAGGCTTCCGGCAATGGTATGCCAGCTACAGCCGATCCCAGCCCTCCACCTCCCATTCCTTACCCTCTGTCAAAAAGGCGCAGTGATGCCAGGCCGAAGGATGCACCTCTGCAGATTAGGGGCATCTGTAATCAGCATTCTTGCCCGCTTGGGTTTGCATTTTGTCCGACTAGCCCAATTGGTGTTTCTGAAATTTTTTAGTGAATCGCTGCCTTCCTACATTTGCATGCTATTCCCCCTCATTTGCATGCGTGGATCGGGTCGGGGTTGCAAAGTGATCGCAAAGTGGTTGGGACACAATTGTTAGTAACTGGGCTACCTTTGGGGAAAGGAAGAGCCTATTCCAAAAAGATGGACCTTAACCGGGATGGAACCAGGCTGTTTGAGCTAACATTTAAAAAGGAGATAGAGCAGCTTTTAAACTAAGATGTGTGTGTGGGGGGGAGTTAGGGTCACCCAGGAGTGGATGGTTGTGTGAGATATTCTTGAAGGATACTATTGAAACAGGATATTTAGGGAGTCCCAGAAGAGAGGTTTCAATAATGGTGAAAGAAAGCCAGGAGATTTAAGAGGAAGACAGAGTAAAAGACTCAAATTTTCCCTGTCTTCTCAGCAGCTTGTAGTTACAAGGAAAAAACACAATTTGAAGAGTCTGTATACAAATGCTAGAAGAATAAAAAATAAAATAGGAGAATAAAAGTATATAGCACTTAATGATGAGATAGATATAATAGTCATCTCAGAGACCTGGTGGAAGGAGGATAATCAATGGGACCCTGTATTACCTGGGTACAAATTATAACTCAAGGATAGAATAGATCAAATTGGAGGGGGGGAGGGGGGTTGCGCTATATGTTAAAGAGGGAATTGAAGCAAATAAACATTCTGCATGACATAGCAGTGTGGAATCCATATGGATAGAAATTCCATGTGTGAAGGGAAGGAATATAAAGGTAGGGTTATACTACTGTCACCCTGGACAGAATGAGCAGACAGATGAAGGAATGTTTTCATAGATTAGGAAAGCTGGAGAATTGGGCAATGGTATAATAATGGGTGGTTTCAATTACTCCTACTAACAACTATGTCCCAAATGGAAACACAAGGGACCTCAAAGACACTGCAAGGCTGCACTCCCCACTCACACAAAACCTGAGCACTCAAAATCAGAAAAAAACAAAGAAAAGTAGAGAAAAAGCCTCAGTTCAGCTTGGAAATACTTGCACACATGTGGTGGTAATTATAGATGGAAAAGCCAGCACTGTAGCAGACCTCAGAGGAACCACCCACAAACAAAGGCATGCTAAAATAATAAAAAAACAAACAAACAAATTGTGTGACCAAGATCTGTTCAATAACATAAATTCACCAACAACTTAAAAAATAAATAAATCCAAAAGCAGAAAAAGACAGAGAAACTTGGCTGCAAAAATGATCTGAGTACTTCACAGAGTACTTCACTCAGTACTCTACCCTCCAGACACTGCAGCCAATAAACCCATGGATTACAGTCTTTCTGCCCTCCAGATGAGAAGTCTGGACCGTCTGTTCAGACCACACACCAAACACAGAGAAGTTCTGGCAGACAGAGAACACTGACACTCGCAGCCATTAAACTCCAAGAGACTTCACCTCTTCAGGGTAAAGCAGCTAATCAGCCATCTTCTATTGGGAAGCCAATAGTCAGCTACAACGGCCATCTTCTTCAGCCATAGAATGCCGCCCACTCAATCCGCCCATTCAGACCAGCTGGGTGAACAGAACCTAAGGTAAAAATCCACCACTGTTCACATTGTCTCAGCTGATGCCTCCAATCCCCACGTCGCACATGATAAAGGAGATGTTCAATAACAGTACACCGCAGAGCCCCAAAATCATGCTTCACTTCCACACAATGTGCCACTAAAGGCTCTTCCATGCGTCGAGTATTCAGACAAGACTTATGCTATTTAATTTTTTAAACGCCTATTATTATCTTCATCTACCTTTTAAAATTTTATTGTTAACCGGCCAGACATTTGTTTGATGGTCGGTATATTAAAAACTAATAAACTTGGAAACTCCAATAGCCTTGTCTTGAAACAGCGCAAAGTCTACCCCACATAGAGCAAAGAACAGGGACACTTCACAATGTATATAACTCTCAAATGTGGGAGCTGTTCCCTGTGCCCTTTGATGATGGAAGGGAGTGAATTTGTCCACCCTGTGACTGGACAGAGTTTTAACCTGCGGAGCTCCACCTCCTGTGTGTCAGAGGGAGTTATATATACTGTGAAGTGTCCCTATTTTTTGCTTTATGTGGGGCAGACTTTGCACCGTTTCAAGACAAGGCTATTGGAGCATAAAGTCTTGTCTGAATACTAAGCCAAATCGACAAGTTAAAAAGTGATAAATCACCGGGAACGGATGGTATACATTCCAGGATACTAAAAGAACTCAAACATTAAATTGCTGACCTGCTATGATTGATCTGTAATCTGTTGCTAAAAATGTCTGTAGTTTTCTGAAGATTGGAGGGTGATCATTTTCTTTTTTTTTTTTTTTTTAGTTCAATAAATTTTTATTCAGTATTTTAAAAAATACAAGGAGCAATTCAAATACATAAAAGTAGTATAACATTTTGCATTAATATACAGTTATTTATAAAGGCCCATATTATTAAGAAAAGCTCAGAGTATTGGATTTGTTTGTGGTGATGTATGACAATAGAAAGTGAAAAAGGACAAAGTAAAAATTGAAAGAGAGAGGAAAAAAGAAGAGAGAAAGAAAAAAAAAAAATTTTAAAGAGAGGAGAAGACAGGAGTGACTACATAGTAGAATGTACATATGAATCTAAAAATGACCAGGGTGATTTTTTGTTTTTCCAATTCATGGATTTACGGAGTGAAATTTTATTTTCATATGCATATGATTCAAATCTGTGGTACATACATAGAGAGTTCCACCAAAAAGTATAATCTAATAACGAAGATGATTTCCAATTTTTCAGAATATGCATGAGAGCAGTCACAAACATGGTATCAATGAGTTTAGGAGGACAATTTGATTGTGTGAAACAGGGGTGTTGAGATCGAAGGATTATAATGTCCATAGAAATCTCTTCTGAGCAGTTGGTGATAGATTGTATGGTATTCCAGATTTTGGACCAAAAAGAACGGACCAGAGTACAATGGAAGAGCATATGATCAAGAGTTCCTTCCTCTTTCAAACAGTTCCAGCAGATAGAATCTTGTTTTAATTTGGCTTTCCACATACGAAATGGGGTCCATATTGCATTCCACATTACAAAGAGCATTGATTGTGAAACTCTAGAAGATAAAAGTGGGCGGTTTGTTGAAGACCAAAAGAGTTCCCAGTCAATGTCAGAAAGTGGAATGGTTATTATATTATCCCAGTGTTTCATAGCATGATATGAGAAAGTGAAGGATTGGTCTCTTAGAATATTATAAAAAAAAGATATAGCTTTCCCTTTTGATAGAGACCGTAAAGACCAATGGTAAATAGTATTTTTAGAAGATATGAAGTCATATTGTATCTGTACAGAAGACAGTATTTCACTGAGTATGATCCATTGTGAATAAGCAGAGGATGTTAGTAGGTATGTGGAGCAAAGTATATCAAAAGGGATTAGTTTATTAATAGTATATAATTGATGAACAAACCATATACCTGTCCGTTGCCACCGTTTCCATGAAAGGGATTTGCCTTGGTTTTGGATATTGGGATTATTCCAAAGGGACATGAGTGGGCTAACACTAATTGAGATATCAGCTATTTTATCTAAATGATGGAGAGCATGCTGCGTTGAATTCAAAAGAGAGTATTTTCTCAAATGTCTGGGTATTGATATCGTTAATAGGCAAGAGATGTGTAAAGGTTTGCATAGAAAACATTCCATTTCATACCAATTAGGAGGGTCTTGAGAGAAGGAGTCATTGACCCAGTAAGCTCCATATTTAGTTAATGAAGCAATATAGTAGTGGTAGAAATCTGGAAAGTTAAGACCACCGTTAATTTTAGAGGCCTTCAGCTTGGCTAGAGCAATTCGAGGTTTTTTCTTGTTCCATATAAATTCAGATAGCTTCTTATTTAGCCAATGGAAAAATGATTTCTGGCATAAAAGAGGAAGCATTGAGAGGATGTAATTAATTTGAGGTGCTAGGGTCATTTTGATGGATGCTATTCTACCCCACCAAGACAAATAAAGTGGAGACCACCTAGATGTAGTGTTAAGAACTAAATTTTTGATTTTGGATATATTAAGATCTTGAGCAAAGACTGGATCTTTGTGTATTAAAATCCCTAAATATTTCACAGCTTCATTTGACCATGTGAATGGAAAATTAGCCAAGTCTGATTGAAGAATGTTATTGTTCAGAGGAAAGATTTCTGATTTCTCCCAATTTACAGAATATCCTGAGAAGCTAGAATATTGTTTGATGATATGTATAAGATGAGGGAGAGAAGATTGAGGGTTCCTTAGAAAAATTAATACATCATCAGCATATGCTGCTAGTTTGAAGTCTCGATCAGAGGAGGGAATACCATTAATTAGCGGGCATTGTCGAATAGCAGAGAGAAGAGGCTCCAACACTAAATTGAACAATGGTGGTGAGAGAGGACAGCCCTGTCTAGTGCCTCTGTGAAGGGGAAATTTATTGGATAAAGAGTTATTAATTAGAATACGAGCATTAGGACTATGATATAATGTTTTTATCCATTTCGTGAAAAATGATCCAAAGTTATACCATTTTAGGACACTGAAAAGAAAAGACCACTCCACTCGATCAAAGGCTTTTTCAGCGTCTATAGCTAGGCCTATTATTGGGTCTGTCAATGTTTTAGCATGAGCATTGATGTGGTGAAAAAGTCGTAGGTTATCTCCTATATATCTTTGTTTAATAAATCCCGTTTGGTCTTTATGTATAAGATGTGGAATCACTTTGGTGAGTCTTAATGTAAGTAACTTTGCCATTATTTTATAATCTAAGTTAAGGAGAGAGATGGGACGGAAGTTTTTGACCAAGGTAGCGTCTCTGTCAGGTTTAGGGATTACAACGATGGTGGCTTCTGTGAAATTAAATTGTTTATCTGGAGAGGAGTGGAGGAAATCATAGTATGTAAGGAGAGATGAGGAGCTAAGATGTTTCGAAATAGTTTATAAAATTCGTTAGTAAAACCATCCGGACCTGGGGCTTTTCCAGTCGGTAGGGAAGATATAGCAGTTTCTATTTCTGTCATGGTTATCGGAGAATCTAGTTCCAATTTAACAGGCTCCGATATGGTCGGGTGAGATAAGGAGGAAAGAAAAGAGTCTATATCTGATTCAGGAGCCACAACTTCAGATTTATATAATGAAGTATAAAAATTTTCAAATTGAGAAGAAATTGAAGATCTGGTTTTGACTAATTGTCCTAATGAATTTTGGATAGATGTAATATGTAATCTTTTGGATTTAATTTTAAGGTATCTGGCCAGTGGACGACCCATAAGATTATCCCCCATATAGTGACCAGAATTGGAAATGAAGATATCTCGTCTGGCTGTGCATGAAACTAAAGTATTATATTCATATTTAAGTTTTTGGATATGTTGGAGAATAGTTGGGTCATGTAAGTGATTAGACATATGTTGTATTTCTAATGTTTTAATAGCGTTTTCTAATTCTTTTTCTTTTTTCATGGACTGTTTTTTTTTCCAAGAGGCAATTTTTATCAATTCACCTCTAAGGGTTGCTTTATAAGCTTCCCAGATTATGGAAGGACAAACTTCAGGATCTTTAGAGTTATTTTCAAAGAATTCTAATGTAAATGAGTTGATTTTTTCAACAGTTTCTTCATCCAAGAGTAAGGCGTTGTTTAGTCGCCAAGAAGGAGATTCATTACGTGGAGCTGAAATAGAAATATATAAAGAAATGGCAGCATGGTCCGTAAGGGAGATTGGATGTATACTAGTATTAGTAAAGTCATGAATGAGAGAGGAGGATATAAGAAAGAAATCAATTCTCGAGTATGTATTATGTGGTGGTGAAAAATGTGAATATTCTCTACCTTTCGGGTGAAGTAGTCGCCAAGGATCTACAAGGGAGAAAGCATCTTTTAGGGCCTGTAGAGCTGTGAAAGACTTGGTCTTGGATGGTTTACAGGAAGAAGATCTATCAATATACAAGTCTTGGATTTGGTTAAAATCTCCACCCAATATCAGAGAACAAAAACTGAATTCAATTAGTGCTAGTTGAATGTCTCTAAAAAACTCCGGGTGATCTTTAACCGGGCCATAAATATTGAGAAGAACAAAGTCTATTGAGTGCAAAGCAGCATGTACCAGACATCATCTTCCCTCCGTGTCTGTTTTAATTGAATGAATAATGGGAGAGAGTTTATCTTTAAGAAAGATTGAAACACCATTTTTCTTTTGATAAGTCGCAGGGGAGTATATATGAGCAGAGTATCCCTTTAGTTGAAATTTCGTGGCGGCAGCAGATGGGAGGTGGGTTTCTTGTAATAAAATTACATCTGGATGTTTATTGGACACATAATTGGATATCTTTTTTCTTTTAATGGGATGATTCAGGCCATTCACATTAAAGGAAAAAACATGTAGGTCAGCCATAATATTTGATTTGCGTTGGAGAGATATGCAGTATATCACATTTGTCGAGAGAAGATATCTGATATATTAGTGAGATAAGGTAGACACTCCTGTCTAATAAGAAAAGTAGAAAAGACATTAAAATAAGAAAGAAGAAAATGGTAATGACCTCATAATATGTGGTCAGAAAATAGATAAACCAAACTATCATGTATATATTAAAATATTTTAAGGATGCTTCTATGAGCATATAAGAATGACGCATGTGAAGCATCTAACATCTAACAAGATCCACACCTAATCAGTAATATAAATGTGAAGATTAGTGTGCTTAATTTAGCAGGTTATATAAAATTTGTATTTCATTACATAACATAACATGTTAAGATAAGAGCTTATTGGCTCAGATTAAAATATTAAATTTGGAATTGATTTAATCAGACAGATACCTCAAAGTAAACTATATGGCTGATAATATTAGCCCGTTGGGGTAGTATTTGTCTCAGGTATAGAGTCTATAAATAGTTGTGCGGTTGCTTTGTCTGTGAATGAATGTGATTTCCCTTCTCTCCATATGCGTAAAGTCGCTGGATACACAAGTGCAAACTTCACTCCTCGATGATGCAATGTAGAACATAGTGGCACCATCGTCTTGCGAAGGGTGGATACATGTAGGGAGTAGTCGTTGAACAAACGTAATTTTTGACCTTCATATTCAAGTCGACCATATTTTCGAAAGGCTTGTATGATAAGATCTTTATCTTTCCAGTTGATATATCTAGCAATAACTGCTCTCGGGCGGTTGTTATTCTCTGTACGTTGGCTCAAGCGGTGTGCCCGCTCGCATGGAAAACCAGAGTCAGGGGTCACTAGGCCAAGTTGTTTTGGGAGCCAAAGTTGAAAAAAATAGTATAGATCCTGATCAGTACGGAGATCAGGTAGCCCCACTACTCGTAGATTGTTGCGGCGTTGACGATTCTCCTGGTCATCCAAATGTGTTGTCAGTGTTGCTATTTGATTTTGCAATGCAGTTACGTTTTCACGATCTTGCAAAGTTGCATCTTCATTATCAGACACCCTTTGCTCCACTGCTGCAATACGTCCAGCGTGTGATTCAAAACGATCATTAATACAGTCTACAGCCAGTTGTAATTTAAGAAATTTTTCTTCCAGGGCCTCGGTGACCATTTTTGAGATTTCTTGGGCCCAATCTCCCCATTGTGTCGAGGTTATAGATGGAGTCGGTGACATCGCCATTTTAAGTTCTGAGCAGGATAATTTATGTTTAGGTGTTTTTGCCGGTCTTACCGGCATTTCTATTTGATGCACACTTTTAAATTGCTACGCATTTAAATGTAATGAAAATCAAATTGCAAAAGCACAGATTATATTAAATCAGGTGTGTAAGAGGAGCCGTTAAGCCATCCGTGCGTTCTTCGTGGCGATCAGGCCACGGACTTGAAATCGCCTTCCTCTTCGGCGGTTCACAGTGGGCGGTGCCGAAGTGGCTGTTAGGGGGCGGGGCAAACCGCCAATCTCAGGCTCCTCCGGTGCAGTGAAGGGGGACGCCTCGATCTCCCTTCCCCTTCACTGTGCTGGATCTTGAAGAGGGGTCTTGTATTCAGAATCCTCAAGAGGGCTGCAAAGGCAGACTTGTGCCGAAGTGGCTGTTGGGGGCGGGGCAAACCGCCGATCTCGGGCTCCTCCGGTGCAGTGAAGGGGAACGCCTCGATCTCCCTTCCCCTTCACTGTGCTGGATCTTGAAGAGGGGTCTTGTATTCAGAGTCCTCAAGAGGGCTGCAAAGGCAGACTTGTGCCGAAGTGGCTGTTGGGGGCGGGGCAAACCGCCGATCTCGGGCTCCTCCAGTGCAGTGAAGGGGGACGCCTCGATGATCATTTTCTAAAAGGGTTCCGCAGACCCAGCGACTCCTCACCTCGGCGATCTTCGGGCCGGATTCCTGCTCCTGCAAGGAGCCTTGCTGCGGCCCCCTTCCCCCAGCCGGGCGTACGAGCTTGCTCCGCCCCTCCCGACTAGCCGGGAACATTCAAATTTGGCTGAGGGAACTTCCCCTCAGCAGACTCAGCGACTCCTCACCTCGGCGATCTTCGGGCCGGTTTCCTGCTCCTGCAAGGAGCCTTGCTGCGGCCCCCTTCCCCCAGCCAGGTGTGTGAGCTTGCTCCGCCCCTCCTGACTAGCCGGGAACATTCAAATTCGGTGAGGGAACTTCCCCTCAGCAGACCTAGCGACTCCTCACCTCGGCGATCTTCAGGCTGGTTTCATGCTCCTGCAAGGAGCCTTGCTGCGGCCCCCTTCCCCCAGCCGGGCGTGCGAGCTTGCTCCACCCCTCCTGACTAGCCAGGAACATTCAAATTCGGCTGAGGGTACGGCGCGTAGCCGTTTGGCGTGCCGGCTAAGGCGCACAGCAAAGGCGCACGCGCCTTTGCGAAGCAACTGCGCGGAGCATAATCAGCTCCCTCAAACTACAGCTCCCCACCTGCAGCCTGGCACGACCAAATAATGGGTGAAAGTTCTTCCCCACCGCTCCCTCATCCTTCTAGCTACTCGGGGACTGCCAACAGGAAACTTCTCTACTTCTCCTCAAGTCCTCATCAGGACTGAGCGATCTCTTCCTCCTGCCTAGAAGACTCTCACTGGCCCACGGCCTGGCCAATATCTGATAAGTATCTGCATGACTACTCCGGCAAATCTAATTTCATGACTTTGTTTATATAGTTTCAAGTTTATTTATTATTTGATTAATCGCCTGTTCCAAATTCTAAGCGATGTACAAATTGGTAAAATAAATTGTCTAAAATATACATAAAATAGACCATATAATTAAGAAAGGGATAAGTCACAAAACAAACTAATTAAAATAAGACAATAGGACAGGTGGGATAGAAATACAATCTTAGATAGGAAAGAATCAACAATTAAAGGTAAAACACAACAGGAATAGAAGGACAAATAAATAGATAAAGATAAAAGTAGACAAAAGAGCAATTGACGAAAGAGCAAATTTGCATACCAGTTGTACCCCTCACACGAAAACCTAGAAGACTCTACTGTAAAAGACAACGGATATTGAGAAAGATTACCTACCCTGTAAGCACCGACACTCCTCACCATCAAAATCTTCTTGGTTTCTACTTAAATATACACTCTATTAGGAACAAGTCACAGCTGGTCAAAGACTGGCTGGAAGAAGCCAACCCTGATTTTGTTCTTCTAACTGAAACTTGGCTGGTCTCAGACAACGACATTATTATACGCGACTGCCTACCCCCTGGGTTTAAAAATTTTTCTCGGGGGGGGGCGTGGCCGTACAGAGAGCAGGGAAGACGCACTTTCCCTGAGCTCCGCAGTTTTCCCTCTACTTCAGCCTCCCTGCACTAGAATCAGCGTCTATAATATCACTTGACCACCCCTTTCCATCTGCACGGGTGTATGGACAAGTTCGTGCAGAAAGGCAGCGTGGAGATGGCCTCGAAATCGGGAAAGAAGGAGCGTGGTAAACCAAAATCGGGGCCTGGTGGTGAGGGAAAGATGGTGGGTGTGGCTGAGGCGGCGGACTCAGTGAGTGAAGAGACGCTCGTGCGGCTGACCGAGGCGGTGGTGGCTGCTTTGGGCACTCGCTTGGACAAAGTGCACGATACCCTGGCTACGCTTACCACAACGGTTGCTGAATTTAATGGCCGAGTGCAGGAGGTGGAACAACGTGTCAGCTCCGCGGAGGATTCTCTGGTTTCAGTTCCGGCGGAGCTTCAGCGTTTGCAGAGCAAAGTTACCTACTGCGAGGAAAAGCTGGATGATCTGGAGAATCGCTCCAGACGGAACAATCTACGTCTGGTAGGCATCCAAGAATCGGTGCTGGATGCGGATTTACTAGTTACCTTGGAAAAATGGCTGGCGTCGGAGTTGCTTGTTGCACATGGTCTAGGCCCCCTGCGCATTGAGCGAGCGCACCGGCTGGGCAGGAAGCAGGATGGCTCGGCCAGGCCTTGTGTGGTGATCATCCGCATTCTCAATTTTGCTCTCAAAGATCTGCTGCTGAAAAATTATCGACAAAAACAGGATCTTCAGTTCCAGAATCAGCGTGTCTTGTTGTTTCAGGACTATTCTGCTCAAGTGGCTTCTCTTCGCAGGAGCTTTTCCTCCGTCTGCAAGCATCTCACGAAGAAAAAGATGCGTTTTCACGCTCCAGTTTCCAGCTAAGCTTCGGGTGCTTTATAATGGCCAACCATTCTTGTTCGACAACTGTGAGGCGGCACGGGCGCAAGTATCCCTTTGGCTTCCTGATTTGGCGCCCAGCACTTGAAGAGTGATGACATTTCTTGGTAGTTTTCACTCTGCTTGCGTGAGGGTCTCTACGGAGCGGGGATTACCTGCATGAGGAGACACCTCGGATTGCTCTTTTATTATTTTCTTTACTGTGCTGGCGCAGGCCCCTGTTTGGGGGTCTTTTTGGCCTTGCTTTGCATCATGTTCTTTTACACTTTGCCATGTGTTGTGTGTGCCCTATTGTTGGGGGGTGCCGGGTTTGCAGGTTGTGGTTCTGTTTCATGATGCTACTTTCGTATGGGGTTGTAGTTTTTCTGGCCCCTGTTTAGTCTTCGGATTACTGCTCTTATTAATATTTGTCTTTTTCTTATTGATAATGTTGTTTTCTCTTCTTTTCTCTCTTCTTTCTCTAATGGGTGCGGGTCTGCTATGTGGGAGGTTGGGGAGGGGGGGGCTTGGGCTTTTTGAGTCCCTTCTCTGGAGAGGTGGTATTCGGGGTTTGAGGGGTTCAGGGAGGGGGGAGGTGGATTTGGGGTGGGGTGGGGGGGCTGGATCCATGTGGTGGTGGGATGGATGTGGATGTTGGTTTGCTGGTTGTTTGGCTGCTGGGGGGAGGGCTGGGACTACTGGCAGCGGTTCCCTCTTTTTCTGCTATGTGGGTATCTTTGGCCTTTGTGTTGGATGTCACCTAAACGGGGGGTGCGATGCGTGACATGGAATGTGTAGGGCATCAATTCCCCTATTAAGAGAACTAAGATTCTACAACACCTCTCCCGACACCAGGCGGATATTGTGGGGTTGCAGGAGACCAAGCTCAATGAGAAGGAACATGGTAAACTGAGATGGTCCTGGGTGGGCCAGTGTTACTCTGCTTCTTCTCCTAAGGCGAAGGCTGGGGTGGCCTTGTTGATCCATAAATCGGTGCCCTTTGTCCAGTCTGGGGTCATTTCAGATCTGGAGGGTCATTATGTACTAGTTCAGGGTACTTTGTCTCAGCGTCCGGTTATTTTGATGTCAGTGTATGCCCCTAATAGTGCTCAAAGGTCTTTTTATAAGAAGTGAGATAAAAGGCTGCTTTGTTTACCTCATTGGAATAACTACAAGACGGCATTGTATCTTCCAAAACAGACAATATTTGTTTATTGTTAGTATAAAAAACTTACAGTATTACAGCAGCAAAGACATATTGGAAAAAATATATTGTCAGTTCAGAATATGCAATGGAAAGAAGAATTTGCACCCATATGCTTAGCAGGGGGCTAGCAGTTCCCCGTAGCATAAGTAAGTGAATCTCTCTGGCTTTTTCTAGAATGCACGTGTTTTTTATACAGAAATCTTCCTTTGTCCCAAGAAAGTCCATCCCCGAATTCTGGTTATGTAATTCCCTATTGGTACATAAAAATAATGTACAACTAACTCTTCCCATCTGTCCATGCCTCTCTCTCACCTCCACCGGGGGCCTTGCAGAAACAGAGAACTGTTGCTGAACTTTCTTCTTTCAGCACGGAGACATGCAGCTGCTAATTAGAGGTGTTAAAATTCTGTGCATATTCGTGCTGGTGTCCTTGTAAGATGAAAAGTTGGCAACGAGATGGCCTTTCAACAATCCAGCTGTCTGGTTCCCATAGCTTGGTTGGGAGATAGGAAACCCATGGTTTGGTACCAAGTTCTTTCATCTCGTTACACCCACATGAGCAAAGCTCCTTGCTCATTATAAAAGTTTTATGGCTTTTCTAGGGTGTCTGGCATATGAAGTCTATGAAGTCATATAGCAGTGATAACAGTTCAGCATAACCTTGAAGGGATATTCTCCCAGCAGGGAAACAAGAACATCATTGTTAACATTGCAAACAGTCTGGGCCTGGCTATGGGTAAATATGTCTGTAGTTTCCAGCAGGGTGTCCAGCATACACAAGTGAAAAGATAGGTCTGTAGAGTCCAGTTGAATCATCTGTATGTCCAGGATATACATGTCAGAAGCTTTTGGGGGTTTTAATGTCCCTGCCTCAGATACCTGCAGCCCACATGATCTTTCTGGGGGACTTTAATTCTATTCTGGATCCTGTCCTGGATTCCACTAGGGGGGCCTTCCGTTCTTCGGGGAGGTCGGACAATGGGCTTCATGCTTGGATGAATGCTTTGGATTTGGTGGATGTCTGGAGAACTTTGCATCCTGGCGAAAAGGATTTTACACATACTTCTAGAGTACATGATTCCTCTTCTAGAATAGACTATATTTTTCTTTCCCATTCCTCTTTTTATGCGGTCCATAAGTCTGAGATAGGTGCGCTGGTCATTTCCGACCACACTCTGGTGTGGATGGATGTGAGTCTGGCGGGGGGACCCCCGGGTGGAGGGGGGCGCTGGTGGTTTCCGGTGGCACTGTACTCTGACCCTGATTTTAAACTATACCTCGAGCAGCAGTGGCGGGAGTACGTAGAGTTTAATGGTGGGCATGTGGGTGATGGGGGTCTTTTTTGGGAGGTCGCCAAGGCGGTGCTACGCGGTGCTGTGTTGGCCTATTGCGCTCGCAGGAAGAAACTAATGGCAGCCAAGATCTTAGCTCTTGAACGTAGGGTACGGGAGAGCAGACTTTTGACCCTTCATTCCCCTACTTGGTCTCATAAACATGATTTTCAGGTGGCACAGTCAGCGCTCCATGCCCTTTTACATGAACGTGCCCAAAAATCTCTTTTTTATTACAAGTATAGATTGCATCGTTTTGGCAACCGGCCGGGCAGAATGTTGGCTCAGCTGACTAGGGCGCGGAGGGGGTTCTCCTCCATTACCTCTCTAAAGCAGTGATTCCCAACCCTGTCCTGGAGGAACACCAGGCCAATCGGGTTTTCAGGCTAGCCCTAATGAATATGCATGAGAGAGATTTGCATATGATGGAAGTGATAGGCATGCAAATTTGCTTCATGCATATTCATTAGGGCTAGCCTGAAAACCCAATTGGCCTGGTGTTCCTCCAGGACAGGGTTGGGAACCACTACTCTAAAGGACTCCAGGGGGCGGTTGGTTACAGCTCAGTCTTATCTTGAACGGCTTTTTGTCTCCTTTTATAGCTCCCTTTACTCAGCAGAGGTGGTGGATAGGGATGCTCCGATTCAGGCTTATCTGGACTCTCTACCTTTGCCTCGGCTCTCGGATACGGACAGCGTGTGCCTGGCTTCCCCTAACACTCGGGAGGAGGTCTTAGGGGTTATTAAGAATCTACCTCTTTGTAAATCTCCGGGTCTGGACGGATTTAGTGGGGAGTTCTATCGCCTTCTGCAGGGCTATGTGGCTGATCCGCTGAGACGGTATTACGGGCAAGCCGTGGAAGGGGGACATTTTCCTGTTGGTTCCAATCAGGCGCTGATCACCGTCCTGCCTAAACCTGGTAAGGACCCTCTTCTGGTGGAGTTTTATCGACCTATTTCGCTTATTAATGTTGACTTGAAAATATTGGCCCGGATTTTGGATAATCGGTTGGCCCCGTTGGTTCCTTCGTTGGTGGGGGTGGACCAGGTGGGCTTTGTGCAGGGTCGTCAGGCGGGTCACAATGTTCGTAAGCTCTTGATAGCTTTGGCTCATTGTGATTCTCGGCAGTAGCCTGCCTTGGCTATTAGTTTTGATTCCGAAAAGGCCTTTGATCGGATCGAGTGGGCCTTTCTCTTTCCGTTGTTACACCACTATGGGTTCTTTATGGGGGCTCTTCGTGCCCTCTATTCTAGTCCTGCGGCTGCTGTACTGGTCAATGGGACTGCTTCTCTGGTTTTTTCCTTACAGCGGGGCACTCGGTAGGGTTGTCCCTTGTCTCCATTGCTTTATATTTTATTTCTGGAACCCTTATTACTGCGTATCCGTACCCATCCCCTGCTTGCGGCTGTGGAGGTGGGAGATTCCTCCCTGCGTTGCATGGCTTTTGCGGATGATATTATGGTTCTTCTCACGGATCCGGTCTCGCACCTCTCTCTCTTGTTGGAGTTGTTTCGGCAGTTTGGGGAGCTTTCGGATCTTAAACTCAATGTGTCCAAATCGGAGGCGCTGCCTCTTCACTTACATATATCTCACCTGTGGTCTGACTTCCCTTTGAAAGAGGCCTCTCTACAGGTGAAATATCTGGGTGTCTTAATACCTTCATCTCTAGCGCGTCTCTATGAGATTAATGTCAGGCCCTTGCTTAGGCGGTCTATTGAGAGCCTCCGTTTGTGGGGTACTCTGCCGGTCTCCCTGGCGGGCCGCATCTTTTTATATAATATGATGGTTGTACCTCGGTGGCTTTACCTGTTACAGACTTTACCGATCTGGCTGCGCCGCACGGACCTGGAGGAATTATATCGTGCCCTGAGGCTCTTTCTGTGGCGGGGGCGGAGGCCTCGTCTGCCCTTGTGTGTCTTGATGTTACCGGAGGCGCAGGGGGGTTTCGGTCTTTTAGACCTTCGAGCATATAATCTGGCGTGTGGTCTGCGACAGGTTCGAGATTGGTGTTTGGAGAGTTCCTCCTTTTTGACTTTTTCTGTGGAACGGGACTTTCTGTCTCCGGTTTCTGGATTGTTTTTGTTGCATGCCCCCTCGGCTCAGTTGGATCCTTCTCAGCAGGGGCATGTGGTCTGGGCTTATATGAGACTTATCTGGAAACTGCTTTGTAAGCATTTGGGGGTTAATTATAGTGTCTCCCCTATGTTACCCTTTGTGGGGAACTTGCAGTTTAGTCCGGGTAGTGATAATTGAGTTTTTCGGCTTTGGCATACACGGGGGATCCGTAGGGTGGGGGATGTTCTTGATGACCGTGGGGTTCTTCTCTCTACTACTGGGTTGGCATCTTTATATGGGTTGGACCGAGTGAATGCCTTTAGTTATTTGCAAATTCGCCATTATGTTCTTAGTCTTGGAGGGACCTTTCTGCGTGCTTTGGTGGCGAAGAGCTTGGGCCAGAGTCTGGCTTTGTGGGAGGATCCGGCTCCGCACCTTCGCTATTATGTCACTGCGTTGCAGTTGCCGTTGTCGACTGAGCGGGCTGATTTGTTGGCTGGGGCATGGAGTGCTGACTTAGGGTGCACTATCCCATCTTCTTTGCTCTCTCATTGCTTTGTTTCTTTGCGTACTCTTTCCTGTAATATGTTCCATAGGGAACAGGAATATAAATTCCTTCAGAGAATGTTTATCTCTCCACAGAGGGCTTATCGTGCTGGCTTTGCGGAGCATGCTCATTGTCCTAAATGCCCTACGAGTCCTGCTACCCTGGGACATATATTTTGGGTTTGCCCTCCAATTCAGGCGTTTTGGAGGCGAGTGTGGGCTTTTCTGTCCTCCTTATATCCCTCGTTGCCTGCTTGTGCCCCTGCTATTGCTCTTTTTTATGATGGAGCGGCTCTTTCATGCTGTTCTGGTGGGCAGCAGCTGTTGGTGTTCAAGGCTCTCCTCCTGGCTAAGAAGGCCACTCTGGTCTCCTGGCGGGCTCCACATGCTCCCTCCTTTTCTCAGTGGCATTTGTCACTTTATGATTTAGCGCTTGTGGAGCATAGGGTGGTGGGGACGCATGACGAGGGCAGGTGGACCAAATTTCAGGATGTTTGGGAGGGGTATTGGCTGTCCCTTCCTCAGCGGGAGAGGAGTCTGCTGTTGAATTGTTAATCTCTTGGGTTGCCCTGCTCCTGTATGGGGGTTTGCATGCTGCTTCCCCTGGTGCATTGTGTGCTTTTTCCTTTCTCTCTCTTATCTTCTTCTTTTCTTTTTCTTCTTTTTCTTCTGGATTGCCTGTCCACCATACGGGTTTGGGCTGGGGAGGGGAGGGATTGGGGGGGTTGGGATGTTTGGGGTCTTTGATGGGGGGTTATTGGAGGTTATTGTAAAATACTGTATTGGGCCTGTTCGGATTTCTTCCCATCTGCATTTGTCTGTTTTCCAGCTTTGTACTGGTTGATCGCCCAAATTAGGTGGCTACTTTGGTCTCGCAGATGTGTATTTGCTTTTTGTTGTATTGTGTGTTGTTGCTTTTGCCCAATAAAGAAATATTATATCTCAAAAAAAAAAAATTTTTTTTCTCTACCTAGAAGCAGAGGTAAAGGGGGAGGATTAGCGATTATCTTAAAAGAATCATTCGAGTCCACAATCCTAGCCTCAAATTCCTCAGCGAACCTTGAAATCCTCTCCTGCAAACTCTAGTCAGATCAGTTAGAAGATGCTCTAACAATTACCCTGTTCTACATTCCTCCTAAGAAATGGCTCGCAGTCAAAGACACTTTCTATGAATTCCTCCTTACAAACTCGATACTAGGCCCATACAACCTACTGACAGGTGATCTAAACATTCACCTAGAGCAGGCAGACCAGAGTGACTCCAAAGATCTACTATCCTTCATTTCTTCCCTAGACTTCATTGTGCCGCCTCCAGAAAAGACCCATCAAAAAAGGCCACCGGCTAGATCTAGTCACTTTTTCCTCCAAAGAGCTAGTCAATCCCAAGATTTTCTGGAACCAAGCCATCGGGACCGACTCTCTATGGTCAGACCACCATTTATGTAGTTTCCAACTCAACTGGCAAGTAAGACGCCCCCCAACCAAATCAAAGAAGGCAATAAGAGCTAAGAAAATGGTAGCTAGCAGAGGTAGGGTGAACCCAGTAGAATTCTGGTCACATTATGACATAACTTCTAGTTCAGACTTGGACTCCTTTTCAGCGGACTCTTGGACCAACACGAGTACACAGATTTTAAACAAAATGGCCCCCACTAAACTAAAAAAAATAAGAAGTAAGAATCTGGACGGCTGGTATGATACTGAGTTAGGAAATGTAAAACGGGAATTACGGAAACTCGAAAGACAATGGCTGAAATCAGGGGTCAATGTGGGGAGGTCAAATTGGAGACAAAAACTAAACGAATACAAAAAATTAATAATAAAGAAGCGCACCAACTTTTACGCCCAAAAAATCAGATCTCCGAATGCCAGCAGTAGAAATCTCTTTGAATTAGTCAACAAGCTCTACGACATACAGGCCTTCTCATGTTCTACCCTAGATTCCCCACCATCTGCATACGACCTGGCCGACTTTTTCAACAACAAAATCAACAATTTGAGATCTAAACTAACGGGCCCCACAACCAAACATTTGAACCACCCAGTTGCTCAACACAAAGATGAACCTAGGGTAGATATGATCTGGAACAACTTTACTATTCCATCCTGGCAACAATTCTCCAAATATTACATGAAATATGCCAATTCCTACTGCAGACTAGACAGCTGCCCCCCAAATATAATGAAAGTTGCTCCAGTCTCGTTCAAAGCCAAGTTATACGACTGGCTCTCCTCTCTCTTACTAACCGGTACCTTCCCTGAAGAATTAGGCCAGATTCTTATCACCCCGATCATCAAAAATCCTAAAGAATCTACCAAACTGACCTCTAATTACAGACCAATTGCGAGCACTCCCTTCTTCGTTAAATTGATGGAAGGCTTGGTCAACCAGGAACTAGTAATGTATTTGGATAAATTTAGCGTACTGCAAGACAATCAGGTTTTCGTTCTGGGTTCAGCACTAAAACTGTCATTGCGTCACTGCTGGACTTCCTTCATACCATATTCAGTCAGGGTACCAGTGCCCTAATCCTACAACTAGACCTGAGCAGTGCCTTCGATCTGGTTGACCATATCATTCTGATTGACTGTCTGGAATCAATTGGTCTTTCAGGTAACGTGCTAAAATGGTTTCAGGGTTTTTTGAGCAAACGGTCATACCAAGTCTATAGTGACAATAAAAAATCCTGCAGTTGGGTAAATTCTTGTGGAGTTCCGCAGGGCTCTCTATCCCCCACATTGTTTAACATATACCTTGCCTCACTAGGGAACTTACTTCAAAGCTTAAAAATTAAATTTTATATCTATGCTGATGATATCACCATAGTTATTCCACTTACTATTCTGACCTCCAAGACAAAGATTCATATATCATTCATTCTAGAACAAATTGAACTATGGATGACCGACTTCAAATTGAAGCTAAACACAGAAAAAACTAAATTTTTCCTGGCAAGCCCTAACGACAAAATCAAAGACTCATCAATCTCCTTGAACAGTCAGGTCTTCCCTATTGACCACTCCATTAAAATACTGGGAGTGACTCTGGACCGCCACCTTACTTTAAATGCTCACACAGATTTACTGGTTAAAAAATGCTTTTCGTTACTTTGGAAACTCAGAACCATCAGAAAATACTTTGATGCAGTGTCTTTCCGCCTACTGGTTCAATCTTCCATCTTAAGCATGCTCAATTATTGCAACATAATTTACTTGGGAGCCTTCAAAAAAAACCATTCTAAGACTCAGAGTCAATCAAAATACAGCAGTTTGACTGATCTTTGGGCTGAAGAAATGGGATCACATAAGCCCCGATTACCAAAAACTCCATTGGCTTTCCCTGGAGGTGCGAATTCTGTTCAAGTTCTCTTGTCTGTGTTATAAATAAATACTTAAGAACATAAGAATTGCCACTGCTGAGTCAGACCAGTGGTCCATCATGTCCAGCAGTCCGCTCACGCGGCGGCCCTCTGGTCTAAGACCAGCACCCTAACTGAGACTAGCCCTACCAGCGCACGTTCTTGTTCAACAGAAACTTGTCTTGAATCCTTGGAGGGTATTTTCTCCTATAACAGCCTCTGGAAGAGCGTTCCAGTTTTCCACCACTCTCTTGGTGAAGAAGAACTTCCTTACGTTTGTACGGAATCTATCCCCTTTCAACTTTAGAGAGTGCCCTCTTGTTCTCCCTACCTTGGAGAGGGTGAACAACCTATCCTTATCTACTAAGTCTATTCCCTTCAGTACCTTGCAGGGCCGCCATCAGGGCAGTACTACCAGTCCTGCATTCAGGGGCCCAGAGCTGACAGGGGGCCTGGGCTCCCCCAGGGTCCTAGGCCACAGTTCTTCAACTGTCGGTCCGTGGACCGGTGCCGGTCCTAGTAGCGTACCTAGGGGGGGGCGGTCCGCCCTAGGTGCACAGGAGAGAGCTGGACGGGGGACCCGCGGAATTAAATACATCTCGAGCCGCGAGGCTCATCTTCTGTTCCTACTTGCCCTGCCGCTCACATATAGCCGATTGGAAGTGTTCCCCGATGTCAGCGCTGACGTCGGAGGGAGGGCTTAAGCAAAGCCTGCCCTCCGACGTCAGCGCTGACGTCAGAGAATACTTCCGGTTGGCTATTTGTGCGCGGCAGGGCAGGCAGGAAACAGGAGACAAGCCTCTCGGCTCGAGCTCCATTTTGCTGAGAAAGTTGCAAAGATGGGCTGGGAAGCAAACGCGGAACACAAAAGGGGGGAGGGAGTGCATTTTGGACACAAGGCATGAACTTGGGAGAGAGGAAGGGAGGGAAAGAGATGCTGAGGAGGGGGAGGGAATGGGTTTTTGGACACAGAAGGCATGGACTTGGGAGAGAGGAAGGGAGGGAAAGAGATGCTGAGGTGGGGGAGGGAATGGGTTTTTGGACACAGAAGGCATGGACTTGGGAGAGAGGAAGGGAGGGAAAGAAATGGTTGTGTACACGGGGAATAGAAGAAAGGAGAATTTTTGGTCATAGGGAGGGAGTGAGGTACAGATAGTGGCATACCAAGGTGGGGGATGGTGGGGGGCGGTCCACCCCACCCCGGGTTTACGTCCTAAGGGGGTGCACAGCTGGCCAGCCTCCAGTGTTCTCCATAGGCCGGCAAACTGCGGCTCTTTAGCCACTTGAGTGCCCCCGCCCCATCGGGAACAGACCGGCGCCAAGTTCTCCCTGCTTTTCCCTGTGGGGCCGACCAACTCTCGCCACTCGCGTCAATTCTGACGTCGGAGAGGACGTTCTGGGCCAGCCAATCGCTGCCTGGTTGGCCTAGAACGTCTAATCCGACGTTAGAATTGACGTCGGGTGGCGAGAGTTGGTCGGCCCTGTGGGGAAGAGAAGCAGGGCGAACTCGGCGCCGGCCTGTTCCCAATGGTGGCAGTGGCAGCCTATTCCCCAGTGGCGGTGGCAGCATTTTCCCAATGGTGGTGGCATAGGGGAGGGCAGGGTGAAAGAAAGAAAGGGGGTGACAGGAAGCCAGAAAGAAAGAAAGAAAGGGGGCAGAGTGAAACAAAGAAAAATGGAGCACGGAGAGAGAGAGAAAGACAGACATACAGAAAGAAAGGGGGTATGGAGAGAGAGAAAAAGAAAGAAGGGGCAGGGTGAAACAAAGAAAAAGTTTGGGGAGGGAATGAGGTCTGGAGGAGAGGAAGCATACAGGAGGCTGAAAGAAGGGAAGAAATATTGAATGCACAGTCAGAAGAATAAAGTGCAACCAGAGACTGATGAATTTACCAAAGGTAGGAAAAATGATTTTATTTTCAATTTAGTGATCAAAATGTGTCTGCTTTGAGAATTTATATATGCTGTCTATATTTTGCACTATGGCCCCCTTTTACTAAACCGCAATAGTGTTTTTTAGCGCAGGGAGCCTATGAGCGTTGAGAGCAGCGTGGGGCATTCAGCGCAGCTCCCTGCGCTAAAAACCGTTATCGCGTTTTAGTAAAAAGGGAGGCGGAATATTTGTCTATTTTTGTATAGTTGTTACTGATGTGACATTGCATAAAGTCATCTGCCTTGACCTCTTTGAAAACCCGCGGAATATAAATGATAATTAACATTTTCTCTGCATACAGCGTGCTTTGTGTTTTTAAAATTTTATTGTTGGTAGATCATTTTGACTTGGCCACAAAGGTAAGGGGGAGGGAGGGAGGGGAGCTGCTGAAAGACATCTAGTAATCCTTGCAGGCTTGACTGTGCAGGGAATTATTTTTGTAAAATCATGTTTTGTTATGTGACTGGCATTATTTAGACTTTAATTTCTATGAATGAATAGAATGAAAATGATATAAATTACTTGCTTGTTTTTATGTGCGTGCGCTGAAGGAAAGTGGAGAGAGAGTGGGCTGAGGATGCTGAAGGGAAATGGGGAAGAGAGAGTGGGGAGAAGACGCTGATTTATAAATTGACAATTGTACAGATTATTGTTTCTTTTTTATATTCATCCATAGCTGCATGTTAATGATGTGCTCATATGCACTTATTTATCATCATAACATATACATCATCATTAACATGCAGCTGTGGATGTGTAAGGACAGGCTGAGGAGGATGGATGGGAAGGAAGGAAGGTTCACATATCAACATATCGTACATTTGTAACATGCATGATGCAGCTATAGGCAAGCTGAGGAGGATGGGATCATACAGATGTGTATGTTCAGATATGCGCTCAGATGTGTAGTTTTTTCTGATATATTTATTAAGCTTACAGTATTTATAAAAACACATTTAATACTTGTTACAAAAAATATTGTGCAATTGTGATCTACTTCTGACCTACAAAGGCCAAAAGAAATCCTTAACTGAGATTTTACATTCAAAAGTGAATTATAGCTACTAGCACTATTATTTATTATGCAGATGTTTGTTAGTTTGTTATTAGTTCAGTATTAGACATATGTTAGTTTAGAATAGATAGGTATAGATTAGTTTAGTTTAGGTTAGGTTAGGGCCCTGCTGAAAGAGTCTACCTTGACGTGGTTGCAGGCTTACAAATCTTTTGGTCAAAGAGTGCGGCGACAGAGAAAAGTATGTGTGTATTCGGCCCATAGAAGAAGGGGGAGTCGGGGGGGAAGGGGTGCGTGGGGTGCCCAATAGGATTGCTCAGTAAGGGGCCCAGAAATTTCTGATGGCGGCCCTGGTACTTGAATGTTTCGATCATGTCCCCTCTCAATCTCCTCTGTTCGAGAGAGAAGAGGCCCAATTTCTCTAATCTTTCGCTGTTCGGCAGCTTCTCCAGCCCCTTAACCATCTTAGTCGCTCTTCTCTGGACCCTTTCGAGTAGTACCATGTCCTTCTTCAGGTACAGCGACCAGTGCTGGACGTAGTACTCCAGGTGAGGGCGTACCATGGCTCGGTACAGCGGCATGATAACCTTCTCTGATCTGTTCATGATCCCCTTCTTTATCATTCCTAGCATTCTGTTTGCCCTTTTTGCTGCCGCCACACATTGTGTGGATGGCTTCATCGACTTGTCGATCAGAACTCCCAAGTCCCTTTCCTGGGAGGTCTCTCCAAGTACCGCCCCGGACATCCTGTATTCGTGCATGAGGTTTTTGTTACCGACATGCATCACTTTACACTTATCTGGCCCCCATTTACCTAGTTTCCCAATTTAACCTGGCAAGTTCTATTAGGCCCACACGAAGGATACATCTGTTCACCTACCCAACAATAAAGGCTTGCCACTATAAAAGATTCCTGCCCAGAACCCTCGCCTTCCAGGCAGGCAAATGGAACGATTGGCTGAGTAACGTTATCTCACACTCCACAATTATAATTTTAGAAAATTGATAAAAATGAGTTTGTTCAAGCGATTTGTAAACTAAGAATTCCATAGTACTGCAAATTCAACCATTAATCTTAAGAACTTTATAGCTTTCTACTTCTTCCATTATATAAGATTGTATAGATCTCTTTGAATTGTTGACCTCTTCGCTGATTGTCCAGCGCTTCTTGTTGTAAACCGCCTCGAACTTTTCATGGCTTTGGCGGTATATAAAAATAAAATTATTATTATTATTATTTGTGAAATTACAGACTGGTAAGCTTGACTTCAGTGCCAGGCAAAATGGTGGAAACAATTAAAAAAAATAAAATTGTGGAACACGTAGACAAACATGATTTAATGGGACAGAGTCAGCATATGTTCAGCTAAGGGAGGTTTTGCCTCACCAGTTTGCTTGACTTCTTTGAAGGTGTGAATAAATTTGTGGATAAAGGTGAGACGGTTGATGTAGTACATCTAGATTTTCAGAAAGCCTTTGACAAAGTTCCTAATGAGAGTCTCCTAAGAAAATTAGAGTCATGGGATAGGTGGCAAAGTTCAGTTGTGGATTAGGAATTGGTTATTGGATAGAAAACAGAGGGTAGCATTAAATGGTCATTTTTCTCAATGGAGGAGAGTAAACAGTGGAGTGCCGCAGGCATCTGTACTGGGACCGGTGCTATTTAACTTATTTATAAACTATCTGGAAATTGGAATGACGAGTGAGGTGATTAAATTTGCAGATGGCACTAAACTATTCAAAGTTGTTAAAATGCATGCCGATTATGAAAAATTGCAGGCAGACTTTAGGAAATTAGAAGACTGGGTATCCAACTGGCAGATGGAATTTAATGTGGACAAATGCAAAGTAACGCACATTGTGAAGAATAACCCAAATCACAGTTACCGGATGCTAGGGTCCACCTTGGGGGTTAGCACCCAAGAAAAAGATCTGTGTGTCATTGTAGACAATACGATGAAACCTCCCGCCCAATGTGCGGCAGCGGCCAATAAAGCAAACAAGATGCTAGGAATTTTTTTAAAAAGATGGTTAACAAGACTAAGAATGTTATAATGCATCTGTATTGCTCTGTATTGCTCTATGATGTGTCCTCACCTGGAGTATTGTGTTCAATTCTGGTCGTCTTATCTCAAGAAAGGTTCAAACAAGAGCGATCAAGATGATAAAGGGGATGGAACTCCTCTCGTATGAGGAAAGACTAGAAAGGTTAGGGCTCTTCAGCTTGGAAAAGATGGCTGAGAGGAGATATGATTTGAAGCCTACAAAATCCTGAGTGGATTTTTCACTCCCATCAAAAATTACAAAGACTAGGGGACACTCGATGTAGTTACAGGGAAATACTTTTAAAACCAATAGAAGGAAATACTTTTTCACTCAGAGAATAGTTAAGCTCTGGACTCATTGCCAGAGGTTATGGTAAGAGCAGACAGCATAGCTAATTTTAAGAAAGGTTTGGACAAGTTCCTAGAGGAAAAGTCCAGTGTCTGTTATTGAGACAGACAAGGGGAAACTGCTGCTTGCCCTGGATCGGTAGCATGGAATGTTGCTACTAGTGACCTGGATTGGCCACCATGAGGATGAACTGCGTGCTAGATGAACCATTGATCTGATCCAGTAAAGCTATTCTTATGTTCTTCGACATGGCCACGCCTATCTTCCAGAGGCACGCAGACAGAAACTGTGTGCCCAGATTTCTTCTCTTCTAGAGCAGTTGGCTCCTTTGGCATGGAACTATCTTCAGGTTCTGGGGTCCATGGCTGCCACTTTGGATGTGGTTTCTTGGGTGAGGGCGCACATGTGTCTTCTCCAGCATGCATTGCTCTCTCGCTGGGCTCAGCATAGAGATGCTTTACAGACCTGTCTTCCCTAGACTCTGGAGGCTCGGGCCAGCATGGATTGGTGGCTTCTCCCGCAGTCATTCTGTAAGGGTGATTTGCTGAGAATTGCCTCCTGGATCGTGGTGATGATGGATGCTAGACTTCAGGGCTGGAGAACCAACTGCAATCATTGTCACTCCAGGGGTGTTGGAAACTCTGTCAGAGGAAATGGTCAATCAACCGGTTGGAGCTGAGAGACATTCAGCTGGTTCTGATGCTACTGCAGAAGACTCTGGAGGTCCAAGCAGTCAGTTTTCTCCTCCAATGTGACGACAGTAGCCTAGGTCAGTCACCAGGGAGGGACCAAAAGTGACTTTTTGGCTCAAACCAACCTTCTTTTTCTATGGACAGAACACCACCTCATGGTGCTATCAGCAGCGCCTGTGGTGGGAGTCAACAGTGTTCTGTCTGATGTACTTTTGCAAGGGTCACAGCCTTCGGCGGAGCGCCTATCCAGACCTGCTTAAACAGGGCCCTGTCTGCATGGAGAACCGAGAATACCTTGCTCTTATGGGATGGTTCTTGAGCATGTAGCCTTAGAACAAAAAGGCTATTCTGATGTGGTTATTGACATTCTTCTCAAGTCTATGCTAAGGTATAGAAAGCTTTCCAACATTAGTGCGCTCAGGACCAGGTGTTGCCTTATTTGGTTCCAATCTCGGTGATTCTTGCCTTTCTTCGGTGGTCTTGATAAAAGCCTCACTGTAACGTCTCTTCAGGTCCAGGTAGCCGGGCTCTCTTGTTGTAGAGCCTGGGATTGTCATTCCTCTTTGGTGTCTCATCCTGATGTCACTAGATTCTGAAAGGGGCTCCGCATCAGACTGCCAGTTAAGCCACCATTCCACTCCTGGGATTTCAACCTGGTGCTGTCTAGCCTCACTAAGGATCCTTTTGAGCCCCTTCAGGATGCTTCCCTCTTGAACTTGATGCTCAAGACCATGTTTATGTTCGCTCTTACCTCAGCACAGCATGTCTCGAAACTCCAGTCTCTTTCGTGTAAGGAACCGTTACTCCACATTTCGGAGACTGGGGGGTTTCCCTATTTACAGTTCTTTCCTTCTTTCTACATTAATCAGGAAGTACGTTTGACTGTTTTTGAGCCTACTGGTTCCAGGAAACAAGATCACCTTTTGAAGAGACTTGATGTGTACAGGGTGCTTCTTCGCTACCTGGAGGTCACTAATGAATTTCGTCTCTCTGATCGTTTGTTTGTGCTCCTACTTTCAAGGCCATGATTTCCAGATGGATACGTAGGGCCATTTTGTCAGCCTATATTCATTCTAGGAAACAGTCTCCTGTTTCCGTCAAGGTGCATTCTACCAGGAGTTTGGCTTCTTCATGGGCCAAAGCTAGAGCTGTCTCCCCTGAGGAGATCTGTAGGGCGGCAACATGGTCCTCTCTACCCCCGTTTGCCAAGTTTCTAATCTAATCTAATCTAAACCTTAAGTTTATATACCGCATCATCTCCATGAGTATGGAGCTCGACACGGTTTACAAGAACTTAAAATAGTGGGTAGAGAAGAAGAAAAAGGATTACATAAACTTATGTGTAGAAGGGGGGAGAGAAAGGGGGGAAGGATAGAGCTACAATTTGCTGAAAAGCCAGGTTTTCAGTTGTTTGCGGAATAACTGAAGGGAGCTCAGGTTCCGCAACGGGGTGGTGAGGTCGTTCCAAAGACCTGTGATTTTGAAGAGAAGGGATTTTCCCAGTTTGCCTGCATAGTGGATGCCGCATGGAGAGGGGAAGGCTAGTTTAAGCCTTTGGGTAGTTCTGGAGGAGTCGGGACTGGAGGAGTTGAAAGACAGTGGGATAAGAGGAGGGAGGATTCCGTGAATGATCTTGAAAGCCAGGCAGGAACATTTGAAATGGATTCTGGAGATTATTGGGAGCCAGTGAAGTTTGGCAAGGAGTGGGGAGGCATGGTCAGATTTGCGTTTTGAGAAGATCAGTTTGGCTGCAGTATTCTGGATTAGCTGGAGTCTTAGAATACTTTTTTTTTATAGATTTAAGTAGATGGCGTTGCAGTAATCTAGTTTGGAGAGGATGATGGATTGGACAAGGATGGCAAAGTGTTGTTGGCTGAAGTAGGATCTAGCTTTCCTCAGCATGTGAAGGCTGAAAAAGCATGATTTTGCCAAGGAGTTGAGGTGGTCATTGAGGGAGAGAGAGGAATCGATAGTGATACTAAGGACCTTGCATGAGAATTCGAGCTGTAGTGTATCGCCTGTGGGTAGTGCGAAAAGTGTGGGCAGGTGTTCCAATTTTGGGCCGAGCCAGAGTAGTTTTGTTTTAGATTCGTTTAGTTTCATCTGTACCGAGAGGGACCAGGCACGGAGTCTCATTATGCAAGCTGTAATGTTTTTGTGGAGGTTGGTGAGGTTCTGGTCAGTCTCAAGGAGGACAAGGATGTCATCTGCATAAGTGTAGATTGTTTCCAGGGGGGATAGTTGAAAGAGTTTCAGGGAGGACATGTAGATGTTAAAGAGAATAAGGGAAAGGGGTGATCCTTGAGGGACACATCAAGATGGAGTCCAAGGAGTGGACATGGTGCCATTTGTGTTGACGGTGTAGGAACGAGAGCGTAAGAAGTTTGAGAACCACATTAGGACGGTGGAGTCGATTCCAATCTCGGAAAGTTGGTAAAGTAGTATGTCGTGGTGGACGACATCAAAAGCAGCGGAAAGATCGAATTGTAATAGGACAGTGAATTTGTTACGTGAGTGTAGTTGTACCTTTGAAATTAGGGAAACTAGGAGGGATTCAGTGCTAAAGCAGGGTCTGAAGCCATGTTGGTAGGGGTGAAGAATGGAGAATCTCTCGAGATAGGAGGAGAGCTGGGTAGCAACTATGGTTTCTAGAAGTTTGGTAAGTAGAGGGATATTTGCTATGGGACGGTAGTTTGATGGTAGGGAGGGGTCGAGATCGGCTTTTTTCAGAATAGGTGACAAGGCAATGTGGCCCATTTTTGTGGAGAACAAGCCTGATAGTAGAGCAGAGTTAATGAGTCTCGTAAGGGAGGAGATGGCCTGTGCAGGATTGTTTTCATAAAGGTTGGATGGGAAAGGATCTAAGATGCATTTGCAGAATTTCAGTCTGAGGCAGAGTTTAGAGATCTGGGGTTCAGATATGGGTTCAAATGTCATCCAGGATCTATCTGCTGGGATAGGGTTTGAGTCATTGGGAGGAAGAGAATTGTAAGAGACTGCTGAGGGGAAAGAGCTCCTTATGGTGGAAATCTTTTCATTGAAAAATTTGGCTAAGTCGTTTGCGGAAGGAGGGGAGAGGGGAGAGGTGGAGTCGTTTTTTGAGGTTAAGTTTCGCCAGATGTAGAACAGAGTACTATTTTGATTTTTTGATCTGGTGATTTTACAGAGTGGATGTGGTGGTGGGACAGGACTCTGCCGTTGGGCCCTCGGTCTTATGGGCCGATGCAAAAAGCTCGCCTTAGCTTTTTGGGGACTGCTTTTGTACGTCTCATCTGTCTAGAATGTCTTACCTATTGCACTTGAAAAAGATTATGTATTTATCTTGGTAAGCTCTTTTCCAATAGATAGGGTGGGAGTCTAGACTGTCTCACCTTCTTGCGCCTGCCTATTGCCTCAGTCTATTTATGCTTCTCCAAATTGTTTCTTGGAGGCTGGGAAGAATTCTATATATGTTACATTTTCTGTGGAAATAAGAACATAAGAACATAAGAACATAAGCAGTGCCTCCGCCGGGTCAGACCATAGGTCCATCATGCCCAGCAGTCCGCTCCCGCGGCGGCCCAAACAGGTCCCTGTCTGAATCATCAGAAGGGGCCCCCTTGCCACCCTGGTTTCCCATTGAAGTCCTATCTTCCCATCGAAGTCCTAACCCTCCGGTTTTGCACATGCACGACCTGGTCGGGTTTCTATACTTATTTCCTGGATACTTCTCTCAGTATCCCACGATCCCTTTATCCCTCAGGAATCCGTCCAATCCCTGTTTGAATCCCTGTACCGTACTCTGCCCGACCACCTCCTCCGGCAGCGCATTCCAAGTGTCCACGACCCTCTGGGTGAAAAAAAACTTCCTTGCATTTGTTTTGAACCTATCTCCCTTCAGTTTCTCCGAGTGCCCCCTCGTACCTGTTGTCCCCTTCAGTCTGAAGAATCTGTCCCTATCCACCCTCTCTATGCCCCTCATGATCTTGAAGGTCTCTATCATATCTCCCCTGAGCCTCCTTTTTTCCAGGGAGAAGAGCCCCAGCTTATCCAACCTCTCGGCGTATGGGCAGTGTTCCAGCCCTCTTACCAGTTTCGTCGCTCTCCTTTGGACTCTCTCAAGCACCGCCATGTCCTTCTTGAGGTATGGCGACCAATACTGCACGCAGTATTCCAGATGCGGACGCACCATCGCTCGATACAATGGCATGATGACTTCCCGCGTCCTGGTTGTGATTCCCCTCTTTATGATGCCCAGCATCCTGTTGGCTTTTTTCGAGGCTGCTGCGCACTGTGCAGATGGCTTCAGTGATGCATCCACCAGCACACCCAAGTCTCTCTCAAGTCTGCTGTCTCCCAACAATGCCCCCCCCATTTTGTAGTTGAACAACGGGTTCTTTTTCCCTATATGCATGACCTTGCATTTTTCCACATTGAAGCGCATTTGCCATTTGTCTGCCCAGTCCTCCAGCTTCTCCAGGTCCCTTTGCAGGTCCTCACACTCCTCCCTGGACCTAACTCTGCCGCACAGTTTGGTATCATCTGCAAATTTTATGACCTCGCACTTTGCCTCTTTTTCCAGGTCATTGATAAATATGTTGAAAAGTAACGGCCCCAGCACCGATCCCTGTGGCACACCGCTCGTGACTCCCCGCCAGTCAGAATATTGGCCCTTTACTCCAACCCTCTGCAGTCTACCCGACAACCAGTGCTCGATCCATCTGTGCACATCTCCTCCCACCCCGTGGTTCCACAGCTTCCTAAGCAGTCTTTCATGTGGCACCTTGTCGAAAGCCTTTTGAAAATCGAGGTAAATGATGTCGATGGGTTCCCCATTGTCCACCCGACTGCTTATTCCCTCAAAGAAGTACAGAAGGTTCGTTAAGCACGACCTTCCCTTACAGAATCCGTGCTGGCTTGTTCTCAGTAGACCATTTCTTTCAATGTGCTCGCAAATGCCGTCCTTGATCATAGTTTCCACCATCTTCCCTACAATTGAAGTCTGAGCTCGTTTGAGGCTTTTGTTTGCTGTTTGCAGTTGATGTTCTTATGTAATTTTTTGAGCAGAATAGTTGCTGCTGAACTTTATTGCAATTCCTCAAGTACCAGTGCTTAGTCTGAGGCAAAAGCTCAATGCTTTGCTTCGGGAGGAGCTCAGGGACCAGTTTAACTTACTGCTCCCGACACTGACTTCTCAGGTACCAGTTCAGCCTGAGCTTAACATTGGCAGGACCCCAGGCACTGTCAATGCTCCATTGGTGTGTCACAGAGAATCGACTCATTGTTCCAGCTCTGCCACTCCGGCACCGAAGCATTGCTCTTCCAAAGCATCGATCTCGATCTCCTCGACGTCATTCATCTTCTTCCAGGCACTCTGACCAAAGCCCTGTCAAGTCGGATAAGGTGTCTCGAAAGAGAAAACATTCTGAGACTCCAACATCAGAATGGCACCGGTGAAAGCAATGTTCTCTTTCTCTGCTACAAGACTGCAAGAAGACTCCGACCCAGATCCGTCTCCATCTTCCACCGAGGCTGATGACTCTCCAGCATCGAACTCTCCCAAATGTTCTCCAGCTAGAGCTACTTTTCCCACCAAAAAGCTGTCCTTAACTAAATTTATAAGACAGATGGGTAAGAACCTTTTGGTGCAATTGGAGGCTGACTCTAAATACAGTAAGGAGTATCTCGGAACTCTGGATTATGACCAGCCTCCAAAAGAAATGCTTAAGCTCCCTTTGCAAGGCATTGTACGTGAAACTTTTTATAAGAATCTCAAATCACCACTTGGTGCCAGTGGCTTCTAGAAAACTGGAGTCCCTCTACAAAATAATTTCTCTACCAGGATTTTATAAGTCCCAACTACCTCATCAATCCCTGGTTTTGGAGTCTACTCTAAAGAAGTTTGCTTCAGCAAAGGTTTACATGTCTGTCCCTCTGGGTAGAGAGGGCCGCACTATGGAGAAGTTTGATCAGAAGCTCTACCAACATTCCATGTTGGCTAATAGAGCTGTCAACTATAATTTTTACTTCTGCTACTTAAAGCATCTTCAAGTAGTTTCCTGCTTATAAGAAATACATCCCTGCCCATAAATTAAAGGGTTTTCAACAACTTGTCTCTACTGTGCTTCAGCTGAGGAAGTGTATGGTGTGTTCGGCTTATGATATTTTTGAACTCACTTCCAGATCCTCTTCTATATTGGTAGCCATGAGGAAACTAGCCTGCCTTAGAGTCTCTGATATGGATGTCAACCACCAAGACCAGCTAGCCAATGTAACTTGCTTGGGAGATGAGCTTTTTGGAGACTTGGCAGATACTGCAACACAAAAGCGCTCGGCTCATGAGACTCGATGGGATACATTGGTTAAACCCAAGAAAAAAACAGCCTCATTGAGACCTTTCAAGCCTGCTTCATCTTACCAGAGACGTTTTTCAGCAAAAGCCTCTGCTCCAGTACGGCCTCAGCAAAGGAACAGAAACAACAACGTCCTGCAAAACCCCAGCCTGCTGCTCCGGCAAATCAAAGCAGTATTTTTGATGTGTTTGTGGAGAGCATAGTCTCAATTCCCTTGAGCCAATCTCTTCCTCGACCAATTGGAGGGTGTCTTCAACTTTATGTCCATCGTTGGGAGCTCATCTTTGGGTGCTGCAAATCATTCAGGAGTGCTACTCTCTACACTTCACTGCCCTTCCTCCAAATCATCCTCCAAGAGTCTGCTTTCAACCCTCAAACAGTCCTCTCTTCTTCAGGAGATTCAATCCCTTCTCCTCAATGCCATCGATGAAGTTCTGGTAGATCAGCAAAACCTAGAGTTTTACTCTTGCTATTTTCTAGTGCCGAAGAAGATGAGAGGACTATGACCAATTTTAGATCTCAGAGCCCTCAACAAGTTTCTGGCTAGAGAAAAATTTTGAATGCTATCTCTAGCCACTCTATATCCCCTCTTGGCTCACAACGATTGGCTATGCTCTCTAGATCTCAAGGAAGCCTATACTCATATCCCAATTCACCAGGCTTCCCGGAAGTATCTCAGATTTTAAGTGGCACATCACCACTATCAATACAAGGTCCTACCATTTGGACTGGCATCTTCCTCCAGAGTCTTCACAAAGTTGCCTGATTGTGGTGGCAGCGGTCTTGAAATCTCAGTCTTCAGGTCTTTCCCTATCTAGATGACTGGCTCATCAAAGACCCGTCCTGTTAAGATGTCCTTCTAGTGACAAATCACAGCATCTTGTTTCTCCAGAACTTGGGATTCGAAATCAACTTCCTCAAGTCACAGCTTCTTCTGTGTCAAAGGCTTCAATTTATAGGTGCACTTCTCAACACTACTGAAATGAGACTGCTCCTTCCTTATGATCGTCTGGATGCTCTTATTCAGCTTTGTCATCAGGTGGACCAGCTCCAGTCAATATCAGCCAGACAAATGATGGTTCTTCTGGGCCATATGGCATCTACGGTCCACGTGACTTCTCTGGTGAGGCTCCATCTCAGAATACCTCATGGGCCTTAGCCTCAAAGTGGTCTTAAGCGACAGATCCTTTCTCACAACATATTTCTGTAACCTCGTCTCTAGTCGCTGCAGTGGTGGATGATTTCATCCAATCTTTCCAGTTGTCTGCTCTTTCACATGCTACCTCATCACAAAGTTTTGACCACAGATACGTAAACTTATGCCTGGGGGCATATCTGGATGATCTTCAGACTCAAGGCCATTGGTCCACCAGAGAGCAAAAGTTTCATATTAATCTTCTGGAGCTCAGGGCTATGTATTATGCTGTCAAAGCTTGCCAAATTCTGATACTCAATCAAGTCCTCTTGTTTCAAACAGACAATCAAGTAGCGATGTACTATATAAACTAGCAAGGAGGCACAGGATCTCTCCTTCTTTGCCTAGAAGCTCAGAAGATTTAGCTCTGGGCAACTGCTCAGAACATCTACCTCAGAGCAGTCTACATTCAGGGGGAACAGAACTGTTTAGCAGACAAGCTCAGCAGAATTCTTCAGTCTCACAAATGGATGCTCAAGTCTGCAGCTCTCCATCCCATCTTTGCTCAGTGGGGCACTCCTCAAGTGGACTTGTTTGCATCTCCCCACAACAAGTTGCCCCAGTTCTGCTCCAGACTTTACTCACCTCACCATCTGTAGACGGATGCATTTCTGCTGGATACGACACGCAAGTATCTCTACACGTTTCCACTTACTCCTCTCATTTTATAGACTCTTGTCAAAGTCAAGCAAGAGGCCGCCACCATGATTCTCATACTCCTTGGTGGCCCAGGCAGCCTTGGTTCTCCCTTCTACTTTACCTCAGTGCCAGGGAGCCAATGCCTCTACCGATATTGCCATCTCTTTTTACGCAGAGTCAAGGTGCACTTCTACATCCCAACCTGCAGTCTCTACACCTGATAGCTTGGTATCTATCAGGAGGAATGCAGCTAAACTTCACCTCTCTCAGCCGGTGAGACTTATCCTTGAAGCCTCCAAGAAACCAGCCACTCAACAATGTTACCAGCAGAAGTGGACTCATTTCTCATCCTAGTGTCTTCTTCTTCATCATGATCCACAATCCATTTCAGTTTCACTGGTGCTGGATTACCTTCTTCATCTGTCGGAGTCAAGACTTGCGTCTATATCCTTTCGAGTCCATCTCAGCGCTATTACTGCTTTTCACTACCCAGTGGAGGGTAAACCTCTCACTGTACATCCTTTGGTCTCCAGATTTATGAAAGGACTTTTCAATGTGAAATCACCTCTCAAGCCTCCTCCAATAATCTGGGACATAAGAACATAAGAAGTTGCCTCCGCTGGGTCAGACCAGGGGCCCATCGCGCCCAGAAGTCTGCTCACGCGGCGGCCCATCAGGTCCATGACCTGTGAATGATCCTTTGTCTAAAACCTTTCAAATACCCTTTCATCATCCTATCTCTGTCTCTATCTATATCCCTCAATCCCCATGTCCTTCAGGAACTTGTCCAATCCCTCTTTGAATCCTCAATGTATTCTGTCCTATTACATCCTCTGGAAGCGCATTCCAGGTGTCCACCACCCTCTGAGTGAAGAATTTCCTAGCATTGGTTCTAAACCTGTCCCCTTTCAATATTTCCGAGTGCCCCCTTGTTCTTGTAGTTCCCAATAGGCTGAAGAATTTGTCCCTTTCCACCTTCTCTATGATCTTGATCTCTAAGATCTATGGATCTTCTCTATGATCTTGTAAGTCTCTATCATGTCTCCTCTGAGTCTCCGCTTCTCTAGGGTGAAGAGCCCCAGCCTTTCCAGTCTGTCTGCGTATGAAAGGTTTTCCATACCTTTTATCATTCTTGTTGCTCTTCTCTGAACCCTCTCAAGCATTTCCATGTCCTTCTTTAGGTACGGCGACCAATATTGGACACAGTATTACAGATGCAGGCGCACCATCGCACAATACAGCAGCATGATGACTTCCTTCGTTCTGGTTGTAATACCCTTCTTAATAATACCCAATATTCTGTTTGCTCTCTTTGAGGCTGCCGCGCATTGTGCCGTTGACTTCATTGTGTCCACCAGCACACCCAAGTCTTTTTCAAGGTTACTTCCCTCTAGTACTAATCCCCCCATTTGGTAGCTGAACATCGGATTCTTCTTTCCTATATGCATGACCTTGCATTTCCCCACATTGAAGTTCATCTGCCATTTATTCGCCCACTCTTCCAGTTTGTTCAGGTTCCTTTGTAGGTCCTCACATTCTTCCACGGTTCTAACCCTGCTACAGAGTTTAGTGTTATCCGCAAATTTTATAACTTCACACTTCATCCCCGTTTCCAGGTCATTTATAAATACGTTGAAAAGCAGAGGTCCGAGTACTGACCCCTGCGGAACTCCGCTCATGACCCTCCTCCAGTCCGAGTAGTGGCCCTTCACTCCAACCCTTTGCTTAACCCATCTGTGCACGTCCCCTTCCACCCCATGGTTCCACAGCTTCTTAAGTAGCCGCTTAAGGAGCACCTTGTCAAAGGCTTTTTGGAAGTCAAGATAAATGATGTCTACGGGTTCCCCTTGGTCCATCTGGCTGCTTACCCCCTCAAAGAAGTGCAGCAAGTTTGTTTGGCATGATCTTCCTTTGCAGAAGCCAAGTTGGCTCGCTTTCATTAGCCCATTTATATCAATGTGCTCATAGATGCTGTCCTTTATCAGTGCTTCTACCATCTTGCCCGGAACCGATGTCAGACTTATTGGCCTGTAGTTTCCCGGGTCTCCTCTTGATCCTTTTTTAAAGATAAACATTTGCTATCCTCCAGTCCTCCGGGATCTCACCAGTTTTCAAGGATAGATTGCAAACTTGTTGGAGTATTTCCGCTATTTCGTTCCTTAGTTCTTTTAGTACCCTTAGGTGGATCCCATTCGGGCCTGGTGATTTGTCACTTTTCAATCTGTCTATCTGTCGGAGGACATCCTCAAGGCTCACCTCTATTGTCGACAGTTTATCTTCTTGGTCACCATTGAAGATCTCTTCGGGTTCTGATACACTGGATGTATCCTCGCTTGTGAAGACTGACGAGAAGAACTTATTTAACCTATCAGCTACCTCTTTTTCTTCTTTTATCACTCCCTTTCTGTCTTCATCATCCAACGGTCCTACTTCCTCCCTCGCTGGTTGCTTCCCTTTAACGTATTTGAAGAATGATTTGAAATTTTTTGCCTCCCTGGCCAGTCTTTCTTTGTAATCCCTTTTCGCTCTCCTAACCACTCTGTGACCTTAATGTAGTTCCTGCTATCCTCCATTTGAACTAATGTTTATGGCTCATCTCAAGTATCATACTTGGAAAGTTGTTTTTCTTATTTCACTTACTTCTGCCAGAAGAGTAAGTGAACTTCAAGCATTAGTGGCAGATCCACCAATCTCTGTGTTCCACCATGACAAGGTGGTTGTTCGTACACATCCAAAGTTTCTGCCAAAAGTTGTCACTGAGTTTCATCTCAATCAATCGTGCTTCCAGTTTTTTTCCCTAAGCCTCACTCTCACTCAGGATAAGCGGCTCATCATACTCTGGATTGCTAGTGAGCTTTGGCCTACTATCTCAACAGAACAAAGCCACATAGATCATTCCTCAACTTTTCGTCTCCTATGATCCTAACAAGTTGGGGCATCCTATTTCCAAGAGAACGATTTCCAACTGGTTGGCTTCCTGTATATTGTTCTGTTATACTCAGGCTGGACTGCAACTGGAGAGTCACGTGACAGCCCTAAAAGTTAGAGCTATGGCAGCTTCAGTAGCTTTCCTTAGATCTACCCCTATTGAGAAAATATGTAAAGCTGCCACCTGGTCCTCGGTTCACACATTCACCCCACATTACTGTCTGGAATCTTTCTCAAGATGGGATGGGCACTTTGGCCAGTCAGTATTACAAAATTTATTTTCCTAAAGGCCAACACTCCTACCATCCCATTCTGGTTAGCTTGGAAGTCACCCACATGTGTGAATATGCTGCCTGCTTGTCCTGGGGTAAAGCACAGTTACTTACCATAACAGGTGATATCCAGGGACAGCAGGCAAATATTCTCACAACCCACCCACCTCCCTGGTTGGCTTCTTAACTTGCTTACTGAACTTAGGGACCGCGATCCTACGTCAGGCGGGAAGGCACTAACGTATGCGTGGTGCGGGCTATCATGAACTTTCTGAAAGTCTTAAAGTGGTGATGCACTTTTAATGTGTTCCGTACCAAGGTTCCGTCGGTGACATTACCCACACGTGAGAATATCTGCCTGCTGTCCCTGTATAACACCTGTTACGGTAAGTAACTGTGCTTTTCATCACCAGTGATAACACGGCCCAAAACATCTTGCCTCTCCAAAAGGTCTTGGCAAACTTTGATTCTTCTTTGCTTTTGTTCATCAATGAGCTCGTTTAGAACAATTTTTGCACACACCTTTCTCATGCCACGATTTTCAGTTAAGATTTTCCTGTTTCTATGTCAAAACACTTGGTCTCTTGTCAGCCAACAATTTTGATGCACAATTCAACAAATTTTTGCAATGTTTTTGTCACGTTTTCTCATTAATGGCCACACTGACCTCTCCATCAGTGACGCTTTTTCTCCCCTCAGAAAAACGTTTAATCCATTTGTACACTGCTGTTTTCTTCATGGCAATATCTCCCTTAAACTTGGACTAACATGACCTTGATTTCACTTCCACTCTTGCCAAGTTTAGAAAGAAATTTAATATTTGTTGCTCTAATTCAAGCTCTGACATTCTCACAACAGCACACAAAAACACGCAACAACAATAATGAACGCCACTCAGCAAGATACCGCCACACGTCGACATAAACACAGATGTAAAACACTGCTATACCAAGGTTATGAAACTTTACCGAGTTGTTTGTACAGTGTTGCCAACATAAGCACATGGCGGCAAGTTTGCAAACTTAATAGTCGGGCTTTGTATGACTGTATTTTATCAGAACAATTGCTCTCTGGTTATATCTTTTGTGTTGTGTCTGTCAAGTAAATCTGCCTAGAAGAAAATCCTAAACACAAAGGGTTCCTTTTATCAAGCCACACTAGCGGGGTTAGCGCGTCAGACATTTCATCACGCGCTAACCCCCGCGGCCGGCTAAACAAATAACGCCTGCTCAATGCAGACGTTAGCGGCTAGCGTGGCAGGCGGTTTAATGTGCGTTAAACTCCTATCACAGCTTGATAAAAGGATCCCAAAGTTTATGCAATTAATTTTCTACCAAAAGAAAATTTTCTTTGTTATCAAATGTATTTGTATTACTAGAATCTTTTTCTGTCTGAATCTGTATTCATCTCTTTACAGTTCAGTAAAATCTGGAGTTCTACCTCCCCTATAATATGTTCAAGTTGATGTTCCTTGTGGGTCCTTGAGTGGCCAGCATATGCATCAAAGTAATGTATACTTATATAATGTCTTACTATATTTTACAGGTACGAAAGACTTTCTTTACTTTAGCATTTTGTGACTTTTGCCGAAAGCTGCTTTTCCAAGGATTTCGCTGCCAGACTTGTGGCTATAAATTTCATCAGCGCTGTAGTACAGAGGTGCCACTCATGTGTGTAAATTATGATCAGCTTGAGTAAGTAAAATCTTTCCTTATGTCCATTTACTAAACTTCAGTAGGAGAGCTGTAGTTCATCCCAGAACAAGAAATGATATCACCTAGGTAGCCTGTTCTTCATGAATAAAGGTTGTTGATTGATGGCTGGCTGGCTGAACTCATGTTCTGACTGATAAAGCATTTTACACACTGGACTGTACATAATCAGAATTGCTGATAACATTTTCCATCCTATTATAGCTAGCAACATATATAGCAAATTATTTACAAGCATTGGGAATATTTTTAATGGGGTCAATATTCAACAGCATTTATCTGGTTGATTCTGAGAATTAAACAGATAAATGCCTTGGATTTAAAATTACATTCTCTCTGACCAATTAAATATATCCCTTGTCACAACATGGGCTCCTGATAAGTGCAGTGAGCCTGGTTCACAGCGACTGATATTGCTCCAAGCGTTCCTTCCAACCAAAGAATCCTTCAGGCCAATCCTTCACCCCTGCTTTGCCTATTTTCCCTCCTACATCTATAGGGTATGACAAATTTAGCTCTCCTCCTAGCTTAGTCACAAGGTGGTCTAGGAAGAACAGTAAAACCCTATGCAGGAGAGCTAACCAGGTTGGCTCTGCCGAGTATGACAGCGCTGACCTCCCTTGCACCAATACTGATGAGCCAAACAATGATTGCCAGGGAGAGTTGAGGCCAGCTGTAGGTTACGCTACCAAGCCTGCTGTAAGTTCACATAAGACTTCAGGAGCCTGGAAACTACATCTCCCAGAAAGACAGAGAACCAACAGGAAGCTGTCACATGACCAATCACAGCTGCAGAGGGAGCTTCTCCCTTCCCCCTCTTCAGAGCAGGGAGGGGTGGCTTGGAGCCAGTTAAAATGAGGCAGCTGAGAACTAGAGGGGGGAGGAGCAGAGAGGCTGGGAACGGGAGCCTGAGAGGCAGCAAGACTTACCTCCCCAGCTGTATGCTGATGAGGGGGAAAAGGACTGTGAGATGGTAGACATTTCAGAGGTGTCTGATCCTACCATTGAGAGGCAGCTGGAAAGCTGGGAACCCATGGACATTGGTGTGCCAATTATTCCTAGTGGGAGATTGGAAGCAATGGACACAAGCTAAAAAGGTTGGAAGTACTTTGCTATTTTTGATGCTTACCTGTTTTCTTAAGGTTTTGGGACTAAGTTTGCTTTGTGTTCAGAATTGCTTAAACTTCCCAGAGCTAGGCTCTGAAGAATGCTTTCACATAGTTTGGTGCCTTGAACTGCCTAAACATTTGCAAACTAAGCAGTTTTCCTCCTCTCCACACAGCTGGAGGCTAATTAGCTGTAGATAAGCTTCTGCAGGGAACGTCAGTCACGGAGCAGCTCCGTTTGTATGAGTTCCCTAGCCTCTGGAAGGATTCCAAGTTTAGCAGTTTACATTTTGGTTTTGAAAAGTTTTATTTTTCATGCAGCAAGTATTTTGTGTGCTTCTCCCTACTGCTCCTTCATAGGAAGAGAGCATTGCTAAAACTATCTTTACCATTTAAGGCTGGTGAAGAGGATTGAGTTGCAAAGATCAAAGCCAAGCCCAACATTCTGGTATGTGTTTGTTTTTCTATTTTTGAAATAAGAATCAGGCTATTGTTTGTGAAGCCAGGTTGGTCCAGCCAGGTTGGTAAGATTAATTTATGTAGTTAAGTCTGTTTGCAGTTATAACAGGTCTGAGAATGCATAAATCTCTGAATATACAGTTAACTTTAACCAAATATAACCCATTGAGTATTACCTCCAATACTTAAAGCTGAAAAGTAAAGCAGTTTAACTACAGAAGCTCTTTCTTGATGCTATCTATGTCTAACTGCTTTGCTTAATGATTTCTTGCTTTTGGGGCAACTTCTTAGCTCAGTATAATTTGCTTCTTAGTTCATAGTATACAGCAGGGGTGTCCAACCTTTTGGCTTCACTGGGCCGCAATGGCCGAAAAAATGTTTCTGGGGCCGCACAAACATGCAAACGCTGAAGCAAAACAGAGGAGGGAGCCGGCAAGATGGTAAACACCCGGGGGCAGCAGAGGAAAACACTGTATCGCTCTCAACCGGGGCCGCACAAAATACTTCACGGGGCCGCAGGTTGGACACCCCTGGTATACAGTATTCTTCACTGTAAAGCTTGGGAGCAAGTGGCAGCTCCCATGAACCCTAAGTTCTAATCTAGTCTTCAATTTCTGGATCGCCCTATGCCTAAATAGGTTCAAGGTGATTTACAAATAGGAGGCTTATTCTGTGAAAAGGAAAGTTACAATTCCTAAGTACAGAATATGTGGTCTACAGCAGCGGTCTCAAACATGCGGCCCACGGGCTGCATGTGGCTCTCCAGGTTTTATTTGCGGCCCGCGGTCTGGAGGCATCATTCTCTTCCTTTTGGAGCAGCAGCCGGCTCGTTCGTTCAAAGCCGCGGGTTGGCGGCTCCTTGCGCTATCCACTCCTGCATCGGAAGCCTCTCTGATGTCACAACATCAGAGAGGCTTCCGACGCAGGCACGGATCTCGCAAGGAGCCGCCACCCGCGGCTTTGAACGAACCAGCTGGCCAGACACGCTGCTGCTCCAGTGGTGTACCAAGGGGGGGGCGGTCCACCGTTCTCCCTAGAGTGCGGCTCGCGGCTCATCTAGAGCAGTGGTGCCCAACCTGCTTCCCTTCCCTTCTCACTGCTGCCATCGGGGATCAGGCCAGCACTGTGTTCTTTGATCTTCCTGCTTCTCTTCCCTGCGGGGCCGACCAACTCTCGCGGCCCGACGTCAATTCTGACATCGAGAGGACGTTCTGGCTAGCCAATCACTGCCTGGCTGCCCGAAACGTCCTTTCCGACGTTAGAATTGACGTCGGGCGGCGAGAGTTGGTTGGCCCCGTGCAGAAGAGAAGCAGGGAGATCTCTGCCTGTTCCCGATAGCGGCAGCGGCAGCAGCCTATTCTGCGGCGGCGGTGGCATGGGGGAGGGCAGGAAGGAAGAAAGAAAGAAAGAAGGTGGGGTGGGGACAGGGAGCCAGAAAAAAAAGCAAAAAATGGGGCATGGAGGAAGGAAGAAAGAAGGAGGGGGGACAGGGAACCAGAAACAAAGCAAAAAATGGGGCACGGAATCAGAGAAAGACAGACATAGAGAAAGAAAGAAAAAGTTGGGGGAGGGAATGAGGTCTGGAGGAGAGGAAGCATACAGGAGGCTGAAAGAAGGGAAGAATAAAGTGCAACCAGAGACTGATGAAATTACCAAACAAAGGTAGGAAAATAATTTTATTTTCAATTTAGTGATTGAAATGTGCCAGTTTTGAGAAAGAAAAGATATTGAACTTTAAATGTGAGTGCTGCAGAAAAAAATAGAGTACTTGGAGGGCCGCTGAAAAAATAGTTAATGTCTTATTAAAGAAATGACAATTTTGCATGAGGTAAAACTCTTTATAGTTTATATATCTTTCCTTTTAACTGTTAAAGGAAAGTTTTATAAATTATAAAGAGTTTTACCTCATGCAAAATTGTCATTTCTTTAATAAGATTAACTATTTTTTCTGCAGCCCTCCAAGTACCTACAAATCCAAAATGTGGCCCCGCAAAGGGTTTGAGTTTGAGACCACTGGTCTACAGTGAGGTTATCCTAGGGATGCAAGAGTAGTAAATGAACATTTCATCAAAGAGAGATGTTGAGCTTCCTCTCTCTTTCTCCAGTATACATGGTCCCTTACCTTCCCAAGAGGTTTGCTGCTGGTATGCTTTTAATTTTACCTGCATTTCAAAGCTCTGAAAGAATCTGAGGTAAAGATACGTGAACTACCATGCTATTCCAATGTGTCATTGAAAATGCAGGAATTCAGATGCCTCTCCAGCCTTAGGTCCGTGTCCCTGGTGTATGCCTATCTCTCCAGCTGTAGGTCCGTGTCCTCTGTGTACTTCCATCTTCCCTCAACCTGGTGATGACTTGCATCTTCTTGTGGGTTCCCTTTGCTGTTTCCAGGTGTCGCTGCTGTGTCACCCATTTCTTCCTTGTGGTTGACCTCCAGGTGGTCCTCACTCACTGTGGGTGTGTCCCAGCAGTTCCACTGTTGCTGGTGATTCTCCATGGCATCTCTGTATGCCTCCTCAATGAACTTCTCTAACTCTCGGACTTCTTCCTCAGTGGTGTCCTCCGTCTTGAAGTTGTCTGCGTTTCTGTCCTCCTCCACTGCTCGAAGTGCCTCTAGTGCCAGTATTCTGCCTTCCAGGAGTCTAACTTGTTTCTTCAGGCGCTCCAGTTCCCTGCATCGAGTGCATACATAGGACCGCCTCCCAGAGGGGAGGTAGTTATACATATGGCAAACTGTGCTGAAAACTGGGTAGCTCAACATCCTGCTTCCGTCCACTGCTTCCATTGCTGTCCGCTTGCTGGTCCGTATGAAGTGGCTTCTCCCTGCTTGCTGGTGTGGCTGCTGGTGCCTCCCCTCTGTTCTGCTTGCTGGTGTGGCTGCTGGTGCCTCCCCTCTGTTCTGCTTGCTGGTGTGGCTGCTGGTGTCTCCCCTCTGTCGGTGTGGCTGCTGTGGTTGTCCTTCTTAAGGCCTTTCACAAAGGTGCTCTCGCTAAGGTGAGCGCCTTTAACGCTCACCTTTGATGCGCGCCGAATGGCTGCGTGCCATTGGCCCCTCCCCTTTTAAGGGGGAGCTCTGGATCCGAGCACCGATGTCAGAGGGGTGGGCGGAGCTACTTCTCGCCGTGGGCCCCTCTCGCTTGCCTTCTCCTCTTGCCCTTCTCCTCCTCCTCCCCTTGCTCTGATATGCAACTGCTGGTTTGCTTTTTTCACTCCTGTTGCCTCCTGACTTCTCCCTGCTGTGGAGAATCCTCCCTGCACTATTCCGGAGGTGCTTTGTTAACCTTGGGTACTGATAATTTAGAAGTAATTTAGTGGTAGTCTTAGGTCTATCTGCACTAATATGCCCAGGATTAGATCTGTTTAATATAAGAATATAAGAATTGCCATACTGGGACATGCTCAGTATCCTGTTTACAACAGTGGCCAACCCAGGTCCCAAATACATAGCTAAATCCCAAGTAGCAAAATAGATTCTATGCTGCTTATCCTAGGAATAAGTAGTGGATTTCTCCAAGCCATCTCAATAGTGGCCTATGGACTTCTCTTTTAGGAAATTATCCATACCTTTTTTTAAACCCCACTAAGCTAACTGATTTCATCACATTCTCCAGCAACGAATTCTGGAGTGTGTGGCACAGTAGTTAGAGCTACAGCCTCAGCACCCTGGGGTTGTGGGTTCAAACCCCATGCTGCTCCTTGTGACCCTGGGCAAGTCACTCAGTCCTCCATAGCCCCAGGTACATTAGACAGATTGTGAGCCCACCGGGACAGATAGGGAAAATGCTTGAGTATCTGATTGTGAAACCACTTAGATAATCTTGATAGGTGCTATATAAAAACCTAAAACTTGAAGAAAAAACCCCCCCAAAACCATGTGAAGAAATATTTTCTCCAGTTTGTTTTAAATCTACTACTTAGTAGCTTCATCGTATGTCCCCTAGTCCTACTATTTTTGGAAAGAGTGAACAAGCGACTCACATCTACCCTTTCCACTCCACTCATTATTTTATAGACCTTTATCATATCACCCCTGAGCCACATTAGCTTCTCATTATCATTTTTGTCATCCTTTTCTGTTATATAATTCTGTTATATAATTTTTTAGATAAGGTGACAAGAACTTCACATAGTATTCGAGGTGTGGCTGTACCATAGAGCAATACAAAGGCATTATTTTCATCTTTGTTTTCCATTCCTTTCCTGCTAATTCCTAACATTCTATTTGCTTTCATAGCAGCCGCCATATATTCAGCAGAGGGTTTCAACGTATCCTCAACAGTGACACCTAAATCCTTTTCCTGGGCAGTGACTCCTAACACAGAACCCAGCATCACATAACTATAGTTTGGGTTCCTCTTTTCCACATACATCATTATGCACTTGCTCACATTAAATGTCATCTGCCATTTTGACGCCCAGTCTTCCAATCTCACAAGGTCCTCTTGCAATTTTTCACAATCCTCTTGCGATTTAACAACTTTGAACAACTTTGTCATCAGCAAATGTAATTATCTCAATAGTTATTCCCATTTCTAGATCATTGATAAATATTTTAAAAAGCAGTGGTCCCAGCACAGACACTTGGGGAACACCACTATTTACCTCTCTCCATTGACAATATTGACCATTTAAACCCACTCTCTGTTTTCTGCCTTTCAACCAGTTACCAATCTATAAAAGGACATTACCTTCTACCCTATGACTTTCTAATTTCCTCAAGTCTTTCATGAGGTACTTTGTCAAATGACTTTTGAAAATCCAAATACACAATATCAACCGGTTCACCTTTGCCCACACGTTATTCACCCCTTCAAAGAAATGCAGTAGATTGGTGAGGCAAGATTTTCCTTGACTGGGGCAAGATGGCGACTGAGCAGGACGTATGAGTGTAGGCTCCAGCTCCTGTGGTATAATTTTCCTCACAATTCTTGTTACCTATTTTCCTGATGCCTATAAGAAGAGGGAGATCAAGGAGTAACCTTCCACTCCTTTCTACTACATCAACACTACGTCAAACTTCTATAACAGGGGTGCCCACACTTTTTGGGCTTGCGAGCTACTTTTAAAATGACCAAGTCAAAATGATCTACCAACAATAAAAAAAATTTTAAAAACCCACAAAGCACACTGAAAGGCAGAGAAAATGTTAATTATCATTCATATTCCGGGTTTTTTTCAAAGAGGTCAAGGCAGATGACTCTATGCAATGTCATCTCAATAACAACCATACAAAAATAGACAAATATAGCCCCTCCCTTTTTACTAAACCACATAGCAGTTTTTAGCGCAGGGAGTTGCGCTGAATGCCCCACGCTGCTCTCGACGCTCATAGGCTCCCTGCGCTAAAAACCGCTATTGTGGTTTAGTAAAAGGGAGCCATAGTGCAAAATATAGACAGCAGATATAAATTCTCAAAACAGACACATTTTGATCACTAAATTGAAAATAAAATCATTTTTCCTACTTTTGTTTGGTGATTTCATGAGTCTCTGGTTGCACTTTCTTCTTCTGACTTCTTCTCACTTCACTCTGGCTGCACTTCTTCTGACATCTTCTGATTTCAGCCCACTCCTTCTTTCAGCCTCCTATATGCTTTCTCTCTTCCATACCTCATTCTCTCCCCCAACTTTTTCTTTCTTTCTCCCTGCCTCCTGTTCTTTCTTTCTCTCTCTCTCTCCATGCCCACTTTCTTTTTGTCTCCCTGCTTGCCCCCTTTGTTTCTTTCTCCCTGCCCTCCCCCAAGCCACTAGGTTTGCTGTCGCCACCAGGGAACAGGCCTCCAAGCCACCGCCCACCAAGCTCTGCATGCAGAAGCCTTGCACTGACCAGCATTCTGCTCCCCTTCAATTCTGATGTCGGAGAGGAAGTTCCGGGCCAGCCAGGCAGCGATTGGCTGGCCCAGAAATTCCTCTCCGATGTAAGAATTGATGTCGGGGAGAGGAATGCTGGTCAGCATGAGGCTTCTGCAGGCCCAAATCTCTGGATCCCCAGGGCCAAGGAAAAGAAAAGAAAAAAAGCCAGTCTTCCATGAGAGCCGTTCCAGTCTCTTTTTAGCACGACACTCAACTTCCCATTTTCAGGCTCAAGACGTCAGAGCAGCAGCAGCAGCTCCGGCATTTTTGGGCAGAGCACCTCCTGCTCCCGACCGCCTTTCTCCAGTCTGGCTTGTCAATTCCGCCAGGGGCAGCCGGCGCTCAGCTCTCAAGGGTCGTGACTTCCCTAGACCTCCCTCCCGCCTTCTCCCGAAGGAAGTGACATCATCCCCCAGTCGGACGACGGGTTCTGGCAGTCGGGCAGGAAGGGCGCAGCAAGAATGAGTGTGCATGGGGAACCTTGGGGAGATTCCGGTGGGGAACCTTGGGGAGAGGAAGGCTGATCGGCCGGCCGATTGGAACGGCAACACGAGATCGACTGGCGTTGCCTTCCCGATCGACCGGTCGATCGCGATCGACGTGTTGGGCACCCCTGTTCTATAACATCTTTTACAGTACCTTCAACAACGTTGGGCATATTCGCTGCTGTGCCGCAGGGAAGACACAGCTTGGAAGGCGATTTCTTGCTTAGCCCATTGGGACAAGAGCCTCCCCCAGCTTCTGGAGAGGCAGTGGAGGCGTACCTTCGGATGGAAGACTCTTGCAATCTCACGAGACGGAAGGCAAACCCGGAAGGAGAGACCTCGATGCTTGTAGAGGCATCGCTGCTTAGCGGGGGAGATGACCCAAGGAGAAGTGGTGGTGAGCTCGGCAGAGAAAAGAGCCTAGGAGGTTTCCTACGGCTCGAACAAGAGCAGTCTCAATTGCCTGACATCGAGAATCAAAATAGGAGCTTGAATTTGAGATTTCTGAATTTTCCGTTTCCTAAATTTATATCTCTGAGGGAAATTTTTAAGAATTTCCTGATTACTATATTGAAAGTTCCTGGATCCAGTTTTCCTCCAGTACAAAAACTATATTTTCCGAAAAGGACTTTTAAAGACAAGAATGAAGTTGGAGAAGAGCAAGATGTAACAGCTTTACTGGAATCATCAAACATTGAGTTCACTGGTCATGCAACATTGTTGGTTACCTTTGTCTTTCTACAAGACAAAGAGTTGGTCCTAAAGTTGTACTATAGCTTGAAGCAAATTTCCTATTTAGGTGAAAGAATATATATTTTCCCGGACGTTTCTAAGTGGACTCAAGCTAGGAGAAAGGAATTTCTAGTCTTTATTTAGGTGCTTTATTTCTGTTGAGATAACCATGTAAACGTTTTATTTCCTATCAGGATGTTAGATATATATTTTATGATCCAGTTCAACTTTGTTTCATTGATCCAGTTCAGCTTCGTTTCTTTCTAGAGGGAAAGGGGATTTCATTTGCAACCTAGGGGAAAATGGTGTAATGATCAAGTCAGTTAGAATGTTGAAAGGATTTGCTCAATTTCAATAAGAACATAAGAACATAAGAAGCGCCATCAAGTCCGGCGATCCGCACACGCGGAGACCCCGCCAGGTGTACCCTGACATAGTTTTGGTCCCCATATCGCTCCAAACTTCTCATAAAGAGAAGTGCATCTAGCCTACCCCTACCCATGTCACTTCATGCCACTCATAATAATAATAATAATAATAATTTATTTCTTATATACCGTCAAAGCCATAGAAGTTCGAGGCGGTTTACAGTGAAGAAGAGCTGGACAATCAGCGAATGGGTACAATCAGAGAAAAGGTACAATCAGCAAGTACAATCAGTAAGTGGAACAATCAGCAGAATAGATACAATTAATAAAGGTAAGAAGTGGGGCTGGAGCAATGTAAGGGTCAGGAGAAGGTGAGCGGGAAGGGAGGAGAAAGGAGGTCTAGGGGGGAAGGGTAGGGTAGGAGTCTTGGGTTACAAATCGGTTAAATAAGATTAGTTTTTAATAATTTTCTGCAGTTTAGGTAGGATGAAGAGCGCGAGAAAATATTACACAGCCAGTCATTTAGATGACCTGCTTGGAAGGCAAGAGTTTTGTTCAGGTGTCTTTTGTAACGGCTGAAGAGATGGCTGAAGAGTTGAGCTTTGCGAGTGGGTCTGGATGGACGATACATGGTAAAGTGGGGGACCATGTATAAGGGGGCTGAACCATGGATGGATTTGAAACAGAGGAAGGCAAACTTGAACAGCACTCTCGCCTCCAGGGGCAGCCAGTGTAGTTTTAGGTAGTAGGGAGTAATGTGATCCCATTTTTTCAGCCCAAAGATCAGTCGAATTGCTGAGTTTTGGATGATACGTAGTTTTTGAGTAGTTTTTTTGAAGGAACCCTGGTAGATAATGTTGCAGTAGTCGAGTAAGCTCAGGATGGAGGATTGGACCAGTAAGCGGAATGAGGGAGCATCAAAGTATTTTCTGATGGTTCTTAATTTCCATAGGGTGGAGAAGCATTTTCTGACTAGTAGGTCAGTGTGTGTTTCGAAGGTGAGGTTGCAGTCTAGAGTCACTCCTAGAATTTTTATGGAGTCTGTGATGGGAAAGACTTGACCATTCAAGGAGATTGATGAGTCTTTGATTTTGTCGTTTGGGCTGGCCAGGAAGAATTTGGTTTTATCTGAGTTGAGTTTCAATTTGAAGTCGGACATCCATTGTTCGATTTGTTTGAGAATGGATGCCAGGTGACTTTTTGTCTCGGGAGTTACGCTGGTTAGGGGAAGGATTATGGAAATGTCATCAGTGTAAATGTAAAATTTGATTTCCAGTTTTTGCAGAAGGTTCCCTAGTGCAGCCAGGTAGATGTTGAACAGGGTGGGGGAGAGGGGAGAGCCCTGCGGGACCCCACAAGTGTTTACCCAGCTGGAGGAATGAGAATTGTCGCTGTAGTCTTTGTATGACCTTTTAGTTAGGAAACCCTGGAACCATTTTAAGACAATGCCCGAGAGACCGATTGACGCTAAGCAGTCTAAGAGGATGGAATGATCGATTAGGTCGAAGGCACTACTTAAGTCGAACTGGAGGACTAGTGCAATTGTGCCCTGGCTGAACAGGGAGTGGAGGGAATCTAGTAGGGAGGCAATAATGGTTTCAGTGCTGTGACCAGGACTGGTTGTCGTTTAGAATGTTGAATTTGTCCAGGTATTTCACTAGGTCTGAGTTGACTAGACCTTCCATTAGTTTTGTAAAGAAGGGGATGTTCGCTATGGGCCTGTAATTTGATGTCAGGTTAGTGGGTTCTTTGGGGTTTTTTACAATCGGGGTAATAAGGATTTGGCCTAGTTCCTCGGGAAATGTTCCCAATAGTAAAAGGGAAGAGAGCCAGGTGTGTAGCTTGGCTTTGAAGGTGACCGGAGCAACTTTCATTACGTTAGGTGGGCACTCGTCTAGTTTGCAGTGGGAGTTGGCGTATTTTGAGTAGAGTGTAGAGAATTGTTGCCAGGATGGGATTGTGAAGTTGTTCCAGAGAAGATCTGCTCTAGGTTCGTCAGAAGGTTGAGCAACTGGGTAGTTCAGATGGTTGGCAGTAATGCCCAATAGGGAGAAAGGGAGAATCTCAGATTGGAGATTTTGCTGTTGAAGAATTCAGCTAGGGCTTTGGCTGGAGGAGGGGAACTGAGGTAGGACGGGTTTGGGTCTGAATGTCAAAGAGGTTGTTGACTATTTTGAAAAGATTTTTGGCGTCAGGGAAGGGGAGCCGATTTTTAGAGCGTAGAAGTTAGTGCGTTTGGAAGTTATAAGATTTTTATAGTCTTTTAGTTTTGTTCTCCAGTTTGATAATAATAATCAATAATAATAATAATAATAAAACACTAGACTCCTGCACCTGACAAGGAGATGTACATCTAACTTACCCTTAAATCCTAGAATGGTGGATTCCGCAATTACCTCTTCTGGGAGAGCATTCCAGGTGTCCACCACTCGTTGCGTGAAGCAGAACTTCCTGATATTTGTTTATAGTATTTCTTTGCTTTAGTTTCCTTTCCATGGAGGATTAGTATCTTTGCCCTCCCAGTCAGTTTGAGAACTATATTGTGTATTATATTTTCCTTTTTGTATTATATAATCTCAATACCCAATGGGGAACTTGGGAGTATTCTATTCTGTTTTTTCTTTCAAAGTTTATGCTTTGTATTTAATTTGAAAATTTTTTAAAAAATTTTTTTCCTCTACTAAAACCATGTTGGCTTTCTTTCATTAATCCATGCTTATGTGTACGTTCTGTCATTTTATTCTTTATAATAAGTCTACCATTTTGCCCTTTTTTTAAATCAGCATCACATTGGCCACCCTCCAGTCTTCCGGTACTATGCTGGTCTTTAAAGAAAAATTACAAATTACTAACGATAGCTCTGCAAGCTCCTTTTTTAATTCTGGGATGTATACCAACTTGTCCAGGTGATTTGCTACTGTTCAATTTGTCAAATTGACCCATTACATCATCCAATATTACAGAGATTTGTATGAGTTTTTCTGACTCATCAGAATTGAATGCAATTTCTGGCACAGGTATCTCCCCCATATCTTCCTTAATGAAGATTGAGGCAAAGAATTAATTTAATCTCTCTGCTATGTCCTTGTCTTCCCTGAGAGCCCCTTTTATCCCTTTGTCGTCTAGCAGTCGAACAGATTCCCTTCCCGACTTCTTGTTTTTAATATACCTAAAATAGTTTTTACTGTGTTTATTTGCTTCCAGTGCAATCTTCTTTATCCCAGGAAAAGCAGGCAGCATATTCTCACATATGGGTGAAATCACCAATGAAGCCCCGATATGGACCACTTATCGCCACTTTAAGTCTTTAGAAAGTTTGCAATAGCCCGCACCGCGCATGCGCAAGTGTCTTCCCACCAGATGTAGGCACGCGGTCCCTCAGTTTCTTAGTTTTCGCGGAGCTAAGATGCGTTTTTTAATGGCCGTTGAAATTTTTTTCCTTCGCTGCCTTCCCGCTCTTGCGGATCTGTGACTTTCAGTCATTTTTCTTTTTTGTTTTCCTTATTTTTCCTTTAGTGAGTAAAAAAAAAAAATCTAAAACATTTTTGTTTTTTCCCTCTCGCAGGTTTGGTCCCGCGGGATCTCTTCAACCACCTTGGCCTCTGATTTTGATCTAGCTGGGGCCATTTTTCCATCAATGTCATACCCGCAGATGGGTTTTAAAAAGTGCGGTCGCTATGCTCAGCCCATTTCAGTAACTGACCTGTATCGCTGGTGCCTCCAGTGCTTGGGGCCGAGCACTAGCCGGAAACCTGCTCCCATTGTTCTTCTCTTCAGAAAAGGACCTTGAAGAGCTGTCTCATACAGCAGAAGCTCCTTTTCAGCATCGCAGTGGAGGGAGATTCAACACCATTACCGATGTTGACAGCACTGGCTAAGGCGACTCCACAACATTCGATGTCGATAGAACCATCGCTGGTGTCACAGCCTTCTGTGGGGAAGCCGGCTAAGAAGCCTTCCCACACCATGTCTGGGTCTCAGGTCAAAGAAGCAGTGAGTCAAGTCCTGCTGACCTCGAAGAAGCCCAGAAAGCATTCTGCTCCGATCTCGGTGAGTGCCCCTCATCTCCAGAGTGTAGAGCTGCATCAAGGGTACCGGCGAAAAAGCCAGTGGTACCGGTGCTTACCCTTAAGTAAAAGATAGACAGTTTGCTTAAGGAAGAGCTGGGTGAGCATTACAGAAACTTAAATACTGAGTGCTTGGCACCGAGCCTGATCTGTTCATGATTCAGATCTCTGGGGGGACTCTGAGCAGGATCCTCTTCTCTCTGAGGTTGAAGGCTCTTCAGATGATGACTCTCCTCAACATTCATCCCAGTAGGCTCCTGTCTCGTGAGATGTTGGAGACCTTATCTATTCCTCTTGAAGCTGATTCCATGCGTTCTAAACAATTCCTGGAGGCATTGGATTGCGATCAACCACCCAAGGAACTACTCAAACTTCCCCTTCATGACATGTTATGGGAAACTTTCTATAAAAATCTGGAGATGCCACTAACCATTCCTTGGCTCCTCATAAGTTGGATTCTTTATATAGAGTAGTCCCTATTCCTGGGTTTGACAAGCCTCAACTTCCACACGAGTCTCTCCTGGTGTTGTCAACCTTGAAGAAATCCTGAAGGCTAGTGTGTATACAAGGCCATGGATCGCTTTGGCAAATGACTGTACCAAAATGCTATGTTGGCCAACCGGTCTGGCAACTATAATTTTCATTTTTCTTTTTACCTTAAGCATTTAATTAAACAAATTTCTACTTTTCAGAAATACATTCCAGAACGTAAGTTTCCTGCTTTTCAGCATCATGTTTCTGATCTATTCCAACTGAGAAAATACATCATTCGTTCCACATACAACACATTTGAGCTCACCTCACATGCAGCAGCAATGTAAGCAGCCATAAGATGCCTGGCTTGGCTTCGTGTTTCTGAGCTGGATGTAAACCACGAAGACAGGCTCGCAAATGCTCCTTGTCTAGGAGATGAACTTTTTGGTCGCTCCATGGACACGGCTCATAAGACCAGATGGGACACCCTGGTCAAGCCTAAAAAGAAGCCTCCACCCTCTCGTCCTTTCTGGCCAGCTTCTTATTACCAGACAAGGTTTGCTGCTAAACCTGCACCTCCTCCTCAATCTCAACATAGGAGGCAGAAACAACAACCATGTCAGCAACAGAAACCACAGGCTGCTCCACAAAAACCTACATGGCCTTTTTGATGTGTTTCTTCAGAGCATAGCCACCATCAACACCTTAAAGTCTTTGCCTCAGCCCATCGGAGGCCGTCTTCAACTTTTCATCGCTTGCTGGGAGCTCATAACATCAGATCTCTAGGTCCTCACCATCATTTGTCAGAGTTACACTCTTCATTTCCACACCCTGCCTCCAGACCATCTTCCAAGAGAGTCTACTTTGGACCCTGCACAGTGCTCCCTTCTCCAGGAGATTCAATCCCTTCTCCTGCTGAATGCTATCGAGAAAGTTCCCCTCTCTCAGCTGAACCAGGGATTCTACTCCTGTTACTTCTTAGTTCCAAAGAAGACGGGTGGACTGAAACCCATTCTGGATCTTAGAGCTCTCAACAAATTTCTGGTCAAGAAGAAATTTCAAATGCTTTCTCTCGCCCTGCTTTATCCTCTCCTCAATCAGAATGACTGGCTATGCTCTCTGGATCTCAAGGAAGCCTACACACATATCGCTATTCATCCGGCTTCCAGGAAATACCTACGTTTCCAGATAAATCAACGTCACTACCAGTACAAGGTTCTTCCCTTCGGCCTGGCATCTTCTCCCAGAGTCTTCACAAAGTGCCTGATTGTAGTGGCCGCATTTCTTCGATCACACGGCCTCCAAGTCTTTCCTTACCTGGACTGGTTAATCAAGGCTGTTTCATCTCGGGAAATGGTCCAAGCAACATCTCAGACCATTTCTTTTCTTCAGGTTCTAGGATTCGAAGTCAACGTCCCCAAATCACATCTTACTCCAACTCAACGTCTGCAGTTCATTGGGAAAATCCTAGACACCACTCTCATGAGAGCTTTTCTCCCTCAGGATCGTCTTCAGACTCTCATCTGTCTTTGTCAGCAATTGCTTCCTCTTCAATCCATCACTAAAAGACACATGATGGTTCTTCTAGGCCACATGGCTTCCACTATGCATGTGACTCTGCTAGCATGATTCCACCTTTGTACCTCTCAGTGGACCCTTACATCTCAGTGGTCTCAAGCGATGGATCATCTCTCACAGCATATATCTGTAACATCATCTCTTCTGCAGTCGCTTCAATGGTGGATGACCTCAAATCTATCCAGAGGTCTCCTATTTCATTTACCCCCCTCATCACAAGGTCATCACGACAAATGCATCCCCTTATGCTTGGGGGGCACATATGGATGATCTTCAGACTCAGGTTCTTTGGACCGCTAGGGAACAAAAATTTCACATCAATTTCCTGGAGCTCCAAGCAATTTTTTATGCCCTCAAGGCCTTCCATCATCTTCTCTGCCCCCAAGTCCTTCTACTTTGCACGGACAATCAAGTAACAATGTACTACTTAAACAAGCAAGGAGGCATGGGCTCTCTCCTGTTGTCAGGAAGCCCAGAAAATCTGGACTTGGGTGACAGCTCACAACCTTTTCTTAAAGGCTGTCTACATTCAAGGCAAGAATAATTCCCTAGCAGACAACCTCAGCAGAATTCTTCAGCCTCACGAATGGACTCTCAACTCTGTAACTCTCCAGTCCATCTTTGTTTAATGGGGCACTCCACAAGTGGACTTGTTTGCGGCTCCTCACAATCACCAGTTGCCCCAGTTTTGCTGTAGACTTTACTCTCCTCTCTGTCTGGAAGCCGATGCCTTTCTTCTGGACTGGATGGGCCTGTTTCTATATGCATTCCTTCCAATCCCTCTCATGTTGAGGACTCTGTTCAAACTCAAACGAGAGGCAGCCACCATGAGTCTCATTGCTCCTCGGTGGCCCAGGCAGCATTGGTTCTCCCTTCTACTTCAGCTCAGCTCCAAGGACCCAATACCTCTTCCAGTTTTTTCTACTCTGCTTACTCAGCATCGGGAATCTCTTCTACATCCCAACCTGCAATCATTACACCTGACAGCTTGGTTTCTCTCGGGCTGAATTCTTCTGAATTAAATCTCTCTTAGCCTATTCGACATATTATTGACACCTCCAGGAAACCAGCCACTCAGCAATGTTACCACCAAAAATGGACTAGGTTTTCTTCCTGGTGTCTTCTTCATCACGATCTAATTTCCTTGGAATTGGTGTTGGATTATCTAAGTTTCCAAGTTCTACTGCATCTGTCTGACTCTGGTCTCAAGTCTTTAGCTATCAAAGTCCATCTCAATGGTATTACAGCTTTTCACATGCCAGTCAAGGGAAAACTTCTTACTGCTCATCCTTTGATCTCGATTCATGAAAGGACTTTTCAATGTTAAACCACCTTTCAAGCCTCCGCTGTCGTCTGGGACCTTAATGAGGTTCTTTCCAGCTTGATGAAGCCACCATTTAAACCAATGGCCACAGCTCATCTTAAGTTTCTCACCTGGAAAGTTGTCTTCCTTATTGCTCTCACCTCTGCCAGGAGGGTCAGTGAGTAGCAGATCCACCCTTCACAGTTTTTCATCATCACAAGGTGGTTCTGCGCATGCATCCAAAGTTTCTTCCGAAAGTTGTCATGGAGTTTCATCTCAATCAATCAATCAATTGTTCTACCAGTGTTTTTTCCTAAGCCTCATTCTCATGCTGGAGAAACTGCTTTACATACTCTAGACCACAGTTCTTCAACTGCCGGTCCGCAAAAAAATCTTGCCAGTCCGCGAAGGATTCAGGTCCCCACCGCAACGAAAGGTGCCAGCGTCATCTGACTTGCAACTTTCTGTTGCCGTCACTGTGCCGGGACTCCTGCCTGTGCCGGGACTCCTGCCTTCGCCGGGACTCCTGCAGCGTATGCTTCCTGCCTTGTCTCCGCACCTCCCGACCAGCAGCGGCAGCTCTGTGTGCTTTTAACTTCGGCACAGAGCTGCCCCTAAGCAGTAGTTTAGCGCGGTTTCATAAGGCAGCCTCGGGACCTTTGCTAGGCCGGCCCGCTTTGATGATGCGATGTGGGCCGGCCTAGCAAAGACCCCGAGGCTGCCTCATGAAACCGCGCTAAACTACTGCTTAGGGGCAGCTCTGTGCCGAAGTTAAAAGCACACAGAGCTGCCACTTGCCTAAAGACTCTTGGGCCGCTGAAGGAGGGCAAAGAGCAGTTGTCCTGGAGGTTTCCCTTCCTCTCAACTTTGCAGGTCCCTTTTTTCCACCTTTTTTTTTTCTTCAAATGGCAATGGGCCCCAGCATCGACATCAAGTAAGTTCCACTGTTCATTGCAAGCAGTTCTGCTCGGCCAAAGCCTCCCCTCTGACATGAGCCACCCTCAGGGGAAAGAAAGTGACCTGCAAAGGTGAGGGGAAGGGGGGCAGACGATGGAAGTTGGGGGGGGAGAGAGAAGGGGCAGATGGAATGGAGGAGATGAGAGAGAGAAGGGGACAGATGATGGAAGTGAGAAGAAGGAAAAGAGAGCAGAAGGCAGATGGATGTCAGTTAAGAGGGGAGAGCAGATGCTGAATGGAAGTGGGGAAAGAACACATACTGGATGAAAGGAGGAGATAAATAAAGGGGGAAGAAAATAGTAAGATAATGGAGGGGTGAGGGAAAGGGGTGACAAGCTGTGGGTAGACATAGTGAAAAGAGGGAAACAGGACTAAATAGTAAGAAAGAATTTAATTTAGATGGAGGCAGAAAATAGAGAAGGAAGACCAGAGAAGAAAAGGGAAGAGAGAGTAGAGAACGATATCAGATCTGAGTGGAGGAAATGAGAAGAGAGAGATGCTAAAAACCACAGGGGGGAGGGAAGGACAGAGATGCCAGACCATGAGGGGAACAGAAGGAAGATGATGGATGCCAGACCAAATTGGGGGGGGGAGGGCAGGAGAAGAGAAGAGATGGCAGGGAAAGACAGACAGTGAATGGAAGGGGCAGATGCTGGACTGAAGAGACAGAGAAGGTTATCATGCCACTGTACCGGGCCATGGTATGCCCTCACCTGGAGTACTGCGTCCAGCACTGGTCACCGTACATGAAGAAGGACACTGTACTACTCGAAAGGATCCAGAGAAGAGCGGCTAAGATGGTTAAGGGGTTGGAGGAGCTGCCGTACAGCGAAAGATTAGAGAAACTGGGCCTCTTCTCTCTCGAACAGAGGAGATTAAGAGGGGACATAATCGAAACATTCAAGATACTGAAGGGAATAGACTTAGTAGAGAAAGACACTCCCTCTCCAAGGTAGGGAGAATGAGAGGGCACTCTCTAAAGTTGAAAGGGAATAGATTCCGTACAAACGTAAGGAAGTTCTTCTTCACCCAGAGAGTGGTACAAAGCTGGAACGCTCTTCCAGAGGCTGTTATAGGGGAAAACACCCTCCAAGGATTCAAGACAAAGTTAGACAAGTTCCTGCTGAACAAGAATCTGCGCTGGTAAGGCTAGTCTCAGTTAGGGTGCTGGTCTTAGACCAGAGGGCCGCCGCGTGAGCGGACTGCTGGGCATGATGGACCACTGGTCTAACCCAGCAGTGGCAATTCTTATGTTCTTAGGGCAGACGCTGGATGGAAGAGAGTGAAAAGGCAATGAAAGCAGAAACCAGAGACGACAAAAGGTAGAAAAAAACAATTTTATTTCTATCTTGTGATTCAAATATATCAGATTTGAAATATGTATCTTGCTAGACATAACTGGGGAGTGCAAAGCCCAGGCAGTGCCTCTTTAGCTTCCAGCTGGCTTAGGGCTCTCTCTGACCAGGAGGCAGTTTCCCTAGTTGCACTCCCCTAACACCATTCCTGTCATGTGTGACTGTGGTATTCTGTTACATGATATTTGTGTAGCATTCTGTAATAATTTGGCTTATTCAGTTTTCTTGATAGTAGAGGGGATATATGTGAAGGGGAGGGGAGACAGGGATTTTGTTGATCTTTGCCCTGTATTATTTGTATTTATAAAATGACAATTGTATAGAATATTGTTTCTTTTTATACTTTAATAAAATATGTTCAATATAAAATCATAACTATTTGAGGCTTGTTTGGATGGGATCAGGTGGTTTGTGGGACCGAGCTCACGGGGACGGGGCGGCGATGGTTTTTAAAAAAAAATTCAGTCTTAGTAGTTTGCCGGTCCAAGAAATAATTATTTTATTTCCACCGGTCCATAGGTGTAAAAAGGTTGAAGAACACTGCTCTAGACTGTAAATGTGCTTTAGCCTATTACATTGACAGGACAAAGCCTCATTGTACTTCTCCCCCAACTGTTCATCTCATTTGATCTAAACAAATTGAGGCATCCTGTTTCCAAGAGATCGATTTCCAACTGGCTGGCTGCCTGTTTCTCATTCTGTTATGCTCAGACGGGACTGGCACTGGAGAGTCATGCCACAGTCTACAAAATTAGAGCTATGGCAGCTTCTGTTGCTTTCTTCAGATCTACTCGCATTGAAGAAATCTGTAAAGCTGCCATCTGGTCTTCAATTCATACATTCACTTCTCACTATTGTCTGGAGTCCTTCTCCAGACGGAATGGGCACTTCGGCCAATCTATATTACAAATTCTATTCTTCTAAAGGCCAACACTCCCACCATCCCATTCCTGTTAGCTTGGTGGTCATCCATATGTGAGAATATGCTGCCTGCTTGTCCTGGGATAAAGCACAGTTACTTACCATAACAGGTGTTATCCAGGGACAGCAGGCAGATATTCTCACAACCCACCCACCTCCCTGGGTTGGCTTCTTAGCTGGTTTATCTTAATTGAGGGCCCATATGCCTGCGTCGGGAAGGAAGGCACTCGCGTATGCGTGGTCCGGGCTACATGAACTTTCTAAAGACTTAAAGTAGTGATGCACTTTGTTTTTTAAGTTCAATATGTTTTATTGAAGTTTTAACAAAATAAACAGAACTATACAAAAGAAAAAGTAAACATCATAGTACAGAGAGTCATAATCACAAGATGTCATACAACGCAATAATAATAATTCAGTTAACACTTATTATATAAGGATGGTTAAGGGAGTATGATATCACATAAGCTTCAAGTGACACTAATAAGAAGTAGGAGAAAATAAAAGGAGAAAAAGGTAAACAATTGGCGATGCACTTTTAATGTGGTCCATACCAAGGCTCCGTCGGTGGTGTCACCCATATTTGAGAATATCTGCCTGCTATCCCTGGATAACGCCTGTTATCCCAGGACAAGCAGGCAGCCTGTTCTCACATATGGGTGACGTCGCCGACGGAGCCTGGATGTGGACAGCCTCGCAAGCAGACTTGCTTGTAGAAACGTAGAAGTTTCGAGTCAGCCATACTGCGCATGCGCGAGTGCCTTCCCGCCCAGCGCAGGGCAAGTCTCCTTAGTTCTCAGTTTTCCACGGAGCTTTGAATCTCTGCATTTACTTCATGCCTTCTCTCACTGCGGTTTGTGTTTATTTTCTTCACGAATCGCTGTGTTCTTTTCTTTATTTCTAGTTAACAAAAATCTTCCGTTCGACTGGCGGGATAGGCCGCTCGGCTGCAGCCCACGGGCTTCGACTTCGCTGTAGCTATTTTTCCTCCTATGTCCCGGCCAGCAACAGGCTTCAAGAAGTGTAGCCAGTGCCAGCATGCGATTTCCCTCACGGACCCACACCGTTGGTGCCTCAAGTGCCTTGGGCTGGACCATCAACCGAAGTCGTGCGAGCGCTGTGCTACTCTTCAACCTTGAGCCCTTAAATGTCGTCGGATTTTAGTGGAGAAGCTTAACGGGATGGGCTCTTCAGTCACACCCTCGACTTCAAAAGTGGCATCAGTTCCACCTTCTACCGAGGGTCCTCCTGCCTCCATGACTCCGACCTCGAGCCTCATGAAACCTTCCTCATTTGCGGCGGCTCTTTCCTTGAGTACACCTGCTGTATCTTCCCCTGGATCCTCGGGTTAGATAGCTAAGCAGAAAGTTCCAGCGGTGGTCCTCAAGCTTGCTAAGACTTCCAAGTCGAAGCACATTTCCACTGACAATTTGGAACCTCCAGCCTTAGCAGGTGGTCCGGTTTCAGACTTGGATCCATCCTTGCCGGCTTCCTTCCCGCAAGGTTGAGCCTCTTCCTATGCCTCGGGCTGAAGCTTCACACTCTATGCAGGGAGCAGAGTCTTTGCGAGTGTCTGGTCTGGCATCTATGCACTCTAAGCAAGGAGTAGATTCTTTGCAAGTGCCTCGACAGGAATCCTCACACTCCATACAAGGAGCAGAGTCTTTGGGAGTGCCTCGAGATTCCTCCACCGAGCCTCCTGAGCTTCAATCTACAGCTTCTAGCCCTATTCATTCCTTGGTAGCAACGTCTGCTTCCATCTACGGGGCGAAGTCTCCTCGATCCTCGAGACCTGCTTCCAAGCACTACTCTCATCCTCGATCGAGGCCTTCCTCGAGGCATACCTCCAGGCATAGTTCTTCTTCCAAAGAGCGTCCTTCTTCAACTAAGCCTTGATCTACACCTTGCAGCTCTACCAGACCACCAACTCCTCGATCGAGGTCTCCGCTTCCAGACCTCGAGGACTCAGCGGCTTCTATTGCTTCGTCCAAGTCTCCTTATTCTTTTGAAGACTATTTTCCCGCTGAGGCTTCATCTTCGGTCCAGGCTGCCTCTAGGTCCTCGAGTCCCTCTCGAGGCAAGGCATTAGCGGATCAGCTATCTTTCTCTTCTTTTCTTCGCCAGATGGCTGCTGACCTGGATCTTCAATTGGATGCTGGTTCTAAAGATTTTAAGGAGTACCTCGAAGTCATGCATCTTCCTCAACCTCCTGCAGTCACTTAAGCTTCCTCTTCACAAGCTTTTGTCTCAGACTTTTGCAAGATGCCTGGAGACTCCTTATGCAATTCCAGCTGTTCCAAGCAAATTAGACTCCAGGTATAAAACTTTGCATTGCAAAGGATTTGAGAATTTGCAGTTGTCTCATCAATCCTTACTTGTGGAGTCCTCCTTGAAAAGGTCCCATCCTTCCAAGGTTTATGCTACCGTTCCTCCTGGAAGGGAAAACTATGGACAAGTTTGGACGTCGCCTCTACCAAAATGCCATGATGTCCTCTAAAGTCCTCAATTACAATTTCCATTTTGTTACTTATTTCAAGTTCCTCATTGATCTTCTTTATAAATTTCTCACTTATCGAGATATTCAAAAGCACTTTGAATTTCAAGAGATCATAGCTACTTTCTCACAACTCAGATTACATCTACTTCAGTCTTTTTATGATGCCTTTGAGTTGTCCGCCAGGGCGACTGCTTGTTCTGTAGCAATGCGCTGCCTAGCCTGGCTTCGTACCATTGACATGGACCCTAATCTTCAGGACCGCTTGGCTAATGTTCCTTGTGCAGGCAATGACCTCTTTGATGAATCTATCGAGGCAGCCACTAAGAAATTGTCTGAACATGAAAAATCCTTTGCTTCTATTGTCAGACCAAAGCCCAAGCCAGCTCCTGCCAAGACTGCACACTCTCCTCCAATTTTCCAGAGGCGTTTTGCTCCGAGAGCGGCTCCTTACACTCACCCTCCTCTCAAGAAACAGCAGAATCAGAAGCAACAGAAATTACATTACATTACATTACATTAGTGATTTCTATTCCGCTTGTGCCTTGCGGTTCTAAGCGGATTACAAGTTAGAAGACTGGACATTTCCAGTAGCATTACAGTACATGTAATCAAGAATGCGTCAAGTTACAATTGTTATTCTGGACTTTTCCAGGAGAAATTGATAGCAGATAGTAGATAGTGATAGGTTGTTTAGACGAATAGAGATAATATTGTCCGGATTCTGTTGTTTAGACGAATAGAGATAATACTGTCCGGAATCAAGGTGTTGCTGGTGGTGGTGGTAGGGTGGTCATGAGAGCATTTTCTAATACTTTTGTGAGGTTATGATGATGGGAAGTGTTTTTTGAAGAGATGAGTTTTGATTTCTTTTCGGAATACTTTAGTGTCTGTTGATTTGGTCAGTAGATTGGTGATGGTAGTATCGATCTTTGCTGCCTGTGTCGCTAAAAGGCTGTCATATAGTTTCTTTCGTCGTGTTCCTTTGAGAGGGGGGTGAATGAATAGGCTCTGAGTTCTCCTTAATCTGTGTGAGAGGTTACGGTGTAGTCTGTTGTTTAGGTAGCTGGGTGCTGTTCCATGTATTACTTTGTATAGTAGACAGTAGAATTTGAACTGGGATCTTGCTTTTATTGGTAGCCAGTGTGAGTCTAGGTATGCTTTGGTGATGTGGTCATATTTGCCTAGTGAGTAGATGATTCTGAGGGCTGTGTTCTGAACTGTCTGTAATTGTTTTATCATGTAGTTTGGGCATGATAGGTATAGGCTGTTACAGTAATCTACAATACTTAGTACTAGGGATTGTACTAATATCTTGTATTGATCTTTGTTGAAGAATTTTCTTATTTTTCTTAGGTTACGTATTGTGAAGAAAGCTCTTTGGATGATTTTGTGGATTTGAGATTGCATTGTGCAGTTTCTGTCTAGTTGTATTCCCAGGATCTTGAGTGTACTTTGCATTGGGTACTTGATTGTATTTAATTCTAGTTCTGTGAGAGATGGTTTTTTTTCCTTTTCTAGTAGTAGGAATTTAGTTTTTTCCGGGTTCAGTTTTAGTTTATGACTTGACATCCATTTTTCTACCGTTTCCATTGTTATTTTCAGGTGGTTTGTGGATAAGGGGTCTTGAATATTAAAGGGGAGGAGGATAGTTATATCATCCGCGTAGCTGAATGATACTGTGTTTAGGGCGTCTAGGGTTATGCCTAGGGATGCTATGAAGAGGTTAAATAATATGGGTGATAATGGTGATCCTTGTGGTACTCCACATGGGTTTGACCATGGGTCGGATATGTGCTCTTTTGATTTGACTTTGTATGTTCGTGTTTTGAGGAAGCTTTGGAACCATTTGTGAACATTACCTGAGATTCCTATTGCATCTAATATCTGGAGTAGTGTGTGATGGTCAACTAGGTCGAATGCCGCAGAAAGATCGAGTTGAATGAGAAGCAGCTTGTTTCCTTTGCTGAGGTGTTGTCGGGCAATGTCTAATAGTGTTACCAGTAGAGTTTCTGTGCTATGGTTGGATCTGAATCCAGATTGTGATGGATGTAGTATGTGATGGTCTTCAAGGTAGTTGGAGAGGTGTTGTGCGACAAGGCCTTCTGTTATTTTAATGTATAGTGGGATTGAAGCGATTGGTCTATAGTTTGCAGGATTATCTATAGGACCTTTGGGATCTTTTAGGATAGGTGTAATTATGATTTCTCCTAATTCCGGTGGGAAATGACCTTCACTTAGTGTTGTTTGAAGCCATAGTGTGAGGCTAGCTTTAAATTTGGTGGAAGCTGTTGCTAGTAAGTAAGAGGGACAGTTGTTCAAGTCACATGAGGATTTGCTGTATTTTTTGTAAAGCCTGTCCAAGTCTGACCATTGTATCTTTGGGAAGTTTGTCCATATCCTGTCTGCTGGGATTGCTTCGTCTGTTTTGGGATTGATTCATATTTCTTCTATGTTGATTCTTGAGTTGTTGAATGTGGATCTGGTTGTGATGATTTTGTGTTTGAAATGATCCGCTAATTGGGTGGCTGTGGGAGTTTGGTTTCCTTGGGTGGCGAGAAATGGTTTGGTATCAGTGAGATTTCTTACGATTTTAAAAAGTATTCTTGTGTCTGGTTTTTCGGTGCTGATGAGTTTGGAGTAGTAGTTTTTTTGTTTTTCCTTCAGTTTGGTATTGTATTGTTTGATTAGGATTTTCCATTCATCTTTGATGTGATTGTGTTTTTGTTTTTTCCATGTCCTTTCTAATTGTCTGCATTTTCTTTTTAGTTGTAGAAGTTCGTCGTCGAACCATTTATTAGATGGTCTGTCTATTTTGTTTTTGTTTTTTATTGGAGCTAGTTCGTTTAGTGTAGATTCACTGAGGGTCCGCCAACTGTTTATGAATTCTTTGGGGTTGTTGGGGTCGATTTCGGGGTCGACTGTGTTCCAGAATGTGTGAGGTTCGATTTTCGGTCTGAACTTGATGAGTGATTTCTTTGGGATGGGTTTGTTGTTATTTTGAGCCCAATTGATGGTGAATGAATATTTGAAATGGTCTGACCATAGAGTAGGGTGCCAGGACCCGTTTGAGATGTAGATATTTTGTGTGTTTTGATTTGGAGATGAATAAGCTGCTATATCGAGTTGATGACCTTTTTCGTGTGTGGGTTCTGGGTTGAGAATTTGATAGGATAAAGTGTTGAGGTATGAGAGTATATCTGTTGTTTGTTTGGATGATTGATCTTCTAAGTGGAGATTTAAGTCTCCGAGGATCAAGTTATGTGTGGAGGAGAGTGAGTTCTGGAAGATGAATTCTTCAAGTTCTTGTTTTGAGGTGTTCCATTTACCTGGTGTAATGTAGCAAATAAGACAGTTCAGGTTTCCATTGAGTGATTTGTCAGATATTTGGCAGGCTAGCAGATCTAGATAAGGGGTGGAGTGCTTGGTTAGTACGTCGATGTTGAGATTGTTTTTTGTTATGATTGCTAGACCTCCTCCTCTTCTGTTTTCTCGACATACTAATTCAAGTTTATATCCTTTGGGGCAGAATTCTGTGATGCTAGGATCTGACTCAGAGGTGAGCCATGTTTCGGTTAGGAAGAGACAGCCTAGATTGTCTTTGGTCAGCCAATCTTTGATAAATTCTGCCTTTGGGCTGACGGATCTGATGTTCATATAAGCGCAAGCAATTGTAGTGTATTTTGTGTTGGGTGTAGTGGTTGTATTGATGATAGTTCTTGGTGAGGTTTGGTATTTTTGTGTGTTTGAGTTAGGCTTTGGTGGGGGTCTTTTTCCCCAGATGGTGGGGATGCTGGCTTGGCTGGATAGTGGGCATGGAGTTAGCGTTCTAGTGGTATGCAGTTTTCTGGTATGTTGAACAGGTCTGTGTGTTGTTGTTAGGATAGGGATGGTTTGTATTTGGTAGCCTGTGGTTTTCCATTTTGCTATAAATGTGGCAATTAGTATGAGGGCAAGAATGAGGTTGCTGCATCTAAGGCTACGCAGCCTTTATGACTGTTTAAAACAGAGCATAACCTCCACCTCTGACCTCTCTTCCCCCTATTGGAGGTTGACTCCATCATTTTTACAACTGATGGGAGACATCAGTTCCAACCACTGGGTGCTGTCAATCATCAGGGAAGGATACTCTCTTCATTTCACTCAGGTTTCACCAGACCTTCCTCCAAGAGAGTATCCTTCCATCCATCCCAGACCGTCCTTCTGCTTCAGGAAGCTCAAGCTCTGCTATGTCTCCGTGCCATCGAACCAGTTCCTTTGGAACAGCAGAACAGGAGGTTTTACTCCCGTTACTTCCTTGTTCTGAAGAAGACGAGCGATCTGCGACCCATTCTGGATCTCAGGGCTCTCAACAAATTTTTAGTCCCTGGCATCCCTTTATCCCCTTCTCGATCAGAACGACTGGTTACGCTCTCTGGATCTCAAGGAGGCTTATACTCATATTCCCATTTATCTGGCCTCCCGGCAATATCTCAGATTTTGGGTGGGGAATCTGCATTATCAATACTGAGTGCTGCCCTTTGGCCTGGCTTCCTCTCCCAGAGTTTTCACCAAGTGCCTGGTGGTGGTAGCAGCAGCTCTAAGAACCATGGTCTTCAGGTATTTCCCTACCTAGATGACTGGCTCATCTAAGGTTCAACATCTCAGGGGGTTATCGTAGCAACCCAATGGACTACGTGGTTCCTACAAAGTTTGGGATTCAAAATCAATTTTCCCAAATCACAGCTTCAACCCTCTCAGAATCTATAATTCATAGGAGCTGTTCTGGACACTATCCAACTCAGAGAATTCCTTCCACAGCCACTTCTGGAAGCTCTCCTTCAACTCTGTCATACAGTGTCTTCCCATTCTTCCATCTCGGCGAGACACATGATGGTGCTACTGAGTCACATAGCCTCCACAGAATTCCTTAGTGGACCCTGGCACCTCAGTGGACGCAGGTTTGCAACCCACTTTCTCGACACATTGCAGTCACTCCTTCATTGAGACAGTCTCTCCGCTGGTGGATGCTCTCTTCCAATCTTTCCAGAGGCTTGCTGTTACAAACGCCCCCCCCCCCATCGAAGGGCCTCACAACAGATTCCTCGACCTATGCTTGGGATGCTCATCTTGATGGACTCCGTACTCAAGGCCACTGGACCAGTATGGATCGTCAGTGTCGCATCAAACTGTTGGAACTCAGAGCGATCATCAAGGCTCTCAATGCTTTTCAACATCTTCTTCACGACCAGGTAGTCCTCATTCGGACAGCTAAGTTGCCATGTACTATGTCAACAAACAGGGAGGGACGGTATCTTCCTCCCTTTGTCAAGAAGCTCTGAAGGTTTGGGACTGGGTAATTCGCCACAACACCTTCCTCAAAGCTGTCTATATTCAAGGGGCAATAAATTGCTTGGCGGACAACTTGAGTCGTCTTCTGCAACTTCACGAATGGACACTCCATTCCTCACCTCGTCATCATGTTTTTTCACAGTGGGGAACGCCTCAGATAGATCTCTTTGCAGCTCCCCACAACCACAAACTGCCTTAGTTCTGCTCCAGGATATATTCCTCATAGCCTTGAGGCAGATGCTTTTCTTCTGGAATGGACAAATCTTTTCCTGTACGCATTCCCTCCATTCCCTCTCATTCTCAAGACTCTTGTCAAGTTGAAGAACGATCATGCCACCATGATTCTAATTGCTCCTCAGTGGCCGAGACAACCTTGGTACTCCCTTCTACTTCAACTCAGCAGCAGGGATCCATTTCTTCTACCACTTTTTCCATCTCTGCTTACACAGAGTCAGGGATCTCTGCTTCATCCCAACCTGCAGTCTCTACACCTGACAGCTTGGTACCTCTCAACATAACTCCTCTTCAGTTTTCTCAACCTGTAAGAGACATTTTAGAGGCTTCTAGGAAGCCTACCACTAGACAATGTTATCACCAAAAATGGACAAGATTTTCTATGTGGTGTTTTTCTCACAATAATGAGCCTCAACATTCCTTCTTATCTTCTGTTTTAGGTTATCTTTTGCATTTATCCGCCTCTGGCCTCAAGTTTACATTGATCCGAGTCCATCTCAGTGCAATTGCTGCTTTCCATCAGCCTATTGAAGGGAAACCCCTCTCTGCTCATCCGGTGGTTTCCAGATTCATGAAAGGACTTTTCAATGTCAAACCTCCTCTCAAACTGCCTCCAGTGGTTTGGGACCTCAATGTTGTTCTTGCTCAATTGATGAAGCCTCCATTTGAACCAATGTCTACGGCTCATCTGAAGTATCTCACTTGGAAAGTGGTGTTTCTCATTGCCCTCACTTCTGCTCGAAGAGTCAGTGAGCTTTAGTTGCTGATCCACCTTTCACTGTGGTCCATCATGACAAGGTGGTCCTCCGTACTCATCCTAAATTCATCCTTAAATTGGTTTCAGAATTTCATCTCAACCAATCCATTGTTCTTCCAGTGTTCTTTCCAAAGCCTCATTCTCATCCTGGAGAATCAGCTCTTCATACTCTATACTGTAAACGTGCTTTGGCCTTCTATTTGGAATGCTCCAAACCATACAGAACTGCTCCTCAACATTTTGTCTCCTTCGATCCAAACAAGTTGGGACATCCAATCTCTAAGCGTACCATCTCCAACTGGATGGCTGCTTGTATCTTATTCTGCTATGCCCAGGCTGGATTACACCATAAAGTCAGAGCAATGGCAGCTTCAGTAGGTTTGCTCAGATCTACACTAGAGAGTTGCGCGGGGACAGAAATCCCACCCGTCCCCGCCAAAGTCCCACCTGTCCCCGTGAGGACTCCCATCCGTCCCCACCCGTCCCCGTGAGGAATCCCTCCGTCCCCGCGTGGAATCCCCTACGTCCCCGCCTGTCCCTATAAACTTCAGAAATAGTTATTTCAGTTAATTATGCTACTGAATTAAAGGCTCTGGTAGAAACCCATTTAAAAATAAGCAAAAAGACTTTATTAATTTGGAGGTCCAGAGAAGAGCGACTAAACTGATAAGGGGTATGGAAAATTTTGCATACGCTGACAGGTTGAAAATGCTGGGGCTGTTCTCCATGGAGAAGAGGAGACTTAGAGGGGACATGATAGAAACCTTCAAAATCCTAAAGGGCATTGAGAAGGTGAATAAGGACAGATTTTTCAAACTGTGGGGGCCCACAACCACTAGGGGTCACTCGGAGAAATTGAAAGGGGACAGGTTTAGAACAAATGCTAGGAAGTTCTTTTTTATCCAGAGGGTAGTGGACACATGGAACGTGCTTCCAGAGGATGTGATAGGCCAGAGCACTTTACAGGGGTTCAAGGAAGGTTTGGATTGGTTCCTGGAGGATAGGGGGATTAAGGGGTACAGATAGAACTAGAGGTAGGTCATAGAAGGGGTCAGAAACCACTTCACAGGTCATAGACCTGGTGGGCCGCCGCGGGAGCGGACCGCTGGGTGAGATGGACCTCTGGTATGGCCCAGTGGGGGCAGCTTCTTATGTTCTTATGGAAGATTACATACTTTGTAAACGGGTTTCTACCAGAGCCTCTAATGTTTATAAATTTTTATCACACAATTGAAAATCACCTGTTGTTTGTTCAAATTTTTGATCTATTACAAGTCTTACTTCAAAGCTATTTCTCCTGTACCTATCTTATTTATAAACACCATTTTCGTTTTTATGAATGCTTCATTTGTATGGACCTTCTGTTTGTAACTAGGCACCACACTGCCGGTTACTATATTCTGCGTCAGTCCAAATTTTATTAAACACCTTTATTTTTTGGCCTTTTAGCTCATTTATTTGTTTATTATTATTTGTTTATTATTTTTTTTAAAAACGATATATCCATTGACTTTTCATATCTCATAGAGCCTAATAGTTTACATACATCTATTAGCACTATAGGAAAACCGTCACTTATCTTAACAGTAGACAGTTCCTCTTGCACCTCTCCCGACATGTATGTTTCAACTAGAAACTTTTCTTCAGGAGCGAGATAAACATTTGTGGGAGCTATTTCGATCTGCAGAGCTATTTCCTCCCTTTCTCCCTCCCTGCTCCTTACCTTTGTGGCGCTTCCCCACCCGACCGACAACAGAACAGGCCCGATCCGACAAACCTCCCTGCCCTGTAGCTGCGAATCTAAATTACCTTCTTACAGCAGCTGGAGTATTGAAGCTGCTGTAAGAAGGTAATTTAGATTTGCGGCTACAGGGCAGGGAGGTTTGTCGGCCGGGCCTGTTGTCGGTCGGTCGGGGGAAGCGCCACAAAGGTAAGGGGACCAGACTGGCTGTGCATACTCCCCCCCTAGGCTGCACCCGGGGTGAATTGCCCCCCCCTTTGGTACGCCACTGCCTTTTCCCTACTTGCCCTGCTGCACACAGCCGACCGGAAGTCTTCCTGATGTCAGCGCTGACATCGGAGGAAGGGAGGGCTTTGCTTAAGCACAGGATCCCCACGGGATCCCCGCGACCCTAGGGGGCGTCCCCACGGGATCCCTGTGATCCGAAGGGGGAACTCGCGGAATCCCCGCGGGTCCCGCGGGATTCCCGTCGTCCCGTTCCCATGCAGCTCTCTAATCTACACTTATTGAGGAAATTTGCAAAGCTGCTACATGGTCCTCGGTTCATATTTTCACTTCTCACTATTGTCTGGATGTTTTCTCCAGACGGGATGGCCATTTTGGCCAGAGAGTATTACAAAATCTATTCTCCTAATTTGCCAACGCTCCCACCATCCCATTCTGGTTAGCTTGGAGGTCACCCATATGTGAGAATAGGCTGCCTGCTTGTCCTGGGATAAAGCACAGTTACTTACCGTAACAGGTGTTATCCAGGGACAGCAGGCAGCTATTCTCACAACTCACCCACCTCCCCCGGTTGGCTTCTCTGCTCGCTATCTGAACTGAGGAGACGTGCCCTGCGCTGGGCGGGAAGGCACTCGTGCATGCGCGGTGCGGCTGACTCGAAACTTCTAGTTTCTACAAGCAAGTCTGCTTGGGAGGCTTCCGCATCCGGGCTCCGTCGATGAAGTCACCCATATGTGAGAATAGCTGCCTGCTGTCCCTGGATAACACCTGTTACGGTAATTAACTGTGCTATCTCTCACCTTTCCTATGCAAAAAAACAAAACAACCCATCATAATTAGTGTACAGTGCATACAAGAAAATTAAATTCTGTTACCCATATGGTAAGCAGGAGAGTGGAACAGAGGAAATCAAAATTTTTTTTTATAGCGAACCATGCAGAGTGATCGACAGAATTTTTCTATTGGCTATAGCTCTCTCATTGCATTAAGAAATACTCACCCTCCTTTTTGGAATTCTTCTACTTTTCTCTCTTTTTCACGTCTGGGGTTCACTTTGGAACACTTCACATCCATTTTCTATAAGGAACTACGATCCAAACTTTTCCCCAGATCTAAGAAGTCCACAGATATTTGGTCTAATGAAACCTCTTGGTCTGAAACTCCCAAGGACTGGGAGTTTTATTTCAACAGGATTCTCCGGCCCACAGCATCTTCTAGTATTTCACAATCTCTGTATTTCCTAGCGTATAAAGCCTTCTGGACTCTAAATAAAATGTATTGTGCCGGTCTCTAAGACTCTTAACTGCTGCTGGCATTGCCACTCTGATCTGGGAGACCTACATCATATGATCTTCTCTTGCCCTAACATTGTCTCTTTCTGGTCACAAGTTTGGTATGTGATCAAACAGATTTTACCAATACAATCTGAACTCACTACTGATATATTCATTTTTAGAGCTCTAGCTATGGAGACTCCCTAACCACCTAGCAGAAATCCTTACTTAACTCTTTGATGGCAATCACCATCCAAATGATTCTATAACTGAAAAGGTATGACGGAATATAAATAAAGCTATTATTATTATTATTTCACAACTGGAAATCTGCAGATTTATTGAATAGCACATTCTGGTGGAAATCAGTCCTCATGATACATTTATACGAATCCAAAGCAGCAGAATTCTCCAACAGACAAACTATAGTCAATAAGATATGGACGCCCATTGTGAATTTTTCTTACTAGCCAATAACATTTCCACCACATTATCCTGCAATTATATTTAAAATCAAACTATGTTGTGATTTACAGACTCCCTATTATATAGTTTCATGGTGATCACCCTCTTGTACACTCTGTTATTACCCTTTAATGGTTGAGCCTAGTGCTATTTCCTCCCTCTCCAGGTTTGATTTTTGATTCTCACGGAATTGCCGTGTATGACTACATAATATGTTCATACTTTTCTGATAATGTATGTTTTGTTGAAAAAACATTTTTTTCAATAAATGTATTTGAAATGTACAAAAAAAAAAAAATTCTATTTACCCATCTGGAAATCTCTGGAGGGACCAGGGCAAGCCCTCAAATATAAGGACATGCACAGACGAGCCCCCAAAATTTAAGGATGTGCCCCCACAATTGGCTAGTCTATTGTGGCCATGTAAAAAGCCCTCGGTTCATACCCTTAAAGAAGTGGGAAGTGAAATTAATGATGACAACCAAGAGAGCTTGTGGGACCCCAAACTTTTCATAAAGCTAAGTAATAGCATTATAAGTCACCTATTTCAAGTGATGTTTGCTTTCATGAAATATACAAACAATGAATGCCATCATTTTTGAAGTAGTTTTAAAAGACTGTGATATATTCTTTAAATTTCCCTGGCTTGGAGCGTGATCATTATTGAAAAAGCTACAATGACTGGAAGGTAAACTCTGTACCCATACTGGGGAGGTATATACCTTCCCTGAAGAGTTTCACGTCCCTGAGCAACTTCCAAATTTTTGATCAATCTCCATAGACAGATTGATCTAAGGATCGGCAGGTTGTCTCTCCTCCTAGGTATGTATTCTTGTCGAGGTCACTCTCTCTGAGACAACCTGCTGCACTGATAGTACTGGCTGGTGAGCCTTCAGTACTAGTGCATGCTGCTTAGCAGGCATCACAGGTCTCGACAGCATCTAGTCCAGCGATGGCGAACCTATGGCACGCGAAGGCCTTGCAGCTGGCACGCGCAGGGCCGCCATCAGGGCAGTACTACCAGGGGGTGCACAGGAGAGAGAGCTGAACGGGGACGATGGGGGACCCGCGGGGTTAAATATAACTCAAGCCGCGAGGCTCGTCTTCTACTCCGACTGCCCTGCCGCTCACACAGCCAATCGGAAATCTTCCCCGACGTCAGCGCTGACGTCGGGGAAGATTTCCGATCGGCTATGTGTGCGCGGCGGGACAGGCAGGAAATAGAAGACAAGCCTACGCGGCTCGAGCTACATTTTGCTGAGAAAGTTGATAAGATGGGCTGGGAGACAAACGGGGAACACAAAAGGGGGAGGGAGTGCGTTTTGGACACAAGGCATGAACTTGGGAGAAAGGAAGGGAGGGAAAAAGATGCTGAGGTGGGGGAGGGAATGGATTTTTGGACACAGAAGGCATGGACTTGGGAGAGAGGAAAGGAGGGAAAGAGATGCTGAGGTGGGGGAGGGAATGGGTTTTTGCACACAGAAGGCATGGACTTGGGAGAGAGGAAGGGAGGGAAAGAGATGCTGAGGTGGGGGAGGGAATGGGTTTTTGGACACAGAAGGCATGAACTTGGGAGAGAGGAAGGGAGGGAAAGAGATGCTGAGGTGGGGGATGGAATGGGTTTTTGGACACAGAAAGCATGAATTGGGAGAGAGGAAAGGAGGGAAAGAGATGCTGAGGTGGGGGAGGGAATGGGTTTTTGCACACAGAAGGCATGGACTTGGGAGAGAGGAAGGGAGGGAAAGAGATGCTGAGGTGGGGGAGGGAATGGGTTTTTGGACGCAGAAAGCATGAACTTGGGAGAAAGGAAAGGAGGGAAAGAGATGCTGAGGTGGGGGAGAGAATGGGTTTTTGCACACAGAAGGCATGGACTTGGGAGAGAGGAAGGGAGGGAAAGAGATGCTGAGGTGGGGGAGGGAATGGGTTTTTGGACACAGAAGGCATGGACTTGGGAGAGAGGAAGGGAGGGAAATAGATGCTGAGGTGGGGGAGGGAATGGGTTTTTGGACACAAGGCATGAACTTGGGAGAGAGGAAGGAAGGGAAATAGATGCTGAGGTGGGGGAGGGAATGGGTTTTTGGACACAGAAAGCATGAACTTGGGAGAGAGGAAAGGAGGGAAAGAGATGCTGAGGTGGGGGAGGGAATGGGTTTTTGGACACAGAAAGCATGAACTTGGGAGAGAGGAAAGGAGGGAAAGATGCTGAGGTGGGGGAGGGAATGGGTTTTTGCACACAGAAGGCATGGACTTGGGAGAGAGGAAGGGAGGGAAAGAGATGCTGAGGTGGAGGAGAGAATGGGTTTTTGCACACAGAAGGCATGGACTTGGGAGAGAGGAAGGGAGGGAAAGAGATGCTGAGGTGGGGGAGGGAATGGGTTTTTGGACACAGAAGGCATGGACTTGGGAGAGAGGACGGGAGGGAAATAGATGCTGAGGTGGGGGAGGGAATGGGTTTTTGGACACAAGGCATGGACTTGGGAGAGAGGAAGGGAGGGAAAGAGATGCTGAGGTGGGGGAGGGAATGTGTTTTTGGACACAGAAGGCAAGGACTTGGGAGAGAGGAAGGGAGGGAAAGATGGCTGTGTACACAGGGAATAGAAGAAAGGAGAATTTTTGGTCATAGGGAGGGAGTGAGGTACAGACAGTGGCATACCAAGGTGGGGGTGGGGGCTGTCTGCCCCGGTTTTACGCCCCAAGGGGGTGCACAGTGGGCCACCCTCCAGTGTTCTTCCTAGGCTGGCAAACTGCGTCTCTTTAGCCACTTGAGTGCCACTGCCGCCATTGGGAACAGGCCGGTGCCAAGTTCTCCCTGCTTTTCCCTGTGGGGCCGACCAACTCTCGCCACCCGCGTCAATTCTGATGTCGGAGAGGACGTTCTGGGCCAGCCAATCGCTGCCTGGCTGGCCCAGAATGTCCTCTCTGATGTTAGAATTGACGTCGAGTGGCGAGAGTTGGTCGGCCCCGTGGGGAAGAGAAGCAGGGCGAACTCGGCGCCGGCCTGTTCCCGATAGCGGCAGTGGCAGCCTATTCCCCAGTGGCGGTGGCAGCATTTTCCCAATGGTGGTGGCATAGGGGAGGGCAAGGAGAAAGAAAGAAAAGGGGGGACAGGGAGCCAAAAAAAAAAAGAAAGAGGGCTGGGTGAAACAAAGAAAAATGGGGCACGGAGAGAGAGAGAAAGACAGACATACAGAATGAAAGGGGGTATGGAGAGAGAGAAAAAGAAAGAAGGGGACAGGGTGAAACAAAGAAAAAGTTTGGGGAGGGAATGAGGTCTGGAGGAGAGAAAGCATACAGGAGGCTGAAAAAAAGGGAAGAAATATTGGATGCACAGTCAGAAGAATAAAGTGCAACCAGAGACTGATGAAATTACCAAAGGTAGGAAAATGATTTTATTTTCAATTTAGTGATCAAAATGTGTCTGTTTTAAGAATTTATATCTGCTGTCTATATTTTGCACTGTGGCCCCCTTTTACTAAACCACAAAAGCGGTTTTTAGCACAGGGAGCCTATGAGCATCGAGAGCAGCGCAGGGCATTCAGCGCAGGTCCCTGCGCTAAAAACCGCTATCGCGGTTTAGTAAAAAGGGAGGGGGAATATTTGTCTATTTTTGTATAGTTGTTACTGAGGTGACATTGCATAAAGTCATCTGCCTTGACCTCTTTGAAAACCCGCGGAATATAAATGATAATTAACATTTTCTCTGCGTACAGCGTGCTTTGTGTTTTTAAAATTTTATTGTTGGTAGATCATTTTGACTTGGCCACAAAGGTAAGGGGGAGTGAGGGGAGCTGCTGAAAGAGTCTACCTTGACGTGGTTGCAGGCTTACAAATCTTTTGGTCAAAGAGTGCAGTGATAGAGAAAAGTATGTGTGTATTCGGCCCATGAATGAAATCATTAAAACATTATAAATTGCCAATAAATTGAAATGAAATCCAAAGGATTGTGAATCAAATTGATTCTCTGACAATACAAAGATTCCAACCTTTAAAAATGATGTTACATAGTTCAGGCAACTTTATAAAGAGTTTTTAGATACTAAAATCTTGTTATTAAAGGTTTAATTGACGTGCTGGCACTTTGAGGAAATTCTTTGGTTTTGTGCGGCAGTTTGGGCACTCGGGCTCAAAAAGGTTAGCCATCACTGATCTAGTCTCTTTATGCAGGCCAAAAGACACTGTCAACATTCTGCTGAGCTGCAGGTTGTTTCTCCCATACGGGGTGTGTCTTCTGCCAGGTCACCCATACCGAAATAACCTATTGCACCAACGGTACTAGCTGTTGAGCAATCGCTACTGGTGCACTCTTTACGAGAGAAGCTTGATGAATTTTTTTACAGGGAGATTGCCACTGTTTTTAGGTTGTATTGCATACGTGTCTTATGCATGCGTGTCCTACATTAAACTCCCTTGGTAGCGGCCCAACCTCATCATACCACTATGAGGCATCAAGGTACCGATACCACCAATCCATTGGAGCATCAAAATACTTCTCAGGGATCTTCTATGAGGCATCATAGTTCTATGTCTTGGTGCCGATCGAAGTTCTAATTCTCAATAATGCTCTCCTTCAAGACTTAGAGCTGTTACTTCGGGCCATAAGTCCTCTTCTTTTGTGAGGCGTTCCAGGCCAAGACATCGGAGTTTCTCTTTTACTAGACCTCCTCTTTCGAAGAGGTATCGGGAATTTCATCGATCCACTTCCACCTCTTCATCGGACTGGTACTGAAAACATTGCAGGACTTCTAGACATTTTTTGCCCAGAAGTGTTCTTGGATTCAAAGTCTGACTTGGAGTGTGGGTTTTCCCTCTCTGAACCTGAGTCGGTTGGTGCACCTATCCTTTAAAGAAGATCTTCTCCTGAGGAATTCTCCTTTGCCACTTATATTAACCAATTGTGGAAAGATGTCTTTCAGTGGAGAATGAGGCCTCATTCACTGCTGAATTCCAAAATATATTGAACTTTTGTGGACCTTCCAAAGATCTCTTCAAATTGTCATTGCATGAACTGCAGGTGGTCTTCTCAATCCTCCCTGTAAGAGACAAGGGAAGAGCCAGGGAGGAGCGTATCCAGAGGACGAACGTATGGCTACATGAATGGTGCAGGGAGATGAACTTCAGCTTCCTGGACCATGGAGAGGCACTACAGGGACTGCAGGGACCAAACGGACTCCACCTGACCAGAAGAGGCAAGAACGTCTTCGGACAACGACTAGCCCGCCTACTTTGAAGGGCTTTAAACTAGGTAAGTTGGGGAGGGTACCCACTCATGTACAAGCGTAGTAAGTAATTTTCCAGAAGAGGTGAGTCGACACTCCATTTCTGAGACCGAGGTAAGTACACACAGTAAAAACAATAATATAAGAGCCACTCAAACTCAGGCGGGAAATTCTACACAGGGTCTTAGCAAACACAAAGTATGGAAGGCTATGTATGTTAATGCACACAGCTTAGGCAATAAAATTCTAGAATTGGAGACGGAAATAACGAATGCCGACCTCGATGTAATAGCGATATCTGAGACTTGGTTCACGGACTCACATGGGTGGGACATGGCTATACCAGGTTACAACTTACTTCGTTGGGACAGAGAGGGCAGGATAGGGGATGGGGTAGCACTATACACTAGGGATAATATCAAAGTTACCAGAATCACAGATGTCAACTACACCGGGAAATCACTCTGGGTGAACCTGGCCAGAGGAAATGAAAAATACCTTTATCTTGGTGTGGTATACAAACCTCCAAAACAACAGGAAGACAGGGATATAGAATTAATCAAAGACATTGAGAATATCACTTTACGAGGGGACAAGGTACTGCTAGGGGACTTCAATATGCCCGATGCTGATTGGAACACACTTTCCACTACTACCAGCAGCAGCAGAAGGCTTTTAACCTCCATAAAGGGAGCAAGACTCAAACAACTGGTACTGGAACCCATTAGAGATCAGGCGACACTGGACCTGATACTCACCAACGGAGAAAGTGTTTCAGAAGTTTCAGTAGGCGATACGCTAGCCACCAGCGACCACAACATGGTATGGTTCAACATCAAGAAAGGCTTCACTAGATCAAACATAGCAACAAAGGTCCTCGACTTTTGGGGCACTGACTTTAAACGCATGGGAGACTTCGTCCATCGGGCGCTACAAAACCAAGCTGAAAACGATCATGTAGAGGCTATGTGGTCAACCCTGAAATGCACTTTGCATGAGGCAACAAACCGCTATACAAAAACAGTAAGCAAACGACGGAGGAAGAACAAGCCCCAGTAGTTCACTGCAGAGATCTTGGATCTTGTTAAGGAAAAGAAAAAAGCTTTTATTTCCTACAAGCAAACAGGAAACAGGGTGGCAAAAGAAGGCTATCTGACCAGGTCTAAAGCAGTCAAAGCGGCAGTCAGAGATGCCTAGATTCAAACTGAAGAACATCTAGCGAAAAACATTAAAAAAGGGGATAAATCCTTCTTCAGATACATTAGCGACAGGAAACGAAACACAGATGGGATAGTATGCCTCAGGAAAACAGACGGGGATTTTGCAGAATCGGATTCTGATAAAGCCAAACTACTAAATGAATACTTTTGCTCAGTCTTTACCTGCGAGGCACCGGGGACTGGTCCTCAGCTGCAGGCAAGGCAAACCTTGGAAGACCTGTTTCAAAAGTTCAAGTTTACACCCAACAGCGTCTACTGCGAACTATCAAGACTCAAGGTGAACAAAGCCATGGGACCGGACAATCTACACCCCAGGATTCTTAGGGAGTTGTGTGATGTCCTAGCAGAACCGCTATCCGTGCTCTTCAATCTTTCCCTGAGTACCAGAAAAGTCCCCTTGGACTGGAAAATGAATTACAGGCCGGTGAGTCTCACCTCAATAGTGAGTAAACTCATGGAAAGACTTATTAAACACAAATTAGATACGACCCTGATCGAGGAAAATCTACAGGATCCCCACCAGCATGAATTCACAAAGGGGAGGTCCTGCCAATCCAATCTAATCGGCTTCTTTGACTGGGTTACAAGGAAACGGGATATGGGAGAGTCTTTGGACGTCGTGTACTTGGACTTCAGCAAAGCTTTTGATAGCGTCCTGCACCGCAGATTGTTGAGCAAGATGACATCGATGGGATTGGGAGCAACATTGACGACATGGGTCAGTGACTGGTTAAGCGGCAGACTCCAGAGGGTAGTGGTTAACGGTATCCCCTCCAATACATCGGAGGTGACCAGTGGAGTGCCACAGGGCTCGGTCTTGGGACCGATTTTTCAACATATACATAAGAGACCTGACTCAGGGGCTTCAAGGTAAAATAACATTATTCGCCGACGACGTCAAACTATGCAACATAGTAGGTAACAGCGTTTCGCCCGACAGTATGGAGCAGGACCTGCTCTTATTGGAACATTGGTCCTTGACTTGGCAGCAAGGCTTCAATGCTAAAAAATGTAAGGTCATGCACCTTGGCAGCAGAAACCCGTGCAGAACTTACACTCTAAATGATGAGACCTTAGCTAGGACTAGGGCTGAACGTGATTTGGGAGTGATCATTAGTGAAGACATGAAAACTGCAAATCAGGTGGAGAAAGCTGCATCCAAGGCGAGACAAATGGTGGGATGCATAGAAACATAGAAACATAGAAATAGACGGCAGATAAGGGCCACAGCCCATCTAGTCTGCCCACCCTAATGACCCTCCCCTACCTTTCTCTGTGAATAGATCCCACGTGTCTATCCCATTTGGCCTTAAAATCAGGCACGCTGCTGGCCTCAATCACCTGTAGTGGAAGACTGTTCCAGTCATTCAGTGAAAAAGAATTTCCTGGTGTCACCTCGTAGTTTCCCGCCCCTGATTTTCAACGGATGCCCTCTTGTTGTCGTGGGACCCTTGAAAAAGAAGATATCTTCCTCCGCCTCGATGCGGCCCGTAAGATACTTGAACGTCTCGATCATGTCTCCCCTCTCTCTGCGCTCCTCGAGCGAGTATAGCTGTAATTTGTCAAGCCGTTCTTCATATGGAAGATCCTTGAGTCCCGAGACCATCCGGGTGGCCATTCTCTGCACCGACTCCAGTCTCAGCACATCCTTGCGATAATGTGGCCTCCAAAATTGCACACAGTATTCCAGGTGGGGCCTCACCATGGATCTATACAATGGCATAATGACTTCCCTCTTACGGCTGACGAAACCCCTTCGTATGCAACCCATTATTTGTCTTGCCTTGGATGAAGCCTGCATCCGTAGAGGTTTCGTCAGCCGGAGCCCCGAAGTCATAATGCCTTTGTACAGATCCATGGTGAGACCTCATCTGGAATATTGTGTTCAATTCTGGAGACCACATTATCAAAAAGATGTGCGGAGAATTGAGTTGGTTCAACGAATGGCCACCAGGATGGTCTCGGGACTCAAGAACCTCCCATATGAGGAAAGACTGAATAAATTGCAGCTATACTCGCTCGAGGAATGTAAAGAGAGGGGAGACATGATTGAGACATTTTAAAATATATCACGGGCTGCATCGAGGTGTAAGACGATATCTTTTTTCTTAAAGGACCTTCGACCACAAGAGGTCATCCACTGAAAATCAAAGGCGGGCAATTTCATGGTGATACCAGGAAATATTTCTTCACCGAAACGATGGTCGATCATTGGAATGGACTTCCACTGCAGGTGATTAACGCCAGCAGCGTGCTAGATTTTAAAAAGAAATGGGATATGCATGTGGGATCTCTAGCGGGATAAAGTTTGAGGGTGGGTCACTAGGTGGGCAGCCCTTTTCTGCCGTCATATTCTATGTTAAATCCTTTTCAAAAATTGGGAGATGTCTTATCTGTCAAGGCTGCTCCAGGGAAGATAAATTCTCTTTACATAATTTTCTCTATTCCAGGATTTGATAGTCCAGAACTTCCATGTCATTCATTATTAGTGGCTTGTTTTGCTAGATTTCACCTCAAAGAATGGGTTTTACAAGCAGCACGTAAGGTGGGAAGTATAGAGCTGGAGGGCACCAGATTGAACTGTTTGCTGAAATCTCACCTATCACCTTGCAGCGGCGAAGAGAATTCCGATAGGTGACTAAGTGCTTGTCAGCACATAGCATACGATATTGTTGGCTGTACCCTTTTGGATTATTGTTTGCCTATGCTAATAACTCACATCGGTGACCACGGTGGCTGATGCTAAGGTCTTGTTGGAGGCCTGTCTCTGGGAGGAAGACCTACAGAAGCCAGCGTGGGGCGGCCTTGTTACACTCAGTGACAGGACAGCGCTGGTACCGTGTTCCTCAGAAGAAACTACTCCAATGGCAGATGGAAGCTGGGCAACCTGAGCCAACCTGAAATGTAACACAGGCTTTGAGTGTGTTTGGGTAGCATCTGATGTGGTGAGATTTTCCCTGCAACTTTATTGATGACCTGACTGTTGCTTGTTCGCTATATGGGGGGGGGTCTTTTTATTTGGCCTGTACAAATGGCTTGGTGTGTGGTTTGGGATGAGTTTATGTTGTGGTGGGGGTAAGACCTGTTGGATGGGAGGTCACCTGAGTTGGGCTGGATTTTATCTGGCTATAGGGTTTTCTCTGGGGTGGGTAGGAGGGGGGTTTGGAGGGTGGGGTGATAGGGGGATGTGTGCAGGGGGCAGTATGCTTGAGGTATATCTGGGGGATGATTGAGTGCAGTTTGGAGGAGCGATTGGGGATATACCTAGGGTGGTGTGTTCCTGTGGCAGCTCAGTGGCTGTTCCATGGCTGATCAGATTTTTATGTCCCTGAATGTCCAGGGACTTAATTCTCCGCAGAAACGGCAACTCTACTTTCAAGGGTAGGGTTAAGATGGCCATTGGCTTCCTATAGGAGACACACCTCATACAGGCTCATGCTAGGTATAAGGAAATTTATTTTGTTTCTAACAAATTGAAGTCTAAAACAAATGGAGTGGCTATTGTATTTGCTAATCATGTCTCTGCTACTGTGAAGGAGGTGGTCCGTGATAAGGAAGGCTGCTTCTTGCTTTTGAAAGTGCATATGGGGGGGGGGGGTCAATTGTACACTTTGTTAAATCTTTATGCCCCCAATGTGGATCAAGGTGCCTTTTATAGAAAACTTGGAGCTGTGTTGACACAGCATGCAGAAGGGAAACTCATTGTGGGTGGTGATTTCAATCTTACCTTAAATGTGACATTGGATAATTCTAGAATGGGAGTGAGCTATGGTAAAGTGGAGCGGCGACACTTGCACTCCTTTGTGGAGTCTTGGGATCTTATTGATCTGTGAAGGCATCAACACTCGACAGAGGTTGATTATACTTACTACAAGTCTTTAAACCCATTACATTAACGGGTGCTAGAATAGATGTGTCTGTCTGTCTTTCTGTCTCTCTCTCTCCTCGGCTGTCCACCACCACCCTTTGCCTGCTCCCCCTGTCCAGCAGTAGTGCTTTCTTTCTGTCTCTCTCTCTCCTTGGCCTCTGTGTCTGTCTTTCTTTCTCTCCTTGGCTGCTTTCTGTCTGTCTTTCTTTCAGTCTCTCTCTCTCCTTGGCCGCTTTCTGTCTTTCTTTCTGTCTCACTCTCTCCTTAGCTGCTTTCTGTCTGTCTTTCTTTCAGTCTCTCTCTCTCCTTGGCCGCTTTCTGTCTTTCTTTCTGTCTCACTCTCTCCTTAGCTTCTTTCTGTATGTCTTTCTTTCTGTCTGTCTCTCTGGCTCCCTGTCTGTTTGTCATTCTTTCTATCTGTGTCTCTTCCTGGTCTCTTGTCTGCCTGTCTCTCTCTGTTGCGCCATGCCTTCCAGTCCCTCCGTGGCCCTCTTCTGTCTCCCCACAGAGCAAACCAAGATTGCTACCTGCCCCCCAGCACACCCCTCCCCACAAAATAGCCCCTTTCCCTCTGCCCCTCCACTTCACTGTGTAGCAGTAGCAGTCAGATGCCTCGTCCAGGTCGAAGGACACCCTCCTGCCATTGCTCTCAGCAGTGAACTGTCCTGCCATTGCTCTCACCGCCATCTATCACCGCCGAAACACTGCAGGAGAGAAAGCGCCACACACGTCTCAAATCGCCACACAGGCCGCAAATTGAACACGGCCACAGAGGCACAAATCACGGAGGCAGGGATCACGCCATTGTAAGTGTGCATGCTTGCTTAGGGTTTTATTATAGAGGATTCAGACGTGCACTCTTCTTATTCCCGAATCAACCTCTGGCTGGTGGGGAAAGACCTGAAGACCGCCATCAGTTCCTCTACCATAGAAACCAGGGTATGGTCTGATCATGCTCCAATTTGTTTCAGTCTAGTGGTCCACTCTTTCACCTGGTAAGAAATATTGGCGATTGGATGATAGCCTCTTATTGGAGCCGGCCAATTTGCAGCAATTGGGTACAGAGTTAGGTGAATATCTTCAATTTAACGATAGTGGGGATACCTCCCCAGAGACCCTTTGGGAATATTTGAAAGTGGTTATGCAGAGCAAAATTAGTAGACTAGGGGCCCATGTAAGGAGGGTGTGCATGCTGCGGACTAGGGCTCTCCGGGACCAGATTTATGCCCTAGAATGGGACCGTAAGGGTGGGAGGTTACCTCCTGAGAAAGAGGCAAAACTGCAGCAACTTAAACTTGACCTCCAAGCGTTGGATTTTTAGGCCATCAGTATTCGTCTTCAATAGTTGCGGCAGGAATATTTTGAAACCAAGAACAGGGTGGGTAGACTCTTGGCCCATGAGCTGAAGAAACAGCAGCTTCGCAATGTTATCACACGTGTACAGGGCCCAGGCGGGGAGAACTGTACTACTTCCGAGTGCATTCAAAGGGTTTTTCTTAGTTACTATCATCAAACTCTATCAACCTGACCATGTGACAATGGAAGAGGCTATTTGCTTCTATCTGGATCCCATTCATTTGCCTATTATCACACCTGGGGAAGCTACTGTACTATCCCTGCCCATTACAGCGGATGAGTTATCTTGGACTATCAAGGATATGCCAGTGGGAAAGTCACCCGGATTAGAAGGTTTTACTGCTAAGATTTTATAAAACCTTTCAGGCTACCCTGATTCCCCCTCTGTTGCACTTTCCTAATGGTTTGGTAGAGGGCGAGACATTGCCACTTTCCTGGTGCCTAGCAGGTATCACTTTCATTCTAAAACCAGGCAAAGATCCGACTTCTTGCTCCTCTTACAGGCCTATTTCGCTGTTGGATGTAGATTATAAATTGTTTACTAAGATTCTAGCTAGGCGTTTGCAGACTTATATGCCTCACTTGGTACTGGATGATCAATCTGGGTTTTTACGAGGCCGCCAAACGTTTGATAACATTCGACGAGTCTGTCATCTGCTCTGGCAGGCAGCGGGGGGGAATGCTTCGACCTTTATTCTGGGTATAGATGCTGAAAAGGCATTTGATAGGGTTTATTGGCCCTATCTGTTCCAGGTTTTGGTAAAGGTAGGGATCTCAGGGTCTTTTCTGCATTGGCTCCGGCTGTTATATGTGGTTCTGCTGGCTTCGCTTAACATCAATGGAGGGTATACTCATAGCTTTACTCTGGAGAGGACACCTGTTCTCTTCACGCTAGCCATGGAGCCTTTGGCGCAGTTGGTGTGGCAGACGCTAAATATTATCGGCATATGGTGTGGTGGGATGGACACTAAAATATTGCTGTTCATGGATGATATGCTTTTTACCCTTAAGACCCCTTCCACCTTGTTGAAGGCGGTGGTGGAGGCTTTGATAGCCTATGGCCAGGTATCCGGCTTTCGGATAAACATGTCCAAGTCGGAGATTCTGGATCTTTCCTTGTTAGATATGGAGTGTGGGTGGATCTCTAGCCATTATTCCTTTAAACGGGCTCAGCACTCGCTGCGCTATTTGGGAATCAATTTAACTAAGCAAGTGGATTTGTTGTATACTGCTAATTATCCCCCTTTGGTGACAGCGATCTGGCAAGATTTGGATAGATGGAAGCATTTAAGTATTTCTTGGCTTGGTAGGGTACAAACGATTAAGATGGTGGTGCTCCCATGGTTGTTGTACCTTTTCTTGGCCTTCGCAACAAAGGCTCCAACGAGAGAATAAACAATAATAGAGAGAGGGGACAACCCTGGCGGGTACCATGCTCCACAGAAAAATAAGCTGAAACCTGACTATTAACCAACACTGCCGAGCTAGGATAGGTGTACAAGAGGCGAACCATATCCAGGAAAGGTCCCCCCAACCCAAATCTGTCCAAGACCGTGAATAAATAGTCCCAATCCACACAATCAAATGCTTTACTGGTATCAAGACTAATCAAATTGGCTGGACAGACGGGCCCCGCCCTCAGGAGAGGCCTAAGGCTCCCGGGCCTATTCTGATTGGCCCAGGCGCCTTAGGCTCCCACCTGTGGGCGGGGCTTTGGGACGGCTGGGCCAATCCGGCCCCATTCTGCTGTTGGCTGCCTGCCGGACAGGCGGATTTGGCACCCGTCTGTCCGGCCAACTTGAAACAAGGTACGGGGAAGGAGGGTGGGGGTGGGTGGGGTTGTGGGGTCGGCCGGGGGGTCGCGGGTCGGCTGGGGGGGCGATCGGGGGTTCTGGGGGGGATCGTTGGGGGAGGAGGGTTGCATCGAGGGCAGGAGGGCCTGGGATCCCAACTGCCCATAATGTAGTGTGGGGTGGGGGTAGGGGGTCGCCAGGGCCAGGAGGGCTTGGGCTCCCTCCTGGCCCATTCAAGTAGCGGTGGGGGGGTTGCTGGGGCCAGGAGGGTTTGGGCTCCCTCCTGGCCCATTCAAGTAGCAGCGGGGGGGGGGGGGGTCGCCAGGGCCAAGAGGGTTTGGGCTCCTTCCTGGCCATTCAAGTAGCGGCGGGGAGGGTCACCAGGGCCAGGAGGGTTTGGGCTTCCTCCTGGCCCATTCAAGTAGCGGTGGGGGGGGGGGGGGGGGTGTCGCCGGGGCCAGGAGGGCTTGGGCTCTCTCCTGGCCCGATGTTAATTGGGCGGGGCAAGAAGGCTTGGGCTCCCTCTTGCCCGGATATCGTCGGGGGTGCCGCGGTTAGCCGGGGCAAGAGGGCTTGAGCTCCCTCTTGCCCCAATGTTGTCAGGAGGGGGGGGGTCGCGGTTCGACATGGCAGGAGGGCTTGAGCACCCTCCTGCCTGGATGGTTGGGGGGGGATTCTGTAACCGGTGTTGTTTTTGACAGACACCGGTTACAGAATCCAGCTTTTAGGCGAAGGACTGGCTCCTCCTTTGCCTAAAAGCCCTTCTGTTGGACGTTTGGGGCTTAGGCGTTTTTTTGTTTCATTATGGCTAAAAAGTGTAGACGTCGTGTAGGTGTATTTGTAGACGTAGTGGAGATTGTGCGTTTAGGCAGAGGAAGGCCATAATCAAAACAAGGACGTTTGTTTTGGTTATGGACACTTTCCCTGCTTCTGCGTTGAACGTTTAAGGACTTAGGCCAAAAGGGGACTTAGATGCTTTTTTTGATTATGCCCCTCCAAGTGTCTATTTTTCTATAGTTGTTATTGAGGTGACATTGCCTATTTTAAAGTCATCTGCCTTGACATCTTTGAAAACCCCCCCCAAAAAAAAATAAATGATAATTAACATTTTCTCTGCGTACAATGTGCTTTGTGTTTTTTAAAATGTTGTGGCTACCATTATGTATTAATAAGATTATATTGTGTGTATATGAAAAATGGATGGAAGAAATTGCATTACAATTAGTATTATTATTATGGGGGTGGGGTCTGGGGCGGAGTTTGGGCAGGTCTGGAGTGGAGTTTAGCTGGGGGTACTCGGTTGGTATTTGTTAGGCTTAGGGGGTACTTGGCTTGAAAAGGTTGAGAAATACTGGCTTAGGTGACATCAACCTTCTGTCCTGCAGCCTGTTGACTGGCTAAGGATCTGATCAATGTTGTCTCCTAAGCCACTAGTCCTGGCTCCTTTGCAACTTATTGGCTGGCTCAGGAATGTCTGACCAGTAGGCTGCAGTGGGAGGCAGGAGCAGTAGCTGAGGAGACAGCCTTACTTCCTGCTTTCCCCTGCTGCTCTATATCGGGAAGATTTCAGCTCTTATGTCTGAGCAGTGCTACAAAAATATAGGGGGATGCTTTAGCACCCACAGAGCTGGCACCTGTATAGACTATCTGCTTTGGTATAAACTGAGGAATTGGAGGACAGCCCAGCAAGTTGGGAGCAAAAGAATACTAATGAGGCTCTCTACAAGAATTCTCATGGGAATGAATTGACTACCCGAAGGTTCAGGAATAATGTGTCTGTCTACTAGAAAGATTACTAAGAACCTAATCTTTCCCTAGGATAGGCACTGCTAGGTACCCTAGTCAAGGACACCTAGTGATGCTTAACTTAGTTCCGTGTAGAACTAAATTGTTTTTAATTGGTTTAAATGCAATACAAAATCAATATTAGACTGAACTCTTGACTTTCTTAGAGATCAGACTCCACAGGTGACCCTTGAGGGGAGGAATGCTGGCCTAGTGCCTAATCTTCAGTAAGCCTGGTTCTAAAAGAAATGTTGTAGAGGCTCAGCATTAAAGATAGTTTTCACAGCAACCTATGAACTGCATATATAATTTGCATATATTTGAATGAGGAGAGAGCGGTTGACTAAAAAGCTTCTTTGGATCTGTTTAGGACTTTTTTTGAGACTTTTAGGGAGTAGTAAGTGGGAGAGAGGCCTAGAAAACTGTTAACTCAGGCCAAGTGCGCTATACTTCATGGGGGTGTAAATCCCCTCACCATAACTGAAAAGTGCTTCTTGAGGAGAGACCTCTGGCTGGTTTCAGCCTCTTAGTTTTGACTGAAGAGTTTCTTAGAGATCAGACTACACAGGTGACCTTTGAGATTAATTCTCTCCTGCCCACCCCAAGGCAGAGCTTTTTTGGCTCTTTAGCCAACCAGGAACAGGACATTGCTTTGGTAGGATTTTTCAGCTCTTTCTTTTTTTCTTCCAGGTGTAAGTACTTCTGCAACCACAGTATGATTGGGAAATATTGTGTCACCAAAGCTGCTTAGGTTACAGTGTCTGTTTCTGTACAGACAGAAAATGTTACCCAGCCAGAGGGAGTGGCTTCATGTGCAAGATGTCTTCAGCTTGAATCCCTCATGAAGGAAGTAAAGGAACAGAGAGGAGGTGGCAAGACTGATAAGCATCTGTGAGAATGAGAGTTCATGAGGCATCAAAGATTTCCAGCAGTGGGGAAGAAGAGGCTGTGCTGAGGGAAGAAAGCTGGAATCAGATTACGGAACCCTGCAAGATTGGTACTGTTACTCTTCCCGCCCTTGAACTGAAGAACCAGTATGCTGTCCTGGAAGTGGAGGAGATGAGAGCATCCTAGGGAGAGAAAGAACTAAAGCTTGAAATCACCAAAATTACTGGATCCATGACCACTAGGAGATGTAAGGTAGTGGTGAATGGTAATTCCCTGTTGAGGGGTCCAGAAACTTCTATCTGCAGACCAGACATGATGTCCTGAGAGGTATGCTGTCTGCCTGGTGCCAAAATCCAAGATGTTACCGAGAACTTGCCGAGACTCATCAAGCCTGATAACTATTATCTGATACTGCTCATCTACGTTGGCACTAATGATACTGCCAGTTACCCCTGTGAAAATATTAAAACGACTTTGTGGCTCTGGGAGAGAAGGTGAAGCAGACAGGTGTGCAGGTGGTATTCTCATCCATCCTCCCTGTCAAGAGTAAAGGCCAGGGCAGAGAAGCTCACATCCTGGAGATGAATGCGTGGCTACATGGATGGTCGTCGAGAGCATTTTGGCTACCTAGACCATGGGATGATTTTCCAAGGGCTGCTGAGTAGGGATGGTGTGTATCAAAGAAGGAAAGAAGTATCTTTGGCAGCAGGCTGGCTAATCTAATGGAGGGCTTTAAATTAGAAGTGATGGAGCAGGATGATCAAAGCCCCCAAGTAAGTATAAGCCCTCAGGTAAGTAAATCACTGAATACCTCTACAGATGGGAAAAGGGGGCAATGTCTGGAAAGCAGAATACTGTATACTAATGTTTGAAGTATGGGAAAAAAGATTCTGGATCTAGAAGCTGTGATGGAAGAAGAGGAGTTGGATATAGTGGGATTCATGGAGAACGATGTCTGGGATGTAGTTATACCAGGCTATAATCTGTTCAGGAAAGACAGGGTAGGAAGAAAAGAAGGGGAAGTAGCATCATATTATATTAAAAACCATATTAAAGCCACACAAATTGTAGGCTCTGCAGGGCAAGGAAGAGGCACTGTGGATCAATTTGGAAAGAGGGAATGGTAAATATATTTACATTGGTGTGATATACAGGCATCCTACACAGACAGAAGAAGAGGACAGAGATTTAATAATAGACATTCAGAATATATGTAAAAAAGGGGAAGTTTTACTATTAGGTGACTTTAACATGCTGGTTGTTGATTGGGGTATCCCTATTGCTGGGTCTTTTAGAAGTAGAGAGATCCTGGATTCTCTACAAAGAAAACTGTTCCAGCAATTGGTAATGGAACCCAAGTGCTATGGGGTCATACTGGACAGAGGTCAGGATTCTCAAAAACCCGCGTTAAAAAGTGATGGTGTGCTAACGTAGCCATTTTGATAGCGAATCTAAAAAAGCCAGACATTCTCAAAAAACTCACACATGCAAATGAGGTCGGTGGACAGCAGCGAAGATTCGCTAAATTTACATGTGCCCATCACTGGTGATAGCGATGGGCACATGCACAGAAAAAGCGCTGTCAAAGAAAAAAAAAATTCAAACACAACAGCAGGAGAGATGTTCAATCTCTCCAGCTGTCAATCAACAACCCCAGCCCCTACACTGGGAGAGATGCCCACACTCTCCCACTGCCCTAAAATCCCTGTTGTGACACAAACCCCTCCCCCTACAGTGGAAGAGATGCCCACTCTCCCCCTCCCATAGGAGGGGCCATATACAACCTGGGCCTATCAGAGCTTCAGGTCCCTCCCCGGTGTATCCCAAGATGCACTGAGGAAGGGAAGGCCCATTTTAGACGACGCAGGCAGCTGGGAGGAGGGAGTCTGCGTCCCTCCAGGTTATCTATTTGAGGTAAGGGGGGAGGGGCGGTGGAGACAGGGAGGGGGGTCACTGGCCAGTGGGGGAGAGTGAGCACCTCTCCTGCTGCAGGGAGAAGGGGTTGCGGCAGGGATTTTAGGGCAGCGGGAGAGTGATGGGCGGGTCGTGGCAGGGATTTTAGGGCAGCGGGGGGAGAGCGGGCATTTCTCCCACTACAGGGGGAGGGGAACTGGCCGCATTACCACAGGGATTTTAGGGCAGCGGGAGAGTGTGGGCATCTCTCCCACTGTGTGCGGTGTGTGTTTACCGCTGCTACTGTGTGTGTGTGGGGGGTGTTGTAAATACAGCGGAGAGAATAGGCATCTCTCCCACTGCATTACAACACAGTGGCGTACCTAGCATATGTGACACCCGGGGCCCATCATATTTTGGCACCCCCCCCCCATCTGTACGAAAAACATGATTTTTAGTAACAAGCCACACGTCACAAGAAAAGGCAGCATCTTACATATGCAGTGAGCAGTACAACATCAATACGCTCAATGTAAAACTAAACAAGCAGATCAATCCTATTCCGTCAATCCTAACAGAAAACCATGTCTTTCGAACACACAGAGCAGAAAATACCTTCGCCTAGTATGGAATATGTCATCACAAACTAACCCCTCCCTCTTTTACAAAACTGTAGTGTGGATTTTAGCCACAGTGGTAACAGCTCTGACGCTCATAGAATTCTGAGCATCAGAGCTGCTACCACCATGGCTGGCGCTAAAAAACGCTCCACAGTTTTGTAAAAGGGGGAATAAAATAGAAATACATAGACAAAGGTTAAATTGAACCAGCAAGAAGCTGGACTCTGCATACAATGCAACACTACAGAAACAGTGACACATGTCTCCCAAAGCAATAAATAAATAGAAAATTTTTGTTCTACCTTTGTCTTCTCTGGTTTCTGCTTTCCTCATCTTCTTGTTACTCTCTTCCTTCCATCCACTGTCTGCCATCTCTCTGCCCCTATATGGCATCTTCTCTCCTTCTATGCCCATTCCAGAAACTGTATGACTCCCCCTTCCATCTCTCACCCCCATTGGTCTGGCATCTCTCTCCTCTCCTTCCCTCCCCACACCTCTCTTCTGCAGTCCCTTTCTTCCCTCATTTTCCTTTTCAGTTTATTTTCTGCATCCATCTAGATTACGTTCTTTCTACCCTCTCATCAATTTCCTTTTTTACTGTCTACCTACAGCTCCCCACCTCGTTCCCTCATCCCTCCAGTATTTCCCTAACTCGATCCTTTTCCCCCATCATGTGCCCTCCTTTTATTTATCCCCTCCTTCCATCATCTGCCCTCTTCTCTCTTTCCCTTCTCTCCACTTCCATCATCTGCCCCTTCTCTCTCTTTCCCCCACTTCCATCATCTGCCCTCTTCTCTCTCCCCACTTCCATCATCTGCCCCTTCTCTCTCTTCCCCACCCCACTTCCATCATCTGCCCTCTTCTCTCTCCTCCTTTTCTCCACTTCCATTATCTTCCCCTTCTCTCTCTTCCCCCCACTTCCATTATCTGCCCTCTTCTCTCTCCACTTCCATCATCTGCCCCTTCTCTCTCTTTCCCCCCTCCTTCCATCATCTGCCCTCTTCTCTCTCCCCACTTCCATCATCTGCCCCTTCTCCCCACTTCCATCATCTGCCCCTTCTCCCCACTTCCATCATCTGCCCCTTCTCTCTCTTTCCCCCACTTCCATCATCTGCCCTCTTCTCTCTCTTCCCCCCTCCTTCCATCATCTGCCCTCTTCTCTCTCTTTCCCCCCTCCTTCCATCATCTGCCCTCTTCTCTCTCTCCACTTCCATCATCTGCCCTCCTCTCTCTCTCCACTTCCATCATCTGCCCCTTCTCTCTCTTTCCCCCCTCCTTCCATCATCTGCCCTCTTCTCTATCCCCACTTCCATTATCTGCCCCTTCTCCTCACTTCCATCATCTGCCCCTTCTCTCTCTTTCCCCCACTTCCATCATCTGCCCCTTCTCTCTCTTTCGCCCACTTCCATCATCTGTCCCCATCTCTCAGTCTCTCCATCCTCCACAGGCCTATCTTTCTCTCTCACCTTTTCAATTTTGGCAACAAGATCGGCAAGGCCCCCCGCGACATCACTGAGTGGCATTGGCACCCCGCCCCCTGTGACGGCACTCAGCGGCATCGGCGCCCCCCTGCTCCGTGACAGCACTCAAGCTCAGCAACAGGTGCTCAGTCAAAAGCTTCCCCTGACTGAACTGCCTGGGCGGAAACAGGAAGCTGAGTTAGGGGAAGCTTTTGACTGAGCACCTGTTGCTGATCTGAAGTTCTGCTGTTGCTGGGAGAAGGAGGCCGAACTTGAGTGCTGTCGCAGGGCAGGGGGACGCTAATGCCGCTGAGTGCTGTTGCGGAGGGGTGGTGCCGATGACGTCGCAGCCCAGGAATTTTCCAGACCTGTCCAGCTGTGCACCCACCCTAAGGCTGCACCTGGGGCGGACCGCTCCCCCCCCCCCTTTGGTACGCCACTTTTACAACACAGGAGCTTTCTAGCAGTCTCTGACACTGACTGGCACCCCTGGACCAGTCGCTTCTTTTTGTCATCAAAAACCAACACTGCTTTTTGAAAATGGCTTGGAGGGTTATTTCAATGTTAAAGAGCCCATTTTCATGTCGGTGTTGGAGACTGCTAGAAACCTCACTAAAGATAGAGATAATCCCTTTTGATAATCCGCTGCTAAACTACATACAGGCTGAACTGCCAAAAAACAGTTTAGCGACAGCGTTAAAGTTTTGAGAATCTGGGCCTTAGTGCTAACAAACGGGGAAAGTGTTTCTGATGTTACAGTGGGTGATCATTTTGAATCCAGTGGTCACTACATGGTACTGTTTAATATTTAGAGCACTGGTCTTTGACCTGGGGGTTACCGTGTGAGTGGACTGCTGGGCACAATGGACCACTGGTCTGATCCAGCAGCGGCAATTTTTATGTTCTTATTAAGACAGGTATAGAGAGGGCTCATTCAAAAATAAAGATTCTAGACTTTAAAAAAACAAACCAACTAACTTTGTTCGGATGGGGCATTACGTCAAGGATTTGTTGTCTGGATGGGAATGTCTGGAAGGAGTAGAAATGCAGTGGGCAAAACTTCACACTTCGTCCCCGTTTCTAGGTCGTTTATAAATACACTAGCTGATGCCCCGGCGTAGCACGGGTATTTAATTATAGCAATAACACTGTAAATGGATTCAAATAAAGATACTTTATAGTGGTGAATGAAATTATTTTTTTACAGCTTTATAAAAAGTACAATATTCAAATTATAATGTGAAATATTTGACAAAATGAATACAATACAACTAACAGAAAACTTGATTATAAACAACATTTTTAGTTTCACCTCCAGGAGCAAGAACATATAAATTCTTGGGTGAACCCACCCTTGAGCAAGCAACATAGAGTTGACCATGGGAAAAACAGGGGGATCTTAAATCCACTCCACAGTATGTAATAGTCTGTCCCTGTGATTTGTTGATTGTGATAGAGAATGCAAGTATCACTGGAATTTGCAATCTCTTAAACTGAAAAGGAAGATGTGTAGCAAGTTTCGTTCAAATCGGGCAAGCCGTTTTTGCGTTGGCAGCTTTTTACATTTTTGTCATTGACATGAATGGGTGAAATCTGATTTTCAGTTAGTAGCTCCGCCCACGTGTGCAGGTGGGATGCGAGACCCCCAGAACATATCACCCCAGGTAGTGAGGGATCTGCATACCAAGTTTCGTTCAAAACGGGCAAGCCGTTTTTGCGTTGGCAGCTTTTTACATTTTAGCCATTGACATGAATGGTAGAAATCTGATTTTCAGTTTGTAGCTCCGCCACGTGTGCAGGTGGGCCGCGAGACCCCCAGAACATATCACCCCAGGTAGTGAGGGATCTGCATACCAAGTTTCGTTCAAATCGGGCAAGCCGTTTTTGCGTTGGCAGCTTTTTACATTTTTTTCCATTGACATGAATGGGTGAAATCTGATTTTCTGTTTGTAGCTCTGCCCACATGTGCAGGTGGGCCGTTAGACCCCCAGAACATATCACCCCAGGTAGTGAGGGATCAGCATACCAAGTTTTGTTCAAATCGGGCAAGCCGTTTTTGCGTTGGCAGCTTTTTACATTTTTTCCATTGACATGAATGGGTGAAATCTGATTTTCTGTTTGTAGCTCCGCCCATGTGTGCAGGTGGGCCGCGAGACCCCCAGAACATATCACCCCAGGTAGTGAGGGATCTGCATACCAAGTTTCGTTCAAATCAGTCAAGCCGTTTTTGCGTGATCGCGGCACATACACACACACATACATACATACATACCTCCGATTTTATATATATATAGATTGAACAGCAGCGGTCCGAGCACCAGCCCTGCAGAACACTGCTCGTGACCCTCCTCCAGTCCGAGTAGTGGCCCTTCACTCCAACTCTTTGCTTTCTGCCCACCAACCAGTGTTTAATCCATCTGGTTGGCGGGCAGAAAGCAAAGGGTGGAATGAAGGGCCACTGCTCGGACTGGAGGAGGGTCACGAGCGGTGTTCCGCAGGTGTCTGTACTCGGACCGCTGCTGTTCAATGTTTTTATAAACGACCTAGAAACGGGGACGAAGTGTGAAGTTATAAAATTTGCGGATGACACTAAACTCTGTAACAGGGTCAGAATAGTGGAAGAATGTGAAGACCTACAAAGGGACCTAAACAAACTGGAGGAGTGGGCAAATAAATGGCAAATGAACTTTAACATAGAGAAATGCAAGATCATGCATTTAGGGAAAAAGAACCCGATATTCAGCTACCAAATGGGGGGAACAGTGCTAGGGGTAAGCAACCTTGAAAAGGACGTGAGTGTGCTGGTGGATACAACAATGAAACCAGCGGCACAATGTTGCAGCAGCGTCAAAGAAAGCAAATAGAATGTTGGGCATTATTAAGAAGGGTATTACAACCAGGACGAAGGAAGTGATCATGCTGCTGTATCGTGCGATGGTGCGCCCGCATCTGGAGTACTGTGTCCAGTATTGGTCACCTTACTTCAAGAAGGACATGGCGATACTTGAGAGGGTTCAGAGAATAGCGACAAAACTGATAAAAGGTATGGAAAACCTTACATACGCTGACAGGTTAGAAAGGCTGGGGCTCTTCTCCCTGGAAAAGCGGAGACTCAGAGGGGTAAGCAAATTAATGGAAATGGTTTTAAAACAGAATGGTGAAGTTTCTGAAATCCGGTGGATTACAGGACTAGAGGCAACATGGATTCACTAAAGGTAGGTCTTAACAGATAAACTGGAATACGAGGAACGACTTAAGAGACTAGGATTGTTCTCCCTTGAGAAAAGGAGACTGCGAGGGGATATGATCGAGACCTTCAAAATACTGAAAGGAATTGACAAAATAGAGCAGGAAGAAAAATGATTTACAATGTCCAATGTGACACGGACAAGAGGACACAGACTGAAGCTGAGGGGGGACAAGTCCAGGACAAATATCAGGAAGTTCTGCTTCAAGCAACGAGTGGTGGACACCTGGAATGCTCTCCCAGAGGAGGTTATTGCGGAATCGACCGTTCTAGGATTTAAAAGCAAACTAGATGCACAAGTCCTTACGAGAGGCAAAGAGGAATATGGGTGACTAAAATTACGCCAGGTGTACACCTGGCTGGGCCTCTGCGTGTGCGGATCGCCAGACTTGATGGACTGAAGGTCTGATCCAGAGATGGCAGTTCTTATGGGTGATCAGAGAATTGGGTAAAGGGAGTGCTCTAGATGTGGTGTATTTAGGTTTTTAGCAAAGCTTTTGACAATGTTCCATACAGACGTCTAATAAATAAACTGAATGCCCTTGGGATGGGCCCCAAAGTGACCGGCTGAGCCAAGAACTGGTTAAGTGGTCAATAGAGATTGCTCTGGGAAACAGATGTTACCAGTGGTGTGCTTCAAGGTTCTGTTTTGGACCTGTTCTTTGTATAATTTTTATAAGCAATATTACTGAAGGGCTGTCAGATAAGATTTTCTTCTTTGCAGATGATACCAAAATCTGCAATAGAGTAGACATCCTTGATGGTGTGAATCACATGAATAAAGACCTAGCGAAACTTGAAGAATGGTCTGAAATATGTCAACTAAAATTTAATGCTAAGAAATGCAAGGTCATGCATTTGGACTGCAAAAACCTGAAGGAACGGTAAAGTAGTTTAGGGGGTGAAGAACTTGTGTACGACAGAGGAGTGGGACTTGGGTGTGATTGTATGTGATGATCTTAAGGTGGCCATACAGGTTGAAAAGGTTACAGCAAAAGCTAGAAGGATACTAGGGTGCATAGGGAGAGGTATGGCTAGTAGGAAAAGAGAGGTATTGATGCTTCTGTATAAGACTCTAGCGAGACCTCATTTAGAGTATTGTGTACAATTCTGGAGTCCGCACCTTCAAAAAGATATAAAAAGGATGGAGTTGGTCCAGAAGAAGGCTACAAAAATGGTGTGTGATCTTTGTCAGAAGGCATGTGGGGAGAGACTTAAAGATCTCAATCTGTATATTTTGGAGGAAAGACAGGAGAGGGGGAGATACGATAGAGATGTTTAAATACATACGTGCCATAAATGCACGAGTCGAGTCTTTCATTTGAAAGGAAGCTCAGGAACGAGAGGGCATAGGATGAAGTTAAGAGGTGAAAGGCTCAGGAGTAATTTAAGGAAATACTTTTTTACAGAAAGGGCGGTAGATTTTGGAACAGTCTCACAGAAGAAGTGGTGGAGACAGAGACTGTGTCTGAATTCAAGAAGGCATGGGATAGGCATGTGGGATCTCTTAGATAGAGAAATAGATCATAGTTACTGCATATGGGCACACTAGATGGGCCAGTTTTTCACTGTTTTAGGTTCTACATGTCTTCTATGTTCACCCATCTGAAAAATCCTAAAATCACCATTTTTGTACTTTGCTTAATCTAATCTAATCCTTAGGTTTGTATACCGCATCATCTCCACGTTCGTAGAGCTCGACGCGGTTTACAGTAGGAGAAATAGGAAGGAACTACAACAGAGGGTTAGAGGTAGAAGTGTGAAGAAAATTTAGAGGACTTGGGATGCCAAGATATAAGAGTTTCCTTGATTCCTAAATTGGAGGGAGACTTACATTTTTTGAGAAAAACCAGGTTTTCAGATGTTTGCGGAAAACTTGGAGAGAGCTCAAGTTCCAAAGAGGGGAGGTAAGGTTGTTCCAAAGCTCAGTGATTTTGAAGTGGAGGGAGGTCCCTAGCTTTCCTATGTGGGAAATGCCTTTTAGCGAGGGGAAGGATAGTTTCAATTTGTGGGAGGATCTGGTGGTATTAGGGTTTGAGGAATTCCAAGAAAGAGGGATAAAGGGAGGGAGGATGCCATATAGGATTTTGAAAGTTAAACAGGCGCATTTATAGTGGACCCTGGCAATTATCAGAAGCCAGTGAAGCTTGGCCAGGAGCGGGGTGACATGGTCAAATTTACTTTTAGCGAAGATGAGCTTGGCCGCGGCATTATGAATCTGTTGGATTCTGTGGAGGTTTTTCTTAGTTAGGCTTAAGTAGATAGAGTTGCAATAGTCCAATCTGGAGAGGATGATGGATTGGACAAGGAGGGTAAAATGTTTTTGATGGAAGCAGGATCTAACTTTCCTCAGCATGTGAAGGCTGAAAAAGCATTTTTTTTTTACCAAGGATTGGAGGTGATCATTGAAGGACAATGTGGAATCAATGATGATGCCCAAGACCTTGCTCGAGAACTCAAGCTGCAGAGAGGAGCCAGAGGGTAGTGGGATGGAGGTGGGTAGGTGATCTAGTTTTGGACCGAGCCAAAGAAGTCTTGTTTTGGACTCATTCAATTTCATTTGCACAGTGTGGGCCCAGGATTGTAGATTCAATATACAAGCGGATATGTTCTTAGACAGGTCGGTGAGGTTCGAATCGGTCTCGAGGAGGCCGAGGATGTCGTCTGCATAAGTGTAAATTGTTTCAAGGGGGGATAGGTGGAGGAGTTTTAGGGAGGACATATAGATGTTGAAAAGGATAGGGAATAGTGGAGAGCCTTGCGGGACTCCACAATTCAGTTTCCAGTGGGAGGATGAGGTGCCATTCATGTTAACAATGTAAGAACGAGAGCGGAGGAATTTAGAGAACCAACCTAGGACTGTGGAGTTGATACCTATCTCAGAGAGTTGGTAAACAAGAATATCATGGTGAACAACGTCAAAAGCAGCGGAAAGGTCAAATTGTAGGAGGACGGCGAAATTGTTTCAAGAGTGAAGTTGTTGAACCCTTGAAATCAGGGAAGACAGTAGGGATTCGGTGCTGAAGTTAGGATGAAAGCCATATTGATAGGGTAAAAGAATAGAGAATCTCTCTAAGTATGATGAGAGTTGGGAAGAAATGATGGACTCTAGCATCTTGGTTAGAAGAGGGATATTTGCAATTGGGCGATAGCTGGATGGTATGGAAGGGTCACGGTCAGATTTTTTCAGTAGTGGGGTCAAGGCGATATGACCCATTTCTGGGGAGAAATGGCCCGACTGAAGGGCGGAGTTTATGAGAATGGTGATAGAAGAAATAGCCTGAGCGGGAATGTTCTCGTATAGGTAGGAGGGGAATGGGTCCAAGGAGCAATTACAGGATTTCAGTTTGAGGCAGAGATTGAGGACCAGGGATTCAGATACGCGCTCAAAGGTGGTCCAGGATCTGTCAGCTGGGATAGAGTTGGAGACCATTAGGGTGGGAGTGGAATCGGTGGGCACTAGGGAGTTGTAAGGGACTGAAGGAGGGAAAGAGCATCTCAAGGAAGAAACCTTATCGTTGAAGAATTTTGATAGAACATCGGCTGAGGGAGAGGAGGGGAGCAAAGTGGGGTCTCTTTTGGAGGTTAGGGAGCGCCAGATATTGAATAGAGTACTGCTTTGATTGTTGGACCTGGAGATTTTGTCACCATAGAAGTTCTTTCTTGCTTTTTTTAGTGCTGTATTGTACAGCTTGATATTGACTCTCCAGGACTGTCTGTCTATAGGACATTTTGATTTTTTCCATATGCGCTCCAAAGCTCGACATTTCTGTTTTAGCTCGCTGTGATATGGGAGGAACCAAGGGGCCTTGCGGGGATAGGAGATGGATTTAGTGGAAAGGGGGACGAGGGAAAGATAGGTGGATTTGGAGAGATCGACCCAGTTAAGCCAATTAGTACCTGAATCTGCAGGCTTGGGGCAGAGGAGAATAGATTGAGAAATTTAGACCAGAACAGGTCGCTTGTGATATTTTTGCGGAAGGTAATGGGGTTGGAAGTACGGGGTGGAGCCCCAAGGTGCGACATAAAGATGGAGAGAGAGAAAGCCCCTAGGAAGTGGTCAGACCAGGGGACATGTTCCCAGTGAGTGTCATCAATTGACGTCTTGTGGTGGAAAGTATCACAATTTTGGCACAAATTTCTTAATGATGGCCATCTTGAATTTTTAGCGATCTTCAAAAGTTCCCTGCACTTACAAAACTGCATTTTTTTGCCTCAGATCTTGTTGGGATGGAGTCCTTGGACTCTTTTGCTTCAAATCCTTGCCAGGATTGTTCAAATGTAGAGCCTCCAGAACGATCTTGTGCTGCGTGGCGCACCCGGGAGAAGCAAGAGCGCCATGATTAATCTCTCTCCTCTCTAATCAGGTGACTAAACGGGCGACCATTTCTTTTTTCAGTTCTCGGCAAGGCTGAACGTTATTCGCCACTGGATGTAGACACTCCACAGGCCAAGAAACGCAATGTTGTCATCTAAGGATGAATGTACCCTTCAGGCTTTGTGGAATTCATTTCAGGATAGCAATGCTTCTCCTGTGTAGTCCTGCTCTGCCTCAGACTTGTATTCCAGCAATTTTGCCTCTTTAGGCACATACTGTTCTCTTCCAGCTGCTGCTCCTGAATTAGCAGACCCTGATTTGGGAGATGGTGATGATCAGCTTGTGGACCCCTTGTTTTCCAGGTATGCTTTTCCTGTGGTGGTGGACTCGGGACAGTATGCCGGATCTTTGGATCCTTCTCTGGCTTTAGAATCTGGAGATGATCCCACTTTTCTGCATTTTTATAACTGCTACTTTACCTGGTCTCATATCAGAGACTCTGCAGAAGTTCAATTCAGTCACTCAGCAGGGTTCTCCTCTTTCCTTTGTGGAGTAGAAACTCAATCCTCCAATTTTCCCTGGCATCCGGATATGAGCATTCTGATCTCGGAGCAATTGGATTCTCTGGAAGGCACTCTCAAGGTGGCGAGGGCTATGTCTCATTTGTATCCTATACAGCAGGAGTGTTAGCAGCTTTTTGGCCAGCCTAAGGTGGACTCTTTGGTTGCTCAGGTGACTAAGCAACCAAAGGTAGTGTGGTGCTCAAGACAGTGAGGTACTGTGGTGCTCAAGAAAATGCAGGACCGCTGTGTGGATGTGGTTCTCAGGATACTCTTTGTGGCAGCAGCTTTGGGAGTTAAAGCTTCCTCGGCGGCTTCCTTTGTCACGTGCGCTTGTTTGTTCAAGTTGTGTACTCTTGAGAGTGAGGCTTTAGAGCCCCCTCCTCAGCTTCTTTGGCTGGAGTAGATTATGTTGCTGACGTCCTGTATGACTTTATGCGAATCCTGGTAAGGTGTCAACGTATTCGATTTCTGCTCACAGAATGCTTTGGATTAGACAGTTGGCTGGTGATTCCACCTCTAAGGCTACTCTTGTTAGGCTTCCCTTTAAAGGACAATTGTTATTTGGCAAGGGCTTAGACAATCTTATGAATTCTGTAGTGGACTGTCACCCCAAGACTGCCTGACAGCAGACCCAGAACCTCCAGAGGTTTGGGATGCTCTGATTATTGTCGTTCCAGGTGTTTCCACCCATTTTCAAGCTCCATGTCTCAGATATTTTCCCAGGGCTACAGGCAAAGGTTCTCAGACTCCAGGTGTAACCAGCCTTCCGCCTCCCGTTCAGCTCCCTCTGCCAAAAAGGCACAATGATGCCAGGCCGAGGGAGGTCTCTCTACATATCGAGGGTAGAGTCTCAGCATTCCTGCAGGTCTGGGGACACATTTCTTCTGATCAGTGAGTTTTGGACATTATTCGGTCTAGCTACAAGCTGGAATTTGCCCAGCCTCTGACAGATTGGTTTGTGGACTCTCCTGCAGGGCTCCTGGACAAGGCGGTCAAAGTGCAAGTCACTGTACAAAGATTGTTAGATATTCAGGTTGAAGACTCGGGTCCATATACTTTATCATGCCAAAGAAAAGCTCAGACTATTATAGACCAATCCTGGATCATATGAAAATCAATGCAGCGATCGTATGCATGTCAATGCAGCGATTAACGTTCCACGCTTTTATATAGAGACAGTACGGTCTGTCATAGCAGCAGTGGCCCCGGGAGAGTTCCTTGCATCTCTGGATCTTACAAAGGCTTATCAGGCGCATCGGAAATTCCTCTGGTTTCACGTTCTGGAAAATCATTAGCAGTTTTCAGCTCTGTCTTTTGGCTTGGCAACGGCACTTTCTACCTTCACCAAGGTGATGGTGGTTGTGGCAGCTCACTTGAGGAAGATGGGGCTGCAGGTACACCTGTACTTGGACAATTGGTTGATCAAAGTCCCCTCATTTTCCGAGGGTCAGCGCACACTGAATCATGTGGTCCAGGTCCTGGAAGGCCTGGGTTGGATGGTGAATTACAGGAAAAGCAATTCTACTCTGACGCAGTCCTTGGAATATTTAGGGGTGTTGTTTAACATGGCAGCTGGCTGAGTTTTTCTTCCCAGAAGCACGCAGACAGAAGCTGTGCTCTCAGGTTTCTTGTGCTCTGGACAAAGCAGCTCCATTTGCACGGGACTGTCTCCAGGTCCTGGGTAGCCTCCATAGATGTAGTTCCTTGGGCAAGGGCACATATACGTCCTCTACAGCAAGCGTTGCTCTCTCTTTGGCCTCTGCAGACAGAAGCGTTGCACACAGCTCTTCCTTGGACTCTGGAGGCCCAGGCCACCATGAATTGGTAGCTCCTTCTGCAGTCCCTCTCCAGGGGCATGCCGCTGCAGATTGCATCTTGGGTAGTTGTGATAACAGATGCCAGTCTCCACTACTGGGAAGCCCATTACAACCATCGTCCCATTCAGGGGCATTGGATGCCCTCTTAAAAGAAATGGTCAATCAACCGATTGGAACTGTAGGCCATTCGCTTGGCTCTGGTGAAATTGCAGATGAATCTGGAGGGCCAAGTGGTCCAAGTCTTCTCCAGCAATGTGACAGCAGTGGCATTTGTCAATCACCAGGGAGGAACCAAGAGTGCTTCTCTGGCTCAGGAAGCGTGTCTGCTGTTTCTCTGGGTGCAGTGTCATCTCCAGGCCCTTTCAGCAGCACCTGTGACGGGAATCAACAATGTTCAAGCAGATTTTATCAGCAGACAGACCTTGGATCAGGTGCGAGTGGGTGCTGTCCTCGACAATGTTTCAAGCTATTGTGTGGTGCTGGTGAAGAACTTCAAAGCCACCCAATTCTTTAATTGAAGATCTGAGCCCGGAAGCGAGGGCCTAGGCACTCTAATAAAGTCATGACTGCAGGGAGTTCTACTGTATGTTTTTCCTCCCTGGCCCATGATAGGTTGGGTCCTTTGCTGAATTGTAGAAGCGTCATTCTGGTGACTCCAGATTGGCCTCATAGACTGTGATATGCAGATTTTTAAAAAATATTTTTATTTTTCAAATTTTGAAGATATACAAACATTTAGCAATTAACAGCATAAATGAAAGAAATACATCACAATGTTAGGAAATAAACTAAACATCAAGAAATAATACAAACATCATCTTTAGTCCACTGTATAATGTGGAATGAAGATCTGATGCATCTTCACATAGGTCGCGGCCTTTGGTTGCAGGCTCTTCCAGACCTTCTTTTTCAGGGTCCCTTTCAATTTGCTCTTATGGCATGGCTATTGAACGCGCAGCATTAGAGTGCAAAGGGATATTCTGATGTAGTCAATTCTAGTCTTCTGAAAATCTAAGAAGTCATCTAATGTGTCTGTCTACGCTAAGACATGGAAGACTCTCCATTATTGATGCGACCAAGCCAGTGTGGAGCCATTTTCTGCTCTGGTTTCAGCGGTGCTAGCCTTTCTCCAGCTGGGCCTCAATAAGGGCCTCACTGTGGCTTCCCAGGACTGTAGTCCTTCACTTGCATCTTACCCTGACGTGGCCAGATTTATGAAAAGTATTCTTTGCATTAGATCTCCAATCAAACAGCGAGAACTGACTGCAGCCATTCACGGAGTGGAACAGGACCAGATAGGAACACGATAAGCTCGCGCCTGCCCTGACACTTGCAGTTCGCTGAAATCTCCTGCCATACAGTGCTGGACAGCAGGACTATAAAAAAAAGGTATGGGGGTATTCGCTCCATAAGACGCACCCTTATTTCCACCTACTATTATGGGGAAGAAATCCCCCAAAAGTGGGTCTTATAGAGCGAAAAATACGGTAAAAGGAATTATTTTAATTATCAATTTAGGTTGTACGAGCATATCTGCGTGGTGGTCAATGATGTCTAACTATGCCTACCTGAAAAGTATGCATGATCAGGGACAGAGAATTGGCATGGTTGACTTAGGCGTTATAGTTAGGCACCAGCAAATTAGGCCAGGTAAAACCTTGCCTAATATACCGGCAGTGGCATACCAAGGGGGGGGCGGGGGTTGCGGTCTGCCCTGTGTGCCAGCCCTAAGGGGGTGCTCCCGGCCTTGCCATTCAGTCCCCCCCAACCCCCGAAGGACTGCTCACCCCACTGACCTTCCTGCACCACCTATGAAGCAGCCCGCAGCAGGATCGCGACGTCAGCGCGACTTGGGCGCTGCTTCTTACGCCGCGGTCCCGCCCCTCCTCTGACGTCAGAGGAGGGGTGGGACCGCGGCGCAGAAAGCAACGCCTAAGCAGCGCAGGGATCGCTGACGTCGCGATCCTGCTGCGGCTGCTTCATAGGTGGTGCGGGGAGGTCAGGGGGCGAGCGGTCCTTCGGGGTGGGTCGGGGCATCAGGCCTTCAGGGTGGGGCGGGCGGGCAGACAGGCTTTCAAGGGGGAGGGGGGGTGACAGGCAGGCAGGCCTTCAAGGTGGGGGACAGGCCTTCAAGGGGGGAGGCAGGCCTTCAAGGGGGGGACAGGCCTTCGGGGGGGTGTGCAGACCTTGAAGGGGTGCAGGCCTTCAAGAGGGAGGGACAGGCCTTCAAGGGGGGGCAGGCAGGCCTTCAAGGGGGGGACAGGCCTTCAAGGGGGTGGGCAGGCCTTCAAGGGGGCGGTGGCCTTCGGGGGGGGGTGCAGGCCTTCAAGGGGGTGCAGGCCTTCAAGGGGGTGGGACAGGCCTTCAAAGGGGGTGCAGGCCTTCAAGGGGGTGCAGGCAGACCTTTAAGGGGGGACAGGCCTTTGGGGGGGACCCTGGTTTAGAAGTACACGGAGGGAATGGGGTGTTCAAAGAGACGTGCATATGCCAAACTTTGGGGGGGAAGAAATAATGGGTCTGAAAATAGAGGAGAGGGAGAGAGATGATGGACCATGGTATTTAGGGAGGGAGGGAAGGAACAGAAAGGGAGAGAAATTGGACACAAGGGATGGTGTGGAGGAGGGATAAAGATACTGGATAGGAGGGTAATTGGGAAAAGAAAGGGAGAGATGGTAGACTCTGGGGTTGTGGGGAAGGAGGGAGAGATGCCGGATGAAAGGGTAGTTAAGAAAAGGTGGATCTGTGGAGGGAGATGAAAAAAAGGAAAGATACCAGACTTCCTGGGGAGGGAAGGGAAATGGAAAGGGAGGACAGAGTTGGCAGATGGATGGTTAGCATGCAGAAAGAAGAAAGAAGGAGACCCTGGCAAGCAAGTTATCAGAAGAAAACCAGAGCCTTGGACCAACAAGATTTGAAATATAACCAGACAACAAAAGGTAGAAAAATTAATTTTATTTTCTGTTTTGTGATTACAATATGTCAGATTTGAAATGTGTATCCTGCCAAAGCTGTGGTGTTGGACTGCAAATGTGAGCTAGGATTTAACAGAGAGAGGAAAAGTCCTTTTTGTTTCTTTATTTTATTTACACCACAGCGCCAGTGTGGTTAGGAGAAGCCAAAGGGGGTGGAAAAGCTATAAAACCCACCAGGAGTTTTGAAAAAAATCACCCAACTGGGCAGGAAAATCAAATTGAAAAACCAATTCAATAGGCTGAATCAAATCGAAATTTTTTTTCCTGAATCTGGCAGCATTAGTTTGCGCTACTGTCTTAGACTTTAGGACCTGGGATTGTTGAGAGATGGCATCCTCAGTACTTTATAATACAAGTGAAACGAGGATTTGGTCAGACTTTTGAAGGGTCTGCAGAAAAAAAATATTGTATAGGCCGGGGACATGAGACAGCAGGAAATAGGAACTTTTCTTCCTTCTATTTTTGTGAATGGAAAGGCTGAGGATGTCGGAGAGTTCAGTTAAAATATGTGCTTTATAAGAAAATATAATAATGTGTTTTATAAAGTTTATAGCATAGCTGGCCTACCCAGTGAGGTGTTCCTAGTAGTGGTAGTGGTGGCAGCGTGTCAATGTGTTGAGAGGAAGAGGTGGTCTGGGAAATTCTGCTGAGCAAACTCTGGGCCCATTTCCACCCCCCAGTTAGTCCAATTCACTCAACTGGTTCACACACTGAGTGGGTCTTTGGGTGTTGTTTTGGGATCTCTTCCAGTGGTTTATCAGTATCTCCTTCTGGTCCAAGGAAGGAAACTTTGTTATCCTTAGCATTGACCTACAGAATATGTTTGTAACAGCGCTGCTTGTGTGGCATTAGGCTATGTAGTGATCGAAAGAAAAAAAAACAGACCTTTGCACATTTTTGCACTATATGGTGGGTGTATGAGGAGATTCACATTTCCTGCACAGCTAAGTCCATGTGAAGTTATCTTGTGCTGTATTTGACATCTAGCAAGGTCTCTGTTTGAAAGGAAAGGTCTAAAGTTAAAAATGAAGTGGCCAGAAGTTATGGTAAAAGCAGATAATGTAGCTGGTTTTAAGAAAGATTTGGACAAATTCCTGGAGAAAAAGTCCATAATCTGTTATTAAGACATGGGGGAAGTGTCTGCTTGCCCTGGATCGGTAGCATGGAATGTTGCTACTCTTTGGGTTTTGACCAGGTATTAGTGTCCTGGATTGGCTACCACGAGAATGGGCTACTGGGCATGATGGACCATTGGTCTGACCCAGTTAGGCTATTCTTATATTATGTTCTCATCTGTAGGGGCCTTTATTTTCACTTCTTATTTTAATGTATTTTTTTTCTGAGAACTTATCAGTGTTTTTTATAATGGGAACAAAAATGGAAGAGAATTAATGTGTGTGGAATGGGGTGGTAACTAATTTCTTCAGCTAAATAATTCAATCCACCTCAACCAGACATAGGAGAACTCACACACCATTCACACACCCTCCAACCAAAAACGTCAAAAGAAAAAAACTGTTCGACAACCTCCTAGCCATTCGAGCTGCAACACTCGACCCCCAACTCTACAACCTATTGACCTCGACCACAAACTACAAAACCTTCAAAAAAGAAATAAAAACCCTTCTATTCAAAAAACACATAAAACCGAACTAACACAATCAGAACTGTCCCAAGCATCACCTGCAACTACTCCATATGTACTTCTGATGTCATGACAATTCAGACATAATTTATGTTATGTTATGTTTGGAATATAAGAAAATTTTCACTGCCTGTTTCTATTCTGACCATTTATTCCGTTTCATGGTCATTGCAAAAAATATTTTTTTACATGGGAGGGTGTCAAAAAATGATGGGCCCCGGGTGCCACATATCCTAGGTAAGCCACTGTATACCAGCACCTACCACAGGAAGGCCTCCTAGGCACCACAAGTGTATGATTCTATAAAGGGTGCCTAGTGGTTTATAGAATCAGGCCCTTAGTGCACAAATGATGCGTACATGCAGATACTAAGATTATAGAATTAGGGGGTTTAAAGTACAACATATATACTTAAAATCATAATTTTACAATGAATAAAATCTAGGGAAGGTGAAAATGAAAAGTAGTAGAAAAGGAAGTGGGAACAGACAATGAACACTCCACTGAAGATCACTGATGTAAAACCAACTTGTTTATTTCAGAAAAGGATACAAGCAGAAGCTGTGGACCCAACACAGAAATGTGTTTTGGCGTCTGAGGAACGCCTGCATCAGGGGTCACTAAACATAAAAACATAACACAACATAGGGAAATGCAAGGTCATGCATGTTGGGAAAAAGAGCCCGATGTTCACTTACAAGATGGGGGGATCACCACTAGGGGTGAGTACCCTTGAAAGAGACCTGGGAGTGATGGTAGACACAACATTGAAGGCGTTGGCGCAGTGCGCCACAGCCTCAAGGAAAGCAAACAAAATGTTGGGTATCATTAAGAAAAGTATCACGACCAGGACGAAGGAAGTTATCCTGCCACTGTATCGTGCAATGGTGCGCCCACACCTGGAGTACTGTGTCCAGTACTGGTCGCCGTACCTCAAGAAGGACATGGCGGTACTTGAGAGAGTCCAGAGAAGAGCAACTAAGCTAATAAAGGGTATGGGGGACCTCTCATATACTGACAGACTGAAAAAGCTGGGGCTTTTCTCGCTGGAAAAGCGACGACTTAGAGGAGACATGATAGAAACCTTCAAGATCATGAAGGGCATAGAAAAAGTGGACAGGGACAGATTTTTCAAACTACGGGGAACCACAAGTACAAGGGGACACTCAGAGAAATTGAAAGGGGAGAGGTTTAGAACAAACGCCAGGAAATTCTTTTTCACCCAGAGGGTGGTGGATACATGGAACGCGCTACCGGAGGATGTGATAAGCAGAAGCACGCTACAGGGCTTCAAAGAAGGTCTGGACAGGTACCTGGAGGACAAAGGGATAGAGGGGTACAGATAAGAGTAGAGGTAAGGTTATAGGGATAGAATTAGAGGTAATTTATAAAATTAGTCAGAGACCACTGTTCAGGCAGTGGGCCTGATGGGCCGCGGCGGGAGCGGACCGCTGGGCGAGATGGACCTCTGGTCTGCCTCAGTGGAAGCAACTTCTTATGTTCTTATATTAAATCACATCATATAAAAATGTAAAAATTTTCATAAGCCATACAAATAAATCAATACCAGAGGCCAATCAAATAAATAAATAAATACATATAAATGCAATGAATGATAAATATGTCAAAGATATGTATATGTGACAAACAAAACATATGATAATGTATATGCAAATTCATAAAAATGAAACCAAACCTGTGGCGTATATGTTCACAGATCGTCTGATTTTCTTTTGTTTCTTCTCATTCAGCCCCCCTTTTTACCTTTTTTCTTACCAGCACTTCTTGGTGGTTTTTTCTGATGACAGTTTGCTTTTCTTTAGTTTTTCTCAGTCTTTTCCATGTCGGTTTTTGGGTTTTTTCACATTTCTATCACCTCCATCCATATCGGAGCCTTTTTTTCAGGCTCCGTTCATAGGCGCTTCTTTTTCTTATTGCTTCTTATTTCATCATTTTTATTATGTTGGCTCTTTTGGCTTATTTTCCCTTGGTGTGGTTTTTCTTCCCCCTTCCTCCCTTTCTTTTTTCTTTCTCTCTCTTTTTTCCTTCTTTTCTTTCAGCCCCCTTTTTTCTTTTTTTTTCTTTTTTTCCTCCTTACCTGTGGCTTTTCATATCTCTCTTTATACTCACCTTCCTCTTTCTTCAATTCAGGTTTTACAATGCATGAAATGTTACACTCGAGATTCTCTGTATTAACATTCAATAAAGTTGCTATTTTGTTATAAAGTTACTAGTGATACACTTGAGACTTTCTGCATTAACATTCTGCATGGTTGCTAGCTTGTTACAAAACTTGTTCTTTCAATCAAATAGCTTTTGAAGTTTGTTTACCCAGCTACATATTTTGTGCTCTTTTATTGTCTTATGTAAATATTATATTATGCTGTAGTTTTTTGAGAGTTTTTCTCCTGATGAAATATGGTATTTTGATGGTCCTATTTCCATATTTTTACTACACAGCTTTGTTTTATCCCAGACCTGTCATCTGTGAACATATACACCACAGGTTTGGTTTCATTTTTATGAATTTGCATATACATTATTATTCGTTGTATTTATATGTATTTATGTATTTATTTGATTGGCCTCTGATATTGATTTATTTGCATAGCTTATGAAAAATTTTTAATTTTTATATGATGTGATTTAATATGTTGTGTTATGTTTTTATGTTTACTGACCCCTGATGCAGGTGTTCCTCAGACGCCAAAACACAGTGCTGTGTTGGGTCCACAGCTTCTGCTTGTATTCTTTTCTGAAATAAACAAGTTGGTTTTACATCAGTGATCTTCAGTAGAGTGTTCATTGTCCGTTCCCACTTCCTTTTGTACTGTTTTATACCCATGGGTTCTCTATCCTGTTGGACTTTTTGGTATTTACATGAAAATGAAAAGTAGGCCTTTGCAAGTTTTAATGAATTATGCTGCAAGATTGATTGTGGGTGCTTCACTGATGGCACATAATACACCAATTCTGAAGCAGTTACATTGGCTTCCTGTACAACAGAGAGTACAATATAAAGTGCTCTTGATTGTATATCAGTTCTTATATCATACAGCCCCTGAATGTTTTTGAGATTTGTTGGAGTTGTATTGTCTAAGAAAGGAATTAAGATCTGCACAGGATATGAGATTGTCTTTGATGAAAGAGAGAAATGTGATACATACTAGGGTCAGGAATTCTCTGTTTTCAATAGTAGGAGTGAAATTTTGGAACTCATTGACAGGTCAGTTACGATTATGTAAACCCAGGGATACTTTTAAGAAACTTTTGAAAACAGTTATTTGTCAATGTGAACAAAAATACAGTAAGTATTTCTGTGATACTTTTAAAAACTCATGAAGATTTAGTTATAGGACAATGCATTTATGTGAACAAAATGCGCATGTTTATAGTGGAGGATGTAGGAGAGTTTGAGTCTGTTGTATTATTTATTTTGTATGTTTTGTAAACTGCCTAGATTTTAGGCGATATATACATTTTTAAAATAAATAATAAAATTTATCTTTATCAATAAGAATGTAGTCTTCATAGCATTGAATTATGTTTCTTTCCACACCTATGTTTTTCAGGCTTCCAGCTCTTCCCAGTACTTCTCCTTCAAAATCCATTCCAATCCCTCAGCCCTTTCGGCCAGTTGATGATGATCATCGGAATCAGTTTGGACAGCGGGATCGTTCATCCTCAGCACCAAATGTCCACATCAATACCATCGAGCCAGTTAATATAGATGTTAGTATCTTGGGCACCGTGTTCTCATTGCAGCAGGACACTATGACCTGCTTAAAATAGCTGCCTACATTCAGTAGACACAAACAAGATTATTGCAATAGGTTTTTGCAAATTATAATATGGGTAGAAGATGTGAAACTTGGAATATGGTTTCCAAAATAAAGAATGGATTAGATAAACAAATATGGTACAGAAAATAAAAAGGGTTATGATATAGCATATGGTATACAAAAACAAAGAGGCAATCAGTATGTGACTTAACTTGGCAATAGGGAGTGCATTAGTAGTAATTGTTCTAGTGCAATGTGTCTAATGGTTCTGAATGCTAGGATCTTGTATTTGAACCAGAAAGTTGCTTGCAAAAAACTGTTAATCATGTTTTCCAACTCCACCTCCTTCCCAAGTTGCTGCTTCTGCCCCCATAGTTTTTCTGCAAGCGAGTTGCTCAAAAGTGTTTTTGATCTGCTCTGTGGTTTTATTATTTTTGCTCAAGGATCTTTGGAGGCTCAGTACCTATAGATTTCCACTTGTTGGAACCTCTGCCTGGGAGAAGATGCAAACTCACGTGGTGGAAGTCTGATGCTAACAAGATCAGCCCCTCGGGGACACCTGGCTAACCAACCTGCTGTATTTTTTAGAGCTTGAAGGCTGTCCCCGGTATAGCTGGTTGCATCCTTGCTTCAATCAGGAGCTTGATTGCAGGCTATTTGGGCTTGACTGAGACTAATAGTGGGCCAGCTGCATGGTCCTCTTCCTTTTCACGGTGCAGTTCACTAGGAGTTGAGGTTCAGTCTGACCTCGGTCCTACTGGCAGCTAGAAGGCCAGGTTCATCCAGTGAATCTGTGAGGCAGCAGACAGGCATCACAAGGCATAGTAAGAAAGACTATTGAAGCCTATGGGAAAAATCAAGGGGGGGATGTGAGTCTCTAAAAGTTGATTTTGAGGGTTCCTGACCCCAGAGCCCAGGTTCCCTTCCTCCAAAACTCTTTTTCCTGAGAGGTTTTTTTTTTTCCTCTTCAAGGAGGTTTCCATGGGGCATTTTTGGCATGATTGTTCTGGCGGTGGTCATCTTGGATTTTAAACAATCTTTTTTTTTTTTTTTTTTTGCATCCATCTGCCTCAAAATCCCTCGCTTTTGCTCAAAATTGATGGGAATGGACTCCTCAGGCCTTTTTACCTCTATATCATGCCAGGTTTGCATTGGATGTCTGGCCAAACAGCAGGGGATGCCTGGGGATCCCCTGGAGGAAAGTCCCCAGGGGAAGAGACCCTTTCCAGGACCTTTTGAACAGTTGTGTGGAGGCTACGGAGCCCAGGAGGACCAGTAGGGGGTCCCTGCTTTAGTTGGAGAGACCCTTGGTAGGAGGCTTCACACCAGATTTTGTCTTATATGGAATGCTTATTTAAACTGCTAATGGTCCTCAACGGCTGTTAGCAGTGCACCAGTTGTGGCAGCGGCACATAGGTTCTTCCTCAACGGGTGCCCCAATCAGATGAGGATGCAGACTTGGACCAGGATGATCAGTTTGTTATGGACTGGGAGGATGGCATGTCCAATTCAATGCTACTTTTATCCCAGGATGAAGTCCCCTTGGCAGTCTGCTTCAAAGCAGGAGGACAGCGGTCAAGAGGTGGTGGTGACACTGGATCAGGTGGAAGACCCTACAGTGCGCCTGTTGTTCATGACCTCTGTGCTTTCGAGCATTATTTCCACCTCGCTGCAGAAGTTAAAGCTAGAAGTCCCACCAGCTTCTTCTCAATGCTCAGTTATGAGCAGTTCTGTGGCTCCATCTGCAATTTTTCCCTCATATCTGGACATCACTAAACTGGCCACTGACCATGGGGAGTTGCTAGATGGATCCCTTCAAGTGGCTAAACTATAGCCAAGCTGAATCTGATGGTGCCAGATTTCCAGCAGCTGTTTGTTCAGACAAAATTGGATTTGCTGGTGGTGCAGGTCATTAAATGAACTTCCCTTCCTAGAGAAGGAGGGGTGATGTTAAAGGATCCTCAGGACCACAAAATGGACTTGTTCCTCAAGGGTAAATTTGAAGCTTTGATCCCCAGAGATTAAGGCAGAATCAGCATCTTCCTTTGTGACACATGTTTGTCACTCTTGCCTGTCTGGGCCTCAAACCCGATAGCTGGGGAAGATCCCCAAATGCTCCTCTCTGGGGTGAATTATATTGCGAATGCTCTGTATGATCTCATCAGAGTTATGAGCAAGGTCTAGACCTATGCTTTCTCTGCCCAATGGATATTGTGGATCAGACAGCGGGCATGAGATGCTATCTCTAAAGCTACACTAAGCTGGTTTCCCTTTTAGGGGGGAGATGCTCTTTGGCAAGGACCTAGATGACCTGATGTTTAGTGTGATGGATTGTTGCCCCAAGTCCTTACCGGACAGCAGACCACGAATGGCCCGGAGTCCAGATCAGGGCAATTTTCAAGGCTCCTGAAGATTTCGTACATATTCAGGAAGTCAATTGATGCAAAGACCTTTTCAGGGATTGCATCAGAGAATCAGCGGAGGCAGTAGATAGCAAACCTCAAGATCTCACCTTTCCCCAGCCACTAAGAAAGTACGATGATGCCAAGCTAGAGGTCAAGCTCCCCCAGATAGGGGGCAGACTGCCTTTTGGTCGTTCTGGTTTCAGATTGGCGCAGACCACTGGGTTCTAGGCATAATCCAGGAGGGGTACAAAATCGAGTTCTGTGCTCCCCGTTTTCTAACATCACCATCTGGCTGGCTGGCTGGCAGGAGAGTGCTCTCAAAGTTCAGGCTATAGTGAAAAGGCTACAGGATCTATGGCCATAGAGCCGGTTCCGGATGCAGACTTGGGCTTTGGCATATACTCCATATACTTCATCCTGCCAAAGTAAAGCTCAGATGACTGCTGACTAATTCTGGACCTCAAGTCGGTCAATGCAGCTCTGAAGATACCACACATCCGAATGTTGATCATAGTGACAGTGATGCTGGGGAAATTTCTTGCCACCCTTGATCTGAGGATGGTCTATATTCACATTCCCATTTTCTCAGCCCTCAGGAGATACTCGTGACTTCATGTGTTGGAGCCACATTTTCAGTTCTCCACACTCCCCTTTGGTCTGACCACGGCACCTCACACCTTTACCAAGATGATGGTGATGGTAGCAGCGCATCTTTGCAAAGCTGGGATTCAGATGTACCCATATTTGGACAATTGGCTTATCAAAACTCCATCCAAGGAGGAAGGTGAGCTGGTGGTTTTGAGACTAGTGCAACTTCTCCAGAGCTTGGACTGGATAGTCATCTTCAAGAAGAATGGTTACTGCAGATGGGCAGACTAGATGGTCCATTTGGCCTTTATCTGCCATCATGTTTCTTTTATAATTTTTTATAATACAGGTCATACAGAATAGTAAAGAATAAGGATAGACAAAATCAGAAAATTTACAAAAAGAAAGGAATAACAATCTTTAAAACATAATATCCTTCTAGCCCACAAATTTGGAGGAGTTACTGTTCTATTACCCAATATTACAAAAAAGAAAAATATAAGCTCAGGAAAAACATACCAAGCTAAACCATTCACTTTGACTCCTAACCAAGATAATATCCATTTATTTATTATCTTTTTCTTGTTCTCGGAAACTTGCAAGTGTATTGGATCCCAAAATATATACTCTTTTTCCTGCAATTTAATAATGCACTTGCAAGGAAATTTTAAGAAAAAGTTAGCATCCAGAGCAAACACCCGAGGTTTCAATTGAAGAAATTCTTTCCTTCGATACTGGGTAGCTCTGGCATCTGCCATCATGTTTCTATGTTTCTAATAATCAGTTGGAACCTACTCAGTGTCTGGAATAGCTGGGAGTCGTGTTTGACATGGCCTTGGGCCAAGTGTTACTTTCAGAGCCACGCAGACTGAAGCTCCAGAAGCAGGTTTCGGAGCTACTCCAGAGACCTGCCCTCATGGTGTGGCATTTTGTGCAGGTCGTAGAGTTGATGGCAATCATGGATGTGGTTCCTTAGGTCAGAGCACACATGAAACCTCTCCAAGACTCTCTTCTCTCTCACTGGCCCCTTCAGTCAGATTTGCTACAACAGCTGCTCTCCTGGCTACCTACAGCGAAGAGCAACTGCGATGGTGGCTGAGTCCAGCTGTCCTTTCCAGGGGCATGCCTCTTTGCATCTCCTCCTGGGAGATACTAACGACCAATGCCATCCTTTATGGTTTTGGGGGGAGGGGTACTGCAGTGGACACCTAGCTAGAAGCGTTGCACTGTGGTTCAGTGGAAATGGTCCATAAATCGCCTGGAACTCAGAACTATTTGTCTAGCGCTAAAGGCACTGGAGAAGTTTCTGGAGGGCAAGGCAGTCTTCTCGGACAATGTGACAGCGGTAGCATATGTCAAGAGGCAAGGTGGTACCAGAAGCCCCCGTTGCATCTAGAAGTTCAACTACTCTTTTGGTGGGCAGATGCTCACTTATAGGCTCTCTCAATGGCGCATGTGGTAGGAGTGGAAAATGTGAAGGCCGACTTTCTCAGTCATTAGATTCTCAACCTGGGTGAATGCTCTTTGTCTTCGCATGCATTCGACGCCATAGTTCAGTGGTGGGGGCCTCCACAGATTGATCTGATGGGCTTGGCTGTGAATGCTAAGATGCCTTGTTTTTACAGCTGATGGACGCATTAGTCCAGCTGTGGTGGGGAATGAGGTCTTGTAAGTTTCCCCTGTGGTCCATTCTCAGTCATGTCATTCACAGGATTGCGACACATCCCGACTTGGTAGTTCTAGTGGCACCTGATTGGCCTTGCAGACCATGGTATATGGACCTAGTTCGTCTCCAGAAGGATGAAAGCCTCAGACCGCCAGTCCAAGTGGATCTCCTCACTCAGGAACTGGTTCCTAATCCGGTACAGTTTGGGCTTACAGCATGGCTCTTGAGTTGACAACGCAAAGATTATTCAGACGTAGTCATTACCATGTTGCTCAGAGCGAAGAAGCTGTCCATGGTGGCAGCCTATGCTAAGGCCTGGAAGACCTTTCAACACTGGTGTGTGTTGAAGATTGTAGAGCCCTGACAAACTCCGATTTAGATGGTCCTGGTTTTTTTTCAAGAGGGACTTCAGAAGGAGCTCTCAGTAGGTTCTCAAAGTGCAGGTACCAGGGCTCTTCTGTTTCTAAGCTCTAGGGGAATGAGGCTCCTTGGCCTTTCACCCAGATGTCACATGGTTCATTAAAGGGGTTCTATAGTTGTGCCCTTCGGTTCATTACCCTTTCCCTTCTTGGAACCTTAACATCATGTTGCAAGGTCTCGGTACTGCTCCATATGAGCCCTTATAGGAAGCTTCTCTCTTGGATTTTACAGTCAAGACAGTGTTCCTGGGTGAGATGGGCGAGATGGGTTTCTGAGCTACAAGCTCTTTCTTGCAGGGAGCCATTCCTTAGGTTCACAGAAACAGGGCTCTCCTTATGCACAGTCATAAGAATATAAGAACATATGCATTGCCTCTGCTGAGTCAGACCATAGGTCCATCATGCCCAGCAGTCCGCTCCCGCGGCGGTCCCCCAGGTCAATGACCTATAAGTGATCTATTACTCTAAAGCATTTATACTGTATAGTACCCCTTTAATTGTACCCTTCAATCCCCTTTTCCTTCAGGAACTTGTCCAGTCCCATTTTGAAACCCAAAATCGTACTCTGCTCTACCACATCCTCTGGAAGCGTGTTCCAGGTGTTCATCACCCTCTGAGTGAAGAAGAACTTCCTGGCATTTGTTCTGAATCTGTCTCCCTTCAATTTTTCCGAATTCCCTCTAGTTTTTGTTGCCCCCGCCAGTCTGAAGAATCTGTCCCTCTCTACCTTCTCTATACCCTTCATGATCTTGTAAGTTTCTATCATATCCCCTCTAAGTCTCCGCTTTTCCAGGGAAAAGAGCCCCAGCAATCTCTCAGCATACGAAAGGTTCTCCATGCCCTTTATCATTTTTGTTGCTCTTCTCTGGACCCTCTCCAGTATCGCCATATCCTTCTTAAGGTAAGGCGACCAGTTTTGAACGCAGTACTCCAGATGCAGTCGCACCATCGCCCTATACAGCGGGAGGATAACTTCCTTGCTTCTGGTAGCGATACCTTTCTTGATAATGGCCAACATTCTGTTTGCCTTTTTCGAGGCCGCGGCGCATTGTGCCGCCGGTTTCATTATTCTATCCACCCTAACCCCCAAGTCCCTTTCTAGGTTGCCTTCCCCCAATAATATCCCCCCCATCGTATATTTGTACATCGGGTTTCCTTTCCCCATGAGCATGACTTTACATTTTTCTACATTGAAGCTCATCTGCCATTTATTTGCCCACTCACTCAGTTTGTTCAGGTCCCTTTGAAGTTCTTTACATTCCTCAACAGTTCTAACCTTACCAGAGAGTTTTGTGTCGTCCGCAAATTATATAATTTCGCACTTGGTCCCTGCTTCCAGGTCATTAATAAATATATTGAACAGCAGCGGTCCCAGCACTGACCCTTGTGGGATGCCACTCGGGACCCCTTTCCAGTCAGAATAGTGACCTTTCACTCCCACTCTCTGTTTCCTGTTCGCCAGCCAGTTTCTAATCCATCTGTGTATGTCCCCTTCCACACTGTGGTTCCACAGTTTCCTTAGTAGGCGCTCGTGAGGCACCTTGTCGAAGGCTTTCTGGAAGTCCAGGTACACTACGTCTATGGGGTCACCTTTGTCCAATTGCTCGCTTATCCCCTCAAAGAAATGCAGTAGGTTCGTTTGGCATGATCTACCATTACAGAAACCATGCTGGCTTGTTCTCATCAGCTTATTTTTTTCTATATGCTCATTGATACTGTCCTTGATTAATGATTCGGCCATCTTCCCCAGAACTGAGGTTAAGCTGACCGGTCTATAATTTCCTGGGTCGCCTCTAGATCCTTTCTTGAAGATGAGTGTAACATTCGCTATCCTCCGGGATTACCCCTGTTTTCAAGGATAGGTTTTAAATCTGCTGTAGTAACTCCGCTATTTCGTCTCTAAGCTCTTTTAGTATTCTGGAGTGGATTCCGTCTGGGCCCGGAGATTTGTCCGTTTTTAGTCTATCTATCTGTTTGAGTACATCCTCGAGGCTTACCTCCATGCACAATAATTTGTCCTCTTGGTCCCCCTTGAAGAATTTTTCGGGTTCCGGCACGTTGGATGTGTCCTCTTTTGTGAGTACTGACGAGAAGAACGTGTTTAATCTGTCCGCCACCTCCCTTACCTCCTTTACCACTCCCTTCCTCCCTCCCTCATCCAGGGGTCCCACCTCCTCCCTCGCCGGTTGTTTTCCTTTCACATATCGAAAGAATGGTTTAAAATTCCGTGCCTCCTTGGCAAGTCTCTCTTCATACTCTTTTTTTGCTGTTCTGACCAAGCGGTGACATTCTTTTTGATGCTTCCTGTGCTCTTTCCAATGTTCCTCGATTTTATCCTTTTTCCACGTCTTGAAGGATTTTTTCTTGTCTCCTATCACCTTCTTAACTTCGTTGGTTAACCATGCTGGGTCTCTCGCTTGATTCTTTCTGCACCCCTTTCTGCAGTCCCGTTTTCTTACCAAAGGTAGTCTTTTTTTTTTTTTTTTTTTTTTAATATTTCTTTATTCATTTTTAAACTTTCAACAAGACTTTCCATATCAATTAGAAAGTCTGCTTGTCCGCTTTTTGCTCTACGGGGTCTATGAAAATGGATAAAGTGTTGCATTTGATGGATGTCAAGTGAGTGTTTTTTTGGTACCTCAAAGTTACCAACGAGTTTCGCCTTTTGGATCAACTTTTTGTTCTCACCAGTCATACCAAGAAAGGGAAGCCTCGATTTCCAGATGGATTAAAATGGCCATTTCCTACGCATTTGTGGGCTGTGGTAAACAACCACCGATCACATTGAAAGCATACTCCATGAGACGAGTTGCTTCCTTGTGGGTGGAGACTAGGGCTATCTCGCCCAAGGAGATTTATAGAGTGGCTACATGGTCTAGCCTTCATATATTTCCAGGTTCTATAGGGTGGACATAGCAGCTGGGAAGGATGCTACTTTCAGGGCCTCCATCTTAAAAGGCAGGTGCAGTCGGCCACCCCTAGACTGTGGGGACTGCTTTGGTCCCTAATGTTCAAGACCACTAGACACATTGAACTAGAAAGAAAGATTAAGTTCTTACCTCAGTAATCTTCTTTCTTGTAGCTATGTCTAGTAATCCTGAAGCCCAACCCTGCCTTCTGCCTGAGGATCAATCTGGATTGGAAAAATTTTCTGTTTCTCAGAGGAGCTGAGAAACATCCCCCCTTCCCCCCGAAACATGATGCATAGGTAAATAATCATGACCATATAGTCTGGTTTAAGTCTCAGCTTGTTAGCAGGTCATGCGGGTAGCTACAAGCTCTATACATATTTGGTGTTGGTTGCACAAATTTGAATGTTATAATGTTATCTCCTATGTTTGTTACAGAGCAAAACAAAATTGTAGTGCCAGGCATTTCCCCCCGTTTTCTTCCTTCCTGTTATGTCTTTTATTACAATGCTATTTGACTTGCTTTTGTACAAACTGAAGGGGCAGGAGCAGCTCCCTGGGAAGGAGATGGTGTTGGAAAACATGATTGACAGATTTCTGCAAGCAACTTGCTGGTTAAGATATAAGACCCTAGCGTTCAGGACTACTAGACACATCTACAAGAGAGAAGATTACCAAAGTAAGAATCTAATCTAATCTTTTTTTTTCTTTTTTTTTTTAATGACTAGTTTTGCTATTATATATGCATGGACTACATTTTTGTCTTCTTTTATTTTAGGACTTGATTATAGATCAGACTCTTCATCGAAGTGAAGCTTGTAAGTTTTTCTATGTATATATTTATTTGTGTTTGGTAACTGGGATAGTCCTGTGCAGCAATGAAAAAAAGGGTGTTGAAATGGTAAAGGATCTATGTTTTTGAGGTATTTTAGCGAAGGAAAGAACAGAAATGGACCCCATAGGTCACCAAAGAGGTAGAAGAAAATTGCTTGCAAAAATACAGACAGACATGTAAAAATGAAAACAAATTAAAAAAAAAAAAAAAAAAAGTGAGAAGATAAAGCAAAATTTCCTAGAAAAATAAAGAGAAACAGGAAAGGCTATTCAAATGGGGGAATATATTGTGCCAGTTATTAAAGCAGGGGATAAAGTGTTTTAGATAAGTAAATTAAACTAGGCCAAAATATAGAGGAATTATTAAAATAAAAGGAAACTAATGGATATAGGAATCTTTTTACTATGCCATGATAAAAACTGGCCTTAATGTATCCTTACACATATCTTTCCCATGTACTAAGGCCATTTTTACTGCAGCTGTAAAATGGCATTTCCACCACCTATATGAGCACTTACCACCACCTATTTTGTAGGCCATAGGGGGCTATCCGTGGTCTAATCAGTTTGCATGCATTAATGTAAATGCCCGAACTTGTTAGCACAAGAATGCCCACTCTCTGTCTGACAGTCTTCCTCAAATTAAAAAAAAAAAATGAACATACATGTGAGGGAGGGAGTGTCATAGTAGCAAGAATCCCTAGAAACACCTCTTCACTGATGTGGCTGTTAAGTTACCGTCCAGCAGGTGGCACCAAATTGAGGAATGTTAAACTGGTTGGTCAAAGGGGCAGGGCTCAACAGGGAGCAGAAAGTAAAAACCCTCTGGCAGGATAGAGCAGAGAGGCCTTGAATTTAGAGGCTTCCAAGAGGTAATTCTTGAGTCAAGAGGACTCCTGTGTAAGGACAAGCCATAGTACCTGAAGAGACTGGACCAGGGAAGGGTTAACATATTTGTTAAGTCAAAAAAAGGACACAAGACCCAGCCCTGTCCATGCCCCACTTGTCCCACCCATAGTACACTGCCATGCTCCTGCATTCCACTAGTCTCACCCCCAACTCTCCCCCTCCCCAGTGCAGCCTCTCTCTCTCCATCCCTCCACCTGGGCCATCCTGGAGTTGAATATTGCTATCTGAGTCTCCCCTGTCCTCACATACCTCCTCTGCCACTGCATTTTCAAACTTCAGGCAACCTACAGCATTAGGGATATGATCTTGCTGTCATTGGCCTGTATGTAATATGTTTGTATGTATTATTGTGATCCAGTTAGGTTCTAAGCGGGATATAACTGTTAAAGAAGTAAGCACAGTGATTGTGCTTGGTGTAGCTGCCAAAGAAGTTGGTTTAAAGCAGTGGTCTCAAACTTACTGCCCACGGATCGCATGCCTTTTGTGGCCCGTGGTCTGTACGCGATCTTACACGCTGGACAGGAAGAGAGGCTCCGGCGCCAGCTGACTTGAAACTTCCTGCTGCCCTCGCGTATGCTGGGATTCCTGCCTTTGCTTATCTGCTGAGTCTCATTACCTCCTTTCTCTAGCCTGCCACAGCTGATCCAGGGGTGCGAGATGAGACGAAAGCAGGAGTCCCGGCATACGCGATGGCAGCAGGAAGTTTCAAGTCAGCTAACGCCAGTGCCGGAGTCTCTCTTCCTGCCCAGTGTGCGAGATCGCGTACAGACCATAGCCCACAAAATAGAGGTATTGCTGGGGAGGAAGGAAGGGAGAAGGGGTACTGCTGGACAAGGGGAGCAGGGAAGGGAAAAGGTGCTGCTGGACAGGGGGGAGGTAAAAGGAAGGGAGAAGGGTTGCTGTGGACCTGGCAGAAAGGGAGGGAAAGGAAAGGTGCAACATACTGGAGGGGAGGGTGAGATGGTGCATGGGGAGAAAGCATGTTGGGTTGGGTGTGGGAAGGAGGGATGCCACTAAGGGAAGAGGCAAGGACAGAGAGAGGAAGCGTGCAGCAGGGAGAAAGTGTTGGACTCATGGAGAGGGCAAGATGGATGAGGAAGACAGACAGAAAGGAAGGAAGGAGAAATGTTACACTGGGGAAGGGAGAGAGGGCAGAGAGTGAAAAGTTGGACTCATGGAGGGAGAGAGAAATGTTTGGTTGAGAGAAGGAGGACCAGAGGAAAAGCATGCAGGAGGAAGAGAGAAAAAAATGTTGGACTGGTGGAAAAGAAGGAGGCCAAAAAGGAGAAAGGGAAAGAGAAATGTTACATGGGGGGGGGGGGGGAGGAGGGAAGGAGAGGGATAGCAGACCATGGAAATAAGGAGGGAAGGAGAGAGAGATAGGAAGGGAAGGTAATACATGGAAAAGTAGATTTTGAGAAGAAAGCTGAAAAATTGAATGTTAAGTTAATGCCAAAGATGGATGCAAATTAATTTCCTTAGAAGAATCAGGGATTATAAATATCAAAAAATGGGAAATCAGAAAATAATTTAGAATACAAAAAACGAACTGACTTCTATGAAAAGCTGTCTGTGGAGAGTGATCAGTTGTGTATATAAAGTGCTCAGAGATATGAAACTCCAAAGTGAAGGCTGAAAAGCCACCCTTCACAAGGAGTTCACCTTCCAGTCATTGTAACCTCTTATATCACTGATCACTCTCTGAGACTAGGAGGTTTGTGTCTTATAATCTTTTAATCGTTCCAAAATTCTGAGAGTACTATCTTCTCTTAGTATTCCAAAGCATGATGTGCAACAATCACTGAGTTGATTTACTATAATAAACTGTGTATAAAAGATGTATGTATAAGTGTAGTATAAAAGATGGATGTATAAGTGTAGTATAAAACAGTGATTCCCAACCCTGTCCTGGAGGACCACCAGGCCAATCGGGTTTTCAGGCTAGCCCTAATAAATATGCATGAGAGAGATTTGCATATGATGGAAGTGATAGGCATGCAAATTTGCTTCATGCATATTCATTAGGGCTAGCCTGAAAACCCAATTGGCCTGGTGTTCCTCCAGGACAGGGTTGGGAACCACTGGTATAAAAGATGAATGCAAGGCAGAAAGTGAAGATGGAGAGAAAAACAGACAATGGACAAGAAGGCCTTGGAAACATAGTTAAAAGCACAGAAAAATAAAGTCACCAGACAACAAAGTTTAGGAAAATGATTTTATTTTCAATATAGTGATTAAAATGTGTCAGTTCTGAGAAAGGAAAGAGTGAGGGCCGCAGAAAAAATAGTTAATGTTTTTTTAAAGAAATGACAATTTTGCATGTGGTAAAACTCTTTATAGGTTATAAATCTTTCCTTTAACAGTTAAAGGAAAGATTTATAAATTATAAAGAGTTTTACCTCATGCAAAATTGTAATTTCTTTAATAAGACATTAACTATTTTTTCTGCAGCCCTCCAAGTACCTGCAAATTCAAAATGTGGCCCTGCAAAGGGTTTGAGTTTGAGACAACTGGTTTAAAGGTAGAAAGCTACTGTGGGAAAGTAAAAGTAAAGTTTTGGCAGATGAGATCAGAGCAGTCAAGAAAATCTGGTTCAGACTACAGAGTGGAGCAGGAGCTAGGTGTCCTGAAACAAGGCTAGCTCATGAATGCACAGCAGACTAGAGCAGTGGTTCCCAACCCTGTCCTAGAGGACCCCCAGGCCAATCGGGTTTTCAGGATAGCCCTAATGAATATGCATGGTGCAGATTTGCATGCCTGTCACTTCCATTATATGCAAATCTCTCTCATGCATATTCATTAGGGCTAGCCTGAAAACCCGATTGGCCAGGGGGTCCTCTAGGACAGGGTTGGGAACCACTGGACTAGAGGGAGTAAGAGACTCCAAACTGTGGAAAAGATAGAAGCAGCTGCATTGTAAACTGCAACTGGAGTAGTTGGAAGTCCTGGAGTGGAATTGTTGTTTTAAACTTTTTCATTCCAAGATATACTTGAGGGAGATCAGTCTGTTCATCAAGTGAGAAGTGAAGAAGTGAGACTCCAGGATGAGTGTAGGCCCAGGAATGAGAGGACACCTGGTTTAACCCTTCAGCAGTGTCCTATGAATTCAGAGGACTACTGGCTCTGGGAGTGGGCACAGTTAATGAACAGGAAAAGGCCATAAAGAGGGCCATGAAAGTCACAAAGGTTGACTGACTGACAAGGAATTAGCTAGGCTAGCCAAAGATACATCAGGAGGAAGAAAGATAAAGGAGCCTCCAAGAGGGAATAAGCTAAGTTTATTTATTTATATCCCGTCCTCCCAGAAAGCTCTAGATGAGTTACAAGAGAACATATGTAGTTTCAGAAACAGTGGGGAACCTATTTACAACACACAGGAGCAGAGCAAAACAGGCAAGACAATCAGATGGCATACAATGATTGATCATGGGGAATACATGCATAATGAGTCAGTTCACATACAGGTTTTTAGTCCACGCATAGAATATCAGGTCTGTGATTGGGTCTTTGGAAGAGGAAGGTTTTTACTGCTTACCTGAAGTCCATCAGTCTATCCAGAGACCTGATCTGCGTGGGCAGCAAGTTCCATAGTATGGTGAGGAAGTGGGTATAGGAGCGCTTTGTTGCTGTTTCCAGTAGGAGGGATCTTGTGTGTGTGTGGGGAAGGGGACGGGGAATAATGAGCCATTTCTCATTTTCTGAGCGAAGGGAATGGCTAGGCGTGTAAGATTGCAGTTTGTCAGATGTATCTTGGTGCCTTGTGGTGAAAGTTTTTATAACCTTATTTTACCTGGGATCTTTATTTGTACTGTACAGCAGTGTTCTTCAACCTTTTTACACGTATGGACCGGCGGAATTAAAAAAAATTATTTGGACTGGCAAACTACTAAGACTGAAATAAAAACCACTACCCTCTGCGTCCTTGTCCCTTTGTACCCCTGTGATCAGTATTGCCCTCCTGTGTCCCCATCCCTTCTTCATCCAGCATTCCCCCCTCTGTGTCTGTCCCTATTTTCCATGCACAGCATCTCTTCTCTAGGCATTATCTCTCTTTTCTTTTCTGCCCAGAGCCCAGGCCCCCCACCCTATGGCTTGTATGCCTTCCTTGCTCTCCCCCTGTTGTTAGCATCTCTCCCTCCCTGAGTCCACCAAGTCACTCTCTCTGCCTTCTTCTCCACTGTTCTCCCCACAGTCCAGCAGCATCTCTCCTTCTCCCTCCCTCCCTCCGTTTAGGTCTAGTAGCAGCCCTCCCTTTCTTTTCTTCTGTCCATCAGCAGCTCCTCCTTCACTATTCTCCATTTCCAGTCCAGTGTGGCAACTTCCCTGACCAGCAGAAGCAGTTCCCCCTTCCCCCCAACAAGCTCTTGCTCCCCCTTTTCCTTTCACCCCTAACATCAGCAGCTTCCCCTTCATCATCCTCCATTTCCAGTCCAGTGTGGCACCTCTCTCTCTCTCTCTTTTTTTTTTTTTTTTTAATCTTTATTAGTGCAACAGTATAATCACAAGAAGAACCACTAAAAGGTATAGATAATAATAATAATAATAATTTATTTCTTATATACCGCTATACCATGAAGTTCGAAGCAGTTTACAATAAAGATACATTTGACAGTACATGGGATAGAAACGGTTTACAATAAAGATACATTTAGTCAGTACATGGGATGCAAGTGGTTTACATTAAAGATTCATTTTGTCAGTACATGGGATACAAGTGGGTTACAGTAAAGATATATTTTGTCAGTACATGGGATGCAAGTGGGTTACAATACAAGTGGTTTACTATCAAGGTGCATTTTGTCAGTGTAAGGGATACAGGTGGGTTACCATAAAGATACATTTAGTCAGTACATGGGTTACAATAAAGATACGTTTTGTCAGTACATGGGGTGCAGGTGGGTTACAATAAAGATACATTATGTCAGTACATGAGATTCAAGGTGGAAAGTATAATTAGTTTCGGGCCTTGGAATTAGGGGGCAAGGTGGAAGGGTCATGGCGAAGAAGAGTTGGGTATGGGAATTTAGAATTTGTTAAACAGTCGAGTTTTCAGGGATTTTCTAAAGTCTGCGTATGTAGTGGCCTCACATATGGGCTTTCCAAGCCATGTGTTCAGCCTAGCTGCCTGGAATGATAACATTCTATCTAGAAACTTTTTATATTGGTAAGATTTCAAGGAGGGGTAATTAAATAGGTTTGTTCTGCGAGTGTTCTTGTTGGACTCGTTGGGGGAGAACTGGGAGATTAGGTAAGCTGGAAGAATCCCAAAGACAGCTTTGTAGCAAAAAACAAGCAAACTTGAAGAGGACTCTGGATTCTGCGGGTAACCAGTGGAGTTTCTGATAATAAGGGGAAATGTGTTCCCATTTTTTTAAACCGTGGATTAGTCGGATCGCGGTGTTCTGAATTAATCTCAGCTTGTTGAGGTTCTTTTTATAAGCTCCTAGGTATATGATGTTACAGTAATCTAGGGTGCTTAAGATGGATGATTGTACTAGTAAACGGAAGGACTTTTCATCAAAGAATTTTTTAATAGTGCGAAGTTTCCAGAGGACCGAAATACATTTTTTAAACAGTAGGTTTGTGTGGTTTTCCAGGGTTAGGTGTTTGTCAAGTTTGTCAGAATCTTTATGGTTTGGTCAATTTTGTATTCTCGGCTCTGTAGATGAATTGAATTTTCTTTTATCTTTTCGTTGGGTGATGCCAGGAAGAATTTGTTTTTTTTCTGTGTTGAGTTTCAGTTTGAAGGCCATCATCCAGCGCTCTATTTGATATAGTAACAATATAGGAAAGCAGCCAACTATATAGGTTTCCACTCAGATGTCAGACCCAAAAGAAATAAAATAGGACTAGCAAATAAGCAAAAATGTAATCATGGAAAACCAATGTGAAGTCGTGACATACATGCTGCAGTTTTCCTTATTTTTATACATAAAGCAAACCTTCCAATCAACCAATGTCTGATCTACACTATCATAAGAAAAGAAAAACAACCCCCCCAGCACTCACACTACAGGCATCCAACAACCACTCTCTCCCCCCATCCCACTCCAGCTCCCCAATGCTGTTGAGAAAAGAGAAAAGAAAAGCGGTGACACCGTAAGAAACAGAAATAGACTCCCAGGTAAGGCAAGGCCAACCTCAAAACATGCCCAAGAGCATTCATACAACCAAGCATTGCTGCCAGGCATCTCTCTATCCCATTCAGCACCTTCCCTTACCCGGACTAGCAGCAGCTCAGTGTTTTAACTTGCCTGCAGCATTGTCAGTAGTGTTAGTGTCAGCAATATCAGTAGCTTAGGCAGCCTTGTGTCCTTTGATGGGTCGCACCCGCCTCTGAGGAAAGAGGAAGTTGCATCATCAGAGGCTGCCTAATTGAATCACTGCACTGAGCTACTGGCACTGCTGCAGGCAAGTTAGAATACTGAGAGCTGCTGGGAGGGGAGGAAGCCACTGTTAGTCTGGAGGCTGGGAAGAGAGCCACTGCTATTCCGGGGTGGGGGGAGAGCAAAACGTTGGCTGCTGCACAAGAGGGAGGGAGCCACACGGGTACCCAGCTCATCAGGCCACAGATAGGCATATTTTTGCAGACTGGCACCGGTCTATGGACCGGCGGTTGAAGAACACTGCTGTACAGCATTCACACTATATGCATCAAAAATATAATGCTGTAATACTTCTTATTATTTTTTACTGTGGTTTTTTTTAAATATTTTTTTTATATGGTTTCTTAATGCTCTATCACTCTGGTTAAAACATATTTAGAAAGATTTCCAATGTCAACAGAGAATATTTCAATGTTATCATTCAGCGAAATGGTTATTAAAAACAATTATTTTGTATTTGAGGATGATTGGTATCTTCAGCAAAGGGTATAGAATAGGGTCCGAATATATCCCTTATTCACTCAAAAACAAGCCCCACACGGACAAACGATACACACACCCAGCAACACTACAAGGCCTTACTTACAACCCACAACATTCACACTCCACAAAGAGAAAGGGAAAAAGGAAAAAGAAAAGAAGTGGAGAAAAAGGCTTCAGTTCAGCTTCATCTGGCCAAAAAAACTCCACTCCTACAAAAGCTGTTTATGTGTAAATGCAGAAAAATAGTCCAAGAAAACAAGGCAACTAAAGTAGCCTGCCAGGTGGTATCAAACGGCACGCCTAATACAGATGAAAGTCACTGACTATTTTTCAGCATTTACACATAAACAGCTTTTTTAGGAGTGGAGTTTTTTTGGCCAGATGAAGCTGAACTGAAGCCTTTTTCTCCACTTCTTTTCTTTTTCCTTTTTCCCTTTCTCTTTGGGGAGTGTGAATGTTGTGGGTTGTAAGTAAGGCCTTGTAGTATTGCTGGGTGTGTGTATCGTTTGTCCGTGTGGGGCTTGTTTTTGAGTGAATAAGGGATATATTCGGGCCCTATTCCTTGAGTATTTATTTCTAGTGGCCACAGTGGCCCCCATGATTGCCTGCCTGTACATGACGGAGTTTGAGTGTAAATATGTATATCACAGCCAATACAAAGGAAAAATCATATCATGGAAACGGTTCATTGATGACATTATTGTAATTTGGAAGGGATTTTTTACATACATCAATCGAGTGGACAATAATATTAAATTTGACAGTAAATGAGACAGAAAACAATACAATTGTTAGACATTACCATATCAGATGTAGGGTATTCAACAGACCAGTATAGAAAAAGCACCGACCGAAATTCGTTGCTGCATTATAGCAGCTTTCATCCAAAAAAATATTTGGGATAGTATACCGGTGGGTCAGTTCATGTGGGTCAAGAGATTATGCTCTACATCACAGAAGTTTCAGTACCATGCTCAAAACCTGGCTGAGAGATTTCATGAATGAGGATATTCTCAAAATACTATAAAAATCAGCATATAAGGCTAAATTTTCACATAATTCATGGCAAAAATCTGAGTATCTACAGCAATCAGAACAAGATACGCTAGTTTGTGTACTCCCATATTCGTCAAATTCTCATCTAATACAAAAAAATCATTAAAAAATTGGCATGTCCTTGGCATACACCCATAATTAAAGATGTTGCCCAAATTTGCTTACACACAGGCCAGTAATCTGGGGGAGTTGTTCAAGAAGAATAAGAATTTTATTGATCAAAACCCAGGACATAACTAATGTGGACATTGCACATTTTGTGAGTTATCAATGCAGACAAGAGAGGTAATGATACCACATACCAACCGAAGTTTTAAGTTACGATAGCAGACTGACTGTACTATGGCAGGAGTGATCTACTGCATAGTCTGTCCTTGCGGACTTTATTGTATTGGTCAGATGAAGAGATCCATCAAAGTAAGAATAGTAGAGCATCTTAGTACAATAAGAACTGGAAAAATGGAAGCTCTATAATAAAACTCTAAGCGCGCATGCGCACTTAGGACTGCGTGTTCCCTGCCACTGTGGTCTCTGGGTCCGTGCCGAATTCCATTTTTGAACACGGAGGCAGGAATCATGCCGGCGACTCCCCCCTCCTGCCCTCACTCCGTCTCACTCCATCTAACAGGAACTATTCTGCGGCCCGCAGTCTGGCTGGCTCCCTTACCCTTGCTGAAGTTATTTTTAAGTTCAAAGAGCCGCTCCTGCATCTGAAGCCTCTCTGACGTCACGTCAGAGAGAAGGCTTCCTATGCAGGCGCGGATCATGAGAGGAGCTGCCGCGGCAGCTTTAAACTCAAAAATAACTTAAGCAAGTGTAAGGGAGCCGGCCAGAAACCCTGCTGTACAGGGAAGTGGGGGAGAGAGAAATGCTGCTGCTGCACAGGGAAGGATAGGAGGGAAATGCTGCTGCAGCACACGGAAGCGGGGTGGGGGGAGGGAAATGCTGCTGCAGCACAGGGAAATGGAGGGGGAGGGAATGCTGCTGCTGCACAGTGAAGTGGGGTGGGGGAGGGAAATGCTGCTGCTGCACAGAGAAATGGAGGGGGAGGGAATGCTGCTGCATAGGGGAGGGGGAGGAAAATGCTGCTGCTGCACAGGGAAATGTAGGGGGAGGGAATGCTGCTGCTGCACATGGAAGTGTGGGGGGAAAGGGAAAGAGGGTCAGGGAGCGAACTTGCTTTGCTTTGGGGGGAGGGGTGTGCTGGGGGGCAGGGAGCTTTGCTTTGCAGGGGGGAGACAGAATGGGGCCATGGAGAAAGACAAAGAAAGGCAGGCAGGGGGGCCACGGAGAGAGACAGAAAGACAGGCAGGCAGCGTTTGAGAACAAAAGACAGCGGGCAGGGAGAGAGACAGAAAGAAAGACAGACAGACAGCGGGCAGGGAGAGAGACAGAAAGAAAGACAGACAGACAGGGGGCCAGGGAGAGAGACAGAAAGAAAGACAGACGGACAAAGGAAGCCAGAGAGAGAAAGACAGACAGACAGCGGGAGGAAGAGAGACAGAAAGAAAGAGACAGGGGCAGGGAGAGAGACAGACAAACAAAGGGGGCAAGGAAAAGAGACAGACAGAAAGAAAGACAAACAGAGAGTGGGAGGGAGAGAGACAGAAAGAAAGGAAGAAAGACACAGAGGCAGGGAGAGAGACAGAAAGAAAGAACGATAGAGAGACATATATTCTAGCAGCCATTAATGTAACGGGCTTAAACACTAGTCATTCAATAAAAGATCTGAGGTTCGTGGTATTAGTGAAAGTGCATCTACAATATGGGGGAGATATATCTAGCATATTGTTACAGAAAGAACAGAGGCTCATTTACGAATGGGGAACAGTGAGCCCCTATGGATTAAACCATGAAATAGAATGGCCAGTAAAATAAAAAGTAAATTGAAAATTATACAGTAACAGGACATCCAAGTATAGGGCAGGTTTTCCCTATAAAGAAATGGAATCTCCTGGACTGAAGCTGATTTTAGGGTTCCCTGATTGGCTGGTGATGTATCATGTGACTTACAGCAAGTTCAAAGCACAGTTGCCTGTTACCAATCAAGATTTCTAATAACCCAAGCACTGCGTGCTGCTAACAATGGCAATTCAGATTGAATTGAAGTAAAATATGGGTAAGAGATTAAGTATAAGATTGATATAAAATCGAAATAAGATAATTTAAAGAAAGTATAAGGCAGTGAAAGTTCATTGCACTGTGCATTGTGATTTTCAATGAAATTCAATTTATACAGAGTCTCCCTGACAATGTAATACGAAACCAAGAATGGTACCTCATCCTCCCCGTGGAAACCGACATGTGGAGTTCCACAAGGCTCCCCCCTATCCCCTATCCTCTTCAACATTTATATGTCCTCCCTGAACCTCCTCCACCTATCCCCCCTAGAAACACTCTACACTTACGCTGACGATATCCTGATCCTCCTCGAGACCGACGCAAACCTCGCCAATCTCGCAGCAAACATCTCTACATGCATAACCAAACTTCAATCCTGGGCTCTTGCTGTACAAATGAAACTAAATGAATCCAAAACCAAACTACTTTGGCTTGGCCCCAAACTTGATCATTCACCCACCTCCATCCCACTGCCCACAGGCACCTCCCTACAACTAGAGTTCTCTAGCAAAGTTCTGGGCATCACCATAGATTCCTCGCTATCCTTCAACGACCACCTCAACTCCCTGATAAAAACATGCTTTCACAGCCTTCACATGCTGAGGAAAGTGAGGTCCTGCTTCCACCAAAAACACTTTGCAGTACTCGTACAGTCCATCATCCTCTCCAGATTGGACTATTGCAATTCCATCTACCTTAGCTTAACAAAGAAAAGCCTCCACAGACTCCAATTAATCCAGAACACCGCGGCCAAACTCATCTTCTCAAAAAGCAAATTTGACCATGCCTCTCCACTCCTGTCCAAGCTGCACTGGCTTCCTGTCATCTCCAGGGTACATTTTAAATGTGCCTGCTTAACCTTCAAGATGCTCCACGGCATCCTTCCACCTCTTATTCCTCTATCCTGGAATTCCTCAAATCCATTCTCCACCAGATCCACGCAAAAATTAAAACTATCCTTCCCCTCCTCAAAGGGTATCTCCCTCGTCGGTAAACTCGGGTCCTCCCTCCACTTCAGAATCGCTCAGCTCTGGAATAGTCTCCCTTCCCCTCTCCGCAACTTGAGCCCCCTTCTACCATTCCGTAAGCTTCTGAAGACTTGGCTCTTCTCCAAAACGTAACCCGTCCCCTCCCTACTATTATCACACCTAACCTCTCTCTTACTTACTTTATAAACCCACTGGAGTTCCGCTGCTTCCTAACCATGTAAACCGTGTCGAGCTCCACCTGTGGAGATGACGCGGTATATAAACCCAAGATTTAGATTAGATTAGATTAGATTAGACTGAAGGTTTTAGTATAATTTCCTGATTTTGCACGAGCACTTTTGTATAAATGAAAAACTGTGAACTGCAGATCCTTATTGCACATCACCTTGGAACATCTATGCTAAAGATAAGCAGCAATTTAAAGCTGGTTATTTTGTGAAGTTGAGTAGATATATAGGTAGGAACATATATGTGCGATGATGGTTCCCAGCAGTCACACACACGGTAACAGTGTTTTGCTAATGACCTGGGTGGAGGAGCACATTGTAAAGAGTCTTTCACTTAACAAAGGTTGTAGATATAGAGTATTAATAAAGCATATAAAGTTTTTATAAGCCAGTATGAGACCCTTGAAGACATAGTACTTGCTGATCGGCAGCCAGTGTGCTGAGTGTAGTGAAGGAGAGATGGGGGGGTCATATTTTCTGAAGTTATTTAAGAGGCAGATTGCTACATTTTGCACCTGCTGCAGGCGATTTAGGTTTTCTGTTGAGATTATTAAACAGTGAGTTGCAGAAATCCATACCCCATACCTGCCAATAGTGAGTGGGCTTCAGGAGGTTAAGTGTCTTGACAAAAGCAGAAAGCCAGTTGCCAGACAAGTGGCTGGGCAGCAAAAGATAGCCAAGAAAGTTAAGCAGCTGATGACCATGGAGAGAGAGCTGACAAAGCAGCAGTAAGTGGTCCAGGAGTTGAAGGACCAAGTTGGCCTGTTGAGGACTATCAGGACAAAGCAGAGGCTGCAGAAGATGTAGAGAAGCTGCAGCAAGAGTTGGCAGCAACAGTACCATGGGGCAGTATACTGGGCTGCAGGGGCAGCTAACTAAAGTCTTGCAAAGCTGTGAGAAGTTGAAAGCAAGAACACAGGTGCTGGAGGACCTGAATGCAAGTCTTCAGAGTGAAGTGCAAGAGTTGAGTCTCCAGGAGGAGGGAGCTTTTGACAGAGAGAAAGCAGCCTAGCTAGAGTGTGTCAGGCTAGCAGAAGTGAATGGATTGTTGACCCAGCAGCTGGCAGAGCTGCAAGAGAAGATGTGGGCAGAGATATCTTAGTGTGCAGGAGCATTGAGAAAAGATGGCATGGTGGGAAAAAAAATGTCATTGCTGGAGAGTACAATGCAGACACTGCAAGCCCAGCTAGCCCTGAGCTGAGCTTAGCCCAACTGACCCAGGTGAAAGTCTCAACTTAAGGCCCAAGAACTGGCCGATTACTTTTGTAATAAAATCAGTAGCATCCAAAATTTATTTTATTCTACCACATCAGCGAACGCAAGTGACAGTTCTAATACTGAACATCTACCCACAGCCAAATGTGCCAAGTTCAAGATCCCTGCCCTAATAGATATTGAAGCCCTCTTCAAAAAAGTCAATTTAAAAGGAGCTCATACAGAAATCATCCCCCCGTTTTTTCTTAAAAATTTTTTCTTTTGCTTTGGTCTTTCTATTCTCTCCCTGGTATCAAAAAGTCTACTCACAAGTACGGTTCCTCAGTCCTGGAAAACTGCAATAATCACTCCAGTAACAAAAGTCTATAAAATCAGTCTGGACAAAGAATCAAATTATCGTCTCATCGCCAATATACCATTCCTAGCCAAATTAACGGAAAGGCTAGTATTTGAACAGCTCTCCGATTTTGTCGAATCCACCAACATACTTCAATCGAACCAGACGGGATTTAGGAAATATCATAACACAGAATACTCATTATTAGGATTGATAACGAATACACATTACTATTTAGATCATCATAAATCCGTAATTTTTTTCATTAGACTTATCCGCTGCCTTTGACACAATCGATCACGACCTATTGCTCAAAAGATTAAAATCCATAGGTGTCGCGGATCAAGTCTTGGATTGGTTCATTTCATTTCTTACCAACCGTTCATCCATGGTTAACTACAATGACATGACTTCCAAAGTTTACTCTTCAACTTACGGTATTCCTCAAGGTTCTATCCTCTCACCTTTATTGTTTAATATTAACTTACGGTATTCCTCAAGGTTTTATCCTCTCACCTTTATTGTTTAATATTTTCCTATCTCCTCTACTGAGCATTTGCCAATCAATTGGCTTCACCAATACACATATTGATATTCAACTATTACACCCATTAAATCTGGAAAACATAGAGGAAATTAACGAAATCAATAAGAAACTAGAGACGATAAAAAATTGGCTTCATTCCAACAAGCTAGCTTTAAACATCCAAAAAACAAAATCACTTCTTTTTCCATGGAAAAAAGATATACATTTGAATACCCCATTTTCCCTTGGTAATATCTACTTAGAGTCAGTGACTTGCCTAAAAATTTTAGGCGTTGTCATTGATGACAAACTTTCATTTCACGATCATATAAGTAATACAGTCAAACTGTGTTTTTATAAACTACTTATGATACGTTCAATTTCAAAATTTCTTGAGCCCAAATTGATCAATATACTAATTCACTCTCTGGTTATGGCCAAACTTGACTATTGCAACTCTTTACTTATCAATATTACACAAAAAGAAAAAAGACGCCTTCCAATCATACAAAACACAGCGGTCAAACTCATTCACAATGGTAAAAAATATGACCATGTCACCCCCCTACTGATTAAATCCCACTGGCTCCCAATTAGCCACCGCATTACTTTTAAAATATTGCTTTTAACTTACAAAACCTTATTTTTCAACGAACCACAATTTATCAACCAATTGTTCATTCCTCATAACACTTCTCGCTCTCTTCGATCAACGACTCAAAAGCTCCTTACAGTCCCTTCACTAAAAATCATTGGCACTAGAAGACACGATATGTTCTCAGTAATGGCTCCCCAATTGTGGAATGCTCTTCCTCATTATATCAGAGAAGAAAAAGACCTCAGTCAATTAAAAAAAACTTCTAAAAAGTTGTCTTTTTAAAGACGCGTTCAATCTTTAACCTTCTTCTTTAGATACAAATATTAGGGCTCAGTTTTAATACCCCTCCCCATTGTTTCATCCTTTATTTTCTCTCTCTTCTTAAGCTATGAAGATGTAACTTTACCCCTCTATCCTTACGTTTCATGTCGTCTCAAAATTGTTAGTTCTAAGATTTTTGTTTGTTGTTTACTTATTGAAACCCGTTTTATGAAGTTGTAAATTGCTTAGTAATTTGAATAAGCGATCCATCAAATATAAATAAAAACCTGAAACCTGAAAAAACCTTGAAGAAGTTGGAGTATATGACTATCCAGCTCAAGAAAACTGCTTAGATAAAGATTCGGTTGGCAAACTAGTTCAAGGAAATCAAAAGGAGAATGACCAAGAGTCGGCTGTTGCAAACTGCATGTCTTGGGATCCATCCTAGGATACTGAGGGAGCTCAGAGAGGTTCTGGTGGGTCCTATTAAAGACTTATTCAACAAATCTCTGGAGACGGGAGTGGTTCCTGGGGATTGGAGGAGAGCGGATGTGGTCCCTATTCACAAAAGTGGTTACAGAGATGAAGCGGGAAACTACAGGCCGGTAAGCCTCACTTCAGTTGTTGGAAAAATAATGGAAGTATTGATGAAAGAAAGGATAGTGAACTTCCTAGAATCTAATGGGTTACAGGATCCAAGGCAAACATGACTTTACAAAAGGTAAATCGTGCCAAACGAACCTGATTGAATTTTTTGATTGGGTGACCAGAGAACTGGATCGAGGACATATGCTAGATGTAATTTACTTAGATTTCAACAAAGCCTTTGATACAGTTCCTCATAGGAGGATCTTGAACAAACTTGAAGGGCTGAAGTTAGGACCCAAAGTGGTGAACTGGATTAGAAACTGGCTGTCAGACAGACGCCAGAGGGTGGTGGTTAATGGAAGTTGCTTGGAGGAAGGAAAGGTGAGTAGTGGAGTCCCTCAGGGTTCAGTACTGGGGCCGATCCTGTTCAATATGTTTGTGAGTGACATTGCTGAAGGGTTAGAAGGAAAGGTTTTCCTTTTTGCGGATGATACCAAGATTTGTAACAGAGTAGACACCGAAGAGGGAGTGGAAAATATGAAAAAGGATCTGTAAAAGTTAGAAGAATGGTCTAATATCTGGCAACTAAAAGTCAATGCAAAGAAACGCAGAGTAATGCATTTGGGGCTTAATAATAGGAAGGAACCATATATATTGGGAGGTGAGAAGCTGATATGCACGGACAGGAAGAGGGACCTTGGGGTGATAGTGTCCAAAGATCTAATGGCGAAAAAACAGTGTGACAAGGCGGTGGCTGCTGCCGGAAGGATGCTGGGCTGTATAAAGAGAAGTGTAGCCAGTAGAAGGAAGAAGATGTTGATGCCCTTGTACAGGTCATTGGTGAGGCCCCACTTGGAGTATTGTGTTCAGTTTTAGAGACCGTATCTGGTGAAGGACGTAAGAAGACTTGAAGCGGTCCAGAGGAGGGCGACAGAAATGATAGGTTTGCCCCAGAAAATGTATGAGGAGAGACTGGAAGCCCTGAATATGTATACCCTAGAAGAAAGGAGGGACAGGGGAGATATGATTCAGATGTTCAAATACTGTGCCAAAGAACACAAACTGCGCTACTAGGTCCGGTCAAGTCAAAGCCTAAACCCATTAAATTTGGAGCTTCTCAAGGTGCTTTGCTATCCCCACTCCTCTTCAACCTGTACATCAAGATTCACTCCTATGTTGACAACATACAGCTACTGCACCCGCTTGGAAAAGACCAATCCCCCCAACTTACCAACCTCCACAACTGTCTCTCTGACATGAAGAGTTGGATGATCTGTAATAAACTTCAGCTCAATGTGCTAAAACTGTACTACTCTGGATCAGAAAGAATTCTAGCTTCACCCACCCAACATTATCCTGGGAAGCCATCTCCCTAATGACAAAGTACCAAGTGCGTTACTGGGAGTGTTACTGGATGGCCACCTTATCTCTCTCTGCACATATATCACATACATAGTTTCCACTTCCTTCTCTTATCTTCGCCAACTACAGAAGATCAAACCTTCTCAAATCCAGACTTTGCACAACTTCTCTATGCCTATGTGCTCTCTTGAATGAACTCCTGCAACTCCCTGCTTAATGGCATCACCATGAAAGACTTGAAACGCTTCCAGTGAATGCAGAACTTGGCAATCTTCCTCCTGTATAACTCAGCTTCCATGACCCTGTCATACCAGCATTCCACACAGCCCACTGGCTACTTTGTCAGCAAGTGTTGTGCCTTCAAGGCCCTTGTAATGGCATACAAAATCTTCCGTATAATTATCAGAAGTATATCAGGTACTATTTCAGTGTATATGTTAAAAATCCTAAAAGTTCACTGGTCTGTAGATTTGATACTTCAATCTTCAAATATAATAATATACACTCAAGCAGGCAGGTATTCTCACATATGGGTGACGTCATCGATGCAGCCCGGATGCGGACGCCTCACAAGCAGACTTGCTTGAAGAAACTCGAAGTTTTGAGTCGCCTGCATGCGCGAGTGCCTTCCCGCCCAGCGTAGGGCGCATCTCCTCAGTTCTCAGTTTTCCGCGGAGCTGAGAAGTCCGTCTTTGACTCTCTGCGTTAACTTTGTTACTTGTGCTTTCTCTGAACCGCGGTTTATTTTTTTCCTCACGAATCGCTGTTCTTATTATCTTTCTTTTATTTTCAGTTAAAAAAAAATAAATTTTCCTCTTCCGTGCGTTTTCTGGGACAAACCACTTGGCCGCAGCCCGAGGGCTTCAATCTTGTGGCGGCTATTTTCACTTCTATGTCCTGGCCTGTCATGGGCTTCAAGAAGTGTGACAAGTGTCAGCGCATGATCTCTCTTATGGACCCACACCGTCGCTGCCTCAAGTGCCTTGGGCCTAAACATCATCCTAGATCGTGCCTGCGCCGTCAAACGCTTCAGCCTCGAGCTTTCAATCGTTGTTGTGTTTTGGTGGACGAGCTCTTCGAGATGGAATCTTCTAATGATCCCTCGACTTCAAGAGCGATCTTGGCCTCAACTCCTACCGAGGTTCCTCCTGCTTCTACTGCTTCCACCTCATCAAACCTTCCTCGTTTGCAGCGACTGTATCTTCCCCTGTTTCCTCAGTAGTCGGTTCCAGCGGTAGTGATTAAAGTGCCTATGACTTCCAAGTCGAAACACACTCACATCACCTCGAAGGAACCTCCAGCCAAGGCAGGTGGTCCGGTTTCAGATGCGGATCCATCCTTGCCGGCTTCTTTCCAGACCATGTTGGAGAAGCAGTTCATTCAGTTCCTTACTAATATGGGACCAAAGCTTCTTCCTCTTATCCAGCCTGGGCATTCAGCAGTCTCCCGCAAAGTTGAACCGCTTCCACTGCCTCAGGCTGACCTTCTACACTCTTTGCAGGGAGCAGAGTCTCTGCGAGTGTCTGGTCTGGCATCAGTGCACGTACAGCAAGGAGCAGATTCTTTGCAAGTGCCTCGGAAGGAATCCTCACACTCTATACAAGGAGCAGAATCTTTGGGAGTGCATCGAGGTTCCTCCACTAAGCCTCTGGAGCTTCGATCTACAGCCTCCAGTCCCATACATTCGTTGATACCATCGGCTGCTTCCATCTCCGAGGCGAAGTCTCCTCGATCTTCGAGATCTACTTCCAGGCATAGTTCTCATCGATGATCGAGGCCTTCTTCGAGGCATCCTTCCAGGCATAGTTCTTCTAAAAAAAAACCTTCTTTCATTAAGCCTCGATCTACTCCAACCTCGACTAGACCACCGACTCCTCGGTCAAGTTCTCCAATGCCGGACTCAAGGATGTCCCGGTTTCGATTGCCTTGTCCAAGTCACCATATTCCTTTGATGCCTTTTTTCCTGCCGAAGCTTCATCTTCGACCCAGGCTGCCTCGACGTCCTTGAGTCCTTCTCGAGGCAAAGCATTAGCAGATCAGCTATCTTTCTCATCTTTTCTTTGTCAGATGGCTGTGGACTTGGACCTTCAATTAGATACTGGCTTCAAATACTCTAAGAAGTATCTCGAAGTCATGCATCTTCCTCAACCTCCGGCAGAGTCTCTTAAGCTTCCACTTCATAAGCTTTTGAATCAGACTTTTGGTCGATGCATGGAAACACCTTTTTCCATACCAGTTGTTCCAGGAAAATTGGGCTCTAGGTATAAAACTGTGCATCGCAAAGGGTTTGACAACTCACAGTTATCTCATCAATCCCTGCTTGTCGAGTCCTCCTTAAAGAGGTCTCATCCTTCCAAGGTTTATGCCACCATTCCTCCTGGAAGGGAAGGGAAAACTATGGACAAATTTGGACGTTGCATCTATCAAATGCTATGATGTCCTCTAAAGTCCTCAATTATAATTTTCAATTCATCAATTATTTTGAATTCCTTATTTCTCTATTGCCAAAGTTTTTGACTTATCTGGATACTCAAAAGCATTTTGAATTTCAAGAAGTCCTGGCTTCTATATCCCAACTCAGATTGCATCTCCTGCAGTCATCTTATGATGCCTTCGAGTTGTCTGCCCGGGCAGTTGCTTGTTCTGTGGCTATGCGTCGTCTTGCTTGGCTTCGTACCATTCACATGGACCCTAATCTTCAAGACCACTTGGCTAATATCCCATGTGACGGCAATGACTTCTTCGATGAATCCATCGAGGCAGCACCAAGAAATTATCTGACCATGAGAAATCCTTTGCTTCTATTGTCAGACCCAAGCCGAAGCCAACTCCTGCAAAACCTGCACACCCTGCTCCTATCTATCAGCAGCGTTTTACTCTGAGGACGGCTCCTTATAATCGCCCTCCTCTAAAGAAACAGCAGCCTCAAAAACAACAGAAACCTCAACCTTCTGCTTCACCTAAGGCTACTCAGCCTTCTTAACTGTTTAAAACAGAGCATAACCTCCACCGTTCTGACTCTGTCTCATTTTCCCCCTATAGGAGGTCGTCTCCATCATTTCTACCACTGATGGACGACAATTACAATCGACCTCTGGGTACTTTCCATCATCAGGGAAGGCTACTCTCTTCATTTCTCTCAGATTCCACCAGAGCTTCCTCCCAAGAGAGTATCTTTCCAATCCATCCCAGACCACCCTTCTTCTTCAGGAAGCTCAAGCTCTTTTTCTTCTCCATGCCATCGAACCAGTTCCTTTGGAACAGCAGAGCATAGGGTTTTACTCCCATTACTTCCTTGTTCCGAAGAAGACGGGCGATCTGCGATCCATTCTAGATCTCAGGGCTCTCAACAAATTTCTAATCAAAGAAAAGTTTCACATGTTGTCCCTGGCATCCCTTTATCCCCTTCTCGAGCAGAACGACTGGTTATGCTCTCTGGATCTCAAGGAGGCCTACACTCATATCCCCATTCATCCGGCCTCCCGTCAGTACCTCAGATTCCGGATGGGGAATCTGCATTTTTAATACAGAGTACTACCCTTCGGCCTGGCCTCATCTCCCAGAGTGTTCACCAAATGCCTGGTAGTGGTAGCACCAGCTCTAAGAAATCATGGTCTTCAGGTATTCCCCTACCTAGACGACTGGCTCATCAAAGATTCCACATCTCAAGGGGTTATTGTAGCGACCCAACAGACTATCTGGCTCCTACAAAGTCTGGGATTCGAAATCAACTTTCCCAAATCTCAACTTTAGCCCTCACAGAATCTACATTTCATTGGAGCTGTTCTGGACACTGTCCAACTCAGAGCATTCCTTCCACAACAACGTCTGGAAGCTCTTCTTCAACTCTGTCATACAGTGTCTTCCCGCTCTTCCATCTCAGCGAGACACATGATGGTACTTCTGGGTCACATGGCCTCCACAGTACACGTGACTCCTTTTGCCAGACTTCACCTCAGAATTCCTCAGTGGATCCTGGCATCTCAATGGATGCAAGTTTGCGACCCTCCTCAACACATCTCAGTCACTCCTTTATTGAAGAAGTCTCTCCATTGGTGGATGCTCTCTTCCAATCTTTCCAGAGGCTTGTTTTTTCAGACTCCCCCCCATCAAAAGGTCCTCACGACAGACTCTTTGACCTACACTTGGGGCGCTCATCTCGATGGTCTCCGTACTCAAGGCCTATGGACCAGTACGGACCGTCAGTGTCATATCAATCTGTTGGAACTCAGAGTGATCCTCAAAGCTCTCAATGCTTTTCAACATCAGCTTCACAACCAAGTAGTCCTCATTTGGACGGACAACCAAGTCGCCATGTATTATGTCAACAAACAAGGAGGGACGGTGTCTGCCTCCCTTTGTCAAGAAGTTATGAAGGTTTGGGACTGGGCAATCTGCCACAACACCTTCCTCAAAGCTGTCTACATTCAAGGGGCGAAGAATTGCTTGGCGGACAACTTGAGTTGTCTACTGCAGCCTCATGAATGGACACTCCATTCCTTCCCTCTTCATCACATTTTTTCACAGTGGGGCACGCCTCAGATAGACCTTTCTGCAGCTCCCCACAACTACAAACTGCCTCAAGTCTGCTCCAGGATATACTCTCCTCATCGCCTCGAGGCAGATGCTTTTCTTCTGGAATGGACGAATCTTTTACTCTATGCATTCCCTCCATTCCCTCTCATTCTCAAGACTCTGGTCAAGTTGAAGAACGATCATGCCACCTTGATTCTAATTGCTCCTCGGTGGCTGAGACAACCTTGGTACTCCCTTCTACTTCAACTCAGCAACAGGAAGCCATACCTTCTACCAGTTTTTCCTTCTCTGCTTACACAGAGTCAAGGATATCTGCTTCATCCCAACCTGCAGTCTCTACACCTGACAGCCTAGTACCTCTCAACATAACCCCTCTTCAGTTTTCTCAATCTGTAAGAGATGTTTTAGAAGCTTCTAGGAAGCCTACCACTAGACAATGCTATCACCACAAATGGACTAGATTTTCTACATGGTGTTTTTCTATGATAAGGAGCCTCAACATTCCTCCTTATCTTCTGTTTTGGACTACCTTTTGCACTTATCCAATTCTAGCCTCAAGTCTACATCTATCCGAATCCATCTCAGTGCAATTGCGGTTTTCCATCAGCCTATTGAAGGGAAACCCCTCTCTGCTCATCCGGTGGTTTCCAGATTCATGAAAGGACTTTTCAATGTCAAACCTCTTCTCAAACCACCTCCTGTGGTTTGGGACCTCAATGTTGTCCTTGCTCAGATGATGAAGCCTTCATTTGAACCAATTGATAAGGCTCATCTGAAGAATCTCACTTGGAAAGCGGTGATTCTCATAGCCCTCACTTCTGCTCGAAGAGTCAGTGAGCTGCAAGCTTTAATTGCTGACCCATCATTTTCAGTGTTCCATCTTCGTACTCATCCTAAATTCCTCCCTAAAGTGGTCTCGGAATTTCATCTCAACCAATCCATTATTCTTCCAGTGTTTTTTTTCCAAAGCCTCATTCTCATCCTGGAGAAGTTGCTCTTCATACTCTGGACTGTAAACATGCTTTGGCCTTCTATTTGGAACGTACTAAACCACACAGAACTGCTCCTCAACTTTTTGTCTCCTTCAATCCAAATAAGTTGAGACATCCTATTTCTAAGTGTACCATCTCCAACTGGATAGGGGCTTGTTTCTCATTCTGCTATGCCTAGGCTGGATTACCCCTTCACAGTAAAGTCACAGCCCATAAAGTCAGAGCTATGGCAGCTTCAGTAGCTTTCCTCAGATCTACACCTATTGAGGAAATTTGTAGAGCTGCTACTTGGTCCTCGGTTCATACCTTCACTTCTCACTATTGTCTGGATACTTTCTCCAAACGGGATGTACAGTTTGGCCAAACAGTATTACAAAATTTATTTTCCTAAATTGCCAACACTCCCACCATCCCAATCTGGTTAGCTTGGAGATCACCCATATGTGAGAATACCTGCCTGCTTGTCCTGGGATAAAGCACAGTTACTTACCGTAACAGGTGTTATCCAGGGACAGCAGGCAGCTATTCTCACAACCCACCCACCTCCCCTGGTTGGCTTCTCTGCTAGCTATCTGAACTGAGGAGACGCGCCCTTCGCTGGGCGGGAAGGCACTCGTGCATGTGCGGTGCGGGCGACTCGAAACTTCGAGTTTCTTCAAGCAAGTTTGCTTGTGAGGCATCTGCATCCAGGCTCCGTCAATGACATCATCCATATATGAGAATTGCTGCCTGCTGTCCCTGGATAATACCTGTTAAGGTAAGTAACTGTTCTCTCTCTATCTTTCTATCTATCTATCTATCTATCTATCTATCTATCTATCTATCTATAAGTGTTCAGTGCCCAATCTCCTGCATTGGAGCCACAGTGAGATCAAATCGGGACCATCATAACACTTATGCATCCCTTGGCTGAATTCTTTGTGTTATTACCTATTGATCGTTAAATAGAGTACCTGAAGAAAGAGCTATTAGGATGGGAGGACATAAGGGAAGTGGAAAGACAGTGGTCTAAGCTGAAAGGAGCGATAAAAATGGCTACAGACCTTTATGTGAAGAAAATAAATAAAAACAAGAGAAAATGTAAACCGATATGGTTCTCCAAACTAGTGGCGGAGAAAATAAAGGCGAAAGAGTTGGCGTTCATGAAATATTAAAAAACCCATGAAGAGGAATGCAGAAAGGACTACAGGGTGAAACTGAAATAAGCCAAGAGAGAGATATGTCTGGCGAAAGCGCAAGCGGAAGAAAAAATGGCTTAAAATATAAAAAAGGGAGACACAAATTTTTTCAGATATATTAGTGAAAGATGGAAGATGAAATGGAATTTCTAAACTAAAAGATGCTGGGAACCATATGTGGAGAGTGATGAGTCAAAAACAAACATGCTAAACAAATACTTCTGCTCTGTGTTCACGGAAGAAAATCCTGGAGAAGGACCGAGATTGTCTGGCAAAGTAACACGAGAAAATGGAGTAGATTCTGCGCCGTTCACGGAGGAGAGTGTTTATGAGCAACTTGAAAAACTGAAGGTGGACAAAGTGATGAGACCGGATGGGGATCCATCCCAGGATACTGAGGGAGCTCAGAGAGGTTCTGGCGGGTCCTATTAAGGACTTATTCAACAAATCTCTGGAGACAGGAGTGGTTCCTGGGGATTGGAGGAGAGCGGATGTGGTCCCTAGTCACAAAAGTGGTCACAGGGATGAAGCAGAAAACTACAAGCCTCACTTCAGTTGGAAAAATAATGGAAATGTTGCTGAAAGAAAGGATAGTGAATTTCCTTGAATCTAATGGTTTACAGGATCCGAGGCAACATGACTTTACAAAAGGTAAATCGGTATCATCAAGCCTATATTTTGCTCCAGGGTATGTATTGGGTCCTCCCAGAGCTCATGGAAAAACTCCCAGATTGGTTGTGGCTAGAATGGCAACTCATGTCTCCATTACGCCTTTGCCATGTGCTCAGTATCAAAATGCCTAGTTATAGTAAAGATAATAGAATATTAGCTGATACATGGAAAACATTGCGATATGTAAGTAATTTAGAACTGTTCCTATTCACAAATCTACAAATCAGTCTATATGGCTGAACTCCAAGATTCAAATTGGCAGAGAAAGGTGGAATTTTGTAATACTGTAAATTTTGTAATACTGTTTGGCCAAACTGTACATCCCGTTTGGAGAAAGTATCCAGACAATAGTGAGAAGTGAAGGTATGAACCGAGGACCAAGTAGCAGCTCTACAAATTTCCTCAATAGGTGTAGATCTGAGGAAAGCTACTGAAGTTGCCATAGCTCTGACTTTATGGGCTGTGACTTTACTGTGAAGGGGTAATCCAGCCTAGGCATAGCAGAATGAGAAACAAGCCCCTATCCAGTTGGAGATGGTACACTTAGAAATAGGATGTCTCAACTTATTTGGATTGAAGGAGACAAAAAGTTGAGGAGCAGTTCTGTGTGGTTTAGTACGTTCCAAATAGAAGGCCAAAGCATGTTTACAGTCCAGAGTATGAAGAGCAACTTCTCCAGGATGAGAATGAGGCTTTGGAAAAAAAACACTGGAAGAACAATGGATTGGTTGAGATGAAATTCCGAGACCACTTTAGGGAGGAATTTAGGATGAGTACGAAGAACCACCTTGTCATGATGGAACACTGAAAATGGTGGATCAGCAATTAAAGTTTGCAGCTCACTAACTCTTCGAGCAGAAGTGAGGGCTATGAGAAACACCGCTTTCCAAGTGAGATACTTCAGATGAGCCTTATCAATTGGTTCAAATGAAGGCTTCATCATCTGAGCAAGGACAACATTGAGGTCCCAAACCACAGGAGGTGGAATTCCTTATGTCAGGTTTATAAAATGGAGAGATGTATAGCAATACAGAGTGGTTTTTTCAGGAAATTTCAGGATGTGTGGGAGCCATTTACAAAGTATTGTACCGATTAGATGGCATTTTATTTATTTATTTATTTTTTCCCCTTAAATTTACAAGTTCGATTGTGAAGGAGGAGGGAAGGGTAAATTTATGTTACATATTGTATAAGGTATTGATTATATGATAAGAAAGGGTGGGAGTTAAGAACATATCATTTGTACCATTGATTATTATTAAGTGATATAATTATTGCTAATTTGTTTGAATATATTGTTACACTTATTTTAAATTTGAAAATGAATAAAGAATTGGAAAAAAAAAAAAAGGTAAATCGTGCCAAATGAACCAGATTGAATTTTTTGATTGGGTGACCAGAGAACTGGATCAAGGACATATGCTGGATATAATTTATTTAGATTTCAGCAAAGCCTTTGATATGGTTCCTCATAGGAGGCTCTTGAACAAACTTGAAGTGCTGAAATTAGGACTCAAAGTGGTGAACAGGATTAGAAACTGGCTGTCAGACGGATGCCAGAGGATCTTGGTTAATGGAAGTCCCTCAGAGGAAGAAAAGATGAGTAGTGGAGTCCCTCAGGGTTCGGTGCTAGGGCCGATCCTGTTCAATATGCTTGTGAGTGACATTGCTGAAGGGTTAAAAGGAAAGATTTGCCTTTTTGCGGATGATACCAAGATTTGTAACAGAGTAGACATCAAAGAGGGAGTGGAAAATATGAAAAAAGATCTGTAAAAGTTAGAGGAATGGTCTAATATATGGCAACTAAAATTCAATGCAAAGAAACGCAGAGTAATGCATTTGGTGATTAATAATCGAAAGGAACTGTATATGCTGTGAGGTGAGATGCTGATATGCACGGACGGGGAGAGGGACCTTGGTGTGATAGTGTCCGAAGATCTAAAGGCGAAAAAACTGTGTGAGAAGGCAGTGGCTGCTGCCGGAAGGATGCTGGGCTATATAAAGAGAGGCATAGCCAGTAGAAGGAAGAAGGTATTGATGCCTCTGTACAGGTCAATGGCGAGGCCCCACTTGGAGTATTGTGTTCAGTTTTGGAGACCGTATCTGGCGAAGGACGTAAGAAGACTTGAAGCAGTCCATAGGAGGGCAACGAAAATGATAGGAGGCTTGTGCCAGAAGACGTATGAGGAGAGACTGGAAGCCCTGAATATTTATACCCTAGAGGAAAGGAGGAACAGGGTATTAACATAAAACAAAATATTTTCCAGAGAAAGGAAAATGGTAAAACCAGAGGACATAATTTGAGGTTGAGAGGTGGTAGATTCAAGAGCAATGTTAGGAAATTCTACTTTTCGGAGAGGGTGGTGAATGCCTGGAATGCGCTCCCAAGAGAGGTAGTGGAGAGGAAAACGGTGACAGAGGATCTAGAATCAGAAAATAATAGTAAATATTGAACTAAGGCCAATAATGGGCAGACTTGCACGGTCTGTGTCTGTATATGGCTGTTTGGGGGAGGATAGGCTGGGGAGGGCTTCAATGGCTGGGAGGATGTAGATGGGCTGGAGTAGGTTTTAATGGAGATTTCGGCAGTTGGAACCCAAGCACAGTACCGGGTAGAGCTTTGGATTCTTGCCCAGAAATAGCTAAGAAGAAAAAAAATTAAATTGAATCAGGTTGGACAGACTGGATTGACCATTTGAGTCTTTATCTGCCATCATCTACTATGTTACTATGTAAATAATCACCAGAGCTAGTATATAATAGGTTATCCTTATTAATATACTGATCGTTCACACTTAGCTTATTATTTCCAGCAATTTTGTTTATTTATTTGTTTCAATTTCTATCCCATTCTCCAAGAAGCTCAGAACAGATTACAACTAGACATTCACAATCGTTGTACAGCGTGGCTCTGCAGGAATCCTCCACCTTGTGTCAAATCATGTGTACAAATCTCTTGGCATCTCTTATACTAGCTCTGGTGACTATTTAATGATCATAGGTAATAACACAATGGATTCAGCCAAGGGATGCATAAGTATTATGATGGTCCTTAATCTCGCTGTGGCTCCAATGCAGGAGATTGGACACTGAACACTTATTTATAAATAAATAATTAATGAAATCATATATATATATATACAATTTGAATGTATATTATAGTTTTGGGTTTAAATTGTTTATTGATTTTATAAAAGAAAATCTTACAGTAAATGTAACAGATTATTCATCAATAACATTCTTGAAAAGCTCTTATGTACTATACAGAAATACAAATAAACAATCTCCTCCCCTCCGCCCTCTCTGGATTTGTATATAGAATATGAAATCTTTAACATGGTAGGATCCCAGTACCATTAAAGTTGTTTAACAAAAGAATCTAATGGACCCCAAATTCCAGTAAATCTTTGTGATTCATTTATTTTTTTCTGCAAGCATTTTCTCATATCGGTAATACAGACATAGGGTCTCCCATCAAAACGGCATATTTAATCTATCCCATTATTTCCAGTTCCTTGTAATCATGTGCAAGGCCACACCAGTCATAATGAGAAGTTTGTCTTTGGAACTATTTAATGGGCTATTTTTCATAACTGAAGTACCAAACTTTATAATTCCATATGATAACGGAATTGGGACTTCAAGAATAAAAATTATTCTGTTCCAAATGGACTTCCAGAATCCAAATATTAAAGGACAATAAAATACAAAATGATCTAATGTTCCAATTTCTAACTGGCAATGCCAGCACCTATTGGAACGTGTCGAATATGTTTTTTGTAATCTCACTGGAGTTCAAAATACTGTATACAATAAATAGTATAAAGTTTGCCTCATCGAAGCTGAAGCTGTACATCTCACTCTATGATTATGAGCAACTTAAAAAACTGAAGGTGGACAAAGCAATGGGACCAGACGGGATCCATCCCAGGATACTATGGGAGCTCAGAGAGGTTCTGGCGAGTCCTATTAAAGACTTGTTCAACAAATCTTTGGAGACGGGAGTGGTTCCTGGGGATTGGAGGAGAGCGGATGTGGTCCCTATTCACAAAAGTGGTCACAGGGATGAAGCAGGAAACTATAGGCCAGTGAGCCTCACTTCGGTTGTTGGAAAAATAATGGAAGTGTTGCTGAAAGAAAGGATAGTGTACTTCCTTGAATCTAATAGGTTACAGGATCCGAGGCAACATGGCTTTACAAAAGGTAAATCGTGCCAAACGAACCTGATTGAATTTTGTGATTGGGTGACCAGAGAGCTGGATGAAGGACATATGCTAGATGAAATTTACTTAGATTTCAGCAAAGCCTTTGATACAGTTCCTCATAGGAGACTGTTGAACAAACTTGAAGGGCTGAAGTTAGGACCCAAAGTGGTGAACTGGGTTAGAAACTGGCTGTCGGACAGACGCCAGAGGGTGGTGGTTAATGGAAGTCGCTCGAAGGAAGGAAAGGTGAGTAGTGGAGTCCCTCAGGGTTCAGTGCTGGGGCCAATCCTGTTCAATATGTTTCTGAGTGACATTGCTGAAGGGTTAGAAGGAAATGTGTGCCTTTTTGCTGATGATACCAGATTTGTAACAGAGTAGACACCGAAGAGGGAGTGGAAAATATGAAAAAGAATCTGCAAAAGTTAGAGGAATGGTCTAATGCTGGCAACTAAAAGTCAATGCAAAGAAATGCAGAGTAATGCATTTGGGAATTAATAATCGTAAGGAACCGTATATGCTGGGAGGTGAGAAGCTGATATGCACGGACGGGGAGAGGGACCTTGGGGTGATAGTGTCCGAAGATCTAAAGGCGAAAAAACAGTGTGACAAGGCAATGGCTGCTGCCAGAAGGATGCTGGGCTGTATAAAGAGAGGCGTAGCCAGTAGAAGGAAGAAGGTGTTGATGCCCCTGTACAGGTCATTTGGAGTATTGTGTTCAGTTTTGGAGTCCGTATCTGGTGAAGGACATAAGAAGACTTGAAGCGGTCCAGAGGAGGGTGACGAAAATGTTAGGAGGCTTGCGCCAGAAGACGTATGAGGAAAGACTGGAAGCCCTGAATATGTATACCCTAGAGGAAAGGAGGGACAGGGGAGATATGATTCAGACGTTCAAATACTTGAAGGGTATTAACGTAGAACAAAATCTTTTCCAGAGAAAGGAAAATGGTAAAACCAAAGGACATAATTTAAGGTTGAGGGGTGGTAGATTCAAAGGCAATGTTAGGAAGTTCTACTTTACGGAGAGGGTGGTGGATGCCTGGAATGCACTCCCGAGAGAGGTGGTGGAGAGTAAAACTGTGACTGAGTTCAAAGAAGCGTGGAATGAATACAGAGGATCTAGAATCAGAAAATAATATTAAATATTGAACTAAGGCCAGTACTGGGCAGACTTGCACTGTCTGTGTATGGCCGTTTGGTGGGGGATGGGCTGGGGAGGGCTTCAGTTGCTTGTAGGGTGTAGATGGGCTGGAGTAGGTTTTAATGGAGATTTCGGCAGTTGGAACCCAAGCACAGTACCGTGTAGAGCTTTGGATTCTTGCCCAGAAATAGCTAAGAAAAAAAAATAAAAAAATTTAAATTGAATCAGGTTGGGCAGACTGGATGGACCATTCGAGTCTTTATCTGCTGTAATCTACTATGTTACTATGTTACTATGATTCCAAAGCCTAGGCCATATTATTATAGTTGAAGATTGAACTATCAAACATAAAATCTTCCTATACAATAATGGGAATAAATACCTGTTATTTCAAACAATACATAATATATTTGTCATGGTTTAATAATTTAGAATAATTTATTATAAATTATAACAGTGCTTAGACCCGCAACCAACTAGTGTGTTCAACTAAATGTGAACATAAATGGCTGTCCAGCAGGACCATCATAGTACCTGTTAGTCCAACCGTATATACTGTTAGTCCAACAGTATATACTGTCAGTCCAACAGTATATACTGTCAAACTTCACAATATATCAAGTGATAGTATAAAGGACTTATCTGAGTAGTCTCGGCGGTTAGGTGCCAGTCACAAACAAAGGCAGCTGTTCTAAACCTCAAGTGAATAAAAAAGAACTCCTGAAGCTGAACTCATCGAGGTTCCCCCAATTCGAGTTTCGCTGATTACTGCTTCCTCAGGAGGGGAAACTAAAACATGAACATAATAAACTAACTATGCATAGTATCCACATAATGTCACACATAAAGTCACAAATTATAATCTTTATTCAAACAATTTCTTATCATACCTCATTACAGCTTCTGTATATTGGAGAACTATCAACAGGAACCAAATGGCTCACGCTATGCCAACAAAATCAGCTAGCACAATCACATACCATTTTAATATACCAGAGCCTTAATATGTCAAAACCATCTAAGTCAGTGGTCTCAAACTCGAACCCGTAGTGGGGCCACATTTTGGATTTGTAGGACTTGGAGGGCCGCAGAAAAAAATAGTTAAGTCTTATTAAAGAAATGACAACTTTGCATGAGATAAAACTCTTTACAGTTTATAAATCTTTCCTTTAACAGTTAAAGGAAAAATTTATAAACTATAAAGAGTTTTACTTTATGCAAATTTGTCATTAACTATTTTTCTGCGGCCCTCCAAGTACCCTATTTTTTCTGCAGCCCTCACATTTAAAGTTTAATATCTTTCCTTTCTCAAAACTGACACATTTCAATCACTCTATTGAAAATAAAATAATTTTACCTACCTTTGTTGTCTGGTGACTTTATTTTTCTGTGCATTTAACTATGTTTCCAGGGTCTTCTTGTCCTTTGACTGGTTTTCTCTCCATCTTCACTTTCTTCCTTGCATCCATCTTTGGCATTAACTGCTCTCTTTTCAAAATCTACGTTTCCATGTCTTACCTTCCCTTCTGTCTCTCTCTTCTTCTGTCCCTATTTCCATGGTCTGACATCTCTTTCTTTCCTTTCTCTCCCTCCTTCCTTCCTTCCTTTCCCCTGGTCTGTCATCTGTCTCCTTCCCTCCCCCAACTTTTTATTTCTTTCACCCTGCCCCCTTCTTTCTTTCTCTCTCTCCGTGCCCCCTTTCTTTCTGTCTTTCTCTCTCCATGCCCCTTTCTGTCTGTGTCCCATCTCCCTTCTTTCTTTCTGTCTCCCGATCCCCCCCTTTCTTTCTTTACTTCTCCCTACCCTCCCCCAAGCCACTACCATTGGGAACAGGCCGCCACCACCGCAATCGGGGAACAGGCCAGCGCCCAAGGTCTTACTTCTCCCTGCTCTCCCCCAAGCCACTACCATAGGGGAACAGGCCGCCACCACCGCAATCGGGGAACAGGCCGCGCCGAGGTCTTAACTCTCCCTGTTTATCTTCCCCAGCGCGGGGCCGACCAATTCTCGCCACCCGACATTAATTCTAATGTCGGGGAGGGACTTCCGGGCCAGCCAGGCAGCGATTGGCTGGCCCGGAACTTCCTCCCCAACGTTAGAATTGATGTCGAGTGGCGAGAATTGGTCGGCTCCCTATTATGACTTCAAAATTGCAGCGAGGAGTCAAGGATAAGCAGAAGCCAGCGGAAAACAAGATGGCGGAGCTGCACAAGGTGCCGATGTTTACACTACAAGATGCGGCGATTCAAGAACTCACGCAGTCCCTCACAGTGGTGATGGAAGATAAGCTCACGAAGATCCAGTCTTTTATGGAGGATTTTAGGGCAAGTTTGGACACTAAGGCGAACTGCTTACAATGGGTCGAGGGCCTCCTCACCCAACAAGAAGAATGGTCGGATAACTTTGAGGAGCACATACAGACCTTGGAATCATGTAATAAAATCCTTCAAGAGTGACTCGAAGATCATGAAAATCAAGGGCGGAGAAACAACCTATGCTTTATAGGGCTTCCTAATTCCATCCGGGATGTGGACCTCAGATCATGGCTTGAAGGCTGGCTTCCCACTGCATTGGATCTCCAACCCCCTGCGACTCTGGTAATTATAGAAAGAGCTCACCGGGTGAGTCCTGATGGGAGGAGGAACAACGCCTGCGACCGGTCATCACACGATTTCTCAACTTTGCTATCAAAGAAAAAATTATCTTTCATTACCGTAAGGGGAAACAGCTTAGCTTTGAGGAGTACAAAATTCTCATCTTTCAGGACTTTTCCCCACAAGTCTCAAACCGCTGCTGGGCCATGGCGCCATACTGCAACAAACTTTTCAAACAGAATGTTCGGGTCTCGCTGTTGTATCCTGCTTGAGTCAGTCTTTTACAACAAAAAGGTAATATATTTAGATTCTCCAAAGGACTTGGACCTTTTTATTAAAAAGTTACCTCCAATGCTGGAGGCCAGTCAGGAGGCGGCCTGAATATCAGGGAGCTGTTCTTGCAGATTTCTTTATGCTGGCCCGTTTGGGTTTCCGATTTGATCCCCGACTGCCTTTGGGGGACTGGATATGATGGATAACATGGTTTGCTACACCTTTTTGAGAGCCATTTGTGAAACCTGAGGACATCCTTCACTACATTACATTACATTACATTAGAGATTTCTATTCCGCCATTGCCTTGCGATTCAAGGTGGATTACAAAAGAATTACAAAAAATGTATTACAAGAAGATATCTGGTAATTTCTAGAGGAGATAAAGAGTAGGTGAGATTGCTTTGGGGAATCGGGGAGGTATTGGGAAGTGGTATTAGGAAGTGGGAAGGAGCTAGTCATTTGCAGGAATTTCTTGAAAAGTAGAGTCTTTATTTTTTTTCTGAATGTTTTGTAATCTGGGGTCATAATTAGTAGATTGGAGATTTGGTTGTCGAGTTTTGCTGCTTGTGTGGTTAGGAAGTCATCATATAGTTTTTTCCGTTTGACTTCTTTGATTGGAGGGTGTGTGAATGGAGTGTGGGTTTTCCTATGTCTAGTTGATGTAGTTTGGATGAGGCGGTTGTTCAGGTAGGTTGGACTGTCACCGTTTATGGTTTTAAATAGTAGACAGTAGAATTTGAATACTATTGTTGCCGGAATTAGAAGCCAGTGTGAGTTGAGGTATGCCTCTGTGATGTGGTCGTGTTTCCTCAATGAATAGATAAGTCTCAGTGCTGTGTTTTGGATTGTTTGTAGTTATTTTATCATTGTTGCTGGGCAGGGGAGGTAGAGAATGTTGCAATAGTCTAAAAGACCTAGGACTAGGGATTGTACTAAGAGCCGGAATTGTGTTCTATCAAATAATTTTTGAACTTGTCTTAAGTTTCTCATGACTGTGAATGATTTCTGTATTGTTTTATTGATTTGTGGTTTCATGGTGCAGCATCTATCTATCATCATTCCTAGTAGTTTTAGGGTGGGTTGAATGGGGTAATTGATTGAGTTAATTTCTATATTGATTATGGTTGGGACTTTGTTATTTTCGAGGAGGATAAATTTTGTTTTTTCTGGGTTCAGCTTCAGTTTATGATCTTTCATCCATGTTATTACTGTTTCTAGTGTTTGGTGTAGTATGTCTGTCATATAGGGTTTGGGTTGATCTAAAGGTATGAGAATGGTGATGTCGTCTGCGTAGCTATATGAGGTTAGGCCTAGTATGTCCAGGCAGGTGCTGAGGGAGGCAGTATAGAGATTGAAGAGAATAGGGGATAGTGGGGATCCTTGGGGTACGCCGCAGGGGTTGGACTAGGGTTCTGATTTTTCTTTGTCCGACTTTACTCTGTAGGTTCTGGATTTTAGGAATCCTTCAAACCATGGTACCTATTGTGTCCAAAATTTGCAGTAGGATGTTATGGCCTACCAAGTCAAATGCTGCGGTCAGATCCAGTTGTATGAGCAGCATTTTTTTGCCTGTGCTGAGGTGTTGTCTAGCTGTGTCAACAAGGGAGCCTAGTAGTGTCTCTGTACTGAAGTTCGTTCTGAAGCCAGATTGCATGGGGTGGAGTATGTTGTGGTCTTCCAGATAGTTGGTGAGGAGTTTGGCTACTAGTCCTTCTGACTTTAAAGTGACTGGGTCCTTTACTAGTCTGATTTTTACTTCATGTTATGATGGGAAGGCTACGAGTCTTCCGAGTGCCTACTTCTACTATTTGAGTTTCTTTTCAGTTTCTTGTGTGGAGGGACATTTCGGCATCCCGAAGCTGTGTGTGGGGACAATGGGACAGGGGATCTAAAAACGGGATGGTCCCGTTCAAAACAGGACATATGGTCACCTTAAGTATGATGTTATTATTATATCGTATGCTAAGTACCTATTGTGTAAACCGCTATGAACTACTGGTTAGGCGGTATATATAAAAATAAAAATTATTATTATTATTATGAGCCATAGTATCTGAAGAGACTGGATCAGGGAAGCAGGGTAGCTCAGGTATCTGTATATGGGAGAGACTGTTAAGGTAGAGATTGTTCATTTTTGAAGACCCAGATAGCAAGGCACAGACTGAAGGCAAGTCTGTGTGGGACTCTGTTTGGCTAGAGAAGAAATAACTTTTGATTACTCCTTCTCCTTGTCTGCCTGCATTCCTGAGGAATCCAAGCCTGCTGTTCGCTCATATTACCACAGTGCGAATGACATGCACACATGTTGGAGTAACCACAGGATACCTGAGCATGTAACATGGTACTGCATTTTCAGCTGTGTTAGGTGCACATTAATGCCTAACGTAGCTTAGTGAAAGGGGCCCTTAGTGAAAATCAGATACGTTTGAGGTGATCACATAAGTAAATAGGTGGCAGCTGAAATATATCTCTTACTAATAAAAAAAAAAAAACCCGCACCCAAACTCATACATACAGTATGCTTAAGCTATCTAGTTTAGGAGTTTGAAAGAATTATATAACTAGGAGTAATAATTTGACTGAACAATACTCAGAGAGTAGTAGTTAATCAGCTCTACTATAGTGAAATGAGGGTGACTGGGTTACTTCAGATTTTAGGTTGGGTCTAGTCCTCCTTCAATAACTTAAGTGACATTATGGAATGTTAGAAGGGAAAATGTATGTCTACGAATGATGATAAAATCTGAAACAGAGAAGACATATCAATGGAAAATAAAGATGAAATATTGGGAAAAATAGTCAAGGAATTGGAACTATGTTTTAATATAAGAAATGCAAAATCGTGCATTTTTTGGGAAAAATGCATGGCCTATATATGCTTATGTTTATTATTGACTTGCTATACTACTTAATTTGAGAGCAAGTCTAAGTGATATACAACCCATTGAAATCTGTTTTCAAAGATAGAAAAAAACCCTCCATTAAAACAGCAAAGCAACAATGCAAGTAAGGTGAACTGACCAGTGCACAAACGCAAAAGGTACTATGAACATCATGATGCAAACAATCAACAGCATTAAGACACAACATATGAATTTGAAAGCACATTCCTTCAGTTTAAGGAGAAAGTAAAGTAAAGTATCCCCATACCCATTCATTCCCTGCAACATACACAGTCCCACACAGTCTCTCCCATTACCCCTCACACAAAATGCCAAACATCCATCCATACCCTCACACATGGCTAGGTAGTCCCATCAGAAGCAAAGTGCCCAGGCAGGGTGCACAACCTCTGCCAAAGTAAACCACAAACATATATACAGGAAAGATATAATCACAGCCTACAAAATAATAAAATAAAGTAGACAGTGTCTGCATATTCCCTCTATCCTCCAGCATTATCCACTGTAAAAATAAAACAGTAATATAGTAAATGACAGCAGATAAATACCTGAATGATCCATCCAATATGCCCAATAGTTACTTTTTTTAATATTATTGGGTCATAGACTGTAGAAGTCAGCCTGATACTGTCGTTTGGTTCCAACTACTGGAGTTGCCATCGAAGCTCACTCCAGCCTATTTGAACCCTCTCATCATTTGTAAGATACAGACCGTAAAAGTCTGTCCAGCACCATCCTCATTTTCCAAATTACAGGAGTTCCTGTCAAACCGAATTGCCATACATGGATCACAGACCATGCAAGTCTGCTTAGTACCAGCTCTAGTTCTTCAGTTTATACCATTCATTTTCTAATTAGAAATCCACTGTGTTTATCCCATGCATTTTTGAATTTTGTCACTGTTTTCATCTCTACCACCTTTCTCCAGAGGGCATTCCAGGCATCAACAATTCTCTTTGTGATAAAGAATTTCCTAACATTATGCCTATCACCCCGCAACCATGTTCCCTTCTCTGGAAAAGATTTGGTTCTGTATTAATATCTTTCAAGTATTTAAATGCCTATATTATATCACCCCTATACCCCCTGTCCTCTAGAGCACAGTTCTTCAACCGCCGGTCTGCGGACCGGTGCCAATCCGCAAAAAAATGTTGCCGGTCCACGAAGGATTCGGGTCCCCAGCCACAGCAAAAAGTGCCGGCATCAGCTGACGTGCAACTTCCTGTTGCCGTCGCTATGCCGACACTCCTGCCTTCCACCTCCTACTCCTGCCGCATATGTCTCCGCGCCCCCAGACAAGCAGGGGCAGCTTTGTGTGCTTTTAACTTCGGCACACAGCTGCCCCTAAGCAGTATTTTAGCCGCGGTTTCATGAGGCAGCCTTGAGGCCTTTGATAGGCCGGCCCACATCGCATCATCAAAGCGGGCCAGCCTACCAAAGGCCCCGAGGCTGCCTCATGAAACCGCAGTTAAAATACTGCTTAGGGGCAGCTGTGTGCCGAAGTTAAAAGCATACAGAGCTGCCGCTAGCCTACATAGAGGAAACATTTGCTGGAGAGGGAAGGAGGGAAGGGAGTAGAGGTGCTCCTAGACAAGGGAGGGGAAGGGGCTATTGCTGACAGGGGAGAAGGGAAAGGGAAGGGACGAGAGTTACTGTTGGATAAGAGGAGGAGGAAAGGGAGAAGGGGTACTCCTGGACAAGGGAGGGGTAGAGGCTACTGCTGACAGGGGAGAAGGGAAAGGGAAGGAACGAGAGTTACTGTTGGATAAGGGGAGGAAGAAAGGGAGAAGGTACTGCTGGACAGGGGAGGAGGAACATTGGAATGAAACAGCTGGCAGTGAGATTAGAGGAGGGGAAGGAGTCAGGATGGAATGGAGAGATCAGATGAGGGAAAGGGGAGAGACAGAGGAATGACAAAGTAGAAAGAGATTGATGCTGGGAAGGGGAATCAGATGAAAAATAAGGAAAGAGGGACAAAGATGCTAGATCTGGTGTAGGAGAGAGGGGCATAGAAAAAACACAGATACCATATGGAAGGGGGAGGGGTAGAGGGCAGACAGTGGATGGAAGAGGCAGATGCTGGATTGAAGAGACAGAGGGCAGACGCTGGATGGAAGAGAGTGAAAAGAAGATGAAAGCAGAAACCAGAGACGACAAAAGGTAGAAAAAAATAATTTTATTTCTATCTTGTGATTAGAATATATCAGATTTAAAATATGTATCCTGCTAGAGCTGATGTTAGACATAACTGGGGAGTGCAAAGCATCTTTAGCTTCCAGCTGGCTTAGGGCTCTCTCTGACCAGGAGGCAATTGCCCTAGTTCCACTCCCCTAACACCATTCCTGCCATGTGTGACTGTGGTATTCTGTTAGCATGATATTTGTGTAGCATTCTGTAATAATTTGGCTTATTCAGTTTTCTTGATAGTAGAGGGGATATATGTGAAGGGGAGGGGAAACGGGGGTTTTGTTGATCCTTGCCCTGTATTATTTATATTTATAAAATGACAATTGTACAGAATATTTTGTTTCTTTTTATACTTTAATAAAATATGTTAAATATAAAATCATAACTATTTGAGGCTTGTGCGGATGGGATCAGATGGTTAATGGGACCGAGCTCGCGGGGATGGGGCAGCAATGGGGTTTTTAAAAATTTCAGTCTTATTAGTTTGCCGGTGCACGAAATAATTATTTTATTTCCGCCGGTCCATAGGTGTAAAAAGGTTGAAGAACACTGCTCTAGAGTATTCATATTCAGGTCAGAGCAATTGGGTCTTTTTATTACTTTGGTTCCTTTAGATTGGAATGTACACAGATTTCATCTCGCTAGGAGTTCAAATAAATTAAAACTTGCATTTCTTTCCCTTGGGGGTAAAAATAGAACTTTCAAGAGATTCAGCCACTCTTTCATTTTCAAACTAACTGAGCTCTGGCATGAGTTACTGCTTTCCCTTAGAAGTCTAGGCCCCTTCATTTTATTTCGGAAAGCTCTGAAAACTTTCTTGTTTACGAAACTAAGCCATTCTAGATTACATTCTTCTTCTATATTTATGTACTATACGTACATTATTGTAAACTGAGTCAAGTACCTTTTTGGCTGAAGACCCGGTCTATAAAATTAAGTTTTAGTTTAGTTCTTAAGGTTAGATCTGAATTTCTGATAAGATAATTATGCTCAGAGTGCTAAAGGTACATTGTTCTAATAAAATGGGGCTTGGAAAAAAAGGCACAGTGCTGAGTGGATTCCCAATGTTCCTGGGATGGAGGAGGTAATACCAGTCTGTGATCATTCAGTGATTGAAGAAAGTGGGATAGACTCAGAAGTAATCTAATGAAATATTTCTTCATGGAAAGGGTGGTGGATATGTGGAACTAGAAAATGACACAGGAGAAAATTTTTCCCCGCCCCATCCCCACAAACTGTCTGATCACATCCGTACAACCCTCAATTAGTTATGATTTTATATTGAACTTATTTTATTAAAGTATAAAAAGAAACAATATTCTGTACAATTGTTATTTTATAAATACAAATACAAAACCCCTGTCTCCCCTCCCCTTCACAAAAATCCCCTCCACTAGAAAATGGAATAAGCCAAATTTTTACAGAATGCTACAAAGAAAAATCATGCTAACAGAATACTGCAGTCACACATGACAGGAATAGTGTTAGGGGAATGCAACTTAAGGCAACTGCCTCTTGGTCAGAGAGAGCCCTAAGCTAGCTGGAAGCTAAAGAAGCATGGTCTGGGCTTTTTGGTCCTCAGTTATGTCTAACACCAGCTCTAGCAGGATACATATTTCAAATCTGATATATTCTAATCACAAAATAGAAAATAAAATTATTTTATTCTTCAAATCATGTTGGTCTCAGGCACTGTTCAGTTTTCTTTCTCTGTGCTCACCATCTATCTTCTTTCTCTGTGTATATATTGTTCCCCATGCTCAGCATCTTCCTTCTTTCTGCCTCCTATACATCCCTTTCTAGTATTTCCCCTGTGCCCATCTCCCTCCTCTATATCCATATGCCCCCCAATCCAGCATCCTCCTTCTGCGTTCTTCTTCTCCCCCCATGTCTAGTCATCTTCTTTCTGTCCATATTCCCCATACAAATGCAGCATTCCCCTTTTTGTCCCTTTTCCTATGCTCCCATCCATGCCCACCATCGCCCCTCTTTTTGTATATCTCCCTGTGTTCAGTTTCTCCCCTCATACTCCCTTACACCAATGTGTCTCTCACACTCTCTCTTTCGTCCCTCCCGCTGCTATGTTCAATATTTCACTCACTCTTCCTTCATCCCCTTGGTTCAGCTTTTCTCTTTCCCTTTCCTTCTCTCTCTTCCTCCTTGCAGGTCCTGCACCTCTCTCCCTTCCCTCTAGCCCCCTTTCCATAGGTCCAACACCTTTATCCCCCCCTTCAGCACCCAGGTGTGGGTCTGGCACCTCTCCCTTCCTCTATCTCCACTTCACAAACCATATGGGCCCAGCACCTGTTTCCTTCTCCCCCCCACCCCCAATCTCAAGACCAGATCCAGCAGCTGTCTCCCTTCCTTTCAGCTCCAGCCAATCTAGCAGCCCAAGCAAACCCCCTCCCCCCCTTTGCAGGTACAGCAGCTGCCCCCTCGCGAGTCCAGCAGTCCTCTCTCTCTATCACAGGTCCAACAACCAGTAGCCGCGATCAAGAGCGAGTTAGGTGGTGGAGGGAAGGAGGTATATAGAGGTTTTTTAAGCTAAACTGATATCTTTTAGTATGTATTAAGTAAGATATAAAATGAATTAATGTGTTGTTAAAACCTTGAGTGTATAAGATTGAAGTTTTAAAAATGTTTGAATTTTCAATAAAGTTTTTTTGGAAAAAAAAAAAGAGTGAATTAGGGAGGGGGCTGTTGGACTTGTGATAGGGATGGAGAGTCTGCTGCTGTACCCGTGATCGCGAGAGGGGGCTACTGATCGGAAAGAGTGGGAAGGGAGGTGACTCGCAGCCACTTTACTGCGGGGACAAGGCGATTCACCGCTCCATGGGGTGGTGAATGGCCTTGTTCCTGTACCCATAGCAACCAGTTGATATTTTCCCCCGTTCCTGTGGGTTACCCGCGGCTAGCCATAGATAAATCACCATGTCATTCTCTATGTGGAACAGCCTTGTGGTGGAGGTAGAGCTGACTTAACTAGACATGAGATTTGGGCCCAAAAGTTTAGGGAGGCCTTGTCAGATATGCTCAGGAAGCTAGGACTGCCAATTCTATGAATTTTTTCAAGATTCTAAAAAAATTGTAAAGTATCTCTATCTCCAAGCTAGAAGGATGGCTAAGTGTGGGGATATTTTTTCAAAGTTTAGCCCACTACAGTTCTCTAATGCTTCCCCGCCCTTCCATTAGAGAGGCTGTGATAGGCTCCAGTCAATAAGAATGCTGCTCTAGTCATTAGAAGGAGATGCTGAAGTGTAAGGGCTTTGAGGGAAGCTGATGAGCTCTGCAGTGGGTCTTTGGAGAGTGGTGAGTGAATGATCTGGGTAGGGTTACCAGATGCCCGGGAAAACCCAGAAATGTCTGCATTTTGGAGGACTGTTTGTGTGCCTGGATGTTTATTTTTTTTTTTAAATGGGGGAGTCTATCTGGGTTTAGCTGGCTCTCCTGACTCCCCCCAGCTGCTGTAATTGAATCTTATTTATTTACTAGTGTTTAAGCCCGTTACATTAACGGGTGCTAGATTAGATGTGTAGATGTTTAGCACAATGGGGCGCTGAGGCGTTTCTTTCTTTCATTCTTTTTTTATCTCTTGCCTATCTTTCTCTCTCCCTGCCCCCCTTTCTTTATTTCTGGCTCTGTCCCCCTGTCTATGTGTCTCTGTCTTTCTTTCTGTCTGTCTCTTCCCTGGCCCCCTGTCTTTCCGTCAGTCTCTCTCTCTGCCTCCCTGTCTTTTTGTCTGTATATCTCTCTCCCTGGCTGTGTGTCTGTCTTTCTTTCTTTCTTTCTTTCTGTCTCTTCTCCCTTCCTTTTACCTCGCATGTCCCCCTGTCCAGCAGCTGTTTGGACTTGGAGATCCCCACTGGCTCAGGTATTTAAAATTTGATTTTGGAGTAAGGGGGTGGGGCACAGAGCAGGGCATAGGTGGAGAGCAAGGGTGGGACAAAATTTTGTGCCCACCTGCTTTGGGAACAGCTCCTTCGCCTTTGAAAATAATTGAAGGTCTGGTTTGCCACTGCCTTTCATACTTCACAGATGCAAAGTATGTGGGGAAAAGAAGATGGCTGGTTTCAAAATGAAATGCTTATGCCTATTTTTGTGGGTCCATCCAAACTCTTTTAGTGCTTTTCCCTGCTCCCCCTGTCCAGCTGTAGCCCTTCTTTCCTTTTACCTTCCCCCTGTCAGTTCCTTCAGGAGTACTGCTCCCAGCGATCATCTTTCGCTGTCCCTGTGCAGCAATAACCGCACCCTCTGTCCGGGTTTCTGCAGCGCCTGCACCTGGGTGCCCACACCACCCTCCACTTTCTCTCCCCCTGTCACCCAGATTCCCGGGCCCTATCCTCCTCCTACTGTTCCTGGGGTGCCTGCAGCGTCCCTTTTTGTTCAGCTCTACCCAACGCTCTAACCGTTTCCCTGTGGTCCTGCTCCAGGGTGCTCGAGTACCCCTTCCCCCCCGCATCGGACGGGGGCGGGTGAAGAAGAGGAAGGCCGGGACAGCATCGTAAAGAGGAGGAGTGGAGGATAATGAGTTGAGAGTGCGACTCCGTGCAGCCGGCCTTTGCTTCCTGCTCGGCTCTGTAGGCAGCGTTTGTTTGTTGTCTTTCGGCCTGCTATACGTTAGCAGCGCGGAGCAGAACCTGGAAACTGTTGAGGGAGGGCGATGGGGAAACGGGCGCAGGTAGAGTTCTATTCTGCTGCGCATGCGGGGACACGGCACCATGGACGCACGGAGCCACGAATATTGAAGTGCGCATGCGCTCTAAGGGTATTATAGCGGATTTGTTTAAAAATATTTATAATCCGCTTTTAGCCAAAATGGCTCACAATTAACATACATAGCTTAAAAGACATGACATGTCTACAAAATTCTAGACAACAAAACTAAACAAATAAAAACATAAATCAAAGAGGGTACATAGCATCATAACCATGAAAGAGAAAAGATACATCTTCATAATGTACAGCTAAAAAAAAGCTTGTGCAAAAAGATAGGTTTTCAATAATTTTCTAAAATGCAACAACTTTCCACGAATCTCAAAATACCTGTCAAGGCATTCCATAGGTCAGGGACAGTGATGAAGAAAAGCAATGATGTAAGCTTACAACTGCTGGCCTGCCTCAGAAGCTGCCTCTCTTCAGCAACTTCCTATTCCCTCGTAGGTGGGACTTGCAGAGAGGCAGTTTCTGGAGCAGGTCAGAGGTAGCAGGCTTACCTTGCTGCTGCCGGCTGCCCGAAGATTCAATTACAGCGGCCATGCCCAGGGAGGAGGTAGGCGGGGGAGTTAGGAGCTAGAAGAGGTGGTGAGGTGAAGCATTGTCAAGAGGGAGAGATGGGGAGGAGGCTGGAGAAACAGGAGGAGGGGAGGGGGGTTAGAGAAATATCTTGCAAGCAGGGAGGGAGAGCTAGAGAAGGGAGGGGGGCTGGAAAAAGCATGGAAGGCGGGGGAGGGCTGGAGAAACACCTTGGAGGGAGGGTGGGACAGCTGGAGAAGAATTATGGAAAGGAGAGAGTACTGGAGGAAAGAATATGGAATTATGGTAGTGATGGATGGGAGGGAGAGACAGAAATAGCAGGAGAGGAGGTTGGAAAGAGAGAGAGGGGCTGATGTGGGGGGAGGGGTTGGAAGAAGAGAGAGAGAGAAAAAAAAAAGCACCTATAGGAGAGGGGGGTTGTAAAGAGAGAGAGAAGCACCTGTGGGTTAGGAGGGTTGGAGGAAGGGGAGAAAGAGCATGAGAAGGGGGACCAAGGAAATGGATGGAGTGTGGGCGGGGTCATGTGTCCTCTTTTTTTTTTTCCTTTTCTTTTCATAAATAGGTAACCCTAGAAGTGGGAATAGGGCTGTTGAACAATGGGAAAAAATGAATGGTTTGCTGTCAGCCAGGGCAGGATTAATTCTTCGAGGGCCCCTAGGCACACAAGTACACTGGGCCCCTTGGCCCTGCCCCGCCCCTACCCCATTCCTTGTCCCACCCCATTTATCTATTTTCTTCTTTACTTCCTTATTTCCACTTGTTTTTCTTTTTTTAAAAAAAATTCAAAACAAACAAAAGATTAGTATACCAGTGTACAGTTTTTCTTTTATGCAACCCCCAAACATCTCTGAACAAATCCCCCTTCCTTCCTTTCCCACCTACTTACCCAGGAATTTAACTCTGAACCCTTTCCATGCATATATGAAAGTGTTCAAATATTTGTAAAGCAGTAATACTATCTGAAATATAAGTCTATAAGCCTCACTCTAATCTCCCATATGTAACCCATATGTATGTATAAACAACCAATACGTTCCACTCCATGTATGTTAATTTGCAACAAAACAACAAGGCAAGCAGCAGTCCACCAAAGAATCCAACGTGAAACAAAAGAAGATTGGCAGAAAATAAGGAGATTCAAATCAGGTTAATTCAAGGTGCTCCCAAGAACCATGCCTGATGCATTTCGCCAAACAAGGCTAGTCAACGCTAACAAAAAACCATGTCTTTCATACAAACAGAACACAGAAAACACCTTCACTTAGTATGGAATAAGTAATCACAAACTAACCTCTCCCCCCCCCCCTTTTACAAAACTGTAATATGTTTTTTAGCCACAGCCAGTGCTAAAAAAATATTCTACAGTTTTGTAAAAGGGGGCGATAAAATAGAAATACGTAGAAAAAGGTTAAATAAAACCACCAAGACACTGGACTCTGCATACAATGCAACACCACAGAAACAGCAATGCATGTCCCCTAAAGCAAAAAAATAAATCAATAAAAAATTTTCTATTTATTTAATCTTCTGTCCTGTGCCACTTCCAGAAACTGTATGCCTCCCCCTTCCATTTTTCCCTTCACTCCCATTGGTCTGGAATCCATCTTCTTCCATTCCCTCCTCCAGTGGTCTGGCATCTCTCTCCTCTTCTTCCCTTACCTATCCCACACCCACACCCCCATGGTCTGGAATTTCACTCTCTTCTCTCCCTTCCCCCAATTCCATCCAGTATCCTTCTCCCTTATGTTTTTCCCCTTTCCCTGCACACCAATTCCATCAGCATCTGCCCCTTTCTCTCCTTTCACCACCCTTCCATACAACCCTGCCCCCTTTCTCTCCCTCCACCCGCGTTGCCAAGGGAAAAAAACAAACAAACTGAGTCCTCTGTTTCATCGGGGCCCCCCTGACAGCTTCGGGCCCTAGGCACGTGCCTACTTGGCCTATTGGTTAATCTGGCTCTGCTGTCAGCTGAGGAAAAGAACTGGCAGCAAATATCCACATTTACTTGATGATGGGTAGAACTGGTGGGGGGTGGGGTCACTGCCTTTAGAAGCATATGAGCAAGGGACAGAATTAGAATAGAGAGCTAGAAAGTTCATGCACTTTGCTTATGTTTTTGTGTCTCTGGAGAGGATAATCTTATATAAAGCTTCCCTTTGAAGATCTGGGCTGGAATGGAGAGGTTCATTGATACCTATCCACATACTAAATGGAGGGAATTTTTCAGCCCAAGAAATTTACCCTGTTAACTATTAAATTTCTTGGATGGATTCCTTGAACACTGATTTAATACTGTCTCCATGCTACCTATATCCTTTCAGAAGCATTAAAACAAAGCCAGCGAAATATTTTATTTGCGTTTCCCATTTGTAAACTTTTTTCACTTAATTGCTCGTGTATATAGGACTAGATTCACAAAGCAAATCGATCATGTACCGATCGGTTTGCGACCCCTTAGTGACCCCGGCCCGATTCACTTACCTGTCTTCCGACCATCCTCCGATCTGTGCATGCAAATGACTGCCCTGCCTTCTGCAGCCCTGCTCTCTGCCCTGTCAGCCCCGATCTCTTGCTGCCCCGAATGCCTCCTGCAGCCCCGAACGTGCCTGCCTGCCTGCCCCAAACACACCTGCCTTCCAGCCCCGAACCCGAACATGCCTGCCTGCCTGCCCCAACTCTCCCACCCTTCCCTGCACTGCAAGCCCGTGGTTTTAACTCGCAGGCTAAAACCAAGGGCTCCCAAAAGTTCCTCAATCGCAAAAAAATAAAAATCTATTGCCGGCCCTGAGGTCCAGCAATAGCATTTTTGTAGGCTTTCTTGCAGCCCTGACTGCACTAAGAAGAAGAAGAAAAAAAAAAAAACCCCAACTCTGAGGGCATGGAGGTCCCGTGCATGCTCAGACTACCTACAGATGGTCTGCGCATGCACGGGGATCGCTATAGCACGATTTGTGCCTGCAGATGGGGGCGTTCCTCCGACCGCCCTCATCTGCATGTTAAAGTTTACTGAATTAGTTGGACCTGCCCATATTGTCTTTAAATCTCACTCTATTAAGCAGTCTATGCTTGATATCTTTGGTTTGTACCAGAGGCAGTGGAGAGTGAAAATGACTTGCCAAGCTTCTCCGATTCTGAGCCTATTGTTGCAGAGCTGCCAAGTTACTCAGCTCCAGGAGGGAGATTTTTTTTTTCAGACCTGTTTCTAAGATTATAGCCCAATTCAGTGTTCCATTTATAGTCCCTGATACCACAAATTGAAATCAGCATGTTAGGTCCTAAAGTATAATTTGCCAGGTATGGTTGCAGAAATCAAGGATTGAGTTTCCCCTTTGAACTGGGTAACTTGGCTGCTCTCCAGCTTTACCTATTAATAATAATAATAATAATAATAATAACAACAGTTTATATACCGCAGGACTGTGAAGTTCTGTACAGTTTACAATGATTCAAAGATGTTACAGATTGAGTGGAATTAACTAAGTTCAGAGTTAGTGATTAACAGTTCTAAAGATCATTTGTTGAGGACTAAGATTGTATAGGTCAGGTACCTAAGTATTTCAGGAACAGATGAGTTTTTAGGCGTTTCCTGAATTCCCTATAAGTAGTAGGCACGAGCAGTTGTTCCAGATCTTTACCCTATAATGCTGCTTGATGTGAGAAAAGATGTTGGTGATGACTTTTAAATTTACAACCTCTAACCGGTGGAGAAATAAAGTTCGGATGTGAGCTTCTCCTATGTCTGTTGGTTGTGAAAGAGAAAAGGTCCGTTATATATTTAGGGGCTAAGCCGCAAAGTACCTTGAAGGAAAAACAACCAAACTTGAATTTCACACGTGCCTCCATCGGCAGCCAGTGTAGAAGTCGATAGGAAGGTGTTACATGATTAAACTTTTTCAGTCCACAAAGTAGCCTAACCGCTGCATTTTGTACCAGTTGCAATCGCCGCATATTCTTCTGGGAGAGTGCCAAGTAGGCGATGTTACAATAACCAAGTTGACTCAATATAAGGAATTGTACCAGAATTCTAAATGATGAGACATCAAAATATTCTCTAATGGACCGAAGCTTCCAGAGGGTGAGAAAGATCTTTCTAATCAAGGAGTCTACCTGGTCTTTCATGGTCAGGCTCTGGTCCAGTGTTACTCCCAATACCTTCATAGTGGGTTGAATGGGATAACTAAGGTTATTGATGCACATTGATGCTTTAATGTCAAGTGGGTGTGGCGATGCTATAAAAAATTTTTGTTTTCTCTGAGTTTAGCTTTAGTCTGAATTCAGTCATCCATTGCTCCGTACGATTTAGTACTTCTGTTGCTTTGGGGGTGACTTCTGAGATAGAGGTAGTGAATGGGATAATTATCGTGAAGTCATCTGTGCAGCTAAATAGTTTTATCCCCAGCTGGGACAATTGCGCACCCAATGAGGACATGTAAACATTGAAGAGCAAAGGGGATAATGGTGACCCCTGTGGCACGCCAGATGGATTGCTCCATGTATCAGAGAGATCGTAATTAAAACAGACTTGGTAGGTGCGGGATATGAGGAAACCTCGAAACCAGTTTAATACCTCTCCTCTGATTCCAATTACGTCTAGGCATTGTAACAGTTTCCCATGGTCCACCAAGTCAAAGGCAGAACTCATGTTGAGGGCCTTACTAAACAAGTAATGCAAATTATCCAGGATAGCCGCAATTACTGTCTCAGTGTTAAACAGGGCCTAAAACCAGATTGAGTTTCGTGTAAAAGAGAGAACTGGTCGAGATATTCCATCAGTTGGGTGTGTACCAATCCTTCCATGATTTTTACAATAAATGGAATGGATGCTACTGGTCTATAGTTGGTTACTGATGTTGATTTCTTTATGATTTTTTGGAATTGGGGTTATTATAATATGACCATTATTAGTGAGGAATTTTCCATTGTTTAGGTTATTGGTTAAATAATTCAACCGAGATAGTTTAAAGTCTAATGGAGCTGCTTTCAAAATTTCTGGGGGACATAAATCCAGGACACAGTATGATTTAGAGTATTTGTTATATAACTTAATGTAGTTATTCCATTCTAAATTGTGGAAGGAACTGCAAATCATATCCGCTGCTATTTCATTTCCTTGTATATCAGTTGATTGATGTTCGTATGCGACAATTGTCGAGTAATTATTTCTTAGGTTTTTAATTTTTGAATCGAAATGTTGTGCTAGATCATTTGCTGAGGGTAGCTTCATATTATGCATGGGTTGAGTGTAATGTGTGGTGTCAAATAAATTCGTAACTATTAAGCTTCTCCATTCAAAGCATGTCCTCGCATAATCCCCATGCTCACTTTCAAACTATTACTGCTATCATACCCACAGTTAAGCTCTATTTTACCCTGCTATTTCTGGAGAAGTAAAATAATGGTGTAAGAGGGAGTCTCTAGTAGGGGGGCCCACAAATATATGTTTGCATAGGGCCTAATATAGTGTTAATCTGGCCATGGGTGGAATTAAAAAAAAAACATGACAGGTATGTGGGATCTCTTAGGGGGAGGAAGAAATAGTATAAGATGTGGATGAGCAGACTGGATGGGCCACGTGGCCTTTATCCGATGTCATTTTTTATGTTTCTATGTTCACTTGTAGTCATTCATTTTTGGCATTCTGTCTTGGCTTGTTTTACCAAACAGTCATTTGATTTTGCTGCAGCTATATTTTTCAGTGATTGTCTCAGAGAAAAGTCCTTAGCAGCTCTAAAGATACAGGCAGTGGTGCAAGATTGTATCCAGAGCAGACACACACAATTTGAGAGCAATTCTATAAAGTATACAAAAAGGCAGGGCCGCCATCAGAAATTTCTGGGCCCCTTACTGAGCAATCCTATTGGGCACCCCTTCCCCCCTGAACCCCTTCTTCCATGGGCCGAATACACACATACTTTTCTCTGTCGCCGCACTCTTTGACCAAAAGATTTGTAAGCCTGCAACCACGTCAAGGTAGACTCTTTCAGCAGGGCCTTAACCTAACCTAAACTAAACTAATCTATACCTATCTATTCTAAGCTAACATATGTCTAATACTGAACTAATAACAAACTAACAAACATCTGCATAATAAATAACTATTAAATAATAGTGCTAGTAGCTATAATTCACTTTTGAATGTAAAATCTCAGTTTAAGGATTTCTTTTGACCTTTGTAGGCCAGAAGTAGATCACAATTGCACAATATTTTTTGTAACAAGTATTAAATGTGTTTTTATAAATACTGTAAGCTTAATAAATATATCAGAAAAAACTACACATCTGAGCGCATATCTGAACATACACATCTGTATGATCCATCCTCCTCAGCTTGCCTATAGCTGCATCATGCATGTTAAAAATGTACGATATGTTGATATGTGGACCTTCCTTCCTTCCCATCCATCCTCCTCAGCCTGTCCTTACACATCCACAGCTGCATGTTAATGATGATGTATATGTTATGATGATAAATAAGTGCATATGAGCACATCATTAACATGCAGCTATGGATGAATATATAATGATGTTATGAGTGTGCACCTCTTCCTTCCCATCCTCCTCAGCAGGTCACATACAGCATGTTACATTACACAGACTTTGTGTAATGTAACATGCTGTATGTGACATGCTGAGGAGGATGGGAAGGAAGAGGTGCACACTCATAACATCATTATATATTCATGAATCAATCTGATAATCATCACCACCAGGCTGTGTGTGTTATGGGATGGAGGAAGAAAGGTGCATAGGATGGAGGAAGAAAGGTGTATGTTTAAATTGATCACTGCCTTACTAGTTCTGCAGCTCCTCGTGCTGCTCCTCTCGTCCTGTCCTCCTAGAGACGTGGTGACGTCATCCGGCCGACCCGCTCTCACAGATTCAGTGGCAGGCAAGTGATGTGTCTCCTGATTGGCTAGGCACCCTAAGCCCAAGCCAATCAGAGTGGAGGCAGGGTGGGCCTTGGTGAAGGAGTCAAGAGACGAGAGGCACGCACCTAGTATATCGCTGGCTGCGGCCGCGGGCCAGGTAGATGGATCCACTTTTGTCCGGGGGGGTGCTATCAGGAAATCGGCAGGGGACAAAAAAAAGTATGACAGCAGTGTTTATTGTTTATTGTTGTGCACAGCAGAAGCATAATATAGGAATTTGTGCTATGGTGGCCTAGGACAGTGTTCTTCAACCTTTTTACACCCGTGGACCGGCAGAAAAAAATGAATTATTTTGTGGACCGGCAAATTACTAGGACTAAAATTAAAAAACCCCGTTTCCGCCCCATCTCTGCGAGCTCGGTCCCCACAAATCATCTGATCCCATCCACACAAGCCTCAGTTATGATTTTATATTGAATGTATTTTATTAAAGTATAAAAAGAAACAATATTCTGTACAATTGTCATTTTATAAATACAAATAATTCAGAGCAAGGATCAACAAAACCCCTGTCTCCCCTCTCCTTCACATATATCCCCTCTACTATCAAGAAAACTGAACAGGCCAAATTATTACAGAATGCTACACAGAAATATCATGCTAACAGAATACTGCAGTCACACATGACAGGAATAGTTTTAGGGGAGTGCAACTAGGGCAACAGCCCCCTGGTCAGAGAGTGCCCTAAGCTAGCTGGAAGCTAAAGAAGCACTGCCTGGGTTTTGCAGTCCCCAGTTATGTCTAACACCAGCTCTAGCAGGATATATATTCCAAATCTGATATATTCTAATCACAAAATAGAAATAAAATTATTTTTTTCTACCTTTTGTCATCTCTGGTTTCTGCTTTCAATCTTCTTTTCACTCTCTTCCTTCCCACGCCTGCCCTCTCTGTCTCATCAATCCAGCATCTGCCCCTTCCATCCACTGTCTGTCCTCTCCCCCTTCCATATGGTATCTTTCTTCTTTCTATGCCCCTCTCCCCTTTCCATCCAGCTTGTGCCCCCTCTCTCCTTTTTACATGATTCATTCCAGCTTCACTGCTCTCTTCATTTTTATCTCTCCTACACCAGATCTATCATCGTTGTCCCTCTCTGCTTATTTTTCTGCTGACCCCTTCCTATCATCAATCTCTCTACTTTCTCATGCCTGTGTCTCCTCTTCCCCTCCTCTAATCTCTCTGCCAGCTGTTTCCTTCCTTTTTTCATTCTCCCTTTCCTCCTCCTCCTGTCCAGCAGTAACTCTCTTCCCTTCCTCCCCTCCCAGCAGCATCTCTCCCCTTCCTCCCCTCCCAGCAGCATCTCTCCTTCTCCCTCTCCCTCTCCAGTAGCAGCTGTCCCTTTTTTTTCCTTGCCCACATGCTTCCCTCCAGCTCCAGTAGCAGCTGTCCCTTTTTTTCCCTTGCCCAGCAGCTTCCCAGACTCCTTTCCCTCCTCCCCTCCCAGCAGCATCTCTCCTTCTCCTTCCCTCCAGGTCCAGTAGCAGCTGTCCCCTTTTTTCCCTTGCCCAGCAGCTTCCCAGACTCCTTTCCCGCCTCCCCTCCCAGCAGCATCTCTCCTTCTCCTTCCCTCCAGGTCCAGTAGCAGCTGTCCCTTTTTTTCCCTTGCCCAGCAGCTTCCCAGATTCCTTTCCCTCCTCCCCTCCCAGCAGCATCTTTCCTTCTCCCTCTCCAGTAGCAGCTGTCCCTGTTTCCCCTTGCCCAGCAGCTTCCCAGACTCCAATAGTGGCTTTCTCCCCTCCCAGCAGCTCTCCTTATTTCCCAGCGCAGCGATTCAGGAAGGCAGTCTCGGGTCCTTTGTTGGGTCGCGTCACCTCTGAGGAAAGAGGAAGTTGCATCATCAGAGGCAGCCGCGACTCAGCAAAAGCCCCGAGGCTGCCTTCGTGAATCGCTGCGCTGGGAAGTAAAGGAGAGCTGCAGAGAGGGGAGAATGCCACTGTCAGAGGCTCCCCAAGATCTCTCCGGCCCAGCGCAGACTTCAGCTGTTGATCTTGCTGGCCCTGCGCGGACCGGCAGGAAATTGAAGGGAGTCAATCTTGCCGGCCCTATGCGGACCGGCAAAAATTTCCTGTGGACCGGCGATTGAAGAACTGTGGCCTAGGACCCTGGGAGAGCCCGGGCCCCCTGTCAGCTCCGGGCCCCTGAATGCAGGACTGGTAGTACTGCCCTGATGGCGGCCCTGCAAAAAGTTATCGAAATGCTGGATGCTAGCACAAATTCTATAACAGCATTAAATACTAACACAAATTGATATTTATGTACCAACATTTAGGAGCACCTATTTATGTCATCTTTAGCAAGTATAAATGCGCTTGCCAAAATGCTGCACTTTTGTGTGAAAAAGACACTGTTCTATAACATGTGCATATAATTGTGGGAGATGTCTATGCCCCACTTTTATGAACATCACCTTGCAATTGCTTGCAATAAAATTTGTATGCTGTGTTTATAGAATACTGTTAGCACAAGAATAAATACTAGTATTCTGTAATCTGAGCTTGCAAATGGTGTATACATTTAGATGTTAATGTTATAAAATAAAGGGGTTGATGCTTGTAGTGCTTTAGACCTGATCACAAATCCTCTCAGTGTAATTTCTGTTCTCAGACAACTAAGAGGAGGATTCATGACCAAGAAAAGCAAAGGGAAAGAATTTTGGCACTTCCAAATGTGATTCCCTGTCATTGGCACTAGCAGTATTGGTTTTGAACGGTTCAGGAGCTGCACCAGATGCTGCATGTAGGACTTTGTAAAATAGACTTAAAAATAGGCAACTTGTTTGGGCTTTTCACATAGGAGTCTTGCTGTAAAATTATTCCCATATACAAAGCACTTTACATAAGATTAAGGAGTACAGACAAACCTTGGTTTGCAAGTAATGCGGTTTGCGATTGTTTTGCAAGACGATCAAAACACTCTAGCAAATCTTGCTTTGTAAACTGAGCGTTGACTCGATTTGCGAGCCCCCATGCCCGAGAACCGGCATTGCCCCCCCCCCCCCCGCCAAAACCCTTACCATGATAGGGCACCGGCATACAGCACTAACCCACAAGATTTGCTGGTACCCAAAGAGCCTGCCGCTTGCCACTGATTCTACTGGGCCTTGAGCATCTGCGCATGCTCATGGCCTTCTGACTCCTGCTCTCTCCGAGATTCTAATGAGATTCTCCCTTCCTTCCCCCCCCCAGTCCTTCTCTTCTGTAACCTGTCTTAATTTTGTCCTTGTCCTGGCCTCAATCCCCCATATTTTTATTTCAATTTTTTTTATTTAAGATATTTTAAATATTTTAATTTTTATTATTGTAAACCAACCAAATACTTGTGATGGTCAGTATATTAAGCTATAAATAAACTTGAAACTTGTTTCTTTCTTAGATAGTCTTAAGGTTATATTGAATGCTTATTTAGTGTTTGAATGTAATGTAATTCTTTGCAGGTAATGTTGTCCTAATTAGTATAATTGACAATAAATTAAGTCTATAAGTAAAGAAATGAGCTAGGGGTGGGTGGGAGAGGGGAGGGCAGGAGGGAATGGAGACTAAGCAAGACCCTGCTCTGCCTGATAGAAACTATTTATAGCAGAAGGTTCAAGCCTACAAAACTGTAGAACTATAAAAGGCTATTATCCTATGGAGGCTAGCTAAGTAAAGTTTGCGCTTTTAAGATCTAAACTGTCTATAGAAGGGAACCTACAATTGAGCTTTTCTCCCCAAACCTATCAAAGCTCAAAGCAAAATAATGTATATTTACTCGAAGATATGTCTTCTTTTGTCTATTTTGTAACTTCATGACAACTCTTATGTAATCCGCCTTGAACCGCAAGGTAATGGCGGAATAGAAATCACTAATGTAATGTCTTCTATTCTTCTCCTCTCAGAAAGAAAATATCCTCTTCCCTCTTTCTCTCCTCTCCTCTTGCTGCTTGTGGGTTCACCACCGCTCCTCTGATCTCTGACCTTTTGAATTCTCACAGGTCCTGAACACTCTTCACCAGTCCCACCGCCAGTTGTCAAGCTTGAGTACTGTCTGGTCACTCCAAGTTCTATTGGATCTTCCAGCTACTCCTCCTTCCAGACCCGCTCCCAGTCCTTCAGTCGTCATCTCCCGGACACATGCCCTGAGGACTCTCCTCAGTCCCTCAGTAATCATCTCCTGGTCACACGCCCTGAGGACTCTCCTCAGTCCCTCAGCCATCATCAACTAGTCACAAGCCCTGAGGACTCTCCTCAGTCCCTCAGTCATCATCTCCCGGTCACACACCCTGAGGACTCTCCTCAGTCCCTCAGCCGTCATCTCCTGGACACACGTCCTGAGGACTCTCCTCATCCTCAGTCCCTCAGTCGTGAAGGGTCACTACTCGGGCTGGAGGAAGGTCACGAGCGGAGTTCCGCAGGGGTCTGTACTTGGACCGCTGCTATTCAATGTATTTATTAATGACCTGGAAACGGGGACAAAATGTGAAGTTATAAAATTTGTGGATGACACTAAACTCTGTAGAAGGGTTAGAACTATGGAAGAGTGTGAGGACCTACAAAGGGACCTAAACAAACTGGAGGAGTGGGCGAATAAATGGCAGATGAACTTCAATGTAGGGAAATGCAAGGTCATGCATATAGGGAGAAAGAACCCGATGTTCAGCTACCAAATGGGGGGATTAGTATTAGAGGGAAGTAACCTTGAAAGGGATTTGGATGTACTGGTGGATACAACAATGAAGTCAACGGCACAATGTGCAGGAGCCGCGAAGAAGGCAAACAGAATGTTGGGTATTATTAAGGAGGGTATTACGACCAGAACAAAAGAAGTCATCCTGCCGTTGTATCGGGCAATGGGGCGCCCGCACCTGGAGTACTGTGTTCAGTATTGGTCACGGTACCTTAAGAAGGATATGGCAATACTTGAGAGGTCCAGAGAAGAGCGACACGAATGATTAAGGGCATGGAAAACCTTTCATACATTGAAAGATTGGAGAGCCTGGGGCTCTTCTCCCTGGAAAAGAGGAGATTCAGAGGAGACATGATAGAGACCTACAAGATCATGAAGGACATAGAGAAAGTAGAGAGGGATAGATTCTTCAAACTTTCAAAACATAGAAGAACAAGAGGGCATTTGGAAAAATTGGAAGGGGATAGATTCAGAACAAATGCTAGGAAGTTTTTCTTTACCCAGCGTGTGGTGGACACCTGGAATGCACTTCCAGAGGACGTAATAGGACAGAGTACGGTACTGGAGTTCAAGAAAGGATTGGACAATTTCCTGCTGAAGAAAGGGATAGAGGGGTATAGATAGGGGGCTACTGCGCAGGTCCTGGACCTGTTGGGCCGCCGCGTGAGCGGGCTGCTGGGCACGATGGACCTCGGGTCTGACCCAGTGGAGGCATTGCTTATGTTCTTATGTCATCCCCCAGACACACGCCCTGAGGGCTCTCCTCAGCCCCTCAGTCATCATGTAATGTAATGTAATGTAATTTATTTCTTATATACCGCTACATCCGTTAGGTTCTAAGCGGTTTACAGAAAATATACATTAAGATTAGAAATAAGAAAGGTACTTGAAAAATTCCCTTACTGTCCTGAAGGCTCACAATCTAACTAAAGTACCTGGAGGGTAATAGAGAAATGAAAAGTAGAGTTAGAGGAAAAATAAAAATAAAATAAACATTTTAACAAGACAGCATTGATCTAAATACTTTGGAAGGTAGAAGAGAGGAGAGAAAGGAATAGAAGCAGAAGGGGGAGTCGTTGAACAGTAGAATTCTGGAGAAATTTAAATGATAGAAATAGAACAAAACAAAGACAAAATCATCCCCTGGACACACGCCCTGAGGGCTCTCCTCAATCCCTCAGTTGTCATCCCCCGGACACATGTCCTTAGGGCTCCACTCCACTCCACCAGGCCTTCTGCCGGAGAAGAAAAGGGAAGCTGGCACGCACATGTTCGAGCCCCAGAGCATGAGTTCACTACGGGTTAAGGTCAGCGACAGAGGGAAGCTAAGGGAGACAGGTCAACGACGGAGGGAAGTTAAAGCTTGCCTTGCTGCTCTTCCTTGCTTTGGGCCTTCCTGGCTGCTGGGTCCTGCCTACTTTCTGTTTCCACAAAGGCAGGATCCAGCAACAAGGAAGAGCAGCAAGTTGTAAGCTTCCCTCTGTCACTGACCTATGGAAGATAGGTCAGCGATGGAGAGAAGCTTGCGACTCCACCATTGGGAGGGATGGGAAGAGAAATACTGCTGCTGCACCCAAGGGGGGAGGGGGGAATAGAGAAGAGAAGTGCTGCTGCTGCACCCAATTGGGGAGGGGATAGGGGAAGAGAGATGCTGCTGCTGCACCCAATTGGGGAGGGGATAGGGGAAGAGAAGTGCTGCTGCTGCACCCAATTGGGGAGGGGATAGGGGAAGAGAAATGCTGCTGCTGCACCCAATTGGGGAGGGGATAGGGGAAGAGAAGTCTGCTGATGCACCCAATTGGGGAGGGGGAGAGAAGTGCTGCTGCTGCAGCACCCAATTGGGGAGAGAGAGGAGAGAAGGAACACCAGGGAAGGGAGAGGAAAGAGATGCCAAGACCATGGTAATGAAGGAAAGGAAAGGAGCTACCAGACCATGGAGGGGGGAGGGGGAGGAAGCAGATGCCAGATCAGGTGAAAGGAAGGAAGGAAAGAAAGGAAGAAGAAGAGATGCCAGATAATGGAGTAGGAGGGGGAGATGGAAGGAGAGGAGAGAGATGCCAGGTCATGGGGGGAAGGAAGGGAAACTAAAGGAGACAAAATGCCAGACTAGAGGGAAAGAAAGGAGAGGAGGTGCCAGAGAATGAAGGAGAGGGAGGAGGGAGATGCCAGGGCATGGGGGGAGAGAAGGGAAGGAGATAGAGATGCCAGACCATGGGGTGGAGTGTGAAGGAAGAAAGGAAAGGAGAAGCGAGAGATGCCAGAGCATAGGGGATGAGGTGAAGCGGAAATGAATCATGTACAAAGGAGAGAAAGGGCACAGGATATACAGTTTATTGAAGGGACATAGAAAGAGGGAAGATGCCATATGGAACAGAGAGAGGCCAGACACTGGATGGAAAGGGCAGAGAGGTTGGATAGTAGATGGAAGGGGTAGAGAGAGAGAGGGCAGAGGCTGCATTGAAGGGGCAAAGAGAGAGGACAGATGTTGCATGGAACGAAGCGAGGACAAATGCTGAATAGAAAGAAGAGAGCGAAGAAAAGATGATTAAAGCAGAAATGACAAAAGGTAGAAAAAAAAATTTTGGTTGCTTTACATAGAATCAAGTAGTATTGTAACTGTATTGATTAAAGTTTATAAAAAGGAAATGGAAATAAGGCAATTTTTGGGGACTAAACCCCTTTCCTCAGGTCAGGACAAGATACCATAACAGCAGTATACTGTACTGCAGGGATGCCCAAATGGTCAATCACGATTGACCAGTAGATTGCAAAGGCAATGTGAGTCGATCGCGTTGCCTTTGCGATCTTTTTCTTCCTGCCTCCCCAAGCCAGGCCAGGTGTGTACAAGCACCGGACTCACAAGACATCACCTCTGAAATCAATTCTAACATCGGAGAGGAAGTTCTGGGCTAGCCCAATCGTTGCCTGGCTGGCCTGGAACTTCCTCTCTGATGTTAGAATTGATTTCAGAGGTGACGTCTTGTGAGTCCGGCGCTTGTATGCGCCTGGCCTGGCTCGGGGAGGCAGGAAGAAAAAGATCGCAAAGGTAACCACGATCGACGCTTGTACGTGCCTGGCCTGGCTCGGAGAAGCAGCAGGGAGAAATTGGCGTGGTGGCTTGGGGGTAGGGAAAGAATTGGGGAAGTGGAGAAATCAGCACGATGGCTTGGGGGCATGAGGAGAGAGAAAGAAAGGCAGGCAGGGGGGAGAGAGAGAAAGAAAGGCAGAAATAAAGAGGGGGGCAGGAGGAAAGAGAAAGACAGGCAGGCAGAGGGGAGAGAGAAAGAAAGACAGAAAGAAAAGGGGAGGGGCAGAAATAAATAAATATTGGATTTACTAAACTAAACTAAACCTTAGGTTTGTATACCGTGCCATCTCCACAAGCGTAGAGCTCGACACGGTTTACAGGGTTAGGTTGAAAAGGAGCTACAATGAAGGGTTATAGGAAAGTAGCTAGGAAGATAAAGAGGGACAGGGAACCAAAAAGCGGGAAGTGTTAGATTTTTGAAAAGAGCCAAGTTTTCAGGTGTTTGCGGAAGGATTGGAGGGAACTTGAAACTCTGAGCGGGGATGTGAGGTTATTCCAGAGTTCTGTGGTTCTAAAGGGGAGGGATGTTCCTAGTTTTCCTATGCGGGATATACTTTTTGTAGAGGAGAATGATAGTTTCAGTTTTTGGGAGGATCTAGTGGAATTAGGGTTAGAGGAATTCCAGAAGAGTGGGATAACGGGAGGGAGGATGCCATGTAGGATCTTGAAGGCTAAACAGGCACATTTAAAGAGGACTCTGGAATGAACTGGGAGCCAGTGAAGTTTGGACAGGGATGGGGAGACGTGGTCGAACTTGCCTTTTGCGAAAATAAGCTTGGCCGCGGTGTTCTGGATTAGCTGAAGTCTATGGAGTTTTTTTTAACTTAGGCTTAAATAGATGGAGTTGCAATAATCCAGTCTAGAGAGGATGGTGGATTGAACAAGGACGATGAAATGAGAATGATGAAAGTACGATCTCACTTTCCTCAGCATATGAAGACTAAAGAAGCATTTTTTTACCAAGAAGTCGAGGTGGTCGTTGAAGGAGAGAGAGGAGTCTATGATGATGCCAAGGACTTTGCTTGAAAACTCAAGCTGAAGAGTGGAGCCGGAATATAATGGGATGGAGGTGGGTAAATGATCTAATATTGGGCCGAGCCAAAGTAATTTTATTTTGGACTCATTCAATTTCATTTGTACAGAATGTGCCCAGGAATTGAGGTTCATTATACATGCGGATATGGTCTCAGCGAGATTAGTAAGGTTCAAGTCGGTCTCGATGAGGATGAGGATATCGTCGGCATAGGTGTAGGGAGTTTCCAGGGGGGATAGGTGAAGAAATTTCAGAGAGGACATGTAAATATTGAAAAGGATAGGAGAGAGGGGTGAGCCTTGTGGGACTCCACATATTGGCTTCCAGGGAGGGGATGAGGTACCGTTTATATTAACGGTGTAGGTGCGTAAGCGTAGGAATTTCGAGAACCAGTCTAGTACTGTGGAACTTATGCCTATTTCAGAGAGTTGGAAGATTAAGATATCATGATGGACGACGTCGAAAGCTGCGGAGAGGTTGAATTGTAGAAGTACAGCGAATTTGTTGCGAGAATGAAGTTGTTGTACCTTAGAGATTAGTGAGGCTAATAGGGATTCGGTGCTGAAGTTGGGTCTGAAGCCAAATTGGTAGGGTAGGAGAATAGAGAATCTTTCTAGGTAGGATGAGAGTTGAGTGGATATGATGGATTCTAACATCTTGGTTAGGAGAGGGATGTTTGCTATTGGACAGTAATTGGAGGGAATAGAGGGATCAAGGTCGGTCTTTTTCAGTAGAGGGTTTAGTGCGATATGTCCCATTTCGGAGGAGAAAAGGCCCGATGTTAGAGCAGTGTTTATAAGTTTGGTGAGGGAAGCGATGGCCTGTGTAGAGATATTCTCGAATAGGTAGGAGGGGAAAGGGTCCAAGGTACACTTGCTAGATTTTAGTTTGAGGCAGAGTTTGGAGACTTGCAATTCGGAAACAAGCTCAAAAACGGTCCAGGATCTGTCGGCTGGAATGGGATTGGAGACAGGTAGGGAAGGGTTGAGGTCAGTAGAGATTAGGGAGTTGTAGGAGACTGTAGGCGGGAAGGAGCATCTTAGGGTGGTAACCTTTTCATTGAAGAATTTTGCAAGGGCATCTGCTGATAGCGACGAGGGGAGCAAGGATGGGTCCTTTTTTGTAGTTAAGGAGTGCCAAATGTTAAACAACGCACTGATCTGGTTGTTGGATCTGGAGATTTTATCTCCGAAGAAGTTCTTCCTGGCTTTTTTTAGTAATGAATTGTAATGTTAAATATTGACCCTCCAGGTCTGTCTATCTGAGGGGGATTTAGATTTTTTCCATTTGCGCTCCAAAGTGTGACATTTCTGTTTCAGCTCTCTATGGAGCGGTAGATACCAAGGAGCCTTTCGGGGGTAGGAGATGGTTTTTGTGGATATTGGAGCGAGGGAGTGATAGATGGATTCGGAGAGGGAGATCCAATTGCACCAGTAGGATTCAGAGTCTGTAGGCTTAGGATTGGAGGAGAGTTGGTTGAGAAATTTGGACCAGAAAAGATTACTCGAAATTTTCTTGCGGAAGGTTATTGAATGGGAGGAATGGGATGGGGATTCAAGGTGTGACATGAAAATGGGAAGGCAAAGTAGCCCCTAGGAAGTGGTCAGACCAAGGGACTTGTTCCCAACGGGTGTCAACAATTGAAGTTTTGAAGGCAGTAAGGTTGAGGAAAGTGGTGAAGTCTAATGTATGTCCTTTTTCGTGGGTTGGAGAAGAGGTAGGTGAGGGGAAACCTAGAGAGGTAAGGAAGTTGTTAAATTCGATTGTGTCCTTGCTATTGGTGTCATCAAGGTGGAGATTAATATCGCCAACAATCAGTAGTCTTTGAAATTTAAGAAAAGCATTTGTTATAGCCTCAAAGACGAGATTGGAGGAGTTGTTCCAAGGGGTAGGTGGGCGCAGATGCCCAATGGGGGGGTGAGGAGTTCATCATTTACAGAGGCAAGCATATATTCTAGAGCGGTGTGAGTGCCCTTCTCAAGGAGCTGGACGTCAAAGAAAGATTTGTAGAGCAATGCCAGTCCGCCTCCTTTTCGGTTGGATCTGGGGGAGAAGAGGCCTTGATAACCATGGGGGAGGAGTTCGTTTTGTGTAAAAAGATCATCTTTCGGCGATCCATGATTCCGTGATGCACAGGAATCCAGGGTCGAACTCGTCTAGAAGGTCCTTCAAAATTTGGGTCTTATTGCATGCTGATCTGGCATTACAATAAAGAGTCGGGACTGGGGTGAGAGAGTTAGAGACAGCATTGGGAAGATTGGCTGGGGGCAGGGGCTTTAGTGAGTTTAGGTTGGCTTTTCGGGGGGGTTTTCTTGAAAGGGGGAATTCTGGTGCGTATCAGTGTGGGGATTCTGAGGCCAGGGCAAATATTATTGGTGTTTGGTGGGTCGAGTAGGTTGAGGGAGGGGGGTATCAGACAGAGGGAAGAATAGAGAGGTGAGCAGAATAGGAGGAGAAGGAACCAGAAGAAAGGATTCATGGCAGGGTTAGGGCCAGATGGTTGGTGTGTGAGAGTATTTACAGTCAGAAGAAGGAAGTGCAACCAGAGATTCATGAAATCACCAGACAAAAAGGTAGGAAAAATGATTTTATTTTTAATTTAGTGATCAAAATGTGTCCGTTTTGAGAATTAATATCTGCTGTCTATATTTTGCACTATGGCCCCCTTTTACTAAACCGCGATAGTGGTTTTTAGCGCAAGGAGCCTATGAGTGTTGAGAGCTGCGTGGGGCATTCGGCGCAGCTCACTGCACTAAAAAAACGCTATCGCAGTTTAGTAAAAGGGGAGAGGGTATAGTTATCTATTTTTGTATAGTTGTTACTGAGGTGACATTGCATAAAGTCATCTACCTTGACCTCTGAAAAAAACCCCGAATACAAATGATAATTAACATTTACTCTGCGTACAGTGTGCTTTGTGTTTTTTAAAATTTTATTGTTGGTAGATCATTTTGACTTGGTCATTTTAAAAAGTAGCTCGCAAGCCCAAAAAGTGTGGGCTCCCCTGCTGTGCTGTCTTGAAGAAAGATTTGGCCTCTGAAAGCTAATTGAAAAATGGATTAGTCCAAAAAAATGTTATTTTCTTATTTCTCATTATTTGTTTTATTTCTATTTGTTAATTTGTAAAGTGGTGATTGTTAGTAGCAGTTTTTTTCAAATTTATATCTACTGTCTTTTTATTTTGCACAGTATTATAGTTTATAGTTTATAGTTTATTCAATTTTTGATTAAACGCCTTTTCGATTCTACAAAGCGTTGTACAAAGTAAAAATATTAACATTTTGACAAAAATAACAATTAAACATACTTTCCTATAAAAACTACAGGACTACAGACCGTACAAACTGGGTAAATATTGACCCATACAAACTGGGTAAATATTGACCCGTAGGCCATAGATACATGTGGAAAGGGGGGAGAAATACAATTGTAATAGAAAAGTGAGGAACGTATAAGGGAAAAACACTTAGGAACTGAGGAACAGTATAAAATTAATAGTTAAGAGATAGTAGTTCAATTAAAAGCATCTTTAAAAAGAAAGCACTTTAAATTGCTTTTAAAATTTTTTTGTTTTTTTTCCATTTTTAGATACAGAGGGAGAGCGTTCCAGATTGTAGGGGCTGTAACAGAAAATGTGGAAATGCGACGCGTGCCAATGATTTTTAAAGAGGGAATATTAAGGTTATATTGAGAGATAGATCTTAAAGTTCTTGGGGGGTCGTATGGAATCAGAAGTCTATCTATAAATGCTGGTGTGTTGGTCTGCATTGTTTTAAATGCCAGAAGAGCGATTTTATAAGTTACCCTGTGTGAGACTGGCAACCAGTGGGCCTTTTGAAGCAAAGGGGTAACATGATCATATTTTTTTGCTCCCGAAATTATTTTGATGGCCGTATTTTGAATAAGCTGCAAGCGTTTTAAGTCTTTGTGATAGATACCATTTAGTAAAGAGTTACAGTAATCCATTTTTGAAATTACTAGTGAATGAATCAGAATGTTAAGGGAACTTATATCTAAAAGAGGGGCCAGTGATCTAATCATTCTTAATTTATAATAACAACTTTTTACTATTGCACTTATTTGAGGACGAAATGTTAGCTTATTGTCAATTAAAACACCTAAAATTTTTGTAGTTGTAATTAATGGAAGTGGAATATTTTCGATAATGACTGGAGATATTAATTGTTCTCCCTCTTTTCCGGAAAAGAGAAGAGTATTTGTTTTTAAGATATTTAAAGAAAGCTTGTTTGTGTTTAACCAATCGTGGACTTTACTTAATTTTTGGTTAATTGCCTGAATCTCGGTTTGGTTATTCGGGTCAAGGGGGTGCAGTAGTTGTAGATCGTCAGCGTAAGCGTAAACCGTAAATCCTATTGATTGACAGAGGATCAAAAGCGGGGCTAAATAGATATTAAATAATAAGGGAGATAAAATAGAGCCTTGTGGTATACCGAATTTTGAATGATAGGATTTAGATTCTGAATTCTTAAAATATACTGATGAAGTTCTGTCAGAAAAGTAAGAACGAAACCACTCAAGAGCTTGATCTGCTACTCCTATAGAAAAAAGACGTTGCAATAAGAGATGATGATCAATGGTATCAAACGCTGCAGCAAGATCTAAGGAAATTAGTAAAACGGATTTACGATGGTCCAAATAGTAATTTATAGATGTAGTGAGACCGAGTAGTGAATACTCTGTGGAATGATTTGTACGGAAACCTGTTTGGTTCGGGTGAAGTATGTGCGTTTTTTCAACAAAATCTACCAATTGTTGAAACACAATTTTTTCAGTTAATTTAGATAAAAATGGTAAATTTGCAATTGGACGATAGTTGGAGCAATTATCAATATTATTTTTTGAATCCTTAATGATTGGAGATATGATGGAATGTTTCCAGTCTGATGGAATATTGGCTGAAGACAAACAATTATGAATAATTGTAAGAATATATGGCCCAAAGACTGTAAAATGTCATTTGAAAAAAAATGGGGGAATGGGTTCTATTTTTGAGCCTTTAATGTTAATACAGTGTAATATATTTTCAATGGCTTTTAAAGATGGAAGAAGAAAATTAGATAGTGTAGTGTGAAATTTCTGAGACCTAGTTATTGAATTATCAATTTCAGCAAAATTAGATAAGTTAGTAACATTAGTTGTTTTGGCAATGATTTTTGATCTGATTGAAGTAATTTTTTCTTGAAAATAATTTGCTAATGCTTGAGCTGTTGGAGATTCTTCAGTTAAGCTTATTTTATCATTTTTGAAAACTGTTAATTGTTTGAGAATTTTGAACAAGGTAGATGAACTATTAGTATTAGAAATTTGTTTAGTGTAAAATTTTTTCTTAGTGATATTAATAGATTGTCGATAATGCTGTGAATAATTTTTGTAATTGTTTAAGTTTTCCTGGGTAGGTTTAGAACGCCACTTGCGTTCCGCTGAACGCATTTGTTGTTTAAGTAGGCCTAAAGAAGCGTTAAACCATGGGTTTCTTAATTTTTTTGAAGACATTTTCCTTGTTACTAGAGGTGCTATTTCATCTAATAAAGATTTACAGGCCTTGTTCCACATGGAAATTTGTTCTGTCAGAGATTCAGTACTAAATTTTTCTGAGTCAATTTTAAATGCTGATGGGATTCGTGCGTGATCTATGTGTTGAAAATCTCTTACTTTAATAGTTTTCGGGGCTGGGACAGTTGACTTAAAAGATGGCAATGAAACTTTAGTTTGAATCAAGAAGTGATCAGACCATGGGACTTGGCTTGAAATTGGTTGAGAAAAATTGGAACTTAATCTAGTGGGAACAAGGATCGCATCCAATGTATGACCATAGGTGTGGGTTGGGCCCGAGTTTAAAATTCTGAAACTGAGATCATTAATATGTGTTAGCAAATCCGATGTAATTGGATTAGAGGTATCATCAAAGTGAACATTAAAGTCACCTAATAGAAGTGGAATTTGTGAAGTGGTTGAGAAGTCGGAAATTATGGATAATAGATGAGTTATCACTGACTGATTAACTGGCGGAGGGATATATAATAATAATAGATCTATTTTTGGCCTCGTGTTAATTTTAACTTGTATAGAGGACGTGTCACTGTTTCTGTAGTATTGCATTGTATGCAAAGTCTGGTTTCTTGGTTCAGTTTAACTTTTGTCTACATATTTCTATTTTTAGTTTGTGATTATTCCATATTGGGCGAGGGTGTATCTGTGTTCTGTGTGTATGAAAAGGACATGGCTTTCTGTTAGCATCGACTACAGGATCAATTGACTGTGCAGGATCTGGCTTGTTTACTTTTACATTGTGTGTGTTGGTTTTCTAGTGCTCACTGCAGTGTTTAAGATGCTGCCTTTTCCTAGGTGCACCCTTTTGTGACTCATGAATTATTACTAAAAATATATATTTTTATAAAGAGGAGGAGGTTGTTAAAAATGATCAGCACTGGCTGTCATACATATTAGGTACGCCACTGGATTTAATGACCCTATTCTAACTTTACTGTTGATTTAGGTGTTGTCTCCCCTCCCCCACACACTATAAAGAATTAAATTAAAGTTGTATTAACATCAAGCAGCTTTCAAATGACATTATAAGCAAATAAAAATAAAATATTTTTAATACATTGCTAATTATTACCTGCATGTTTACCTAAACTGTTTTACCCTAGCTCTCACTTTGCACTATAGCAAAATAATAAAGTAGCAGATAAAGATCAATCAAGGCTTAGTAGCACCTCTCCATAAATTAGGTGGAAGAGGTCTGGAAGTGGGGATAGCATATATTTCATATCCTCAGTGAGACCTCAGGAAGCAACCTAGTGATCAAAACATTATTAGAGGTGCTGTAGAGCCATTTCTTGTATGACTGGATGAGCTATATTTATCTTTTTTTTTGTTAGAACATAAGAACAAAAGAATTGCCATCTCCGGATCAGACCCTGGGTCCATCAAGTCCAGTGATCCGCACACGCGGAGGCCCCGCCAGGTGTACCCTGGCATAGTTTTAGTCTCAAGGGAGATGTGCATCTAAGTTACCCTTACCTGTATCACTCTATGCCAATCTTAAGGAGATGTGCATCTAGTTTATCCTTAAATCCTAGAACGGTGGATTCTGCAATTACTTCCTCTGGGAGAGCATTCTAGGTGTCCACCACTCGCTGCGTGAAACAGAACTTCCTGATATTCATCCTGGACCTGTCCCCCCTCAGCTTCAGTCTATGTCCTCTTGTCCGTGTCACATTGGACATTGTAACTGCTTTCCCTGCTCCATTTTGTCAAATTTTTTCAGTATTTTGAAAGTCTTGATCAGATCCCCTCGCAGTCTCCTCTTCTCAAGGGAGAACATGCAGAAATAAATGGCTAGATTGAACCTAATGACTTCATTAATGCATTTCCCTTTTTTTAAATCTCTATACCATTTGAAAGAGGGCAAATATCAAATTATTCCCTTCTAGAATTGGATACTTCTTAAATTTAGTAAAAATATTCTGGCACAAGTGTCAAACCTTAAAAAAGGAAGTCATATTGAGCATTGGAAAATAATAATAATTAACTAATAAAAATAGTACACAGTTAGGGCTCCTTTTACTAAGCTGCGATAGTGATATTAGCGTGCACTTACCGTATGCAGAATTGTCATGCATGCTAGACGCTAACGCCAGCATTGAGCTGGTGTTAGTTTTCCTGCGTAGCACAGGGGTTTGCTAGAAACACTAGCACACCTTAATAAAAGAGGGGGTTAATTTTCCCCACCACCAAATTTCCCCATCCTGCCCCACCCGACTACTTTTTCATGCCACCTGGCTGGAAAAAATTTCTGGGGAGAACGCTGTAATATAATAATGTAATATATAATTAAACTACGCAAAGCACACTATTTCTCAACATTCATTCCTACCAGAACGCATGGCCTTGGTCATACATGCAGAACACAGATAACCCCTATGCAAATACAGGACCACAAACTAAAAGTAGTAATATTTATTACATTACATTAGAGATTTCTATTCCGCCATTACCTTGTGGTTCAAGACGGATTACAAAAGAGTTAAAGAAGATGGGTTACAAAAGAAGATCTCTGGACATTTCCAGAGCGAGTAAAGAGTAGATCAGGTTGATTCGGGGGGTTAGGAAGAAAATGGGAGGAAGGAAGGTACTCGTAGTGTTAAGACTTTTTCAGGGATTTCTTGAAGAGTGTGGAGGGGCATAATCAAAAAAAGCGTCTAAGTTCAATACAGAAGCAGGGAAAGTGTCCATAACTAAAAAACAAACGTCCTTGTTTTGATTATGGCCTTTCTCTGCCTAAACGCCCAATCTCCACTACGTCTAAAAGTACACCCACACGACATCTACACTTTTTAGCCATAATGAAACAAAAAACGCCTAAGTCCCAAATGTCCAACAGAAGGGCTTTTAGGCGAAGGAGGAGCCAGTCCTTCACCTAAAAGCTGGATTCTGTAACCGGTGTCTGCCAAAAACAACACAAGGTACAGAACCCCCCCCCCCCACAACGATCCTGCCATTTCGAACCGTGACACCCCCCCCCCCCCGACAACATCGGGGCAAGAGGGAGCCCAAGCCCTCTTGCCCCGCCGACTCCCTGACGATATCTGGGCAAGAGGGAGCCCAAGCCCTCTTGCCCCGGCGATCATGCCCACCCCCCCACCCCTGACTTGATATGGCCAGGAGGGAGCCCAAGTCCTCCTGGCCCCGGAGACCCCCCCTCCGATACAACGGGCCAGGAGAGAGCCCAAGCTCTCCTGGCCTTCGGCGACCCCCGACTCGTTTGGGCCAGGAGGGAGCCCAAGCCCTCCTGACCCCGGTGACCACCCCCCCACGACTCATTCGGGTCAGGAGGGAGCCCAAGCCCTCCTGACCCCGGTGACCACCCCCCCGCAACTCATTCGGGTCAGGAGGGAGCCCAAGCCCTCCTGGCCCCGGCGACCCCCTACCCTCACCCCCACCCCCCACTACATTATGGGCAGGAGGGATCCCAGGTCCTCCTGCCCTCGACGCAATCCCCCTCTCCCCAACAACCGCCCCCCCCAGAACACCCGATCGCCCCCCCTGCTGACCCGCGACCCCCCAGCTGACCCCACGAACCCCCTACCCCCAACCCCCTTCCCCGTACCTTTTTTCAAGTTGGCCGGACAGACAGGTGCCAAACCCGCCTGTCCGGCAGGCAGCCAACGGCAGAATGGGGCTGGATTGGCCCAGCCATCCCAAAGCCCCGCCCACAGGTGGGGCCTAAGGCGCCTTGGTCAATCAGGGCCTCCTGTGGGCGGGGCCTTAGGCACATGGCCCAACCCGGGCATCTCTCCTGCCGCGGGTTGCAGCAGTTCGGGTAGAGGAGTGATGACATCGCGGTAGGGGAGATGAGGCATCTCTCCTGCCGCAATGGTTGCGGTGGGTAGGTTGCCGGGCCGCTGAACTGATAGCGCCAGTGGCCATCAGCTCAATGGCCCCTTTTTCGGCACTTAGACCTGGTTTGACTACGTCTAAATCAAAAAGGTCTAAGTGCCGACTAGGCAACCTGTAAATGTTTTGGTTATACCTGTTGTATGCCTAGGTGTAGGTCGGCCCACCTCCCGCCCACTGCCCGCCCTTTCCCCTCCTCTAAACACACCTCTTTTCTCTCTGTGGGTCTAGAGGCAGGGGAAAGGCCTAAGCTGTTTTTAGATACGTCTAAAAACCATCTTTGGTTATGGGTACTTGGACGATCAGGCTTTTTGATCGTCCAAGTAGCCATTTATGACACTTTTTAGACGTTTTGGTTTTTTTTTGATTATTACCCCCATAGTCTTTATTTCTTTTCTGAATGTCCTGTAGTCTGGGGTTGTTATTAGTAGATTGGAGATTTGATTGTCTAGTTTTTCTGCTTGAGTGACTAGGAGGCCCTGATATAGTTTTTTCTGTTTAACTTCTTTGATTGGAGGGTGTGTGAATGGGGTGTGAGTTTTTCTATGCCTGGTTGAGGTAGCTTGGATGAGGCGGTTGTTAGGTAGGTTGGGCTGTCTCCGTTTATAGTTTTGAATAGTATACAGTAGAATTTAAATAGTATTCTTTTTGAAATTGGAAGCCAGTGTGAGTCGAGGTATACGGTCAGGTCCATGTCAAAGCAGCTCCTGATTGGTGAGGCCTGACTTTAGTGCAGGAAGAGGTGGTTGGAGCATACCACGAGTGATTTTCTTCACTCGTCGGTGCTCCTGCTGCCTTCTCCTGCCTCTCCGGCTGCCCTCTCCTGCCTGGTCATTCGCGGTTGGAAAATACCGCGAATGATTGGGACGGGAGCACTGTATATCTTTTTTCAACATCAAGTGTGTAGATCAAAGGACTCGGCACTGCAAATAAAATCAACATAAAAAGCTTATCCTTCCGGCTTCCTGATGTAGCTTAGCGAAACACAGACTGTGTTGGAGCCATGAAATGACCTTTTCAGATAAGTGGTCTAATGTTGAACAGCTTTTGTAGAGCCGTAACATTTGCCACTCCAGTAGAAGCAAGATTCCTTGCTCCATGCAATGTGTTATGATTAAAATTCATGCAGTTTTCCAGCGACGTTGTGGCGCCTTGCTGAAGAGCTTATGAGCACATTTAAATATTTAAAAGCCTTTAAATGTTACATGATGATATTATTTGAGAAACTTGCCCAGTATTGATGAGAGGGCTTTTTTGTGTTTTGTTCTATACATCCATATTTAGTATTAACTTTTAACATTCAACTTTCTTCCATTTTTCTGCTTTCTTCTCAAAATCTACTTTTCCATGCCTTCTCTTCCCATCTACCCATGTGTACCATCACCTCCCTCTTTCTGATCCCCTACTCCCATCTATCCATAAGGAGCATTTCTTCTTATCTCTTCCCTGTTGCACCTATTGCTGTGCACCATCTCCTCCCTCTGTCTCCCCTTCCCCTCCATCCCTGTGCACCATCTCATCCCTCTCCCATGGTCAGACATCTCTGTCTTCCCCCTTCCTCCCTCAAATGGTCTGACATGTTTCTCATCTCCTTCCCATAGCCTGGAATCTCTCTCCCATAGTCTGGCATTTCTCTCTCTCTTCTCCTCCCTCTTCCTGAAGTCTAACATCTCTCTCCTCTCCTTTCTGCAGTCTGGCATTTCTCTCTTCCCTCCATCTCTTCCATTCTGTGATCTGGCATCTCTCTTTCTCTCCTTCCCATTCCAGTGGTCTGACATCTCTCCCTTATTTGGGTCATCTCTTCTCCCTCCCAGTGTAAAATTTCTCCCTCCCTCCTATCCACCACTATCATGTCCAACAATTCTCCCTCTTTCTTCCTTTCCCCATATACGTCATCTCTTTCTCTCTCACGCCACACACCTATGTCCAACAATTCTCCGTTCCTTTTCTCTCCCCCACTGGCAGCATTTCTTTCTTTCCCTTCCCACTGCTCCACCTGTGCAGCATCTCTCTTTTCCTCCTTTCCTAACCCCCCCTTCCTGTGCATTTGTCCTTTCCAACCCTTTCCCAGTACGTGCAGTATATCTTTCCCAAACCCCTGAGCATCTGCCTCCCTGCCTTCCCAACTCCCAACCCCCTGCACCCAGCCTCTCCCTGCCAGGCTCTGCACGCAGCCCCCTTCCCTCCCTCCCCCCATCAGGCAGTTCACCTAGCCTCCTCCCCCTTCTCCATCAGACTCTGTACCCAGCCCCCTCCCTCCCCTGTCAGACTTGGCCTCCTGCCCCCCACCCTGTCAGGTTCTGCACCAAGCCCTCTTCCCTCCCTCCCCTGTCAAACTCTGCATCCAGCCCTTTCCCTCATTTGCTCACTCGCTTTGCACTCTGTCCCGTCCTTCTACCTCCTCTGGCTTTGGTGGTCCAGAGGTGCAGCGGGCAGGAGCGAGCTTTCCAGCTCCTGTTCCGCTGCTAACCCGGTCAGCTCCCCAGTCAAAGAAGCTGCTGAGTGCCAAGCAAGAGTGTCAAAGCGTATTGCCGCTCAGCGGCAGAAGAAACCAGCCGCGACCAGCCAGGTTAGCAGTGGGACAGGAGCCGGAAAGCTCGCTCCTGCCCACTGCACCTCTGGACCACCAGGGATGATGAAAGTGACAATTTTTGGGAAGGCCACGGCCCCTGTGGTCTCCCCTGTTGTGACACCTATGCGTGGAACAACCTGCCTGATTTGGTGTGTCAGGCTCTGGCTCTGGCTCTGAGAGCCCATTTTTTTGAAGCTTCATTTAAGTCTTAACCAACTTGTAAAGCACCCATTTCTGCTGGTCAGTCCCCTTCTAATTCCCTACTTGAGCAGCCTTTTGTCCTGTGTGTCTGCCATAATTAGATTGTAAGCTTTATCGGGCGGGGACTGTCTCTTGCGTATTTAATATATGGCGCTGTGTGCATCTGATAGTGCTGTTGAAAGGTAACTGGTTCTTTAGAAGTCTATGTAATATACCTTTTTTTTAATATTCATTTTTGCTTGTAATTGAAAATTCAGGTTCCACACCTGGTTTATCTGCCACTCCTCCTGCCTCCTTGCCTGGATGTCTTTCTAGTGTAAAAGCATTGCAGAAATCTCCAGGTCAGCAACGTGAGCGGAAATTGTCTTCTTCAGAAGACAGGAGTCGTATGGTAAGAAAATCAGTCATTACTTTGTCCTCTATGTGTACTAATTCCTCTATAAATGCTGTTTATATGATAGTTCAGAAAAACCACCAAGTGATAGAGGTTGCCTTGAATTTTAATGTTGTATATGTGACATAGGAATTTGTTGAGATGAAATTTACAAGAAGTTGCCTCTACGTTAAGAGCTGAGAAGTTGTGACAGTCAGAGCACAGTGAACAGGGCATGGTTCAGGTAGTCAGCTAATTTTCCTAAGCACAGTCAAGCCAGGGAGACACAGGAAGAGAGAAGCAGCCTTACAGCATATGCTGCCACCACTACTTATGTGTAAGCTGTCAGAAACCTGGCTAAGGTTAAACTAGAGCAGAGTACCTCCTTGCCAGTCAGGTTTTCAGGATATCCACATTGAATTTGCATAAACTTGATTTGTATACACTGCCTCCATTATATGCAAATGTGTTTCATGCATATTCATTGTGGATATCTTGAAAACCTGATTGGCAAGGGGGGTACTCCAGGACCGAGTTGAGAAACACTGAACTAGAGGACACAAATTGAGTTTTGTAAGTCCTTGTTACACTGGGCAAGTCACTTAATCTCCCCATTACCCCAGGTACGTTAGATAGATTATGAGTCCGCTGGGACAGAGAGGGAAAACTGCTTGAGTACCTGAATAAATGCATGTAAACCATTCTGAGCTCCCCTGGGAGAACGGTATAGGAAATTGAATAAATAAATAAATTTAGGAGTAACATCAGAAAATAAGTTTGCATGGAGATGTCCAGAATGCCCTACTGAGGGAGTTGGTAGAGAGAAAAAATGGTTATGGAATTAAAAAAGGATTCCTAATTAGAAAGAGAATGGTTTATAAACAAAACTTAAATGTTTATGCATGTTGATGTGCTGATTGGTGTTTAGACTGTGACTTTGTCTGTGAGGTACTAAGATCCAGTGGTAGACAGACCTCTACATTCTGTGTCCTGTGTATGACAAGACAGATTAGGATGTCCTGGAGAGAGCTTCAATGACAATTCTGTGCAGACTTAAATGGTCTTTGTCCTATGTATGGTAGGACAGATCAGGATAGGCTGGAGAGGACTTCAGTCACTCCAGTAGTTGAAACAGTGCTAGGTAGACTTCAATGATTTGTTTTCCAAAAATGGCAAAGAAAGATCAGGACCAAGTGTACTTTGGTGAGGTCCTGGAAACAATAGCAATCATAGCCACATTGTTGTAACCAGAATCATAGACAACAGTCCTGCAATATACACTGAGGGCCGGATTCTCAAAACTTACCATGCCTTTAATGGTGGTCGTAAAACCGGTTCCAGCTGGTTAAGCATGCCAGTGTTTTACTGCCTGATTATTAGAACGGCTCACTGTGGTCTTTTCTGAGCTTCCTTTGACTCTGCCATGCAAATGTAGTACAATGAGGTCATTACTATTAAAATGGTAGTAAAATGGGCTCATTAATATTTAAATGAGCACTCTTATCATCATCGAGTGATTCTCTAGCGAAACGCTAGCTTTTAATGACCAAACATTACCAGCTGGTCTGGGGGTACCAATACTGTGAAAAGCGCATCTCAAGATACGTGTTTCTGGCTGTGGCTCATGATTAAAAAACAAACCCCACACTATTTACATAAATTATAGTAATATAACGATGGGAAAAAAATCTCGTAATGTTGCTGGTAATTCTCCGCTCCTATCCACCTATGCCTCTTTCCATAGACTATTCTGTGTATATGCCAAAAGCTATCACCAGTGACTGATCTCATGTACATTTGGCGACCCTCTGTGAACCTCATTTACATATGCCATTCTTCGAGAATGACTTGTCTTTTTTGAATTGTTAAATTTATGGTTGCTATAGCAACCCATTGGATTTTACTGGCAATATTAGAGAATTCGGCCCTGAGAAGCTTTGCGTTTAAGGAATAAACTCAGAGACAGTCAGTTGCATCCTTGGGGTAAACTTCAGTAGTCCTCTGTGCTTATTTAGGATTTCAATCTGTCCAACACTTTCTTTCCTTGCATAAACACTGGTTTTGGTACTTTTAGAACATTCTGGCTCTTTCAGTTCAAGAGGAAACAATTGGTTAGAGAGTTTGGACAATATGTAAATTAGTCTGTCTCAATAACCCAGCCTTATGCAAATCTGGGTTCCTATAGTCTCCTCCGATCATTTCTTGTGGGTAATTCTCCTTTCAAAGACTTCTCTTTCCCAAAGAGCACTGAGAACTGAGACCTTTTTACTGAGTACTAGGAACTTAGTCAAACAGCCTCCATCCTTTGGACAAGGTCTCTAGGACCTTGTGGTCCTGTCCTCCACTGCTGACTATTAGTCCAATTTACCGAATAGCAAACAAAGTCCATGAAAAAGTCTTAAAGGTAGTTACCCTCTGGCATCATTTTCCATGCTCTCTTCAGGCTTCCAGCAGTAAGCAGGGCTCGCTCGCTCACTCACTCACTCATTCCTCCCTCTCCTCTTCTCTTCTCCTATAGGCCGTTTCTGTCTGATTCAAGCTAGGGAATGCTTTTAAAGGCCTAGAGTTACTAAACTCCACCCTTTACTTAACTTCCTCACTTATAGGATTCATTGCCTCTTAACCTCTCCAGTAAGGACAGGGCTTTCCTTAGTTTTCTTTCTTTTCTTAAATGGATAATGACCCCCCACCCTTCCCTGACAGGTCCAACATTTATCAAATATTGACGGGAAAATTACATTCTTATCCCAGGACAAGCAGGCAACTTATTTTCATGTATAGGTGACGTTATCCACGGAGCCCCGATGCGGACAGCTGTAAAAGCATTTTGCTTGAAGAACTTAAGAAAGTTTGCGACTGACCGCACCACGCAGTGAGTGCCTTCCCGCCCGATGTAGGGCGCACATCTCAGTTCTCGTTTATCCGCAGAGCCTTGAAGTCCTACTTCGAATGTTCTGCGTTACTTTTCTGTATCTTCTGGCCATGGAATTCTTTTCCTTCATGATCTTTTTGATCGATCTTAGAAACATAGAAATAGATGGCAGATAAGGGCCACGGCCCATCTAGTCTGCCCACCCCAATGACCCTCCCCTACCTTTCTCTGTGAATAGATCCCATGTGTCTATCCCATTTGGCCTTAAAATCAGGCACGCTGCTGGCCTCAATCACCTGAAGTGGAAGACTATTCCAGCGATCAACCACCCTTTCAGTGAAAAAGAATTTCCTGGTGTCCCCGTGCAGTTTCCCGCCCCTGATTTTCCACGGATGCCCCCTTGTTGCCGCGGGACCCTTGAAAAAGAAGATATCTTCTTCCACCTCGATGCGGCCCGTGAGATACTTGATTGTCTCGATCATGTCACCCCTCTCTCTGCGTTCCTCGAGTGAGTACAGCTGCAACTTATTCAGCCGTTCCTCGTACGGGAGATCCTTGAGTCCCGAGACCATCCGGATGGCCATTCTCTGGACCGACTCCAGTCTCAGCACATCCTTACGGTAATGCGGCCTCCAGAATTGCACACAGTATTCCAGGTGAGGCCTCACCATGGATCTATACAATGGCATAATGACTTCAGGCTTACGGCTGACGAAACTCCTGCGTATGCAACCTATGATTTGCCTTGCCTTGGATGAAGCTTGCTCCACTTTATTGGCAGTCTTCATGTTCTCACTGACGATCACCCCTAAGTCTCGTTCTGCTTCAGTTCTTGTTAGGATCTCGCCATTAAGGGTGTAAGTCTTGCATGGATTTTGGCTGCCCAGGTGCATGCCTTTGCATTTTTTGGCATTGAAGCTGAGTTGCCAGGACCTAGACCAGCGCTCCAGTAGGAGTAGGTCATGCATCATGTTGTCGGACATTGAATTTATGTTTGTTGTGCTTTTGCCCACTACATTGCTTAGTTTGGCGTCATCGGCGAATAATGTTATTTTACCTCGCAGCCCTTCTGCCAAGTCTCTTATAAAGATGTTGAATAGGATCGGGCCCAGGACCGAGCCCTGCAGCACTCCACTGATTACCACCGTCATTTCGGAGGGGGTGCCGTTCACCACTACCCTCTGAAGCCTACCTCCAAGCCAGTTCCCAACCCATTTCGTCAATGTGTCGCCCAATCCTATAGAACTCATCTTGCTCAGCAACCTGCGGTGTGGTATGCTATCAAATGCTTTAAGTCCAGGTATACGATGTCCAGGGACTCCCCAACATCCAGCTTCCTCGTCACCCAGTCAAAGAAGCTGATCAGGTTGGATTGGCAGGATCTCCCCTTAGTAAATCCATGTTGACGGGGATCCCATAGATTCTCCTCATTCAGGATCGTATCCAATTGGCGTTTGATTAGAGTTTCCATTAGTTTGCACACTATTGATGTGAGACTCACCGGTCTGTAGTTTGCTGTCTCCATCTTGGAGCCTTTCTTGTGGAGTGGAATGACGTTAGCCGTCTTCCAGTCCAACAGAACGTTACCCGTACTAAGGGAGAGATTGAAGAGTGCGGATAGCGGTTCCGCCAAGACATCACACAACTCCCTGAGCACCCCGGGGTGTAGGTTGTCAAGCCCCATTGCCTTGTTAACCTTAAGCTTTGACAGCTCGCAGTAGACATCATTGGGTGTAAACTCGAAATTACTAAACGGGTCATCTGCGTCAACCCTTGTCTGTAGCTGAGGGCCGAGTCCTGGCGCCTCGCGTGTGAAGACTGAGTAGAAGTATTCATTTAATAGTTGGGCTTTTTCCAAGTCTGCTTCTAACACCTCCTGCTCTCTGGGATCCTTGTCCCTCTCTTTCTTCTTGTTCCTTTCCTATAACCCTTCATTGGAGTTCCTTTCTTCCTATCTCTGTAAACCGTGCCGAGCTCTACGCTTGTGGAGATGGCGCGGTATACAAACCTAAGGTTTAGTTTAATTTAGTTTACATAGTCTCCGTCTGGTTTCCTAAGATGTACTATCCCGCCTGAGTTCTTATTTCTGTCACTGATATACCTGAAGAAGGATTTATCTCCTTTCTGGATGTTCTTCGCTAGAGACTCCTCCATGCGGAATTTGGCCTCCCTAACTGCTGTTTTGACGGCTTTTGACTTGGCCAGATAGACTTCCCTAGAGTCCTGTTTCCCTGATTGTTCTTAATTTAAAAAAAAAAGAAAAGAATATCTTCTTTCTCTTTTTTTTTGGCTGTTTTCGATGGCGGGGCTTTGTCCTCCATCTCAGCCTTCGGACTTTGATTTGGCTGAGGCGGTTTATCCGTCCAAGTCCCCCCTCCCCCATTAACCGGCTTCAAGAAGTGTAGCAGGTGTCAACGCACAATTTCACTCACAGACCCTCATAAGTGGTGCATCCAGTGCCTGGGGCCACACCACCTTGTGTAGTCTTGTTCGCACTGTGCCACATTACAAAAACCGTCTACTTCAACAAAATCAGATCTTCGGTACCATGGATGCTGCTTCGGTACCCCCGACACTGGTCAAACCATCGACATCCAAGGCATCGACATCGCCAGAGGTACTGGTGTCCAAGTCAGTGTCGCCGGCTCAGTCAGGTAAGCCAGCCAAGAAGCCACCAGCTTCCCAGACAGGGTCTCAGGCTGTAAAGGTACAGCGGGCAATCGTACTGGCCAAAGACCTCTAATGTGGCTCACTTCCAAGTCTAGAGGTGCATTTTCATTGATGTCTTCCTCACTGGAGTGAACCGCAGCACCAGTGATACCAGCATCATAAGAACATAAAAAGTTGCCTCCACTGGGTCAGACCGGAGGTCCATCTCACCCAGCGGCCCAATCCCCCTATATCGGTGCAGGCTTTTAAAGAGAAGTGCAATGCTCTCTTTCAGTTAAAGTTTGGAAGCATGTTTCAAATGCTCACTCCTATGTCAGCTCCTCCGGTATTGGTCCAGCCTGAGCATTTCTCCATGCCAACTGAAGGTACCACGGTTGCCTCATCGGTACCACCTCGATGACATTGATCATCGTCATTGAACCATGCTTCTCTACACTGGTTTTCGAGGCATTGATGTGCTTCACCAAAGCATCGCTCATCAAGGCTTCAGTTTCCTGCATCGAGGCATTGATCTGCTTCACCAAAGCATCGCTCATCAAGGCTTCGGTTTCCTGCATCAAGGCATCGATCTGCTTCACCAAAGCATCGCTCATCAAGGCTTCGGTCTCCTGCATCGAAGCATCGCTCCTCATCGAGACGTTATTTCTCACCTTCACTGAAGCATCGCTCTTATAAGTACCGTTCAGCTTTTCCAGATCATATGCAAAAATACCATCGTGCTTTTGGACACAAGTCTAGTCCTTCTAAACATTCGTCTCCACACTTTCCATCAAAATCTGGGAAACATGCTGCCAAATCCAAGCATCTCTCCCCTGCATGCTCAGGCAAGCATAAATGATCTGCATCACCTGCTTTTTTACCTCGGTACCGTTCCAAGAGCCGGTACCCATCTTCTTCCATACCTGAGGATTTGGATCTTCATTTCCAATCTACCCATGGGGCTTCACCTTCCTCCACAGAGTCTTATGGTTTTCAAGCAGAGTGTTCTCATTCCACTTCTCAACGGGAACCTTCACCATCAGAACCTGTCTCATTTACCTGGCTCATTCGATAAATGGGTAAGGACATTACATTACATTACATTAGGGATTTCTATTCCGCCATTACCTTGCAGTTCAAGGCGGATTACAAAAGAATTATCCAAGATGTATTACAACAAGAACTTACAAAAAAAAAGATGGAAGCAGACTCCAAATATTCCAAGGAGTACATGGAAGAGTTGGATATCAAATATCCTCCTAAGGAATTGCTTAAGCTTCCTATGAATGACATCCTGAAGCATACCTTTCGTAAAAATTTGGAAATCCCATACTCAATACCAGCAGTCCCTAGGAAACTGGACTCTCACTATAGGGATATCCCTTGTTCAGGTTTCGAGAAACCTCTGTTGTCTCGCCAGTCTCTGATAGCAGAGTCTACCTTGAAGAAGTCAGCCCCTTCTAAAATGTACAAAGGTAGATCGATAGACAAATTTGGGAGGTTATACCAAAACTCTATGTTGGCCAACAGAATTTTAAATTATAACTTTTACTTCACCTCATATTTGAAATTCTAGATTAAGACCATGCCAACCTATTTCAAATACCTGCCTTCACATTACGACTACAGATTTCTACCGTTCTTTCACAGCTCCAGCAGCATCTGGTACAATCCTCATATAATGTATTTGAACTGTCATCCAGAGTTTCAGCAATCTCAATAGCCATGAGACAACTGGCATGGTTGAGAATTGCAGATATGGACCCTAACCTCCAAGAACGGTTGGCCAATATCCCTTGCCTGGAGGATGAGCTGTTTAGGGACCCAATTGAAAATGCAACTAAAATGCTTTCTGAGCAAGAAAAATCTTTGGCCTCGTTGCTCAGGCCTAAATCTAAATCTTCTGCCTCCAGAGGGTACAAACCATTTTCCTCATACCAGAGGCGTTATCCCCCAAAGTCTGCACCTTTGTCTAGACTGCCTCAGAAAAAGCCATGTCAGCAATGTCCTCAGAAGGCTCAGACACCATTTGCATTCAAGTCAAATCAGCCTTTTTGACCATCTCTTCCAAAGCATAACTGCAATCAGTATATCTCTGCCTTCTCCTCTTCCCATAGGAGGCCATCTACTCCATTTCTACCATTGCTGGAAGGTTATTTTTTCATTTCCTTCATGTTTCACCAGATCATCCACCAAGAGAGTTTCTTTCCAATCCTCTGCAGGCCTCCCTCTTCTCCAGGAAGTCGAAGCTCTGCTCGTATTCAATGCCATCGAGAAAGTTCCTCTGGAACATGGGGTTTTACTCCTGGTATTTCCTTGTCCCGAAGAAGACGGGAGGTCTCTGACCGATTTTGAATCTCAGAGTTCTGAACAAATTTCTTGTCAAAGAAAAATTTCGGGTGCTGTCTCTGGCATCTTTATACCCCCTTTTGGATCCCAGTGATTGGTTATGCTCTCTATATCTCAAGGAGGCTTACACTCATATTCTTTTCATCCAGCCTCTCGCAAGTTCCTAAGATTTCGGGTGAGAAATCAACATTAGCAATACAAGGTGCTACCTTTCGGCCTGGCATCACCTGGCAGCAGCTTTATGAAGTCACAGACTCCAGGTTTTTCCATATCTGGACGATTGGCTTATCAAAGACCCTACGTCTCAGGGGGTTACTGTAGCAACACAACAGACTGTTTTGTTCCTGCAAAATTTGAGAATCAAAATAAACTTTCCCAAATCTCAACTACAACCTTTTCAGACTCTGCAATTTATTAGAGCCCTTCTAGACACTATGCAACGCAGAGCATTTCTTCCCCAGCAGCGTCAGGATGCTCTCGTACAACTTTGTCAGCAAGTGTCCATCATTACTTCACTCTTAGCGAGACACATGATAGTTCTCTTAGGTCACATGGCCTCTACAGGTCATGTGACTCCTTTTGCCAGACTTCACCTATGGATTCCTCAGTGGATCCTGGCTTCTCAATGGTCGCAGGCTTTCAACCCACTCTCCAAGCACATTACAGTGACATCTTCTCTATGGCAATCTCTTCAATGGTGGATGTTCTCTTCAAATCTTTCCAGAGGTTTGCTGTTTCAAACGCCACCTCACCAGAAGGTTCTCACAACAGATTTGACCTGCACTTTGGGGGCTCATCTCGATGGTCTCCGTACTCAAGGGCATTGGTCTACCACAGATCGTCAACATCACATAAATCTGTTAGAGCTCAGCGCCATCTTCATTGCTTTCAAGGCTTTTCAGCATCTTCTTCATAATCAAGTCATGCTCATTTGTACAGATAATCAAGTAACCATGTACTATGTAAACAAGCAGGGAGGAACAGGATCCCTCCTTTTCCCGGAAGCTCAGAAGATTTGGAATTGGGCAATCCTTCACAACATTTTTCTGAGAGCTGAGAACTACAGGAGGAGCAGCACTGACGGTGCTCGGCACCAACTGCCAGTTTCACTAGTGGCCAGATCGGGAGCCCTTTCCAGCAGGGCACCTAGCATCATCTACACCCCTCCCCCGTTCCAGCATGGGAGAGAACTACAGGAGGAGCAGCGCTGATGGTGCTCGGCACCATCTGCCAGTTTTACTAGTGGCCAGATCGGGAGCTCTTTCCAGCAGGGCACCTAGCATCATCTACACCCCTCCCCCGTTCCAGCAGGGGAGAGAACTACAGGAGGAGCAGCGCTGACGGTGCTCGGCACCATCTGCCAGTTTCACTAGTGGACAGATCGGGAGCCCTTTCCAGCAGGGCACCTAGCATCATCTACACCCCTTCCCCATTCCAGCAGGGGAGAGAACTACAGGAGGAGCAGCGCTGATGGTGCTCGGCACCAACTGCCAGTTTCACTAGTGGCCAGATCAGGAGCCCTTTCCAGCAGGGCACCTAGCATCATCTACACCCTCCCCCGTTCCAGCAGGGGAGAGCCAACAGAGGAGAGCTGCAGTCCGATGCTCAGACCAACGGTCGGTTCGGGAGCCCGTTCCAGCAGGGTACTCGACACCATCTTCACTCCTCTCCCATTCCGAAGGGTCTACCTCTGAGGATCTCGCATCATGTGCGGCAGCGATGGAGATTACCTTGCCAGAGATGTCGCCTGTTCTTGGAGGAAACTCGGGACCCAGATGATAGCCATTGGAACTGGGGTTGACGGCAGTTAAAGAATAGGATGGGAATGGTGGTTGAAGTGAATTGGGGTGGAGATGGAGATGGGTATGGAGAGTGATAGGGATATGATGTATTCCGAAAAGGCATTTAAGATCTGAAGTTAAATGATCATAATAATTACAAGTCAAAGATCTTGATGCTTTTTTGGAGTGTGTTTCTGTTTCTCTCTATGCTTATTTTTATCTCTATTTTGTTTACTTTAATTATTATTTTAATTCTATCTTTAAATTATTTATTCATTACTTGTTGGAATATTTCATTTCTATCTCTATCTCTAACTCTGTCTTTTTATTTTTCATACTGTTTCTTCAGGTACTTTAGTTAGATTGTGGGCCTTTGGGACAGTTAGGGAATTTCCAAGTACCTATCTTATTTATTTAGTTTTTATTTATTGTATCTTTAATGCATCATTTTTGTAAACCGCTTAGAAACCTCACGGTTATTAGCGGTATATAAGAATTAAATTAAATTAAATATATTTAAGGAGAGAAAAATTAACTGGCAAACAAATTAAGTCGCATCCTATAACTTCACGAATGGACACTCAATTCACCGACTCTCCATCAAATTTTTTCTCAATGGGGGACTCCTCAAATACATCTTTTTGCATCCCCCACAACAGCAAACTGCCCCAGTTTTGTTCCAGACTCTTCTCTCCTTATTGCCTGGAAGCAGATGCTTTTCTTCTGGACTGGACGAACAAATTTCTCCCTCCATTTCCACTTAATCTCAAGACACTTGTCAAACTCAAGAGAGAATCTGCCACCATGATTCTTATAGCTCCTTGGTGGCCAAGAAACCTTGGTTCTCCCTTCTACTTCAACTCAGCAGCAGGGAAACACTTCTACCAATATTTCCGTCTCTGCTTACACAGAGTCACAGTTCTCTTCTTCATCCCAACCTGCAGGCTCATCTGAAGAGCTTGGTTCCTCTCGACATAACTTTACACCTTCAAATCTGTCAGAGAAAATTTAGATGCTTCCAGAAAACCTGCCACCAGACAATGTTACAACCAGAAGTGGACTAGGTTTTCTGCTTGGTGTGATCTTAATCACAAGGAGCCTCAATCTACCTCCTTGTCTTCAGTTCTGGATTATCTATTTCATTTATCTAAATCTAGCCTCAAATACACCTCTGGTACAGTCCATCTCAGTGCAATTGCTGCTTTTCATCAACCACTAGAGGGAAAACTTCTATCTGCTCATCCTGTGGTTTCCAGATTTATGAAAGGATTTTTCAATGTCAAACCACCTCCAGTGGTTTGGGATCTCAATGTCATTCTTGCTAAATTAATGAAGCCTCCATTTGAACCAATGTCTACGGATCATCTTAAATTTCTCACTTGGAAAGTGGGTCTTCCTCATCTCCCTCACATCTGCTCGCAGGGTCAGTGAGCTACAAGCTTTGGTAGTGGACCCACCATTTAAAATATTCTATCATCCAAAATTCTTTCCCAAAGTTGTTAAAGAATTTCATCTCAATCAATCAATTGTATCAATTGTACTTTCAGTGTTTTTTCCCAAACCTCATTCTCATTATGGAGAAACAGCTCTTCTTACTCTGGACTTGGCCTACTATTTGCAAAGCACTAAATCATATAGATCTTCACCTCACCTTTTTGTCTCCTTTGATCCAAACAAGTTGGAACATCCAGTTTCCAAGAGGACGATTTCCAACTAGTTGATTGTTTGCATCTCATTTTGTTATGCTCAGGCTGGGCTGTAACTGGAAGGTCGAGTCACAGCCACAAAGTTAGAGCAATGGCAGCTTCAGTAGCTTTCGTTAGATCCACTCCTATTGAGGAAATATCCAAAGCTGCTACTTGGTCCTCGGTTTATACCTTCACTTCTCATTACTGTCTGGATTCCTTTTCCAGACGAAATGGCCACTTTGGCCAAACAGTACTACAAAATTTATTTTCCTAAACGCCAACACTCCCACCATCCCATTCTGGTTAGCTTTGAGGTCACCCATACATGAGAATATGCTGCATGCTTGTCCTGGGATAAAGCACAGTTTCTTACCATAACAGGTGCTATCCAGGGACAGCAGGCAACCCACCCACCTTCCCTGGTTGGCTTCTTAGCTGGCTATCTGAACTGAGGAGATGTGTGCTCTACATCGGGCAGGAAGGCATGTGCGGTGCAGTCAGTCGCAAACTTTCTAAAGTTCTTCAAGCAAAATGTTTTTGCAGCTGTCCGCTTCGGGGCTCCATGGATGACGTCACCCATATGTGAGAATATCTGCCTGCTGTCCCTGGATAATACCTTTTACGGTAAATAACTGTTTTTTGTCCCTTCAAACTTTTGCATGGATATAGAAACATAGAAACAATAGACGGCAGATAAGGGCCCACGGCCCATCTAGTCTGCCCACCTTAATGTCCCTCCCCTACCTTTGCCCTGTGAATAGATCTCATGTGCCGATCCCATTTGGCCTTAAAATCAGGCACGCTGCTGGCCTCAATCACCTGTAGTGGAAGACTATTCCAGCGATCAACCACTCTTTCAGTGAAAAAGAATTTCCTGGTGTCACCTCGTAGTTTCCCGCCCCTGATTTTCAACGGATGCCCTCTTGTTGTCGTGGGACCCTTGAAAAAGAAGATATCTTCCTCCGCCTCGATGTGGCCCGTAAGATACTTGAACGTCTCGATCATGTCCCCCCTCTCTCTGCGCTCCTCGAGCGAGTATAGCTGTAATTTGTCAAGCCATTTTTCGTATGGTAGATCCTTGAATCCCGAGACCATCCGGGTGGCCATTCTTTGCACCGACTCCAGTCTCAGCACATCCTTGCGATAATGCGGCCTCCAGAATTGCACACAGTATTCCAGGTGGGGCCTCACCATGGATCTATACAATGGCATAATGACTTCCGCCTTACGACTGACGAAACCCCTTCGTATGCAGCCCATGATTTGTCTTGCCTTGGACGAAGCCTGCTCCACTTGATTGGCAGACTTCATGTCCTCACTGACGATTACCCCCAAGTCTCGTTCTGCTACCGTTTTTGCTAGGATCTCGCCATTAAGGGTATAAGACTTGCATGGATTCTGGCTGCCCAGGTGCATAACTTTGCATTTTTTGGCATTGAAGTTGAGTTGCCATGTCCTAGACCATCGCTCCAGTAGGAGTAGGTCGTGCATCTTGTTGTCGGGCACTGAATCTTCGTCTGTTGTGCATTTGCCCACTACATTACTCAGTTTGGCGTCATCGGCGAATAATGTTATTTTACCTCGAAGCCCTTCTGCCAAGTCTCTTATAAAGATGTTGAATAGGATTGGGCCCAAGACTGAGCCCTGTGGTACTCCACTAATCACCACCACCCTTTGGAGCCTACCTCCAAGCCAGCTCCCAACCCATTTCGTCAATGTGTTACCTAATCCTATAGAACTCATCTTGCTCAGTAACCTGCGGTGTGGTACGCTATCGAATGCTTTGCTAAAGTCCAGGTACACGATGTCCAGGGACTCCCCAATATCCAGCTTCCCCGTTACCCAGTCAAAGAAGCTGATCAGGTTGGATTGGCAGGCTCTCCCCTTAGTAAATCCATGTTGTCGGGGATCCCGTAGATTCTCCTCATCCAGGATCTTATCTAATTGGTGTTTGATTAGAGTTTCCATTAGTTTGCTCACTATCGATGTTAGACTCACTGGTCTGTAGTTTGCTGTCTCCATCTTTGAGCCTTTCTTGTGGAGTGGAATGATGTTAGCCGTCCTCCAGTCCAACGGGACGCTGCCTGTACTAAGGGAGAGGTTGAAGAGCCTGTGGCCACTCCGAGACAGGACACCACCAATGCCTATCTCAATACATATTGTATACCACATTCATTATTAGTTTAATTGATAATTAATGTAACTGTTGGGTAGACTTAATCTTTTCAAGCCAAGTACCCTCTAAGCCTAAAAATACCAACCGAGTACCCTGCCCAAACTTTGTCCCAGACCCGCCCAAACTCTGCCCCTGACTCCACCCCATAATAATAATAGTTGTAATGCAGTTTCTTTCATCTTCAATCTTAATACATAATGGTAACCACAAAATTAAAAAAAATACAAAGCACACTGTAAGCAGAGAAAATGTCAATTATCATTTGTATTCGGGGGGTTTCAAAGATGTCAAGGCTGATGACTTTAAAATGTGTAATGTCAGCTCAGTAACAACTATAGAAAAATAGACAAATATAGTGGAAAATATAGACAGCAGATATAAATTCTCAAAACTGACACATTTTGATCATGAAAATAAAATCATTTTTCCTACCTTTGTTGTCTGGTTATTTCATGAGTAGAAATTTCATGAGTAGCACCCTTCCTTCCCTTCCCTTCCCTCCCCTCCCCTCCCTTCCCTTCCTTTCTTTCTTCCTTCTTTCCTTTTCGTCCTTTCTTCTTTTCTTCATTTCCTTCCGCTCTTCCTTTCCTTCCTTCCTTCTTCTTCCTTTCCTTCCTTTCTTCCTTTTCTTCCTTTCCTTCCTTCTCTTCCATCCCCAACCAACATCTTTCTCTGTCCCTCCAAAAGTTCCATCACTATGCCCAACATTTCTCCCTCTCATCCTTCTATTCCCCATGCATCTCTATCTCACTCCTCTGCCCAATTTTCCTCTTCCATTACCCATATGCACCATCTCTTTCCCTCTCACTCACACACTCAGATCCAACAATTGTCCCTTTCTATTCCCTCCCTCCTATGTCCCAGGTTCGTGCCCCCTGACTGCCTTCCAGCCTTTGTCCCATTCCCCTCCCTCCCTCCGTCCCCTGAAGCTTGCCTGCCCCCAAGCTGACCCGCCACCGACTCCTCCTTCCCTCTGGTCCGCCGCTGCCACACGCATTTAATTATCCCCGCCGCAACTCCGGGAAGGGCCAGGCATGTGCAGCGATTGCACGCCGCCAGCCCACAAGCCTTCCCCCCGACGTCAATTCTGATATTGGAGAGAAGGTCCGGGCCAGCCAAGCAGGTCCTAAACCAATAGATTCTAATACTTGAAATAGAAAGGGCCAGGAAACCCTATTGAAGGCTTTTTCGGCATTAATGGAGAGATACACCCCTTCCCTATTATATTGAGCCTTTTCCAGTAGATCATAAACCGTCTGAACATTATCCCCCATCTGCCTACCCACCACGAACCCCGACTGATCAGTGTGTATCAAGCGAGGGATCCAACTCATCAAACGGTCTGCTAAAACTCGCATAAAAATCTTAGTGTCCACTCTCAGTAAAGAGATCGGGTGATAAGATGTGCAATGCATTGGATCTTTCCTCTCCTTCGCCAAGATAGTGACCCCCTGCTAAGCGCATAAAAAAAAGGAAATTGGCTACCTCCTTCTATAGAGTTAAGAAAATGTAACAGGGGCAGTAACAGCAATTCCTGATATCGTTTATAGTTCTTAACCATAAATCCGTCCATCCCCGAAGACTTCCCCACCTTAATGGATTGCAAGGCCCTCTGTGCCTCTAACACTGTGATAGGCCTATCCAGATGCCCCACATCTCCCTCTGCAGTCTGAGGCAACGGAAAAGGGGCAAGATATTGCTCCTTTTCCAGGCGCGTCTCCTCCACTTCTAGAGTATAAAGTTCATAATATTCCACGAAACGGGCCCTAATAGCAGCATCCTTTTGCAAAACCTCTCCCAAATCCACCTTGATGAACTGAACTAAACTAAACTAAACCTTAAGTTTATATACCGCATCCTCTCCACGGAAGTGGAGCTCGGCACGGTTTACAAGAACTTAAAATATAAGAAGAGAAAGGAAAAGGTTTACATGAGCTTATATATAGAATGGAAGAGTAAGGGGGAAAATAGAATTACATGTTAGAGAAGAGCCAAGTTTTCAGTTGATTGCGGAATAGTTGGAGAGAGCCTAGGTTCCGCAACGGGATAGTAAGGTCGTTCCAGATGCCTGTGATTTTGAAGAGAAGAGATTTTCCCAGTTTACCTGCATAGAGAATACCGCATAGAGAGGGGAAGGATAGTTTATATCTTTGGGCGGGTCTGGTGGAGTCAGGACTCGAGGAGTTAAAGGATAGTGGGATTAGGGGAGGAAGGATGCCTTGAATGATCTTAAAAGTCAAATCACGTTCCATAAAAATATAGTCAATTCTAGAGTAGGATGCGTGAACTGCTGAATAATGCATATAATCTCTGCCCAGGGCATACAGCCAGTGCCAACCATCCTCCACATTCAAGGATTTAACCATCTTTCTCATCAATTTTCTGTCCTGCCAACCATAACTCCCAGCTCTACCAAAATTATCCAGGTGCGGGGTCATGATAAGGTTAAAGTCACCCCCCAAAATCATGAAGCTCCCTTACACTGTAGAATCGGTGGTACCAACTCCCGTATAAATTCCCCTTGCCCTTCATTAGGTGCATATACACTGACCAATGAATAGAAATTACTCTCTAGGAGAACTTCAACCATGATATACCTACCCTGCGGATCACGCACCACCCGCTGCACCTCACAACGCACTCCCTTGCTAATTAAAATCCCCACTCCCCCTCTCTTAGTAGTTCCTACTCTAGAAGCCCAAAAGGACAGAGGAAACCTAGGATCCCTAACAAATTTCTCATGCGACCTCAATAAATGTGTTTCCTGCACAAAGCAGACAGCCGCCCGCAATCTGGTTAGCTCCCGAAAAACTGCTTTTCTCTTAATGCGGGGAATTTAGCCCCCTTATATTATAAGACACTAACTTGATCCCCTCCATGTCTGAAAATACCAAATAATATATAAACCCCAACCAGGATTTCTTGTCCCACTATCCCTCCCACCCCCTCCTCCCCACCCACCCCAATAACCCCCCTCCCATCTACTTTCCTCCACCCCCCTCTCCCATAGTGGGATCAACCAGACCTCCCACTGGTAAATAAGCAAAAAGGCAAAAGCTGAGCATATCCCCAGAGGTAACAGTCCCTGTCCACCAGACATCCTCCCTCCACCTCCCCCCCCTCCATTCAACCACAGAACCTGCTACACTCCAACAATGGAACAAAACCCCCACAGCCTCACTCAATCCACAACCAAACACTCTCACACATGGGAGCCAAAACCAAACAGTCCCTCTGCTTCCTCTCGAGAACACTCAAGCAAAAAAAATACAACGAGGTAGCACAAAGGCTCCACACCATACATCCTTCAAAAGCAGAGCAACACACAGTCTTTAATGTCCCTGGGCTCAAGGGTGACCATTAGAGGAAGTTGCCGCAGGCAGGGGTGCCCCCCCCCTCTTTCTCCTCAGGCCCCTCTGTCAATTCTTTGCCACCGGAAAGGCGCCAGTCTCTGCCACTCATTCAGCGCAATTCCTGCCGCTGGTCCAGAATCCTTCGGTATCTCTATACCCTTCTTCTGAAATAGAGTGCAGGCTTCTCTCACAGATGTGACCTGAGTATGTGACCTTTGATAGTGATCAGTTATCCAAAAGGATAAGTCCAGTGATATCTCATATTTCCACAAGTAAGGGCCTTGGTGACTTCTCGGAAGAGCGCCGTTTTTGCAATGTGCTGGCTGCCAAATCTTGGTAAAACTCCTGGCAGTGGCCCTCCCAGGTCACCGTTCCCAACTCTCTGGCCCTCCGCAAGGCCTGCTCTTTGAATACAAAGCTCTGCAAACCAATCACAATATCCTTAGGTTGATCAGCAGTCTGAGGTCCCAGCGCTCTGTAAACGCACTCAATACCTGGTTCCAAGGAATCATCCTGTAGCAGCCATCTCAACAATTTGGTCACAGTATCATATACATCTTTATATTCCATCAGCTCCAGAAGACCATGCAAACTCAGGTTGTTTCTGCGGGTGCGGTTCTCCAAATCCTCCATCTTATCCAGTAATATTTAATATTCCTCATTGATATCCTCCAGTTTCCTTTGCACCCAGTCATACCCTCCTCACAAGTATCAAGACGAGTCTTCACCACCTCCACTTGCGATCCCAACTCCACCATGTCAGAGCAAAGTTCTTGAACCACTTCCCGCACCTGAACCATACCGCCAGAATTTCTGTTTTCACCTCTTGAATCGTCTGCCGCATATCAGCTTTTGTGAATGGCTCAGGCTCTGCCATCTCCAAGACGGGGGCTGCAGGGGAATCTATTTGTTTAGCGGTCTGCGAGGCGTGGCTCCCGACTTCCTCCATTACTGCTCCACCTCGTGTGCCTTGGCCCAGCGACTTTTCCCACTGTGCACAGCCCAGATTTTTCAACTTCACCTTTTTTCTGGAAGCCATACCCAGCGCACACAATCCAGCACTTAACACAATCGCCAGAAGTATTCTCGAGCGCGATGGCACACCATATTTCAGGGATTTTCACAGGGCTCGAATGAAGCTCCCAAATCAAGCTCCCATTCATGCAGGTGACATCACTTCCTTCTCGTGGGGCTTTTTTTAAACTAAATAACTGTTCCTCCCTTAAACTTACTGGCAACTCATTCTGCAATAGATAGGTATTACAAAGGAAAACTGTTCCCTCGTAACTACAAGATATGCATCTTATGCAGCTGGTAGTGATAACTGTAAACTCACCGTCCTCAACACCTTAGTTGGGGAATATGTATTAAACAATGCTACCAAATAACCCATTTCACCTGAATACAATGCCTTATTGGTGTGCACCAGATCCTTGTAGATGGGCCTGAACTCTAAAAGCAACCAATGGTATCGCGAATATATTGACCTACCTCATCTAGCAATCACAATCCCGCATTATGTAATGTACACAATCTACATAATAAATAACATGGGAGACCGATGTACACCACATTTCTATAGTCTAACTTTGACATAAAAAATGAATAAAGAAATACATGCAGTGTATCTTTATCAAAGTACAGTTGTATCAGTCGTAATATCTGCAACACAACAAATCTCCTTCCAATCAACCTAAGATATCTGCTTGTCAAATGACAATTGCGAATCCAGTGTAACTCCTAAATAGCGAAAATTATCATAGATTTTAGCCCTTCCCTTTAAAATTTGGAGAAGAACCTGGGGTCTGGCAAATGACCAGTTAAACATACCCTATCTTCTCCAAATTTAAAATCAAATGTTGACATCTTAACCAAACTTCCATCATTTCCAAACAAGCTTGCATAACTGAACAAACTGGATTTCTTGAGTCACAGCAGGCTAACAACAAAAGGTCATCTGCATATACATAGATCTCCCCCCCCCCCCCCAACAGCAAATTCTTGAATCCTAGACACCAAAGGTGCCATATAGAGATTGAACAGTACCGGTAAAAGGCATAAACCCTGAGGCATGTCACTCCACAACCTTATTATTGATGACTGATCCTCCCTTATCCTTTACAAAAAAAATATGGTCATCTAAGTATGACTCAAACCATTTTAACACTTTTTACTGGAATCCTGTAAAAGATAACCATTTCAACAGTAATTTGTGGTCTACTGCATCAAATGTGGCAGTTAAATCCAAAGAAACAGCAAGGATCCACTCATTATCTATCTATATTCTTCCTTACATCACTCAACATGCGTACTATCAAAGTTTCAGTATTATGCCCTCTTCTGAACCCTGATTGAAAGGGTTCAGGATCTCCATTTTAGCAATATATTGCACCACCTGTTTTAAATATTAACTGCTCCGCTACCAATAACTGGAAACATCCATGCTGTCATCCCTAGAATCTTTCAAAAGTAGACTTATTGCAGCCTATTTCCACTCAAGATACAGAACCCTCCATTAAATATCTTATCACTTTGAGGTACATTTCCTTCATCAGCCTGATATCTGCTCTTTTTATCCAAGCAACAGGAACCTTATCTTAAAGTAATGCACATTTCAACCCCCTAAAATAATCCATAAAAACCTGCCATGAAGAAGTTCTAAATTCGCTAAACAATAATTTGTCAGCAACCTGCACCCCAATTTGTTCCTCAGATACTCTAACCATATTACCATCCCTGGCCTGCTTCCTCAAAGATTCTACTTGATCATGAAAATATATGGCTAACTCTTCCAAAGATGAACCAAGCTGTGCACTTTCTGCTCTAACTCCCAATGTCAGAGAATGCAAAACACTAAATACTTTACATGCTGGATTCGGAGCCATCCTTCACCAACTTTTAATAATAATTTTTAGCTCATTTCACCTCCCGCGAACACCATCATATATTGCGAAACATTTCTAAACTTTCTACATCTTGTAATATCCTCCATTGCCTTTCAGCATGCCTCAGCTGCCTTTTTAATGACTTCAATCCCACATGATGCCAAGGATTACACTTGCAGAATTGACATTTAATCACTTTCATAGAGACCTGTATTGCCACGTATCTATTTATCAAGGGTGTGCACAGTAACATCCAAGAAAAGCATCAGATGAATATGATATTTTATTGCATAAACATCAGATAATACTAAATACTGCAGATAAACATCAGATAATATACAATATGGAAGCAAATATCTATATACACAAAATAGAACACTTCACCATGTCTGCCATATTCTGTCTTGATGCTGATCGGGAATCCGGGCGATCAATAGGTTGGTACAGTACATGGTTCCCATAGCTGCAGCTGGATTCAAAGTCCAGGCTGTGACTCTCAGTCTTTTATAGCACAGAAAGTGCTGAATTTTACCAGGCTGTCTCACACACAGATACTGCTGTTTCTGTAGTAACAACAGGTGTCTCCCTTATCTCCTAACTCTCACAGATGGAATGTGCTCAAACCCTCCCTAACGCAGTACCATGAGAAACCTTCCTCAGACCTTCCCCACCAAGACATGAAACAGTACAGGAGATATAATGCAAGTTGAAAAACAACTTGCTCTCACGAAAGTAAGTTGAAAGGCTGCCTAAATGTTTGGCACAGATGTAAGACAAGGATTGCAGCTAAAAAACAAGCAGACATGAAGATTCACACATAGCCAAAGTGACCACATATGCTATGCCCTGGCCAGCCATGGGCATAACAAGACCACATCATATACTACCCTTTTTAGCCCCTGAACCCAACTGCCAGTCCAAAGGCAAAAATGAATGCAATGTGGGCAAAATGTCAGTATCTACTGCCATGAAATCTTGATAACACTGCTCATCTTGGAGAACCTTTTGTCGTTCCTTTACTCTCCTCATTAATATACCACTATTACACCTACAAGTAACAAATCCGAAGAGTAGCCTCTAATATGTGTTTGCCCAGTATCACTATTATCCAAACCCAAATCTTCTAATACCTCTAAAATATAAAAAAGTTTCACCCATTTATTCTCACTATCATCCACATGCTGATTGAAGTCCCCCAATATTATAATTTGTGAATATAAGACTATCAAATCTGCAATTATCTGAAAGACCAAGTTCCAATAATTTCTAGTCAAAATTGGAGGACAGTAAAATAAAGCAAAATAACTAAACTAAACTATAGCTTAACTTTGTATATTGAGTCATCATTCTGAGAAGGCTTGACTCGGTTTACAGCAATTAAATAAACAGGGAATGATTTACAAATGATAAATAGAAGATAATAACAAAATTTCAAAATAATTAATTTTCAAAATGTATGGCAAATAGAGTAGTTTTTAAAGATTTATGGAAAAATTGAAATGAACTGGAACTCTTTAAAAAAAAAAAAAAAGGGGGGGGGAGATAATTCCAGAGTTGAGAGAGTTTAAAGACCAAAGATTAACTGAAGGTCTTAACCCCTTTAATCCCTTTTTTAGAAGGAAGGAAGAGTTTAAATTGTTGGATACCTCTTGCAAAGAAGAATTGGTAAACATTCCAAAATAAAGGAATAAGAGGATTAAACATACCATGTAGAATTTTAAAAGAAATACAAGCGTATTTAGGGCTCCTTTTACTAAGCTGCAGTAGTGTTTTTAGCACGCACTGCAGATTAGCGCATGCTAACCCCCGCACTATGTGGAAAACCTAATGCCAGTTCAATGGAGGTGTTAGTGTTTAGCGTGTGCAGCATTGTAGCGCACGCTAAGCGTGCGCTAAAACTGCTAGTGCAGCTTAGTAAAAGGAGCCCTTACATTGAATTCTAAAATAAACTGGGAGCCAATAGAGACTCTGGAGCAAAGGTCAAATTTATGTTTTCCAAAGATAAGCTTCACAGCAGTATTCTGAACTAATTGTAATCTATGAAGACAAATTTTTGTAATGCCGAGGTAGAGAGCGTTGCAATAATCAAGACGAGATAATATAATTGATTGAACTAAGATAGAAAAATGACGGTGATGAAAAAGATGTCTAACCTTCCTCAGCATTCGCAAACTAAAGAAGCTTTTCATGACCAAGGAATTTATTTGGTCCTTAAATAAAAGAGAGGAATCAAAAAGGACTCCCAATATCTTAGCAGAGAACTCAATTGGTAAGGAGGACCCGGATACCAGAGCTATAGTAGGAAGAAGACAGTCCAATCTTGTACCTAACCACAAAAGCTTAGTTTTAGTTGTATTAAGCTTCATTCGGACAGATAAAGCCCAGGCTTGAAGTTTGGAAATGCATAGATTTACTTTGGAAACTAGATTAGTAATATCCGGATTAATCTTAATCAATATAAATATATCATCTGCATAAGTGAATAATGTTTCTCAAGCTGACAGCTTAAAGATGTTCAGTGTGGTCATATAGAGATTGAATAAAATTGGAGAGAGTGGGGAGCCTTGAGGAACTCCATAGGGAGGCTGCCAGGAGTTGGAGATATCACCTTCAATATTTACTGAATAGGAACGGTACAGAAAGAAATTTAGAAAACCAATCCAAAACAACCTGATGGAGACCTATATCTGAAAGTAGCTGAAGTAAAATACCATGATGTACTACAGGGGTGTCCAATGTCGGTCCTCGAGGGCCGCAATCCAGTCGAGTTTTCAGGATTTCCCCAATGAATATGCATGAGATCTATTTGCATGCACTGCTTTCATTGTATGCTAATAGATCTCATGCATATTCATTGGGGGAATCCTGAAAACCCGACTGGATTGCGGCCCTCGAGGACCGACATTGGACACCCCTGATATACTACATCAAACGCTGCAGATAAATTGAACTGGAGTAGAATAGAACATTTATTTTGAAGACAAATTTGTTGAATTTTTGAAAGAAGAGAAATCAATAAGGTTTCAATACTAAAATTAGAGCGAAATCCATGTTGAAATGGCTGAAGTAATGAAAATTTCTCCAAATAGTCAGTAAGTTAACCAGCTACAATTGACTCCAACAATTTTGTTAATAAAGGTATATTAGCAATTGGTTGGTAGTGAGAGGGAACAAAAAATGCAACAATAAAACTTCAGAGTAAGAGGAATTCTCCAAATTAATTTCTCTACAATGCAAATTAGCTGAAACCAAAGCTTCCAAACCTCCTCCCTCCCTACTTTACGAGCATGTGAATAGACTATGAACCCAGGTGGAGCACACTGCAACAAATATGCTTTCTCCCCTTCATGGAGTTAAGTCTCAGTGAAAAATAAAACACCCAAATGCAGCTCCTCAACCAAACTCACCAAGCAAACATCCTTTCTCCAAACTGATCTACTATTTATGAACCCTAACTTAATAGAGCCACATTCTTTACTTGGGTCTTCACCAACATCTTGGCCACATAATTTTAAATATCTAAATGAGTCCTCCGCTCCTAAAAATGGCCTCGGAAGATTACTTTCAAAGATGAGCTTTGAAAAGACTGCCTAAATGACTAGCTGGCCAGAGGCAAAATGGACCATTTATTTGGAAACCTGTTACCTGGAAGCAGCCAAGCCACATTCCCAGATGCCAGGGCCACCTATGTGGAGGATAAGGCCACCATCTTGGAGCAGGTGGGAGCAGGTGGAGCAGAAAGCATATCACCAATAGCTCAGAAAAGAAGGCTCTTCATGTAAAAGATAATTACCAAACTTTTTCTACCAAATAAGGTAAGTGGTTTGGAAGTGGTTGCAGTTCTAAGGGAAGATCAGAGTGGAGATAGCTAAGATCATTCTCCTGGAACAGTACATAAAGGGCTCTACCCATAAATCAGTGGGTGCAGCAATATTCCAAAATGAGAGTCTTGAGAAGGAGCAGAAGTTTTCCATTGAACTCAACCTGTGCCTGGACACTCAAAAGAGAAGGAAGCCACCCCTTGAATACAGAGAAACAGATGGAATAAACTATGACTGAAGACTTTAAAGAGAGGCAACTACCTCTGAGCCCAAAGAAGCAGAAGGGAAATACTATGCCTGAAGGTTTCAAGGAAAGGAAGCATTTCTTGAGTCCAGGAAACTAGGAAAGAAGGAGGAAACAATGGAGACTGTCCTTGCCAAGGATCCAACATCCCATGTTGGATTAAGTGCAGGAACTGGACTTCCTTATTTGTTTCAATTGGGGGAGGGGGGGGAAGAGTGACATTTTGCAAGACACTGTTTTTCACTTAGGTGTACAGAACTCGGAGGACAGTGAGATTTCTAGAATTGAATTGATTGCAGGACCCGAAGCAGCATGGTTTTATGAGAGGCAGGTCTTGTCAGACAAATCTGATTGATTTCTTTGACTGGGTGACAAAACAGTTGGATATGGTAGGGGAGCTATATGCAATGTACTCGGACTTTAGCAAAGTCTTTGACATAGTGCTGCATAGGTGATTGCTAAATAAACTCAGAGCTTTTGGTATGGAGTCTAAGGTGACAAACTGGATTAAAACTGGTTTAGTAGGGGAGACAAGGGAGGAAAAGGATGTTGTTAGTGGAGTGCTGCAGGAATCTGTCCTTTTCTTTGGGCTGACTCTTTTTAACATCTTGGTGAGTGATATTACAGAAAGACTGTCTGGCAAAGTTTGTCTTTTTGTGGATGATACCAAGTTCTGTAACAGGGTAGACACCCTAGGGCAAGGGTATCAAAGTCCCTCCAAAGTTGCATGCACTGCTTTCATTGTGTGCTAATAGATCTCATGCATATTCATTGAGGAAATCCTGAAAACCCGACTGGATTACGGCCCTTGAGGAGGGACTTTGACACCCCTGCCCTAGAGGATGTGGATAACATGAGGTGAGATATAGTGAAGCTTGAAGAATGGTCCGGTAATTGGCAATTAAGATTTAATGATAAAAAAATGCAGGGTCATACACTTGGGCTGCAAAAATCCAGGAGAATGGTATAGTATATGAGGTGACGTACTTCTGTGTACAAAAAAAGAGCAGGACTTGGAGTGATTGTGTGTGATGATCTCAGGGTGGCAAACCAGGTAGAAAATGCAATGGTCAGATCCAGGAAGATGCTTGGGTGCATAAGGAGAGGAATGGACAGTAGGAAAAGGGAGGCGATAGTGCCATTGTTTAAGTCACTGGTGCGGCCCTATTTAAAATATTGTGTGTAGTTTTGGAGACTGCACCTCCAAAATAATATAAATAGAATGGAGTTGGTCAAGAGGGCTTCTACAAAATTGGTTAGTAGTCTGTCATAAGTTGTACGGGGCGAACTTGGAGACCTTAATATATATACTTTGGAAGAAAGACTGGAGAGAGGTGATATGACAGAGATGTTTAAATATCTCGGCATTAATGTACAGGAGCTGAAACTTTCTCATATGAAAGAAATCTCTGGAAGGAGAGGGCATAGGATGAAGTTAACAAGTTATGCTCAGGAATAATCTAAGGAAATACTTCTTTATAGAAGGGGTGTAGAAGTAGTGGAGATAAAGACTAGAGAATGAGATAATCCGCCGAAATGGCGAGAGAAAAAAAGTAGTCGACGCGGATAAGGGGACATGGAGTGGTGAATGGCCTTGTCACCGCAGTTAAGGGAGGTAACATGTGCGGTCACTAATCGAGCATCTCCCTCCCTCCCTCCCTTCCATCTCCTAACCTTCCCATGGCAATTGCCCGAGCCAGCTTTCATCAAGTTGCGTGTGGCTGCTGAAACTTCTCCTCTGTCGCAACCAGAAACAGGAAGTTGCATCAGAGGAAAAATTTTGGCAGCCACACGTGACTTGATGAAAGCCAGCTCAGGCAGCTGGGAGACAAAAAAAAAAAAGAAAATCGCCACAGTAAAGTAAGAGGAAAAGAGGGAAGGAGATGCCCAGACAGCTGGACTGTGAGTGTGCTGAAGGGAAATAGAGAGAGGAGAGGTGAGAGGAACAGATGTTGAAGGGAAATGGGGAAGAGAGAGTGGGCTGAAGACGCTGAAGGAGAATGGGGAAGAGAGAGTGGGCTGAAGACGCTGAAGGAGAATGGGGAAGAGAGAGTGGGCTGAAGACGCTGAAGGAGAATGGGGAAGAGAGAGTGGGCTGAAGACGCTGAAGGAGAATGGGGAAGAGAGAGTGGGCTAAAGACGCTGAAGGAGGATGGGGAAGAGAGAGTGGGCTGAAGACGCTGAAGGGAAATGTGGAAGAGAAGTGGAGAGTGGGGGGAAGACGCTGATGGGAAATGGGAAAGAGAGAGATGCCAGACTATGGGGGAGTGAGGGAAGAAGATGGATGCCAGATCAATGGAGGGGGTGGGGTGGAGGGAGAGGTGAAAGGGAGAGGCACAGTAACAGAGCATATGGCAGAGAAAAGGCAGGCAGTGGATGGAAGGAATTGAATGAGGAGAAGATGAGGAAAGCAGAAACCAGACAACAAAGGTAGAAAAAAAATTTCTATTTTTTTTTTGTGCTTTAGGATAAAGTAAAAACATAGAAACATAGAAGATGACGGCAGATAAGGGCCATAGCCCATCAGGTCTGCCCACTCTACTGACCCACCCCCAAGTCTACTATCCTAGGGATCCCACTCCTGTGACAGGTTCCCTTGGCTTAACCCTCTAAGGGATCCCACATGGGCATCCCATTTGCTCTTAAATTCTTGCACGCTGTTTGCCTCGATCACCTGCACTGGGAGCTCGTTCCAAGGATCAACCACTCTCTCAGTGAAGAAATATTTCCTGGTGTTGCCATGAAATTTCCCACCCCTGAGTTTGAACAGATGCCCTCTTGTGGCTGAGGGTCCTTTGAGAAAGAGAATCTCTTATCTTCTTCCATCTCGATACGGCCAGTAATATACTTAAACGTCTCGATCATGTCTCCTCTCTCCCTACGTTCCTCGAGTGAGTACAGCCGCAAATTTTTCAGCCTTTCCTCGTACGATAGATCCTTGAGCCCCAAGACCATCCTGGTGGCCATCTGTTGCACCGACTCTACTCTCAGCACATCTTTTCGGTAGTGTGGCCTCCAGAATTGCACACAGTATTCCAAATGAGGCCTCACCATGGTTCTGTATAATGGCATTATGACTTCAGGCTTCCAGCTGACAAAACTCCTGCGGATGCAACCTAACTGTCTTGTCTTAGATGAAGCCTTCTCCACATGATCAGCAGTTTTCATGTCTGCGCTGATGATCACTCCCAAGTCTCGTTCTGTTGAAGTTCTAGCTAAGGTCTCACCATTCAAGGTGTAAGTTCTGCACGGATTTCTGCTGCCGAGGTGCATGATCTTGCATTTCTTAGCGTTGAAGCCCAGCTGCCAGGTCGAGGACCAAAGCTCCAACAAATGTAGGTCCTGTGTCATACTATCGGGTGAATTGCTGTCTCTCACTATATTGCATAGGTTGGCGTCGTCAGCGAATAACGTTATCTTACCTTGAAGCCCCTGAGTTAGGTCCCCTATGAATATGTTGAAAAGGAGCGGGCCCAAGACTGAGCCCTGCGGTACTCCACTGGTCACCTCCGATGTTTTAGAGAGGGTACTGTTAACTACCACCCTCTGAAGTCTGCCACTCAGCCAGTCATTGACCCATGTAGTTAGTGTTTCTCCCAGCCCCATTGATTTCATCTTGCTCAACAGCCTGCGATGCGGGACACTATCGAAAGCTTTGCTGAAGTCTAGGTATATGACGTCCACGGATTCTCCCAAGTCTAGCTGTTTTGTTACCCAGTCAAAGAAGCTGATGAGATTGGATTGGCAGGACCTACCCTTGGTGAATCCGTGTTGTCTGGGATCCCGTAGATTCTCCTCATCCAAGATTGCATCTAATTTACGTTTGATTAGTGTTTCCATGAGTTTGCATACTATTGATGTGAGACTCACCAGTCTGTAGTTTGCAGCCTCTGCCCTGCAACCCTTTTTGTGCAGTGGAACAATGTTAGCTGTTTTCCAGTCTATGGGGACTCTCCCCGAACATAGGGAGAGATTGAAGAGTCCTGATAGCGGTTCTGCCAGGACATCACGTAGCTCACTGAGCACCCTGGGGTGTAGATTGTCCGGTCCCATGGCTTTGTTCACCTTGAGTCTTGCCAGTTCGTAGTAGACATCGCCAGGTGTGAACTCGAAATTCTGAAATGGGTCTTCCACGCTGGGCCTTGCCTGCAACTGTGGACCGTGCCCTGGTGCCTCGCAGGTGAAGACCGAGCAAAAGTATTCATTCAGTAGTTCTGCTTTATCGGAATCTGATTCTGCACAGTTCCCATCTGGTTTTCTAAGGCGTACTATCCCGTCTGTGTTCTTTTTCCTATCACTAATATACCTGAAGAAGGATTTGTCCCCTTTCTTCATGTTCTTTGCCAGAGTCTCTTCCACTCGAAGTTTGGCCTCCCTGACTGCCGTTTTGACCGCTGCAGACCTCGCCCTATGTTCATAACTTCCCTAGTCTCCGTTCGTTTGTAGGAAATAAATGCTTTTTTCTTTTCCTTGACAAGGTGCGAGATTTCTGCGGAGTACCATTGGGGTTTGTTGTTTCTCCGCTGTTTGTGTACTGATTTAATGTAGAGGCTTGTCGCTTCATGTATGATAGATTTCAGGGATGACCACATAGCTTCCACATCATTGGTCGTAGCTTGGTTCTGCAGTGTCCGGTGGACAAAATCTCCCATGCGTTCGAAGTCAGTGCCTCGGAAGTTGAGTACTTTTGTTTTCGTGTTTGATCTAGGAAAACCTTTCCTGAGGTAGAACCACACCATGTTGTGGTCGCTGGAGGCTAGCGTATCTCCGACCTTCGAGACGCTATCCCCGTTGGTGAGTACCAGGTCCAGGATCGCCTGGGCCCTAGTGGGTTCCAATACCATTTGTTTGAGTCGTGCTCCCTTTATGGATGTTAACAGTCTCCTGCTGCTGCTGGTTGTTGCTAAATATATTAGTTGTGTTGATAAACATTTATAAACAAAGCCCTGCCAGCTGAAGATCTCTTTCACTAGTTTGGCAGGCAGAACTTTGATTTATAAAATGACAATTGTACAGAATATTGTTTCCTTTTTATACTTTAATATAATAAGATCAGTATAAAACTATTTGAGGCTTGTGTGGATAGGATCAGATTGTTTGTGGGGAAGGGGACCGAGCTCGTGGGGATGGGATGGGACAGGGATGAGCTCATGGGGACAGGGCAGAGACTGGGACGAAAATGGACGAAAACTGGATAAAGCACAAACATCAAAGCAAGTGCCATAAGGCGGTAAGAGGGTCCAAAAGAGACTGTGAGGAAAAAATAGCCAAGTAGGCAAAAAATTTTAAGCTGTTCTTTCGATATATTAAGGAAGCAGTAGGGCCGTTAGATAACCATAGAATAAAGGGAGTACTAAAGGAGAACAAAGCCATCACCGACAAACTGAACACATTTTTTGCGTCTGTATTTACCGAAGAGGATATATCCAATATACCAGAAGCTGACAGGCTATACACAGGAAATGAAGACGGGAAACTGGCAGGGTCAACGGTCAGTCTAGAAGAGGTATGCAGGCAGATTGATAGGCTTATAAATGATAAATCCCCAGGACCAGACGGCATCCACCCGAGGGTAATCAAGGAACTGAAAGGAGTTATAGCTGAACTGCTTCAACTAATAGTCAATCTGTTGATCAAATCAGGAAGGATTCCGGAAGACTGGAAAGTGGCGAATGTTATTCGAGGGGAGATCCAGGAACCTACAGACCAGTGAGTCTGACTTCAGTACCAGAAAAGATGGTAGAGGCGTTGATAAATCATTGATCACCTTGACGGACACAATCTGATGAGGACCAGACAGCACAGCTTCAGCAAAGGAAGATCTTGCTTGACAAACTTACTGCACTTCTTCAAGGGAGTAAACAGGCAGATAGACAAGGGTGACCCAGTCGACATTGTATATCTAGATTTTCAGAAGGCATTCGACAAGGTCCCGCATGAACGTCTACTTTGAAAAATTGCGAGCCATGGAATCGAGGGTGATATAGTCACATGGATTAAAAACTGGTTGGTGGACAGGAAACAGAGAGTGAGGGTAAATGGACAATACTTGGACTGGAAAAGCGTCTTGTGTGGAGTGCTTCATCTTCTTATATACTGTTATGTTAAATGACTATGACATCATTTCCCAAGCTTCACAAAATCAGTCAAAAGTATTTCCATTCCATATAAGTTTGCACGGGCTAGGACTACGAGGCACACATCCCGACTCTAGAAAATGGAACTTCGCCGCCGCCTGGGATGCCACGAGTTCTGGAACCACGAGACACACGTGCGGGACGGAGAGATGCAGGTCCCGAGCCTAGGTGTGAGACTTCACCGCCACCTGGGGAGCGGCAAGTTCTGGGACCGCGAGTTGCAAGTGCGGAACTGGGAGTGACCGCCCGGGGCCTGAGCTCCATAGAAACCAGCGTTTGCTTGGGGATCCGCACTGATGACTTGTGACCGGCCCTCGGAAGAAAGGAAGGCGATTTGGGAGAGTAACCACTGGGAAGATAGGCCGGATGGCTCATCTACTCAGGATTTGAACAAAATATCAGTATCGTACATCCCCCAACCGGCCGATAGCAGAAATACCACACGAATGCCAGACGGTTTACCTGCTTGAGATTTAGTGAAGCTGGAAAGCTCAACAAAAAAACTCTCCAATCTTTAAAAAAAAAAAAAAATCTTCCACTCTCCTTTACCTGCTCGAGATTCAGTAAATCTGGAAAACAACAGAAAAACTCTCCAATCTTTAAAAAAAAAAAATAAATAAAAAAATCTTCCACTCTCCTTGGGCTAAACCATTATTTTCTGTCTGCCGCCGATGAGTCTGCGGAACCCTCGGGCATGGGAGAGCACTCTGCCACTCACTGTCGCTACAACCTGCTGAGCCAGTTGGAAGGCCCAGCGGGACAGTTTAAAATTCCACCTACTTCTCTCTAGTAACAGTCGGGAGGACTTCATCGGGCATGGGAGCATACTCCGCCTCTCCCCGGCGCTACAACCCACTAAGCCAGTTGGAAGGCTCAGAGTGAAAGTTAGAATTTCTACCTGCCTTTCTCCGGTAGCAGTCAGGAGGACTTCATCGGGCGTGGGAGCACACTCCGCCTCTCCCTGACGCTACAACCCTCCAAACTACTTAAAAGACACAACCCTAACGACGCACAGCCGTTCGACGAACTGTCTAAGATGTACGCCAAAAACGTACCTTAGCACCTTAGCAAAGTGACCGAGAAACGACCGAAGTACCACAACTTCTACCCCAACCAACCTACATACAACCTACAATTTGGTTTCATACAATCACACTACCAGACATGCTTACTCTCAAAATGTTAACTACACCACAAAAACACACACAAGCTATCTTACTGATTGCCCTGATCCAGGCAACCGAAAGTCAACAGCAAACAATATCTTCCCAATACCAACTATATCAAATACCGATGGAATTCTCCTCTCATCCAGACGAATCACAACAGACAGATACACAAACTACCAGACCTATACCTACCACCCCAACACATAGATAACAAGAAGAAGACTGACTAACCCCTACAAGACCAAAACACATTCTCTCCATCTACCCGAAAACAACTCATAGTGAACCAACAAACTACACCAATCTCACATGTGCATACCTAAACATAAGAGCCATAGGCCCAAAAACAGAACACACAAAAAACTGGATAGAAACAGAAAAACTGGACTGCCTCTTTCTCACTGAAACCTGGCTTACCTCTGAAAGAGACCCCAGAATAACAGAAGTTTGCCCTAAAGGATATAAAATGGTAGTGGTCTGCAGAGAAAACAAAAGAGGAGGAGGAATTGCCATCATAGCCAAAACACCATAGACCTAAAAATACAAGACAAAATTACTACCCCATACATGGACTTACTAGCCTGTCAACTCACAGGCTCCTCACTCAAAGGCACCCTAAACTGCATGCTTTGCTACATAACACCAGGAAACTGGAACACAGCAAAACCAAAATTTGAAGACTCTTATCTACCAAAACTCATTAACGACAACTTACAACTTAATCCTAGGAGACCTAAACCTCCACCTCGAAAACCAAGCCTCCAAACAAGTAGAAATCTTACTATCTTACCTTGAGGCCTTAACATACAAGTTATTAGACCCTCAAACGACTCATGAAAAAAGCCACCAACTCGATATTGCAGGCTACATGACCCAACAACCCACACAACCAGAAATTCACACATCAAATGGAAACTGGTATCACTCCCTCTGGTCAGACCACTATACATACTCCTTCAATATCAACTGGACCAACAACAACAACAAAAACAAAACAAACACACAAAAAATAACTTATATCTCACATAAACACATCGACCCCCACCAAATTCTGGATGAAAACAGGTGCAATAATCCAAAACTATAACCCTGAAAACTTCATCACATAATGGAGCCAGCTAAGTACATCAACCCTAGATGAGCTAGCTCCAGAACAGACCAAAACCAAAATCCATAGAAAATCTGACAAATGGTTCGACAATGAACTACTCCTACTAAAAACACAATGTAGACAACTAGAAAGAAAATGAAGGAAAAACAGTCAAGACTCCACAAAAAGTTTCAAGTTTTATTACCATTTGATGAATCGCTTATACAAATTTTCTAAGCGATGAACAATTTAAAAAGCCACTAGTTAGTGGTCTCACATACAATTGGATATAAAAGACAACATACAAATTAAATAAACCGACTAACATTTTTGCAGTCAGATTAAAGACAGACATGATTGAAGGGGGAAAGGGGGGAAAAGTTACAAATTCATTTTATATTGGAAATTACAAAAAAGGAAAAAACGAGAGGGAGGGAAGGGGGTTAATGGTGTTAGTATCTATAACAAAATATGAAGGGTCCAAAATAAGGCATATTAAATATCAAAAGCGTCTTGAAACAAAATAGAGAAAACTAAACCAAAAATACAAACAAAAACTAAAAGAAAAATGAAAAACATACTACACAAAGCAAATAGGAGAAGAATCTCAAGACACAAAAAAATTATTCCAACTACTAAAAGAACTTACAGACACCAAACCCTACCTGGCAAGCAGCAACGCCCCCACACCCACAGCTACCCTCTTAGCAACATTCTTCAAAGACAAAATCGCAACCATAAGATCCACCTTCAATGGAACACCTATGCACCTAGAAGAGATCACAACACCCTCCACAGAAGAAGAAGCAGTTGTCGCAGACAGAACATAGTCCTACTTCTCACCAATACCATGGTCAGACTTCAACAAACTCTACAACAAATACAGCCACGCAACTTGCGACCTCAACCACTGCCCCCATACCTATTAAAAGCCTCCAGTACACTATTTCACACCCTACTCTTGCAATGGATACAAACCCTACTAACCGACGGCCTTTTCCCTCAAGACCTCAGCGAAATCATCATCACTCCAATCCTGAAAGACCCCAAAGGAGAAATAGACCAACTGTCCAACTACAGACCCATAGCCTCAATACTACCTTATGTCAAGCTAATAGAAGGCCTGGTAGCCAAAGTCCTAAACTCATACTTAGAAAACCACAACCTACTTCACCTAACACAATCAGGCTTCAGAGCCAACCACAGCACAGAGACCATACTGAGCTTACTCATGGACACTGCCAGACAACATCTCAGCACAGGCAAAAAAATGCTAATTATCCAACTAGATCTCTCCGCAACCTTTGACCTGGTAGACCATAACATCCTTCTACAAATACTGGACTCAATAGGAGTCAGTGGAAAGGTATTATCATGGTTTAAAGGATTCCTACAATCCAGAACATACAGAGTTAAAACAAACAAAGAAAAATCCAAGCCATGGTCTAACCCCTGCGGAGTACCCTAAGGATCACCTCTTTCTCCCACACTCTTCAACCTATACATTGCCTCCCTTGGCTCCTACCTAGACGAACAAGGTCTAACCTCCTACAGTTATGCAGACGACATCACCATTCTCCTTCTGTTCGATCGACCAGCACCATCCATGGCAGACACGATACACAGAACACTTGAAACAATAGCAACATGGATGAAAGACCACAAACTAAAACTAAATCCAGACAAAACAAACTTCATCCTACTTGAAAATAACAAAATCCCAACTGTAACAAACCTTGTCATAAACTCTACAACATACTACTTCCAACCCAATTTAAAACTCCTGGGAGTGCTAATAGACAGAGGCTGTACAATGCAGCCACAAATCAACAAAACAATAAAAAAAATCATTCGCAGTCATGAGAAACCTGAGGCAAGTCAGAAAATTCTTTGACAGAAAACAATTCCAACTCTTGGTACAATCCCTAATCCTAAGTCTAATAGACTACTGCAACATACTATATCTCCCATGCACAGCAACCATGATAAAACTACAAACAATACAAAACACAGCCCTAAGACTGATCTACTCACTGAAGAAATTCAACCACATCACAGAGGCATACTACGACTCACATTGGCTCCCAATACAAGCGAGAATACACTTCAAATTTTACTGCCTACTATTTAAAACAATAAACGGAGACAGCCCAGCCTATTAGAACAATCGACTAGTTCAATCCACCTCAACCAGACATAGGAGAACCCATGCACCATTCACACACCCTCCAACTAAAAACGTCAAAAGAAAAAACCTGTACGACAACCTGCTAGCCACTTGAGCTGCAACACTTGATCCACAACTCTACAACCTATTGACCACGACCACAGACTACAAAACCTTCAAGAAAGAAATAAAAACCCTTCTATTCAAAAAACACATAAAAACGAACTAACACAATCAGGAATGTCCCAAGCATCACCTGCAACATATGTACCTCCAATATCATATGTACATATGTACCTCCAATATCATGACAACTTAGATGTAATCCTTAGCAACTCAAAGAAATGTACAAACTACTCCCTAAATACTTCTAATCTCCGGACAATCCTTTTGTAATCCGCCTTGAACCGCAAGGTAATGGCGGAATAGAAATCCCTAATGTAATATAATATAATTAAGTTTTCTTTATGATTTAGGTAACAGCAGTCTCTTGCTTAACTCATTAAAAAACCTAATATTTGATTATACAACAACAACCCGATAGAGTATAAAAGATCACAATATAGTGTGAGAGGCAAATCTATATTCAGTATCAAGATTAATCCTGCATTTTCTATCTATGCTAAAGCATAAGAAACGGGGCTTATTTACAGGAAACCAGATGTCAGGTTTATATAGCAAAGATTACAAGAGCCTTTGTAAAACTGTTTTTACACATGCCATTCTAAAATTTGACAACAGAAGGAACAAAGCATATATCTTTATAACACAATCCGTTTGAATGCTGCACTCATTTTCAAACCCCTACACACAAGCACTCATTCTGGGGCCCCAGGCATACACACCACACAATAAAATCCTATATTAACTATTATTAGAAGGAAATATCAAATAAGCAAGGCTTTTAACTCTAAAATGTAAATACATTATTATAAAAATAAAATGTTATGAAAGCAAAAGTGGAAGTGACATAGAACAAAGGCAGGAAACCAGAGCTCAGCTAACATACCCAGAGCTAAGAACAGGAAATAAAGGGGGTGGGGGTGGGGGGGCAAGAAGTCTTTTAGTTGAAAAGCAAAGTTTTAGATTTCTGCCTCTGTAGATTTCAGTTATATTTAATTTAACTTTTATTACCTGAGTTCCATTAATGGCCAGCAAGAACTCACATATTTTTTTCTTTTTCACCCTCATTGCTCATTCACAGTTTCCTGACCATCTGCTTGCTATATACCTTCTTACATTTAAAAATGTCTATATTTTCTTTGTTTGCACATACCAACAAATTGCTTCTTACATACTTGCCAGGCTTAGAGAGGTCTGCCACTCCCTGTTCTTTGAGCCACAGTGCCACATCTTCAATCCCCACTTGATCACTTTCTCAACTTCTCGAGGCAGTGATCAGGTCCGGAACCTTAGTGGTCGTACCTCTTTTCCTTGCAAGGTTGCTCTGAGCAAAACCTGTCATCTGGGTCAGTGAGAGGTTTATGGTCATTTTCTGCAAACACATTTATACCAATTAAAAAGGACAAACTAGAGCAGACAACCAGGAAAACTACTAATCCTATCAAGGTTCCCAGTAGGTCCCTCACCCATGGTATACTTGGCATCCAGGAGGTAAGCCAATCAAACCATCCTTTGTCTTCTGTTTTAAATTGTTTCCAATTCTGTAAGACTTTTTCTAGAGAGGTGATGTGGCCTTGCTGGTCTGAAAAAGAATCAGGAATGTAGATACAATAATCTTGACCAATGAGGGCACATGTTTCCCCCCCTTCCGGGAAACAAGGAGGTAATCAAGAACTATGAAGTTCTGAAGAGCTACAGTACAGATTTTAATGAAAGAGAGGGTTATTGCAGCAGTTTCATTTCCCGGTCTCAATCAATGTAGATAATTTATGTACAATTTGTGTTAGATGTCCTACCCCCGTAAGATGGTAAAAGGATCATACCAAACCATTCCTCTTCCGAAACAAGGGGAACGTTTCACTTTGGATGGTCAGGGGGTAAAACCAAAAGAATTCTCACAGGGAATAACAAGAATCCAATATAACAGGTTCCATACCAACCCTCATGGAGCCATCGATAAGCCATGAGGATCATAGATCAACCAAAAGTTAGCATAAGAAGATAGCAAATAATTACGGTAACCTTGAAGCTAGAAGGATCGCTGTCCATCAGTCAAGTATGAGGAAATAGTGATGTCACCCATGGAAATAAAAATAATGGGAATGTCTGAAGAAAGATAATGTTGACATGAACTCTTTCCAGCAAACCAAGTGGACATAGCTGTTTTCTTTATTGGAAGAATAACAAAGAAAACCTGAAGAAAGCCAAACTAGAAAAGGAATAGGAGGTTTATTAGGGTCAAAGCTGATAGAATAGGTGGGAGTACTTGAAGAGGAGAATATATTGCAATGATGGAAGAATTTCTCTTCTGGCTAAATGAGGTGAACCCAATGTAGTGCATGCTATACAATGGATAGAATAGTAGCAAAGGTCAGAAAAATTCCATGAAACATCGAGAAAAGGCAACCCACCAGAATGATGAGGAAGCTGAGCACAGACCCAACACTTACTGACATTAGCATATTGTGACAAACCCACTGCAATCCTAGGGTTTGCCATTTAATTTAGGAAATTATACTAACCCCGGTGCAAAAGGGCAGATCAGGTTAGAGTACATAACGGTAATATAGCTGACTATCCTATGAGCAGTGAAGATGAGACTGAGACAGAATGGCAGGACAGACAAGAACAGGAAAGGTTGGTCTTACCTAAGGCAGTGCCAAAGCAAAGTAGGAAACTTCTGCCCTGTTATTATCCTGTTCCTGTAAGGCAGAAACCAGAAAGAAAGTTTTTTCTCAGAGAAACATCACAGGCTGAGGAAGGTATGCCCTTCCCCCACACAAGCCAAGGGGGTGTAGTTTTCGTTAGCTTTAAGCGAGGTTGAGCAGAGAGCAAGGGAAGAGACAGGAAGAAGCTCAGAGTGGGACGGAGCTTCACCCAGGACAGACAGCTGAGATACATAGCATGGATTGGGAGATGACTGAGGAGCCAGCAGAGGGTTACTTGACCAAAGAATTCCTTGCCACAGAGCCGGGTGAGGCTATGATTGTGGAGGAAAACAGTGCTGCAACTGAAACCTGGCCAGAGCAAACGGAGGTGGTTTGAAATGATTGTGAGTTTGCTGGATGTTCTCTTTGCTATGGGGGGGGAGGGGTGTCCCTGAGATGCAGACTGTGAGTACTGCAAAAGAAGGTATTTTTGGACTGTAGAGTTGTCTGCATTGTTTCTCTGTGCCTTAAACTAAGGAACTGTATATTCCACAGAGCCGAACAGTGGCAAAACTAGATCAAATGCTGTGCAGGAAATCCAGCCTGTTTTGATTTTGTGAATCATTGCTAGCAGAGCTCCATGTATAGGCACCAGCTGCTAGCTGTTGTCACGGCAGCCTCTTTGATTACACTGAGCTTACATGTCTCTCTTAAACGTGGTGAAAATCTCTGTGAGTAAATGCTTGTATAGTTTCACTGATAATTGTGACTAAGTCTATCCTTAAGAACCATTATTGTTCATCTGCTGCATAAATGCCATAAAGCTGTCTCTGTGCTGAAATAAGAACCTGTTGCTCAGAAGTATAAGTTTGCTGTCTTTCTCTCTCTCTCATGGCTTCCTGTGCCTGTAGCTCATGACTGTTAAACTAGGAAGCACTTCAGCAAAACTTGTCTTGAAGTTCAGGATGGAGGGTTGCTTTCCTTTTGCTACTGTAAACGGCGGAGCAATTAACTAAAGAAATTATTTTAAATAATTGCAAATCTTTCCAGAATGAGTCTCTGGTGAAGAGGACTATGTTTAACTTACTTTCTAAGTCCAGAGCCGGTGGCTGGGTTCAACTTGGTTTTGGGATTTGGGATTGTATCTTCATGGTTGTATGGAAACCTGTTGTGAACTTACCAAGTAAATGGTGCTTAGTGTTGCACTAACTGAGCTCATGATATGAAATTTGATTTTGAGGCTGTTGGCCAAATAAAGCTTACAATTTTTCTTTTGGCCATTCTGACTAAGTGGAAATTACGAAGGGATGAGACGCATGGTGGGGAAGAAGATTAACATTGTAAAAATGCTAGAGCAAGCTTGGTCCCTTTTTAAGGATATGGTTACCGAGGCGCAAAATCTATATATACCGCATATCAACAAGGGATCAAAGAAGAACAAGAACAAAGAACTGGCGTGGCTCACTGTAGAGGTAAAGGAAGCGATCAGAGACACAAAAACTTTGTTTAGGGAATGGAAAAGGTCAAAAACTGACAAAAACTAGAATAAGCACAAACAACATCAACGCAGGTGCCATAAGGCGGTAAAAGGGGCCAAAAGAGACTATGGGGAAAAAATAGCCAAGGAGGCGAAAAACTTCGATATATTAAGGGGAAACACCCGCGAAGGAACCGGTGGGACCATTGGATGACCAAGTAATAAAGGGAGCGCTAAAGGAGGACAAAGCAATTGCCGACAGACTGAACACATTTTTTTGCCTCTGTATTTACCGAAGAGAATATACACAGCATACCAGAACCAATCAGGCTATATGCTGGAAGCAAAAACGGGAAACTGACAAGGTTAACGGTCAGTCTAGAAGAGGTATGCAGGCAGATTGATAGGCTTAAGAGCGATAAATCCCCAGGACTGGATGGTATCCATCCGACGGCCATCAAGAAAATGAAAGGGACTATAGCTGAACTGCTTCAACTAATAGCCAATCTGTCGATCAAATCGAGAAAGATTCCGGAGGACTAGAAGGTGGCAAATGTTATGCAGATCTTCAAAAAAGGTTCGAGGGTAGACCCAGGAAACTACAGACCGGTGAGTCTGACCTCGGTACCAGGAAAGATGGTAGAGGCACTGATAAAGGACCACATCATTGATCACCTTGATGGACATGGTCTGATGAGGACCAGTCATGGTTTCAGCAAAGGCAGATCTTGTTTGATGAACTTGCTGCACTTCTTTGAGGGCGTAAACAGGCAGATAGACAAGGGCGACCCGGTTGACATTGTATATCTGGATTTTCAGAAGGCGTTTGACAAGGTTCCGCATGAACGACTACTTCGGAAAATTGCGAGCCATGGAATAGAGGGTGAAATACTCACATGGATTAAAAACTGGCTGGAGTATAGGAAACAGAGAGTGGGGGTAAATGGACAATACTCGGACTGGAAGGGCTCGGTGCTTGGACCCGTGCTCTTCAACATCTTTATAAACGATCTGGACATAGGTACAACGAGTGAGGTGATTAAATTTACGGACGATACGAAGTTATTCAGAGTAGTGAAGACACAGGGGGATTGCGAAGATCTGCAACGTGATATAATCAGGCTTAAGGAATGGCCATCAACATGGCAGATGAGTTTCAACGTGGATAAGTGTAAAGTAATGCATGTTAGTAACAAAAATCTCATGCACGAATACAGAATGTCCAGGGCGGTACTCGGCGAGACCTCCCAGGAAAGAGACTTGGGAATTCTGATCAACAAGTTGATGAAGCCGTCCACGCAATGTGCAATGGTGGTGAAAAGGGTGACCAGAATGCTAGGAATGATAAAGAAGGGGATCACGAACAGATGAGAGAAGGTTATCATGCCACTGTACCGGGCCAAGGTGCGCCCTCACCTGGAGAACTGTGTCCAGCACTGGTTGTTATACATGAAGAAGGACACGGTACTACTCAAAAGAGTCCAGAGAAGAGCGACTAAGATGGTTAAGGGGCTGGAGGAGTTGCCGTACAGCGAAAGATTAGAGACACTTGGCCTCTTCTCCCTTAAACAGAGGAAATTGAGAGGGGACATGATCGAAACATTCAGGGTACTGAAGAGAATTAGTAGATACTGATTCAAGGTACTGAAGGGAATTAGTAGTTAAGGACAGGTTGTTCACCCACTCCAAGGTAGGGAGAATGAGAAGGGATAGATTCTGTACGAATATAAGGAAGTTCTTCTTCACCCAGAGTGTGGTAGTAAACTTGAACGCTCTTCTGGAGTCTGTCATAGGAGAAAATACCCTCCAGGGATTCAAGACAAAGTTGGACAGGTTCCTGCTGAACCGGAATGTACGCAGGTAGGGCTAGTCTCAATTTGGGTACCGGTCTTTGACCAGAGGGCTGCCGCGTAAGCGGACTGCTGGGCACGATGGACTACTGGTCTGACCCAGCAGCGGCAATTATTATGTTCTTATAAGACTGCCTGAGAGAGCAGTTCTAGGCTGTTGTCTAAGGATAACTATCCTGAACAGCTCCCATAGTTCCAGGGAGACCACGCCAGACTCAAGCAGTGTGTCACGACCTGGCTGCCTGGCATGCTCTTCGGGGGCACAGGTGTGACAATATCTAGTCACATGATATTTCATTTGCTCAAATAAATTTCCATGACCCAATAAAGGTTGGAAAAGGTCGCATTCTGCAAATGCATGAGGGAAAAGGGCAAGAAAGAGAAAGGTGGCAAGCCAAATAAATGGCATTACTAAAATCAATGCTTAAATAGAACAAGCCCCAAATATCGATTTACTATCAGGAAAATGAGGAGAACAATAAATATCAACAATATAAATATGTTCAAATATATTTTATTGAGCTCAACAAAAAGACATCAAAACATTGTATATGAAGAAAAGCGAAGCTCAAGTTTTAACAAAGAACCTAAAACACCATATCTTCCCAACCATTTCCCAACAACCATCCCTCCCTCTCCCCAACCCTCAGTCCTCCTTCCAGATACAGTCCCAAAAGGGGAATAATACAATACAAAATAAACAGACATACAAAAAATAGCAGAACAAGGGAACAATACAAGACATCAGCAATTAAGCAAGCGGCTACGAGCTAGAGGGGTCATAGTGGTCCAAAAAGGTTCCCAAGTACACTGAAAACAACACCCAGCAGGAGAGGAAAAGTCCTGTACATCTTGATGCTCCCACATCAGCAGGGTAATCATCCGGCACCGCCAGAGGGAGTAATCCGGTGCCTCTCTGTTGAGCTATTTAAGCAGGATACATTTCAAGGCAATAAGATCTGTCCACTTAAGAAAACTGGCTACCCCCTGTTTCCGGGGGGAATAATGAGGGACAGCACCAAAGAGAAACAAAGGAGAACGTTGAATTGTAATGGTCCAAATACGCTCCGCAAAAAGAAATATGGCATCCCAAAAAGAGCGAATGTTGGGGCATGTCCAGAACATATGTCCCAAGCCCACTTCAGAGGCCCGACAACTAAGACAGGCATCTGACTCACAAAAACCCAGAAAGGTAAGCCCGCTTAGGGGAGACGTATAAACGACAGACTAATTTATAGTGTTGTTCCCAAAAAGTAGTATATTTACGAAAAGTGGGCAGTCTCCGAATAGTTTGCAATATCACTTCTTCTGGCAATTCCACAGCAAGGTCCCAAACCCAGGCATCCCGTAATCTAGAATGATCAAACAAGGGGGACTCATCCTTCAAATGACGATGATGGAATTTAAGAGGAACAGGAAGCTGGGAACCAATAGTAAAGGCCGTGGATAACAACTCCTGACAAGAAGTCGTTAAAGAGCCAGGAGGTAGGGAGTTAAGATAGTGTTGAATTTGCATATAAGCAAAATAATCAGTGGGCAGAAGATCAAATTCTTTCCACACCTGAGTAAAGGACCGAATCTTCCCATCATCGTCCACTAATTGAAACACATAAGGAATGCCCCTTGTTTCCCAACGAGCAAAACTAGCCCCATCTATTCCAGGAGGAAAGGAGCCATTAAAGCGAATAGGCAGAAAAAAAGTGACAGAAGGGCTAACAGAATGGAATTTACAGACCTAATGCCAAACTTTCCGGAGTGGACGGTGCAACACCTTGCGGGAAAGAGGCTCAGGTGAAGTAGAGGGAACAGCATGAAGATAGGCACTAAAATGAGTAGTCTGAAAACAAGAGAGTTCCAAAGAGATGTTAGTGAAAGCAGAAGAACCCCTAAAAAGATCATTGATATGACGCATACCACAGCCAATAGTCAAAAAGCGAAGATTCAACAATCCAAGACCTCCCTTGTACCATGGAGCCGCCGCCCATTTGTACGGCAGTCTCGTCCTCTTACCAGCCCAAAGAAACCTCGGAACCAAGCACTGCACTCTACAGTCATCTCTTGAAGTCAAATAAAGAGGAAGTACCTGAAAAATATATAAACAACACGGAACAATAAGCATGTTATATAAATGCACCTGACCCAAGAGGGAAAACGGGAGGCCTCACCAAAGCCACAACTTATTCTGAAGAGCTTGAAATAGAGGTTCCACATTCATAGAGTATAAACGAGATAAGTCAAGTGGGATTAATACCCCTAAATATTTCAATGAAGTGTCAGCCCAGCACAATGGAAACGCACCCCTCCATGCCGCACGGACCTCAAAAGTGGAAGGCAAAGCTACCGACATATCCAAATTGAGAGATAAACCAGAATAAAATCCAAATTTTGAAATGAGATCCAAGGCCGTCGGCAAAGAATCTCAGGTCTAGTAAGAATCAAGAATATGTCATCAGTGAAGGCCAAAGTCTTCAATTTTAGCCCCGCAACACTAAGGCCATGCACCTCACCAAACCCGCGAAGAGTGTAAAATAAAGACTCTAAAGAGAAGAGAAAGAGCAAAGGCAAGAAGGGGCACCACTGTCAAGTGCCCCGAAGAATAGGAAAAGAGTCCATACGCGTCCCATTAACCAATAAAGAGGCCCTCGGATTAGAGTACAGAGAACGTATTGCATTTAGATAAAAGCCTCCCAGCCCAATATATTCGAGGGTACGAAACAAAAAGGACCAATGAACACTATCAAAGGCCTTAGAGGCATCTAGGCTGACAAACAAAGCTGGAATACGATGTTGTTGGCAGTGAGCTAGTGCAGAGAGAACCTTACGTACATTACAGATGGATTGGCGATCACGGACAAATCCTACCTGGTCCTCATGAATGAGTGCGGGGAGATGGGGAGCAAGTCAATCAGCAAGCATATGAGATAAAAGCTTGAGATCCACGTTAATCAAAGAGATCGGGCGATAAGAGCTGGGATCATCAGCCACCTTTCCAGGTTTCAGCAATAAAGTAATAAGTTCCTCATTAGCAAACCTTGAGTAATAGCAGCATTGAATTAAGCCAACAAAGGACCACAAAGTTTACAAGAAAGAATGCGGTAAAACTCTCCGGAAAAGCCATCCGGGCCTGGGGCCCTCCCGGAGCGGAGAGATTTGATAGCAGATTCCAACTTCACCGCCTGAAAGGGGCTATTAAGAGCAGTCACAACATCATCAGAAAGGCGAGGGATTCCAGAAGACTGGAGATAATCTGTCAATAAGTCCGGTGACGCATCCTCAGGAGCTTCATATAGCCGCTGAAAGAAATCAAAAAGGACCCCAGAAACTGCCGATGTACTGGTCACCCTACTGCCACCCAGGGTTCGGAGAGTCAAGATCGGTTTTCTGTTGGTCTCAACTGTCACTAAGCGCGCCATAAGGTGCCCCGGCTTATTACCAAAACAGTGAAACCGATGTTTGTAGTAAGCTGCCAATTTCTGAGAACACGAGTGAATAAGAGAATTGAGAGCCTCTTGAGTAGACAAATAACGTTCCCGAGTATCTCCCGATTTTGCTGAGTGAAATGATCGCTTAGCATAGCGTAAGGCCCTTTCCAAAGTGATAATTTCTCTATGGAGACACTTGTTCCATGCACACAAAAAAGAAATAATATGACCCCTAATCACCATCTTAGCCGCTTCCCAAAACAAAACGGGATCGTCCATATGGGTGGCATTATGAGTGGCATAGTCATCCCATTGGGTCTGCAAAAAAGTTTGAAATTCCACATCCTGAGCAAGGTAATATGGAAAGTGCCAGAAAGGAGAGCGAAGATAGGGGGCTTCCAAATGAACATCCATCCATATCGAGGTATGATCTGAAATGTTCAAAGGACCAATCTCAGCTGAGACGACGGAAGGAAACATTGTCGAGGACAGAAAAATGTGATCAATCCAAGACCAAGTATTGTGAGCCCGAGAGAGATGAGTGTAGTCACGAACCTCAGGATGAAGAAGACGCCAAGGATCCACTACAGAAAGAGTATCACAAAAGTCCGAAAGGAGACGGCCCCTGGCCTCCAATAAGGTTGAGGAAGTACCCGACTTATCAGATGCAGGATCCAAAAGAATAAGCAGGTCCTCAGAGTGACGAGAGCAAAGCTGAGTCAGTTTCTGCAGGAAAGAGAATTCCAACGAGTTGGGACCATAGACCACTAGTAGAAGGTATTGTTGGTCACCCAGTGTCAGGCGCAAAAGGAGATATCTATCATCAGCGGCCTTATCAAGAACTTTAACTCCCAGCGGTGAAGATTTGTGGACCAACACAGCTATACCGCCATGGCGGCCCAGTGAAGAAGCAAAGTAGATCTCCCCTACCCAAGAGCAGTGTAGTTTAAGATGTTCCACAGCCTTTAAACAAGTCTTTTGTAAGAAGGCAACATCTGAGTGATATCGATTGAGAGCTGTTAAAATTTTGGACCGTTTAACCGGTGAAGTGATTCCCCCCACATTCCAAGAGGTTAGTCTAAAAGGAGTACTCAGACTAGAGAATCAGGGAAGAAAAAGTCAGAAAAACGCAAAAAAGAGACAAGACAGGAACCCCAGGAGCCCAGCCTCCCCCGGGGGAAGCAAATCCATAGAGAATGTACAATTGGAAAATATATCAACGACAATGTAATATCCCAAGAAACCAACCAGTAGACCCGAAGGAAGACCGCCCACCCCCCACCTAACAGCACAACCAATCAACCCTCCCACACCCCCAGAATATGAACCCCCCCCCTAAACCTATACGTCTGAAACCCACCCCGCACCACCTAGGAAGTACGAAGTGAGGGAGTTACTACCTCGTCAACAATATAAATATAAAACAGTAAAGAAAATATGAATAATATAGAGTTTGGGATGGCAAAATAGTTTGTACAGGTTCTCCTGACATTAAATTAATAATAGTCTCTCTACTCCTTGATTGTCTAAAAATAGCAATGGGCATACTCAGGAAATCAGGAATTATCAATAGGTGCTGGTTTAATGTCCTTCAGATGTAGTAAAGGTGTGTATTCTTTCAGTTTTACTGCAAAAGGAAATATTGTCTCTCTTTGAAAAGGTCCATAAAAATATGGCTGAGTCCATATATTTCGTGTGTGTAGTTTTTTGTATACCCAATATGGCTGAGTCCATATATTTCGTGTGTGTAGTTTTTTGTATACCCACTGATTTTCAAGAAACTTGTATACTGGAATAATACTTTCACCAACCTCTTTCGGACCTTGCTTCGACTGTACTTCTGCTATTGCTGTCTGTAGAGCTGTAACATCAGAAAACAAAGCAACATTATTGCAATTTCCAGGAAAGGCAAGGGGGGCAGTGGCAATCTGCTTCATTTTTAAGCGGAATAGAAATTTTAAAATAAATACATTTGGAATGGAGTCATGGCAAACCTAGGTAAATACCTATTATGCACTACATATAGTGCAGCTGGCAAATATTTTAGCCATTCTTTAGATTTCAATGGCATAATTTTGTGCTAGCACAGGAAACCAGAAGTCAGGTTTGTATAGCAAAGATTACCGTATTTTCACGCATATAACGTGCGCGTTATACACGATTTTACAAACCGTGCATAACCATGCGCGTTATACGCATGAGCGCATTTTACCACTTTTTTTTTACATAGTTCCCCCCCCCCCCCGACGTCCGATTCACCCCACAGGACCGCTCGCACCCCCACCCCGAAGGGCCGCTCGCACGCACTCGCACCCCCACCCCGAAGGACCGCTCGCACCCCCACAGCCTCCCGACCCCCCCCATCATGTAGAAGCTCCTACCGTTGTCCTACTGCTTCCTCTGCCGGCGGTCCCGGCCCTTCTGTGAGCCCTGTGTCTGCGCTGCTTCCTCTTCCGGCGGTCCCGCCCTTTCTCTGACATCAGAGAAAGGGCGGGACCGCCGGAAGAGGAAGCAGCGCAGACGCAGGGCTCACAGAAGGGCCGGGACCGCCGGCAGAGGAAGCAGTAGGACAACGGTAGGAGCTTCTACATGATGGGGGTGGGGTTAGGAGGCTGTGGGGGTGCGAGCGGTCCTTCGGGGTGGGGGTGCGGGTGTGAGTGCGTGCGAGCGGTCCTTCAGGGTGGGGGGGTGGGTGCGAGTGCGTGCGAGCGGTCCTTCGGGGTGGGGGTGCGAGCGGTCCTGCGAGGGGGGTGAATCGGACGTCGGGGGGGGCATCAGGCTTTCAGGGTGGGGACAGGACTTCAAGGGGGAGAGGAGAGTCGGGGCGGGCGAAAGGAGAGTCGGGGTGCCAGAGGAGAGTCGGGGCGGGCGAAAGGAGAGTCGGGCGGCGACGGGAGAGTCGGGGCGGCATGCGCGGTATACGGGTGTGCGAGGTATATAAAAATTTATTTACATAAATTACAGTTTCCCGCGCGCTATACCCGTGTGTGCGTTTTACACGGGTGCGTGGTATATGAGTGAAAATACGGTTGAAGAGCCTTTGTAAAACTGTTTTTACACATACCATTCTAAACAGCAGTAACAACAAAGAATATATATCTTTATAACACAATCCCTATTTGAATGCTGTGTACAATATTTCCAACCCCCCCCCCCCCCCCCAACACACAAGCACTTATTCTGGGGTCCCAGACATACACACCACATACAATACAATTCTATAAATATCAAATAAGCAAGGTTTTTAACTCTAGATCTAGCTAAATATATTATTATAAAACTAAAACATTATGAGAGCAAAAGAGGTAGTGAAAGAGAACAAAGACAGGAAACTAGAGCTCAGCTAACATACCCAGAGCTAAGAACAGGAAATAAAGGGAGGCAAGAAGTCTTTTGGTTGAAAGGCAAAGTTTTAGATTTCTGCCTCTGTATATTTCAGTTATATTTAATTCAACTTTTATTACCTGAGTTCCATTAATGATCCAGTAAGAACTTGTATATTTTTTTCTTTTTCATCCTCATTTCTTATTTACAGTTTTCTGGCCTTCTGCTGACTACATGCCTTCTTACATATTTTCTTTGTTTGCATATACTGTACCAACAAATTGCTTCCTACACACCCTCCAGGCTTGGAGAGGTCTGCCACTCTCTACTATTTGAGCCATAGTGCCACATCTTTAGGTTGTGAGTTCAAGCCCAGCACTCCCCCCCCCCCCCGTGACCTTGGGCAAGTTACTCAATCCTCCATTGCCCAGGTACATTGTGAGCCTGCCGGGACAGATGATGAAAAATGCTTGAGTACCTGAATGTAAAAACTGCTTAGACAACCTCTATTGATAGGTGGTATATAAATACCTAATTAACCAGATATGCTGCGAATGGGCAGACTAGATGCGCCAGTTGGCCTTTATCTGCCATAATATTTCTAAATTGAGCTGGATTGGATTGCTTTTCAGGTATTGGTGGATTCTGAAAACATAAAAACTCTTTTTCTCAGGGAGATAATAAACAGATGTGATTCTGAGTGGACAGTGATACAAGTTGGTGGAAAATGGTATAAGGTGATGGGCATTCTTGGCTTCATATACATGATTGTTACTTGTGACAAGCTGTGCAATGCTCCACACATGACCTTAGATCAGGGGTCTCAAAGTCCCTCCTTGAGGGCCGCAATCCAGTCGGGTTTTCAGGATTTCCCCAATGAATATGCATGAGATCTGTGTGCATGCATTGCTTTCAATGCATATTCATTGGGGAAATCCTGAAAACCTGACTGGATTCTGGCCCTCAAGGAGGGACTTTGAGATCCCTGGCTTAGACCAATAACAATAGGCAGCTTGCAGGGAGGGTTGGGGTGTAGGAGACCACAGGTGGTATTTGGGCACCCTGATAGCTCTTGAGGCTCTATTCTTTGCACACACGTGTAATTCCTTCTCTTTGGCATTCTGTTCTTAACCTTTTTCTAAACTTCCATCTTTGGCTTTATCTCAACTAATGTGGGCAGAACAAACTTTAGTTTGTTCCCTTACCATATTGTTCATTCCTTTCCTTTCCCCAATCTTTTTTGTTTATTGTAATCTACTGACTCAATGCTTTCCTCTTATTTTCTAGTTGGTTTGATTGTTTAATTGAATTTTATGTTACCTACCCTTTTTAATTTTAATTTTTACATATTTTAAACTTTTATTGTAAACCGCTTAGATCTACCCTTGGTTTTATATTTGCAGTATATTAAATAAATTGAACAGTTGAATGTGTAAGGAGCACAGATTGCCTTTGTGTAGGGCTTAGATAGAGTGGGGCACTGGCTGATACTTACCTCTGAAGGCTGTTTCAGATGAATCTCCAGGCTCTCAGAGATAAACTGCTGAGGGGGGAGGGGCTTTAAGAACATAAGAAGTTGCCTCCGCTGAGGCAGACCATAGGTCCATCCTGCCCTGCGGTCCGCTCCCGCGGCGGCCCATCAGGCCCATTGCCTGAATAGTGGTCTATACCTATCTATACCCTTCAATCCCTTTTTCTTCTAGGAATCTATCCAAACCTTCTTTGAAACCATTTAATGTTTTCTTGTCTACAACAGCCTCTGGAAGCGCGTTCCATGTATCTACCACCCTCTGAGTGAAAAAGAACTTCCTAGCGTTTGTTCTAAACCTGTCCCCTTTTAATTTCTCCGAGTGCCCCCTCGTACTTGTGGTGCCCCTTAAATTGAAAAATCTGTCTCTGTCTACTTTTTCTATGCCCTTCAGGATCTTGAAGGTTTCTATCATGTCTCCTCTAAGTCTCCGCTTTTCCAGTGAGAAAAGTCCCAACTGCTTCAATCTGTCGGTATATGGGAGATTTTCCATTCCCTTTATCAGTTATATTGTTATATTCAAATAGATACCTCCTGTAGTGGAGGCACAACATGATGAGAGCCTGTCTCCTAGGGCAGTGTTTCTCAACTCGGTCCTGGAGTACCCCTTTGCCAGTCAGGTTTTCAGGACATCCACAATGAATATGCATGAAAGAAATTTGCATAGAATGGAGGCAGTGTATGAAAATCAAGTTTATGCATATTCATTGCGGATATACTGAAAACCTGACTGGCAAAGGGGTACTCCAGGACCGAGTTGAGAAACATTGTCCTAGGGAAAATAATTAGGCTCTCACCTTTCACACATTCTCCCAACATCCTCTCTCACTCCTACACTTACTCTAGCACTTTAACACTCTAGCACTCACACTATCTCTAGCTCTCTTTCACTATCTCTCTCTGTCTCTTTTTCTCTTTCTCTCTATCTCTAGGCACCTGTCTCTCTATCCAACTCTAAACTCCTCACTACCCACAAAGAAATGTTGTCCCACGTGCAGGGCTATATATAGACATGCGGCATATCAAGAATGTCCTGTTACTACTATGTTGACATTTTTACATCATCGGGGACGTCAGAGGCAGCAGATCCTTCTCAAGCTCCGTCCCTGACCCCACCCCCATAATAGTACTAATTGCAATGCCATTTTTTTCCATTCATTTTTCATATATACACACACACAATATAATCTTATTAACAATACATAATGGTTAAACATAAAATTAAACTACACAAATCATACTGTATGCTTCTCAACATTCATTCCTACCAGAACACCTGTCCTGGGTCACACGTAGAGAATAAATTTCCAAGTTTAATTTACATGTAATATACTGCATTAGTAATAACATCTGTGCGTTTTACATATTAAAATAGTTTTAAAAAATCTAATATAAATTAGAAATACAATCTATAATAGGATAGAAAAAAGAGTTTCTAAGTTGATACATTTACTTAATCTTAAACTGTTCCCTACAAGTCTGCTCTGATCGAAGTTTTAGCCCATCATCCGTAAGCATCCACAGATAACCCCTATCAAATACAGGACCAGAAACTTAAAGTACTAATATACACAAACAAAACCCTAAAATGCCAGACTCTACATGCAGTACAACGCCAGAGAAATTAGAAAGAAATTAATTTCTTCCTGAACAGTACAAAATATAGACAGCAGATATAAATTCTCAAAACTGACACGTTTCAATCACTACCTTTGTTGCCTGGTGATTTTTAATTTTTTTTTTTTATCACCTTTTCTCAGTCTCTGGTTGTATTTCCTTCTGTCTGTGCTCTTAACTGTGTTTCTAAGGCCACCTTCTTTCCAAGGCCTGTTTTTCTCTCCTCCTTCACTTTCTGCCCTGCATCCATCTTTGCCATTAACTTTTAACTTTTAACATTCAACTTTCTTCCATTTTTCTGCTTTCTTCTCAAAATCTATGTACTTTTCAATGTCTTACTTTCCCTTTCCATCTATCCATGTGTACCATCTCCTTCCTCTGCTCCGCTATTCCCATCTTTCCCTTCCACACCCATCGCTGTGCACCATCTCTTCTCTCTCTCTCCCCCCTTCCCCTCCATCTCGGTGACAATCTTCTCCCTCTCCTGTGGTATGACATCTCTGTCTTTCCCCTTCCTCCCTCCTTTGGTCTGGCATCTTTCTCCTCTCCTAAGTCTCTCTCCTCTCTCATGGTCTAGCATCTCTCTCTGTTTTCCTCCACCTTCCCATGGGCCAACATCTTTCTTCTTCCCTTCTCACATTCTGGCATCCATTTCCTTCCATTCCCTGATCTGGCATCTCTCTCTCCTTCCCCTTTCAGTGGTCTGACATCTTTTTCTCCCTCCTTCCATCATCCTTCTCCGGAATCTGACCTCTCCCTTCAATGAATCATCTTTCTTCCCTCCCAGTGTAACATTTCTCCCTTCTTCTTTTCTCTTCCCTGCAGTCCAGTATCTCCCCTCCTTTCCTCCTTTCTGGTCCCCCTCATAATACAACATTTTTCCTTCCTTTCCCTCCACCAGTCCAGCATTTCTTTCTTTCTGCCTCCTGCATGCTCCCTCTCCTTCAGTCCTCATACCCTCCCCAACTAACATCTCTCCCTCAATGAGTCTAACTTTTCACTCCCTGCTCCCTCCTCCTTCTCCTGAGTGTGACATTTCTCCTTCCCTCCTTTCTGCCCCCATCCAATATCTCTCCCTCTGTCTATATGAGTCCAACACTTTGTACCTCCTGCACACTTTCTCTCTCTCTCTCCTTGCCCCTTCCCATGAGTGTGACATTTCTCCCTCCTTCCCGCCTCACCCCCTGTCCATCTCTCCTTCTCTGTCTCCTTGCGTGCTCTCTCTGCATAGGATCTTCTCTAACCCACTCCATGATCTACCTTCATTTGGAGCCCAAAGAATGTTGCCACGGCAGCCAATCACTTACGCTACCCTGCTGCCTTCACTATACATCTATTCTAGCACCCGCTAATGTAACGGGCTAAAAAACTAGTAAACTATAAAGAGTTTTACTTCATGCAAAATTGTCATCTGGAGCAGGGGCAGTTCTACCTTCATTTGCAGCCCAAAGGACATTGCTGCCCTGCTGCTGGCACCAGTGTCTTCTCACTACTGTACAACTTCCATTTCATCAGAGGCAGGCCCACCCGCTCCGCACACATGCATGCCCTCTACAGCCTGTAGCGCATCAACCCCAGCAGCCAACTGCCGGTGCTTGGTGGTGTACTGCGCATGCGCAGGCATGGTGCCACGGATCATGGACCCACAGAGTTTGAAGTGTGCATGCGCGCTAAGGGTTTTATTATACCGGATAAGTCTTTCCTTTTGGCTAAGTCTTAATAATAATATTGCAATTTATAGCTAAAGAGACATATGATCAAGAAACTTTTATTTTACTTTTGTCATTATAATAAACATACCGAGGGCCTCAAATAGTACCTGGCAGGCCACATGTGGCCCCCAGGCCGCGAGTTTGAGACCACTGGTTTAGATGTTTTGCAGGCAGTATAATTGAAACACTTTGACATCCACTAGGAACAGCTTTAGATGGCAATTTTTCAGACAGTTATTTATTGAATTTCCAAATGCCTGAGCCCTGGACCCCTGCAACACCCCCATATCTGCCGATGACAAATTGGCAGAAGGGAACTCCACTCCCTCCTGCCTATGGGGGTCTTCCCCCTCCCAATGCATCTTGGCCCTAATTGGCTCAAAATGGTGATTTTGAGCCACAAGGCATTAGGCCCCTCCCACTGCATCCCAAGATGCATTGGGAAGGGGTAGGCCCATCATTCTGAATGGGCGGCCCTATAGGCAGGAGGGAGTGGGCTTCCCTCCTGCTGATTTCTCATCTGGAGGTACGGAGGTGTTGGGGGATGTCGGGGAGGGGGCGGTCCAGGAATATTGGGGGATGTCCGGGGATCCAGGAATGTTGGAGGATGTCAGTGGGAGGGGTGTAGGGCTCAGTAGCTCTCTTTGGAGGTGTACTGGAGGGGATCGGTGCCAGGGAGGGAGAGAGGAATCTTCCTGCCAGTTCAGCTGATCCTAGCAGGCTCAGCTGTTCGGGATTCCCCTGCTGTGATCAGCTGATGGCAAGCCCTCAAATGTACTGGTTTTTCCCCCATCTTTAGGTGGTGGGAGGGGGTTGGTGACCACTGCGGGAGTAAGGGGAGTCATGCCTTAATCCCTCCAGTGGTCAAACAGTGGTTTGGGCAGCTTTGGGGCACTTAGGCACATCTAAAACAGGTCTAACTGGCCGGCATCTCAGTTCCATGTAGGTCAGTCTTGGGAAAGCTTTGGTTATCCCTGCAGGATGTCCAGGTCTAAGCCCACCCGATGTCCAACCATAACACACCTCCCAACACACCTCTTTGAGCTCTGGATGCACAATGGCTTAGAAGTGCTGCTGGCCGTACAGAAAGTCAGATTCAATTATCGGCACTTGGACATCCCGGCTATTAGAACGTCTAAGTGCTGACTTAGGCTGGTTTTTGGACATTTAAATGTTTTGATTGAACCTGATTGTGTATTTTGTTTCAGAAAACACTTGGACGACGGGACTCAAGTGATGATTGGGAGATTCCAGATGGCCAAATCACAGTTGGTCAGAGAATAGGTTCTGGATCTTTTGGAACTGTTTACAAAGGAAAGTGGCATGGTATGTGAAACACTGCCCAAATTATTTTTAGTCACATTAAAGTTATATTATTAATAATAATAATAATAATAATAATAACTTTATTTTTGTATACCGCAATACCACAAAACAGTTCAGAGCAGTTTACAAGAGAAGAGACTGTACATATACAGCGAAGTTACAGAATACCACATATTATTTTTTAATGATCTTTGGGTTTTTTATGTGTTAGATCTGCTATCAAAACTAAACCTCAAATCCTACATATATGCAGAGGACATCACAATCGTCATCCCAATCTCTACCCTGTCGACAGAAACCAAATGCTTCATTTCTACAGTCATCAACCAAGTAACGCACTGGACAAAAAACTTCAAACTCAAACTGAATCCAGAAAAAAACAAATTCTTCATGGCCACCCCAACATAAGAGCTCATCTATACTTCTATCAACCTAAAAAACTTCCCAATCAACCCTACCATAAAAATCCTAGGCTTCACCCTTGACCAACAACTAACACTTGAAGCCCACACCAACATCCTAATCAAAAAATGTTTTAGCCTTCTAAAAGCCTACTTTGACTTCACATTGCATTATCTCTGTATTTACTCATAGCATAATCTTTTGTAAACTGCATTGAACTAAGGGTTATGCGGTATAGAAATCTGTTATGTTATGTTATTTTATGTTCACATCATTCAGATTGTTAGTACAATCACTAATCCTTAGCTCCCTGGAATACTGCAACATAATATTATCTAGGATCCCATAAAAAACCCCATAAAAAGACTGAGAATGATCCAAAACCCGGTACGACTAATCTTCGGAACGACTAATCTTTGGACTGAAAAAAATCCAACCACATCACCCCCATATTTCAAAAAACTCCACTGGCTACTGATAGAGGCCAGAATTACCTTCAAATTCGGATGCCTATGTTACAAGACACTCTTCAGCACCTCACCCACCTACCTCCTGAGTCACTTTGTCTTACAAGTTAAACCCCGCCTTTCGCGCAAACCATTACTATTCGCTTTTCCGAACCCCAAGAGGTGCTAATTAAAAAGATTCCTAGATAGAACACAATCCTTCCAAACAGGCATCTGGAATAACACCCTAAGTAAACTCCTACTGAAATCCCTGACATACCAATCTTTCAGAAAAGCTCTGAAAACCCACTTATTCGACAAATTTGTCTAAACTTCCAACTTCTACTCAATGACTATCCCCAACTCACCCCTCCCCCTTTTCTACCTTTCTTCCCCCATCTATTCCCATCCCACCCAAAATCAATACTGTATTGTCCGATACACCTGCACTCTTCACAAACCTATAATTGTAACTGTCCCAGTACCATGTAATCATTCTGTTGCTTTAATACTGTATACCCTCTTGAACTGAAAAGGTATGACGAGATATAAATAAAGCTATTATTATTAATTTTACTGGTTTAAAGTTCTGTCTTTTCTATTAACATTTCTTCACTGTAGATTGATTACCAGGCACAGGGGCAGTGGAATGCTTGTTTGTTTGTTTGTTTGTTTTGTTTGGGGGTACTCAAGCTCCACTCCCAGCTGTACCCCAGTTCTGCCCCCAACTCTTCTTACCATTCCATAGTCCCCCCTCCATTGCATCCAGCATCTCTTTTTCCCCTTCCTTTCACCCATCAATGGTATCCAGCATCTCTGTTTCCTCCCTCCCAGCCTCCCCCCTTATGGTTTTCAGCATCTCTGGCTTTCCTCCCTCTCAGCCCCTCCTCCATGGTCTCCAGCATTTCTCTGTTTTCCCTCTTATGAAATTCAGCATCTGTCTCCTTTACTCCCCTTATCCTTCCCTTTTTCTGACCTCCTTGCCCATTATGTCCAGACTTCCTTTTCCCATTCTCCTCTTTGGTATCTCTCTCATTCTTTCTTTCTCCTACTGTACATGGTGTCTAGCATTTTCTTGAGCCCTTATTGGCATCTCTCTCCTTCCAGTCTTCCTTCCTCATCCTGCCCATGGTGTTCAGCATTCCTCCTCACCTTCCCCTCTAGCATCTCTTACCTACTCTACTGCCTCAAGGTATTTTGCCCTTTGCCTCATTCTCCTGGGATGGCAACTTGATCATTTGTCTAAGAAGCAATGAATGGTTGGCCAGCACAGGGCCTTGAGTATCTGGGCATGCTGAAGGCCTGCCCAGCTAATGCCCCTTCTGAAACCTTGAGCATCTGCACGTGCTTATGGCCCCCCCTCCTACAAGACCGGTCAGCTTGTTTTTTCTCTTATGCAGAAGATACGAGTAGTTGTCATTCTGGGGGAGCGAGGTAAAAGGAAAAATACCTTGTGGCAAGAGAAGCAGAAAGAAAACATTTTGGGAGGCGCCATGGTACTGTGACAATCCTGCAACCCCGAGGCTTGTCACAGAGAGATTTGGGAGGAATTACAAGCCCAGATGCAGGAGGGCGAACCAGTAAGTCAGCTGACTATCCTGTGGACTCAGAAGGAGAAAGGGAAGAAGGTCCAGACAACTGGGACTTCCCTGATAATGTACTGAGATCAGACAGTAAAGATTGGCCTTATGGGTTTACAGAGTCTGTGAAGCAGAAGGCAGCACAGCAGGGAGCCTGGAGAACGGTTCAAGCCAAGGGAAGAAAACTTTCTCCCCTGCCGGAAAAGGGGAGTGGTTTCTTCCCTCAGCTTAAACGAGACTCTCTAATGAACTAGGGAGGAGAGGAGGAACATGGCAGAAAGGAACCAGCAGATTCCCCAGGACAGCAGCAGAGCCGGAGCCGGAGCCAGAATCCCAGCATGAAGCTGAACTAGCCTGGAAACAGCTAATGCCCCTTTCTCTGACTGATTGGGACATGAAAGAGGAACAGGTTAGAAACTCTCCTTTGGATTCATGTATGCCTGAACCAATGTTGATAGGAGAAAGCTATACCTCAGGTGAAACCCAGAGTGAGCCAATGGAGATTTCCTGAGGATAAGGTGAGGGCTGGAAAAACGTTTTTCTGCCTACTGTTTCTCTGCTGTCATGCTGGAACCTGGGGAATGCCTAACAAGATGTTAAAGTGGTGTAAACTGCCAGGTTGTGTTCCTATATGCTGGTTGTGAGAAAAGCACTAGAGCTGAAGGGAGGTGTTTAGCCTAGCTTACTTAAGCAAATGCTGTGCAGGGAATCTGCCTAAATGTCTGTGAATCATAATACCAAACCTCCGTGCAGGCACAGCTGTTAGCTAATTACATTAGCAAACTGTGGGAGGTAATTTAACTCCGTGTGTTTTTTGAACTGGATAAAGCTCCGACTAAAAGGACTGTTCTGTTTGACCTGCATTATCTCCTGCAGTACAAACGCAGGAAAATAGTTTCCATATAACCAGGTTCAGCAGGACTGCTTAGATTGAAAGAACCTTGGACTTTGAGGGCAGCTAGCCCCTTTAATGAACGCACTCTGGTGAAGGAAAATGCTTGTACTATGAGGCATCCAGAGTAGTGGGAATTATATTTTTGATTTTGAATGAACTTTTTCCTGTGTGCAAAATTTATGTTACTGGTGAAACCGGTCTTGCCTGAGGTTGCTGAAGGTGCCTTTTAGGATAAGGCCCTCCATCAGTAGTACAGAGACTTGAGCCAGAGACTGAGGAGATGTAAAAAGGCTTTTATTAAACGAGCATATATGCTGGACTTCTGGGCAGAACTGGCTGCATAAACAGAAGACCCTGAGAGTTTCGGACACAAAGGTTATATAGGGTCCTAGCCAGTCCAAACTAGTATAACCAGCTCTGGCCAAAAAGGTAAGAGCAGAGAGAAAAACAAAGCCATAAATCCATCCTATAGTCTATACATCAAAGCTAGCTAACAGCAGCATCCTGTTGCCCCCTGGCCGTGACTGGTACCAAGACAGATACATAGAACAGGCCTGCATACAGTACTGTGATATCTCAGAGCAATAATATGGAGTCTCAGGTTGCAGTTTTTAGTTTTACTACCCACTGATCTAAGATGGAGTTTCTTCATATACACCGTGACCCAGCTATAGTAGCTGGCTAGGGATCCTTCAGTTGCCAAGGCCAGTGGCCCAATAAAAGCTATGATTTATTATTGAAGCCATTCTGACGGCTGGAATTTTCTGTGCCAGGAACACACCACATCTAGCCCAGGAAAACCATAGGGGTATCCAGCCTGCAAGGTAGCCCTACTTTAAAGGAGCTCACGCCAGGTGTTAGAAGTGTGTCGCTACCTAGCTTTGGAAAACCGCTCGGCCAGAGACTAGGTGGTGACAGTACCTATGGCTCCTCCATTTCAATGCCTGTGACCATAAAAGGATCATACATCTTGGAGTTACATTCTCAGTTATGTTTATTCCTATTGCCATTTAGAAATGTCTTAACATGTTACCTGCATCAACTTCTAAGTTTTAGCACAAATGCACAAAGATAGTTACACTAATAAATGCAACCCTTGCATAAGGAGGGGAAGTACACACACTTATCTAGGTAATGCTTGGTCTTGTGAGTAGTGGCATGTAACGTTTTCTTAATCAGCAGTAGCACTGACAGTTCTTCTGCATAATCATCAGCATAACTTTAGTCATTAGGTAAGTAGTACAAACCCCCCCTGTGTGGTCTTTCTATAGATAAACCGCAATGAGAATGGTATAAAACAAAAGCCTGTGTGAATGAAACGCAAGCCGACAGTGCAAGCCAAAAGTGAAGGTAAAAAACCTTAGCAACCATGGACCTCTGAAGATGGTGTGTTCTCTGAAATACTGACCGTGTTGGGTCCCTTGGTTTATAGTAAGGTGATATCAGTAACTGCATTAATATTTGGTACAAATAAACATAGCCTGCATCTTGTACATTTTGAACAGCAGTTTTTTCTTTTTTTTATATAAAATAAAGATAACCATAATCTTATGGAGTAGACATGCAATTTTACAAAATACTTAAGCTTAAAAGGGCAAACAGTATAAATAAGAGGGGAGGGGCGGGTAGCCCTGTCAAACATACTATGACCAAAGATTATTATCCCAGGACAAGCAGGCAGCATATTCTTGACTGATGGGTGACGGCACCGACGGAGCCCCGGTACGGACAATTTTAGAGTGATTGCACTCTAAGAACTTGGAAAGTTCTGGTAGGCCGCACCGCGCACGCGCGAGTGCCTTCCCGCCCGACAGAGGCGCGCGGTCCCCAGTTTCTTAGTTTCCGTGGAGCTAAGAAGACGCGTTTTTCAACGGCCGTTGAAATTTTTTCTTCTTGCCTTCCCGCTCGCGTAAACCCTTTTGGCTCTATTGCCTTTTTTCTTTTATTTCATTTTTGTAAAAAAAAAAAACCTTATATTTTTTCTTCAATTTGGTTTTTCCCCGGCGGGGCCTACTGCCACCATCGAGGCCTCGGCCTTCGATTTGGCGGAAGCCGTTTTTCCTTTCATGCCCCCTCAACCAGGTTTTAAAAAGTGCCAGCGGTGTGCTCGGCCTATATCTCTCACGGACCCGCACAACTGGTGCCTACAGTGTTTGGGTCCTGAGCATCAGGCTTCCACCTGCACCCGCTGTGCCACGTTAAAGAAACGTACTCTGAAAAATCGCCAGATACAACAGCGATTACTTTTCAGTGCCGAGATGTCCGATCCCGTACCTTCGACACCGGCATCGGCACCTTCACATTCGGCACCTACTTCTTCGATGCCGCGTGATACCACACCGGCATCGCACCCAGGTAAGCCGGCTAAGAAGCCTTCCCCGCTGGAGCGTCCTCCGGTCTCTATTGCAGCGAGCCCAGTCCTGCCAACCGTGAAACGCCAGCGGAAGCGCTCCGCCCCGATTGAAGTGAGTCCCTCGACCTCGGGCTCTTCATCTTCGGGGCGTCGAGCGGCACCGCAGGTACCACAAAAGAAAAAGGCGGTACCGGTGCCCTCTTTGGATGAGCGCATTGCCGCCGTCCTCCAAGTGCAGCTAAAGGAGCAGTTACAACAACTCCTTCCTGCTCTATTGGCACCGAACCTTCCGGTGCCGGTCCGGTCTGAACCACCGGTACTGGTGGTAGACCAACCTCTATTATCGGCAGCATCCGTTTCGGTACCGGTCCACTCGGCCTCATCGATATCGATGCCTGTTCTTGCTCCGGAGCCGAGAGCCCAACATCAGTCGGTACAGACTTTGGCACCGGTGCAACCGATAACATCTCCTGGTACTGTGTCGATGAGGTCGGGTAAGTCGGTGCGCAAATCCCAGCACTTAGAACCATCCACCCCAGAGTCCCGAGACCGTAGTTCCCATATCAGGGACCCTGATCTGTGGGGTGACTCTGAAGAGCCCTTTCTGTCTGAGGGTGAATGTTCCTCAGATGAGGATGAGCCTGCTGTACCTGATCCATCCTCTCAACAGGACTCCACATCTTTCACTTCTTTTTTGAAAGACATGTGTACCTCTCTGTCCATTCCTTTGGAGGCTGAATCTAAAAAGTCTAAAGCCTTTTTAGATGCCCTTGATTTTGACCAGCCTCCAAAGGAATTTTTGAAACTCCCTCTTCATGACATCTTGAGGGAAACTTTCTATAAAAACCTAGAGACTCCTTTAACTATTCCAGGAGCTCCCCGCAAATTGGATTCATTATACAAAGTAATCCCTATTCCTGGGTTTGATAAGCCACAGCTTCCCCATGAATCTCTGCTTGTGGAATCTACGCTTAAAAAGTCTGCAGGGACTAGTGTATATGCTTCTGTCCCTCCTGGCAGAGAAGGTAAAGCCATGGACAAATTTGGTAAGCGATTATACCAGAATGCTATGCTCGCTAACAGATCTGGTAATTATGCTTTTCATTTTTCTTTTTATCTCAAGCATCTCCTTACCACCATGGCTTCATTTGAAAAGTACCTTCCTCAGCGCAAACAGCAAGCTTTTCATCACTGCTCGTCTTCTCTGTTTCAACTACGTAAGTTCATGGTTCGGTCAATTTATGACACTTTCGAACTTACCTCCAGAGCAACTGCAATGTCTGTGGCCATGCGTCGCCTTGCCTGGCTTCGGGTATCCGAGCTTGATGTTAATCATCAAGATCGGTTAGCCAATGCCCCATGCCTGGGGGATGAGCTCTTTGGGGAATCCATGGACTTGACCACTCAAAAGCTCTCTGCCCACGAAACACGCTGGGATACCCTGCTCAAAACCAAGAAAAAGCCTCCTCAGACTCGGCCTTTCAGACAGCAGTCGGCTTATCAACGACGCTATGCAGCTCGCCCATTGCCAGCAGCTTCCCAGCAACCCAGGCGTCAACGTCAACAGCAACGTCAGCCTCCCAGGCCACAGCAGCAGCAACCTGTGAAGCCACCTCCACAATAAAAATCGACGCAGCCCTTTTGACTGCATTCTCCAAAGCATAGCCAAGGTTCCCAGTTCTACCCACCTGCCTCAACCTATAGGTGGTCGTCTCTCTCTTTTCCTCAGCCGGTGGGAAGTTATCACTTCGGACCAATGGGTCCTCAACATCATCCACCACGGCTACTCTCTCAACTTTCAAACCCTTCCAGCTCAAAGCCTGCCAAAAGAGTCTGCTTTGAACACTCCTCAGTCTGCCCTCCTTCTTCAGGAAGTTCAATCCCTCCTCCTTCTAAACGCTATAGAGGAAGTTCCTTTAGATCAGCAAGGACAGGGATTCTACTCCCGTTACTTTCTAGTTCCCAAAAAAACAGGAGATCTAAGACCAATCCTAGATCTTCGCGATCTCAACAAATGTTTAGTCAAGGAAAAATTCAAGATGCTTTCTCTAGCCACTCTTTACCCTCTTCTCAATCTAGGCGACTGGCTATGCTCCCTCGATCTCAAAGAAGCATACACTCACATACCGGTCAATCTGACCTCCAGACATTATCTCCGCTTCATGATCAATCACTGTCATTATCAATACAAGGTGCTGCCCTTCGGTCTTGCCTCCTCTCCAAGGGTGTTCACCAAATGTCTCATTGTGGTGGCGGCCTTTCTACGCTCTCACCACCTTCAAGTCTTTCCTTACCTGGACGATTGGTTAATCAAGGCCAATTCATCTCAAACAGTGCTCCTGGCCACCAACCAAACCATTCTGTTTCTACAGCTTCTGGGGTTCGAGATCAATCTACCCAAATCTCATCTCATCCCCACTCAGAGACTTCAATTCATTGGAGCGGTACTGGACACAGTCCTCATGAGAGCATTCCTGCCATCCAACCGTCTTCAAACTCTTCAATCTCTATGTCAGCAGGTGCTTCCACAACGTTCCATCTCTGCCAAGCAAATGATGATACTCTTGGGTCACATGGCCTCCATAGTTCATGTCACACCCCTCGCACGTCTTCACCTGCGCACTCCTCAATGGACCCTTGCTACCCAGTGGTCCCAAGCGACGGATCCTTGCTCACGACACATATCTGTGACATCATCTCTTCGTCAGTCTCTACAATGGTGGTTGATATCCTCAAATCTCTCCAGAGGTCTTCTGTTTCATCTACCTCCTCATCAACTTGTCATTACCACCGACGCCTCCCCTTATGCCTGGGGAGCTCATTTGAACGAATTCCAAACTCAAGGGCTTTGGACAACCCAGGAAATGAAACATCACTTCAATTTCCTGGAACTCAGAGCGATGTTTTATGCCCTCAAAGCCTTCCAACATCTTCTCTTTCCTCAGGTCCTCCTGCTCTGCACAGACAATCAAGTTGCGATGTACTACATCAACAAGCAGGGTGGGACAGGCTCTCGCCTCTTGTGCCAGGAAGCCCAAAAGATTTGGGCTTGGGCCACGGATCACCAACTATTCCTGAAAGCTATCTACATTCAGGGAGAACAGAATTCCTTGGCGGACAACTTCAGCAGAATTCTCCAACCTCACGAGTGGACACTCGATCCTGTAACTCTACAGTCCATCTTCGCTCTGTGGGGCACTCCTCAGATAGACCTCTTTGCAGCTCCTCACAATCACCAGCTGCCCCTATTCTGCTCCAGACTCTACTCTCCTCACCGTCTGGCAGCGGACGCTTTTCTTCTGGATTGGTCCAATCTGTTCCTGTATGCTTTCCCTCCTCTGCCGCTCATGTTACGAACCTTGTTCAAGCTCAAGAGGGAACGAGCCACCATGATTCTGATTGCTCCACGGTGGCCCAGACAACATTGGTTCTCCCTTCTACTTCAACTCAGTTCCAGAGAACCCTTTCTGCTTCCACTATTTCCTTCTCTGCTTACGCAGCATCAAGAGACCCTTCTGCATCCCAACCTCCAGTCTCTACACCTGACAGCTTGGTATCTCTCGGGCTGACTTCTTATGATTCTCTTCTGTCTCAGCCCGTTCGTTTTATTCTGGATGCTTCCAGGAAACCAGCCACTCTGCAATGTTATCATCAGAAGTGGACACGGTTTTCTTCTTGGTGTCTTCTTCATCATCATGATCCCACGTCCCTTGCAGTGGAGACTTTGTTGGATTATCTACTTTCTTTGTCTGACTCTGGCCTCAAATCTACATCCATCAGAGTCCATCTTAGTGCTATCGCTGCTTTTCATGAGCCAGTCCATGGAAAACTCCTTTCAGCTCATCCCCTAATTGCCAGATTCATGCGAGGTCTTTTCAATGTAAAACCACCTCTTAAAGCACCTCCTGTGATCTGGGATCTTAATGTGGTTCTCTCCGCTTTAATGAAGCCTCCATTTGAACCTTTGGCTACTGCCACTTTCAAGTTTCTCACTTGGAAGATACTTTTCCTTATTGCGCTCACCTCTGCCAGGAGGGTCAGTGAGCTCCATGCACTAGTTTCTGACCCACCTTTCACAGTCTTTCATCACGATAAGGTAGTTCTACTTACACATCCAAAGTTTCTTCCTAAGGTTGTCTCTGAATTCCATCTCAACCAATCTATTGTACTACCTGTTTTCTTTCCGAAACCTCACTCCCATTCTGGAGAACAGGCTCTGCATACTTTGGACTGTAAGAGGGCTCTAGCTTACTATCTAGAATGTACGAAACCCCACAGATCAGCTCCCCAACTCTTTCTGTCCTTTGATCCAAATAAATTGGGACGTCCTGTTTCTAAACGTACGTTGTCAAATTGGCTTGCAGCGTGCATTTCATTCTGTTATGCTCAGACCGGACTGACACTGGAAGGTTCTGTCACGGCCCATAGAGTCCGAGCTATGGCAGCATCTGTAGCTTTCCTCCGTTCCACTCCTATTGAGGAAATCTGCAAGGCTGCCACTTGGTCCTCAGTTCATACTTTTACATCTCATTATTGTCTGGATGCATTCTCCAGACGGGATGGACACTTCGGCCAATCTGTTTTGCAAAATTTGTTTTCCTAATGGCCAACCTTCCCTCCATCCCTTTTTTGTTTGCTTGGAGATCACCCATCAGTCAAGAATATGCTGCCTGCTTGTCCTGGGATAAAGCACAGTTACTTACCGTAACAGGTGTTATCCAGGGACAGCAGGCAGATATTCTTGCGTCCCTCCCACCTCCCCGGGTTGGCTTCTTAGCTGACTTATCCTAACTGGGGACCGTGCGCCTCTGTCGGGCGGGAAGGCACTCGCGCGTGCGCGGTGCGGCCTACCAGAACTTTCCAAGTTCTTAGAGTGCAATCACTCTAAAATTGTCCGTACCGGGGCTCCGTCGGTGCCGTCACCCATCAGTCAAGAATATCTGCCTGCTGTCCCTGGATAACACCTGTTACGGTAAGTAACTGTGCTATTTGGTAATAATGTTCTGAAACAGCTATAATTTGGAAAAAAGCTTTGTTGAGATTGTTGTATATGGGGTCCTTTTACTGAGTATGCTAATGGATCTAGTGCATGCTAAATGCTAAAAAGCCCATTTATACCTTTGGACCTCTTAGCATTTGTTATTTTGTAATATTTATTTCATTCACTGTTTAATCTATTTCTTTGTTATTTTAATTTATACTCACATTAGGTATTTTTCTTACTATCATGCAGGTGATGTAGCTGTAAAAATGTTAAATGTAATAGCACCAACTCCTCAGCAGTTGCAAGCCTTTAAGAATGAAGTGGGTGTGCTTAGGTAAGTACGTATCTGCTTTGGTGACATTACAGGAGATTGTGTACTTATCTTGGGGGTCACTTTCTTTATTGAAGAAAGGACATTTGGTGTTGGCATTTTTTTTTTTTAAAGCAGGGAGCTATCTTTTCTAATTTCAAAGGATCTTAAATAGACCTGATTTTTAAAATATCTGCAGTGAATGCACATAACATTTAGCTATATCTGGCCTAACAATAGGTGGGTTTGCATATTCTAATTACCCTTAAATTCAGGTGTTATTGAAAACGACTGTTATAAAGGGAGAGAATTAACATAACATAAGCTAATACTTTATTTGTAGACCGCACAATGCCTTTCGGTTCTAGGCGGTTAGAGAAGGAATACAGTAAAGACAAATGAATAACAAGGAATGAATACAGAATAGAAAGAATTATTAGGAATATCTATGGAATATTATTTTTAATGCTAACTTTCATAGACAGGAACACAATCTATGCAAATAACCTCTAAAATGAGTTATAGGTAATATGTACATACATTTGATGAAAGAGTGCAGTGGTTAAACACAATAAAGGGAGAAGGAATAAGAGAGAAGAACTGTTAAACAATAGAATTACAAGAATTCAAATGATAAAATTAAAAGAACAGGGGTGAAAATAAAGAAATAAAATTAAAATAATTCATAACTGAAAAACAAAGTCAAATAAGTCTGACTGAAGTTCGGCTTGAATTGTTTTTATTGCTTGGCCGCCAATTCCCTGAAGCAGAAGACAGCTCTGTTGCTTCAGCAAATCCCAATAGCCAAGAACATCTGGCATGGACGGAAGGCAGGTCGCAAAGATCCCCAGATGACAGACAATGCTGGTGATCTCAAGCCGTACTGGTCTTTGGACTCCAATGGCAGGAACCAACATAGTGCACCACAGCTGACCAGTAGGAGAAGCAGCCGTGATGATAACAGAGCCTCACTGTCACCGAAGCTGCCGGACTCCACAGCCAGGCGCCTCCAACAGGGCCGATCCCTCAAACCATGGCTGCCATGACAAAAACAACTGCTGCATCAGTCCAGAATCACAAGAAACCCCAAGGCCAAGTTCAAAGACCTCAAGGGAAGGTAGACCCTTATACCGTCGCAAAGAACTTGAACTGCGATGGCTGAGCTCCACAGGCCAATGGCTGAGGGCAAAGTCTGGAACCTCCATCCTGAACCAAATCTAATTCAGGTATAAGTAAAAAACAAAACTCGAGAGGAAGAATAAATGAAAGAAAACTAATAAGGTTGAAAATAAAAACCTAAGAAAATAAAAAAGTGAGGAGAAACTAAAAATGATGTCCTAGTCGGACACTATCTTTGTGGCTTAAGGGAGGGAAGGAGGTTTGCAATTTAGGACTGCTTCGGAGGGGGAGGGGACTTTTTTTTTTTTTTCACTGGCGATTTTTTTGCTGGTTGGGTGAGAGTCCCGGTTAACTAAGATCCGGTTAACTGAGATTCTACTGTATTTAGTTTTCCTAATTTATGTATTGCTGGGGACATGATATGGACATGAAAAAATTAACCAGATAGTGCATGCTAAGGTGAAGAAGATATCTGGTTAATTTTTAATTTTAGGTATTTTATATACCGCCTATCAAAGTTATCTAAGTGGTTTACAATCAGGGACTCAAGCATTTTCCCTATCTGTCCCAGAGGGCTCACAATTTAATGCTGGCTTAACATGTGAACTCTTGGCATCTCTGAAATAGGAGGTGATAATTGCTCCCTTAATGAGGGAGCATATGACCTGAAAAAAATCCATGAAAATGAGCTTTACCCTGGAGATGTTAGAAATGGGAATAGTGCATGGGAAAGTCCTGTATTAGGACACACTAATACATTTCATAGAGCCCTTTAATGGACTTATCTCCTAAGGAGCTGAGCTAAGAAGGCAGGTTAATATACATTTTTATTAATTTTTTTACTGGTTCCCAGATTAAAATCTCATCAGTCAAATGCTGAATATATTTTTTTCTCTCATATTCTGTGTGGCATCCTTCAGAGAGTATATTCTATTTATTTATAACTTATAACTTTAATTTGTAAATTGCTCTCCTAATCAGAGTTCTAGTGCAGGAGTAGGCAATTCCAGTCCTCGAGAGCCACAAGCAGGTCAGGTTATCAGGATATCCACAATAAATATGCGTGAGATAGATTTGCAACTCAAGGAGGCAGTACATGAAAATCCATCTCATATATATTCATTGTGGATATCCTGAAAACCTGACCTGCCTGTGGCTCTCGAGGACCGGAATTGCCTACCCTTGTTCTATTGCAAAGAGTATAGTAAGCTTGACAGGTGGGTTCCTTCTGGAGCAGGAGTGTCAAAGTCGCTCCTCGAGGGCCGCAATCCAGTAGGGTTTTCAGGATTTCCCCAATGAATATGCATGAGATCTATTTGCATGCACTGCTTTTATTGTATGCTAATAGATCTCATGCATATTCATTAGGGAAATCCTGAAAACCCGACTGGATTGCGGCCCTTGAGGAGGGACTTTGACACCCCTGTTCTAGAGAATGACATGCGGACAAATTTGTCCCTGTCCACACAGGAACTCAATTTCCCCATCACGTTCCCGTGAGTTTTGTTGCTGTCCCTGTCCCTGCCCCTGCCCCATTCCTGTAAGCTCTGCCTTAACCACACAAGCCTCATACACTTATAATTTTAAAGTGTTTGAGGCTTGTGCAGATGAGGATGGAGCTTGCAGGAATGGGGCAGGGACAGGAAAAGAAATTGCGGGGACGGGAAAATGAGTTCCCGAGTGGACAGGGAAAAATTTGTCCCCGTGTCATTCTCTAGTTCCTTCCCTTCCCCCACGAGGATTGCAGAAGACAGAAACATGATGGCAGATCAGTGGCGTACCAAGGGAGGGGGGGTCTGTCCGCCCCGGGTGCAGCCTTAGGGGGGGTGCACAGCCGGACAGATTCAGAAAATTCCTGGGCTGCAACAGCACTGAGCGGCATCGGCGTCCCCCCACCACGATGGCACTGAGCGGCATTGGCGCCCCCCCTCCGCGACGGCACTCAGTGGCATCGGCGCCCCCCCTGCCCCGCGACAGCACTCAAGTTCGGCCTCCTTCTCCCGGCATCAGCAGAACTTCAGATCGGCAACAGTTGCTCAGTCAAAAGCTTCCCCTGACTCAGCTTCCTCTTTCCGCCGCCCCCCCCCCCGCCCGCCCCCCCCTTAGTACGCCATTGCCTCTTCCATTAATATCTTAAATATAGCTAAAGACATTAATCAGTTTGGAACAAGGACAAAACTCATCATTCCATAAATAGATTAGATGTAGAATGAAATCATAAGAACCACCAGAAATTAAAGTAAATGAATTAAAAAAATGAAAATAATGTTGCTAATACTAACAGATTAAATGAAATTAAGGTCCTTGATCTAATATGGAAAGATCTTAAAATGATAGAGAAAAGTTATATCTAAATGGAATGAATAACTTGAAGCAATATTAACAGTATTATTAATCCTAACAGATTAATTGAAGTTAAAGACATTAAACTATCAAGAAGATATCTTAAATTATAAACCAGGAAAAATTAAATAAATGAATGAAAGATATTGTAGTAACAGTGTTAATACTACTAACAGATTAAATAAGCTAAAGACATCAATCTGTTAGGAAAAGATGATAACAAAAAGTAGAGGAATGATAAGAGAGGGGGAGGGGAGAGAGTGAGAGTGAGAGTCCTGTACAGGTGAAGATTTTAAGCCCTCTATAAACTAGAGGTGAAGACAAAACCCCCTGAATATCCCCCAGAATAAAAGGCCAATAAACACTACTAAGGGCCTAAGATGGCTAAGAATGCTCTGACTAAAGCTGTCAGCCTTTGCATAATCTATGCTTGCTGAAATCAGCAAACCAAGCGAAACTTATGGTAAAATAAGCATGTCAAGCGAAACTTATTCTTTTACATGGCAACTGGTACCACATCTGCTGTAGTGCCATAAGAACAGGGAAGTGAACATAAGGATGAGGACATGTCCTGACCAAGAATACAAAAATACATTATTTGTAAGAAATATCCTGTAATGGGCGGAGCCTTACTGGACCCTTGCTTAAAACCGATGAGTTGATATTAAAATGGCATTTGACGGGAATAGATAGTGATTTGAGTAAACAGGACACGCATACAGTATGACACAGATAATGTTAACCAATTAATAAACTGATAAATATAATGACGATTGTGACAATATGATATGTACCAACGTGGCCTCAGGCTATCAAGAATTGTATAAGAGACAGCCTTTGTGATTATGTAGGGAGGACAGACATCCAGGTATACTTAAGCGCTTGAGGCATACTATCTGTCAGCTCCATATGCTGTAAGGATTTGCTCTTGTAACCTGTTATTGATTGTTAATAAAATATATATTAATTATAACAGCATATTGAGTTTCCGTGAAGTCAGGTATTGAAGGCCATAAACAGGCGGCTCTTCAGAAATAATCAGGGATCATAAAATTAATACATGAAAGATATCTTAGTAATGGTATTATTATTATTAACAGATTAAATAAATTTAAGACATTAATCTGATAGGAAGATATCTTAAAATTATAAACCAGAATAACTTAAACTTAACCAACAAATTAAATAAGAAATAGATAAGTATTAAAAAAGAAACAAACAAAAAAAGTAACGGTGTTATTGATACTAACAGATTAAATAAGCTAAAGACATTAATCTACTAGCAAAGGAATGATAATGAAGAAAGATGACCAAAGCCTGTAAATTAAATAAATAGAATAAAAGAAAATTGTTGCAATAACAATATTACTACTAACAGTGTTACTAATAGATTAAATAAACACAAGACATTAATCTATTAGGACGAGATCTTGAAATCATAAAGAGCTGTAATAATCATGTGAATAACTCAGAAGATATTGTAGCAGAATTAAGTAAAACTAAAGAAATATATCATAAAATCATAGATAAGTAATAATAATTAAAATAAAATTACTAATACTACAATAAAGTAAGATATTGTCATAATATGAACAGATTAAATAAAACTCAAGACCTATTGAAATGAAGGAAAAAAAATCAAGTAAAAATATATCTTCCTTAAATATCTCAAATAATATACCAAAAAGATATTTAACCAAATGATATATGTAAAATAGATCAAAGTATGATGAGGGGATCCTTCTAATTCTCATAGAGCTTCAATGAATGACAATTTTTTTTTAACCAGATAAACTTCCAAATAGCATCTTTCCTTCTTCTTTTCTTGTTCTTATATTTCCACCAGCATCCATTATAATTCCTCTTTATATGTGTTTGTTCCATTCAGGTAAGAAAAACTAATAATTATGCTTTAAAGCTGTAACAAAGCATCCCCAGGAACAGGGAAATCCAATTGTAAAAGCAGGACAGTTTGTAGATTTTATTCATGTCCTCATTTATCTTGATAGATTTTATAATTTATTTATTCAGGTCATGGGTTCCAAATGTTGATTGATGTAATCTTGTAATTCACCAGGATCTTCATAGTGAATAGTTTTGTTGTTATGAGTGATCCTCATGACTGCCAGATATAATAACCCATATGTAGCTCCCAACTGCCGCAACCGAGGACGGAGGAGTAGAAACTGTTTCCTCAAATTAGCTGTAACAGCAGAATTTTAGCTTCTTGCCATTTCAGGGTTTTAATTTGCTTGGCAGCAGTTAAAATTTCCAAAGCTTGCTGAAAACGAAGTACCCTGAAAATCACAGGTCTAGGGCTGTTTTTTTCATTAGTTGCACACTATGGTATGTGGTGGGTCCGTTTGATTTCCAACGGAAACTTCAGTTTGAGGGAGAGCAAATTAGATAAAAACTCTTCTAAGAAATTTATCGAGTTTTATACATGTTTGTATACACAAGTCACAAAAATACCCACTTTAAAAAGTTTTATAAAAAATAAATTAAAGGTTTTCATAGGATCTATGATAGATACCATTATCCAAACATTACCATTTAACACTTATGTGCCATAAGTTTCAAGTTTATTTAAAATCAAGCCTTCTAGGCGGTGTACAAAAAATGCCAAAACAGGGCGCCGATTAAAATACAATATGAACAAAGACAAACCAAGGGAAATGACAATTTATAAAGACATTGACGAACCGGAACAAAAGGGAAGAAGGGTTGAAACTACAATTGATAGAAAGAAAGAGAACATTCAAGGGAAAGACTTAGAGGGGACATGATAGAGATTTACAAGATCATGAAGGGCATAGAGAAAGTGGAGAGGGACAGATTCTTCAAACTTTCGAAAACTCAAGAACAAGAGGGCACTCAGAAAAATTAAAAGGGGACAGATTCAGAACCAATGCTAGGAAGTTCTTCTTCACCCAAAGGGTGGTGGACACCTGGAATGAGCTTCAGAGGGTGTGATATGACAGAGCACGATATCGGGGTTCAAGAAAGGATTAGATAATTTCCCGAAGGAAAAAGGGATAGAAGGGTATAGATAGAAAAATACTATACAGGTCCTGGATCTGATGGGCCGCCGCGAGAGCAGACTGCTGGGCATGATGGACCTCTGGTCTGACCCAGCAGAGGCAATGCTTATGTTCTTATGTTCTTAGAACAAAGGGAGGAGGAACTAAAGGTAGAAACCTTTCCTGAATCTAAGTCGTCCTTAGAAGGATGGTTTAAGTTACAAAAGCATCAAAGAATAAAAATGTCTTTAACTTTGCCTTAAAATTGGCAAGAGTTGTGATTTCATGTAAGTGATTTGGGATACTGTTCCAAAGAGAGGGTGCACAAATGGAAAAAATTGTGGTCCTCATTGTACTGATATATTTCAATGAGGGAATGGTAAGAAGGTTGTGAGCTGTAGATCTTAAAGTTCTAGTTTCATTGTATGGAATAAGTAAGTTGTTTATAAATTCAGGCTAGTTATTTGCTCTGGTTTTAAAGGTAAGTAAAAGAATTTTGTAGGTGATCCTATGTTCTATTGGTAACCAATGAGCTTTCTGTAAAAGAGGAGTGACATGGTCATTTTTTGTGTTAAATATGATTTTTACTGCAGTGTTTTGTACTATTTGGAGTCTTCTTATTTCATTTTTTGTAATGCCTTTGAGGAGGGCATTACAGTAATCTATGCATGAAATAACAAGGGAATGGATTAAAATGTTAAGGGATGAGGGCTCTAACCCTCTCTGTGAAAAATAATTTTCTAACATTGCTCCTGAGTCTTCCTACCCGCAACCTCAAATTATGCCCTTTAATTTTACCATTTTTTCTTCTCTGGAAAAGTTTTTGTTTTATATTAATACCTTTCAAGTATTTAAATGTCTGTATCATATCGCCCCTGTCCCTCCTCTCTTCTAGAGTATACATATTTAGGTCTTCCAATCTCTTCTAATACTTCTTTTTGTTTAAACCCCTTGCCATTTTTGTCACCTTCCTCTGGGCCGCATTGCATTCATTTTCGGTCAGTTAGGGGAGTGCAATTACACTCCTTGGCTATCCTCATGGGAACCAGAAGCAACATGGATTCACTAGAGGTAGGTCTTGTCAGACAAATCTGATCAATTTCTTTGACTGAGTGACAATAATTGGATAGAGCGATTGCTCTAGATGTGGTGTATTTAGATTTTAGCAAAGCCTTTGACAGTGTTCTACACAGATATCTAATAAATAAACTGAGTGCCCTCAGGAAGGGTCCCAAAATGATGGGCTGGGTCAAGAACTGGTTGAGTGGAAGGCGACAGAAGGTAGTAATCAATGGCGATCATATGAGGAAATGGATGTTACCAGTGGTGTGCCTCAAGGTTCTGTTCTTGGGCCTGTTCTTTTTAACATTTTTATAAATGATATTGCTGAAGGGCTGTCAGGTAAGATTTGCCTCTTTGTTGATGATACCAAAATCTGCAATAGAGTAGACACCCAGGATGGTGTGAATAATATGAAGAAAGACCTGGTGATGCTTGAAGAATGGTCTGAAATTTAGCAGCTAAAATTTAATTCTAAGAAATGCAAGGGCATGCATTTGGGCTGCAAAAACCCAAAAGAACAGCACAGTTTAGGTGGTGAAGAACTTATGTGTACGACAGAAGAGCGGGACTTGGGTGTGATTATATGTGATGGTCTTAAGGTGGCCAAACAGGTTGAAAAGGTGACGGTGAAAACTAGAAGGATGTTAGGGTGAATAGGGAGATGTAAGGCCAGTAAGAAAAAGGAGGTATTGAAGCCCCAGTATAAGACTCTGATGAGACTTCATTTAGAATATTGTGTACAATTCTGGAGGCCGCACCTTCAAAAAGATATAAAAAGGATGGAGTCAGTCCAGAGGAAGGTTACTAAAATGGTGCATGGTCTTCGTCATAAGGCATATGGGGACAGACTTAAAAGATCTCAACCTGTACCCTTTGGAGGAAAGGAGGAAGACAGGAGATATGATAGTGATGTTTAACCCCTCCCCCCTCTTTTGTTCTCAATTTGAATCTTTTCTTTTAACAATTGTAGTTCTCCCCACCTACCCTAATGTTCCTGTACATTTGGTAAATACAAAATTATGTTGATGTATTTTAACATTGTTCAATTTTTATTTTTGTATTTCACCCTGAAGTTGTGGGTTCAATTCCCGCACTACTCTTGTGACCCTGGGCAAGTCACTTAATCCCCATTGCCCCAGGTACATTAGACAGATTTAGGGAATAATGCTTGAGTACCTGAATAATTTATAATCCGCAGAGAATTGTAGGATATGCGGAATATAAATTACTATAATTGAAATTTAGAAGCCTTAGAATAGGGGATTATATAAAATTTTTATAAAACTTGGAAATACCTACGTGGCATAAATGTGCATGAGTCAAGTCTCTTTCATTTGAAAGGAAAGTCTAGAATGAGAGGGCATAGGATGAAATTAAGAGGCGATAAGCTTAGGAGTAATCTAAGGAAATATTTTTTTTCAGAAAGAGTTGTAGATGCATGGAACAGTCTCCGGGTAAGAGTTGGTGGAGACAGAGACTGTGTCTGATATCAAGAAAGCCTGGGATAGGAACGTGGAATCTCTTAGAGAGAGGAAAAGTTAATGGTTACTGCGGATAGGCAGACTGAATGGGCCATTTGGCCTTTATCTGCCACAGTGGCGTACCTAGCATATGTGACACCCGGGGCCCATCATTTTTTGGCACCCCCCCCCCCATCTGTACGAAAAACATGATTTTTAGTAACAAGCCACACATCACACATGAGTACCTAGGAAAAGGCAGCATCTTACATATGCAGTGAGCAGTACAGCATCAATACACCCATTGTAAAACTAAACAAGCCAGACTAGTACAGATCAATCCTACACCGTCAATCCTAACAGAAAACCATGTCTTTTGAACACAGAAAATACCTTCGCCTAGTATGGAATATGTCATCACAAACTAACCCCTCCCTCTTTTACAAAACTGTAGTGTGGATTTTAGCCACGCTGGTAACAGCTCTGATGCTCATAGAATTCTGAGCATCAGAGCTGCTACCACCATGGCTGGCGCTAAAAAACGCTCCACAATTTTGTAAAAGGGGGAATAAAATAGAAATACATAGACAAAGGTTAAATTGAACCAGCAAGAAGCTGGATTCTGCATACAGTGCAACACCACAGAAACAGTGACACATGTCTCCTAAAGCAACAAATAAATAGAAAATTTTTGTTCTACCTTTGTCTTCTCTGGTTTCTGTTTTCCTCATCTTCTTGTTACTCTCTTCCTTCCATCCACTGTCTGCCATCTCTCTGCCCCTATATGGCATCATCTCTCCTTCTATGCAACCTTCCAGAAACTGTATGCCTCCCCCTTCCATCTCTCCTTTCACCCCCATTGGTCTGGCATCTCTCTCCTCTCCTTCCCTCTCCCACACCTCTGTTCTGCAATCCCTTTCTTCCCTCATTTTCCTTTTCAGTTTATTTTCTGCATCCATCTAGATTACGTTGTTACTACCCTCTCATCAATTTCCTTTTTTACTGTCTACCTACAGCTCACCATATCTTTCCCTCACCCCCTCCAGTATTTCCCTAACTCAATCCTTTTCCCCATCATGTGCCCTCCTTTTATTTATTCCCTCCTTCCATCCTCTGCCCTCTTCTCTCTCTCCCTTCTCTCCACTTCCATCATCTGCCCCTTCTCTCTTTCCCCCACTTCCATCATCTGCCCTCTTCTCTTTCTTTGCCCCACTTCCATCATCTGCCCCTTCTCTCTCTTTCCCCCACTTCCATCATCTCTCCCCTTCTCTCAATCTCTCCATCCACCACAGGCCCATCTTTTTCCCTCACCTTTCTGATTTTGGCAACAAAATCAGCAAGGCCCTCAAAGACGTCTTGTTCTTCCCCTCTGGCCTCCCCACACCATTTAGAGTAGAAGCAGCCTGCAGCAAGATCGCGATGTCAGCGATCTGGCGCTGCATCGTGCTGTCCTCCGCCGCGGTCTCGCTCCCTCCACTGACGTCAGAGGAGGGGGGGGGCGGGTCCGCGCGGAGGACAGCACAAGCAGCTCAAGATCGCTGACAGCGATCTTGCTGCAGGCTGCTTCCCTATTCTAAATGGTGCTGGGAGGCCAGAGGGGAAGAACCGGATGTCGGGGTGGGGGGTGGGAGGGGGGCGAGCGGGTCCTTCGGGGTGGGGCGGGCAGGCAGGCCTACAAGGGGGTGGGACAGGTCTACAAGGGGGTGGGACAGGTCTACAAGGGGGGTGAGACAGGCCTTCAAGGGGGGGAGGACAGGCCTTCAGGGGGAGATGTAGGCCTTAAAGGGGGGGGGCAAGTCTTCATGGGGGGAGACAGGCCTTCAAGGGGGGGACAGGCAGGCAGGCCTTAAAGGGGGGGGGGACAAGCCTTCAAGGGGGGAGACAGGCTTTCGGGGTGGGGATAGGCAGGCAAGCCTTTAAGAGGCGGGACAGGCCTACAAGGGGGTGGGACAGGCCTACAAGGGGGGTACAGGCCTACAAGGGGGTGGGTGCAGGCCGTCGGGGGGGGGGGTGCAGGCCTTCAAGGGGGGGGACCCTGGTGTAGAAGTACACAGAGGGAAGGGGGTGTTCAAAAAGACGTGCATATGCCAGACTTTGGGGAGGAAGAAATAATGGGTCTGAAAATAGAGGAGAGGGAGAGAGATGATGGACCATGGGATTTAGGGAGGGAAGGAACAGAAAGGGAGAGAAATTGGACACAAGGGATGGTGTGGAGGAGCGATAGAGATACTGGATAGGAGGGTAATTGGGAAAAGAAAGGGAGAGATGGTGGGCCCTGGGGTGGTGGGGAAGGAGGGAGAGATGCCGGATGAAAGGGTAGTTCAGAAAAGGTGGATCTGTGGAGGGAGATGAAAAAAAGGAAAGATACCAGACTTCCTGGGGAGGGAAGGGAAATGGAAAGGGAGGACAGAGATGGCAGATGGATGGTTAGCATGAAGAAAGAAAGAGACCCTGGCAAGCAAGTTATCAGAAAACAACCAGAGCCTGGGACCAACAAGATTTGAAAAATAACCAGATAACAAAAGGTAGAAAAATTAATTTTATTTTCTGTTTTGTGATTACAATTTGTCAGATTTGAAATGTGTATCCTGCCAGAGCTGGTGTTAGACTGCAAACGTGAGCTAGGATTTAACAGAGAGAGGAAAAGACCTTTTTGTTTCTTTATTTTATTCACACCACAGCGCCAGTGTGGTTAGGAGAAGCCAAAGGGGGTGAAAAAGCTATAAAACCCACCAGGATTTTTGAAAAAAATCACCCAACTGGGCAGGAAAATCGAATCGAAAAACCAATTAAATAGGCTGAATCGAAATTTTTCTTCCTGAATCGAGCTGTTTGCGCTACTGTCTCAGACTTTAGGACCTGGGATTAGGGAGAGATGGAACCTCAGTACTTTATAATGCAAGTGAAACGAGGATTTGGTCAGACTTTTGAAGGGTATGCAGAAGAAAAATATTGTATAGGCCGGGGACATGAGACAGCAGGAAATGGGAACTTATCCCAGGACAAGCAGGCAGCATATTCTTAACGTATGGGTGACGTCACCGACGGAGCCCCGGTATGGACACTTTTAACTAGAAAGTTCTAGTTGGCCGCACCGCGCATGCGTGGGTGCCTTCCCGCTCGATGGAGGAGAGCGTGGTCCCCAGTTTCTTCGTTTCCGCGGAGCGAAGAAGACGCATGTGCTTTCAACGGCTGTTGAAATCTCGGTTTTTGCCTTCCCGCTCGCGCTATTTTCTTCCTTTTTTGTTTTTTTTCCTTCGAATTTCGTTTTTCGTTCTATCTTGCAAAAAAAAAAAAAACTTTTTTTTTCTTTATTTTTCGGGCCGGCCCCGGCGGGGCCTGTTGCCAACATACAGGCCTCCGGTTTTGATTATGCGGAGGCCGTGTTCCCCTTCATGCCCCCTCAGCCGGGCTTTAAGAAGTGCCAGCGGTGTGCACGCCCGATATCTCTCTCTGACCCGCACAATTGGTGCCTACAGTGCCTGGGTCCAGAGCATCGGGCTGACACCTGCACCCGCTGTGCTACTTTTAAAAAACGTACTTTGAAAAATAGACAGATCCAACAGAATATCTTCCGTCAACGGTGCCGCAAAAGTCGGCACCGACTACTTCGACGACGCCTGATCCTTCATCGGGGTCGCTGGCACCAGGTAAGCCGGCTAAGAAGCCTTCCACTTCCCTTGAGCGCCCTCCTGCCACACCGGCGACGCCGGTCCTCCCGGCATCACGCCGACCCCGCAAACGCTCCGCCCCGATTTCGGTGAGTGCCTCATCATCGGCATCCTCATCGCCGGGGCATGGAGCGGCACCTATGGTACCGACAAAGAAAAAAGCGGTACCGGTGCCCCCTCTGGACGACCGCATTGCGGCCATACTCCAAAGCCAATTGTAAGAGCAACTGCAACAGCAACTCCAGCACTTGTTGCCCGCAATTTTAGCCCCACTCCTTCCGGTACCAGACCGGCCCGAGCCTCGCACCATACCGCCGGTGTCGACACCATCGGTACCGTTAAACTCCTCCATGCCGGTACTCGCGGCTGAACCACTTAATCCTCCAGTACAAACACGCTCTGATGCCGACTCTCCCCGACATCGAGACCGACACCATTCCCCCCGAGACCAGGACCAGCATCGATCTTCCTCCCCCCGGTCCTCTCTAAGACTCGCCCAACTGAGCCGTCCGCACCACCATCCCGTCCTGCGCACACCACGTCAGGGACCCGGACTTATGGGAAGAATCCCCACCCGGTACCGATGATGAGGCTTCCTCAACGGACGAGGAACCATCGATGGTCGATACCAGTTCCAAACCTGAACAGTCCTCATTCACAAAATTTCTCAGGGAAATGTCGGCGGCTCTGTCGATCCCTTTGGAATCCGACTCTAAGAAGTCCCAGGCTTTCCTGGAAGCCCTGGACTTCGAACAACCTCCCAAATAATTTTTAAAGTTACCCGTCCATGACATCTTACGGGAAACTTTTTACAAAAACTGGGAAAATCCTCTCATCGGGTGCCCCTCGAAAACTGGATAGTTTATACAGGGTCATTCCTATCCCGGGGTTCGACAAACCTCAACTACCCCATGAATCCCTTCTAGTGGAGTCCACCTTGAAGAAAACCCAGGGCTCCAGTGTTTATGCCTCCACCCCTCCTGGCAGAGAGGGCAGAACAATGGATAAATTTGGCAAGCACCTTTATCAGAATTCCATGCTTGCCAACAGGGCTAATAATTACACCTTCCACTTCTCCTATATGAAGCCTTTGGTGCAACAACTATCTTCCTTACAAAAGTACATCCCTGAGCGTAAGATCCCGGTTTTCCAACAACAAATCTCCAGTTTGCTCCAACTCCGGAAATTTATGGTACGATCCATTTATGAATCTTTTGAGCTGACCTCTCGAGCATCTGCCATGGCTGTTGCCATGAGGCGCTTGGCCTGGCTGAGAGTTTCTGACCTCGACATTAATCACCAAGACCGCCTGGCTAACGCACCTTATCTTGGTGATGAACTATTCGGGGTGTCCCTGGACTCAACTACCCAGAAACTATCAGCACACGAGACCAGGTGGGATACCCTAATCAAACCTAAAATGAAGACTCCACCTGCTCGCCCCTACAAACAGCAGTCTTCCTACCAACACAGGTTCTCGGCCAGACCTCTCAACCCGCCTCAGCAACAACAGCCTCGCCGGCCTCGTCAGCAGCACCAAACTCAGGCACGTTTACAGTCTCACCAACCTGCCAAACCTCTCCCACAGTCGAAACCATCTCAGCCCTTTTGACTCTTTTCTCCAGGGCATAGCCAGACTCCCGCCATCATTGCCTCTTCCTCAGCCGATAGGAGGCCGCCTTCAACTCTTCCTCAACCATTGGGAGGTCATTACATCAGACCTGTGGGTCCTCAACATCATTCGCCACGGCTACGCTCTCAACTTCCAGACTCTTCCACCAGACAATCCTCCCATAGAGTCTGTTTCTCACTCCTCTCAATCCCCCCTCCTCCTGAGGTAGGTCCAATCCCTTCTTCTTCTCAATGCCATCGAAGAGGTACCCCCAGACTAAAGGGGTCAGGGATTCTACTCCCGCTACTTCCTGGTTCCCAAGAAGACAGGAGACCTCCGTCCCATCCTCGATCTTCGGAACCTCAACAAGTGTCTGGTCAAGGAAAAATTCAGGATGCTCTCCCTTGCCACGCTTTACCCTCTTCTCTCTCATCACGACTGGCTATGTTCCCTTGACCTCAAAGAGGCCTACACTCACATTCCAATCCATCTGACTTCACGTCGCTACCTCCGATTTCAGGTACAGCACCACCACTATCAGTACAAAGTGCTACCCTTTGGCCTCGCATCATCGCCCAGGGTGTTCACCAAGTGCCTTATTGTGGTGGCGGCCTTCCTCAGGTCTCACAACCTCCAGGTATTCCCATACTTGGACGATTAGTTGGTGAAAGCTCCTACGTCTCCGCTTGTGCTACAAGCCACTCAACACACCATCTCTTTCCTCCATCTCCTGGGGTTCGAGATCAACTACCCCAAGTCACATCTCCTCCCCACACAGCGACTTCAGTTCATTGGTGCCGTCCTCGACACCACTCTGATGAGGGCGTTTCTCCCCTCAGACCGCCAACGAACCCTGCTCCATCTCTGCCGTCAGGTGCTCCTTTGTCGCTCTATTCCGGCTCGGCAAATGATGGTCCTCCTGGGCCACATGGCCTCGACAGTCCATGTGCTTCCTCTGGCACGACTCCACCTCAGGACACCTCAATGGACTCTAGCCAACCAATGGTCACAGCCCACGGATCCTCTTTCTCATCCCATCTCTGTGACATCGTCTCTTCAGCAATCTCTTCAATGGTGGTTGAACTCCTCAAATCTTTCCAGGGGTCTACTCTTTCATCTACCCCCTCACTCCATGATCATAACCACAGATGCCTCCCCCTATGCATGGGGAGCTCACATGGGAGATCTTCGCACCCAGGGACTCTGGACTCCTCAGGAGTGTCAACATCACATCAATTTCCTGGAACTCAGGGCCATGTTCTATGCTCTCAAGGCCTTCCAGCACCTTCTCTATCCTCAGGTTCTTCTTCTGTGCACAGACAACCAAGTCGCCATGTACTACATAAACAAGCAAGGCGGCACTGGATCTCCCCTCCTTTGTCAGGAGGCCATCCGCATCTGGACCTGGGCCACGGCCCGCAGTCTCTTCCTCAAGGCCGTCTATATCCAGGGCGAACAGAACTCCCTGGCCGACAACCTCAGCCGCATCCTTCAACCTCACGAGTGGACCTTGGATCCTCCCACACTCCACTCCATCTTTGCTCTCTGGGGCACTCCTCAGGTGGACCTCTTTGCAGCTCCTCACAACCATCTGCTGCCCCAGTTCTGCTCCAGACTCTACTCTCCTCATCGTCTGACCCCGGATGCATTCCTGCTCGACTGGACGGATCGGTTCCCCTATGCCTTTCCTCCACTGCCTCTAATGTTGCGGACGCTATTCAAACTCCGCAGAGACAGAGCCACCATGATTCTCATCGCTCCTCGGTGGCCTCACCAACACTGGTTCTCCCTCCTGCTCCAGCTCAGCTCCAGGGAGCCCATTCCTCTTCCTGTATTTCCTACTCTACTTACACAGCAGCATCAGTCTCTACTACATCCCAATCTGTCCTCGCTCCACCTGACAGCTTGGTTTCTCTCGGGCTGACCTCTCCAGAGAATCTGTCTCAGCCTGTCCGTCGTATTTTGGATGCCTCCAGGAAACCGGCCACCCTCCAATGTTACCATCAGAAGTGGACCCGGTTCTCCTCTTGGTGTCTACTTCATCATCACAATCCCACCTCATTGGCAGTGGAAACTGTACTGGACTATTTGCTTTCTCTCTCCGACGCTGGCCTCAAGTCTACCTCAATCAGAGTCCACCTCAGTGCCATCACTGCGTTTCATGAGCCTGTCCTTGGAAAACCTCTCACGGCTCATCCCCTGGTGTCCCGGTTCATGAGAGGCCTCTTCAATGTCAAACCACCGCTGAAGCCTCCTCCAGTCGTCTGGGACCTGAATGTGGTCCTCTCAGCCCTCATGAAACCTCCATTTGAGCCTCTTGCCACAACTTCACTCAAATTTCTGACATGGAAGGTGCTTTTCCTCATTGCCATCACCTCTGCCAGGAGGGTTAGTGAGCTGCATGCACTGGTTGCTGACCCATCTTTCACGGTGTTTCACCATGACAAGGTGGTTCTGCGTACCCATCCTAAATTTCTTCCCAAGGTGGTCTCGGACTTCCACCTCAACCAGTCCATTGTATTGCCTGTCTTTTTCCCTAAACCCCACTCTCATCCTGGGGAACAGGCGTTACACACGCTGGACAGTAAACGTGCCCTGGCATACTACCTTGACCGTACCAGAGCTCACCGCACGTCACCTCAGCTCTTTCTGTCCTTCGACCCTAACCATTTAGGTCGTCCTGTCTCTAAACGAACGCTTTCCAACTGGCTTGCTGCCTGCATTGCGTTCTGTTATGCTCGGGCCGGTCTCTCACTGAAAGGTGCTGTCACGGCCCACAGGGTCAGAGCTATGGCTGCTTCTGTGGCTTTCCTCCGCTCCACGCCCATCGAGGAGATCTGCAAAGCTGCCACTTGGTCCTCGGTTCACACATTCACTACTCACTACTGTCTGGATGCCTTCTCTAGACGGGATGGGCACTTCGGCCAATCTGTGTTACAAAATCTATTTTCCTAATGGCCAACCATCCCTCCTCCCTCTCTGTTAGCTTGGAGGTCACCCATATGTTAAGAATATGCTGCCTGCTTGTCCTGGGATAAAGCACAGTTACTTACCGTAACAGGTGTTATCCAGGGACAGCAGGCAGATATTCTTACGACCCACCCACCTCCCCGGGTTGGCTTCTTAGCTGGCTTATCTTAACTGGGGACCACGCTCTCCTCCATCGAGCGGGAAGGCACCCGCGCATGCGCGGTGCGGCCAACTAGAACTTTCTAGTTAAAAGTGTCCGTACCGGGGCTCCGTCGGTGACGTCACCCATACGTTAAGAATATCTGCCTGCTGTCCCTGGATAACACCTGTTACGGTAAGAAACTGTGCTTTATCCAGGGACAGCAGGCAGATATTCTTATGACCCACCCACCTCCCCGGGTTGGCTTCTTAGCTGGCTTATCTTAACTGGGGACCACGCTCTCCTCCGTCGAGCGGGAAGGCACCCGCGCATGCGCGGTGCGGCCAACTAGAACTTTCTAGTTAAAAGTGTCCGTACCCGGGGCTCCGTCGGTGACGTCACCCATACGTTAAGAATATCTGCCTGCTGTCCCTGGATAACACCTGTTACGGTAAGTAACTGTGCTTTTTCTTCCTTCTATTTTTGTGAATGGAAAGGCTGAGGATGTCAGAGAGTTCAGTTAAAATATGTGCTTTATAAAAAAATATAATAATGTGTTTTATAAAGTTTTTAAGCATTGCTGGCCTACCCAGTAAGGTGTTCCTAGTGGTGGTAGTGGTGGTGGCAGTGTGTCAATGTGTTGAGAGGAAGAGGTGGTCTGGGAAATTCTCCTGAGCAAACTCCGGGCCCATTTCCACTCCCCAGTTAGTCCAGTCCACTCGACTGGTTCACACACTGAGTGGGTCTTTGGGTATTGTTGTTTTGGGATCTCTTCCAGTGGTTTGTCAGTATCACCTTGTGGTCCAAGGAAGGAAACTTTGTTAACCTTAGCATTGACCTTTTGTAACAGTGCTGCTTGTGTGGCATTAGGCTATGTAGTGATCGAAAGAAAAAACCAGACCTTTGCACATTTTTGCACTATAGGTGAGGAGATTCACATTTCCTGCACAGCTAAGTCCGTGTGAAGTTCCCTTGTGCTGTATTTGACATCTAGCAAGGTCTCTGTTTGGAAGGAAAGATCTAAGCTTAAAAATGAAGTGGCCAGAAGTTACGGTAAAAGCAGATAGCTTAGCTGGTTTTAAGAAAGATTTGGACAAATTCCTGGAGGAAAAGTCCATAGTCTGTTATTAAGACATGGGGAAGTGTCTGCTTGCCCTGGATCGGTAGCATGGAATGTTGCTACTCTTTGGGTTTTGACCAGGTACTAGTGACCTGGATTGGCTACCATGAGAATAGGCTACTGGGCATGATGGACCATTGCAGGGCCGCCATCAGAAATTTCTGGGCCCCTTACTGAGCAATCCTATTGGGCCCCCCCACGCACCCCTTCCCCCCCACACTTTTGTCCGGGGGGGTGCTATCAGGAAATCGGCAGGGGATAAAAAAAAGTATGACAGCAGTGTTTATTGTTGTGCACAGCAGAAGCATAATACAGGAATTTGTGCTATGGTGGCCTAGGACCAATGTTTCCTCTAAGGACTGATGAGGTGTGTGCAAAAAAAAATATGCATGAGCGACAAGTTACATACTCCACAAATTTATGAACAGGCATGGAGGACGCATTTTTAAACAAATGTAGTTTATCCTTGTACTCCTTATGTATTTTTAATCATCTATGTTTCAAGTTTATTAGGTTTCAAGTTTATTAGGATTTTATATACCGCCTATCAAGGTTATCTAAGCGGTTTTACAATCAGGCACTCAAGCATTTTCCCTATCTGTCCCGGTGGGCTCACAATCTATCTAACATACCTGGGGCTATGGAGGATTAAGTGACTTGCCCAGGGTCACAAGGAGCAGCATGGGGTTTGAACCCACAACCCCAGGGTGCTGAGGCTGTAGATCCAACCACTGCGCCACACACTCCTCGATATGGATATGTTTGTATGTTTATTGTTCAAATGGTTTTATTTATTTCCCCAAATTTATTTTTGTTATACGCATTGAAAATATTTGATATTGCGTTTAAATCAAAATCTCAATAAACTTGAAACTTGAAACGAGTGCCCGTGAGATTGTGGGAGGGTTAAATACTCAAAACTTAGAAGAATAACAATTTACTTAAAGTTTTTGCTACGCCAGCTTTCTGGTATCTTTCCATACAGTGGCGTACCTAGCATATGTAACACCCGGGGCCCATCATTTTTGGCACACCCCCCCCATCTGTAAGAAAAACATGATTTTTAGTAACAAACCACACATCACACATGAGTACCTAGGAAAAGGCAGCATCTTATATATTGCAGTGAGCAGTACATCAATACACCCATTGTAAAACTAAACAAGCCAGACCAGCACAGATCAATCCTACATCGTCAATCCTAACAGAAAACACAGAACACAGAAAACACCTTCGCCTAGTATGGAATATGTCATCACAAACGAACCCCTCCCCCTTTTGCAAAACTGTAGTGTGGATTTTAGCCACGGTGGTAACAGCCCTGACGCTCATAGAATTCTGAGCATCAGAGCTGCTAAAAAAAATGCTCCACAGTTTTGTAAAAGGGGGGGATAAAATAGAAATACACAGTTTCAACGCTCTAGCTCAGAGATGCCCAAACTTTTTGGGCTTGCGAGCTTCTTTAAAATGACCAAGTCAAAATGATCTACCAAAAATAAAATTATAAAACACAAAGCACACTATATGCTGAGAAAATGTTAATTATCATTCCTATTCTGGTTTTTTTTCAAAGAGGTCAAGGCAGATGACTCTATGCATTGTCACCTCAGTAACAACCATACAAAAATAGACAAATATACCCCCCATCCTTTTTATTAAACCACAATAGCAGTTTTTAGCGCAGGGAACTGCGCTAAATGCCCAGCGCTGCTCTCGACGCTCATAGGCTCCCTGCACTAAAAAACACTATTGCGATTTAGTAAAAGGGGGGGCCATAGTGCAAAATATAGACAGCATATATAAATTCAGACACATTTTGATCACTAAATTGAAAATAAAATCATTTTCCTACCTTTGTTTGGTAATTTCATCAGTCCCTGGTTGCACTTTATTCTTCTGACTTTGCATCCAATACTTCTTCCCTTCTTTCAGCCTCCTGTATGCTTCCTATCCTCCAGACCTCATTCCCTCCCCCAACTTTTTCTTTCTTTCTCTATGTCTGTCTTTCTCTGATTCTGTGCCCCGTTTTTTTGCTTTGTTTCTGGTTCCCTGTCCTCCCCCCCCACACACACACCTTCTTTCTTTCTTCCTTCCTGCCTCCCCATGCTGCCACCGCTGCGGAATAGGCTGCTGCTGCTGCCGCTATCGGGAACAAGCCATCTCCCCGCTTCTCTTCTGCACGGGGCCGGTCAGTTCTAACGTCGGAAAGGACGTTCCGGGCAGCCAGGCAGCGATTGGCTAGCCAGAACGTCCTCTCGACGTCAGAATTAACGTCCTCTCGACATCAGAATTGACGTCGGGCTGCGAGAATTGGTCGGCCCTGCAGGGAAGAGAAGCAGGGAGATCAAAGAACACGGTGCCAGCCTGATCCCCGATGGCAGCAGTGAGAAGGGAAGGGAAGCAGGTTCGGCACCGCTACTCTAGACGAGCCGCATTCTAGGGAGAACAGTGGACCGCCCCCCCCTTGGTACGCCACTGGAGCAGCAGCGTGTCTGGCCAGCTCGGTCGTTCAAAGCCGCGGGTGGCGGCTCCTTGTGAGATCCGTGCCTGCGTCTGAAGCCTCTCTGATGGTGTGACGTCAGAGAGGCTTCCGATGCAGGAGTGGATAGCGCAAGGAACCGCCAATCCGCGGCTTTGAACGAACGAGCCGGCTGCTGCTCCAAAAGGAAGAGAATGATCGCCTCCAGACTGCGGGCCACAAATAAAACCTGGAGAGCCACACATGGGCCGCGTGTTTGAGACCGCTGCCTTAGAGGGAACACTGCCTAGGACCCTGGGGGAGCCCGGGCCCCCTGTCACCTCCGGGCCCCTGAATGCAGGACTGGTAGTACTGCCCTGATGGCGGCCCTGGACCATTGGTCTGACCCAGTTAGGCTATTCTTATGTTATGTTCTCATCTGTAGGGGCCTTTGTTTTCACTTCTTATTTTAATGTATTTTTTTTCTGGGAACTTATCAGTGTTTTTTATAATGGGAACAAAAATGGAAGAGAATTAATGTTTGTGGAATAGGGGGGGGGGTAACTAATTTCTTCAGCTAAATAATTAAATCCACCTCAACCAGACATAGGAGAACTCGCACACCATTCACATACCCTCCAACCAAAAACATCAAAAGAAAACAACTGTTCGACAACCTCCTAGCCATTCGAGCTGCAACACTCAACCCCCAACTCTACAACCTATTGACCTCGACCACAGACTACAAAACCTTCAAAAAAGAAATAAAAACCCTTCTATTCAAAAAACACATAAAACCGAACTAACACAATCAGAACTGTCCCAAGCATCACCTGCAACTACTTCATATGTACTTCTCATGTCATGACAATTCAGACATAATTTATGTTATGTTATATTTGGAATAATGGTTACATATATGAGGTTCAATAAAAGAATATTTTCACTCCCTGTTTCTATTCTGACCTTTTATACTGTTTCATGGTTATTACAAAAAATATTTTTTACATGGGGGGTGTCAAAAAATGATGAGCCCCGGGTGCCACATACCCTAGGTACGCCACTGGGAAGAGGTTTCTCCTTATTCCAAACAGATTAGTGTTTTTAGCTATATCTAGTCTATTTAGGGAATAGAGGTTTGTTTTTGATCTAAACAAATTAATGTCTTTAGCTGATGTCTCCAGTTATATTGATAATATCATATCATTATTATTATTGAGGTTTTTCCTTGTTCCAACATGTGTAATTGCTTATTTAATCTAGTGATATAATGGTTAACATCATTACTATACCATTAATTCTTCTTTTTTGATTGAAGATCTAGATGACTCTAAATTTGATTTGTTATATTTTAAACCAGTGGTCTCAAACTCAAACCCTTTGCAGGGCCATATTTTGGGATTTGTAGGTACTTGGAGGGCCACAGAAAAAAACAGTTAATGTCTTATTAAAACAATGACAATTTTACATGATGTAAAACTCTTTATAAGAACATAAGCAGTGCCTCTGCTGGGTCAGACCAGAGGTCCATCACGCCCAGCAGTCTGCTCACGCGGCGGCCCATCAGGTCCAGGACCTGTATAGTAATCCTCCATCTATACCATTCTATCCCCTTTTCCTTCAGGAAATTATCTAATCCCTTCTTGAACCCCAAATCCATACTCTGTCCTATCACACCCTCTGGAAGTGCATTCCAGGTGTCCACCACCTTTGGGTGAAGAAGAACTTCCTAGCATTGGTTCTAAATCTTTCCCCTCTTAATTTTTCCGAATGCCCTCTCGTTCTTGTAGTTTTTGAACGTTTGAAGAATCTGTCCCTCTCCACTTTCTCTATGCTGTTCATGATCTTGTAAGCCTCTATCATGTCCCCTCTAAGTCTCCTCTTAAAGAGCCCCAGTTTCTCTAATCTTTCAGCATACCTTTTATCAATCGTGTCGCTCTTTTCTGAACCCTCTCAAGTATCGCCATATCCTTCTTAAGGTATGGCGACCAATATTAGATGCAGTACTCCAGATGCGGGCGCACCATCGCCCGATACAACGGCAGGATAACTTCTTTCGTTCTGGTTGTAATACCTTTCTTGATACGTAGCATTCTATTCGCCTTCTTAGAGGCTGCTGCGCACTGTGCCGACGGCTTCATTGTGTTGTCCACTATTACCCATTACCAGTCCTCCCATCATATAGCTGTACTTTGGCTTTCTGTTTCCTACATGCAAGACTTTACATTTATCTATATTAAACTTCATCTGCCATCTCGCCGCCCACTCTTCTAGTTTGCTCAGGTCCCTTTGTAAATCTTCACAGTCCTCTTTAGTTCCAACTCCACTAAATAGTTTGGTGTCGTCTGCAAATTTTATTACTTCGCACTTCGGCCCTGTTTCTAGATCATTTATAAATGCATTGAACAGCAGCGGTCCGAGTACCGACCCCTGCGGAACATCACTCATGACCAATGTTCCCTCTAAGGATTGATGAGGTGTGTGCAAAAAAAAAATATGCATGAGCGACAAGTTACATACTCCACAAATTTATGAGCAGGCGTGGAGGTCGCATTTTTAAACAAATGTAGTTTATCCTTGTACTCCTTATGTATTTTTAATCATCTATGGATATGTTTGTATGTTTATTGTTCAAATGGTTTTATTTATTTCCCCAAATTTATTTTTGTTATACTCATTGAAAATATTTGATATTGCATTTAAATCAAAATCTCAATAAACTTGAAACGAGTGCCTGTGAGATTGTGGGAGGGTTAAATACTCAAAACTTAGAAGAATAACAATTTACTTAAAGTTTTTGCTTCGCCAACTTTCTGGTATCTTTCCATACAGTGGCGCACCTAGCATATGTAACACCCGGGGCCCATCATTTTTTGGCACCCCTCCTCCCCACATGTACAAAAAACATGATTTTTAGTCACACATGAGTACCTAGGAAAAGGCAGCATCTTTACATATTGCAGTGAGCAGTACATCAATACACCCATTGTAAAACTAAACAAGCCAGACCAGCAAAGATCAATCCTACACCGTCAATCCTAACAGAAAACCATGTCTTTTGAACACGTAGAACACAGAAAACACCTTCGCCTAGTATGGAATATGTCATCACAAACTAACCCCTCCCCTTTTACCAAACTGTAGTGTGGATTTTAGCCATGGTGGTAACAGCTCTGACGCTCATAGAAGGCTGAGCATCAGAGCTGCTACCACCATGGCTGGCGCTAAAAAACGCTCCACAGTTTTGTAAAAGGGGGCATAAAATAGAAATACACAGCTTCAACGCTCTAGCTCAGGGGTGCCCAAACTTTGTGGGCTTGCGAGCTACTTTAAAATGACCAAGTCAAAATGATCTACCAACAATAAAATTAAAAAACACAAAGCACACTATACACTGAGAAAATGTTAATTATCATTCCTATTCTGGGTTTTTTTTTTTCAAAGAGGTCAAGGCAAATGACTCTATGCATTGTCTCCTCAGTAACAACCATACAAAAATAGACAAATATACCCCCCTTCCTTTTTATTAAAGCACAATAGCAGTTTTTAGCGCAGGGAACTGCGCTAAATGTCCAGCGCTGCTCTCGATGCTCTAAAAAAACACTATTGCGGTTTAGTAAAAGGGGGGCCATAGTGCAAAATATAGACAGCATATATAAATTAAGACACATTTTGATCACTAAATTTAAAATAAAATCATTTTTCCTACCTTGTCTGGTGATTTCATGAGTCTCTGGTTGCACTTTCATCTTCTGACTTTGCATCCAATCTTTCTTCCCTTCTTTCAGCCTGTATGCTTCCTCTCCTCCAGACCTCATTCCCTCCCCTAACTTTTTCTTCCTCTCTCCCTGCCCTTTCTTTCTTTTTCTCTCTTGATGCCCCCTTTCTTTTGTTCTGTTTGCCTTCTGTCTCCCTGACTGCCCCCTTTCTTTCTTTCTTTCTTTCTCCCTACCCTCCACAAAGCCACTGCTGCCACCATCAGGGGAAACAGGCCCCAAAGCCACCGCTGTATATCTGCCATGTAAGCTGTGTGATTTTTTTCCCTAATGTTTTGAAAATGTAATGAATTTTTGAAAATTCAAATTGATTGAAGCATTCTATAAATTTTTGATAAAGCAGATATTAAAAAAATTTGTACATGTTTGTATACACAAGCAAAACCCCCCCACTTAGTTTTATAAAAAATAAATAATTAAAGGTTTTCATAGGATCTATGATCATCCAACCATTACCGTTTGACACTTATGTGCCCTTAAGGTATGGATATCTGAGATCCTTTGTTTCCTTTAAAAAAAAACATTTGCAACATGCATTGTGTTTTCTTTTGCACCATCTTCTTTCAGCTCTCTCATTTTTTGATTCTTAGCTGATTGATGAACCAGAGATTGTGAGTGTGTTGTTTAATCACTCTTGTTGTGGCTAGGTTGTCGTAGGGATTTGACTCCTGTGCGCCAGTTTGTGGTGGTATCATTGATGGAGATTGGATTTAGTTTTGCAGGTTTTGTTAGTTGAGTGATGTCAGATGAGAAGGTTTCTTGGTCTATAGAGCTGTCGTATACATTCTTGAATTGGGGTTCTTTTGCCTTTGTGGGTTGCTTCTCATTGATGGCGTAGCTGAAGGTTATAAGATGGTGATCAGCCCAGGGTATTGGGCTGATGATGCAATGCGGGGTGGCCTGGTTATGGATTAGCTTTCGTACATGAAGATTAGATTGGATCTGTGGCCCGCAGAGTGTGTGGGAGAGGAGATTATTTGTTGGAAACCGAAACTCTTTGGACAGGTGCTAACTGATGTGTCATGTGTGGTCATGTCCCTGCTGTCTAAGATGAATGTATTTCTCCATCAAATGGCTAAGTAGGCTACAATAGCTCGTAGGGTGAAGGCAATGTACTCAAAATCCACGTATGATACACAATGTTATAGGCATCTTCCCCCAGTGTTTGCTCACCTCTCTGTGTACTTTGTGTGTCTATATGCTTTGAAAATGAGCAGGAAAGATGTCCAATCAACCGGTTGATAATTTTATTCTTTAAATGTCCATCCCAACAAGGATCCAAGTTTCAGCATATGAGTATGCCTTCCCCAGGGGACACTAAGTGGCAAATTCTATAAACTGCATCACAATTGTAGGTAGTGGTATGCATTCTACCACTGTCTAACCAGCCAATCGGGATGCATATTTTCTAAAAAAAAAAACAAAAAAAAACCCCCAACAAAAACCCAGAAGCAGGCCACCTACACTGTAGGAGGTGCAGGGAAACACGTTGGGACACTTAATCTTGCCCAAAGCTGGTCATGGGTGTGGTTTTTGCCTGGAAATGGCCTTGGATGAGCTTAAGCATTTCTAGGCATCTCCCTAGCACTGCAATAGACGCTTGAAATGTAGGCCAGTAAAATCTTCCTGCCACAATCAGCTGAGCAACCGCAGCAGGCCCCCCCCCCCCCCTGTTGGCTGTCAGGAGGTGATGCCTAATCCCTCCTGCTGGAATTGCCGATGTCCCCTCCCTACCGACAAATCCCCCAGCAGGAAGGAAGCCCACTCCCTCCTGTCACCATCCCCAGAACTCCCCCACCCCACCGGTGATGCCCCCCACCTGTAAACCCCCCGGCACCCCCCTAACCAGGGAAGCAATGGGGAGGGGGTATTTGTGGTTCCGACAGGAGTTCGTGGGCATCTCTCCTACTGGGGGATTTTTCAGGGGGGAGGGAAGGGGCAAGGAATCGGGTGCAAATCTGTAACTGGCGCCTGTGACATTGGCACTGGTTAGAGAATAGAGCCAGTTAGGCGGGGATAGGTGACTGTCCTGTCCATTAGAACACACGATTCTGTATAGGACACTGGTTTGGGATTCTCAGCGGCTGCTCAGACTGGCGTCCCAGACAGAATTTCCCCAAATTCAAACATGCAAATCATTTACAAACAATTATATAACATTGGTTTAAAACAGTGTGACATAAAATACATTAAAAAGCCAAAAATTAATACCGCATGTGAAATATAAAGAATGCTATCCTGTTGTACCAAAGAAAAATAATCTACAAAAAAAAAAGAAATTTTCAAACAAATGGAATGAACGATAGACCTAATAATAACAAAGAAATGTTGTAGTAATAAAATGCAAAGTGCATAAGAAATATTATAATCAATAGTAAATAGCCAAAATTAAGACTAATGAACTAACAGGTCAAGGAAATAACAATATAAATGATGTCTGCAAAAAGAGGAGTGCCGCACGGATCAACATTATCTGCCTTGTTATTTAATGTATATTTATCATTATTGAGAGGAGTACTTCAAGATTTAGATGTACACTATCTGATCTATGCAGATGATATCTGTTTCTTTTTTTCAACTGAAACAGGAATTGATTATGTGAAGTTAATGTTGAATTGTATGGAACTGATAGGTACAGTATTTTTTGTTCCATAAGACACACCTGACCATAAGACGCACCCACCAGTAGAGGAGGAAAAACCAAGAAAAAAAATTCTGAACCAAATGGTGTGCCCTTTCCCCCCTCTGGTGGTCTAGTGGTAGGCTGGGACAGGGTACAGGGCACGTCTAGTGGTGGGCAGGTCTAATGCTAGGCACGTCTAGTGGCAGCCAGCCAGCCAGCCCCAAGGCAGGCAGCCAGCCAGCCCCAAGCCAGCCTTCCATCTACCCAGTCACCACAAAATAAGGAAAGGCTGCTGCCATGTGGTGGCCCCATGTGCAGCAGCTTCAGCCTTACCCCATTCCCAGAGCTGCAGACCTATGTCTAATTCACCCCCCTCCACGCCCCACGCTTTTCCATACTTACTGATCCAGATCGCTGCCACAACTCTGCTGATGAAAAAACAAAAACGCTGGGCATAGGTGGCTTGGCACTCCCGAGAACGGAGGAACTTCATTTTGCGTAATGATGCAGTGCACCTGACTCACGCTCCTGACACGCTCATGCCACCGGAGTTCCCTAGCCTCACTGTTGCTCCCCACACTGACTCGACCATCAATGCATGTGCCTGCAAGGATGGAGACACGTTGCTGCCGGGCATCCCGTCTTCGCAACTTGCCCCTGTTTGCCGAAGGAAGAACACTGGATACAGGTGGCTAGGAACTTCTGAGGATAAAGGCACTTCACTCACCAGTTCTTTTCCGGCAGCGGCAGAGCAGTTTACGACACAGGCACACACTTTTTGCATGCCTGCTTGGTCCCGTTCTCGCATGACTCGCGAGAACTGACGGCAGCCATTCAAAGTGCAGCGCGAGACCAGGCAGGCGCGCAAAAAGCGCATGCCTGCCTCGTGCACTACTCTGCCGCTGCCGGAAAAGAGCAGAGGAACCGAGGCAGAAGCGTGAAAAGCATGCTGGGAGCCGGGATGAAAAAAAGAGTACGGATTTTTTTTATATATTCGCTCCTTAAGATGTACCCTTATTTCAAGGGGGTGGAAAAAGTGCGTCTTATGGAGCAAAAAATACAGTAATTGGATGAAAGAAAATCGGTTGATGCTGAATTTATCAGAAACAAAAGTGATGTTTGTTGATAATAATGAGCCACTGTTACAGTTGGAGATAGAAGTGAAAGGAATAAAGATGACTCTCTTCCCAAGTATGAGACTATTGGGAGTTTATCTGGATAGCCAACTTACAATGCAGGAGCACACACTACATGTTGTAAAAGGAGTCTTTATGCAGATGCGGATACTTTCTAGGATGCGGCCAATGTTATCTGTAGCAGATATTTGGATAGTGATACAGAGTCTTGTTATCACGAAACTGGATTTCTGTAATGCATTATTGTTGGGATTGACAAAGTCTAAAATGCAGGTAGTACAGGTAGTGCAGAATACGGCTGCAAGAATGATCACTAGGATATCCCATTATCAATAAATATTCCTGGTGTTGAAACAACTACATTGGCTACCTGTGGCATTTCACATTGAATATAAGATCTTGACGATTCTACATCAAGTAATTTATGGAAAGGAACCCTTGTACTTAATGGAAGTCATAAAAAAATATCTACCACCTTGGTCTCTGAGATCTGAATCTGCCATGAGGTTGAGTCTTGAAAATGTATGTAAGGTGCATTATTTAAAAAAAAAAAACCACTGAGTGCAGCAATTTTAGTAGCAATTATGGAATGAGTTAAATGGGTCATTGAGGCTGTGTCAAGATCTGAAGAGTTTTATAAAATCTCTGACAACTCATGTTTTTATTGATGCTTTTTTTAAAGTCCTCTGATGATGATGAAATTGTATGGATGATTAACTTGTTAATGAGTTTATGATACTGACTTTTCTACTTTGTATGTAAATTATAATTCGCACAGGTTAAGTGGAATAGAAAATTTTTATATAAAAAAAATAACAAGTGACCAATCAATTTAAATCTTTTAGTTTTATAATCTTTTAGTTAAGATAGTTATGAATCTTAATAAACAATACCTTAGTTGTGTCGGAAGGGCACAATGACAAGATGTTTGGATCATCGGTCAATTCCAATATAAAAGGTAGCTTAGCCACAAAGGGCTGAAGAAATTTTAAAAATGTATAAATAGAGTAATTTAAACAATAATTATAATGCCCATGGTGATTCAAAAGTAAAACTTAAGGCTCAATGATGAGTGAGAAAAGCCCCAGCCTTTTCAGTCTGTCAGTATATGAGAGGTCCTCCATACCCTTTATTAGCTTAGTTGCTCTTCTCTGGACTCTCTCAAGTACCGCCATGTTCTTCTTGAGGTACGGCGAACAGTACTGGACACAGTACTCCAGGTGCGGGCGCACCATTGCACGATACAGTGGCAGGATGACTTCCTTCGTCCTGGTCGTGATACCTTTCTTAATGATACCCAACATTTTGTTTGCTTTCTTTGAGGCTGTCACACACTGTGCCGACGCCTTCAAGGTTGTGTCTACCATCACTCCCAGGTCTCTTTCAAAGTTGCTCACCCCTAGCGGTGATCCCCCCATTTTGTAAGTGAACATCGGGGTTTTTTCCCTACATGCATGACCTTGCATTTCCCTATGTTGAAGCTCATTTGCCACTTTTTGGCCTACTCTTCCAGCGTTGTCAGATCTTTTTGGAGATCTTCGCAGTCCTCCATGTTATTAACCCTGCTGTATAGTTTGGTGTCATCCGCAAATTTAATAACCTCACATTTTGTTCCTGCCTCCAGGTCGTTAATAAATATATTGAACAGGAACGGTCCCAGCACCGACCCCTGTGGAACTCCGCTCGTGACCCATTTCCAGTCTGAGTAATGGCCCTTTACTCCAACCCTCTGTTTCCTGTCCGCCATCCAGTTTTTGATCCATCGGTGGACCTCCCCTTGTACCCCGTGGTTCCATAGCTTCCTTAGCAGTCTTTTGGGTGGTACCTTGTCGAAGGCTTTTTGGAAGTCAAGGTAAATGATGTCTATGGATTCCCCTTTATCCACCTGGCTGTTTACCCCCCTCAAAGAAGTATAATAAGTTTGTGAGGCATGACCTGCCCTTGCAGAAGCCATGCTGGCTCGACTTTAGTAGCCCATTGTTTTCGATGTGTTCCCAGATGCTGTCTTTAATCAGCGCTTCCATCATCTTTCCCGGGACCAAGGTCAAGCTCACCGGCCTGTAGTTTCCTGGGTCTCCCCTTAGCCTTTCTTGAACATTTGCTATTTTCCAGTCTTCCAGTTTTTAAGGATAGGTTGCATATTTGTCAAAGTGGCTCAGCTATTTTGTTCCTTAGTTCCTTGAGTACCCTTGGGTGAATGCCGTCTGGACCTGGCAATTTGTCGCTCTATAGAGAGGAACTGGGTGAGCATTTCCAAATGCTTGTACCGACCCATGTCAACACCGACTCCTCGACACTGGTTGCACCTGCAGTGGAGACTCCATCGGTGCGGATGCTTTCCATCAGGGAATCTGCACCGTTGACTCGCCAGCACCGGTCATCCTTGACACAGACATCACCTGAGTCAACTCCTGTGCAGTCCTGGAAGGCATTGCAAAAACTAAAACATCTTGAGCCTTCGACACCAAGTACTTGGCACCGCCCACATTCTGTTCAGGATTCACACCTGTGGGGAGATTCTGAACAGGATCCTCTTCTCTCTGAAGATGGGGGTTCTTCAGATGATGACTCTCCTCACCATTCCTCTCAGGAGACTCCTGCATTATCTGAGAAATCCTCTTTTTCCAAGTTTCTTTGTGAAATGTCAGAAACTTTATCTATTCCACTTGAACCTGACTCTAAACGCTCAAAACAGTTCCTGGAGGCCTTAGATTATGATCAACCACCTAAGGCACTACTCAAGCTTCCCCTTCATGACATTCTACGGGAAACATTTTATAATAATCTGGAAATGCCACTTACCATCCCTGTGGCTCCTCGCAAGTTGGGTTCTCTGTACAGAGTGGTTCCCATTCCTGGTTTTAACAAACCCCAACTTTCACATGAGTCTCTCCTGGTGGAGTTTACCTTGAAGAAGTCCTCAGGGGCAAAGCCATGGATCGGTTTGGCAAATGCCTGTACCCAAATGTTATGTTGGCCAACCGTTCTGGCAACTACAATTTACCTCAAGCACTTGGTTAAACAGATTTCACTCTTCCAGAAATACAGGTTTTTCGGAAGCTGGAGCGGGCAGAGATAGGTCCCTATACAATTTCTGATCATGCCTGGGTTCAAGTGACTTGGCAAGCAGGAGGGGGGCTTCCGGGGAAGTGGCATTGGGTATTTCCGCTAGCATTGTATAGGGAATGGTTGCTAGGTACATGGAATGAGTACAAATGGCATAACCCTCACGCAGAAGAAGACCCCATTTTATTCTGGGAAGCGGCGAAGGCGGTGTTGAGGGGGGATACCCTTAGATACAGTAGTCACGTAAAAAAAGCTCGAGATAGGGAAATTTTGCATTTAGAGAGGGACATTGCTAGAGCCCGGAGGTGGTTTGGCCAGATTTGCGACCCTAAGCACAAACAGGAGTTGATGGAATATCAGGTGACCCTCAATTCCCTACTTCATCAGCGGGCACGCAAATCCCTCGCTTACTATAAGTTCCAGCTTTATAGATATGGGAATAAGGGGGGAAACTATTGGCCCGACTGGTTTCTACCCGGACAGGCCCACATAGGGTTCAGGCCCTGCAGAACGAGCAGGGGAAGAGAGTTACAACAGACTCGGAGATCGTAGACATATTTTTTCGCTATTTTAAGAACCTCTATGCCCCCCCGTCAGAGAAGAGAGTACCAGCAGGGCCCTATTTGGATGGGATAATGTTGTCCCGTATCTCTGAAACAGACAAGGAGCGCCTGAATGCGCCAATAATGCTGAAGGCACCGGGCGAAGATGGCATGCGTATTGAATTTTATAAGCTCTTAGGTGAGGAGATTGTCCAGCCGCTCGCTCGGATGTTTAATATTATGGTTGGAGCAGAGGCTTTATCGGAGGGTATGAACACGGCATGCATATTGCTGTTGCCTAAACCGAATAAAGACCCTGAAAAAGCAGGCTCCTATCGCCCTATTTCCTTATTGAATACGGAGGTTATACTGCTAGCAAAAATCATGGCTAAGCAGATGGCTGCTGTGCTTCCCTCCCTTATTCATGAAGCTCAGGTAGGATTTGTGAAAGGACAAACTATAGCTAAAAATGTAAGAAAAATTATTGCTGCCTTTGGAACAGAGGGCGGTGTGCAATCTTCCATCTGTGCTGGTGGGATTTTCTTTATGGTACTTTAGCGGCCTATGGTTTTGATGGGTTTTTTTTTTTTTTGTATCGGCGGTGCAAGCATTGCATGCTCTTCCACAGGCTAGAATAGTGTTGAAAGATTTTGAAACAGACCGGTTCCCGATTTCTAAGGGGATGAGACAGGGTTGCCCCTTATCACCGTTATTGTTTGTGCTAACATTGGACCCCCTAATTCGGGATATATATGCGATGCTATATGTACGGGGGATTGACATCGGAGCTACCTCTTTTAAGTTATCGGCTTTTGCGGATGATATCTTAGTACACTTTACAGATCCTTTGCCCTCCTTGATGGCCTTATTGGACTTGATTAAAGAATATGGTGACTATGCTGGATTCTGCATAAATTTGGATAAATTGGAGGTGTTAGCATCCTCTGCAGCGGTTCAGGCCTAATTGGGGACTGGGTTTCCGTTGATGTGGGCGCCTGGACAATTCGTGTACTTGGGGACTTTGATGACCATGCAAGTTCACCATTTGTATCATCTTAATGTGGATAAGCTTCAGCATCAGCTAGAGCTCTTGCTGGATACCTGGAGGGCATTGCCCCTTTCTCTGATGGGGCGCATTTCCTTGATTAAGATGTTCATCTTTCCCAAGTGGCTGTATGTTTTGCAGACTCTGCCATTATGCTTGCTGAAGAAAGATTTACGCATTCTTTATAAAGGGATTATTCGTTTCTATTGGGCGGCCAAGAAACCGAAATTGCAGGTTTCTCAGTTGCTGGGGAATTGGCATAAGGAGGGGGGGGGGGTTAGGATTACCGGATGTGCGGGTCTATAATTATGCATGTTTGCTTTGCCATTTGGGAGATTGGGTGAATATGACCAGCAGTTACACCCCTCTTCCGATGGAATGTGAGTTTCTTGCTCCTTATGATGTGTTTGCATTACTACAGAGTCCTCGGAGGGTACTGCCCCTTCTATCCGATCCAGTGTATTATTTAGTGCATTGCAAGCGGCCTGGCGTTGGCTTATGCAAGCCCTGGGTGGGGATCCAATGGTTACTGATGTTTTGCCCTTGCGGGGGTAACCCGGCCTTTCCTCCGGGATGGGAATCCAGAGAGTTCCTGTCCTAGGGAGCGAAAGGAGTTTCATGTTTAGAACATATTTGGGGAGATCATGGGGAGCTGTTGACCCATGCAGATTTGCTAGCTAAGGTGGGGGAGATCTGGGGAGCGCAGTTCACGTGTCATCAAGTGGAGCACTATGTGGGATCCGTCGACAAAGCACCAATTGTGCTTGTATTTGGGGGCCAGGATGCGGGGTTGTTTGCGCGGTGTAACCCACACTGTGGACCGAGGGGGACTCCACAGCGCTCCAAGTGGTTACCAAGTAAAATAGAACTAGCGTGTGACCCGAGATGGAGTCACCCTGCAGGACTGGACTGTTAGTAATCAGGAACTCAAAAACAAAAAAAACACACAAAGTCACAACAATTGAGGTTTGTAGCAAAAATAATTCTGTTTTACTTGTTCCTTCATTCAGGTAAGTAGTTCATCATTACAGCTGCAAAATTGTCAGATTTTCAAAATAGTCACAGAGCAACAAAATGCCAAAAGGGGCAGCAAATAAAACAGCTCAAAAATAAAGTTCAAATTAGCAGCTAAGTCTTCCTCTCTTTGGAGCCAACACAAGCCTGCTCCCAAGCAGCTTGTTCAATTATCACAGCTATTGTTCAAGGTACTGGCTTCCACAATCCACTGTAATTGACAGCAAATAGGTAAAGCCTCTGGCAACTCTATATTATTGTCAGGAAAGGAGAGTGTATCAGGTTTTGCAAAAATAAAGCCACAGGAATGGCTTTTCAAAACTCCCGCCCAAAATTCACACTCCTAGCTTTACAAAAATATCCCAGAAAGTCCAAACAGGCAAACATTCAAAAACACTCATTCTTTGTAGCTTGAAATCAAGTCCACCTGCATGGGCTCAGGAAAGTCAGTAGCACACTCTGCAAAACCTTCTTGACAATCCATGGGTTCCACATCCAATAAAGGCAAGTCCTCAGCTTGACCAGCTTCTGTGAACTCCATGGGCATGGGTCTATTGCTCCTGCTTGGCCCAGGGGGATCCTCAGGGAGTCAAGGCCTGAACTTCCTCCTTAGCCGGCCTGTCTGTTCTCAACTGCTGGCTTACATACTCTAGGTCCACGCCCTACTCTGGCTGAGTCAGCAGTGTTCCAGGGGGCTCTTGGGCTCCCCCGGTGGTAGCTTGGGTACAGCTCACCTATCTCATTCTCAGATAGTTCAGGCTCCCTCTGGTGGTCAAAGGAGATATTATCAGAATCCTGGCCAGGAGAGACCTTGGAATTTGCCTTCCGAGTTTTCCCCTTTACTTTTTCCCCTGACCTAACTGGGACCTTGGCAGGCATCGTGTCTGACTGGTCACAGCGGGAGGAGGGGGTGTACCTCTCGGTGTCTAGCATTCACGCTAGTTTGCAAGAGTTACAACCAGCCAAGGACTACGAGAACATCTGGGGTAAATGGGAGGGGGGAATTGCAGATTAATTTGGGACATTGGGATGTAACCCGCACCTTAAGGGCGACGCCTGAGGTGACCCCGTGTGTTTAGTTGAGGGAAACATATTATAGGGTGACCTTACGTGCCTATTACACCCATACACATTTGTATTACAGTGGCAGTCTCCCTACACTGTGTCATAAATGTGGGACAGGGGGACACACTTTGAGACATGCCTTTTGGTCCTGCCCCATTATCCAATGCTTCTGGAGGCGTATAATCTCTTACATGTCATGGTTAATTGAGAGAACCTTGCGCAAAACCCTGGCCACTTTGTCTTGGATTTGCCAGAGGCTTTTAGTCATTTTGCCTAGGGGGCATCGGGTTCTGTGCAGGAAACTGAGCTTACTAGCCAGGAAATGTATTCTTCAGTGCTGGATGGTACCAGACCCTCCGGCGTTTTGGCATTGGCGGAACCAGTTGCATCAGTTGGCCATCTGGGAGGCGAGAGATGCCAGAAGGGCTAGGAAGCGAAAGATGTTGTTCTTGAATATCTGGGAGCCATATCTGCAAGCCTTGCAGACAAGGAATTAATTGAAGACATCGAAGCCATCACTCTGCGTGGAGACACTGTACTGTTAGGGGACTTCAACATGCCAGATATAAACTGGAACAAACTTTCAGCTACGTCCAGCAGCAGCAAAAGGCTACTAACCTCTATACGGGGAGCACGACTCAAACAAATGGTATTGGAGCCCACCAGGGATCAGGCGATTCTGGACCTGATACTCACCAATGGAGATAGCGTCACAGAGGTTTCGGTAGGTGAGGCGTTGGCCTCCAGCGACCACAACATGGTGTGGTTTCACCTCAGGAAGGGATCCATGAAGTCGAATACGTCAATGAAGGTCCTTAACTTTAAGGGCACTGACTTCGAGAGCATGGGAGATTTTGTCTCTGAGGCGCTGCAAAACCAAGACACAACAGATGATGTGGGGGGGTAATGTGGTCAGTTCTGAAATCTACCCTACAGGAAGCAACCAACCTCTTTATAAGAACTGTGATTAAACGGCGGAGAAATAACAAACCCCAATGGTTCTCTGCGGAGATCTCGGAACTCATAAAACAGAAGAAAAGAGCATTTGTATCCTACAAACAATCACAACAACAAGAAGCCAAAGAAGCTTATCTAGAGAAATCTAGAACTATTAAAACAGCAGTCAGAAACGCCAAACTCTGGATGGAAGAAAATTTAGCTAGGAATATTAAAAAAGGGGATAAATCTTTCTTCAGGTATGTTAGTGATAGAAAGAGGAATACAGACGGGATAGTGCGGCTGAGGAAACCCGACGGCAACTTTGCAGAATTGGACTCCGATAAAGCTGAACTACTGAACAAATACTTCTGCTCAGTCTTTACCTGTGAAGCACCGGGATCCGGTCCACAGCTACAAACATGGGAGAGCTCAGAAGAACCGTTCAGGAATTTTGAATTTTCAGCCAGCAGCATCTACCAAGAATTGTCAAGGCTCAAAGTGAATAAAGCAATGGGACCGGATAAATTACACCCCAGAGTGCTTAGGGAATTGAGAGATGTCCTGACAGAGCCATTAACTGCACTCTTCAATCTTTCTCTAAGCACGGGAAAAGTTCCATTAGACTGGAAAACAGCTAACGTCATTCCGCTCCACAAAAAGGGATGCAGGTTAGAGACTGCAAATTACAGACCAGTAAGTCTCACGTCAATAGTGTGTAAACTTATGGAAACATTGATTAAACACAAATTAGATACGGTTCTGGATGATGAGAGACTGAGGGATCCCCACCAGCATGGATTTACAGGGGGAGATCCTGCCAATCCAACCTGATCAGCTTCTTTGACTGGGTAACAAAACAACTAGACAAGGGAGAGTCCCTAGATGTAGTGTATCTGGACTTCAGTAAGGCTTTTGATAGTGTCCCACACCGTAGACTTTTGAACAAGATGAGTTCGTTGGGGCTAGGAGAAATATTAACTGCATGGGTTAAAGACTGGCTCAGTGGCAGACATCAAAGGGTGGTGGTAAACGGTACTCCCTCTGAAAAGTCAGAAGTGCACAGTAGAGTACCACAAGGCTCGGTCCTGGGTTCAATCCTATTTAATATCTTCATACGAGATCTGTCTCAGGGACTTCGGGGTAAAATTGCATTATTTGCTGATGATGCTAAATTATGCAACATAGTGGGGGGCGGAGGTACTGTGCCTGACACTATGACACAAGACATACTTTTACTGGAGCATTGATCTACTATTTGGCAGCTGAATTTTAATCCAAACAAAACTGAGAGAAAAAATCAAGAGCAAAAGAGGATTCAACAATAACTAATATAACATTCAATTTATGATGTCCCATCATCCCACTTCTATCAATTTCTTGGACATCCAGTTGCATTATCTTAATGGACAGTTTGATACTTCCATCTTCCATAAGCCCACCGATACTAACACTGTGTTGCATTACCGTAGTTATCACCCTCCTAGACCTTTACATGACAGTATACCCGTGGGCCAGAAGCTGAGACTTAAGCGTTTATGTTCATCTGACAGCGACTTTAAAATTCAAAGCCAGCTGATGTCACGTAGATTCAGACAACGTGGCTATCCCACTGGAGTGATAAGACGAACTGTCAAATGCGCTTCTCATGCTGAACGTCAGTGGTTATTTCATTCTAAATCTTCAAGTGATACATCGGAGCATAGGATCACTTGCATTTTACCTTTTTCTCCTTTGTCCGCCCAAGTACAGAACATCATTGGCCATCATTGGCATTTATTGAGTTATCACTCTGAATTTAGTAATAGACCCAGATTTGCTTTTGAACGGGGCAAACATTTGGGGGAACGCTTAAAACATCTTGGCTCTGCTGTTGACTCTATTAGCAATGAATTTGGTCATACCCCTTGCAATCATTGCAGGTATTGCCAATATTCAATGAGCACTGATAGGGTTTTGATTCCTAATGTTAATATATAGTTTATTTTACAGCAAAGAACGGACTGCAATTCCACTCAAGTTGTATATGGCATTTTTTGCCCATGCCAGAAGCTCTACATTGGTCAAACTAAAAGAGCGATCAAAGCCCGCATTGCCGAACATCTTAGCTATATTAGAACCCTCAAAAACGAGGCCCCGTTGGTGGATCATTGGGTACAATGCCATCATGATTTATCTGATTTGCGGTTTTGTGTGTTTAAACAATTTGCAGTTAATTCCAGGGGGGGGGAGGATATTTCCCATTTACTTACTTACCAGGAGCAACGTTTAATTTTTGCTTGGCAGACTGTCATACCTAATGGTTTAAACAGAGAGATTGAGTGGCTGGTTCTTCATTAAAGTTTGATGGCCTCTTATTATATTTTGTTTGATTTAATCAGTAGGTGTTTGTACGCTATTCTGCTGCATTAAAGTTATTCCATGATTTGCTCTTTAATGCTCCGCCCTCCCTCTGTTGTCATCACGTTTGCATGACGTTTTCCCAGTCAAGCTGTGCCTCTGGAATTTCTGGCACTCAGTCATGGATAGGATAAGTGGGCTTAGGTGGGGGAGGGGGTGGTGCGGCATCTTCAGAGCTTATAAGAGTCCAGGGCTTCGGAGTGCCTTTCCGCCCTCATTAATCTCACTCTCCCTATATAGAGTAAGATGGGGGGAGTTTGGTTGATGTTACTCTTCTTTTGTTCATGCTTATTAAATTATTGTATAGGATGCATCATTGTTTGTACTATGCACCTTTGGGGTGCCATGGCATTGATTTTGCTGTTGTTTGCATCAATAAAATTGTTTGAACCTAAAAGCTAGAGAGAGGCTGAAATTCTTGACTCCTTTAATTCCTTTCCTAGAAGGGAGGGAAAGTTAAAAATCATTGAGTGCCTCACGCATATGAAAATCTATAAACATTCCATAGAAGAGGAACAAAAGGAATAAAAATACCATATAAAATTGTAAAAATAACGCATATACATTTAAACTTGATTCTGAGATAAACCGGGAGCCAATGAAGATTCAAAAGCAAAGGAGTCATGTGGTCGAATTTGCTTTTTCCATAAATCAGCTTCGCAGTGGTATTCTGAATCAATTGTATTCTTTGGAGGCAGATCTTTGTGATGCCAAGATAGATAGCATTAGAGTAATCTAGCTGAGATAGTATAATTGATTGGAAGATGATTGAACTAAAAGAAAAAAAATAATTGATTGGACCAAGACAGAAAAATGATGTTGATGGAAAAGAGATCTAACCTTCCTCAGCATTCATAAACTGAAATAACATTTCTTAACCAGAGAATTTATTTGATCCTTAAAGATAAGGGAAGAGTCAAAGTATTCCCAAAATTTTGGAGGAGAACTCAATTTGTAGGGAGACTCAAAAATCCAGAAGTACAGTGGAAGGGAGATAGTCCAGTTTTGGGCCTAACAACAAAAGTTTAGTTTTGGCTGCATTTAACTTCATCTGGACAGACATAGCCCAAGTTTGAAGTTTGGAAATACAGTTGTTTATTTTAAAAGTTAAATTGTTATAACAAGGGAGTGGATTAAAATGTTCAGGGACGCAGGCTTTAACAATTTTGCTCGAGCTTTAATCATGCGCAATTGATAGAAGCAGTGTTGGACCACAGTACTAATATGTAAGTGTTAAGTAAGTTTACAATCAAATGTGAGTCCCAATAACTTTAAAGAAGGTACCACTTTGATAGGTAGATTTTTGAGTTTGGGAGGGGTTTGAAGAGAAAGGCCAACTTTGAATGGAAAAATCATTAATTTTGACTTATTTACATTCAAGGAGAGCATATGTGTGTCAAGCCAAGAGTTAATCTTTTCTAGTTTTTGATTAATGAGAGTAATTTCATTCAAGTTGTTTAAGTCTATTGGATGAACTAGTTGGACATCGTCCGTGTAGGCAAATGTTGTAAAACCAATAGATTGGCCTAGAGTTAAGACAGGGACTAAGAAAACATTAAAAAGTAAAGGGGTTAGAATTGAGCCTTGTAGAATACCGTATTCAGTTGTTATAGAGTCTGAAGATGTTGAATTGAAAACAACCTTGGAGATCCGATCAGTAAAAAAGATTAAAACCAGTCAAGAACTTGGTCTGTGATACCAATGTCATACAATTGCGACAAAAGAAGTTTATGATATATGGTATCAAAGGCTGATGAAAGATCTCATGAAATGAGTAATACGGACTGATGATGGTCTAGGTCAGGGGTAGGCAATTCCGGTCCTTGAGAGCTGGAGCCAGGTCAGGTTTTCAGGATATCCACAATGAATATGTATGAGATGGATTTGCATGCACTGCCTCCTTGAGATGCAAATCTATCTCATGCATATTTATTGTGGATATCCTGAAAACCTGACCTGGCTCTGGTTCTCGAGGACCGGAATTGCCTACCCCTGGTCTAGGTGATAAGAGGATTTTAGTGGTTAACCTGATTAGTGAAAGTTCAGTGGAATGGTGTTGAAATCCAGTCTGGTTTGGATGTAAATCCTTTGTTTGTTCAATGAAATCTGAAATTTGTCGAAAGACAATTTTCTCAGTAAGTTTAGTCAAAAAAGGAATATTTGCGATTGGATGATAATTAGAGACGTCGAATGAACTGATTTTACGGTCTTTAAGTATTGGGTAAATAATTGATTCTTTCCACCTTTTAGGAACTATTCCTATGGCCAAGCAGATATGGACCAAATTTAAAATATCTGGGCTGAAAAATGAGAAAAAGCGTTTCAGTATAGATGGTGGAAGGATTTCAGAATTGGAACCTTTTGGGTTTAGTGAATTCAAAGTTTTCTGAAGATCTTGGAGAGTGGGTAGAGTAAATCTTGAACATTTTGAAAGCGGAAGAAACGTGGGTGAGGATAAATTTACTAAGGGGTCCTTTTATCAAGCTACGGTAGGGGTTTAACGCGCGTAATATCGCGCGTTAAACCTCCTGCCGTGCTAGCTGCTAACACCTGCATTGGTGGGGTAGGGTGGAGAGTACCATTGGGACAGGTGTTCTATTCAGAATCCAGGCCTAAGTGTCCGGTGGTCATATCCACAACTGCCTTCAGCTCTCACCTCCTCCAGCACTGGACACAACCACCATCTTACACCAAGCAGTCACCGTCAGGAGAGGTGCCAAATTTTGTGAGAGTTTACGATATTACGTACACACGCACAAGCTGCACTGCCTCCTGGAACTTTGCCTGCCTCACTGCTGTAACCTCAAACAAGTGCTTTCCTGTGTCTGTATGCGATTGTCCTCTCTACTCCACCTCATAATTGCATACAGACACAGGAAAGCGCTTGCGTGAGTTTACAGCAGTGAGGCAGGCAACGTTCCAGAACAATGGTAACATATGAGGGCCTCAAAATAGTACCTGGCGGGCTGTATGTGGCCCCCGGGCCGCGGGTTTGAGACCACTGCTCTATTCTGTGTCCCAAGTTCATGCTCCCTCCTTCTCTCCTTCCATCCTTTGTCCGAAGTTTGTGCTCCCTCCCTTCCTTCTGTGTCCCAATTCGACCCTGCTTCTCTTCCTGTGCCAATGCACCCCTCTTCCCCTTCTGCCAGATTATATATTAATAATTCATTCTCAGTGTGTTTTAGTCTGAAGAGTGTAGTTAGACAAGGATGTCCCCTATCCCCTTTGCTTTTTGATATTGTTTTGGAACCCTTGTTGGCTATTCAGCAGGCAAAGGAGACATAGGGAATTCAATATGCAGGTCGAGATTATAAAGTTTCGGCTTATGCAGATGATATTTTGCTTCATTTGTAAAATCCTGAATCAACTATTCCTTATTTACTGGAATTGATTAATCGTTTTGGAAAATTTTCTGGATATAAGATAAATTGGAGTAAATCAGAGGTTCTTCCATTGAATGTACACTGTGTAAAAGGACTATTTGATCCATTCCTTTGGAAGGAAGAGGGAATAAAATATTTGGGTATAATGATTCAAAGAACATTAGAAGACACAATGACAGTAAATGAAAAATCTTTATTGTTGAAAGTCAAAGCATTGGAACCCATTACATCTTTCTTGGTGGGGGAGAGTCCAAACTATCAAAATGATGATCTTGCCTGTAGTTTGTTACCAAATGAGTATGTTACCAGTTTATTTTCAGAGTTCTTTTTATAAAAAACTAAATGGGATTCTTACAAAATTTCTTTGGCTGGGTAAAACTGCTAGAATAGCCTTAGTATCTTTGCAAAAATCACAATCGGCGGGAGGGGTAAATTTTCCAAACTTCTACAGGTATCACCAAGCCTTTATTTTGTGTCAGGGTATGTATTGGATCCTTCCTGAACTCATGGAGAATCTGCCGGATTGGCTGGTATTGGAAAGTTGTCCTATGGCCTCATTACGTCTTAGCCACATTTTGAGTATCAAGCTTCCTCGAATTTATGTCAAATATATTTTTATTGAGCAGCAAATAAACAACAGTCAGAAGCGAGTACAAAGCAGCAAAACAGCTCAACATTTCACAGAATACCTAGAAGAACCCAACCCACAATCCAGCAACCCCCCCCACCCCGCCCCGCTCTCACTGATGCCAAACAAAGGATAGGAGACAGGGAAAAAAAATGGATTAACAGTTCAAAATGTGACTACGGGCCACGGGAGACAATGTGGTCCAAAAGGGCTCCCATATGCGCTGGAAGGTACGTCCTGGCAAGGAAGAAATGTCATGGACTCCCCTCCATTCCCAAGAAAGTAATGTTATCATGTGGCTACGCCAGAGGGAATAGTCCGGTGCATCTGCCTCCATCCACTTGAGCAAAATGCATTTGACAGCAGTTACGGCAGTCCAGTGAAGAAATGCAGCGGCCCCGGGGCGCCGGGGGTGAAAATGCAAAGAAGCACCAAATAACACCAAGGCAGATCTTTGAATAGTAATGTTCCAGGTTGTGGTTACAAAAAGAAAAACAGCGTCCCAAAAGGCCTGTATGGACGAACAAGACCAAAACATGTGGCCGAGACCTGCATCTGGAGCACCACAGCGCCGACAGTCCGCAGTCGAGCAGATCCCTGCCAGGAAAGCGCGCCGAGGAGAGACATACAGGCGGAGAGTCAATTTGTAGTGCTGTTCCCACAAAAGTGCATTTTTTTGCTATACAATGGTAACTTTTTGATGGCATTCAAAAGTACATCATCAGAGAAGTCCATGTTCAAATCCCCCACCCAGGCATCCCGCAATCGAAGACAATAGATGCGTGCTCGACAAGGAGGAAATGTAGTGCCGAATCTGAAGGTATGCATAGACATCTGTACGAGGAAGAACAAATTCTTCACAGAGCAGGTCAAAGGGTTTTACCCGACCTTCATCATCAACCAGGTGAAACAAGAAACGAATCCCCTTTGCTTCCCAGCGCACAAAACTAGCATTGTCTACCCCAGGGGGAAAACAGGCATTATAGCGTATTGGTAAAAAGGGGGAGACAGTAGGACTGAGGGAATGAAACCTACAAACCCAGTGCCAGGCCCGGCGAAGGGGGCAATGTAACAACGCACTAGGTGTAGAGTCCCATTTGGAAAGCAAAGAAGAGTGAAGAAACGCACTAAAGTGGGTAGAGGTAAAGCAAGAAAGTTCTAAGGAATTGTTAGTAAACGTAGAGGTGCCACTGAAGAGATCATTAATGTGGCGCATGCCACAAGCAATCGTTAAGAAACGAATATTTAACATCCCTAAACCACCCTTATACCAAGGAGTTGCCGCCCTCCGATATGGAAGGCGAGCACGCCTTCCCAGCCATAGGAACCGCTGCACCAGACGCTCAATACGCTTTTCATCGCGCGGGGATAGATAAAGGGGGAGAACCTGGAAGACATAGAGCCACTGCGGAACTACAAGCATGTTATAAAGACTCACCCGGCCAAACAAAGATAGAGGAAGACCCTGCCACAACTGCAATCACGACCCAAAGGTAGAAAACAAAGAACCAATATTTAAGGAGTAAAGGCGGGCGAGATCCATGGGAATATGGACTCCCAAATACCGGAGCTCAGACTCCGCCCACCACAGAGGGAAAATACCCGGCCAAGAAGTACGAACTGCTGGACAAGAAGGCAAAGCTAGAGATTTGTCCAGATTCAGGGAAAGTCCAGAGTGAAAACCGAATTTGGAAATAAGGTCCAACGCGATGGGCAGAGAAACCTCAGGACTGGTCAGGATTAAAAACATATCATCCGCAAAGGCCAGCGTTTTCAAGGACTCACCCGCAACCCGAAGGCCCCGCACCTCAGCGGTGTGACGTAAAGTACACAGCAAGGGTTCCAAAAACAACAGAAAAAGTAAAGGAGATAGAGGGCAGCCCTGTTGAGTACCCCGGAAGATAAGAAAGGAATCTGTACGAATACCATTAACCAGGAGAGACGCCCCAGGATTAGAATATAGGGAACGAAGTGCACTAAGTTAAACCCCCCCCAACCCCACGTGTTCAAGTGTAGGAAACAGGAAGGACCAGTTAACACTGTTGAAGGCTTTAGAGGCATCCAGACTAACAAACAACGAGTCTAGTTTCATTTCCTGGCAATAAGCCAGAGCAAAAAGAACCTTGCGCACATTACGAACCGAGTGTCTGCCTCTAACAAATCCAACCTGGTCCTCATGAATAACAGAAGGGAGAAAAGGAGCAAGACGGTTGGCCAAGATGCGAGAAAACAATTTTAAATCAATATTAAGTAAAGAGATCGGGCGATAAGATCCCGGGTCATCTGCCGCCTTACCCGGCTTCAATAACAAGGTAACCAAGGCCTCATTGGCATACCTAGGAAAGGAGCCCCGTTCAATAGCCATGGTGTAATAATCAAGTAAGGGCCCACAAACGTGGTGCGAGAGGATACGATAAAATTCGCCAGAAAACCCGTCCGGGCCCAAAGCCCGACCCGACCGGAGGGATTTGATAGCAACCTGCAATTCCAATGCCTGAAGAGGGTCATTAAGACGAGTCGCCACATCCGGAGCCAAATGCGGCATAAGAACATAAGAAGTTGCCTCCGCTGAGTCAGACCAGAGGTCCATCTCGCCCAGCGGTCCGCTCCCGCGGCGGCCCATTGCCTGAGCAGTGGTCCTAGACTATTTTTCTAATCTAGCTCTACTCCTATCCCTATCCTTAATTCTTATCTGTACCCCTCAATTCCCTTGTTCTCTAGGAACCTATCCAAACCTTCTTTGAAGCCATGTAACTTGTTCTGGCCTATCACAGCTTCTGGAAGTGCGTTCCACATATCCACCACCCTCTGGGTGAAAAAGTACTTCCTAGCGTTTGTTCTAAACCTGTCCCCTTTCAATTTCTCTGAGTGCCCCCTTGTACTTGTGCTTCCCCATAATCTGAAAAATCTGTCCCTGTCCACTTTTTCTATGCCCTTCAGGATCTTGAAGGTTTCTATCATATCTCCTCTAAGTCTCCGCTTCTCAAGGGAGAATAGCCCCAGCTTTTTTAGCCTGTCAGTATATGAGAGGTTTTCCATACCCTTTATCAGTTTAGTTGCTCTTCTCTGGACTCCCTCGAGTACTGCCATGTCTTTCTTGAGGTGCGGTGACCAATACTGGACACAGTACTCCAGATGTGGGCGCACCATTGCGCGATAAAGTGGCAGGATGACTTCCTTTGTCCTGGCCGTGATGCCCTTCTTAATGATTCCAAGCATTTTGTTTGCTTTCCTTGAGGCTGTGGCGCATTGTGCCAATGCCTTCAGTGTTGTATCCACCATTACTCCCAGGTCTCTTTCAAGGTTACTTACCCCCAGCAGTGATCCCCCCATTTTGTAGCTGAACATCGGGTTCTTTTTTCCTACATGCATGACCTTACACTTCCCTATGTTAAAACTCATTTGCCACTTATTGGCCCACTCTTCCAGTGTCGTCAGATCCTTTTGGAGATTTTCACAGTCTTCCGTTGTTTCAACCCTGCTGTATAGTTTGGTGTCGTCTGCAAATTTAATGACCTCGCATTTTGTTCCCGCCTCCAGGTCATTTATAAATATATTGAAAAGGAGCGGTCCCAACACCGGCCCCTGCGGCACCCCGCTCGTGACCCATTTCCAATCTGAATAGTGACCCTTCACTCCAACCCTCTGTTTTCTGCCTGCCAGCCAGTTTTTGATCCATCAGTGGACCTCCCCTTGTACCCCGTGGTTCCATAGTTTTTTAAGCAGTCTTTCATGTGGTACCTTGTCGAAGGCCTTTTGGAAGTCAAGGTAAATGATATCTATGGATTCCCCTTTATCCACCTGTCTGTTCACCCCTTCAAAGAAGTGTAATAGGTTAGTGAGGCATGACCTACCCTTGCAGAAGCCATGCTGACTTGATTTAAGCTGTCCATTGGCTTCGATGTGTTCACAGATGCTGTCCTTGATCAGCGCTTCCATCATCTTTCCCAGGACCGAGGTCAAGCTCACCGGCCTGTAGTTTCCCGGGTCGCCCCTCGAACCCTTCTTGAAGATTGGCGTGACATTTGCTATTTTCCAGTCCTCTGGGATCTCTCCAGTTTTTAAGGATAGGTTGCATATTTGTCGAAGTGGCTCTGCTATTTCGTTCCTCAGTTCCTTGAGTACCCTTGGGAGCATGCCGGAGGAGTGCAAATAGTCAGAAATGAGGTCCCCCGAGATCTCGAGTGCAGCATAAAGCTGAGAAAAGAAATCAAGAAGCGCCTCCGCCACCAGTGACGTTGTGGTGACCCGACCCCCTCCAGGCATCCTAAGCGTGAGAATCGGCCGGCGGCCCAGCCGAGTATCCACTAGTCGGGCCAGGAGTCGCCCCGGTTTTATGCCAATCTATGAAATCGATGCCTGTGGAAGGCCGCCCATCTCATGGAATGGGAGTGGAGCAACGAGTTGAGAGATGCCTGAGTAGAGAGATAGTGTTCCAGAGTAGTGGGAAAGGGAGCAGCCTGAAAGGCACGTTTAGCCGAGCCAAGATCACGTTGAAGGGCTATAATACTACGGTGAATACGTTTGTGTCTCGCACTGAGGAAGGAGATAATATGACCACGAAGCACGGTCTTGGCTGCTTCCCAAAACAAAATGGGATCATCCTGATGTTGTGAATTATGGTGGAGATAATCATCCCATTGAGCCTCTAAAAAGGTTCGAAACTCCATGTCATCAGCCAAATAGAAGGGAAATCGCCAAGAAGGAGAACGAACATAGGTTGGATCAAGAGCAATATCAATCCAAATGGGAGCATGATCGGATACCGCCAAAGGGCCAATCTCCGCAGACGAAACAGAGGGGAACATACCCACCGACACAAAAATATAATCAAAGTATTATGAGCTCTAGAAAGGTGAGTATAGTTCTGGACCTCAGGGTGCAAGAGGCGCCAGGGATCCACAACGGAGAGAGTGTCGCAAAATTCAGCAAGAAGGCTTCCCCGCATCCCAATAGCAGAAGGGGAAGTCCACGATTTATCCAGAGCAGGATCACTAACCAAATTAAAGTCACCCACCAAGAGCAGGGGATCACCAGAATACCGGGAATGAAGAGCAACCAGGTCACACAAAAATGCCGATTCCGATGAGTTAGGTCCATAAACCACCAATAACAGATAACTCCGGTCCCCCAACGAGATACGCAAAAGTATATGACGCCCCGCCGGAGATTTATCCAGGACCTGCACTCCGATAGGGGAAGATTTGCGAAGCAACACCACCACACCCCTATGGCGCCCAGGTGAAGACGCAAAATAAACCTCCCCCACCCAAGAGCGCCGTAACTTAAGATGTTCCTCATCAGTGAGCCGAGTTTCCTGGAGACAGGTAATGTCAGCGTGATGACGCTGGAGCGCAGCCAAAATTTTTCTTCTTCAAATTTATAAGGACAACATTATTCTTCATTCCACCTGGAAGACATTAAAATTTATTGATGCCTTAACTTCGGTTTCAATACAACAATCTAAGTGTCAATCCCTATGGTTAAACTCCAAGATACAAATCGGCGAGTGTAAAATCCTCTGAAAGCATTGGTTGCGGGCAGGCATATGTACTTTAGAAGATGTAATTTCAAATGGGAAAATGGTAAATTTATTACAATTGCAACAATCATTTGACATATCAAAGTCTCAAGGATTTAAATGGTTGCAGTTGAAACTGGCCATTCAGAAAGGGTTCCCTGATTAACGCAACTTTAAAAATCAGTATAGCTTGCCAGGCCTATGCTTCCAGACAGATTTTCAAGGGCATCAAGCAGCTAAGTGGTATAAAATAATATCTGAGTATTTAGCTAAAAAAACCTAAAACAAGCTTAAAAGATATTTGGAGCATTGAAGTAAAGCAGCATATTTCTGCTACTCAATGGCCATGGATTTGGACTTGGAGGATGAGATGTACAGCGTCAGCATCTATGAGACAAACTTGGTTCTTTTTGTTATATAGAATTTTTTGGACCTCTGTTCATTTACAAAAGTTGAATAGTTGAAGGTCTAATAGATGCTGGCACTGTCATCTTGGCTGGCACTGTCATCTTGAAGTAGGGACACTAGATCACTTGTTTTATTGTCCCTTAATACTCAATTTTTGGAAGTCTATTTGGGGTAAAATTAATAGGATCTTGGAGGCTTCTATTCCACTGTCGTATGACATTGTTTTATTTGGGACTTTATTGCGACCTAAAAGTCCAGTTGATACAAGGAAAATCAGGCTTCTTATTATTATGCAGTTGATAACAAGAAATTGGAAGAACTGGGACAGATTGAACTTCAACTTTTGGTGGGATACTTTGTCAGTATTATAGATATGAAAGAATGAATTCTGAACAGCTGGGACTTAATAAAAAATTTAAAGCAACATTGGGTCCATTAGCGGAATTTGTCAAAACTGATTAATCAAATAAGTTTTTATTTCCTAATTGATTTTCACAGACACACATCCAGGGAGGGTGGGAGGGAAGGGGGGGGTAAATGTATCTTGTAGTTTATTTATTTGGATATAAGTGCTGTTTACTGTACTAATTGATTGTATATTCTTTGCACTTTATGTTGGATTTGAAAATTAATAAAGATTTACAAAAAAAAATTCTTAGACAAAAATAAACAAAATATAAAAATTCACAGGTAGAAAAAGCAGCTCAATCACTTTTTAGCATAAACTTTCAAATTACTGGTATATGTGATCGATGAGCCGTCCTAAAATCAAATATTGTGTTACAGAAACAGTAAAATATCGATACGTCATGGTAGCGTTATTGACAAAAATGATATAAACACAAAATGACGCATAACTTAAAACAGGATGTGATGGACGAAAACTGTTTTCAGATTAGAGTCAGCATGTGGCTCTTGTTAAGGTACAGGTGACAGAACTCCAGTAGCAAAATGCTTGTTGACCAGTGTTATTTTTGATCTCGCAGACCAGTTTATATTTTTTTCCATATTAGTTATACGATTCATTATTATCTTTTTTTGCCATCACAAATTATTCTATACTAGTCTTCAAGCCCGTTACATTAACGGGTGCTAGAATATATGTATGTCTGTCTTTCATTCTTTCTTTCTCTCTCTCTCCACTTGGCCGCTTTCTGTCTCTCTCTTTCCTCAGCTGTCAACCATCACCCCTTGCATGTTCCACCTGTCCAGCAGTAGGCCTTCTCCCTTCTTTTTACCTCCCCCTGTCCAGCAGCACTCCTTACCTGCTCCCCCTGTCCAGCAGCACTTCTTCCCTGCTCCCCCTGTCCAGCAGCACTTCTTACCTGCTCCTCTTCCCTGCTCCCCTGTTCCTCTTCCCTGCTCTCCCTGTCAAGCAGCACTCCTCCTTTTCTCCCCTGACCCTCTTCCCTGCTCCCCCTGTCCAGAAGCACTCCTTACCTGCTCCTATCAGCATTCCCTCCACCTCCATTTCCTTGTGCATCAGCATTTCCCCCCTCCCTACTTCCCTGTGCAGCATTTTCCTCCCTCCCCACTTCCCTGTACAGCAGCTGCAGCAGCATTTCTTCCCCTGTCCATTTTCCTGTGAGAGCCAGGTGAGAGCTGCTATCTTCAGCTGTTTTTTTTTTTTTTTTTTGTAGTTGAAAGCCGCCGCTGCAATTAGGGTTCGCCGGCCGCCAGCGCTCAGCTGCACCCTGAGAGCCGGGTGAAAGCGGCGACCTGCAGTTGTGTATTTATTTATTTTTTTTTAGTTGAAAGCCGACGCCGCAGCTCCTCTATCGATCGTGGTGCAGAGCGGGAGGCGGGGCCTCAGCACCGGCCGGGCGTCTCGCGGCACCGGCCCTCAGGAGCTCGAGGTCGGCGGCGGACATGCGTGGCGTGCCATAGTGCAAGAGGAACAGAGATCGTTGGCGGCGCGAGGTGGAAAGCAGGTGACGTAAAACTCGCGCATGCGCACTCGTGTTTCCGCGACGGGATCAGGGAACACGATTTTTGACTGCGCATGCGCGGCCTATCATTTTATTATATTAGATGTTTTAGACCAATTCACATGTTCTATGTATCAGTTATACTCTTTTTACCAGTCCACACATACTTAGATACACAGATAAGTACATATTCTTTTCAGATAGTTTTACTTATTACCTTCCTATTTGTGTACACTTACACAAAAACATACCGGTACATATTTTCCTTTTTTTTACTCACACAAATGAATTTTCCACAGACTTTAACCACACACACAGAAACACATGCTTCGATTAGCTAATTTTCAATATAGTTTATTCATAGCTTCATCTATTAAAATTTCTACTTTCTATGAGAGTTTTTTTCTTTCCCCCCTTGAAACAATCTACACATACGCCGACGATATCCTTGTCCTTCTTGAAACAGACCAGAACCTCACCAACCTCCACGATAACATAACATCCTGCATAATGAGACTCCACTCCTGGTCCCTCTCGGTACAGATGAAACTAAATGAATCAAAAACAAAATTACTCTGGATCGGCCCAAAGTTAGAACACCTGCCCACCCTCTTCGCACTGCCCTCAGGTACTGCCTTACACCTTGAGTTCTCAAGCAAGGTCCTTGGCATCATTATCGATTCCTCTCTCTCTCTCAACGACCACCTCAACTCCTTGACAAAATCATGCTTTTTCAGCCTCCACATGCTAAGGAAAGCAAGACACTTCTTCCGCCAAAAACATTTTGCCATCCTTGTCCAATCCATCATCCTCTCCAAACTTGACTATTGTAATGCCATTTACCTATGCTTAACAAAAAAAGCCTCCAAAGACTTCAGCTTATTCAGAACACGGCAGCCAAGCTGATTTTTGCAAAACATAAATCATACCACATCTCCCCACTCCTGGCCAATCTTCATTGGCTCCCAGTGATTTCCAGAGTCCAATTCAAATGCTCTTGCCTGGCTTTTAAGATTATTCACGGCATCCTTCCTTCCCTAATCCCACTTTCTTTCAACTCCTCGTGCCCTGACTCCACCAGGACCGCCCATAAATTAAAACTATCCTTCCCCTCCCTACATGGCATTCTCCACGCAGGTAAACTGGGAAAATCACTTCTTTTCAAAATCACAGGTCTCTGGAATGACCTTACTATCCCGCTGCGGAACCTGAGCTCCCTCCATTTATTCCGCAAGCAACTAAAAACCTGGCTCTTCTCTAACATGTAATTTCTTTTCCCTTACTTTTCCACTCGATTTATAAACTTATGTAAACCTTTTCCTACCCTTTCTCATTTTTAAGTTCTTGTAAACCGTGCCGAGCTCTACTTCTGTGGAGATGATGCGGTATATAAACTTAAGGTTTAGTTTAGTTTAGTTTAGGTGTATCGTTCACTCCAATTCATACACCAATTATTGTGTTTCCATCTAACCTATGCCTGACATCTATAATAATACAAAAATTGTGTCAAATACAATAACTGTGTCAAACACAAGGCCGAATCCGGCCTGCCTGGCCATTTTATGCGGCCCAGGGTGACACTGCACCTGACACTACACTCTCCAGGAACCTCCTTGAGCCCCAACTCTTCCACCCACCACCTCTCGCCACTGAAATTTAAAATCTTCAGGCAGCTGACCCAAAGCCAGTCTCCCACTCTTGGCCTGCCCTGGAAGTGTTCTTTCTGCCTCCATGGGAAGAGGATGTGCTGCAGATAGAACACTTCCGGGACAGGCTGAGAGCGGGAAGCTGGCTTTGCATCGGCTGCCTGAAGATTTTAATTTTCAGGGGCGGAAAGGTGGTAAGTGGGGGAGTCAGGAACTGGGGATTGTCATACCTTAGGATCCAGCTGAGAGAGAGGAGGACTGGGGTTGGTAATGAGGGAAGGACATGTTCCATGGGCTGTGGGAGGAGGGGGATTGGGAAATCAAGAAGGACAGATGCTGCACAGGCTGGGAGGGAGTTGGGGAGGGGGCTGGGAAGGACAGAGACTGCACAGGCTGCAGGTTAGGAAGGGAGGGAAAGAGAGATGCTGCCTATGGGTAACGGAAGAGAAAAAGAAAATTCTTGGACATAGGTGTATGAAGTGGGAGGGAAAGAAAAATGGTATACATGGGGAAGAGGGAGAATTGTTGGACATGATAGTGGTGGAGAGGAGGGAGGGAAAATGTTACACTGGGAGGTAGGAAAGATTACTCAAAGAAGGGAGAGATGTCAGATTCCGGAGAAGGGTGATAGAAGGAGGGAAGAGAGAGATGTCAGACCACTGGAATGGGAAGGAGAGAGAGATGCCAGACCACGGAATGGAAGGGAAGGAGGGGAGAGAGATTTTCCAGACTGCAGGAAGGAGAGGGGAGAAGAGAGATGTTGGACCACAGGAAGAGGGAAGGAAGGAGAGATGCAGACCACGGAAGGGAAGGAGGGGAGAGAAATATGCCAGACTGCAGGAAGAAGAGATGCCAGACCGCAGAGAAAAGGAGAGAGATGTTAGACTTCGGGAAGAGGGAAGGGAAGGAAAGAGAGATACCAGACCATGGGAGAGGAGAGAGATTCCAGGCTATGGGAAGGAGAGGAGAAAAATGCCAGAACATATGAGAGGGGATGGGGGAAGACAGAGTTGTCTGACCATGGGAGAGGGATGAGATGGTGCACATGGATGGAGGGGAAAGGGAGACAGGGATGAGATAGTGCACAGCAATGGGTGCAGCAGGGAAGAGATAAAAAGAAATGCTTCTTATGGATAGATGGGAATAGGGGAGAAGAAAGAGGAGGAGATGGTACACATAGATAGATGGGAAGGGAGGACATGGAAAACTAGATAGATTTTGAGAAGAAAGCAGAAAAATGGAAGAAAGTTGAATGTTAAAAGTTAATGCTAAAGATGTATGGCAGAAAGTGGAGAGAAAAACAGCAAATGGATAAGGTGGCGCTGGATACACAGTTAAGAGCACAGACAGAAGGAAATGCAGCCAGAGACTGGGAAAAGATGGTTTGAAAAACAAAATCACCAGACAAGAAAGGTAGGGGACATGATTTTATTTTCAATTTAGTGATTGAATCGTGTCAGTTTTGAGAATTTACTCCTGCTGTCTATATTTTCACTGTACAGGAAGAAATGCATTTGTTTCTATTTCTCTGAGGTTGTACTGCATGCAGTCTTGCATCTTAGGGTTTTGTTTGTATATATTAGTACTTTTAGTTTATGGTCCCATATTTGCATAGGGGTTATCTGTGTTCTGGTAGGAATGAATATTGAGAAGCATACAGTATGCTTTGTGTAGTTTAATTTTGTAGTTTACCTTTATGTGTTGTTAATAAGATTATATTGTGTGTATATATGAAAAATGAATGGAAAAATGGTATTACAATTAACACTATTATGGGAGTGGGGTCTTCGCCCCCCCCAAACATAAAAGTGTTCCACTGCCTCTGCCTAGAATGAATATTTGAATGAAGTTGGAATTAATTATGGTAACATCTATGAGGTGAAAATAAGCCAGGTGAATCGCTGGAATGGTGTCTCAGGGTGAGGAAGGACCTATACTTAAAAAGATCTATGTATTCTTGTTAGGATGTTTCTTATCTTATTTTTACCTCTGTCTTTATTTTACTTCTCTACCATTTACTAATTGTTTTTCAGGTGCTTTAGTTAGATTGTGAGCCTTCGGGACAATAAGGGTATTTCTAAGTACCTATCTTTACTTATCTTATTTTTATTGTATCCTTAATGTATATTTTCTGTAAACCGCTTCGAACCTAACGGATTAGCGGTATATAAGAAATAAAATTACATTACATTACTTCTGCTAAGACTAGTATCTTAATAAAAAAAGTTCAGCCTGGGACTTAGCCTGTGTTTTAAATTTCAGCCCCTTATGTGATTGAGCTTGACACCCCTGCCCTAAAGAATTTGCTGCACATTATATTTGCCATCGTGGACACATAATTTTACATTCAAGACTCTATGAGGCTAGCTTTTATCTTCAAGCAGTTGTGCCATCCAGCTATTTAATCAGACATAAATCTTTTGTCTCTGCTCAATTTAACTACTTTGATCATACACATTTATTTATTTATTTAAAAATTTATATACCCTATAAAACTATGCAGTTTCCATATCACATACATAAAATCTTGTTTCCCTACGATTATCACATATAACATAGACATGTCTAAACATCATCATTAATTGTCCCTGTTTTAAACAGGGATAGAGCACAAATTCAATCAATTCAGAAATACAAGCAAGTTTTAAATCATACATTGCTGTCAAAAAAAAATTCTAAAAGGCAATTATCAACTGAAATATACCTTAGCATAAGAAGGCATTGGCAAATAATTGAGTTTTCAGCATGTCTGATGTATAATCGCAACAATCTTAAACTGCACTCTTTGTTGCATAGGTAACCTGTGTTGTTTCTTCAACACAAGTGTTATATAGTTACTCCTAGGAACCCCTGTGATTAATCTTGCAGCACAGTTGATAAGCATTTGCAAAGCCCTCAACTTCCCTTTCACAACTAAGTACAATCAAACCTCGGTTTATGAGTGCACCGGTTTGCGATTGCGAGTGTTTTGCAAGACGAGCAAAACATTTGCAAAATCGGCACCTCAGAAACCGAGTTTGACTCTGTTTACGAGCGCCACCCCCCACGATCTGGCATCCCCCCCAGCGATCCGGCATCCCCCCCGCTCACGTCCGTCCCCCCGCGATCCTACATCCCCCCCGAGCACTGCAACGACATCGCTTACCCCGATTGGGCACCAGCACCAATGCATAGGAGGTGCCGGTGCCCGAAGATCCTCCCTCTTCTGGCCTGGGCTGGGCTGGGCGGTGCGACGGGGATCCTCCCTCTTCCCTGTGCTGGACTGGACTAGGCTTTGAGCATTTGTGCATGCTCAAAGCCTTCTGGTCTCGCTCTCTCCGAGATTCTTCAGAATCTCGGAGAGAGCGAGAGAGAGAGCGCGAGACCAGAAGGCTTTGAGCATGCGCAAATGCTCAAAGCCCAGTCCAGCCATCACAGGGAAGAGGGAGGATCTCCGTCGCACCGCCCAGCCCAGCCCAGGCCAGAAAAGGGAGGATCTTCGGGCACCGGCACCTCCTGTGCATTGGTGCTGGTGCCGGTGCCCAATCGGGGTAAGCGATGTCGTAGCGGTACTCGGGGGGGGATGTAGGATCGCGGGCGAGGGGGGGCGACGAGCGGGGGGGGGGGGGAGGATGCTGGTTCGCAGGGGGGATGCCGGATCGCGGGGGGGTATGGAGATGATATACAACTACTACATCCAATTAATACTAAAAATCCGAATGAAATAGTAATAATAAACGACAAACTGGATCAAATTCAATATTGGCTTGAAAGTAATAAATTATCCTTAAACATTCAGAAAACTAACACTATGTTCTTTCCATGGAAAGAATACGAAACACTTTCCTCTCCTATTTCTATTAAGGGTATTCCTTTGCAAATGGCCAAAAACATTAGGATTTTAGGAGTAATATTTGACAACAAATTATCTTTTCACGATCATATAAGCCAAGTGGTCAAGTCAACTTTTTACAGACTCCGTCAGATTCGATCTATATCAAAATTTTTATGTACACAATCTCTGAATATCCTACTTCATTCTCTTGTAATTTCTAAACTTGATTATTGTAATTCCCTATTCATTGGTTTGCCACAAAAAGAGCTTAGACGATTACAGATAATACAGAACGCCTCCATTAAAATTATATATAATGCTAAAAAATTTGATCATGTGTCACCATTACTCAAGAAAGCACATTGGCTTCCGGTCGCACACTGTATCATATACAAACAATGCATACTTACACATAAAACTTTAGAATTTAAAACTCCTGCCTTTATCTATAGAGTATTAATACCGTATACTTCCTCTAGATCTCTCAGATCACAGGATCAACATCTCTTAGCTATCCCCTCATTGAAAGTCATTAACACAAGACGTACCACAATCTTTTCTATAACAGCCCCTCAGTCCTGGAATAACCTTCCACTTTACTTAAGACAAGAAAAAAATTTAGGAAAATTTAAAGCTCATCTTAAAAGTTTTTTATTTACAGATGCATTTAATGATTAAGTCTGTTAATGACTAAACCTCTCTGCCTTGTCAATTTAATTCTCTGAATTTATTGTTTACCTTTCCCCTCCTAATATATTTCCCTTGAATTTTTGAACATAATAACTGTATAATTAAATAACTTACCTTATGTTTTATTATTGTCAGTTAAATCCCATTTAAGTTTTAATTTTTCTTTTTTGTTTTTATTGTAAATGATATATTAATTAATTTTTGAACAATTTGTACATCGCCTAGAAATGTGAATAGGCGATAAATCAAGACATTTAATAAACTTGGAAACTTGGAAAACTTGGAGCAGCGTCGGTGGCCTCAACGGGGAGGATCTGGAGCAGTGCCGGTAGCCGCGGGAGGGGGGAGGAGGTGGAACGAATCTAAGCGAGTTTCCCTTACTTCCTATGGGGAAACTCGTTTTGATATATGAGCAATTTGGTTTACGAGCATACTTCTGGAACGAATTATGCTCGTAAACCAAGGTTCCACTGTATAGTGAATTACAATAATTCACCCTACTCAGGATCAATGTCTGAACTACAGTACGGAAATCATATGCTGGTAATATTGGCTTCAGTCTATAAAGCATTTGAAGTTGCATGTATCCAACATGATTATTTTTAAAATTTGGTTTTCCATTGTCAAACAACTATCTAAGCACTCTCCCAGGACAGTCATCTGTTTTTATTGGCAGTTTTCCCCTATAACAACCACATTTTCCAACTCAAAATTATCTCTTTGGCCTTTCACCATCATTACCTCCATTTTGTTAACATTTAATTTCAAATCATGTTTACTCATCCAACTTCCGATCATTTCCATATACTTTTGCAAGCAAAGATCTATATTAAGGATGTCTTATCGAGAAGAACAGAATATCATCGGCAGCCTACTTGAACAACTGCCTAATCCAAACTACCACAACCAGACACAGGAGAACCCAGACACCATTCACATACCCTCCAATCAGAAACATCAAACGGAAAAAACTGCATGATAGCCTTCTAGCCACACAGGCAGCAAAACTAGACCCCTAGACTACTAATCGTGACCCCAGACTACAAAACTTTCAGAAAAGAAATAAAACCTTGCTATTCAAGAAATCCATGAAGACTAACACCGAATGAAACATTTAAATTCTCTGAAGCAACCCGGTCTACTCTGTAACACCTCTGGACATGTCCAGAAATCCTCTTCTGTAATCCGCCTTGAACCGCAAGGTAATGGCGGAATAAAAATCACTAATGTAATATAATATATTCTGTATTGCACACCCATCTCTTTAAACTTCTACAAATTCCTTTATTTTCTGGTTCATAACACACACATACATGTGTCACACACTCAGGTCTGTTTGTTAATTTATTCACAACAGTATTTAATTAAAAATAAAATCATCTTTATTCAGTTTCATCACAAAACCATAGCCAACAGAGCCTCAGTGCAAGAACGTACAAAGAGAATAATGAACTACAAAAGCAGGTAATGTACAAGCCAAAAGCAAACTAGAGTAGCAGAAACTGACTGTCGAATAGAAAGTCCAAACAGACCCCCAACCCCCCTCCCCCCTCCCTCCCAATCTTGCCAGGGGAGCACACCCTACAAAAAGCTGCCTTACAAACATGCACAGTAAACCGGCACCCATCACCTCATATGTTTAAGAGGCGACTGCCTGCCACTGGAGTTAGAGTAATCCAGAAACGTTCCCAAATTTTGGTAAAATGGCGTCCTCATGGGGAATCAATATCTGTGAAGAAGTGGTGCTCCATTGAAGCCTGCAGAATTATCTGGGAACACCACTGAGCAACGGAGGGAGGCAGCACGGACAACCAACACTGAAGAATACATCTTTTGCCCATCAAAGTCACCCGGTGGAGAAAGTCTTGTAAACCCCCCAGACGAGGGAGAACAATATTATAACAGCCAAAGAGCAGGCGAGGCAAAGAGCGCCAAATATAATGCCAATAGGTAGACACTGCAGTAATAATAGCCTGCCAAAAAGAAAGTATCTGAGAACAGTCCCAAAACATATGTCCCAAAGAGGCAGCAGGTTGAGTACATTTAGGACAAGCGTCATAGTCTCCAAAAGTAGCCAGAAAAGCCCTGCGGGGAGAAATATATATGTGAAACAAAGACCAAGTGTCATTCATACAAAGAAGCATTCATAAATTGAACTCTGGTCACCCCTAGACAAGCCTTAAATTGGTCTACATTCAAGGTGCATGAGAGAACTCTAGCCTATTTAGTGACATAAAGTTCCCATGGCATCTCTGGCAGTTTAAAAGGAATTTATGATAGAATTTAAAGGGGACCAATAAATGCACATCTAGCCAATAATAATAACAGTTTATATACCGCAGTACCGTGAAGTTCTATGCGGTTTACAAAAGGTTTGAAGAAGGATACAAATTGATTGAACTTAAAAGAGGTGAAAGATAGTGGTTAATAGGTCAAGAGAACCGTTATTGAGGAGAAAGAGATGTATGGGTCAGCTGTCTAGATACTTCAGGAACAGATATGTTTTTAGGCGCTTCCTGAATTCCTCATAAGTAGCGAGCGAAAGCAATTGTTCTAGATCTTTACCCCATAATGCTGCCTAATGTGAGAGAAGGTGATCATGGTGTTTTTTCAGTTTACATCCTCTAACTGGGGGGGGGGGGGGGGAAACGAAGTTCGAATGTGAGCTTCTCTTGTGTCTGTTGGCTGAGAAGTAGAAAAGGTCAGTTATGTATTTAGGGGCTAGTCCGTATAGTACTTTAAAGCAGAGGCAGGCGAACTTAAACTTTACGCGTGCTTCCATCGGTAGCCAGTGCAACTGTTGGTAGTAAGGTGTCAAGTGATCAAATTTCTTTAGCCCAAAGATTAGTCTGACCGCTGCATTGTGCATCAATTGTAAACGTCGCATATTCTTTTGGGAAATTGCTAAATAAGCGATGTTACAGTAATCAAGTTGACTTAGTATGAGGGATTGTACCAGGATTCTGAATGCTGACGTATCAAAATGATTTAATGGATCTAAGTTTCCAGAGAATGAAAAAACCCTTTCTGATTAAGCAGTCCACCTGGTCTTTCATGGTTAGGCATTGATCCAGGGTTACGCCCAGTATCTTCATGGAAGACTGAATAGGGTAACTAAGTTTATTGATGCATAGTGGTGTTTTGGTGTCAAGCGGATGTGGCGAAGCAATGAAAAATTTCATTTTTTCTGAATTAAGTTTGAGCTTGAAGTCAGTCATCCATTGCTTCATTAAATTTATAGCTTCAGATGCCTTGGGAATAGTTTCCGAGATAGAGTTAGCAAATGGGATGATAATAGTAAAGTCATCTGCATAACTGAATAATTTTATCCCTAGCTGGGTTAATTGCATGCCCAGTGAGGACATGTAGACATTGAAAAGCAATGGGGATAGCGGTGACCCTTGCGGCACACCGAATGGATTGCTCCAAGTATTGGCGAGATCAGAATTGAAACGTACCTGATAGGTACGGGACATAAGGAAGCCACGAAACCAGTTCAACATCTCATCCCAGATACCAAGAGTGTCTAGGCATTGTAGCATTTTCCCATGGTCTACTAGATCAAAGGCAGAGCTCATATTAAATTGTATGATCAGGGCATTGAGGCTTTTGCTAAACAATAGACGCAGATTATCTAAGATAGCCGCAATTACTGTCTCTGTACTGAATAAGGGTCTAAAACCGGATTGGGTTTCATGTAGGAGAGAGAACTGATTAAGATATTCCATCAATTGGGTGTATACCAATCCTTCCATGATTTTTACAATAAATGGAATGGATACTACTGGTCTATAGTTGGTTACTATAGCTGATGATTCTTTACTATTTTTTAGGATTGGAGTTATTATTATGTGACCGTTATTAGTGAGGAACTACCCATTTTTTAGGTTATGGGCTAAGTAGTGCAGCAACGATAGTTTAAATTCTAATAGTGCCGCTTTCATAATTTCCGGGGGACATGAGTCCAGAACGCAATATGATTTAGACTATTTGTTATATAGTTTGGTATAGTTATTCCATTCTAAGTCTTGAAAGGAACTCCAGATCATATCTGCTGGTATTTCATTTCCTTGTATGTTAGCTATTTGATGATCGCTAGGGTCATTTGTTGAACAGTTGTTTCTTAGATTTTTAATTTTTTGAATCAAAATGTAGTGCTAAATCATTCGCAGAGGGTAACTTAATGTTGTGTACGGGTAGAGTGTAGCGAGTGGTGTCAAATAAATTCGTGATCAAGTTAAACAGCTCTTTTGTATTGATTCCTTGTGAACCATTGCAAGATGAGTTGATTTTAGTGGAGTAGAATGCTTTACGTTTGTCTTTTATCAGTTGTTTGTAGATTTTTATGTTAGCTCTCCATTTATTGCGGTCTACCAATTCTCCTGTTTTTTTCCAAATTCTTTCCAGTCATCTAGCTAGTTGTTTCGTTTTTAGAAGTTCGGTGTCAAACCATTTGTTATATTTATTTGCACTACTTTTGCTATTACGTTTAGGGGCAATTTTATCTAAAATGGATGTGCTGGTTGTCGTCCAGTGATCTCAGAAATCGACTCCTTCATCTATCTCTGCTTGCAGTTCATATTGTGATCAATATTCTTCTGGATTAATATAACCTCTTGTTTGGTGTTCTCTTATCATCGGACGTGTTTTAGATTTTCGATGAAACCAGATTAACTTGAAATAATAAGTAAAATGGTCAGACCAGATATCGTGTCACCAGGTGCCTTCAGGTAGAGAGATGACAGGGTCTAGGATTTCCTTTGTGGACAAGGCTACCACGTCTAATTGATGGCCTTTTTCATGTGTTTGTGTGGGTACAGGGAGGTTGTAGTTGAGTAGGGATAGAAAGTTTTTAAACTCTTTCGTGTCTGTATTGTCTTCTTCATCTAGGTGTATGTTTATGTCTCCTGCGATGATGATATAGGAAGGACCAATTGAATTATGTAGGACAAATTCACAGAAGTCCTCTGGCTTTTGGCCAGCTTTTTGGTGGGCATAGAATAGTATGCAAGATAGGGATTCTTCTAGTTGATTGTTACTGATTTTACAGGCTAAAATTTCTAGTTGGTTGGTCACTTTGGAATGCAATAATTCAAACTCAAGTCCTTCTTTAAGAATAATTGCTAATCCTCCTCCTTTTTTTCCCTCGCGGTTTAGCGTAAGGATTTTCAAATTATCTGGTAGGAGATCAATTATTATTGGATCATCTTCAGACAATAGCCATGTTTCGGTTAGAAAAAGGCAGGCTATTTGCTTGCTGATGATCCAGTCTTTAATTAGGAAAGGCTTATTCCTGACAGATCTAGTATTAAGATATGTACAGGGAATAGATGCGGATGTGATAGGTTTGGTAGAGGTAGTGGTTCTGATAGGTTTTACTTCCCTTATTTTTTTTTTTTTAATGGGTTCGTTGATGTCTTCTTTTATTTGAGATAACATTAATGTGATATATCTTCTTGTGGGTTAATGATGTGAATGATTGATAGATCAGGGAAGTGGATTGATTGTAATTGTGGGTAGAGTGAGTTAACATCTTTGATGTTACCGCTTATCAGATAGATCAATAAGATCAGAAGGAGATTCATGTTTGCAGGGTAGTGTGTTTGTTCCTGTCACAAGAACTGTATTAGTTTCCCTAAAATTCTCGATTTATACTTTGTATGGTTGTTAGGCGGATTGATATAATTCTTAAGATGACCAAAGTGGATATAGTTCTTAAGATGCAGTTAGAAGTTGGTAGTGGTGGTTGAGTTGGGGGAGTTCGCTATCGCAACTTGAGACATACATACGTCTAATACATGTGTTCAACAGTCATTCCTGCTTCTAATATGTGGGTCTAATGTATGTGTCTAGAGTATGCATCTAATCCATGTGCCTAATCCATGCATTCAATGACTGCGTTTGATGTAAACAAGCACGTGTGTCCTATGTATCTGGGGCATGCGTTTAGCAATCACATATGTATCTAATACAAGCATCGAATAATTACACGTGCATTTAAAAATTACACATGCATCTAATAACAAGCATCTAATAATTACACATGCATCTAATAATTATACATGCATCTAACAATTACACATGTCTCTGACGGTTACGCATGCCTCTGACAACTTCACCTGCCTCTGGTAATTACGCAAGCCTCTGACAGTTGTACATGCCTCTAACACAGGGGTGTCCAATGTCGGTCCTCGAGGGCCGCAATCTAGTCGGGTTTTCAGGATTTCCCCAATGAATATGCATGAGATATATTTGCATGCACTGCTTTCATTATATGCTAATAGATCTCATACATATTCATTGGGGAAATCCTGAAAACCCGACTGGATTGCGGCCCTCGAGGACCGACATTGGACACCCCTGCTCTAACAGTTACACATGCCTCTAATAGTTAAACATGCCTCTAGAAATTACACATGCATCTAAAAATCTGGCACTTACAGCGTGGACATCAAAGTTTGGCAGAAATCTTAATGGATAAACCTTAGTAAAAACCTTAGCTGGCTGTCGGTATTGGTGGTAGTAGGTAGGAGGGCGGTAGCAGGTGGTCAGCTCTAGCTACTATGGGGCTAGGGTTCAAGGGTCGCTTCTAGGGAGCGGAGCATGCTCACATGCCCGACCTAGTAAGGAGGGAGGTGGCTTGGGAGCCCTGAAGTCGTTGGACTCGACGTGGGACGCTGGAAATGGTGGGGGTCAGGTGGGAGCACCGACTGCCCTGCAGAGGATCTGGGAGGAGTATGAAATCCGTGAGGCTCTTCGTTCACGTCGTCTTGATGTGTGCCGGGTCCAACCTATGAGCTCGCTTTACAGAGGACACTTCACATAGGCGCGCACTAAGGCACACACGCCTTTGCCGTGCGCCTTAGCCGCATGCCGAACAGCTGTGCGTGTTGGCGCTGCCGTTTAAATCTTTATCCCCGCTGGCTCAGGGGAGGGGCGGAGCGGTGCTCACACGCCTCGTTGGAGCAGGCTCCCGAAGTAGCTGTTCGACCCGCTGCTGTTTAAATCTTTATCCCCGCTGGCTCAGGGGAGGGGCGGAACGGTGCTCGCACGCCTCATTGGAGCGGGCTCCCGAAGTCTCATTAAGAAGATCTTGTACGGACCACAACAGTGATTCAGGAGGAAGGGATGTCACATAATGAGATAACTGCAAATAACCCAAAATATCACATGCCACCAGTCCATATTTCTGACACAGGACAGAAAAGGGTTGGAGACGGCCCTGGTCCATCAAAAACTAAGACAGATAAACTATCCCCCTCCTCTCTCTCTCCCAGTGCAGAAAAGTCCAGTCAGTAGAACCCGGTAAGAAACCGGAATTCCCCCGCAAGGGCAGCAGAGGCAAAGAGGTGGAAGTATACCCCACCAATTTGCCTACCTGATGAAAAACTTTGTAGAGGGGAACATAAAATAAATAGGAGGGGTCTGATTCCAACACCACCGAGAGGGAAAGCAGATGCAGAAACAAGCTAAAGTACAAAGGAACAGCCAAGGTGGTTTCTAGTGCAACAACTGAAAAATGGGCCGTACCGCGATACCAATCACTAATGTCACACATTCCACAAGCCCATGAGAAGCAGTCCACACTCAATAACCCCAAATCCCCTCTTGGGTTTAGGAAGAAAAAGCAGATGCAATGGTAAATGCATTTGCTTCCCTCGCCACAAAAACCGTGTTAGTAATTTATGCAGGGTTTGAAGATGTGCAGGCAAAAGGAGAAGTGGAAGTGTCTGTAGGGTATATAGCTACAGTATAATCTCGTTATACCGGACTCACTTTTAATGGAACCTCGCCTATAGCAGACGAAGTCCGCTGGTCCCGGCCGAGTGCCATAATAAACATACACCTATAAGCTCCCCAGAATTTCAAGCCTCTTTCTCTTTCGGATCTACTCAAAAGTCATCCAATCAATTAATATCTCCAACTACCCAACTGAGAATATCCCACCATTTATTTTCAAAATTTTTTTTCTCTTTTTGGTCCCTTCATCCTTTAAATGATAGCCAAGAGCCTTTCAACCAATGTAGTCCCAAAAATCTGGAAATCTGCCCTAGTCTTCCCCAAAATAATAAACCAAAACTCAGATGAAACACAATGCTCCAACTACCCATTGCTAACCTACCTCTCGCTGCCAAACTCACCGAAAAAATTGTGTTCAACCAGCTCTCTGATTTCTTTGAGAAAACTAATACCCTTCACCCAAATCAAACGGGATTTCATCTAAATCACTCTACAGAACTATCTCTTCTCAGTCTCACCACTACCATTTTCTATTTTCATGACCACCGCAAATCCGTTCTTCTAATATCCCTAGACTTATCAGCAGCATTCGACACCATAGACCATAACCTCCTCCTAATCTGCCTCAAAAACTGTGGAATCACAAGTTCAGCCCTCCACTGTTCACCTCCTATTTCAAAGATCATAATTTCAAAGTCCTCTCCAAAGGAACTTCCTTTTCACCAATCACCCAATCTTACAGTGTTCCTCAAGGCTCTATCCTCTCTCCCCTTCTATTCAACATCTTCCTAGCCCCTCTACTGACTCTGGCACAATCAACTGGATTCACTACTTTCACATACGTGGACGACATCCAACTCCTACATCCTATCAACCCTGCAAATTCCATCGATATCCAAAAAATCAACTCTAAACTTGACTAAATTAGCGATTGGCTCCGATAGCTAAATCCTGGGCCTTCTATTTCTGGTCAAAACTAATGAAACCCTAAAAAGAAAATATGCATTGAATTTTGTCTGATTCAAATAGAACCGAAAATAAAACTGCTAAGAGTCATTCTACGTAAAGACCTTACATATCACGATCAAATCAGCTCTCTGACCAAAATATGCTTTTATAAACTTCGTCTCATCCGCTCCATAACTTCAGTTCTCGAAACCGCCTCCATCAAAACCCTAATTCACTCAATCATTTCTCACCTTGATTACTGCAACTCCTTATATCATGGAATCACACAAAAAAAATACATCGTTTACAGCTCATCTAAAACACTGCCATCAAACTTATCTATAAAGCCAGGAAATACAACCACGCCACTCCACTTCTCCAAGAAGCATATTAGCTATCAGTCTCATATTGTACTACATACAAAATTCTTTTGCTCATCTTCAAAATAAAACTTACCTGCTCTACAGCTTTTCTCGACAAATACATCATCCTCTAATCCTCAAATAGGGCCCTTAGAGCCGCAGATCAAAACTTACTGACCGTTCCTCCAATCAAAGAGCTCTATTACACCAGAAACACAATCTTCTCTGCCATAGTCCCGGCACTCTGGAATGCTGTGCCATCTCATCTCTGCCACAAAAATTCTCTCAACAAATTCAAAACGAATCTCAAAACCTTTTTGTTTCAAGATGCATACCAATGCACAAGATAAAATCCTGTGTCCAACTTCAGCATTCTTTTTATGAGAACCGCTTCTATGAAGCGAACCCCTATTCCCTGCTATCTCTTCCCCTCCCCTCATACCTCCCCCCTTACTTTTATTTTTCTGATGTAATTATTTATCTTCCCCTCCCTAAAACTCCTTTCACATCCATGTATGTTAATGTCCTCGTCGCAATTTTGCCATTACCCCACCTTTCTTTTAATTTTATATTTTTAGCATTGTAAACCAACCAGATACATGTTGATGATCGGTATAACAAACTATAAATAAACTTGGAAACTTGGTCCTCAGTTCTTGCATTCACCTCACATAACTGTCTGGAATCTTTTTCCAGATGGGATGGGCACTTTGGCTAGTTGGAATTACAAATTGTACCGTATTTTTTGCTCCATAAGATGCACTTTTCCACCCCTCAAAAGGGGGTGGAAATGTAAGTGCGTCTTATGTAGCGAAGATACAAATTAAGCCCGCTGCCACCACAACTTTTAACCCCCCCTGCTGCCGCTGCATCTTTTAAACACCCCGCCACATTTTTAAAAACCCCACCACTGCTGCATCTTTAAAGCCCGCCCACCCGCTTGCTGCATCATACCTGGTGGTCCAGTGTATTTCTGGCCTGCAGTGCACAGGCCAGAAGTGCAGGGATCAGGAGCAAGCCCTCCGCACTCCCGCCTGGGCCCGCGCCAATCTCATAATGGCTGCAGTCAGCTCTTGTGGGACTCGCAAGAACTGACTGCAGTCATTTGGAGATTGGCGCGGACCCAGGCAGGATCATGGAGGGCTTGCTCCTGATCTCTGCGCTTCTGACCTGTGTGCCTGCTGGCTGGGAAAAATGAGAGCCATCTAAGGAGGGAGGCATTTAAAAAGGTACTGAAGGGATATGATTAAAGGTATGGGGTGTGACAAATGGACGTCTTTCCCAAGGTTTGCCACAGGGAAAGGAAGAAAAGTATACAAACCCCAGTGCAGAAGGGCTGACCAGTTCAGTGCCCAGGACAATAAATTAGCTGACTACCCGGTGAGTGACAATAAAGAAATGGAAATAGAACAGGAAGGCTTAGACTTACCTGAAGCAATCCCAAAGCCAGGCAGGAAGAATCTGCCTTGCTATTGTCCAATGCCTGTAAGGCAGAAAGCTCACAAGCAATGTCACCTCAGAGAAACGGCATGGGCTGAGGAAGGAATTCCCTTCCCCCATCCAAAGCCAAGGGGAAGTGGTTCTTTCCCTCAGCTTAAAGCCAGGCTCATCAGAGAGCAAAGGGAGGAAGGAGGAAGAACAGAACGAGGCTCGGCAGTAGAGCAGAGGCAGGACGGGGCTGAGCTTGCCTCAGACCCTGCAGAGTAGTTCCTCAGCACTGACTGGGAAATGACTGAGGAACAAGCTGGTAATTTGGCTACAGAATTCCTTCCCCCAGAGCCAATGATGTTGGAGGAAAGTAGGGCTATGCAGGAAAGCTGGCCAGAGGAAATGGAGAGCTGAACACCCTGGGAAAAGGTCTGTGAAAAGGGTTTTCTTTCTGGCTGTATTTCTCTGTTTGCTCTTTGAGCTAATGACTGTGGGAGTTACCAGGGAAATAATCCTGTATTGCAGTTTCACATGCTGGTGTGCTGGAATTTGTAAAGTCTACAGTAATCTCCTCTTCAGGATATTTTCACAGCTGAACCAAACGCCAGACTGTAATTCTGGCCAGTTTAAACCCCAGAGTTTCCTGGTTTCAGGACTCCGTGCAAATGCCCAGCTGTGCAGTGATTGCCATAGCAACTAACTAACTCAATTAGCCTGCATGCCTTGTAGGGAAAAGGAGATTAACCCTCTCAGGGCCCAGCTGGAGAGAGTGAGTGCCCTGTAGGAAAACACAGAATGTCTCTCAGGCATGAATAGGAATGTCTCCTCTGTAGCTCTACAGTGAAAAGTTATTTTGCCAACTGTTTCACCTCCAAGCCTCATGAAGTGCTAAATGACTGTATGTGGTTTACCAAGCAAACTCAGAGCTGATGACTGAGTGGTAATGAGTGAAAATGAACTTTTTCTTTTGCTTTTATATGATGTTCATGCTATCCGGAAAACCTGGAGTGGCACAGTGATTCTACGGCCGGTGGCCGAATAAAAGTTTATGTTTTGCACCAAGACCATTCTGACAAGAGGGGTTTTTTCTTCAAAGTCCTTGGGAATAAGCTTAGTTAGGCGTTTGCCTAGTGGTGGCCAACTTGAAAGGAGACCCTAATTCTAAAGGGACCACGCCAGTAACAAACATCGTGTCACTACCCGACGGCTCTGGGTGTTCGCAGAGAGCACGGGTGTGACAGGGGGGATGATTTAAAAAGGTACTGGGGTGGTACGTGGGGGATGATTTAAGTTACTGGGGGGCACATGAGGGATGATTTAAGGTACTGAGGGCACGTGGTGGTATGGGGATGATTTAAGGTAATGGGGGCATGTGGTTGTATGGGGGATGATTTAAGGTACTGGGGGTTCATGGGGGTATGGGGGATGATTTTAGGTACTGGGGGGCACATGGTTGTTTGGGGGGATAATTTAAGTACTGGGGGGCACATGGGGGGATGATTTAAGGACATGGGGAATGATTTAAGGTACTGGAGGCATGTGGGGGTATGGGGGATGATTTATGGTACTGGGAGGCACATGCTTTTATGGGGGGATAATTTATGGTACTGGGGGATGATTTAAGGTACTAGGGGGGTACGTGAGGGGTATGGAGCCTGCCACTAGGCCCTGTCTTGGCCTACCACTAAACCCTGTCTTGGCCTACCACTAAACCACCAGAGAGGGGGGACAGTGCAGAGCCTGGCAGGGAGAACTTGGGTCAGAATTTTTTTTTTCTTGTTTTCCTCTAAAAGAGTTGCCTGAGTAAGACCAGGGCTTCAGTGTCTCTCTCTCTTATATTTTTAAGTTTTTAGTTCTATTTAGTTTTATTTTGTTGGTTTCTACTTTATTTCTACCTTATTCATAGTTTTACAGGGTTCTGTACTTTTTTCTTTTAATTTTCACTCGGGCGAGTCAGAAAACATCTTAGAAAGGAGGAGTTTGATAGTTATAGACTCACAGCATAACTGTCTACTAACCTAAAGGCCTGGAATGGTTCATTTTCAGCAGAGGCCCTTCCTACTTGCGTTTGGTGACTGGAGATCGCTGTGGGGAGATCAGTGCTGGAGGCGGGGCCAATGGAGGCATAGTGGATCGCTGTTGGTCGTTGCTTAGGATGGGGCGGCATCTGCTCTCTCATTGGGGAGGAGCTGGTGATGTCTCCAGATCCGCGGAGTGGGACCGTGCCGTGGACTCCTCCTCCCAGTTGTCCGATGGAGGCATTCTTCGGGAGCTGCCCATGAGCATCCGCTGCCCACCGAGAGTAGTACAGCCCGGCGCTGGATTGTTCTATCTCTATGCATCTTCTGCCTGGAAGCAATGAGTTGGGGCTGCAGCAGCTGGCAAGCCCGAGCTGATATCTGTCCCGTCTGGACTTTTGCTGAGGCAACAGAGCTGCTTCAGGAAATTGGACTTCTGCCAGACTTATTTGATTTTGTTTTTCAATTTTTTCTTCCAGTATATGAATTATTTTAAATTTATTATTTTAAATGAATTATTTTAAATTTATTCCATTGTTTTTACCCCTATTTTTTATTTTATTAACTGAATTCTATTGTTTAATGGTTCCTCCCTTCTATTCCTTTTTACATATTCCTTTAATTCATTTAGATGTCATTTACATAAATGGTGCTCCTATCTATGAAATATTCTACATACTTCTCTCCTCTCCACTACTTCCTGCCCTCCCTAGTCCTCCCTACCTTCTTCTAACTCCTTCCTCTGTAATGTCGCCTAGAGCTTGTATAGGTATGTGTGACACATAAATGGAATAAATAAATAAATCTAGGGTTCGTTTTATGGTCAGGTGAGTCTTATGGTGTGAAAAATACAGTATTTTCCTAGAAGGCCAACACTCCCACCATCCCATTCTGGTTAACTTGGAGGTCACCTTCATGTAAGAATATGCCTGGGATAAAGCACAGTTACTTACCGTAACAGGTGATATGCAGGGACAGTAGGCAGATATTCTCGCAACCCAACCAACTCCCTTGGTTGGCTTCTTACTGGTTTACTGAACCGAGGGACTGAGCGCCTACATCAGGCGGTAAGACTTGCGCATGCGCGGTGCAGGCTATCGTGAACTTTCTAATTTTATTAAAATGGTGATGCACTTTTAAAGTGTCCGTACCAGGGCTCCATGGATGACGTCACCCACATGTGAAAATATCTGCCTGCTGTCCCTGGATAACATCTGTTACAGTAAGTAACTGTGTTTTTTTGCAAAAGTTCATAAACATAATTAAATTTATCTTGTCCCACTGTAATGCCATGCATCGGTAATAGTTCCAATAATTCCTCAAAAATATTGAAATTCATGTCGCAAGCGCAAAGAAACACAGCTAATTGAGCTCTCGTCACAGGCAATGGAAAAAGCTTCAAAACAAGATGATTTTGCTTTTACTTTCACAGCAAAAATACTCCATTTCCAATTTTCTTGGAAATTTTGATGTTCATCAGCAATTTTTCATTTAGCTTTACTACCACTTGGTTTTGATAGACATACTGAATACAAAGAACTGAAATAAATAAGTAATCGTTAACACAAAAAATAGAACATTTTAATAAAAATCAAAGGGCTCTTTTTACAAAAGTTCGCTAGCGGTTTTAGCACGCGCTTAGTGCACGCTAAAATGCCTTGTGCGCTAGCCGCTACCACCGCCTCTTGAGCAGGTGGTAGTTTATCAGGTAGCGCGTGCTAATCCGGTGTGTGCACTAAAAACGCTAGAGCACCTTTGTAAAAGGAGCCCAATATCTTTTCTTAAATATTAACTTACCAGATACAGAATAATTGCACAAATTAATGTGTAGTGTAAGTAAACCTATACTTGCATTTTTATTGTACTCTGAAGGCGAAATATTTCCTGTTAGGCGCACCAAGCAAGTCAATACAAGACTAATGGCGTGTTAGGTATTATTATCATCTGATTCACTGCTAGTGTTAGTGAGGGGAAATGGTGCGTTATGACTAGAGGCGTGAACTTGTATCGTTTTTGACTGGCTTAGATAGACGACTGCTTGGCATGATGGATTGCAGGAGAAATTTCACGGCTCTAGTTATCGTCCAATATATTTTATTGAGCAGTAAGAAAACAACAATCCAAAACAAGGCAAAGAGCAATAAGACAGCTCAAAATTTTCACACCAGAAACCAACAATCCCACCCCACCAACCTTCCCCAAGACCCATCCCGCCCCCCACCCACTCTCACTGATGCAAAATAAAAAAACAAAAAAAACAAAAACCTATAAAGGGGCTAGCAGTTCAAAATGTGGCTACGGGCCACTGGAGACAACGTGGTCCAGAAAGGCTCCCAACTGCGTTGGAAGGCTCGTCCGGGCAAAGAAGAGATGTCTTGAACTCCTCTCCGTTCCCAGGAAAGCAACGTTATCATGTGACAACGCCAAAGGGAATAATCAGGCGCCTCCGCTTCCATCCACTTGAGCAAAATGCATTTAATAGCAATCACTGCCGTCCAACGCAGGAAGGCGGAGGCCCCATGCCTATGAGGATGGAAGTGGAGGGAGGCTCCAAATAATACCAAGGCAGATCGCTGAACTGTAATGGTCCAAATGTCTTCAACAAAAAGAAAAACAGCATCCCAGAAGGTCTGAATGGCTGGACAAGACCACAACATATGACCAAGGCTAGCATCCGGGGCACCACAGTGTCGGTAGTCCGCTGTATGGCAGAGTCCTGCCAGGGAAGCTCTCCGAGGAGAGACGTACAAGCGAAGAGTCAATTTGTAATGTTGTTCCCAAAAAACAGCATATTTATTATACAATGGTAACTTTTTAATAGCATTCACAATTACTTCATCAGAGAATTCCACATTCAAATCTCCCACCCAAGCATCACGCAATCCGAGACAATCAAGCATAGGGGACTCGTCCTTCAGATGTCTGTGGTGAAATTTCAAGGGAACAGGTTGTTGAGAGCCTCCAACAACAATTCTCGACAAGAGGCTGAAAGCTGAGTACTTGGCAATGAGGATATGTAATGACGAATCTGGAGATAGGCATAGACATCTGCTCGAGGTAGAGTAAATTCCTCGCATAGCATAGCAAATGGTTTGATCAGCCCATCATCATCAACCAAATGAAACAAAAAAACGAATCCCCTTTGCTTCCCAATGTACAAAGCTAGCATTGTCTATGCCCGGAGGAAAACAAGCATTATAGCACAAAGGCAGAAATGGAGAGACCAAAGGACTAAGAGAGTGAAACCTGCAAACCCAGTGCCAGGTCCTACGAAGAGGAATATGCAACAACGCACTGGGCGCAGAGTCCCATTTAGAAAGCAAAGGAGAGTGAATAAACGCGCTAAAGTGAGTAGAGGTAAAGCTTGAAAGTTCCAAGGAAGTATTAGTAAACGTGGAGGTGCCGCTAAAGAGATCATTAATATGGCGCATACCACTAGCAATAGTTAAGAAATGAAGATTCAACAACCCCAAACCACCCTTATACCAAGGTAAGGCCGCCCTCTTATAGGGGAGGCGAGCACGCTTACCCAACCAAAGGAACCTTTGTACCATACGAGCAAGACGCTTCTCGTCCTGAGGGGATAGGTGCAGGGGAAGAACCTGAAAGACATACAGCCACTGTGGTACAACAAGCATATTATACAGACTCACCCGACCCAACAAAGAAAGGGGAAGCCCCCGCCACAACTGTAACCGAGTCCCAAAGCTAGAGAACAAAGAGCCAACATTTAGAGAGTAGAGGCGTGCGAGATCCAGAGGAATGCGAATGCCTAAATAGCGAAGCTCCGATTCCGCCTAGCGCAAAGGAAAGGAACCCTGCCAAGAAGCACGAACCGCCGGACTAGAAGGCAGCGCCAAAGATTTATCAAGATTAAGGGAAAGGCCGGAGTGAAAACCAAATTCAGAGATAAGGTCCAACGCAAGAGGTAAATTTACCTCAGGATTGGTCAGGATCAAGAACATATCATCCGCAAAAGCCAGCGTCTTCAGAGACTCACCCGCGACCCGAAGGCCCCGCACCTCATCAAAACTACGCAAAGTACAAAGCAAAGGTTCTAAAAACAGCAGAAAAAGTAGAGGAGAGAGGGGGCAGCCCTGTCTAGTTCCTCGAAGGATAGGAAAGGAATCTGTGCGTGTACCATTGATCAAAAGAGATGCCCTCGGATTGGAATATAAAGAACGGAGTGCACTAAGATAAACCCCCCCCAACCCCACGTGTTTAAGGGTGGGAAACAAGAAGGCCCAATTGACACTGTTGAAGGCCTTAGAGGCGTCCAGGCTAACAAACAGCGAGTCAATGTTCAATTCCTAGCAATGAGCCAGTGCAAAGAGGACCTTGCGCACATTACGCACTGAGTGCCGACCTCGAACAAATCCCACTTGATCTTCATGGATCACAGAAGGAAGAAGAGGCGCAAGCCGGTTGGCCAAAAGACGAGAGAACAATTTTAAATCAACATTAAGTAAGGAGATTGGGCGATAAGGTTTCAGTAACAAGGTAACCAAGGCCTCATTGGCATAGCGTGGAAAGGAGCCCCTCGTTACCGCCGCATTGTAGTAGTCAAGTAAGGGCCCGCAGACACGATGCAAAAGAATACGATAAAACTCGCCAGAGAACCCGTCCGGAGCCCGACCCGATCCAAGAGATTTGATGGCAACCTGTAATTCCAATGCCTGGAGCGGCTCGTTAAGGCGAGTCGCTACGTCCTCAGCCAAGCGCGGCATGCCCGACGAGTGTAAATAGTCAGAAATGAGGTCCCCAGAGATCTCATCCGGGGCGGCATAAAGGTGAGTAAAAAAATCAAGAAGCGTGTCTGCCACCTGTGACGTGTGCATCACTCGACCCCCCCCCTAGGTGTCTTAAGGGTCAAGATCGGCTTACGGCCCATCCGAGCATCTACAAGATGGGCCAATAGGCGCCCCGGTCGGTTACCAAAGCGGTGAAATCGATGTTTGTGGAAGGCCACCCATTTCATCGAGCGAGAGTGGAGCAACGAGTTAAGGGTAGCCTGAGCAGACAGATAATGTTCTCGCGTAGCTGGAGAGGGAGCGGCATGAAAGGCCCGCTTAGCTGCGCCAAGGGTACGTTGTAGGGCGATAATACTACTATTGATACGGTGGTGTCTGGCGCAAAGAAAGGAAATAATGTGACCTCGGATCACGGTTTTGGCGGCTTCCCAAAACAAAACCGGATCATCGTGGTGTTGTGCATTATGGTGTAGATAGTAATCCCACTGAGTCTCCAAAAAGGTTTTAAACTCCGCATCCTGAGCCAAATAAAAGGGAAAGCGCCAAGAAGAAGAACGAACATAGGATGGATCCAGATTAATATCAATCCAAATGGGAGCATGATCGGAAACTGCCAAGGGGCCAATTTCCGCAGACGAAACTGAGGAGAACAGACCCACAGAGACAAAAATGTAATCAATACGAGACCAGGTGTTGAGGGCTCTAGAAAGATGGGTGTAGTCCCGGACCTCAGGATGCAAGAGGCGCCATGGATCCACAACAGAGATAGTGTCACAAAGATCTGCAAGAAGGCGTCCTCGGGTCCCAACAGGAGAGGGGGCAGTCCCCGATTTGTCCAATGCAGGGTCGCTAACCAAATTGAAATCACCCACCAAGAGCAAAGGATCACCAGAGTAGCGGGAGTGAAAGGTAACCAAGTCTCGTAAAAATGCCGCTTCCAACGAATTAGGGCCATATACCACCAATAACAGATAACTCCGATCTCCCAACGATATTTGTAAAAGTAAATGATGACCCTCCGGAGATTTGTCAAGGACCTGCACTCCGAGAGGTGAAGATTTCCGAAACAGTACCGCCACACCACAGTGACGTCCAGGGGAAGACGCAAAATAAACCTCCCCCACCCAAGAATGCCGCAATTTAAGATGTTCCTCAGCCGTGAGCCTAGTTTCTTGTAAGCAAGCAATATCCGCATGGTGACGGTGAAGTGCAGCCAAAATTTTAGACCTCTTAATTGGGGACGTGATGCCCCCTACATTCCAAGAAGTGAGCCGAAAGGGTAAACCTACCGCTGCCAGAAGAGAGCTAGAGGACGCCTCACCGACAAACACATCCGCCAACGGAAAACCCCAGGAGCCCAGCCTCCCCCGGGGCCATTAGAACCACAGTGCACCAAGACAGGAGACAAAAGGAAAGAATGAAGCTCCAAAAGTAGCACCCCAAACAGACAAAAAAGAAAGACTAAAGGAGAGGAAGAAGAACAATACCCTAAACTCTCCAGAAGTTGCAAACAAAGCCAGAAGAAATACAATCCCAAAACACAAAACCCTAGCATCAGTGAGAGCAACCCCCCCCTCCCGAAACCCAAGCCAACCCCACCCAATCTACCCCTCCCCAAAACCAAATCCCCATTCCCAACAAGATCACACCCCTTATCCCACCGAAGCGGGACTAAGAGAAGGAGTCACGAACTAATGGAACCTAGGCCCCAGACCTCCCCACCCCACCCATCTGCGCTACAGTTCACATGCACAACAAGTAAATCAAACATACATGCACCAACCCGATCCCTCAACTCACACAAACCCCCCCACCAGGCGACCCACTCAAAGCCATCCCAAAGAAAAAACAAAAGCAAGAGGGGGAATCATGCACACCTAACCAATCAAGCTAAATAGTCTACCACATACACACCCTGTCCAGACAGACATCCCAATCGTCAGACTGCAAACACCCCCCGACCCACTCCAAGCAGGAAGTCTGCAAGTCCTCCAGGTGCAGGCCAATGACCGGGGAGCCCAGCACCCAAATAGCCTGTCAAGTGCCCCATAATGGAGAACCCAAGGGTATAGATTCAGGGCCAAAAGAAACCCAGCACACAAGAGTCACCAGGGCTCCAAAAAAGGAACCACCAGGGCAAGCCCTGAAGGTATGCGCAAGCAGGGCCCCTAAATAGACAGCCACACCATCCACGCCAGGAAGTGAAAAGGTCAAACATTGAAGGCAGAGCCACAATCCACCAACTGAAGACAGGGGCGCTAAAGCTGAGGGACAATTTTCCAAAAAAGGGATCCCCATACAAGACACGTCCCACCCAAGGTAAAATCAGGGCGCTGAGGATGGACCCGGGTCAGCCGGCAATGCATCCAAAAAGGCCTGAGCATCCTCTGCATTGGCATAGCTCCTCCATTCAGTGCTGGTCCAGATCTTCAGGTGTGCCGGATACTGGAGCATGAAGCGCTGCTTGCGGTCAAACAAGGCCGAGCACACCCTGGAAAAGCGCCTCCGACGTTCCTGGAGAGCTGGGGAGTAATCTTGAAAAAGCCGAATCGGAGAACCCTCATAAGCCAGGGTATTGCGCCTTTGCTTGTAAGCCCTCATCAGCTCAGCCTTATGTGCAGAGTTGTGGACCTTCATAATCGTGACCCTGGCGCGCGTGTGATCCTCCTATCGCCGGCCCAACCGGTGAGCCCGATCCAATCTAATAGGCCCCATCCCTGCCTGCAAGGGAAACTCAGTATTTAGCCAGGCTTCAAGGGTAGGCAAAAGGCGAGGGTCAGGCACAGACTCTGGAAAACCGATCAGCCTGATGTTATCCCTGCGCGACTGGTTCTCCAGGTTTTCGAGTTTCTCAGCTTGACGCTGCACGAGGTCCTTGAGGGAAAGCAGATCAGCAGCAGAAGAAGTGTGTGCCTCCTCGACGAGCGCTACCCGCAACTCGAGCTCCCCCATGCGCCGCGTGGTTTCAATTAGCAGGGATTCCAGCGATGTCAGCTGCCACGACAGGCCCTCAAAGCGCGAGTCCAGCGCGCGGACCACCGATGTAGAGAGGGCTTCAATATGCGCTTCGGAGAGAGGCAGCGCGGAACCCGAGTCCGCGGTCGCCATCTTGGCGTCAGGTTTAGGAGGCCGGGATTCCCTGTCTTTGTCGTTGCGCTTGGTCCGTCCGCTCATGGCAGGGCTGTACGAACCGGTCCATGCACGAATTCCAGCCCCGAGAAGAAAAACCAAGCACGATTGCAGGGTAGATGAGGCGGGAAGGATCATGGGGCCCAGGAGCTCGAGCTAGGGACGTCCTGCTCGGCTCAACACATCACGTGACCTCCTCCACGGCTCTAGTTATAACTTATTGGATTACACTGACTGGGCTTCAAAGATGTTTGTTGTAGGCCACAAGTTTGACATGCTTGAGAGGATTTGAACTTGTGACTTGTATGCTTAAACTATCTGCACCTGGGTTTCCAGGGGAACCAGAGAGTAGCCTCAGACATTCAGGCAACTCTGGAAATGGTCAGGGACCTAGTCTGGATTTCAGCAGTTTCTGGAAGCCATAGGATAATGAGAAGCTGAGCCAGCCTTTGGACTTCCTGAAGAGACTGCTCAGAGTGATATGATAGAGGTTTATAAAATACTGAGTGGAGTGGAAAGGGTAGATGTGAATCACTTGTTAACTCTTTCCAAAAATACTAGGAGTAAGGGGCATGCTATGAAGCTACTAAGTAGTAGATTTCTTCATACAACATGTAATTAAACTCTGGAATTAATTGCCAGAGAATGTAGTGAAATCAGTTAGCTTAGCGTGGTTTAAAAAAGGTTTGGATAGCTTCCTAAAAGGGAAGTCCATAGATCATTATTGAGAAGGGTTGGGGAAATCCACTGCTTATTCATAGGATTTGCAGCATAAAATCTGTTGTACTACTTGGGATCTAGCTAGGTACTTGTGACCTGGGTTGGTCACAGCTTTAAAGAGGATACTGGGCTTGATGGACTTTCAGTCTATCCCAGTATGGCAATTTTTATGTTTTTATGGAAGGTGATCTTAAAATATGACCTCACTCCAGAGGGGTTTTAATCCCGAGGGTTACCATATTTGTGAAACCAAAAAAAAGAAGACACATGGCCCTGCCCCTTGCCCCTCCCTTCCCCTAGGTGGTTTCCTGCTGTGTGCATTCAGGGTTGCAACAAGCTATAATTGCACTCTGTTTGACTTGCCCTCCATGGCACCCCCATCCTTTCTTGTGCTGCTCCCAGTTGTAAGTCTATAAAATACTGAGTGGAGTGGACCAACCCTTTATCACCAGCAATGGGCACAAGCAAATTTAGCGAACCTTCACTACTCTCCACCAACCTCATTTGCATGAGTTTTTTGGAGAATGACTTGTTTTATTAAATCGCTGCAAGAATGGCACCCAAAATTGGAAGAAATGTGATCGTTTAAATTTTTCATTCTGGTGAGCAAGTCTTTGCTCTAGTTATAGATTTGAAGGAATAAATGATGAAAATTTAGGACATGGAAATATATTTAAATTAATATGAGGCCCATTGGCAACTTATGTCACCTCATTGTAATTGTTTGTTGACTGTGAATCAGTTTGTTCTTTATTAGGGTACATATCCAGGGCAGGGGGGAGATGGATTCTTTAGGTCATTAATTTTTTTAAAAATATTTATAATTGGGATGGGTGTGCAGATATCATTATTCAGAATAGATAGGATATTTATGATAATATATGTTTGTGTTATATGGGCTGATAATTGTTTGGGTGGATAAGTGGGTGGGTGGGGGAGGGAGAAAATGGATGATTATGAACATGAGAAAGATTAATGTGCTTCTATTGTATTACTATGAGTTCCATTGGTTGTATTGCATTGTTGTAGTTTTGAAAATTAATAAAGAATTTAATATGAAGATCTAGAAATACAAAAAAAAAAAGAATGGCTGCGATAGCGGTCCATCAGTTTTTAACAGGAAGTTTTGAGAATCTAGCCCAGAGAGAGGAAAATTCTTTTTTGTTTATTTTGTTTACACCACAGCGCCAATATGGAGTTGGAGAGGGCAAATGGGGGTGGAGTTGGTAAACAGGTTACAAAATAAACCTGCCAGGGCGTTTTGAAAAAAACACCCAATTGGGCAGGAAAAACAAATTGAATTGAAATATCAATTCAATAGGCCAAATCGAAATCTTTTTCCCTGAATTGGGTAGCACTAGTGAACAATAGAGAACAATTTCTTGGAGGACACAGCCCAACTATATATACCTTGTACTTCTCCTATCTCCTAAAGAATGATGTTATAGCCCCCTTTTGTTTCCCAGGGTCCAGTTGGTGAGATTTCACCAGCGAACCAAGTTCTTCACAATCAGTTGGTGTGTTCTGACCAAAACACCTATTTGCCGCTCATTTTCAACCCTTAAATCTCTTCTGGAGGTAGGGCTACTTCCAACTAACCCTCCCCCAGTATAGATTCAAACACTGAGTGCCAGGATGCACAAAACTCACTGTGCATTTAACGAATGTCGCTAAACCAGTTTTGACAGGTTTAGCATTGAAGTATTTCAGCTTCCGATGCACAAAATGGCAAATTGTGGTCTTTTCCATTGTTTGTAGCAGCCTCTGAAACAAATTTAGCATTGAAGTATTTCAGCTATCGATGCACAAAATGGCAAATTGTGATCTTTTCTATTGTTTGTAGCAGCCTCTGATAATTGTATGTTAAATACATTACAATGAGCTCATCAGTATTAAAATTAACACTCCGATTGATGCCCATGTCTCTGACAGGTCTAGAGGTTCCAGTAACATTAAAAAAATCGCTGAACAAGTTTTTAAAAAAAATTTATGGGCATAGATGTTCTGCTTTTATTACACAAGCACAATATTTGTCCCCTTAAAAAAAATTGTGCTGGGTCCCCCCACGATGGCCCACACCCCTGCACGTAAAAAAAAAAAAGCCTACTCCTTCCTGCCATTGAGGCCCCTCTCCATGTATCCCAACCTTTAAATGGAAGTTTGGCAGGAGGGATGCCCCTTGTGAACCCCTGACACCCCGCTAAAACCCCTGACACCCCCACAACTCCCTCTTTAAATGGAAGATAAGCAGGTAGGATGCCAACTCCTTCCTGCTGCTGGGGCCTCCTGTTAACCCCCGATACTCCTTAACCCCTGATAGCCCCACTCCCTCCCACAACCCATACCTTTTTGATGAAAATCCAGCAGGAGGGATGCCCACTCCCTCCTGCCATACAAATTGCTATACTATAACCAGACAAAAACATTCAGAGGAAAACACTTATAGTTCAGAATTACTTATTTGTGTATCTTTAAAACCTTTGCATGTTTAGTACTTCTCAAGAGTCTTCAGAAGCAGCACTCAACGGAACCAACTCATATTGAGCAGTGATTTCTGCCACTAGCTTCCTCATCCTTATATCAATTTCATATCTCCTAAATCTTTGAAATTTATTTTGAAAACTCATTGACAGTCAAAACCTATTAATGAGCTGTAACTGCCCACTTTGCAAATTCAATTAGTGATATTTATCTTAAGTTTTAGAAATTCAATTAGCGATACTTATCTTAAGATGTAGGAACAAGTTGCCAAGCTGTAATAGCGAACTGCCAGAGTAGTGAACTGTCAACATGCATATTTCACAAAATTATCTAACAAAATAAATATAAATGAATAACTCATCATGCTTGCTGAATCTCAACAACAACAAAAAATCACAAAAATCTTAATTGCACTTACTGTTTGTAAGCACTTTTTTTAAAGAAGCAATATTGAAAGATCTTGAAGTTATAATATTATGAAAGATCAATATCGGGCTTTGATTGAGCTGCAAGATATTAAAGAGCTTTTAGTCTTATGTGCTGACAAAGGAGGTGCAACTGTTCAGTCAGTTCAACAATATATACATTAAGCAGACAATCAATTGAATGATTCTGCAGTGTATGTTTTGTTATCAGGCGCACTCTAAATGATCTTGAAAAGAAGATTATGGTTGTGGTTTTGGAAGCTTTTGATAGAGGTATGCTTACTCTGAAAGAGAGACTATTCTTGTGTCCTCAATATCAATCCATACCTCGCATATATTTTCTTCCAAAAATTCAAAAGAGTTTGGATAGGCCAAGAGGAAGCCCGATTGTGTTTATGAAAAATTCAGTATTAGAACCACTGACTTTAGTGGATTGTTTTCTACAGCCGAAGGTGAAGGAGATGAGATTGTTCTTGCAGTATACTACTCATGTCTTACAGTTTATCCAAGATCTCTACATTTTGGTATCTTTGGACATCGTTTCATTATACACTATGATTCTGCAGGAGGCTGCGTTACAAATCTCAGTGCTATCATCAAGAACTGATCCTCAACATATTTCTACACAGTTCCTTGTGGAATTGACCTCTGTAGTCATTCAAAGACATTATTTTTTCTTTCAAAATAAGTTTTATGAACAAAAACAGGGTGTGGCCTTGGGAGCATCTTTAGTCCCCTCTGTAGATACTTTATTTATGTCTAAATTTGAGAAACTTGTATTTCCAATGCAATAGGTAAGACATTCTAGACAAGTGGGTAGTGTCCCCATGGCTGCATGCCATCTGCAGAAGGAATCCAGTTTGGATTTTTCTCTGTGCCTCTTCTGTACTTCACTGAGTTCTTTAGCTCCACCTACCGTTTATCCTTTTTGCACATGTGCCTGCAGGAGTGTGATCATTCTGCTCTCCACATGTTATTATTTTATTCTGTGTTTTTAGTCCTATTTTCTTCGGGATTCTTGTGCTCGGTTCATTTATTTCACTTTGCCTTAATTGAGAACTTACAGACTTCTGCATATAGCTGACAGGCCAATCTCTGTGGGAACCTGTTAGCCAGCCTTCTTAGTTTTTTTGGAACTCAGACTGTCCCTGAAGTTGTCTCACCTCTGGTTAAGCAGGGGTTGAGCACAGGCTGTTAGGCACTCTTAGGAGGTTTGGCAGTGTCTTGCAGGGTTCCAGCTGCATCTTCTCACCTCCACCAGTCCTGGTGTGCATCTGTTGGTCTGCAGCAGTGGAGGTGCAGTAAGGCATGGGGGTCAGACAGGAAGCTCGAAGATCAGCTTTGCAGAGCCATTCCCAGAATGAGGCAGTGATTCTCTAATCTAGCTACTGTAAAAGAGCTGAGGCAGGCTGCAGCACAGATTCACAAACAGGTCACAGTGAGTTTAGACTGTTACAGCCTTTGAGATGGATTGGGGGAGGTTTGAAAAGTGTGGTTTTCAAGATTTCTACATGATCCCCTGTGTTCCCCCACCTGAAAAATCCTAAAATTGTTGATTTTTAACTTTTAAGTGTGGCAAATTTTGCAATTTTGGTGCAAATTTCTTAGCAACGGCCATCTTGGATTTTTAGCCATCTTTTTTTCAGACGCTCCCTGCTTCTCCAAAACTGCAATTTTTGCCTCAATTCTTGTTGGGATTGAGTCCTTAGGTTCTCCTAATGTGAATTCTTGCCAGGATTTCATAAATTAGGTGCTTCAGGAGTGTTCTTGCAGTAGGTGGCACAGCTGGATGGGGGCGGCAGCTTAAAGCTTAGCCTTTCCCTTAGTCAAACAGGTGACGAAATGCTCAGCTAGCCCGGTGGAACATCCTTCTTTATTTGGGGGGCTTGGCACAGCTTATAGTTCCATGTGCATGGCTGCGGTCCTTCTGTGGCCTCTGAAATGCATGGTTAAGTCATCAGAGGCCCCAGGAGCTGGAGACTCTCATGATTTGTGAAACAGTTATAAAAAAAAAAAGCTTTTCAAAGCAGGTATTTTTCCCCTACACAGTACCACTCCGCATTCAATGATTCTCCCTGTGGCATTGCTTCTCTAGGCATGTTCTTGTCTCAGTCAGCCATTGTTCTTGGTCTGCCTGATCCTGGTCTTTATGATGTCCAGCTTGCTGACCCCTTATTTCAAGGTGCAACGCTTCCCAGGCCAGGGATTATATGCTGGATCTTTGGATCTTTCAGGGGCTCCAAGACCTGGGGACGATCCCATAGTTCTGCATTTATTTCAGTCTATGGCTTTGCCGAATTTTATTTCTGAGTCTTTGCAGGAATTGGATTTGGTCACTCAGCCGGCTCCATCCTCTTCTTCCTCCTGGTTTTCCGGTGCACTCTCACAGTCTCCTACCTTTCCCTGGCACCCTGATATGACCATTTTGATATCAGTGCAATGTGACTATCTGGAAGGTGCTCTTATGTTAGCGAGGACCATGTCTCATTTGTATCCTCTGGCATTGGATTCTTTGTTCAGGCACCTCTTTACCCAGGGAAAGTGTTGTGATGTTTACAGATATACAGGTCCGTCATGTGTCTGTTGTCCTTCAGAGGCTTTTTGATGCAAATGCTTTGGGATTTCAGGCTGCTTTGGCGGTGTCTGTTGTCACACATGCCTATCTGTTTCATCTGCGCACCCTGATTAAGGCTGTAGTTTCTCCTCCTCAACTACTTTTGGCTGGGTTAGCTTATGTGCCTGCCACGTTATATGCCTTATGTGGGTTTTGGTGTTTTACATTTCTGTCCACAGAATATTCTGGATTAGACAATGGGCTGGTGATTCCACTTCCAAATATTTCTTTGGCGAGACTTCCCTGTCAAGGCAGTTATTGTTTGGCAATGGCCTCATCGACCTCATGGATTCTGTGGCATTCAGTTGCCCTGAGACCCTACCTGATAGCAGACCCAGACCCTCTAGGGCAGGGGTCCCCAAAGTCCCTCCTTGAGGGCCGAATCCAGTTGAGTTTTCAGGATTTCCCCAATGAATATGCATTGAAAGCAGTGCATGAACATAGATCTCATGCATATTCATTGGGGAAATCCTGAATGACTGCATTCGGCCCTCAAGGAGGGACTTTGGGGACCCCTGCTCTAGGGGTTCTGGCTGCTCTAATTTTCATGGTTCCAGGTATTCCCACTTGTATTCCAGCGCCATATCTCAGACCAGAGCTCCCAGCAATGGTACTCCGGCTACAGACATGCCCAGCCATCTGGATCCCATCCTTAGCCCCCTGCCAAGAAAGTGCATTGCACCAGGTTGGGGGGACCCCCCTCAACTGATAGGGAACAGGCTGTCAGTGTTCCTGCCTACATGGGTTTACATTACGTCCAACCTGTGGGTTCTGGACTTTATTTGGTTGGGCTGCAATTGGCATTTACCCAACCTCTGACTAATTAGTTTGTGGAATCTCCCGCAGGACACCTGGATAGGGTGCTCCAAGTGCAGGCCACTGTATAGCGCTTGCTGGATATTCAAATTCTAGAGCAGGTACTGGCTGATTTTTCAGGCTCTGGCAGATACTCCATATGCTTTATCGTACCACTGAATGCTGGAGGCCTAATCTGGAGCTGCAGCACGTACGTGAAGCTCTCAACATTCCACGCTCTCACATGGAAACAGTGTGATCTGGAAGAGTCAACATAAGAACATAAGAAGTTGCCTCCACTGGGTCAGACCGAGGTCCATCTCGCCCAGCGGTCCGCTCCCACGGCGGCCCATCAGGTCTGCGACCTGTGAAGTGGTTTCTGACCACTTCTGTAACCTACCTCAAGTTATATCTGTACCCCTCTATCCCCTTATCCTCTAGGAACCTATCCAAACCCTCCTTGAACCCCTGTACAGAGTTTTGGCCTATCACATTCTCCGGAAGCGCGTTCCATGTGTCCACCACCCTCTGGGTAAAAAAGAACTTCCTAGCATTTGTTCCAAACCTGTCCCCTTTCAATTTCACCGAGTGACCCCTAGTGCTTGTGGCTCCCCACAGTTTGAAGAATCTGTCCTTATTCACTTTCTCTATGCCCTTAAGGATTTTGAAGGTTTCTATCATGTCCCCTCTAAGTCTCCTCTTCTCCAGGGAGAACAGCCCCAGCATTTTTAACCTGTCAGCGTATGAAAAATGTTCCATACCTTTTATCAGTTTAGTCGCCCTCCTCTGCACTCCCTCGAGTATCGCCATGTCCTTCTTGAGATACGGCGACCAGTATTGAACACAGTACTCCAGGTGCGGGCGCACCATTGCGCGATACAGCGGCATGATGACCTCCTTCGTCCTGGTTGTAATACCTTTTTTGATGATGCCCAGCATTCTGTTTGCTTTTTTTGAGGCTGTTGCACATTGCGCCGATGGTTTCAGTGATGTGTCGACCATCACCCCCAGGTCCCTTTCAAGGTTACTCACCCCTAGCAGTGTTCCCCCCATTTTGTAGCTGAACATCGGGTTCTTTTTCCCTACATGCATGACCTTGCATTTCTCTACGTTAAAACTCATTTGCCACTTTTTTGTCCAGTCTTCCAGTCTCGTTAGGTCCCTTTGCAGGTCTTCACAGTCTTCCGTGTTTCTAACCCTGCTGCAGAGTTTGGTGTCATCAGCAAATTTGATAACCTCACATTTTGTCCCTGCCTCCAGATCGTTAATAAATATATTGAACAGTAGAGGTCCCAGCACCGACCCCTGCGGAACTCCGCTCGTGACCCATTGCCAGTCTGAGTATTGGCCTTTTACTCCAACCCTCTGTTTCCTGCCTGCCAACCAGTGTTTGATCCATCGGTAGATATCCCCTTGCACCCCGTGGTTCCACAGCTTTTTAAGTAGCCGCTCGTGAGGTACCTTGTCGAAGGCTTTTTGGAAGTCAAGGTAAATGATGTCTATGGATTCCCCCTTATCCATCTGGCTGTTTATTCCCTCAAAGAAGTACAGCAAGTTCGTGAGGCATGACCTTCCCTTGCAGAAGCCATACTGGCTCGCCTTCAGTTGTCCATTGTTTTCTATGTGTTCGCAGATTGTGTCCTTTACCATTGCTTCCATCATCTTCCCTGGAACCGAGGTCAAGCTCACAGGCCTGTAGTTTCCCGGGTCACCCCTTGATCCCTTCTTAAAGATGGGCGTGACATTTGCTATTTTCCAGTCCTCTGGGATCTCCCCTGTTTTTAGGGAGAGGTTACATATTTGGCGAAGTGTCTCTGCTATTTCGTTTCTCAGTTCTTTTAGTACCCTTGGGTGGATGCCGTCCGGGCCCGGTGATTTGTCGCTCTTTAGTCTGTCTATCTGTCTGAGGACATCCTCTTTGCTTACTTCTAGTTGTACCAGCCTTTCATCGTGTTCTCCATTTATAATCACCTCGGGTTCCGGAATATTGGATGTGTCCTCTCTGGTGAAGACTGACAAGAAGAATTTGTTTAACCTGTCAGCTATCTCTTTTTCCTCCTTTATCGCTCCTTTCCTGTCTCCGTCGTCCAGTGGTCCCACTTCTTCTCTGGCTGGTTGTTTCCCTTTCACATACCTGAAGAAGGGTTTGAAGTTTCTTGCTTCTCCTGCCAGTCTTTCCTCATATTCTCGCTTTGCTTTCCTGACCTCTCGATGACATTCTTTCTGGTGTCTTTTGTGCTCTTCCAGGTTTTCCTTTGTTGGTTCCTTTTTCCATTTCTTGAAGGATGATTTCTTGTCGCCTATCGCCTTTTTAACTGCAGTTGTTATCCATGCTGGGTTTCTAGTTCGATTTTTTTTGCACCTTTTCCTAAACCTTGGGACATAAAGGTCTTGTGCCTCGAGCACTGTGCCTTTAAGCAGTGTCCAGGCTTCCTTTACGGTCTTCACCTTCCCTGAGCTGTTGCTGAGCTTTTTTCCTACCATCTTCCTCATGTCCTTGTAGTTTCCTTTTCTGAAGTCCCTTGCCTCTCTGGATTCATGGGGGCAAGCTTATACATTCTGATCTTTACAGCCCATCACAGTTACTTGCGGTTTCACGTTTTGCACAAACATTGCCAGTTTTTGGCTCTGCTCTTTGGATTAGCAACAACTTCATGTGCTTTCACCGAGGTGATGGCGGTCATAGTAGTTTACTTAAGTAACATGGGTCTGCAAGTACAATACAACTTCTTATATTGTGCATCCTATCTGGCTAGTCAGAGTTCCCTCATTGGCCAAGGGTCGACGCATGGAGGATCAGGTGATCCAGGTGCTAGAGGACCTTGGTTGGATTTTGCATTACAGACAGGGCAGTCTCTCACCCACGCAGTCTTGGAATATCTGGGTGTTCTCTTCGACATGGCTGCAGGCCGCATCTGTCTTCCAGGGATACGCGGACTGATTCTGCATTCCTGGATTTCTTCCCTTCTCCAGCTCCTTTGGTGTGGGATTATCTTCAGGTCCTGGGATCCGTGGCTACCATGTTGGATGTGGTTTCTTGGGCGAGAGCACACATTCATCCTTTCCAGCTTGTCTTTCTCTCACACTGGGCTCCACACAGGGATGCATTACAGACCAGTCTTCTTTAGTCTGGAGGCTCAGGCCAGCCATATTGGCTTCTTTCACAATCGCTATGCAAGGACATACCACTGTGGATCTCTTCCTGGTCATGGTGTTGACAGATGCCAACCTTCGGGGCTGGGGAGCCTTCTGCACTCGGCGTCCCATTCAGGGGTATTGGACACCCTCTCAGTGGAAATGGTTTCTCAACCAGTTGAAGCTCAGAACCTTCTGCTGGCTCTAGAGCAGTAGCAGAGAACTGTGGACGGCCAAGCAGTCTAAGCCTTCTCTGACAATGCAACAGCAGAAGCCTATGTCAATTGTCAGGGAGGTGCCAGCATCAATTCTCTGTGCACGGAAAGCTGCCTCTAGGTGCTCTTAGCAGCGCATGTGGTGGGAATCGACATTGTTCAGGCCAACTTTCTAAGCAGACAACCTTTGTTTCAGGGCAAATGGGTGCTGGCCCCAGTGACATTCCGAGCACTTGTGTGGGCCTGGGGTCAATCCCAGTTCGAACTCATGGCCATGGCAAATCACATGCAAGCAGCTCATTCTTCAGTCAAAGGTCTGAGATCAGAAGCGAGGGTTTCGATGCTCTGGTGCAGCTGTGGCCTTAGGAAATCCTCCTGTATGTCTTTCCTCCCTGTCCTATGCTAAGCCGAGTCTTTCAGTGGATCAAGGTCCATCCAGGATGTGTCATTCTCGTGACTCCAGACTGGCTTGGAAGGCTGTCATATACAGCTGTCATATACAGGTCATTGGTGAGGCCCCACTTGGAGTATTGTGTTCAGTTTTGGAGACCGTATCTGGCGAAAGACATAAGAAGACTTGAGGCGGTCCAGAGGAGGGTGACGAAAATGATAGGAGGCTTGCGCCAGAAGACATATGAGGAGAGACTGGAAGCCCTGAATATGTATACCCTAGAGAAAAGGAGAGACAGGGGAGATATGATTCAGACATTCAAATACTTGAAGGGTATTAACGTAGAACAAAATCTTTTCCAGAGAAAGGAAAATGGTAAAACCAGAGGACATAATTTGAGGTTGAGGGGTGGTAGATTCAGGGGCAATGTTAGGAAATTCTACTTTACGGAGAGGGTAGTGGATGCCTGGAATGCGCTCCCGAGAGAGGTGGTGGAGAGTAAAACTGTGACTGAGTTCAAAGAAGCGTGGGATGAACACAGAAGATTTAGAATCAGAAAATAATATTAAATATTGAACTAGGCCAGTTACTGGGCAGACTTGCACGGTCTGTGTCTGTGTATGGCCGTTTGGTGAAGGATGGGCAGGGGAGGGCTTCAATAGCTGGGAGGGTGTAGATGGGCTGGAGTAAGTCTTAACAGAGATTTTGGCAGTTGGAACCCAAGCACAGTACCGGGTAAAACTTTGGATTCTTGCCCAGAAATAGCTAAGAAGAAAAATTAAAAAAATAAAATAAAATAAATTTTTTAAATTGAATCAGGTTGGACAGACTGGATGGACCATTCGGGTCTTTATCTGCCGTCATCTACTATGTTACTATGTTACTATATGCTACATCTTCGCTAGAGTATCAGCCTTCAGATGTGCATCCCTCTTGGTCTACTTAAGCAGGGTCTGGTCTGCGTGGAGGACCCGGGTCATTTTGCTCTTCCAGCTTGGCTCTTGAGCATGCATCCTTAGTCTACAAGAGCTCTTTTGCTATGGTCCATAGCACTCTGCTCATGTCTATGCAGTTATCTGCCGTATATGCTTATGCTATGGTGTGGGAGACTTCCAGCATTGGTGCTCTCAGGACCACACAGAGCTGTATTCTGACCCACTTTCGGTGGTACTGACTTTGCTCCAGTGTGGTTTTGATCAAGGCCTCGCTGCAGGTCTAAGTGACTGGGCTCTCTTGTTTTCATTCCTGGGATCATCCATCATCTTTGACAGATTTCTGCCAGGGGGTCTTCACATTGGACCACCGATTATCTACCATTCTTGTTCTGGGACCTCACCCTGGTGCTGTATAGCCTATCCAAGACTTCTTTTGAGCCCTTTCAGGATGTTTCCCTCTTGGCCTTGACGCCCCAGATGGTTTTTCTGATTGCTGTTCTGTCAGCGAGCTGTGTCTCCTGACCCCAGGCTCTTTCTTGCAATTAACCATTCCTCCAAATCTCGAAGACAGAGATTTCCTTGTGCATGGTTTCTTTCTTCCTGCCGAAGATGGTTTCGGCTTTCCATGTTGATCAGGAAGTACATGTGCCATGATCCTGCTTTGAGGATCCTGGATATGCACAAAGTGCTTCTTCGCTATTTCGTGGTCACAAATGAGTTCGTCTTTCTGACCATTTGTTTAGAGTTGACTTTTTCTGTTCAGCAGGGCGCTCCCACTGCTAAGGCCTCGATCTCCTGATGGATCCGTGAGGCTTTTTCGTCTCCTGTTTCCATGTAGGCACATTCTTCTAGAGATGTATCTTCTTCTTGGGCCAAAGCTTGAGCTGTCTCCCCTGAGGAGATTTGCATGGCGGCAACATGGTCCTCTATACACCCATTTGCCCTGTTTTGCAGAGTGCATGTGGCAGTGAGACACAGGACTCTGCCTTTGGGGTCCTCATTCTTGAGGGTCGGTGCAGTTGGCACACCCTGGCCTTTTGAGGACTGCTTTTGTACATCCCACTTGTCTAGAATTGCACTGGAAAAAGATTATGTTCTTACCTTGATAATATCTTTTCCAGTAGATGGGTGAGACATTCTAGACTCCTGCCCTGACCTTCTGCGCCTGACTATTATCTCCATTTGTTTCATGCATCTCCAAGTTGTACCTAGATAACAGTCAGCCCTGGAGGCTGCGCAGCTGGATGGAGATCTCATGCAGGAACTAAGGAGCCTCAGAGAGGAGGTAATACGCCTGAGAAGCATCCGAGAGGACGAGGCCTACATCGACGGAGTCGTCCAGGAGCTGTCCCAAATCACCGAGCAGGCCCATGACAAGTCCATCCTCGAGACACCCAAATCATCAGCTTTGAAACCAACAATTGGGATACAGGAAATGGCTAGCGGCACTGACTCCTGGCAGCTGGTGACCTCCTCCACGAGCAAACATAGGAGACCCCCCCTCCCTTTTTCAATCTCTTCATCTTCTCCTTCTTCTTACAAACAGGGCAGCTATACATCAACCCCTCAACTCGCCCTGCGGAACAGATTCCAGATTCTTCAGGAAGGAACTGCCGATGAGGAACAGGAACAGGAGCAGGCCCAACACACAGCTCCATCTCCAGGGACAACTGACCGGCTCCCCCCAAAGAAGCGCAGAGTAATAGTCATCGGGGATTCCATGCTGAGGGGCACCGAAGGACCAATTTGCAGACCGGATATGCAATCTAGGGAGGTCTGCTGTCTGCCTGGAGCCAGGATACGAGATGTCACCACCAGTCTGGATAGACTACTCACGCCCCGAGACCACTTTCCTATGCTTCTTGTCCACATAGGAACCAACGACACTGCCAGGAACACACCGGAGACCATCACCAGAGACTTAGGAGCACTGGGTGAGAGGCTGAAGCGGACAGGAGCGCAGGTGGTTTTCTCATCAATCCTCCCAGTTAGAGGCAAGGGAAGAGCCAGAGATGAACGTATCCTGAGGACGAACGAGTGGCTACAGGGATGGTGCCGGGATATGAACTTCGGATTCCTAAACCATGGGGAAGCGCTACAAGGACTTCAGGGACCAGACGGACTCCATCTGACCAGTAGGGGTAAGAACGTCTTCGGACACCGACTAGCCTGCCTGCTTCACAGGGCTTTAAACTAGGTAAGTCGGGGGAGGGTACCCATTCACATATTAGTGCAGAAAGGAATTATCCTGATGAGGTGAGTTGAAACTCCGCTTCCATGTCCAAGGTAAGTACTCACATTGCAAACAGTTCTTTGAGAGTCACACCGACTCGGGTAGGATAAGCCTCACAGGGACTTAGCAAACACAAGATATGGAGGGCCATGTATGTCAATGCACACAGTTTAGGTAACAAAATTCTAGAATTGGAGGCTGAAATAAGGAATGCCGACCTAGATGTGGTGGCAATATCTGAAACTTGGTTCACGGACTCACATGGGTGGGATATGGCTATACCGGGCTACAATCAACTTCGTCAGGACAGAGAGGGCAGGTTAGGAGGGGGGGTAGCTCTATACATTAAAGAGGACATCAAAACCACCAGGATCACAGATGTCAAGTACACCGGGGAGTCCCTCTGGGTAAACCTGGCAAGAGGCAGAGAAAAATGCCTGTATCTAGGTGTGGTATACAGACCCCCAAGACAACTGGAAGACATGGACGCAGAATTAATTGAAGACAGAGAGAATATCACTCTACGAGGAGAAGCTGTACTGCTAGGGGACTTCAGTATGCCTAATGCAGACTGGAACTCATTTTCAGCGACAACCAGCGGTAGCAGGAGGCTCTTAACCTCCATAAAGGGAGCACGTCTCAAACAAATGGTAACGGAGCCCACTAGGGCCCAGGCGATCCTTAACCTGGTACTCACCAACGGGGAAAGCGTCTCAGAGGTCTCAGTAGGAGATATGCTAGCCTCCAGCGACCACAACATAGTATGGTTCAACCTTAGGAAAGGCTTCCCTAGATCAAACACGAAAACAAAGGTACTCAATTTCCGGTGCACAGACTTCGCACGCATGGGAGATTTCGTCCATCAGACGCTGCAGGACCAAGCGGAGACCGATGATGTAGAAGCTAAGTGGTTAACACTGAAATCAACCATACATGAAGCAACTAGCCGCTTCATAAAATCAGTAAATAAACGACAAAGAAACAATAAACCCCAATGGTTCACCGCGGAGATCTCGCACCTCATTAAGGAGAAGAAAAAAGCGTTTCTCTCCTACAAGCGCACGGAGAAAAGAGAGGCAAAAGTAGAATATAGGACCAGGTCTACAGCGGTCAAAATGGCAGTTAGGGAGGCAAAACTTAGAGTGGAAGAAATTCTGGCAAAAAACATTAAAAAGGGGGACAAATCCTTCTTCAGGTATATTAGTGACAGAAAAAGGAACACAGGTGGGATAGTACGCCTTAGAAGACCGGACGGAAGTTACGTGGAAGCAGATTCCGATAAAGCCGAACTACTGAATGAATACTTCTGCTCAGTCTTCACCTGTGAGGCACCGGGACATGGTCCGCAGTTGAAGGCAACACAAAGCACAGAAGACCCGTTTCAGAATTTTGAGTTCACACCAGGTGAAGTTTACAGTGAACTGGCAAGACTCAAGGTGAACAAAGCCATGGGACCAGACAATTTGCACCCAAGAGTGCTCAGAGAATTGAGCGATGTCCTGGCGAAACCGTTGGCTGAGCTATTCAATCTCTCCCTAAGTAAGGGGAAAGTTCCCCTGGACTGGAAATTAGCTAATGTCGTTCCTCTGCATAAAAAGGGTTGTAGGGCAGAGGCTGCGAATTATAGACCGGTGAGTCTCACATCAATAGTGTGCAAACTTATGGAAACACTAATTAAAAGCAAATTGGACACGATCTTGAATGAAGGGAATCTTCGGGATCCCAGTCAGCATGGATTCACCAAGGGTAGGTCCTGCCAATCCAATCTCATCAGCTTCTTTGACTGGGTAACAAGAAAGTTGGACTTGGGAGAGTCTTTGGACGTCGTGTACCTGGACTTCAGTAAAGCTTTTGACAGTGTCCCACACCGCAGGCTGCTAAGCAAGATGGAATCGATGGGGTTATCAGAGACACTAACTGCATGGGTCAATGATTGGCTGAGTGGCAGACTTCAGAGGGTGGTGGTTAATGGTACCCTCTCTAAAACATCGGAGGTGACCAGTGAAGTGCCGCAGGGCTCGGTCCTGGGTCCACTCCTTTTCAACATATTCATAGGGGATCTGACTCAAGGGCTTCAAGGTAAAATAACACTATTTGCCGATGACGCCAAACTATGTAATATAGTAAGTGAATGCAGTTTACAGAATTATATGGCGCAGGACCTGCTTACATTGGAAAGTTGGTCCTCAACCTGGCAGCTAGGCTTCAATGCTAAGAAATGTAAGGTCATGCACCTCGGAAGTGGAAATCCATGCAGGACGTACTTCTTGAACGGAGAAACTTTAACTAGGACTTCAGCAGAACGAGATTTAGGAGTAATCATCAGTGCAGACATGAAAACTGCCAATCAAGTGGAGAAGGCTTCATCTAAGGCAAGGCAGATATTGGGTTGTATCAATAGAAGTTTCGTCAGCCGAAAGCCTGAAGTCATAATGCCGTTGTACAGGGCCATGATGAGACCTCATCTGGAGTGCTGTGTGCAATTCTGGAGGCCACATTACAGTAAAGATGTGCGCAGAATTGAATCGGTTCAACGGACGGCCACCAGGTTGATCTCGGGGCTCAAGGGTCTCTCATATGAAGAGAGACTGAACAAATTGCAGCTCTACACTCTTGAGGAACGTAGGGAGAGAGGAGACATGATCGAAACATTTAAGTACCTCACGGGACGTGTCGAAGTGGAAGATGATATTTTCTTTCTCAAGGGACCCTCGGCCACAAGAGGGCACCCGCTCAAACTCGGGGGCGGAAAATTTCATGGCGACACCAGAAAGTATTTCTTCACAGAGAGAGTGGTTGATCATTGGAACAAGCTTCCAGTGCAGGTGATCGAGGCAGACAGCGTGCCAGACTTTAAGAATAAATGGGATACCCATGTGGGATCCCTACGAGGGTCAAGATAAGGAAATTGGGTCATTAGGGCATAGACAGGGGGTGGGTAAGCAGAGTGGGCAGACTTGATGGGCTGTAGCCGTTTTCTGCCGTCATCTTCTATGTTTCTATATTGTATCTAAGTTCCTCTTTTAGGTGTGAGTAGTTTCTTAGCTCTCTTGAAGTTTTTCCGGCTGTTTGCAACTGATATTCTCATGTTACTCCTTTGAGCAGAACAGCTATTTATGAACTTGATTGGGATAGGTGTCTCTCCTTCATGTTGATTTAGTGACCCTTGGTGCTTGGGTACTAACTGTAGGTGGAGCTAAGGAGCTCAGTGAAGTACAGAGAAAAATCCAAACTGGATTTCTTCTGCAGATGGCTTGCGCCAATGGGGATACTACCCACTTGTCTAGAATGTCTCACCTATCTATTGGAAAAGAGATTACCAGGGTAAGTACATAATCTCTTTTTATTCATCAGAATATTTTTCATTTGTATTGTTTTGAAAAAGATTTTTAGATTATATTTTTTTTTTCATTTGGGGTGGAACTGAAGATAAATTGAGACACTTTTTTCAATGATTAAATTCATTTGATAGTCATATCCAATTTACAATTAGTAATAATAAGCAATGGATAGATATTTTAGATGTGCATTTTTTTTGTCACCAACATAAATTGTTATCGACAGTATACCAGAAACCAGTGGCAAGAAATTCATATTTACATTATGATTGTTTCCACCGCAATCTTTTGAAACAAAATCCACCAATAACTCAGTTTCTTCGGATTAGGCGGATTTGCTCCTGTTTGGATGATTTTAAGTACCATGCAAGATTGATGTCTGAAAGGTTTTGTGAGTTGGGGCTGTGGGCAGAAGAGCCTATCTACGTGCAAGATATCCTAATTGTGATCTTTTGTTGCCATTTCGGATAAAGACACAGAATGACAGAATGACTGCTGCCTTTATTTTTTCAAAAAATTCTAAAATAAGAACTATCATTCTTAAGCATTTATGATGAGTTTGCAACACCTCCAATTTTTGTTTATTATAGAGGGAAAGCATTTGGTGAAATATTAACCTATAGAAGATTAGATTATTTTTGTGTGGATACTCCAATAGTTGGTCATGTGAAATGTAACTCTTGTTAATAGTGTGAAGCCACTATTGAAGGAGTAGCATGTGATGTACCATCAGCTTATCATATTATCCATTCAAGACCTAATAAATCTTGTGGATCCAAATGTGTCATCTATGTCACAATTTGTCCTTGTAAAAAGTTTTATATTGGTAGATCAATGCATCCCATTAGAACTCACCTTACTGAACACAAGTTCCGTTTAAAGAATAAAACTGCTTTGGCACCATTGGTGTCTCACTGGGAACAAATGTGGCATTCATTTCAAGATTTTAAATGGTGAGTGTTGGAAGAGATTATTGCAGGGTGGGAGGGTGGAGATATTGAGTCCCTTTTAAATTACAAAGAGCAGTGCTGGAGCCAAGAGGACTAAATACTGAATTGGATTGGATGTCATTGACTTGAATTACCTATGAGGGAATGCCACGTATTGATGACGGACGTGTACGTGAGGGGAGCATTATATGCGGCTTTTGATGCCGTATCACCATCTTGCAGGAGCTATTTGAAATGTGATTGAAGGCGAACACTTACAAAGAGTAAGTGTGATTAGGGTTTTTGTGATTTTTTTTGATGTTGAGATTGAGCAAGTATGAGTTATTCATTTATATTTCTTTTTTTAGATAATTTTGCCCTGATGCAGATTGCGAAACATGCATATCGGCAGTTTGCTATTCTGGCAGTTTGCTATTACAGCTTGGCAACTTTCTCCTACAACTCAAGATAAGTATCGTTAATTGAATTTGCAAAGTGGGCAATTACAACTCAATAATAAGTTTTGTCTGTCAATGAGTTTCCAAAATGAATTTCAAAGATTTAGTAGATATGAAATTGATATAAGGAACAGTTTATACAAGATGAGGAAGCTAGCGGCAGAAATAACTGCTCAATATGGGAGTTGGTTCCAGTGAGCACCGCTTCTAAAGGCTCTTGAGAAGTAGTAGACATGCAAAAGTTTTAAAGATACACAAATAAGTAATTCTGAACTATAAGTGTTTTCCTCTGAATGTTTTTGTCTAGTTATGGTATAGCAATTTGTATGACACTCCTTCCTGCCGGCAAGCCCACCTCTTCAAAATGGCAGGCCTTCCCCGTGCAATCTTGGGATGCACTAGGAGGGGCTAAAGTGATTGGACCTTGTGCTTAAGGCTCCTCCTATAGGAGGACCAATCAGTGCCTTAGGCCTCTTCCTGGTACATCCTGGGATGCACTGAGAGAGACCTAAGACTCTGATTAGTTCAGGTACCTAAGGCTCCTTCTATGGAAGGGGCCTTAGGTGCCTGGGACAACCGGAGTCTTACGACCCTCCCAGTGTATCCCAGGATGTACCGGGAAAAGGAAGGCCCATCATTTTGAAGAGTTAGGCCTGCTGACAAGAACGAGTAGGCATCCATAACGTGACCATTTATTTTTTTAAATCAAAACGGGACATCTATTAATTGTCAGTCCCGCCCCACCCCTGCCCTAGCCCCGTCTTCAATCCAACCCCCAATTTCTTCCATTCATTTTTCATGTACACATAATATCTTATTCATAATGATAAAATTAAAAAAACCATGAAGCACAGTACACACAGAGAAAATGTTAATTAATCATTTATATTTAGGGGGTTTTCAAAAATGTCAAGGCAGATGACTTTAAAATATGTAATGTCACCTCAGTAACTATAGAAAAATAGACAAATATAGTGCAAAATATAGACGGCAGATATAAATTCTCAAAACTGACACATTTTGATCACTAAATTGAAAATAAAATAATTTTTCCTACCTTTGCTGTCTGGTGATTTCATAAGTCTCTGGTTGAGTTTCTTTCTGACTGTGCATCTTTTTGTTCATTTCTTTCTTTCTTTCTGCACTCAGGCCCAATAATTGTCCCTTTCTATTCCCTCCCACCTTCCTTCCCATGTCATTAGTGCCCCCAGTGCCTCCTTCCTATGTCCTTAGTGCCCCTTCCCGTTTCATTAGTGCCCCCAGTGCCTCCTTCCTATGTCCTTAATGCCCCCAGTGCCTCCTTCCTATGTCCTTAGTGCCCCTTCCCGTTTCCTTAGTGCCCCCAGTGCCTCCTTCCTATGTCCTTAATGCCCTCAGTGCCTCCTTCCTATGTCCTTAGTGCCCCTTCCCATGACCTTAGTGCCCTCAGTGCCTCTTTCCTATGTCCCCCTCACTGCCTTCCAGCCTATGTCCCTCTCCGTCCACCTAAGCCTACCTGCCTGCCTGCCTGCCGTGCCAAAGCTTGCCTGCCTACCTCCCTCCCTTTCTGCCACGCTAAAGCCTGCCTCCCTCCCTGTCTCGCCGATTCAAACCCCCTCCCCCGGGTCCATTGCAGCCGCTGCTTCTTGCCACTCAGAAGCCTTCTTCCCGACGTCAATTCTGACGTCGGAGAAGAAGTTCCGGGCCAGCCAATCACTGTCTAGCTGGCCCGGAACTTCCTTTCCAACATCAGAATTGACGTCGAGAAGAAGGCTTATGGATGTCAAGAAGCAGTGGCTGCGGCGGACGGAGGGGGGGTTTGAATCAGCGGTGGAGGGAGGGAGGTAGGCTTTAGGGTGGCAGGGAGGTGAAGCGATCGCCGGTTCGTTATCCTCGCGCACAGTTTCGGGATGCTGTCCCTGAAAACGGGACATTTCGGCGTCCTGAAGCGGTAGGTTGGAACAACGTGATGGTCGGTCCAATAACGGGATGGTCCCATTGAAAATGGATGTATGGTCACCTTAGACATCCATCCTGCCAATATCAAAGATGCCACATACCTTAAGCTAAATTCTGAGTCTGAATCCTTCCCTTATCCTAAGGCTCCTGAAATGAGTCCTTATGTAAGTGAAAGGAGTCAGTCAGGGCTATGAAGACTAGAGTCATCTTGGTATTTGGACACCAACAGTCAGGACATCCCTAAGCACTATTTTGTTTTCCTTAGAGGCTGTCAAATCACTCTTTTCAATTCCAGCTGTAGGGTATGTTCCCATTTAATTTTCTCTCTTTCTAATTCATGTTTCTGGGCCTTGAGCTCATGCAAAGGGATGTAGCTGTAGGAATTTCTGTCTCCTTTTTTTTTTTTTTTAATTTATTTATAAATTTAATAATTAACAATATCAAATGATACCAAGGAAAAAAAGGTTTCTAACACCAAATTTAACAATAATTATACAACACAAAAAATCATTTTCAAGTCCATAATAATGGGGAGACATGCTACTTTACAACTAACAAAATTAAAGGAAAACTAAGAAATTGTTCTTGATTCATATGAATCTTAACCATTCCCTACTATTTGTGACTCTAACATCCTACCATGATGAATCATTTAAAGGCAAAAGAAAAAAACTCATTTCTGTTCTCTAGCTATTAGAAATTATTGCAATTGAATTGGATCCCAAAATACATATTCAATGTCTTGTAGTTTAACAAGACATTTACATGGAAATTTTAAGTAAAAAGATGCATCAAGTGCTAAGACTCTTGTTCTTAATTTCAGAAATTCTTTCCTTCTTAGCTGTGTTGCTCTTGAGACATCAGGAAAAATCCTAACCAAATCTCCACAAAATTTAGTCAACCTATTTTTAAAGTAAAGTTTCATTATTAGCATTTTATCTATCTCACTCATGCATGTTATTACAATGGTAGACCTACTCTGGATCACATCCTGAGTATCCTCCAAAATCTCTGTCAGATTTATTTCGTCTGTTACCAGGTGGTCCGCCTCCTGGTCAGATTGTATTTTCTTTTGCGGAATATAATAACAATTATTTATTGGGAAATTTTCCGCATTGGGTAATCCCAGTATTTCTTTAAAAAATTGTAAGTGATGTATTTATTGTTAATGTGATTGAACATATATAACACTTATTGTAATTTTGAAAATGAATAAAGAATTATAAAAAAAAATAAATAAAAAATTTTCTTAATAATATTTCAGAAGATAACAAATGAGTCACTGGGAAATTAACCAAGCGGAGATTCCTCGCTCTATGCATAATTTCCAACATTTCTATTTTAGAATGTAACGCCGTAGAATCCTTAACAGCAGATACTGAGACAGCTTGCAATGTATTAGTTTGAGTTTCAACCACACTTAATCTTTTATCCAAACAACTTAAGTTAGAATCCACATTCTCAAACTTTTGAGACACAGAATGTGAATAATCCAAAGTTTGTTTCACTGATTCTCTGAGAAACCCTTCAACTCTAGAAATACCTAACCACAAATCTTTAAGGGTAATATCTTGTTTTTCCACTGCTTATGGTTGATCCTCTACTACACCTGAAAATTCAGGTGGTTTAGGTATTTCAGTAAAAACTAGTTTACTTGTCTGAGTAGATGATACCACTAATCCAGTAGAAATAGCGGGAGTAATATTCCCACTACCTCCAGATACTGGATGAAGAGGGGGTGTCCTTTCGAGGGGGGCTCAACGATGCTCCTGATGTGGGAGAGTTCATATCAAGTAAAGGTTGTGATGGAATTTCTGCAGGAAATGTCAAATGTCTGTCCATAGGACCAGAAACAGCAGGTGTTGAGCTCTTAGGCTTAATTTTTCTTTTATCCATAACGACAAATTAAAGTTATACAACCTGAGCTCCCGCTCCCCGGCTCCACGTTGCTCCCAAGGGGCGAGACCTGCCCCTTAGGGCAAGCCCCTTCGGCCATGCCCTGTGGCCGCAGGCTGCAATTTAAAGAAAATCCCAGCTAGGAGAGATGGACCCGATGACGTCAAGGGTCCGTCCTCCACAGTGCCTGCCCAAATTCCACCTCCGGGGCCAGCCGCCGCTGCGGGCAACACAGGGCAGCGATGAAGATCTCCTCCAGCGTCCCAATTAAGAACAAGCAGCTCCCCTCTGTCTCCCTTTGAAACTCTATTTACATATGCAGATGACATCCTTGTCCTTCTCGAGATAGATTCAAACCTCACTAACCTTACCGAAAATATAATCAGCTTGCATAACAAAACTCCAATCCTGAGCCTTCTCTGTACAAATGAAGCTGAATGAGTCCAAAACAAAACTACTCTGGCTTGGCCCAAAATTAGATCAGTTACCCACGCTCATTCCACTACCTTCTGGTCCCACACTGCAGATCGAATTCTCAAGCATAGTTTTAGGCATCATTATTGACTCTACACTTTCCTTTAATGATCATCTCAACTCTCAAGACTAAAAATGTTTTTTTAGTCTTCACATGTTGAGGAAAGTGAGATCCTGCTTCCACCAACAACATTTTGCTGTCCTTGTACAATCAATCATTCTTTCCAGACTGGACTATTGTAATTCCATCTATCTAAGTCTAACCAATAAAAATCTTCAAAGACTTCAGCGGATCCAGAACATTGCGACTAGGTTGATCTTCGCAAAAAGCAAATTTGACCATGTTTCCTCGCTTCTGTCAAAATTTCACTGGCTTCCGGTGATTTCTAGGTTTCAGTTTAAATATACCTGCCTAATATTCAAGATCCTACATGGCATTCTTCCTCCCCTAATTCCACTATCCTGGAATTCTTCGAGACCTGACACTACCAGATCCGCCTCATTAAAAGGCGTCATGAATGCAGGTAAATTAGGGAAATCCCTTTTCTTCAAATTCACTGAGATTTGGAATAACCTCCCTGCCCCGCTACTGAACCTAGGCTCATTCCAATTATTCCGAAAGCATCTGAAAACCTAGCTTTTCTCCAAAACATAAAGCTATCTATTTAAAATATAAAGCTAGCTATCCTCTTCATAACCTCTAATTTCTTATTATGTCCTTCCCTCATTTATTGAATTTAGCTGTAAACTGTGCAGAGCTCTATCTTTTTGAAGATGATGCGGTATACAAACTTAAGGTTTAGTTTAGTTTAAGTTCCTCTGCCATACCCTCGCCACGGGGCCTGTCCTCTATTTCTTATGTTTGTACTTTTTGGGTATTGGGGCAATCCCAATCAAAAAATAGATGAAAAAAAAAGCTGCAAAGCGTACTGCTACACACAACCAAAATAGCTTTTTAATTGTAGCAAGCAGCAAATGTGAAAAAGAGGGTTAAAGGATCTCAGAAACCTGCTCAGTACATAAGGAATTGAAAACAGTCTGATACTTATCAGTTCCAGATTTCGATCATCAATCCTAAAAAAAAAACCAAAAAAAACCCTCTAATGTGCACCTAACTGGGTGAACTCAAACCCCTTATTTAACCCAATATACTAAAAAATAAATGTACACTTTATAAATTCAATAGCATTCAATGTGTCAGGTTTCCTTCAAACAAAAAATTAGTCAGATCTTCTAATGATTCTGTACCTATCAAACTTTCTGTTAAACCAGTCACTTTTGGAATTTGCACAAGACAAGATTTTGAAAGGATAGTATAGTCCCAAAGGCAATTACTAATGTGGAAATTTGGAAGTTAACCAAGATGGAAGGGATTTTTATTAATTGCTGTGCTCCTTTACAGGAGAAGAAGAAGCTAAAGTAACTTCATTAGAGATTGATTTGGCGTCATATTGTAGGAAATTAAATGATTTTTCAGGAAAAATTTAATCACTGGAAGCTAGGAATGTCTCTTTAATTAAAGGAAATATAATATTTGAGAATAGATTGGAGAGATTTGAGAACCAGTTGAGAGCAAGCAATCTTTGTTTTTTAAAATTTTTCGTATAATAATTCAATTTCCCTAAAAGAGATGTTGAAACAGTATGGGCTCCTTTTATCAAGCCGCGCTAGGGGGGTTAACGTGCGTGACTTTTCATCACGCGTTAATCCCTGCGCTGGCCAAAAACTACCGCCTGCTCAAGAGGAGGAGGTAGCGGTTAGCGCGGCCAATGGTTTAGCGTGCACTATTAGGCGCGTTAAACCGCTAGCGTGGCTTGATAAAAGGAGCACTATATGTTAGATATTCTCTTTGGATCCTTTGTCACTCCCCAAGCATATTATATTCTTTCTTCTGTAAAAAATGTTTTAAGGGGGGGAATGGAGGAAGGACTAGGGGTGGATCTAACTACTATGCTAGAAACATCTGTTATAGAGACTAAGGGCTCCTTTTACGAAGCCACATTAGCGGTTTTAGCCCACACAGCTTTTTAGCGTGCGCTAAACCCGTGCTACACGGCTAGAACTAACGCCAGCTCAATGCTGGTGTTAGCATCTAGCGCGGCCGGCAGTTTAACGTGCACTATTACGCACGCTAAACTGCTAACGCGGCTTCGTACAAGGAGCCCTAAATGAAGAGAACTTGATGGTTATTTTTTCATGCAGTGAAGATAGAGATAAAGTTTGGATTAGTTTCTTTAGGAAAATGCTGGCTCATTTTCGTGCTTCTCCTATTAATGTTTTTCTTGATCTCTCAGGTGATCCACAGAGAGTTTCTTAAATTCAAACCAATACCCCCCACCTTTTTTTTTTTTTTTTTAGATTTCCCAGATAATGTTTGAAGTTTTAGGAAAAGGAGTATATTTTTCAAGACCCTACACATTTAGAAATTTTAATTCAAACTCAGGAATCAGCTAAATCTGCACCCTTTGATGAGAAGAAAAAATGATTAACATTGGTGATTATACTAGGTATTTAGTATGTATTGTCACAGGGAAGCCACTATGAGGTTAAAGGAAGCCCTGCAGTACCCAGAAGCAGGGATGGAAAATAAAGGAGAAATATCAAAGCCCTTATTTTGCCCACCTAAGCCTAAAGTCAGAATACTGCAGGAAGTTAAAACTCCTTTAAAGACTAGCCCTGTGCTGGCTAAGCCACCACAAAATTCCTATTCATTGTTCTCCAAACATGTAAAGATAGAAAAGTGTAAGGAACTACAGGTTTCAGCATGCCAAAGATAGGAGAAAGTGAAACCTAGGGCTGGAACAGCCACTGTAATCAGCCCAGCTGATACAGATCCTAATCAGCTGAGAAGGCACCAGAATACTTCTGTAGGCAGGCTTAGAGACTCAGCTGTAATTAGGATTAATCAAGCCGAAGTAGTATAAAGGATACACCTCATGCCAAAATGATTGACAGCTGTCAAGATAAGGCTCGACCAATCAGCGTTCACTTCCTGGTTAAGCCATGCCCACTCTCTGACCACACCATGCCCACTTTTCACCAAAACCCGCCCAATCTCTGCCCAAACCCCACCCACACCCTACCCACTTTCACCCATGCCCCACCCACACCACACCCACTTTTGCTCAAGCCCCACCCATACCACACCCACTCCTACCCATGCCCCGCCCCTCCCATAGGAATGAATGGCAATAGCTTCGCCCCTGCCCCACCCTGCCCACATCACTGGAAATGCGCTTTCTGATGGCATCACCAGAAATGGGTGTGATTGACTTACCGGCAATACACATTCTGATGATGACGGCGGAAATAGAGTAAATAAAGCGCCGTAAATGCGCTTTTCTGATGAGACAGAAATGCATTTTCTGATGATGTTAGTGGAAAAAGATTTAGTCAAATCCCCGGAAATGATGTGGCCAGAAAAAAAAAGGTGTCTTTATTTTAACAGCCTTTTAGTTAAAAGACAGGTTTTAAGATCTAATTGTTAGAGCAGTGAACATAAGAATGGCTGCTGCTGGGTCAGAGCAGTGGTCCATCGTGCCCAGCAGTCTGATCACAGGGCAGTCCTTAGGTCAAAGACCAGTGCCCTAACTGAGATTAGTCTTACCTGCATACATTCTGGTTCAGCAGGAACTTGTCTAACTTTGTCTTAAATCCCTGGAGGGTGTTTTCCTTTATAACAGCCTCTGGAAGAGCGTTCCAGTTTTCTACCACTCTCTGGGTGAAGAAGAACTTCCTTACGTTTGTACGGAATCTATCCCCTGTTAACTTTAGAGAGTGCCCTGTTGTTTTCTCTACGTTGGAGAGGGTGAACAACTTGTCTTTATATTCTAAGTCTATTCCCTTCATTATCTTGAATGTTTTGATCATGTCCCCTCTCAGTCTCCTCTTTTCAAGGGAGAAGAGGCCCAGTTTCTCTAATCTCTCACTGTATGGCAACTCCTCCAGCTCCTTAACCATTTCAGTCACTCTTCTCTGGACCCTTTCGAGTAGTACTGTGTCCTTCTTCATGTATGGCGACCAGTGCTGGAAGCAGTATTCCAGGTGAGGGCGTACCATGGCCCGGTACAGCAGCATGATAACCTTCTCCGATCTGTTTGTGATCCCCTTCTTAATCATTCCTAGCATTCTGTTTGCCCTATTTGCTGACGCCGTGCATAGGGCAGATGGCTTCATTGACTTATCGACCAGTACTCCCAAGTCTCTTTCCTGGGGGGTCTCAAGTACTGCACCCGACATCCTGTATTCGTGTATAAGATTTTTGTAACCGACATGCATCACTTTACAGCACTTTACGTTAAACCTCATTTGCCATGTCGTGGCCCATTTCTCGAGCTTGATTATGTCACGTTGCAGATCTTTGCAATCCCCATGTGTCTTCACTACTCTGAATAACTTCGTATCATCCACAAATTTAATCACCTTACTTGTTGTACCAATGTCCAGATCGTTTATAAAGATGTTGAAGAGCAAGGGCCCAAGCACCGAGCCCTGCAGCACCCCACTGGTGACGCTCTTCCAGTCCGAGTATTGCCCATTTACCCCCACTCTCTGTTTCATATGCTGCAGCCAGTTTTTAATCCATGTAAGTATTTCACCCTCGATTCCATGGCTCGCAATTTTCCAAAGTAGTCATTCATGCGGAACCTTGTCGAACGCCTTCTGAAAGTTCGTATATACAATGTCGACCAGGTCGCCCTTGTCTATCTGTCTGTTTACTCCCTCGAAGAAATGCAGAAAGTTTGTCAAACAAGAGCTGCCTTTGCTGAAACTGTGCTGGCTGGTCCTCATCAGACCATGTCCGTCAAGGTGATCAATGATGCATCCTTTATCAGCGCCTCTACCATCTTTCCCGGTACTGAGGTCAGAATCACTGGTCTGTAGCTTCCCGGATCTCCCCTTAAACCTTTCTTGAAGATCGGCTTAACATTCGCCACCTTCCAGTCTTCCGGAATCTTTCCTGATTTGATCAACAGATTGGCTATTAGTTGAAGCAATTCAGCTATAGTCCCTTTCAGTTCCTTGATGACCCTTGGATGGATGCCATCCGGTCCCGCGGATTTATCGTTTTTAAGCCTATCAATATGCCTACATACCTCCTTTAGACTGACCGTTAACCCTGTCAGTTTCCCGTTTTCACTTACATCATATAATAATAATAATAATTTGGGAGGAAGTGACGTCAGCTCACAGGATGGCTGCTTGAACAGAGAGCTCCGTGGAGGCACGGGAGAAATATTAAAATTACAGCGTTCTGACCGAAGGAGATATATTCTGTATGCTATTGAGGTGCAACAGCGGAGATGGAGACACGTAAAAAGCTGGACAAATTTCGATTCCCTTTGCCTGAAGGGGAAAAATTGACAACCGCGGGCAGTAGCGGACTGCCGGGGTGTAATAAAAAAAAAATGGCGCCGGCGCACGTGGAATTGGACGAGGAAGAGATTACCATCGAGAGCGCACCAGTCGAAGCGATCACCCCCCAAGTATTGCAAGAGTGGTTTCGAGATCTTAAGAAGGAAATGGTGGGTGTTCGCCAGGATTTAAAAGCTGCAATGACGGAACTGCGGTCTGAGGTGGCCGAGTTGGGAGGTCGGGTGGGAGACACGGAAGATCGCGTTTCAGAGATGACACAAGACCTACTGAATATGCGAGCTGAACTGAATCAAATACCATCCTCCGTCCAGATGTTGCAATCTCAGGTGGAGGATTTGGAAAATAGATCACGCAGATGCAACTTGCGTTTTAAGGGCATTCCAGAGCTGGAGGAGTATAAGGATGGGGCTGCAGTGGTGAAAAAGATCTGTGCTGACTTACTCACTGAAGCACATGGCTCCCTGCCTGATCCAATAGTGCTTGTGAGGGCACACCGCAGTTTGGGTCCTGCACGAAACACAGGGCCTAAGGATATTATTGCTTGCTTCCAGGACTTTGGGATTAAAGAAAGCATTCTACAAATAGCGAGGCGCAAGCAGGAATACCGCTGGAATAATATCTCAGTGGGCATCTTTCAAGACTTGGCCTGGTCCACTCTGCAAAAACGTCGGAACTTTCAACAGATAACACAATTGCTGCGAGCTGAGGGCCATCGCTACCGTTGGTTATTTCCCTTTGGAGTATGGATAACGATTGATGGCAAATCCAAACGTGTTGGTGATGTGGATGAGGCGTGGGCAGCCCTGAAGGAAATGGGGTGCAAAAATGTTCCTGAGGTTCCAGTGCCTGTATCTAAGAAGGCGGAGAAGCGACCTACTGGAGTTTGGTCCACTGTTGGACGTGCGGGGAAGCGGCATTTAAAGGATCAGACCTGATGGATTGAGGAGATTATTACCCATTTGTTCTTTGCTTCCTCCCCGTATTTCCCTAGGACGTTTGGTCCTAGTTTAGGGGAGTCTGGCATTTGCCAGGGGTTCTTTAGATTGATTTTTGAAATGACTAATTTGATTCTGCATATTCAGAAAGAGGTTATGTATAGAATTTTGTATGAGTTTTCCATGACAAGAATTATTGTCTGTGGAATCATTATTATTTTACTTATACTGTTACGAAGGTTGTTCATTGTAATGGACATGTGTGGTTGTTGGGGTATGGATGAGTGACGCTAGTATAAAAGGGCTCAGTTGCCTTCTGTGGGGGGGAGACCTTACTTCTTCTCCTTGGCTGCCCAGACCTTGGGCATGTCAGGGTCATATAGACAGCAGGGGGGGAGGGAGGGGGGGAGTGGGGGTAGGGGGGGTGGGGGTAGGGGGGGTCACTTGAGGAATGATAGTTCTCTTGTCCTAGGCTCGTGGAATGTTAATGGATTAAATAATCCTGGAAAGCGTAGTATAGTTTTTCGTGAACTGCATAGGCTGAAGTGGGATATATGCTTGCTGCAAGAAACTCACTTAAGATCAAGGGACGAGCGGTTGCTGCACACTCAACATTATGATCAAGTGTGGACTCATAGGGCTCGAGGCACACAGAGGGTGGGGGGTCTAGCTGTTTTGGTTCGTAAGGGGATAGGGCTGGAGGTGGATGAGGTTTTCAAAGATAGGGAGGGACGCTGTTTAGCTATACGGGGTAAGATACAGGATAAAATGACTACTATTATTAATATATATGGGCCTAACACTGATCAATCACGTTATTATGCTGGTCTCACAGATGATTTGACTGCTTTCGCAAAGGGAGCGATTTTTTGTGGAGGGGATTTTAATGTGTGCCCAGACCTATCATTGGATCACTCCAAAGGGGGACGAGTGGTTCTCCGACGTCATAGTAAGGCCTTGATTAGGTTTATGCATCTATTGGGATTGGTGGATTGTTGGAGATTACTACATGGTACTCAGAAGACTTATTCTCATTTCTCTAATGCTACTCAGACTTACACGAGAATAGATGGTATTTGGGTACATAGAAATCTTTGGGGCGGGATTCAAGAGGCGGAGATTGGTAACATTCAGATCTCCGATCACGCTCCTGTCTGGGTGGTATGCAAGGGGCTTAGGATACAATCAGGCAACAGGTTTTGGCGTTTAAATGAATCACTTTTAGGGGACCCTATTGTATTACAAGAAGTGCAGGATTCTATTGTAGACTATCTATATATAAATGACAATGGGGAAGTAAGGGATGGGACACTTTGGGATGCACTGAAAGCTGTTATTCGGGGTATTTTTGTTAAATGGGGGGCCCGTAAAAAACGGGACAAAGCTAAACGCTCTTTGGGATTAAGGGAGCAATTGGTGGATTTAGAAAAACAACATCAATTAGATCCTAGGCCTAGGGTGTATGAGGCCTTGAGTAAAGTTCGATTGGAATTACACCAAATGCAATTGGAGGATTTAGCTTTTAGGAAGACACAATTGAAACAGGCTATGTTTGAGAATGGAAATCGGTCTAGTGCTATGCTTGCCCGCTATTTGCGAGCTCGAAGGATGTCTGCTACTATTCAGAGTATTCGTGGACCTGATGGAGTTCGATATAGGACTGATAAGGATATTCATAACCAGTTTATTACATTTTTTGCAGAGTTGTATCGTGGGGACAACTTGAGTGAGGGATCTAAGATCTCAGATTTCCTAAATATGGTCCCTTTGCCAAAGCTCTCGGATTTGGAACAAGAGAGGTTGGATCTCCCCATAACGGAGGGGGAGGTGTCTGGGGTCATACGGGGTTTGAAAGGAGGGAAATCACCGGGATTAGATGGGCTATCGAATGTGTTCTATAAGACCTTTAGAGAGCAGATTGTTTCCTTGTTGGTGAGGGTTGGTAATGGAGTGCGAGATGGGGGCTCTTTGCCATCTACTATGGGAGAAGCAGGGATCACAGTATTGTTGAAACCGGGAAGGGACCCAGAGCAGTGTGGAGCATACCGTCCCATCTCATTGTTAAATGTTGATGCTAAAATTTTGGCGAAGGTGTTGGCATTGAGATTGGGACGAGTGTTACCGGGACTTGTCCATGTTGATCAGGCTGGATTTATCCAGAAGCGTCAAGTGGGAGACAATATACGTAGAACTTTACATTTGATCTGGGAGGCACAGCAACAACATAGTAAAATGGTCCTATTATCCATAGACGCTGAAAAGGCCTTTGATCAGGTCAATTGGAACTTTTTGTGGGCAGTAATGGAACGGATGGGAATTGGGGGAATGTATGAAAAATGGATAAGGAATTTTTATTTGACACCGAGGGCTTGTATTAAAATTAATGGGCTTTATACAGATTTCTTCTCTATTACACGAGGGACCCGACAGGGTTGTCCACTCTCCCCTTTACTGTTTGCTTTGTATTTAGAACCTTTGGCTTGTTATATACGGGAATTGGGGGCAGTTAGAGGAATTCATATAGGAGATCGGGAACATAAATTGGCGCTATTTGCAGATGATATTCTTTTTTATGTGACGGATCCGGAGACTACTCTTACTGGGTTGTTGGAGGTATTTGGGATATTCAGAGGTCTATCAGGTTTTACGATCAACATGGACAAGTCCGAATTTTTGAATATTTCTTTGGAGGAGGAGGAGGCGCAGAGGTTGGCAGCCATCTTTCCGGTGAGGCGGGTACTGGGGCATCTTAAGTATCTTGGTATTTTGATTCCATCTGATTTATCGTGCCTTTATGATCTCAATTACTCTAGGATAGTGCGTTTTGTGCGGAGAGACTTGCAAGCTTGGAAGGGTTTGTGGTTGTCCTGGTGGGGGCGTATAGCTGTTGTCAAAATGAATATCTTACCCCGTCTATTATTTTTATTCCAAACGCTGCCCATAGCGGTGCCGAGGGGACTTTTGAAGCTATTACATAAGGAATTTCGATATTTTATTTGGCAAGGGAAACATCCCAGGTTGAGTCAACAAGTACTTTGGTCTGCTAGGGAAGATGGGGGACGGGCAGTACCCAATTTGCACTGGTATTACGAGGCTGCACAACTCCGTTTTCTTTTGGATTGGAAGATCGCAGTGTTTAAACCTGGGGTTCAAATAGAACAAAGCTATGTTCCGCATTGTACACTGAATAATTGGCTGTGGATCTCTTCCTCGCTGCCGGAACGATTGCAGGGGCAAGGGAACCCGTTCTTTTGTCATTTAGTACGGATGTGGGGTTCTTTATTTCAAAGGGAAAAGAGTGGTAAGGGAGTCTCTACGTTGGCTCCTATTAAGGGGGAACCGCGGTTTGTGGCAGGATTGGAAAGGGGGGCATTTCGGAGGTGGGAATCTATGGGGATTCTTACATTTCGAGATGTACTAGTTGGGGGATGCTTACCTACTTTTGATGCATTGGTGACTAAGAAGCCTGGGTTAAGAGGCGAATTTTTTGCATACATGCAATTGAGACATTTTATGATCTCGGAAAGTTGGGATAAAGGGAATCCCCAGGGGACTGAATCTTTGGAAAACTTATGGCTCTTGTTGAGTAGAGTGCCGAGACCGATTTCCATTCTTTATAAGTTCTTGCGTGGTAGAGTGGTGATTTCCTTTCCTTTTAAACAACAGTGGGAACGGGACCTCCAGCTGCATCTTTCTGCAGATGATTGGTCACGTATTTGTTTAGAGGTACAGAAAGCATCTCATTGTATATTGGTCCAAGAAAATGCTTATAAAATTTTAACACGCTGGTACTTCACACCTGCACGGTTACATATTATGTACCCTCAAGTTTCAGACTCTTGCTGGAGATGCGGTAAGAGCCCTGGATCTTTTATGCATATTTGGTGGGACTGTGGGGTGATTCAGAAATTTTGGGTTATTGTTACACGATCTTTGACATTGTGGACTCAGGATACATTGCAACTTTCACCTCAAGTTTGTCTGCTAGGGCTACATAATGTTAGAGAAGTTCCTTGGCAGACAAAATTGGTCAGAATGGGGTTGGCGGCGGCCAAATGTTTAATAGCATTATATTGGAAGAAGTTAGCTGCTCCACCAGAAGAGGAATGGGTAGAGAAATTGCGAAAACTTGCACAGATGGAATGTATAGCTGCTAAGCATTATGGTTATTATGACTTACAGAGGCGAACTTGGGACAAAATATTTCAACACATTTAATTATTTACTCAAGTGGGGTGGGAGGGTGGGATAGAGGGTGAAGGGTAGTGTGGTTCATTGGGAGTCTTTTTGAAGGAACAACGAAAGGACTTCCTCATGGTGTTTATTAGATGGGGGATACTATTGATTATAATTGGTTTACTTTATATAGGGTGGCGGGATTGAGATACATTTATGTTTGGGAGTTTTTCTCCTTATTTTTCCTTTTTTTTTTATATATGCTCTGTTGAAAGATTGTAACATTACGAATTGGTTTACAAATGGTGTTTGTATTGTTTATCATTATTATAAAACTCTAATAAAAATTGATTAAAACAAAAAAAAATAATAATAATAATTTATTTTCTTATATACCGCCAAAGCCATGGTAGTTCGAGGCGGTTTACAAGAGGAGCTGGTCAGTCAGCGATAGGTTACAATATAGAATCGATGAATACAAGTACACGGAAAGCAAGTACAAATAAGAAGAGCTGGACAGTCAGCGACATAGCTATGAATTTGGTATACAGAATACGAGAGATAATGAACAACAAATTCTTAGGTGACAAATCGGTTGAACAGTTTCGTTTTTACTAATTTTCTAAAGCCTTGATAGGAAGAGGAGAGCATGATAATGTTACCCAGCCAGTCGTTCAGTTTACCTGCCTGGAAAGCTAGAGTTCTGTCCAGGAATCTTTTGTAACGGCAGGCCTTTATTGTTGGGTGTGTAAATAAATGGGTTTACGTGAGGGCCTGGTAGTGCAACCCAGATTGAAGTGGGAGACCAGGTACATAGGGGCCAGACCAAAGATTGATTTGAAGCAGAGACAAGAGAATTTAAATATTTCTCTAGCCTCGAGAGGCAGCCAGTGAAGTTTTTGATAATAGGGGCTTATGTGTTCCCATTTTTTTAAACCGAAAATCAGATGTACTGTCGAATTTTGAATAATTTGGAGTTTTTGAAGGGTTTTCTTGAAGGATCCTAAGTAAATAATGTTGCAATAGTCCAGCATGCTTAGAATAGAAGATTGTACCAGTAGACGGAATGATGCTGCATCAAAGTATTTTTTGATGGTTCTTAGCTTCCATAATGTTGAGAAGCATTTTCTGGTCAGTAGATCCGTGTGAGCGTCTAAAGTAAGGTATCGATCGAGAGTCACTCCTAGAATTTTTATGGAATCAACAATAGGGAAGTCCTGACCGTTCAAGGAAATTTGAGAATCTTTGATTTTATCATTTGGGCTCGTGAGAAAAAACTTGGTTTTGTTTGTGTTGAGTTTCAGTTTGAATTCTGTCGTCCATAATTCGATTTGTTTTAGGATGAATGCCAGGTGATTCTTTGTCTCGGAGGTTAGGTTTGTGAGGGGAAGAACTATGGTGATGTCATCTGCGTAGATGTAGAATTTAACATTTAAGCTTTGCAGTAGATTTCCCAATGGGGCAAGGTAGATGTTAAACAGGGTAGGGGATAGAGGGGAGTCCTGTGGGACTCCGCAAGTATTTGTCCATCTGCAGGATTGTTTGTTGTTATTGTGGACTTGGTATATAGCCTGATTGGTTCCAGTATGCTGTGTATATCCTCTTCGGTAAATACAGACGCAAAAAATGTGTTCAGTTTGTCAGCGATTGCTTTGTCCTCTTTTAGGATTACCTTTATTCCATGGTCATCCAATGGTCCCACCGCTTCCTTCACGGGTCGTTTCTCCTTAATATATAGAAAGAACGGCTTGAAGTTTTTCGCCTCCTTGGCTATTTTTTCCTCATAGTCTCTTTTGGCCCCTTTTACTGCCTTATGGCACCTACGTTGATGTTGTTTGTGCTTTTTCCAATTTTCGTCTGTCTTTGACCTTTTCCATTCCTTAAACAAAGTTTTATTGTCTCTGATCGCTTCTTTCACCTCTACAGTGAGCCACGCTGTTTCTTTGGATCCCTTGTTGATATGCAGTATATATAGATTTTGCGCCTCAGTGACTGTGTCCTTAAAAAGGGATCAAGCTTGCTCTAGCGTTTTTACAGTGCTTATCCTCTTTTTAATTTTCTTCCCCACCATGAGTCTCATCCCTTCGTAATTCCCTTTATGGAAGTTCAGTGCCCAGTGCCATGGCTGTTGTTCTGGACCGATGTTTCGCCCCTGCGTCCAGATCGAAGCAGATCATATTGTGATCACTGTTTCCCAGCATCCCTTCTACATCTACATCTTGTGCCGGTCTTCGCAGTCCTTTTAGAATTAAGTCCAGAATTGCATTTCCTCTTGTATTTTCCTTGACAAGTTGTTCCAGGAAGCAATTGCCTACAGCATCCAGGAACTTGGTCTCCCTACCACAGCCGGATGTGCCTAGGTTCCAGTCTATCCCCAGATAGTTGAAGTCACCCATGATAACTGCGTTGCCTCCCTTGCAGTTGCGTTTAATCTCGTCCATCATTTCTCCATCAATTTCTTCGGTTTGCCCTGGGGGTCAATAGTAGATGCCAATCTTTGTTTCCAGTCCATTTGTTTCCAGAATTTTGACCCATAGAAACTCTAACTTATCCGTCAATTGTGGCGTGTTCTCTCCAGTAGATTCAATTCCCTCTTTGACGTATATGGCTATGCCCCCACCTTTTTGAGCCACTCTGTCTCTACGGTATAGTTTGTATCCCAGTAGCAGTGTCCCAGAAGTTTTCCTCAGTCCACCATGTTTCCGTGATGCCAATAATGTGAATGTTATCTTTTTGTGCCATAGCTTCTAATTCACCCATCTTATTCCTAAGGCTCCTTGCATTCGTGTACATACACTTGAGTTTACGGCCTGTTCCTTTCTTGCATTTCCTTCCCCCTTGTGTCCCTTTCGATCTGTCTTGCCTGTGATCTGGTGAGTCTTTCCCTCTATCTTCCTGCATGGTATCCTTCAGGTACTCTCTCGGTTGTCAGCTTTCCCCTTCTTCCTAGTTTAAAAACTTCTCAACTTCTCTCTTGATGTTGCTTGCAAGTAGCCTCATTCCATCTCTGCTGAGGTGGAGTCTGTCCTTCCTGAAAAGCTTGCTCTTCCCTCAGAACATTGTCCAGTTGTCATGAAGTGGAATCCTTCTTCCTTACACCAGCGCTGCATCCACATGTTCACTGCTTGCAGCTCCATCTGCCTCTTCTCGTCAGCCCTGGGTACGTTTGAAATCTAAGACTTTAAGTATTGTGTGGCCACTCTTCACTTTAGCCGTTATATCAAACCAAACCATTTGATGATCACTACTTCCCAGGTGAGCACCCATCTCTATTTGTGAGGACCAGATCCAATATCGCTTTTTCCCTCGTCGGTTCCGTCACCATTTGTCTGAGCAGAGCCTCTTGAAGGGCATCCGCAAATTCTCTACTTCTTTCCAATTCCGCAGATGGAACATTCCAGTTCGCATGCAGCAGATTGAAATCGCCCAACAGCAGCATCTCCTCTTTCTTTCCAAACTTTTGGATATCCACAATCAGATTCTTATCAATTTGCTGCTGTTGAGTCGAAGGTCTGTAGACTGCACCCACGTAGATAGAATTTCCATCTTCTCTTTCAGAGCGATCCATATCGCTTCTTCCTCTCCCCAGGTACCTTGCATTTCTGTCGCTTGGATATCGATCTTTACATAGAGAGCTACTCTTCCACCTTTTTGACCATATCTGTCCTTCCTAAAAAGATTATATCCAGGTATGTTGGCATCCCATCCATGGGATTCACTGAACTATGTTTCTATAATAGTGACAATATCCAGATCTGCCTCTAACATCAGGGCTTGCAGATCATGAACTTTGATGCATAGACTATGAGCATTTGTGGTCATCGCTTTCCAGCTATTTTTCAGCGGTAATCTCCTTTTTTGTATAGTTTTTTGTTTTGTTTCACTTTCTGTTGCAATGCTAAGAAGTGAGTTGCAGATAGTGTTTACGTTGCAATCTTTACACTTCTCCCTCGGTATTCTCGGGAGATGGGGCAGAGCCGGACCGCAAATGAAGAAAAACCGCAAATATTTTCTCATCTGGCTCTGACCCACCCCCCTCCCTCCTGCCTTCCCCCCGGCATCCCGGCCTTAACCTGGTGGTCTAACAGGCTTTTGGGGCAGGAGCGATCTTCCTACGCTCCTGCCCCATGCAGATCGCCAATAGGAAATGACTGCCGTGAGCTCCCGTACTCTCTCGAGACTACGACGGGAGCTCAAGGCAGCCATTTCCTATTGGCAATCTACACGGGGCAGGAGCATAGGAAGATCGCTCTTGCCCCAAAAGCCTGCTAGACCACCAGGTAAGGCCGGGATGCCGGGAGGAAGGCGGCAGAGAGGTGGGAACATGCTAAAATATGGGTTTCTCCCCCCCCAAAAAAAAATAAATTGCGAATTTGTGAAACCGTGAGTGTGGAAACCACGAATGGGGAGGGGGAAGTGTACTACCATCACATCTTGTCTTTTTCTGGGGGTGGTCTCTCTAATTTTCCTTCATACATTTACCACCCCCACCTTCTAGTTTAAATGCCTAGAAACATATTATTTAAACTTCTCCACAAGGATTCCTTTTCCTGCTGTAGTATTATGTAGCCCATCAGTACAATATAGTTTCTTGTCCTTCCATGTATTACCCCATCCTCCTATGTACCTGAAGCCTTCTTGATGACACCAGGCTTTGTACCATCTATTAAAATCCTCTGTGTTTTTTACTATTTGCTCTCCCTTTCCATATGCAGACAGTACTTCAGAAAAGCTACAGTCTTTACAAAACGTTTCAAGCCCTCGCCAAACTCCCGAAAAGCTTTTTGCGCTGCAACATAACATAACATCGTACTTCTTAACTGCGTAACCATAAGTTTACGCGGTTTACAAAAGATTATAAACTAAAGACAATAATGATAATGACAGAAAAATTATTTGACGAAGTATTTTGAGAAAAGATGAGTTTTCAATTGGGTTGTGAAATGTTTATAAGAACAAGCTCCAAGCAATAACAATCGAAATTCTCTATCATGGGAAGCCGCTTGGAATGCTAAAATATGGTCAAGAAATTTCTTGCTTTTACAGCCCTGTACTGACGGAAAAATAAACAGGGCATAAGATCTTCTACTATATTTATACGATGCTAAAGAAAATCTATTGGCCATACATAACCTTATGGTATAAAAGGGTCACAGTAGGCTCAGGAAGACTACGACAGGTAGCACAGAAACATCCACCTTCACAAATATTACCTCTACAGAATTCCTTCGCCCCACTAGTGCTCTGCGATATTTAAGAAAACAGAAGGGAGGTGGGACTGGAACCAATGAAAGTAACTCGAGAGAACAAGCGCACCCTAAGCACAAATAAAAAAGCCAAAAACAGAAAACTATTGCTGTTGGGGGATTCCATCATCAGAGGCATTAACCTTGGAACACAAGGTGGGGAGACCAAAATAGTGAAATGTCTTCCAGGATTTTCAGCTACCAGGAGTTCCAGGCAAATACTGACTATAATTAAGGAAGAAACTAAGGATTTTAACACCGATGTTATTATCCATCTGGGAACAAATGACCTGTTCAATAACTCCACACAGGATTTAAAACAGAAAATACAGGCTTTATATTAGATCAGTGGCTACCCTAAAACACAGGATTTAAAACAGAAATAGAGTCTTTATACCAGATCAGTGGCTACCTTAAAACACAGGATTAAAAACAGAAATAGAGGCAAAACACAGGATATAAAACAGAAATAGAGGCTACTCTAAAACACAGGATTTAAAAGAGAAATACAGGCTTTATACCAGATCAGTGGCTACCCTAAAACACAGGATTTATAACAGGATTTTCTCTACTTTGGTCTCCCTGTGCCACAGGCACGAGGATTTAATTAGAGTTAATATAAGTCTTATCTTTTTTCCTATGAGGAGGAAGAGGAAATAAGATATAGCAGAGGACAGAGAAGGTGTTTGTTTTTTTTGTGTTTTTTTTGGGGGGGGGGTTAAGTAAGAAACAGGGAGGAGGAGAAAAGAAATGAAACAGATATAATGCTGAAAATCAGTGATAAGAGCAGAATATTAAATTCTGAGTGACTTAGCTTTTAGAAGTTTTCAGGGCAGTCTTATTCTCAGCACTGTTCTCACTCTAAAGACTGTTTAGATAGACATGTGCAGCTGGCACAGAAAAAAGAAGTGGATTGTTTATCTAAAACACTGTGTCAGAAATGCGAGTCCTATGTGAACAGTATTTAGAGTGAGAACACATCTTGCATTTAGGACATCTCTGTTGTACACTAACATTGTTCAAGCACGTCTGTGTCAAACAAAGTATGACATCATAATGTACAGGAGTGGTGGTGACTATAAGGCTTCTGGCAAAAAATACAGAAATTACGCTCCCCGTAGAATTTTTTGACATTGATTATGCCATAGAAATGGTCATCGTGTAGCAACAAGAAAACAGTTTTAGGATACCCAGGTTGATCTGATGTTTTAAAGCAACACCATGAGTTTGTATAAAACACAACTCTTATATTTATCTTTAAATTTTGTTCAATTGTTACTACATCATCGAGCATGACTTTTTTATGTAGTGACTACGCCAAATCATTATGTAGCTTTGCAGCACCTGTTAACAGCTCAGCATCTGTGAGTTTTACTGGAGACATACTGTAAGACTACCGGCAAAACACAGGTTATTGCCTGTGTTATTCAAATCTATTAAATACATCCTTTTTTTCTGCAAAATTTGGCTAAACAGTATAGATTTTAACACACGGGTCCCATTACCCTTTTTTATCATTACAAGTTCAACAACACAGAATAAATCACAGACCTGTATTTCTCTGTGATTTTGAAGGAGTTTAGCAACCTGGTCTAAGAAATCATCAGCATCTAGTGATTCAGGATTTAATTTACCAGAAAACAATGAGTTGTGAAAAAGCGATGAATGTAGATGCACCTGTACGTAGTCACTGGGCGAAACTCTGTTGCTAACATCGTCCAGGATATGTTGAATGCCTTGGCGTATGGCATTTTGAGCTTCACGTAATGAAGTTATCCTGTCTAAATTAATGAAATGAAATTCTTCTGAATAAAGTACACCATGAAACTTGTCCAGTTTACGATCCCATCTTTTCACAAACTGGACATAGCTAATTGGTTCTGAATATTCAGAAGGGCCTAATGCACCGTCCTCTGACACATTGTTGCTTTCAGAATAATTATCAACTTCATAACACTCTCCATCTTCTGTGCAGGTAGGCTCTGAGCCGCTTTCACTGTGTGCCTTTTTCCTGTTAGACTTTTCTGTCAAGTTCACGGTATCTGTTTGTGGCTTTCTTACATTTTCTTGATCTACAATTTACAAAACAGCATTTTTTCTTTGAGGATCTGACAGTGCCTAACATTTTCTTGATCAACAATTATAAAAGTATAGACATTTTCTTTTTACACTAGTGTCTGTAGAAAACCAGAGTTCTTACTATTTTGTTTATCTTTCGGTTTCCGGTAAGCACCTTTGGGCTCTGGTTTGCTGTCTAAGAAGCTTTCACTATGTGACCTTTTCCTATTAGACTTTTCTGTCGGGTTCACAGTATCTGCTTGTGACTTTCTAACATTTTCACGATATACAATTTATAACATAGCATAACCGTTAATACACATTTTCTTTGGGGTTCTTACTGTGCTTAACATTTTCTTGATCAACAATTTAAAAGTATAGAAATTTTTCTTTTAACACTAGTCTCCTTACAAAACAAGGATACCTAATATTATCCCAGGACAAGCAGGCAGCATATTCTCACATGTGGGTGATGTCATCCATGGAGCCCCGACGCGGACAGCTTTTCAAGCAAACTTGATTGAAGATTCAAGCTTGCTATGCTGCACCACACATGTGCATGCCTTCCCGCTCCACTAGAGGGCGCATCCCCACCTCATGGTCCTCAGTTCTAAAGTTTCCGCGGAGCCAGAAGCCCTGATCTTTTGTTCTCTGTGCGAATTGCCTTCTAGCACCGCGGCTTTGTTATTTTCTTTTTCAGAGTCGCTGTGCGCTTTCGTTTTCGGTTGTTCTACAAAAAAAAAAATTTTTGATCGTGTTTAGGCATCCGGGGACTCCCGGATTGCCATGCCCTTGTTCGGTCGCGGCATTGGTTTTCATGTTCCGGCCTTTGTCGGTTTTAAAAAGTGCACCCAGTGTGATTGGCTGCTGTCGATCACCGACCCCCATCGGTGGTGCATCTTGTGCCTGGGGGCTGATCATCCCACCGATTCGTGCCCCAGGTGTGCGACTTTCCAATCCCGGGCTCTCCGACGCCGTCGGGCTCGTATGGCGGACCTGTTTGTGATGGAGCTGGCCTCGGTCCCGGCCTCGACGTCGGCCTCGGCTTCGGGCCCGGCCTTGACCTCGGCCTCGGTGACCTCGGCCCTGCCCCAGCTGTCCTCGGCTTCGAAGTCCTTGACATCGGCCTCGAAGTCTTCAGCTCCGGGTAAGTCCCCGCTTTTCTCCTCAGGTTCCACACCGGCGAAGAAGTCATCCGCGGGGACGGCGTCGGGGCATGGAGGGGGTGCGCCGCCCTCGGCCCCGGTCCGGTCTTCCAAGCCTGTGCCTGCGTCCACTCCAAGGGAATACTCTGTGTCGAGGTCACCCTCTGTGGGATGCACTGCCACCTCGGATATGCCGTCCATGATGGCGGTCCTGGTGTTTCAGGACATGCTCCGTGCTTTAAATTCATCGGAGCTGTCCTCAGCGTTGGCCCACTTGCAGCCTGCCTCGACTTTGGACCAGCTTGAGTGGGGCGTTGGGGCTCCTCGGGGCAAGGTGTGCCGGTCCCGGCGGCTCTCATCTTCTGATTCTTCGCCCCAGGCCTCGGGCCATTCCTCGCCCTTGGGCTGACCTCGATCGAAGCGTCCTTCGTCCCCGCTCCGTCGGTCATCAAAGCGTCCCCGGGATTCCCCCCCGAGGCGGGGTCGCTCCTCGATGGCCCGTACCATCGAGGCTCTTCGGGTCTCTGATCTCTCTCTCTCTAACCCACAGTTGCTCCGCTCTCCTCCTCGATTGGGTATCCGGGCTCGGACTGTCTTACTATCGAAGGGTTCTCCCCGGGGCTCTCGGGACCCTTCTCCAAGGCATCGGCGGGTTTCGGTACCGCCTAACCCGAGGTCTTCCCCGCAGGGGTCCTCGGGGCCTCGTCGGTCTTCAACGCCGGCGCATTCCTTCGGCGCTTCCTCTTGGGGTTTGGAGCACGGTGCTGGCCGTGAGCCCCGTTATTCTCGCGAGGCTTCGCCCTCCTTTTCGGCAGCTCACCGTTCGCGCTCACCTACCCCTACGGCCGGCCGGGCCGGAGCTCGCCCTTCTTCATTCTTAAGATTTGTGCTGGACATGGGACGGGCGCTGGATTTGGACCTCAAGTCTGACTCCAAATATACAAAGGAGTTCCTGGCGGAGATGGACTTGCCTTCCCCGCCCCGGGAGTCTCTCCGACTTCCCTTAAACCCATGCTCCGTCAGGCTTTTCTGCGGAATGTGGAAACTCCGTACGCTGTCACTGCTGTTCCATTTAAGATAGAGTCGAAGTACCGGATGGTGCCGTGTCCGGGGTTTGAGCGGGTCCAGCTGTCTCACCAGTCGCTGCTGGTGGAGTCCTCACTTAAGAAGTCTCACCCTTCCCGGATTTCTGCGGCGGTTCCCACGGGGCGCGAGGGCCCTACTCTTGATAAGTTTGGACGGTGGCTGTATCAGAACTCGATGATGGCCAATCACGTTCTGAATTACTCCTTTACTTACACCTCTTATCTCAGGCAGTTAGTGAAATCCCTGCTCGCCTCCCAGGGGGTTTTGCCGGATTCTCATCGGGACGAATTTGGCAGTTGGTCGAATCTCTCTCTCAACTGCGTCTTTATCTCTTTCATGCTGCCTACGACGCCTTCGAGCTCACCTCTAGGGTCTCCGCGTTCGCTATGGCCATGCGCCGGCTGGCGTGGCTCAGGATCATGGACATGGATCCTAATCTTCAGGATCGCCTCGCTAATCTTCCCTGTGTGGGCTCGGAGCTCTTCAATGACTCCATCGAGGCAGCTATGAAGCGCCTCTCGGAGCACGAACGGTCATTCGCTTCCCTGGTGAGACCTAAAGCGAAGCCTGCCACTCCCAAGACCTATCGGGCTCCGCCCCGGCAGTACCCACAGAAAACAACTCCGGCTTTCTCAAGGCCGCCTCTTCGACGCCCGCCTCAGCAGTCCCGGGCGCAACAAAAGCCTCAAACGCCGGTGGCATCTAAGCCCGTGCCGTCCTTTTGACGGTCTGAGCGGTTGGGGGCGGGCCCACTCCGCGCTGTCATCGGCCCCTCTTCCCATCGGGGGTCGTCTTCGTGCGTTTTATCCCAGTTGGACACTTATAACCTCGGACGCTTGGGTCCTCAATGTCTTGGTAAACGGTTACTCTCTCAACTTCCGGGAGGTTCCTCCCGACAGTCCGCCCGGCGTGTGTCCTTCAGACCGGGCCCAGTTGGCACTGTTGTTATCAGAGGCCCAGGCCCTTTTGCGCCTCCGGGCGGTGGAGCTTGTTCCCCCTCGTCAGCAGGGCCGGGGGTTCTATTCCCGATACTTCTTGGTTCCCAAGAAGATCGGGGACCTTCGTCCGATCTTGGACTCCGACGTCTCAACCAGTACCTTGTTCGGGAGAAGTTCAGGATGCTCTCCCTTCCGGTTCTGAACATAAGAACATAAGAACTGCCATCTCCGGATCAGACCTTCGGTCCATCAAGTCCGGCGATCCGCACACGTGGAGGCCCTGCCAGGTGTACACCTGTCGTAATTTATAGTCCACCATATCCTTATATGCCTCTCTTAAGGAGATATGCATCTAGTTTGCTCTTGAAGCCTAGGACGGTCGATTCCGCAATAATCTCATCTGGGAGGGCATTCCAGGTGTCAACCACTCTCTGAGTGAAGCAGAACTTCCTGACATTAGTCCTGAACCTGTCCCCCCTTAGCTTCATTACATGTCCTCTAGTCCGTGTCAAATTGGACAATGTAAATAATCTTCTCTGCTCTATTTTGTCGATTCCTTTCAGTATTTTGAAGGTCTCGATCATATCCCCACGCAGTCTCCTTTTCTCATGGGAGAACAATCCTAGTGTTATAAGTCTGTCCTCGTATTCCAGTTTCTCCATACCCTTCACCAGTTTTGTTGCTCGTCTCTGCACCCTCTCCAGCAGTTTTATATCCTTCTTTAGGTAGGGAGACCAATGTTGGACGCAGTATTCCAAGTGTGGTCTGACCATTGCCCTATAAAGCGGCATTATAACTTTCTCCGATCTACTCGAGATTCCTTTCTTTATCATGCCCAACATTCTATTTGCCTTCTTTGCCGCTGCCGCACATTGTGCCGACGGCTTCAGGGTCCTATCTATCAGTACACCCAGGTCCTTTTCTTGTTCACTCTTCCCCAGAGTTGCACTTGACATTGTATACTCGTATTCCTTATTCTTATTGCCTAAATGCATTACCTTGCATTTCTCCACATTTCTTCCATTTCTCCACCCATGTTTCTAACCGACACAAGTCGCTCTGGAGTTTCTCTCTATCCTCCTGCGATCTGATCGCCCGGCATAGTTTTGTATCGTCTGCAAACTTGATGATCTCACTGGATGTTCCTTCCTCCAGGTCATTGATATAAATATTAAAAAGGATCGGCCCAAGTACCGAGCCCTGGGGTACACCACTAGTCACTTTCTCCCAGTCGGAGAACTTCCCATTTATGCCCACTCTCTGCTTTCGGTTTTCCAGCCATTTGCCTATCCATCTTTGTATATCCCCCTCTATGCCATGGCTTTGTAGTTTCCTGAGAAGTCTTTCGTGTGGAACTTTGTCGAACGCTTTCTGGAAGTCCAAGTATATTATGTCCACCGGCTTCCCACTATCAATTTGCTCGTTCACGGTCTCAAAAAATTGGAGTAAATTCGTCAAACATGATTTGTATCTGTATCTGTATCTGTATCCGCTGCTCGACGAGGGGGACTGGCTGTGCTCCCTCGATCTGAAAGAGGCTTACACCCTTGTTCCGGTGCATCCCGCCTTTCGCCGGTTCCTGTGCTTCCAGGTGGGGGAGTTGCACCTTCAATACCGGGTCCTCTCCTTTGGGCTGGCTTCGTCCCCTCGAGTCTTCACGAAGTGTCTCGTTGTTGTCGCAGCGGCCCTGCAGTCCCGGGGCCTTCAGGTCTTCCCTTACCTCGATGACTGGTTGATAAAGGCGCTGTCGAGGGAGGGGGTTATTGCAGCGACCCGACAGACTATTACCTATCTTCAGTGTCTGGGGTTCGAGGTGAACTTCCCCAAGTCCCAGCTGTGCCCTTCGCAGTCTCTGCAATTCATCAGAGCCGTGCTGGACACGGTTCAGCTGCGCTCGTTCCTGCCTCAGCCTCGGCGGGAGGCTCTTGTTAGCCTGTGCGAGCAGGTTTCCCTGAGGTCCTGGGTCTCGGCCAAGCAGATGATGGTCCTCTTGGGTCACATTGCCTCCACCGTTCATGTCACGCCGTTCGCCCGGTTACACCTTGGAGTTCCTCAGTGGACCTTGGCGTCCCAATGGCGGCAGGATCGGGACCCGGTTTCCCGTCTCATTGTGGTGACTCCTTCTTTGAGGCGCTCGCTCCTTTGGTGGACCATCTCTTCCAATCTTTCCAGGGGTTTGCTCTTTCTCGCTCCTCCACATCGCAAGGTCCTGACCACGGACTTGTCGGAGTATGCGTGGGGAGCGCACCTCGACGGTCTTCGGACCCAGGGAGCTTGGTCGGTGGCGGATCACCACTGTCACATCAATCTGCTGGAGCTTCGAGCCATTTACTTGGCGGTAGTAGCTTTTTGTCATCTGCTTCGGGACCAGGTGGTCCTCGTTCGCACAGACAATCAGGTGGCGATGTATTACATCAACAAACAGGGGGGCACGGGATCCCTGTCTTTTTGCAGGGAGGCCCTTTGCCTTTGGGATTGGGCGTTCCGCCACAACATCTTTCTTCGTGTGGTTTGCATTCAGGGAGAACGCAACTGTTTGGCGGACAAACTGAGTCGTCTCCTGTGGCCGCACGAATGGTCTCTTCATTCTCAGACTTTGCGTCAGGTGTTCGAGCGACGGGGGACTCCTCAGGTAGATCTGTTTGTTTCCCCCCTCAATCACAAGTTGCCTCTCTTCTGTTCTCGGATATACTCGCAGGATCGTCTCGAGGCGGATGCTTTCCTCCTGGCTTGGGAGGGGAAGTTCCTTTACGCGTTCCCGCCCTTTCCTCTGATTTTGAGAACGCTGGTACATCTCAAGTCGACTCATGCCAATCTGATCCTGATTGTGCTTCGGTGGCCTCGGCAGCCCTGGTTCTCCCTGCTTCTTCAGCTCAGTGTCAGGGAGCCTCTTCTTCTGCCTGTTTTTCCTTCTCTGCTGTCTCAGAGTCGGGGGTCACTGTTGCATCCCAATCTGCAGTCTCTACATCTGACAGCTTGGTTCCTTTCCACCTGATTCCTTTTCTTCAGTTGTCCCAGTCGGTGCGGGATGTTTTGGAGGCCTCTCGTAAGGCTTCTACGCGGCAATGTTATTCCCAGAAGTGGACTAGATTCACTTCCTGGTGTGCTTCGCATTCTATTCATCCTTTGTCAGCAACTTTGTCTTCAATTTTGGAATATTTGCTTCATTTGTCCCGTTCTGGCCTTAAAACAAATTCTGTTTGAGTCCATCTTAGTGCGATTGCTGCCTTTCATCAGCAGCTTGATGGCAAGCCCATTTCTGTTCATCCTTTGATTTCTCGCTTTATGAGAGAGCTCTTGAATGTCAATCCTCCTCTCAAGCCTCCTCCTGTGGTTTGGGATCTCAACGTGGTTCTTGCTTAGCTAATGAAGCCTCCGTTTGAGCCTCTGGATAAGTCTCACCTGAAGTTTCTTACTTGGAAGGTGATCTTTTTGCTTGCACTCACCTCTGCTCGTAGGATTAGTGAGCTGCAGGCTTTGGTGGCGGATCCGCCTTTTACTGTATTCCATCATGACAAGGTGGTTCGCCGCACTCATCCTAAATTCTTGTCCAAGGTGGTGTCTGATTTTCATCTCAATCAGTCCATTGTGCTTCCTGTCTTTTTTCCCAAGCCATATTCTCATCCTGGAGAGATGGCGTTGCATACTCTTGACTGTAAGAGGGCGTTGGCTTTCTATCTTCAACGCATTCAGTCTCATCGGAAGGTTCCTTAATTGTTTTTGTCCTTTGATCCCAATAGATTGGGTCAGCCGGTTTCCAAGCGCACCTTGTCCAATTGGTTGGCGGCTTGTATTTCCTTCTGCTACGCTTAGGCTGGTCTTGCGCTGCAGGGTTGGGTCACGGGACATAAGGTCCGAGCGATGCCGACTTCTGTCGCTTTCCTCAGGTCTACGCCTATCGAGGAGATCTGCAAAGCTGCCACTTGGTCTTCGGTTCATACCTTTACCTCACATTACTGTGTGGATACTTTGTCCAGGAGCGACGGCCAGTTTGGCCAGTCGGTTTTGCGTAATCTGTTTTCCTGACTTGCTATGTTCCCTCCATCCTTTTTTTAGTTGGCTTGGAGGTCACCCACATGTGAGAATATGCTGCCTGCTTGTCCTGAGATAAAGCACAGTTCCTTACAGTAACAGGTGTTATCCAGAGACAGCAGGCAGATATTCTCGCAACCCACCCTCCTCCCCGGGGATGGCTTCTTTGCTGGCTATGTGAACTGAGGACCACGAGGTGGGGATGCACCCTCTAGTGGAGCGGGAAGGCATGCACATGCGTAGTGCAGCACAGCAAGCTTGAATCTTCAATCAAGTTTGCTTGAAAAGCTGTCCGCGTCGGGGCTCCGTGGATGACGTCACCCACATGTGAGAATATCTGCCTGCTGTCCCTGGATAACACCTGTTACGGTAAGTAACTGTGCTTTTTGATTGTCTTTTGGCTTCTGGTAAGAAACAGGCTGTTGGTTAGAACTTGATGTAGAAGGTGTCGGTTCTCCAGCCGTTTCGTGGTCTAAACATAACATAAAAAGAATGTTTTGTAGATGCTGCTTTTTTTTGTTTTTTTAAACCAACATACATGCCAGAAAATACAACTGTTACTTACTTTTTAACAATCTCTGTTGTCTTTTTCTGGTAAGAGATAGTTTATTTCTACAATCAGATTCCTGCTCCTGTTTTTATATTCAAATGATTTTTATTATTTCAAGTATAACAGGCAAGTACCAGAAATATCATCAGTCATAATGAACAGTACAAACATAACCCCCCCTCCCCCCCATCCCTCCCCACCCCAGGGGGTCCAGAGCCATACCAAAAGCTGAGAGTCTGAGTTAAACTTAAAGATTCAAAAGTCTACTGCGAGCACGAGGTGTAAGGTCCTGCCAAAAGCATTCCCAAGTCTGACAAAATCTACGACCCGGGCCATGTTCCAAGTCTCCCACCAGTCTCTGCTCCAGCGTTGCATGAATTATCATCAGGGATCTCCATTGTGCATAGGTCGGAGGATCAGGCGAAAGCCAGTTGGTAAGGATAGCTTTCTTCCCCAGCAAAAGCACTCTTGTTATAAAAGCTGACATGCCCCTGGGTTTGGGCGCGGCGATGTTATAAAATCCAAATAGTGCCCTCGGTTGTAGAAGCCAACGCCACCCCCAAAGCAATGTAGTATAGCGTCCAAGGTGTCTCCAGAATTGTTGAATTTTGGGGCAAGCCCAAAACATATGACTCAAAGAAGCGTGAGCATGGGTACACTTCGGGCAGGAATGAGATATCGTAATTCCCATCCGGGCAGCACGTTCCGGTGGAATATAAAGTCTCAGAACAAATTTCAATTGCAGTTCCCAGTGGGTTATGTTAGGAGACACCTTTTGAATGTTCTTCAATACCCGCTGTAGCTGCTAGGCTGTTAAGGTACACTGCAGGTCCTCGGCCCATGCTGTCACTAAGATGTCCAGATTGGTGCCCGTTTGACAGTCTCGGATCCCCACCACGTGAAACCGTAGTGGAATCCACTGTTGGGCTGAGAGACTAAAAAGTTCCGAAAGAGCATCCCTGCTGTCTTCAGTAAGAAAGGTCACTGGTAGAGACTGAATATAATGTCGAATCTGGTAATAGGCAAATAGATCAGTAGGCTGTAAGTCAAATGTTTGTTGTAGCTCCGCAAATGTTGCCAGGCTCCCCTCCTCCAAAAACAGGTGAAAAAGATATTGAAGTCCCCTTTCACTCCACCTAGGAAAGGCGGCATTCTGCAACCCCAGCTGAAAAGCTCCATTGCCCTGTATAGGTAAATATAATGACACCCCAGCAGACAGTTTAGCAGTTGTACAAACCCACTTCCAAGTTCGCCGAGCTGGCGCAAAGATTGGATAGTGTGACACCAAAGGACGTATCCCCAGATCTGCCACATGCAAGTAATAGCTCACATGAAACGGTGCCAACAAAGATAGCTCCAGTGGTGTAGCAGAAAAATCAGAAGTCCCTCTTGTGAGCTTGCCGGTGCTGGGTTTTGCAAATGGCCACCGACAGAACTCAGTAAAGACCGGCCTTGATGTGCCTTCAAAGGAAGTTGAAGGTCCTGCTGGTTCTTAATAGTATGAAGAAAAAACAAGTCAGGAACAATAAAGCGTTTCAAAAGAAGTTGAGTCCAACTTTATTTCTCCGGTAGCAAACAGCTACAGTTTAGGCTTTGCACTCAAACATAAACATAAAATTTGGGCTTACAAAAAATACAGCCCACACCTTTCTTGCAGGTAAGTCCAAATTGGTTCTATTGTAGCCTTGCCCTTTCAGTCCCACAGTCAAAGAAGGCAAAATAAGGCTACCGGAACACCCAGCCTTTACACTGGTCATTCACCATGGGTTTTAAACACTGTTAGAATGTGCTGCCTAGGCCTGGTTTTTAACAGGCCTTCCCCAGCCAACTTAACAAACAGCTGGTGGGGGAGGGGAGTAGTTGAATCCACTAATTTAAAGCTTGCCAAAAATTGGCCCCACAATCCCGCCCTGAGGATCTTATGTGAATTCTCCCCACTACAACCTCTTTCACCCGGTCAGCCACCAAGTCCCATCCAAACAGAGAAAAAAGGTAAAAGTAAAAATGTTCAGCAAAAACACTTTCTTCACTGTCTCAGGCAATAAGGCACACCTGCAGCCGTGAACCTAGCACTGCTCACTCTGCCTGCACTTGCCTTGTGCTTCCAGACAGCCCCAAAAGAAAACCAGATTCAAAAGCAAACAAAAACAGCAAAGAAATCCAACTTAGCTTTGATCCATGTAGCTTTCCTCTGGTTCCAGTGAAGTATCCATAAGTTCTATGGTGTCTTGGCTGGCTGGCTGGTTTGCCTCAGGGACAGTGGTAACATCTGCCATCTCAATGTCCTGATTCTGAGATGATTCAGGAGCCCAGTCCCTCGAGCCTCCTTCCTGGGCTGACCCAGGGTAGACTGAATTGTTTCTTCTTAGCTGAGCCTCTAAAGCCCTAAGCTGGACACGCCCTAACCTGTAAGGGGGAAGGACAACCTGTTGCTTCTGCTGAGTTTTCTGATTAGCCTTAATTGGACCCAGCAGTTGTGCCTTAGCTGAGCTGTGAGCCTGCCTCTTAGGCTGTTCTTTTTTGTAAGGCACCTCCTGCTGCTCCAGGCTGTTCTCCCTCTCATCTTCCCCTCCCCAGGGTTCTGTAACCTGGTGGTTCAATGGGAACTCAGACCCTATCTGTTTGTCTGAGCTTAGCCTGTCACTCTGGTTAGCCCTTTTCAGAGTAAGGCTTGGATTTGGAGGAGATTGACCTAGCCTTAAGGCTGTGGTTGTGACACTCTAAACCAATCATTAATATGCCTCATCTGACAAGCCATAGCATACCAACGTATGTTTAATAAACCATAGCCCCCCCCTATCCCTAGGCAGACACATCCGAAGAAATGTCATACGAGGTCGCTTACCACCCCAGAGGAAATGTTGTAAATCTTTCATTAATCGTGTGTTATGGGCATAGGATAAGAGCAGAGGTAGGACCTGAAATCGGTACAACCATTTGGGAAAGAGCACCATATTAAAGAGGGCTACCCGGCCTGCCACCGATATGGGGAAAGTGGACCAGTTCTGCAGATGGTGGGAGGTGTCATGAAGCAGTAGGGTGATGTTGCAATCGTACAGGGACCTAAGGTCTCTAGGAATCCAAACCCCCAGATAGCGAATCGAGGCCACGGCCCACGTAAATGGGAAGTGGCCTCTCCATGTCTGCTGCAGTGTCATTGGGCTGGCCAAAGCCAGAGATTTCTGGTAATTCAACGTAAAACCCGAATAGAATTTAAATTCGTCAAGCGCTTGCAATAGATGCGTGACAGAATGATGGGGATCCGTGAGCAAAAAGAGGAGATCGTCCGCAAAGGCTAACACTTTGAGCAAGTGGTTCCCAAAATCCACACCCACAATATCAGGGTCCAGAGACACTGTACAAAGAAATGGTTCCAAGTACAACAAAAATAGTAGGGGCGACAGTGGGCATCCCTGTCGAGTGCCTCGCTCTATAGAAATTGGGTCAGTAATAATGTCATTGACAAGTAGTCTCGCCGTAGGTGTCGAATATAGTGTGCGTATCGCCGCGGCAAACCAACCAGATATACCCATATAATTCAACACCTCAAAGAGATACTTCCAATTGACCTGGTAAAAATGCCTGTGCCGCATCTAAACTAAGCAAAAGCATCAGAATGTTATTAACTTGGGTGTGAGCTAAGGATAACAGTGCTTTACGTACATTGTGTATCGCTTGCCAACCCTTTACAAATCCCACCTGTGTGGATGCTATAATATTAGGGAGGAGGGTCGCTAGTCTATCAGCTAATATTTTAGAAAGTATTTTAATATTCACATTTAGCAGAGAAATTGGGCAATAGGACTCGGGAGCAGCACTGTCTTTGCCAGGTTTCAAAATCAACGTAATTAATGCTTCGTTGGAATCTACAGGAAAATGTTCATCATGTATTACCTGCAAAAAATAGTCCCTTAAATAGGGACCCAGCTTCCCTAACAGTAATTTATAAAATTCTGCCGTGAAACCATCTGGCCCTGGGGCAGAAAAATTTTGTTGGTTCTGGATAGCTTTATGCAATTCTTTAGGGGTGAGGGGCGCGTTAAGAAACACGGCATCCGATTCAGAGAGCGGCTGTAACCCCGTATCCCCCAAATAATCCCTAATAAGGGGTTCTGCCCCCGAGTCCTGGCATCCATATATCCCCCGAAAGTGGGACATAAAAACCTGTGCGATTTGGTCAGTATTATGTTGGAGATAACCCTGGCTATCCCGCAAGCCCAACACATAGCAATGACCCCTAGCTTGGGCGGTCAATCGAGCCAATAATTTCCCTGTGCGATTACCATATCGATGATAGCGATATTTTTGGTACAAGAGCATTTTCACCGTTCGCTCATGTATTTAAGAATTAAAGGTCGTTTCCACCGAGACCAAGTGTTCTCTAGCGGTTCGGGTTGGGTATTGGTTGTAGTGACGTTTGGCAATTGCAAGTTCCTTTTCTAACCTAAGTATTCCCCATGATAAACGGTGATTGCGCGCTATTACATAGGCTATGCAATCTCCTCTGATCACCGCCTTGGCAGTGTTCCAAAACAGCTTTGGATCATTGCAATGCTGACCATTAAAGTCTAGGAAATCATCCCACTTAGATGTTAAGTATGTTTTGAAATGTTCATCAGAGAATAAATAACTAGGAAAGCGCCAGCGTGTAGGTCCCCGTAAGCCAAAGCCCACATTCACATCAAGCCAAATCATCGCGTGGTCGGAGATCACAGCCGGGCCTATTACCGCTGCATCCACATTTAGGAAGGCCCTACGCGTGGTAAGAATATAATCTATTCTTGATTGTGTGTTATGGGCCCTGGAGCGATGAGTGTAATCCCGTTCAGAGGTGTGGAGAATTCTCCATGGGTCAACTAAATCCAGAGTGGCGCAAAGATAGGGAATGCCTCTGGTTTGGGATGGAGTGGTGCTTGATCCCGGGTGGGAACGATCATAGGTCGGGTCAAGAACCTGATTGAAATCTCCTGCTACATATACCGGGTCAGTAACTTGCCCAAGAAGCATTGCTGTAAGGCCCTCAAAAAAGAATGGTCATATGTATTGGGTGCGTACACATTCATTAGATAAAAAGAATATGTGCCTACTGTCATTTGCAACAATATGTATCTGCCCTGCGGATCAGAGGCTACCACTTTTGCTGTGTATGGTAAGGTCTTCCTAATTAATATCGCTACCCCTGCACGCTTATATGTAGAGGAGGCCGCATACACCGTGTCCACCCAGGACCTCCTCAACTTCTGATGCTCTAACTCCATCAATCGGGTTTCCTGAAGACAGGCTATGTCCACCTTATGACGTTTGAGCTGTGTTAAAATTTTTGTTCTTTTAATAGGGGAGGTAATGCCCGAGACATTCCAGGATACCATTCTTAAATTGCTAGCCAGCGGGTATCAAAAAGGCATGTGCAAATAGAGAATATAGAATATGTAAATAGGATCCACCCTGGGCTCCCAGCCACACTCAGGGTAGCCACGTGGCGCTCTGGACCTGCCCGAGCGTCATTGGTACAACGGAAAATTCAATGAACTTAAGTCTCATTGCCGTTGCAGAACCCACACTCTCCTGTAACCCAAAAAATTCCAACATCATCCATATGAGCAAAGGACTCCCCCCCTTGAACCCCCACCCGCCCTCCCCTCCCTTCCCCCACCTACCCCCTGTTCGCATGGTTGTGGTCACAGCCATAGGGCCGTCCGAAGGCGGTCCCAAAGGTATGAGGGATCACAATACTATGCCACTCCGTGCCCCGAGTCCCCCATACAATAAGAAGACATTATACAGAATATAAGCCTAAATAATGAAAAACATTGGGAAATCCCTAAATACATTAGATACCAGTCCCTGAACTAGAACAAGAGAACATTTAAATGCAAACAAACTTGAATCTTAGTGCAACATTTCAGCCGAAACAATGAAATGCAGCGCTTCCCCAGAATCAGAAGAGCCTGGAGTACATCAGCTGCAAATCCAAAGTCACATAAGAGGCAAAAAGCAGAGGCTGGCTCGCACCACGTGCTCGGTCAGATTGGGTCCGACTGGGGTAGCACCTGGGTATTTACATAGAGAGCCGCCTCAGCTGCCGCCTCAAAAACATGCCATTGCCCTTGATGGTGTATTCGCAAGACGGCCGGGTACAAAAAAAGGAAGCGTACTTTCTTTTCCGCCAAAGAGGCACAAATCGGATAAAAGTGCTTCCTGCGCTCTGTCAGGGCTGCTGAGTAATCCTGAAAAATGCGTACCTCAGAGTCCTCAAATTTTAAGTCCTCTTGGAGTTGCTTATATTTGCGCAAAATTTCCACTTTGTGGTTATAATTCAGAAGTTTGGCAATGACCATCCGAGGTCGCGCTTCCCGGGCTTGTTCCCTGCCCAGCCGATGTGCCCTTTCCAAACGGATTGGACCCAAGCTCTCCCGCAAAGAGAAAGTGTTGGTCAGCCATACCTCCAGGGCTTGTAGCAGCTTTGTCCCCGACACCATCTCTGGGATGCCTAAAAAATGTAAATTAGATCGACGGGATCGGTTTTCCAGGTCTTCCAGCCGCTCTGCCTGCTTGTGAGTTAGGGCCTGCAATTCCTTCAGTGTAGTATCATGGGCTGTGTGCACATCATCCAGGCCAGATACCCGAGTTTCTAAAGCTGTTGTGCGGCTCATTGTGTAAGTGAGCAGGTTTTCCAATTTCAGCAGCTGCACAGACAGCCTGTCTATACTAGGCTGCATTGCCGTTGCCACTGCCTGCGTGAGCGCATTCAGCGCCTCCGGCGCTAGTTGGTGGACCGTTGTCGAGGTGGTTGGCGCCATTTTATCCGCGCCATGCTGTGAACGCTCGCGGTCTTTTTTCTGCGTTCTCGTAGCCATCGGCGACCCGGACGCGGACAGGAATTTTTCCATGCGCTTTCAGCGCAGAACAGGCAAGTGTCCGACCGTCCTTCGCACCGCCGGCAGCCGGCAACGAGGCAGTTGAGGACTTAGGGCCCAGGAGCTCAGGCAGCCAACGTCTGCCTCAGCTCATAGCATCACGTGATCTCCCCTGCTCCTGTTTTTAAATGCAATGATAGATTCAGAGACAGAAAATGATATCCCTAAAAACCAAAAAACTCATTTCTACTCACCATGTTAGTGGTTGATGTATCCAGGGGTCCGGTGTAAAATCCACAAAAACCAGAATGCTCATTGGTCTTGTCACAGCGTATTTTTATACACTTACAACTCTCTACAGAAGTTATCCATTCGCAGAGGCTTTATTGTGTGTCTATGGCCCCTGCTACAGCTACATATAGATCTTGTTTGTCTTAGTCATTTTAGATATCAAATTGACCCCTATGAGTCTAGAGCATTGTTCCTTATAACTTGTCACACCTTCTATTGTTTTAGTTTGGGATGTTAATTCATGTGACTAGCAATTCCTAAAACATACCACACATATTTTTAATTTCAAAAATCTTTATTATGCTTCAATAAATGTTTTAGTTGAATGTTACATGTTTAAACTTTTATACAAAAAAACAAGCAATTATATTCTGTATTTCTCTCAACCCCAACATTTTAAAAAGCATTTCTTTTGAACAATGATTTATAATCGGTGTCACGGATTAAATCATTTACAGTCTCTACATATTCACCATCTCTCATGAAATTGATCAATCTATTGAGTAGTCGTGTCCCGTTTATAGGTGTCTTAATATCTCTAATTAAATCAATGATTATTAAATTAATGCTTTCATTACAAATCATCAGTATTTTCAATTTATAGCCTACAAAAGTGACTACATTTACCTCACATTCCAGGCATAGCATGTCACAAGTCTTCTTGAATTTCTGCTATATATCCTTTTGCCCCTTCTCATCAAACAGTCATGGTGTTTTTGCCTCCCAGCCTGTATTAAACAGGCTTCATAGTCTTCATCTTTCACACCCTACAGACATTTCTTTATAATGCAGAATACACATACCCTTATAACTGATTTAAGTGCTGGCGGTGTTTTGGAAAGTCCTATGTCAATCTACTAACCATAATCACGTACATCTTCAGGCTTTGATTTTCTGTTGTCCTTTTGTTTATGTTCAACATTCGTTGGTTCTCTTTGAAATGAGCAGAAAAAACACAGACAGGATAGATTTATCACCGGTATGTACACCTTGTCCTCATGTTCCTGTGATCGTGAAGATCCACCACTTCCCTACAACCTCCCCTCCCCCCACATACAGAAATAAATATACCTTTTTAAAATACACGAACACATACAACTTCATAAACCCACCAACACTGACCCCTGACAATGAAAAGTGTCTCTCTTTCTCCTAGCTTTTCCAACATGTACGCCGCTTTGACGGCTGCCTCTGCCTCATATAGTTCAATATCGGATGCATTGTTATCTAGTAGTTCAAAGGTTGCATCTTCAATTTCTGTATCCGAAACATAGCTTTTGGGCATCTGGAAGCTCTTGAATTTCAGAGTCTGTTAATTTGAGCATTTGCTTCAATCGGTTTTTCAACCGGTGGGTAATCCTCTTTCTCTGCATCACAGTCTTTAAGAAAGTCCTGAGACCTCTTGGTAGGCTTTTTTTCAGCTGCCTGTGTGTTAAAGGGGTCCATGTTTTCTTTGTCTGATTAGTACAGTTTTTCAGCTATCAGGTAACCCTCTTTTTCTGCATCACGGTTTTTAAGAAAGTAACTCAATCTATGAGCCCTCATGGAAGTCATTTTGTTCGGCGGCTTAAGAACTTTTATTTCTGCTTGTTAACAGCTGCTTGTTAAAGAGCTAAGGTATACGTCACTATGACAACACCCGTAGGCAGGGACATGTTTAAACAGGTTTTGGGTTTTTTTTCATGTTTAAACATCCCTGGCTTTATCAGTTGTCACCATGACAATAGGGCTGTTACACTCCCTCAAACATTAACCAAGGCTTAGCCATGGCTCCTTCTGAACTTCACCCAACTGTTAAATTTATCAGGCCACCCCTTCCATTTTACGAAACAAATTTTGTTCTTACCCTCTCCTTTTACCTTTAGAACCTTTTCGATACAGTATATTCTGTCCTGTTGCAGCGTGACTTTTAGTAATTCTTCAGGATAAAAAGAACCTTGTATAGCTTCTTTATCATAATTGCGTTATCCTTCTGCCGCCGCACACAGGTCTGTGTAAATTGTATGTGTTTTGACTGGCAACCCAGTTGACCACTTCTTTTCTGCGGATTGTTATATCGTTCTTTTTAGCAGCTTGAAGTAGAGGGTTAATGCCTCCATAGCTGCCTGTTGCTTTTGGATCATAATATATATACTTCAATAAAGATTTCTTCATCTGTACCCTGTTCCAGTCAGCTCTGTTAACCTTGCTCTAAATAAAAAAAAGTTTTAAAACTCTTGTCTTTTAACATGGATAGTGGGGACGTGGCTTGGGAGCGCTGCGGAATGGTCAGGTAGACTTGAAGCTCCTCATGCCCAGGTTCTTTTTCAGTTATTTTCAACCTTTAAAAATATTTTTATTTTTATAATTTTTGTCATATTATATTAACAAAGGATGGCTGATACTAAACAAACTAAATTGGAGGCGGCTTTCACTGCTGGAGGGAAAAGTAAGCGTTTGAAGTCAGATCAGTTAACTCCATCTAGGATTCCACGGCCTGAATCTGAAGGAGAGAGTGATACAATGGACTTGATAGCAGAGCTGAGAGCTATTAGACTGATTACAAGTAATGCTGAACAGCTGACAGCTGTAAGAGATGAGATTACCAGTTTAGCAAGACAGATGGCTCTGGCTAATACCAGGATAGAACAGTTGGAGAACTGAGTAGTGAAAGTGGAAGAGGAACAGGCACAGTGCAAAAAAGAATGTAAGGTAATAAATGAAATGGCAAAACAGCTGGAAAGCTATGAAAATAGATTGTGTAGAAATAACATACGTGTTCTTGGTCTTGTGGAAGGGAGAGATGCTATTTCATTTCTGCAGGAGATAATTCCTAAGCTACTACCAATGTCTTTAAAGGTCCCTTTGGAAATAGAAAGGGCACACAGAATTTCAATTAAAGGACCAAGTAACAGCTCTGCTCCCAGGCCATTAATATTTAGTGTCTTGAGATTTCAACATGCATTAGAAATTTTCTGTTTAGCAAAAGAAAATAGAAACCTGAGATTTGTTGTTTGTTCCAGACTTTGCTAGAGCTATGGCTAACAGGATAAAACAATTTTTACTACTAAGAGCGGAGCTACAGCAAATTGGGGTGAGGTATGGCCTTCTATTCCCTGCCATTATGAAAGTAACACATGCAAATCATACTACACAATATGAAGACCCTGCGAAATTAAGAGAATACATTTCTCAGCAGGCACAGCCTATGTCTTAAAGTTTTGCATTGCTTCAGTCTTTACATGTGTGGGGGTGAAGTGACACTGTGTGATTTTGTTTATTATAAATTTATTCAATTTTTGTTTTGGATTTTGAATTTATTTAATGAAATATCTGAAAAGTTTTGGAATAAGAGGAAGAAAAGAAATTAATGGAAGGAGCAACGGAAATAGAAACACAGATTATGATGGCAGAAAAGGGCCGACGGCCCAACAAGTCTGCCCACTTGGATAACCCACCCCCCTAAGCACTTCCTCGAAGTGAACCCACATGTTTATCCCATTTATTTTTAAAAGCGAGCACGTTGTTGGCCTCTACTACCTGAAGTGGAAGATCATTCCAACGATCAACCACCCTTTCGGCGAAGAAATGCTTTCTAATGTACCCATGAAATCTCCCACCCCTGATTTTTAGCGGATGCCCTCTTGTTGCCGTAGGTCCTGTAAGGAAAAAGATGTCTTCTTCCATCTCCATACGGCCAGTAACATATTTGAACGTGTCTATCATGTCTCCCCTCTCTCTGCGTTCCTCGAGAGAGTATAGCTGCAACCTACCTATTTGAAAAAGCACGAGAATGCTATTCAAAGATCGGGTGATATCTGCCAGTTAGAATGTCAGCAGACTTACAGTTGCTTTCTTCAGAGAGAATTTTTACAGCTCCGGCTGTTCCAGGAAATACAAGCATAGGATAATATTGTCAGCTGATCCAAAAAGGGCGGTTGCGATAGGGTAGGAGGAAGTCATGTGCAGTTTATCTGCACAAACGGAAGTGCGTCGGATTGGAAAGGAAGTGACATATGCAGTTGTTATGGCGCTAGAAGGAGAAGCTCGAGATGGACGGATTTGGGATGTGGAGCTGCAGCACGCTGAGACTGATTTGGCATCAAACAGTGGAAAAAGAATGAGATGCGGTGGAAAAGGGAGCTGATTTCATTCCTCTCACTGGTAGCTCCGTGTTTAAAGTTCGCATCGCCTACATATCCTTTTCACTGACACAACCGAAATAAAGTATTGGAGAAACAGTCGGTAAGCCAAATAGAGCAAGAGAATCGCGTTGGATTTGTCTAATTTTAACAAATCAACGTATACAGCGATAAAAAGACCAACAGAGCTCAGAGCAGTCTTGTCAGCAGAGGATGTCGGAAATCCATCGTATATAAGAAAAATGGGAACGAGAGTAAATTTTGGCAGAGTGGCGGGAGCATCTTATGAAAGATCTTGATATACAGAAAATAAGACCTGGGATTGGTTGATAGTAATGTACTGTGCTAAAATTTTGTTCATCATTATTTGAATGTTTATACATGGATATATGTGCATTGGATTGGAAAGGAGTACTGATTGCTTAAGAATGTGAATAGTTATAGTAATTAACTCTGCTAAATTTAAGGTTAGAAAAGGGTATGTATGGAGAGTGAAATAATATAACAATGATACAGGGAATAAGAAAGAAGATGGTTTATATGGATGTTGAAGTTGGATATTATGATAGATTTTTAATTTGGTAACATGTTGGGGAACGTAATAGAAATAATAAATATAGTTATTAAAAATTGGATTGTTTTAGTTATAATGGGTTACAAAGAATCTATACAGAGTAAGATGGGATAAAATATGATTGTAAGGGATGAATTGGAAGAGAGATGATATATGCTGGATGACCTCATTAATATATAATTTTCATGGAAATATGTTAAATAAAGATGGTGGTGAATGAAGTCTAAATAAGATCATGTGCCTAGAAGATCTTCCAGCTTCTGCCTGCCTGCCTTGAGCATGCATCTGCGCATGCTCAAGGACTTCTAATTCTCCCTCTCGCCGAGAATCTTGGCGAGAGGGAGAATTAGAAGTCCTTGAGCATGCGCAGATGCATGCTCAAGGCAGGCAGGCAGAAGCCGGAAGATCTTCTAGGCACACGATCTGTGCCTGCGCTAGATGGGGGGGGGGGGGGGTAAGTTTAAGTTGTTTGGGCGGGGGGGGGCTGGTTCGCGCGGGGGGAGTGTGCTGGTTGGAGTGAGGGGGCCTTTGCGAGCGGGGGGGAGCGATGCCGGTTATCGAGGGGGGTGATCGCAAATCGAGTCAACACTCGGTTTGCGAGTCAAAAGTTTGCTGAGTGTTTGCTTGTCTTGCAAAACACTCGCAAATCGGGTTACTCGCAAACCGAGGTTTGACTGTACTGGAGTAAATTTTTCAAGTACCCGTTTGTTAGATTATTCATTATGCTGAAATTATATTCATTAAATGTCAATGGGCTCAATCATCCTGTCAAGAGAAAGAAAATTCTTAATTTCCTAAAACAGCAAGACGCTGGAGGAGATTTTTCCTTGCTGCCCCGAGTCTCCCGCAGCAGCGGCAGGCGCTCGTTGGTCGCATCGGGCAGGCACTAGGAGAGACAGACCCCCTGACGTCATCGGGTCCATCTCCACAGAATTACTTTAAATTTCACACCGCTGCTGCAGTTGCGGCCGCAGGGCGAGGCCGAAGGGGCAGAGTCTGCCCCTTGGGAACCCCTTGGAGCAACGAGGAGCTGAGGAGCAGGAATTCAGGTTGTATAAATAGTAATCAGCCAGGTCATGGGGAAAAGAAAGATTAAACCTAAGAGTTCAACACCTGCTTTATCTGGTCCCATGGACAGGCATTTGACATTTTCTATTAATAATCCTCCACAAACTTTATCGGATATGACATCTCCCATATCGGGTGCATCAATGAGTCCCCTCGAAAGAACTCCCCCCTTCATCCAGTATCAGGTGATAGCGGGAAAGACATTCCCGCTATTTCCACTGAATATGTGGGATCCTCTGCTCAGACAAGTAAATTATTTTTTTCTGAAATACCTAAACCACTTGAATTTTCAAGTGTAGCAGAGGGCCAACCACCTACAGTAGAAACACAGGATATTACCCTTAAAGATTTGTGGTTAGGTATATCTAGAGTTGAAGGGATTCTCAGAGAAACAGTGAAACAAACATTGGACTTTTCACAGTCTATGTCTCAAAAATTAGAAAATATGGATTCTAATTTGAGTTGTTTGGATAAAAGATTAAGTGTGGTTGAAACTCAAAGTGGTAATACACTTCAAGCTATCTCAGTATCTGCTGTTAAGGATTCTAAGGTGTTACATTCAAATATGAAAATGATGGAAAATGTTTATAGAGTGAGAAATCTCTGCTTGGTTAATTTCCCAGTAACTCATTTATTGTCTCCTGAAATCTTGTTAAGGAAATATTTTAAAGAAATACTGGGATTACCCAATGCAGAAAATTTCCCATTAAATAATTATTATTATGTTGCTCAAAGGAAAATACAATCCGCCCAGGAGGTGGACCATCTGGTTACTAATGAAATAAATTTTACAGAGTTTTTGGAAGATAGTCAGGATGTGATCCAGAGTAGGTCCACTCTGGTAATAACATGCATGAGTGAGACAGATAAAATGTTAATAATGAAAACTTATTTTAAAAATAGGTTGACAAAATTTTGTGGAGATTTGGTTAGAATTTTTCCTGATGTATCAAGAGCTTCGCAATTAAGAAGGAAAGAATTTTTAAAATTAAAAACAAGAATTTTAGCTCTTGAGGCATCATTCTATCTAAAATTTCCATGCAAATGTCTTGTTAAATTACAACACACACAACAATACACTCAATAAATATGCCAAAAATCCTATAATAGTAACAACAAAGAGGCACAACCAGTCACAACAGGGTTTGGATGGGGGACGCTCAGAATAAGCAAGAACTAGCCTGAGGCAACTCCACTGAAGAAGTAAAGGGCGCTCTCAGTGTGAACCATCAGCAATGGGAGCAAAAGCTCCGATGCTTCACTTCCGGGCTGAGGCGGGAAGCCTCCACCACCACACCATCATTGAGCCCCCTATGTGTATATAATAATGAAAACACCTACAATAAGGCCTTAAATAAATAATATAATATTATATTATTTATTTAAGGCCTTATTGTAGGTGTTTTCATTATTATATACACATAGGGGGCTCAATGATGGTGTGGTGGTGGAGGCTTCCCGCCTCAGCCCGGAAGTGAAGCATCGGAGCTTTTGCTCCCATTGCTGATGGTTCACACTGAGAGCGCCCTTTACTTCTTCAGTGGAGTTGCCTCAGGCTAGTTCTTGCTTATTCTGAGCGTCCCCCATCCAAACCCTGTTGTGACTGGTTGTGCCTCTTTGTTGTTACTATTGTTAAATTACAAGACATTGAATATGTGTTTTGGGATCCCATTCAATTGCAACAATTCTTATTAGCTAGAGAACAGAAACTAAACTAAACCTTAGGTTTGTATATCGCATCATCTCCACATTCGTAGAGCTCGGCACAGTTTACAGGAGATGGGATAGAAAGGAACTACAATGAAGGGTTAGAGGTCCAAGTATGGAGAGTTTTTAGAGGGCTTAGAATGCCAGAGATGGAATAAGTATCAGATTTTTGAGAATAGCCAGGTCTTCAGATGTTTGCGGAAAAGTTGGAGAGAGCTCAGGTTCCAAAGAGGGGAGGAAAGGTTGTTCCAGAGCTTGGTGATTCTGAAGGGAAGGGAGGTCCTTAGTTTTCCTGTATGGGAAATGCCTCTTATGTTCAATATGTTTATTAATTTTCAAAAAAGAAACAAAACACACAGGCTAGTAGAACATGGTGTTCAACAAAACATTTGAATACAGACATTCTCCCATAATTCACCATGGAACCAAACGCCCCCCCCCACCCCCACCCCCAACCAGTTCCAATACAGCAACATATATTCCATTCCATGTAATGCCACGAAAGAAATTTAAACATTAAGCAGATGACTACGAGCTCTGTGGGTTAACGTAAGCCAGAATGGTTCCCAACAAACACTAAAAGTTTTGCCCCTCGCAGAGTCAAAAGCTGAGAATTGTAAACGTTCCATTGAAGCGTGTTGTAACATCAAGGTACGCCAGTGGGATAAAGTGGGGGAGTCTAAAGAAATCCAACAATGCAAAATCACCTTCTTCCCCAGCAACACCGAGCGAGCCATAAAACCCCGAAACTCCTTCAGATGAGGAAGAGGAAGATGGTCCAATGTAAACAACAGTTCCGGTCGGAGGGCAAATTTGTAAGTCCACATGGTCTGGATGTGTCGATGAAGCTGTTGCCAGAAGAAATGAACCCTCGGGCAGGATCAAAACTGATGTCCAAGAGTAGATGGGGAATAAGAACATTTAAGGCATTGCGCCGAAGTACACAGCTTAGCTCGAAATAGGCAAGCAGGAGACCTGTAGAGACGCAGCAAAAATTTAAAGTTCATTTCAATCAAGGGCACACTAGGTGTCAGGCGTGCCATCCCAGGAAGACCTCTCTTAATCATTTGCGCAGTCACTATGCAGGAAAGTTCCAGGGACCATTTTTCTGCATAGGATGCATAAGAAAGTTCGCCCAATTGCTCTTGGAGATGGCGATGATGAAATAGAGAGTTGCGCGGGGACAGAAATCCCACCCGTCCCCACCCGTCCCCGCCAAAATCCCACCCATCCCCACCCGTCCCCGTGAGGAATCCCTCCGTCCCCACCCGTCCCCGTGAGGAATCCCTCCGTCCCCACCCGTCCCCGCGAGGAATCCCCTCCGTCCCCACCCGTCCCCGCGAGGAATCCCCTCCGTCCCCACCCGTCCCCGCGAGGAATCCCCTCCGTCACCATCCTTCCCTATAAACTTCAGAAATAGTTATTTTATTTAATTATGCTACTGAATTAAAGGCTCTGGTAGAGACCCATTTACAAATAAGCAAAGAGACTATTAATTTGGAAATATTAATTGGGAAGAATACATACTTTGTAAATGGGTTTCTACCAGAACCTCTAATGTAAATATAAAATATAAATACTCAGCTGATGAGAACCCACAAACTGTCAGCTGAGGACTTCCTTTGCAGTTGGCCTGGGGTCCCTTTTGCCAAGCTTGGCAGGCAGCAGTAGCGTCCCTGAGTCACAGATGCTGGCACCTCAGTGGCTCATGGATGCTGCCAGCGACTGCTGCGCTTGGTGGAGGGGAGTTCTGACCATCTCTAGAGGAGGTCCTCTGCTGGCGGTGCTTGGGGATCCCCACCAGTCACAGCAAGGGCCAACAAGTACTTCAACACTGTAGAAATAAAACCAGAAATGCATTTCCTTTTCTTTTGAACACAAAACAAAGATATCTGCCATATACATTTCCCAAGGCAGATGACTCTATGCAATGTCACCTCGGTAACAAAATACAAAAATAGACAAATACACCCCCTCCCTTTTTACTAAACCACAATAGTAGGTTTTAGCACAGGGAGTTACGCTGAATGCCTCGCGCTGCTCTCAATGCTCATAGGCTCCCTGCGCTAAAAAACAATATTGCGGTTTAGTAAAAGGGAGCCATAGTGCAAAATATAGACAGCAGATATAAATTCTCAAAACAGACACATTTTGATCACTAAATTGAAAATAAAATCATTTTTCCTACCTTTGCTGTTTGGTGATTTCATGAGTCTCTGGTTGCACTTTCTTCTTCTGACTGTGCATCCAATCTTTCTTCCTTTCTTTCAGCCTCCTGTATGTTTCCTCTCCTCCAGACCTCATTCTCTCCCCCAACTTTTTCTTTCTGTCTCCCTGTTCCCCCTTCTTTCTGTCTCTCTGTCTGCCCCCTTTCTTTCTTTCTCCGTGCCCTCCCCCAAGCCACTCGGTTTCCTGCCACCGCCATCGGGGAATAGTCCCCAAGCCACCGCTGTCCCAAGCTTTCCCTGCAGAAGCGTCGCGCTGACCAGCATTCCGCTCCCTGACGTCAATTCTGACGTAGGAGAGGAAGTTCCGGGCCAACAAGGCATTTCTCCTCATTCCATCCAGCCTGAGCCCCATCTCTCCTTGATCCAGCATTTCCCTTCTGTGTCTGTCAGAATTACCATTCCACCTATTTTCCAGCATCACCCTTCTTTGTGTCCATCTCACCTATATCCCTATCTCACCATTTTTTCAGAATCTTCATTTGTCTCTGTCCTTGTCTTTACCCCATATTCACCATTTGCCCTTTCAATGTCTTTATCTCCCCCCCCCCCCCCCACACACACTTTTTCAGCATTACTTCTATGTCTCTATTTCACCTCCTCTTCATGTCCCCTCTGTATCTCTATCCTTATTCAGAAGGTCCTGCTTACCCTTTCTCTTCTTTGTGTCACTATCTCAATTTTCAGCTTTCCCCCTTTTTCCTTTGTTAATGCACCCTGTAGCCAGAATCTTTCCACCCTCTCTCCACTCCGGCCCAGCCCAGTATGAAATATTTCCTTTTGTTTCTCTCCCCTCTCTCTTCTCCTCCCTCACCCACGAGTCCTGCATCTGGCCCTCTCCCTTCTACCTGCACCTGGCAACACCCCCCTGCTCGCGGCTCTCTTAAGCAACTCGTCAGCAGCGGTGATCAAGACAAGCTGCCGACATCGAGGCCTTCCCTCTACGAGTCCCACCTTTGTGGAAAAAGGAAGTTGAAACAAGCGGGACTCGCAGAGGGTAGGCCCCGACGCCAGAAGCTTGTGTCGATCGTTGCTGCTAAGTTGCCGAAGAGAGCCGCAGGTAGAAGGGAGAGGGAGATAGGAAGGCTGTAGAAGCTCCGGAGCATGACACCGAACCCGGCCAGGATGATTTCTTTTTCAGGCTGCTGCTGCCGCTGCCATCCCCCACCCGAAATGACAAAAAACAGCCTAATGCCCGCGTCGGGAAATAGCCATGCTGAGCAGTGAGCTCAGCAGCACGTACACAGATGAAAGCCTTGCTTGCTGATTGGTCCGGCGGCACGGTGGGGCGGGGCCGCCGGACCAATCAGCAAGCAAGGCTTTCATCTGTGTACGTGCTGAGCTCACTGCTCAACATGGCTATTTCCCGACGCGACGCCAGACTTGCATCGCCAGAATTTAGGTAGGTTGTTTTCATCCCCGTGGGAGTCCCGTGGGCAAGGGGGCGTCCCCGTGGGAGTCCCGTGGGTCAGGGGGGCATCCCCGTGGGAGTCCCGTGGGCCAGGGGGCGTCCCCGTGGGAGTCCCGTGGGCCAGGGGGGGAACCCGCGGGATCCCCGCGGGACCCGCGGGATCCCCGCGATCCCCGTTCCCGTGCAGACCTCTATGATGAAATCTCAAAGGAATCATGTCCTGCGCAGTCAGACTTAGGGCCTCTGAGATGGATTCCATGCGCCGATCCATGAGGGCTTCCTGTGACAAGGAATGTATATAGGAAGAAAGCTGGAGATACGAAAACCAGTCCTTCTCCATCCAACCATGGTCCCTACGAAGGTCCCCAAATGATTTCAAGGACCCATCAGAATTTAACAGCTGAAAAAGGAATTGGTTAGAATTGACAGTCCATATAGCAGAGGCGGCCGGTGTCATTCCAATGGGAAAATCCCCATTACCCCTCAAAGGTAAAAAGGGGGTCACCTGAAATGAAACATACAATTGATGACACAAATGCCTCCAGAGACGTCTCAGGGGAAGCAAGAAAAGGTCCCATGCCAAAGAGGTCTTCGGAGGCATGCGCTGCACATGAAGAAGGTAACTGAAATGGAATGGAGCACACAATAATAATTCCCATCTGGTGGCCGAAAAATAATTTGTCCCCCTAAACCAGTCATTTAAATGTCTCATCTGGCACGCCTGTGATAACAAACGAAGGCTACGCAAGCCTAAGCCTCCAAGGTCTCTAGGACGCGCCAGATGAACAAGAGACATACGTGCTCTCTTACCATTCCATAAATATTTTTGGAGACACCATCCAACGAATTTATCATGTTTAGCAGATAACAAAATAGGTAACATTTGAAATACATATAACCACTGAGGCACCAGTACCATATTATACAATGCTATTTTCCCCATAAGTGAAAGTGGAAAGGCCCGCCAGGTCTCCAATTTATGTTGGGTAGTGTGAATAAGAGGGTCTATGTTCAAAGTGTAAAGTGTGGTAAGGTCTGGAGAAATAGTTATTCCCAAATAAGTCAGAGTTCCCGGAGCCCATGCAAGAGGAAAGGGACCCTGCCATTGAGCCCGGACTACAGGAGAAAGAGGCAACACCATAGATTTTTGTTTGTTCAGAGCCAGACCAGAATATATACTAAACTCATCTAGTAAGTCCAACGCTCTAGGAAGGGATAGTTCAGGGGATCCCAAGGTTAACAAGAGGTCATCCGCATAGGCCAATACCCTCAGTTGTGAGGTTCCCTCTGGGAGTCCCTGCAGTTCGTCATCTAACAAAAGGGTGCGAAGAAAGGGGTCTAAATAAAGAAGAAAAAGTAGAGGGGATAACGGACTACCCTGTCTAGTGCCCCGCACTATAGAAAACTGAGAGGAGCGAGAGCCGTTCACCAAGACACTAGCCCTTGGGTCTTTATAAAGCAAATGAACCATCTCTAAAAACCAACCCTCAAACCCCATATAAGAAAGGACCGTAAACTAGTAGGCCCAGTTAACCTGGTCAAAAGCTTTAGCTGCGTCCAAGCCAACCAAGATTCCCCGAATATCCTCGTCCCGGGCCCTTTGCATAGCAGTAAGAAGTCTGCGTACATTCAGCACTGAGTGTCGACGTGGTACAAAGCCAACTTGTTCAGGAACTATCAAAGTGGGCAGTCACATGGCCAGGCAATTAGCCAATATTTTATCCAAGATTTTGATATCTACGTTGAGTAAAGAAATCGGCCTATAAGATTCAAGATCCGTATCAGGTTTCCCGGTTTAGGTAATAAAGTTATAAACGCATGATTAGAACCTACAGGAAAGCGTCCCGCCGCAAGAGCCGCCGAATAATAAGCCTCCAAAGGGCCACAGATAGAGACCAAAAGAGATTTATAAAATTCGGGGGAAAATCCATCGGGGCCCGGCGAAGTGCCACCTTTTAACTGTTTAACCGCGGTCTGGAGTTCCCTACCCTGGATTGGGCGATTCAAAAAGAGGCGGTCAGGGGACGATAAACGAGGAACCCCAGCATCTTGCAAATAGTCCACAATCTCCGGGCCCTCCATCGGGTCTCTAGAGGCATAAAAATCTCGGAAATAAGTGAAAAAACTTTCCGTAATATCCGCGGTCGAAGTCACCACCCGCCCCGACGGTAATGTTATACTGGAAATATAACGAGGTGGGCGTTTAGGTTTCGTTAAAGTTGCCAACAGCCGTCCTGCCTTATGGCCAAATTTATAATATCGAAATCTAGAATAGTGAAGATATTTCTGAGTTCGCTCGTGTAACAACGTGTTTAATGCAACTTGGGCCGCCACCATCGCTTCCCGAGTTTGTGGAGAGGGATGTGACAAATGCCTACGCTTCAATTTTTGATATTCCCGTTCCAAAAGCAAGAGACCCCGGGACAGACGTTTTTTCTGGGCAACCACATAAGATATAATGTCACCCCGCAAAACCGACTTGGCAGCGTCCCAAAATAATAAAGGATTGTCTTGATGTTGGTCATTAAAAGTCACATAGTCGTCCCATTTTTGTGTGAGATATTTGAGAAACTCTGGATTAGAGGCCAAATAAGAAGGAAATTTCCAACTCCCCCCCGTAGAAACTGAGTCTCCCCGTGAGATGTCAATCCAGATAGGACAATGGTCGGACACAGCAAGAGGTCCCACCTCAGAGGAGTGTACCCTGGAGAAATACCCTGCCGAGGTCAGAATGTAGTCGATTCTAGAAAAGGTATGGTGAGCCCGTGATTGATGTGTAAAATCCCTCTCTGTAGGGTGTAGCAGGCGCCAAGGATCTATAAGATCCAAATTGTCACAAAGAAAGGGAATACCCCGGGTAATGCTATTGGACTGAGAAGTATCTAACATAGTAACATAGTAGATGACGGCAGAAAAAGACCCGAATGGTCCATCCAGTCTGCCCAACCTGATTCAATTTAAATTTTTTTTTTTTTTTTTGTAATTTTTCTTCTTAGTTATTTCTGGGCAAGAATCCAAAGCTTTACCCGGTACTGTGCTTGGGTTCCAACTGCCAAAATCTCTGTTAAGACTTACTCCAGACCATCTACACCCTCCCAGCCATTGAAGCCCTCCCCTGCCCATCCTCCACCAAACGGCCATACACAGACACAGACCGTGCAAGTCTGCCCAGTAACTGGCCTAGTTCAATATTTAATATTATTTTCTGATTCTAAATCTTCTGTGTTCATCCCACGCTTCTTTGAACTCAGTCACAGTTTTACTCTCCACCACCTCTCTCGGGAGCGCATTCCAGGCATCCACTACCCTCTCCGTAAAGTAGAATTTCCTAACATTGCCCCTGAATCTACCACCCCTCAACCTCAAATTATGTCCTCTGGTTTTACCATTTTCCTTTCTCTGGAAAAGATTTTGTTCTACGTTAATACCCTTCAAGTATTTGAATGTCTGAATCATATCTCCCCTGTCTCTCCTTTCCTCTAGGGTATACATATTCAGGGCTTCCAGTCTCTCCTCATACGTCTTCTGGCACAAGCCTCCTATCATTTTCGTCACCCTCCTCTGGACCGCCTCAAGTCTTCTTACGTCTTTCGCCAGATACGGGCTCCAAAACTGAACACAATACTCCAAGTGGGGCCTCACCAATGACCTGTACAGGGGCATCAACACCTTCTTCCTTCTACTGACTACGCCTCTCTTTATACAGCCCAGCATCCTTCTGGCAGCAGCCACTGCCTTGTCCCGTTCTATCCTTCTGGCAGCAGCCACTGCCTGGGCCCGTTCTATCCATGGCCGGGTCCAGAACCTGATTAAAGTCACCTAGTAAAATCACTGGAGTGGCAGGATCCCTGAGGCCAAGAGTCACCAATGAGGAGAAAATAGCATGGTCATATTGATTAGGCGCATATACCACTAAGAGGTTAAAGATGGATCCAGACATAGTTATCTTACACAATAAAATTCTCCCTTGGGAATCACCATACAAGCGTTCTACCTTTCCCGGGAACCCCCTGCGAACCAATAGAGCAACACCCGCCTTCTTATTCGAGGAAGATGCATAATACACCTGACCCACCCAACCCCTCAGCAATTTTTCATGTTCTGCATCAATCAACCTGGTCTCCTGCAAACATGCCAAATCAGCTTTATGATGTTGAAGCCGTTGAAGTATTTTACTGCGTTTGATGGGAGAAGTTATACCACAGACATTCCAGGACAAGAGGCGATAAGTCTGATCACCCAGGGGAGAAAGAAAACAAGCACACCTGCCCCTGCCCTCGCATAGTCCCTCCCAGGCTCCCAGCCAGGCCTAAGAGGGAGTACCACAGAACCCACAGAAAAAAGGCACACTGAATGACATCATAAGAACTCAGCAAGAACATTGGAATAGAGACAATAAAATACTGCAGAAGAAACCACAATCCCCAAACCCAACCCCCCCTCCACCCATGTACCAAACTCCCCCCCAATCCCAAGCTCAATCCCAAACCCAAGTACATGGCTTGCCAGGAAAGCCAAGTACAGGGCCCCAGGAAAGCAGATCACGTCACTGACGCTGTCAGCGCCCAGTCCTCCTTGATGAGTAAGTTGTCAAGTCGTGAGAGAAATCGCAAAGGTGAAAACCACCGCCAGCCACCAAAGAATGGGCACATGTTCCAATTCAGGGAGGAGGCAAAGAAGGCTCCAGATGGTTCACAAATTCTCCCGCTAGGTCCGCCGAGTCAAACACGTGCCACTTTCCATTATGCTGAATTTTCAAAATAGCTGGGTATATGAACATGAAACGACGCTTCTTTTCCACAAGCCTAGAGCAGATAGGATGAAACACTTTGCGCCGGTCTGTCAGTGCGGCCGAGTAATCTTGACCAATTCTCATAGGTAAAGTTTCATAGACCAGCAAATCCTTTTTTGCACGGTAAGCCCGCAGTATTTCCACTTTATGACGGTAGTTATGGAGTTTTCCAATGACTACTCTGGGGCGCTGATCAGAGCCAGTGCAAGAGCCCACCCGGTGAACCCGTTCAAACCGGGCCGGACCCAAGGACGTCGGCATCGGTAACTCACTGGCCAACCACGACTCCACCACTGAAAGCAGCACGGAATCAGAAATATTTTCAGGGAGGCCTATAAACCTCGAATTGCCACGACAAGACCTATTTTCCAGGTCTTCCAGTTTGTCCTGGCAGGATCGCAGGAGGAGAGAGAGACTGGAGGAGAGACTGGAAGCCAGTTTGTCCTGGCAGGATCGCAGTTGGGTCGTCAGCGTGGCCACCTCAGACGACACTCCAAGCGCCCCATCTTCCACAGCCGACACCCGGGACTCCAACTCCGTGACTCGGGCAGCGTGATCCTCCAGCAGCGATTCCAGTTTAGTGAGTTGCGTGGAAATCTGAGCCATGTGCGGCTCCAGTGGCTGCAGAATCGCCTGCTGCAAGTCTGTGAGCATGGCCGGTGTGAGCGCCGGACTGCCTGCATGCGGCACGTCCGCCATCTTGTCCTCAGGCACTTTCGCTCGTTCCCGATCCTTTTTCGCGGTTTTGAAAGTCATAGCAGAGGGCGATTGGGCCAGGAAACGGTCCATGCAATGGTGGCACCAGAACTGTTGTCGCGGCGGTCAGCGATTCAGGCTAGAGTCTCACCCGAGCGCGAAATGAGGAACAGGACTCCGGAGCCGGCACAGAGTGCTGTTGCCCGACTCACAGCATCACGTGATCCTCTGGGAAATGCCTCTTAATGAGGATAGTTTTAATTTGTGGGTGGATCTGGTGGTATTAGGGTTTGAGGAGTTCAAAGAAAGAGGGATACAGGGAGGGAGGATGCCGTGTAGGATTTTGAAAGCTAGACAGGCGCATTTGAAGTGGACCCTGGCGATTATTGGTAGCCAGTGAAGCTTGGACAGAAGCGGAGAGACATGGTCAAATTTACTTTTTGCGAAGATAAGCTTGGCCGTGGCATTCTGAATCCACTGGAGTCTATGAAGGTTTTTCTTAGTTAGGTTTAAGTAGATAGAGTTTCCAATCTAGAAAGATGATGGATTGGACAAGGACGGTAAAGTGATTTTGATGGAAACAGGATCTAACATTCCTCAGCATGTGAAGGCTGAAAAAGCATTTTTTTACCAAGGAATTGAGGTGGTTGTTGAAGGACAATGTAGAATCAATAATGATGCCCAGAACATTGCTTGAGAACTCAAACTGCAGAGTGGAGCCAGAGGGCAGAGAGATGGAGGAGGGTAGTTAGTCTAGTTTTGGACCAAGCCAAAGGAGTCTTGTTTTGGACTCGTTTAGTTTCATTTGAACAATGCGGGCCCAGGATTGGAGGTTCATTATGCAGGAGGCTATGTTCTCAGAAAGGTTGGTGAGGTTCGAATCAGTCTCGAGGAGGACGAGGATGTCGTCAGCATAAGTGTAAATTGTTTCAAGGGAGGATAGGTGGAGGAGTTTTAGAGAGGTCATATAAATGTTGAAAAGGAAGGGAGATAGAGGTGAACGTTGTGGGACTCCACATATCGGTTTCCAGGGGGAGGATGAGGTGCCATTCATGTTGACAGCGTAAGAACGAGAGCGTAGGAATTTTGAGAACCAGTCTAGGACTGTGGAGTTAATGCCTATCTCAGAGAGTTGATAAACGAGAATATCATGATGGACAACGTCAAAAGCGGTGGAAAGGTCGAATTGTAGGAGGACGGCAAACTTATTTCGAGAATGAAGTTGTTGAACCTTTGAGATCAAGTAGGTCAATAGGGATTCGGTGCTGAAGTTGGGACGAAAGCCATATTGGTAAGGAAGAATAGAGAATCTCTCTTAAGTATGATGAGAGTTGGGTAGATATGATGGACTCTAGCATCTTGGTTAAGAGAGGGATATTTTCTATTGGGCGATAGCTGGATGGTGTGGAAGGGTTTAGGTCAGATTTTTTCAGTAGTGGGGGTCAAGGCAATATGACCCATTTCTGGGGAAAAAAGGCCCGAATGTAGGGCGGAGTTTATGAGTTTGGTAATAGAAGAGATGGCCGGTGCGGGAATTTTCTCATATAGGTAGGAGGGGAATGGGTCCAAGGAACAATTGCAGGATTTCAGTTTGAGGCAGAGTTTGAAACCCAGGGATTCAGATACATGCTCAAAGGTATTCCAGGATCTGTCGACTGGGATAGGGTTGGAGACCGTTTGGGTAGAATTGGAGTCGGTGGGTATCAGGGAGTTGTAGGAGACTGAAGGTGGGAAGGAACATCTCAGGGTAGAGACCTTTTCGTTGAAAAATTTTGCCAGAACATTGGCTGAGGGAAAGGAGGGGAGCGAGGTGGGGTCTTTTTTGGAGGTTAAGGAGCGCCAGATATTAAATAGTGTACTACTCTGGTTATTGGATCTGGAGATTTTTGTCGCCGTAGTAGTTCTTCCTTGCTTTTTTTAGCACTGTGTTGTACAGCTTAATATTGACTCTCCAGGACTGTCTATCTATAGGGGATTTGGATTTTTCCCATATGCGCTCCAGGGCTCGACATTTCAGCTTTAGTTCTCTGTGATATGGGAGGTATCACGGGGCCTTGCAGGGGTAGGAGATGGATTTAGGCCTTCAGGCCTGCCTGGGGAGCATTTTTTTAAAAAAACGTGCATCCCGATTGGCTGATTAGGCAGCTGTAGGACGCCTACAGCTGCCTAAAATCGGGACGCACTTTTGGAGAATCAGGGCCTATGTGTCTATACTGTTGAGACTTTAGAATGCCAAATGATTTGTTGCAGCCTTGAAAAATCAAGCAGTTTCTCATTAGATATAACATCATCCAATACCTGCCTGCATCCAATTCTTCCAGGCGATCCCAGCAGCACCTACTTGAATCTTGGAGTTTAACCATAAGGACTGCAAAGTAGATTTCATTATAGGAACATCTGTTAGTTTATCAATAAATTTAATTGTTTTCCATGTATCCAATAAAATTATGTTGTCCTTAGCACATTTAGGTAGTCTGATACTTTATACATGAGATAGTCGCATAGGGGACATAATTTTCCATTCTAGATATAGCCAGTCTGGAAGATGCTCCATGAGCTCAGGGAGGATCCAATACATACCCTGACACATTATATAGTCTTGATGATACCTATAAAAATTGGGAAAATTTACCTCCATAATTGGTTTTTGTAAAGATACTAGAGCAATTTTCGTATTTTTCCCAAGTCAAATAAATTTTGTCAGAATACTATTTAATTTTTTATAAAAGGACCCCGGAAAAAAAACTGGCAACATACCCATTTGGTAACAAACCACAGGCAAAATCATCATCTTAACAGTTCGTACTCTCCCCCACCAAGACAGATGTAATGGATTCCAATGCTCACACATTTCTGTGACCTTCTGCAATAAAGATTTTTCATTTACTTTCATTGTCTCTTCCAGCGTATTTTTTATCCAAATACCTAGATATTTTATCCCTTCTCCCTTCCAAAGAAAGGGGAATGAATCAAATAAACCTTTTGTATCATGTACATAAGAAGCACCTCTGATTTACTCCAATTAATCTTATATCCTGAAAATTTCCCAAATTTCTCAATCAACTCCAGTAAATGTGGATGGTTGTTAAAGGATTCCTCAAATGAAGCAATATGTCATCTGCATAAGCAGAGACCTTGTATTCCTGACCTGCGTAAGGAATACCCTGGATCTCCTCTGCCTGTTGAATAGCTAATAACAAGGGTTCCAATACAATGTCAAAAAGCAAAGGAGACAAAGGACATCCTTGTTTAACACCCCGCTGCAGAGAAACGCTCTGAAAAATTATTATTAATTTACAATCTAGCAGCAGGGGAGCTATACAAAATTTGAATCATTTGAATAAATCCAGAACCAATACCAAACCAATCCATTGCTTGATACATGAAGGTCCATTCTACACGATCAAAAGCCTTCTCTGCATCCAAGGACACAGAGAAGGCTGGATCGTTCATGTCTTTTGTTAAATTTAACATATGAAAAGCCAATCTGGTATTATTGGAAGAATGTCTCTGAGCAACAAACCCTGTTTGGTGCATACCAATTATATAAGGGAGAGCCTTGGCCAAGTGTAAAACCAATAACTTAGCCAGAAGTTTTCCATCTACATTAATCAACAAAATAGGCCTGTAATTTGAAACCAACAAAGGATCTTTATTTGGCTTCGGCAAAACTATAGTCAAAGATTCTGCCATAGTATCTGTAATACCTTTAGTCAGTTGAGCTTGATATAAATTTAATAAATGCCTTATAGAATTCTATAGTGAAACCGTCACCACCTGGAGCGGATCCAACTCTAAGGGACCCCAATGCTGTTTGTAATTCCTTTATTAATATAGGCGCAATAAGGGTTTTTTGTATATGCTCAGGAATTTTCGGTCCCTCAATTAATTTTAAAACCTCTAATCCATCTTTTTCTTTATTTGAATAAAGCTCAGAAAAATACAAACTTATAATAATTCAAAAATTGTTTTAAAATATTTTCAATTTTCAGAATTTGTGGAAAAAACCAATGTCCTACACCCGAACCAAACCGGTTTTAGAAATCACCATAGCACAGAGCATTCTTTGATTGGTATGACTACTTCCATCCAATACTTTTTAGATCACCACCAGTCAGTTCTATTGATTTCCATTGACCTCTCAGCAGCCTTCGACACAATTGACCACCAACTTCTTCTGGATAGACTTCAATCCATAGGCATTACAGACCAAGTACTTACTTGGTTTATATCATATTTTACAAATCGTACTTCCTCTGTTTCTTTTAAAGATTCAATGTCCAAATCTTCACAGTCTACACATGGTGTCCCTCAAGGATCTATTCTTTCCCCTTTATTATTTAATATTTTCCTTGCCCCTCTGCTTACTTTATGCCAATCAGTTGGTTTCCAGGTCTTTGCCTACGCTGACGACATCCAGCTTCTACATCCACTAGACGCTAACAAACATCAGATATCATAGCGATCAACGAAAAACTTGATCAAATTTATCATTGGCTAGACCTAAATAGATTAGCACTCAATATAAAAAAAACTAATGTGATGCTTTTTCCCTGGAAAGACAACTTCTCCCTTACTGCTCCCATTTCTACTAAAAACGTTCTCCTACAATTAGTTAGTAATACCAAAATTTTAGGGGTGACCTTTGATCACAAACTAAATTTTCATGATCACATTAGTAATATTATTAAAACAACCTTTTACAGATTAAGACAAATTCGATCAATCTCAAAATTCTTATGTTCTAAATCACTTAACATCCTAATTCATTCATTGGTGATCTCCAGGATTGACTATTGTAATGCCCTTTTCAAAGGAATCTCCTTAAGTGAAATAAAACGATTACAGATCATTCAAAACGCTTCCATTAAACTTATAACCAAAACTAAGAAATTTGATCACGTAACACCTCTTTTAAAAGACGCACACTGGCTCCCAGTCTCCCACCGGATAACATATAAACTATGCATACTCACCTTCAAAACCCTTCTTAATAAAACCCCAGCATTTATTTACAAATTATTGATACCATATTCTCCAATCAGAACCCTTAGATCTAATGAACAGAATTTATTAACTATTCCATCCCTTAAGGTCATCAATACAAGACGACAATTTATTTTTTCTGTTACGGCACCTCAGTTATGGAACGCCCTTCCAATTTATTTAAGAGAAGAGAAGAATCTTGAGAAATTCAAAAGTAACTTAAAAACATTTCTCTTTATCGAGATAATAAATATGTGTTTTTTGAACCATCTCAACTTACAGCTTTCCTGACACTGAAACGTCTGGAAAAAGAAGGAATAACAACAACTACAATAACAACAACGTAATAGTAACAACTAATTGGATTTGATAATAGAATAATTCCTCAAGCCAGGCACACAATACCGTTTCTTTTGTATAGAATTAATAAATTGATTTCCTTAAGTTCACTCATATATAATTTTGGATCACATTATAGAGGACTTGAGATTGTCCGATTAGAATTTTTTTCCACATCATGTTGATTTTCTTATTATTTTGTGTTTGACCTGACAATCTTTCTGTACAAAATGTTTTGATTTTGTTAAGAATTTTAAAATGATAAATAAAGAATTAAAAAAAAAAAACATTTCTCTTTAAAGACGCTTTTGATAATTGACGAAACTTACTGCAGCTTAGAATATTTTATTGTATTATATTACACTGTTTTTTTGTTATTCATTTTGTATATTTCCTTTTTTGTTCTACTTTCCTATAATGATTTATATTTCATCTCCCTCCTTTCCTTGTGTTTTTAAGTTTGTTATCGTAATTTTTTTTTTTTTTTTAATATTTTAAGTTAATATGTATTGTTCTGTTTGTATTATTCCCCAGAAATTGTAATTTTAATTTGTTCATCGCTGTGAAATACGATTAAGCGATTAATCAAAACAACTATTAAACTTGAAACTTGAATTTTAGAATGAGTTTCCCCTTTTTCATCTTTGATAGCCACAATTTTTTTTTTTTAATTTATACAAATTTAATAATTACAATATCAGATGATACCAGGAAAAAAAAAGGATTTTTACACAAAATTTAAACAATATTTATACATACAAACAAAATTCCTTTCCAAGCCCACAACATTGGGGAGACATGCTATCAATTTTTTTTTACATAAAAAATAAGAAGAAAACTAAGAATTGGTTCTTGATTCATCCTTATGAATCTTAAACCCTTCCCTACTATTTGGGACTCTTACATCCTCCAATTTCTCAGTTGTGAAACACATTAAAGAATAAAACTCACAAAAAAAAACCAAACCCAAAGGCTCCCCATTTCTCACAATGAAGCCTCCCTCATGGCTCTTTCTCCTCCTACTTTGCTCTTTTCTCAACACCACTCTCTGCTTAATACCTCCCTCTCCCAACCTTCTTGATTCCGTAAATTTCAATAATATCTGCCCTGGCCTCAAAATCCCCACTCTGATTCGCACCAGATCTCATCCCTCCAAAAAAAAACCCTCGAAGAATCAACCACGCCTCTTTAAAGTCTGTTCACCCTGCCAATCTCCCCAACCTCGCCTCCGACTCTCTCACCCCAGTCCCAACACTTTATTGCAACGTCAGATCCGCTTGCAGCAAGATTCAAATTCTGAAGGATCTACTCGAGGATTCTGACCCTGGATTCCTATGCATCACAGAATCATGGATTATAAAAGATGACCTTTTTACACAAAACGAACTCTGCTCCCACGGCTACCAAGGCCTCTTCTCACCCAGAACTAACAGTAAAGGAGGCGGCCTGGCATTTCTCTACAAATCATTCTTCGACATCCAGCTCCTCGAAAAGGGCAGCCACACCTCACTAGAATATATGCTAGCCTCTGTCAACGATGGACTCCAGCCTCATCCACTGGGCATCCTGCTTCTTTATCGCCCACCTACCCCTTGGAACAAATCCTCTGATCTCATCCTCGAGACCATAACAAATGCCTTCCTTAAATTTCAAAGACTACTGATCATTGGGGACATCAATCTCCACCTAGATGACACCACCAGCAAGGATACGGTTGAATTTATTAGCTTCCTCACCTCCCTTGGCTTTCCCCCCCCTGCTCCATCCCCAACCCATGAAAAGGGGCACACACTAGACCTCATTAGTTTCCTCAATGACATCCGCTGACATCCGCTGGGATCATGTCCCCTGGTCCTACCACTTCTTAGGAGCTTTCTGTCTCCCCATCTTCATGTCGCACCTTGGGGCTCCACCCCGCAGTTCCAATTCCATTACCTACTGCAAAAAAATTACAAGTGATCTGTTCTGGTCTAAATTTCTCAACCTATTCTCCACTGCTCCTAAGCCTGCAGACTCAGAAGCTAATTGGCATAACTGGGTTGCTCTCTCTGAGTCCACTTACCACTCCCCAGGCTAGGCACCTTGGCCAATCAGGCCTTAGGATTAGTGGGGATGGGCGGACCCACTACGCCTAAGGCCTGATTGGTCCAGGCTTCTACAGCCTGGGCCAATCAGGCCTTAGATTTAGCGGGGATGGGTCGGGAAGGGGCGGGCCCGTCTCATTTCCACGAGGCGGGCCCGTCGGCTGGACGGCAGCAAGACCCGTCCAGCCGACCAACATTGAAAGGTTAGTTGGGGGAGGGAGATTAGTTGGGGCGGGGGGTCGTTGGGCTTTCCGGCAGGAGGAGTTGGGCATCCTCCTGTCGGCGATTATGAGTTTTGGGGGGGGAGGGGGTTCCAGGGTTCCGACAGGAGGAGTTGGGCATCCTCCTGTCGGCGATTACGAGTTTGGGGAGGTGGGTCTGGGGTTCCGACAGGAGGAGTTAGGCATCCTCCTGTCGGTGATGGGACAGGTGGCCGCAACCGCGGCTGCTATACATATTGCAGCAGGGAGATCCCTTGCTGCCATAAGTATAGCGGCCGCGTCTAATTTAACCCGATTCTCTAACCGGCGTCTGTACCATGGACACCGGTTACAGAATCGGGGTTTAGTATAGGCCGATTCTGAATAGGACGCCTCTCCTAGGCGTCCTATACAGAATCAGGGCCTCGGTGTCTTGCGGGCCTCACCTTCAATATAGGCGGCCTGCCTGAGGAGCATTTTTTTTTTTAAAACGTGCATCCCGATTGGCTGATTAGACGCCTACAGCTGCCTAAAATTGGGACGCACTTTTGGAGAATCAGGGCCATAGAGTTTGACGACAGAAAAGGGCCGGTGGCCCAACAAGTCTGCCCACACAATAACCCTCCCTCCCACAAGTCTACTCAAGACAAACCTCCCCACCTAAAGTGTCCATCTTTTAAGCAAAACTCTGTGGTACCCCCACCTGTTAGTCCCATCGACGCTTGAAGTCAAGCACGCTACTGGCCTCGACCACCTAGCGAGGAAGACTATTCCATCGATCGATCACCCGTTCAGTGAAGAAGTATTTCCTGGTGTCACCATGGAATCTTCTCCCCTTAAGTTTTAACGGATGCCCTCGTGTCAATGTGGGACCCTTCAGAAAAAAGATATCTTCCTCCACTTCAATGCGACCCGTGATGTATTTGAATGTTTCTATCATGTCCCCACTTTCTCTGCGCTCCTCGAGATAATATAAGCGCAGTCTGGTTAGGCGTTCTTCGTATGGGATGTCTTTAAATCCTGAAACCAACCTAGTGGCTATTCTTTGGATCGACTCCATTCTCTTCACATCCTTTTGATAATGAGGCCTCCAAAACTGGACACAGTACTCCAGGTGAGGTCTCACCAGGGATCTGTATAATGGTAGTATGACTTCAGGCTTTCGGCTGATGAAGCTCCTTCTGATGCAACCCAGCATTTGTCTAGCCTTTGCTGAAGCTCTAACCACCTGATTGGCAGCTTTCATGTCTTCTCGGATGAGAACTCCCAAGTCCCTTTCTGCAGTAGTTCTTGTTAAGTTTTCACTGTTCAGGGTGTATGTTCTGCATGGATTTCCGCTCCCGAGGTGCATTACTTTGCATTTTTTGGCATTAAAGTTTAGTTGCCAAGTGCTGGACCATTGTTCCAATAGAAGTAGGTCCTGCTCCATAGCGCTTGGTCTGGTTGCACTGTCGGGTTCTTTTGCCCTGCCCACGATGTTGCATAGTTTAGTGTCAACAGCAAATAATGTGATTTTGCCTTGAAGTCCCTGAGTCAGGTCCCCTATAAAGATATTAAATGGCATCGGACCCAAGACTGAGCCCTGTGGCACTCCACTGGCCGCTTTCAATGTTTTTGAGGGAATACCGTTTACCATTACTCTTTGAAGTCTGCCGCTAAGCCAGTCTTGTACCCAAGCTGTTAGTGTGTCTCCTAGTCCTAGGTGGTTGCAATTGAAGCAGGTTATTCAGAGTGGATTCCCTGAATGGAAAAACTTAAAAACTTATTACAGCTTGCAGATCCTTTGCTACCAGACAGATCTAGTAGGGCATCAGGCCGCCCAGTGGTACAAATTGATTTCTGAATTTTTAAATAAGAAGCCAAAAAATAGCCTTAGAGATATTTGGAACATCGAGATAAAACAGTATATTTCTGTGTCTCGTTGGCCACAAATTTGGACTTGGAGGTTGAAATGTACAGTGTCAGCATCTATGAGACAAACATGGTTATTTTTATTACATAGGATTTTTTGGACCCCAGTTCGATTACAAAAAATTGATAATTCTAAATCTATTAGATGCTGGCATTGTCATATTAATATAGGGACTTTGAATCATCTGTTATATTTTTGTCCATTGATACTTAATTTTTGGAAGTCAATTTGAGGACAAATAAATCTTATTCTTGAGTCATCTATTCCCTTAACCTATGAAACTGTAATTTGTGGTACGTTACTACATGTTAAGCCTACTTTAGATAAGTATAAAAGTCACCTTTTCCTGATCACGACAGGAATAGCTGTTCAACTGATCACACATAATTGAAAGAACCATGACAGGATTAATTACACTTTTTGTTGGGTAAATGTATGTACCACATATAAGTATGAAAAAATGATTGCGGAACGTTTGGGGATTAGTAAGTCCTTTAATGATGTATGGAGTCCACTGACTACTTTTGTTGTCTTTCTTTCTTTTTCATTAGATTTCTTTACACATCTAGGGAGGGAAATGTACTTTGAGGAGTTAAATTATTTAATTATAATATTGAAATCACATCATATGTATTATTGTATTAATAATTAAGATGAGGATGGGAATAAATGACTGTTTAATGTAATAATTGTATAGTTATTAGTGCGTTCTATGCAGTATTTATGATTTACAAATTGTATTGCACTATCAAAGTTTGAAAATCAATAAAGATGTAAATGAGAACATGGATAGTTAGGGACAGTGGGGGGGGGGGGGGGCGGTGTTCGGCATGAAAACTTTTATTTCTGCTTGTTAAAAAGCTAAGGCATACGTCACTATGAAAACACCAGTAGGCGGGGACATGCTTAAACATACCTCCCCTCTCTCCCTACCCCTTGGCTTTATCATGGGCTGCAAGAACCTATATGATTAACCAGCTTATCAGTTGTCACCATGACAATTGGGGTGTTACCCTTCCCACAAACATTAACCAAGTTTTCCTTCTGAAGTGCCTCTTAAAAAAAAAAAACAACAACAACCCAGAAAGAAAAAAAGGCGTCTGTAACTGCTTGATTTTTCTTATCTGTGTGCTGAAACTCTCCCTAAAATCTTAGCAATGCATCCACTGCTCTAACAATTAGATCTTAAAACATGTCTTTTAACTAAAAGTCTGTTAAAATAAAGACACATCATTTCTGGGGATTCGACTAAATCTGTTTCTGCTAACATCATAGAAAATGCATTTCTGTCTCATCAGAAAAGCGCATTTCCGGCGCTTCATTTATCCTGATTCCGCTGATGACGTCAGAAAAGTGCATTTCTGGCGCTTTATTTACCCTATTTCTGCTGACATCATCACAATGTACATTTCTGGTATGTCAGCCACCCATTTCCACCATCATAAGAAAGCGCATTTCCGGTGATGTGGATGGAGCATGGGCGGAGCTACTACCATTCATTCCTATGGGAGGGGGGAGGGTCATGGGTGGGTGTGGTGTGGATGGGGTTTGGGTAAAAGTGGGTGGGATTTGGGCAGAGAGTGAGCGCATTTGGGTGGAGAGTGGGCATGGTGTGGGCAGAGAGTGGGCGTGGCTTAACCCAGAAATAAATGCTGATTGGTCGATCCTTATCGTGACAACTATCAATCATTTTGACATGAGGTGTACCCATTATACTACTAGCCAAGGTAAGAGAAAAAAAATAGTAACATAGTAAATGACAGCAGATAAAGACCCGAGTGGTCCATCCAGTCTGCCCAACCATACATGCGCCATAAATTAATTATTTAGTTTAAATGGTCCTTTTTCTTAGATATTTCTGGGCCAGAAACCCAGAGCCCTGCCCAGTACTGTGTTTAGGTTCCATCTACTGGAGTCTCTATCAAAGCTCACTCCAGCCCATCTTAACCATATTGAAACAAGCCCACAGCAAGCAGGGGTTTTGTTCCTATGAAATGTGTAAAGTTTAGCTCCAGTGCAGAGGAGCTGAACAGGTCAGTGCCCTGGAACTTGTAGGCAATGGCTCTCTCTGAAATAGCCAGGATGAGACAGGGAAACTTCTACAGGGAAGCTTGCACTCTTGTATAGAGCCTTGAAATCCTGGCAGGAGGCTTGTACTTGAAATGCTTGCTGTTCCTTTAAAAAAGGAGCAGGGAAATCTGATTCTAGAGAACTGATTCACCTCCCCATCTCAGCCAGGCAGAGGGGATGTGGTTTTGAGCTCCTTAAAATGGAAGCCAGTGAGGGAGTCAGAGAGAGAGAGAGGAAAGAGGAGCTGGGAGGTGCCCAGCAGAAGAAGACGTTTGTTTTCCCAGCCATGCTGGGGAGGCTGGAGGACTGAGACAGGTGAATAACTTGGAAGTTATGGATTTTGAAGCAACAGAGAGTGTACTGTAGGGTCATGAAATTGGTAACTGTTGTTTAAAATATTGCTCTGGCCTACATAGCTGAAAACAGTGTACAATCTATTGACCTCATCTGCCTAAAATGTATGTCCCTACCTTACCACATTGTAAGCTAAATAGATAAGAGTTTGAGCCATGATGTTCCCTGCCCTTCTGTACATGTAACATTTAGACCTGTAAGATTTAGATAAGCAGAGAAATGAGCTAGTTTCCTATAGGACTATAAGTTGTATCCCTGAACCTATCATAAGTGCTGGCTTAGGACCAATAATAATTGTAGAAAAGTTATAGAAGTAACAAATGAAAATTGTAGTTTTTGCATATATTAAGTTTGCATTTACTTAGTGAAAAGGGCATAAAAGTTCATGCATTTCCTGATTCTAACACTCTAGTAGGCAGGCTGTTAACTGCACTAGAGTCCGGTATGCTGTAATAAATCTCTTGTACTTTCTTCACGCCTCTGACTTTGTGTGTCCAAGTGACCTTTCATTTGGCTTCCGCACAGGGACTTGAAGGTCTCTTGACCACTGGTTACTCAATTGGTCACTTGTTTCTGATCCTACGGCTGACGTGTCTGCTTAGCCGGCTGCCTTCCTTTTGGGGGGTTGGCAGACCTCAGGACGTTTGACCACTTCAACTGACTTATCTAGTCTCAGTTTAAAGTACAAGAATCTGTATCAGTTTAATTCTTTCCTGGAGTGGCCACCATCTGGTAAGTGGGAATTGATCATCCCTATCCTGTCTCTCGTCTCCTGCCTAGTATGCCACTTGATCCGTCGCTGAAGTCGTGGGGAGGGATTCTAGGAACTGTTATTTTCTGATTGAGTAACTAAACTGAAGTCTGTTGTGTTTTGTGTGTTTGAGAGTGTCTGAGACGTCCTTGAGGACGAAATGAGTGTGGACCTGTTAGTACTGTGTTTCCCTAGTCCGGAGACGGGCAGGGCCAGGAATACAGGGAAGTGTTTTTGTCCTCCATTGCACAATGGGGGGATGTCAGTCTACCTGTGGGGACCCCTTGATATGTTAGCTAATTTTAAAACGGGATTTGGCTCTGATTACACTTAACAAATCAACCCTTATTTGTCTGTGCCAGTTAGAATAACTGATGTTTGGTGTGGGCTGACCCCCTCTGGCTCCCTGGAAGAGGACATAACCCGTCAGGTTTTTATGCATTCTTTTGCTGTCGGTTAGCCCCTTCCAGTCAGCCAATTTTTGCATTCCAATGGGAAAACCCTTCCCCTGGACAAACCTCCCAAGTAACCTGGACCCATCTACCCCAGGGCTTTAAAATAGCCCCACTCTATTCAGCACTGCCCTTGCTTCAGACCTTGCCAATTTCTTCCCTATTCCGGGTTCTTTATGAGTTCTGTCTGTCCAAATGTATCAGTGAAGTTTTAAACTGTCAGTTGTTCAAAGCAGGAGAGGGGAGTACCCCTCCTCCTCCTTTTGTGCTGATAAGGGCCATGAAGTGTTTAGCACTTCAAATGCAGTTTCTCCTGAAACAGATAAGTATAGTTAGAAGTTTTTGGCTATGTTATAAAATGTTTATGTATATTCAGAAATGAATGTAAACAAAAATTATGATTTCTGGTACTTATATTCCATGCTAAAAAAAAAGTGATTTGTCCGAATTTAAGGACTGCCTCTTAGAGAATGACACGGGGAAAAAATCTGTCCCTGTCACCGCCCCGTCACCGGCCCACCATCCTCTGCACCGCCCCGTCACCGCCGTTCCCTTCACCGCCCCGTCACCGTCACCGCCATCCCTTTCACCGCCCCGTCACCGCCACTGCCATCCCATTCACCGCCCCGTCACCGTCCCCGCTGCATCCATATAAGCCTTAGTACTGTAATATTTAGCTTATTCCTTTCTTATAAATCAAAGTTCCTGCTGCTGAACTAGAGAAAGAGATGTTCAGCTGGCAGGGCTTTGTTTATAAATTTTTATCAACACAACTAATATACTATTTTATCCTAAAGCAAAAAATAAATAAATAAATATAATTTTTTTTTCTACCTTTGTTGTCTGGTTTCTGCTTTCCACATCTTCTCATTGAATTCCTTCCATCCACTGTGTGTCTTCTCTCTGCGTCTTCCATTTGCTGTTACTGTGCCTCTCCCTTAACCCCCCCCCCCCCCCCAATTGGTCTAGCACCCATCTTCTTCCCTCCGCTCCCGCATAGTCTGGCATCTGTCTTCTTCCCACTCTGTCTTCCACATTTCCCTTGGGGGTCTGTTCCTCTCCACCCTCCTTCAATGTCTGTTCTATTCCTTTCCACCACCACCCTTCCCTCCCTCCTTTACCATCTGTTCCTTTCTACTACCCTTCAGCTCCTCTCGCGTGGCCTATCTACCTTCCTTCCTCTTATTTTCATGCCACGTTACAATGTAATTTGTGCAAGCCACTGGAGCCTGCAAGCTCGGTCCCTGTCCCATCCCCACAAACCATCTCGCTTCTGTGCTCCTATTTTCTCCATTTCTAATATCTCCCCTATGTATCTGTCATTGCCCCCCCTGTGTCCATATACCATCCCCATGGCATGTCCCCTTTATGTCTCTGTCCCTATGCCCCATGCACATAATTTCCCCTCTTTCTGTTACCTTCCTGTGTCCAGATTTCCCCTATCTTCCTCTTCCATACCAGTGTGTCTCTTCTTTTCAACCCCATCTAGCTTTTTTCCCTCTTTCTTTCCCCCCCCCCTGCTTCTAGCATCTGGCTCACCTGCCAGTCCTTCCCTTTCTTTCCTGCTGTGGGTTTTTCTTTCCGACTTCATCCCCTTGGCCCAGAATCCTTTTCCCTTTCACTCCCTCCTTCCAATTTGAGTCGGGAACACTAGCGATCGCACGGTCCCCGCAGCCACTACCTGCCTGCCCAATCGATCCTAGTGTTTAGCCAGCTCTCTCCCTTCTCCTCACCTTAGTTTATAGGTTTTCTTTTTCGGCGACCTGCACGCTTTCCCAAAGAGCCGCGCACGCGCGGCTGCTCAGTGTTCAATCTTCTGCTCTGCTGCAACTTCCTGTTTCCGGTTGCGTCAGAGCAGAAGATCGAAACTGAGCAGCAGCGGGTGCGCGGTTCTCTGATAGCGTGCGGGTCGCCGAAAAAGAAAATCTACAAACTAAGGTGAGGAGAAGGGAGAGAGCTGGCTAAACACTAGAATCGATTGGGCAGGCGGGTGTGAGCTGCGGGGACCGCGCGATCCTTCATGCCTCACTGCGGGGACAAGACCATTCACCGCCCTGTGGGCGGTGAATGGCCTTGTCCCCGTCGCCGCAGCGACTGCTAGTTTTCTTCCCCGTTTTCGGCGGGTGACCCGCGGCTAAAATGCGGTGGCCGCGGGTAAACCGCCACCGTGTCATTCTCTACTGCCTCTCTTTTAAACCTAAGGAACTAATTTTGAAAAGACTACATCTGTAATTTAATCTCTTTGATCTTTAAGCAACTCTCTCTCCTTTGTGAAATTCCTTTGGGGGAGTAAGTCTCTACTGAGACCCAAGTTGATTGTAAAAAAAAAAAAAAAAATGAAAAATGTTTAAACTTGTGAGTACAGTAAAACCTTGGTTTGGGAGCATAATTTGTTCCAGAAGCATGCTTGTTATCCAGGGCACTCGTGTACAAAAATATACATACTTGTATTGCAAACCCTTGCTCGTTTGGAACAGTCACTGTACTTCTGCAGCGTCATATAGAGAGGAACCATTGGCTCAGTTGTGATAATGTGATGTTTGCATACTGTATGTACGGGTATTGCAAGACGTTGCTGGTATAGCAAGTTAAAATTTAATCATTGCTTGTCTTATAGAACACTTGCAAACCAAGTTATTTGCAATCCAAAGTTTTACTGTATATTCCAATCTTTGTTTTGTATTTCTATTTATAAATCATGTAAGTTTAGGTATAAGAATGTAATTTTTAGGAATGCTTTTGTATGGAAGTAAATATTTTTGCCAGTCATATGATAGTGAAGGGACTGAAGCTGAATTTTAGTTTAATTTTACAAGTCAGCTCTTTGGGGTAGGAACCTGATACAGATAGTGGGTCTGCCTTTTAAATTTTCCTGTGGCCATATTTCCACTGATTCCAAGTATGCCTTCCTCGTGTCACCTCCCTTGGCTTTCAAATCTCCTAGGGTACCAGGTCCCTTCCTACACCCGTGTCCAGGCTGTCTGTAGTCTCCCTGTTTCTGACAATCGCAAGGCTCTGCACCTTCCTTGGTATTGTCGGATACTGTCGTATCTGGATGCCTGATTTCTCTACTATTGCCCACCCTCTGTATGATGCCTCCAAAAACTTCTGACTCAGGATCCTGCCCTCTGGCCCTTCTGCCCAAGCAGCTGAGCTGTATGCCCTCACTTCTGCCCTGTGCCACTCTGCTTCTCAGTCTTGCAACATCTACACTGACTCCAAATATGCTTTCTTTACCTTGCATTCCCATAGGGCCTTCTGGAAACATCGAGGTTTCATTACAGCCTCCAGCCGCCTGATCCATCATGTTCCCCTCATTCTTGACCTCCTCGAGGCCGTTACATTGCCCTCTCGTGTCACGGTTATGCACTGTCGAGCTCACCGTCGTGTCACTGATCTCATCTCTCGTGGCAATGCCATTGCCGACTGCACAGCCCGAGCTGCCAGTCTCTGCCCCCTCCTTCGGCTCCTCTGTATACAATCATTCCTTTTCTGGACACCCTTACACCCCAGTACACTTCTCAGGAACAGACTTGGGCACGCACTATTTTGGGCCAGTCTGTCCTGAAAGGGGGGTGGACACACTGATACTTCACACACAAGCACAGTGGGTACCCTCATAATCATTCCTCAACACCTGGCCCTCACGATTGTCAAAAGATTATGGTCCAACAGTGTGTTGTCGGTTCTAGAATAAAATCCCCAATCAGATGACTGCCACCTCTTGGACACCAACCCATTGGAACATATCTGATGCAGGTTCTGTCTGTAGACTTCACCCACATGCCCACTTCCCGTTCCTTCAGTCACCTCCTAGTCTTCACAGACACCCTGACTAGATGGGTTGAAGCCTTCCCTACTCGCACTGAACTCGCCAGGGAAGTAACCCAACACCTCCTAAACGATATAATTCCGTGCTTTGGTCTCCCTGTTTCTATAGGCAGTGACAACGGCCCTGCTTTCATTGCCAATGTTGTCCAACAAACTGCTCAGGCTCTCCAAATTGAATAGAAATTATATGCTGCTTACCAGCCCCAGAGCTGAAAGAATGAACAGAACTCTTAAGACCCTTCTCACGAAACGAATTGAAGAAACTAATCTGTCCTGGCCTGTCCTGCTGCCTTCTGTTCTTTTCAGATTAGATGCACCCCATCTAAACCCACTAAATTGTCCCCATTTGAGCTCATGTTTGGCCGGCCACCATCCATTGTGAACCCAGATCCTGGTTCCTTTGCTACTCTGGGATCAGATATCCTCCAGAGTCATGTCCAATCTTTAGCTAAGGCCTTTTAAGAGCTCCACAAATGGGTCCTGGAAAGGGCCCCACTACCGATAGCTACACAAGTCCATGGGTATATCCCTGGAAATACAGTATGGCTAAAACTTGGAAGTCAGACCCCCTGAAACCTAGAGGGATAGGTCCTTTTACTGTCCTAATTTCTTCTCTTACAGTTGTCAAGGTGTCCGGACATGAAACTTGGTTCCACTACAACACGGATCTTCAGCTGAAGTTTTCTAAGACCTCAAAAAGTTCTGAATATTTACCACTGTACTTAGCAGGTGTTCTGAATACAATTCTTTACAAGTGTTTGAGTTTAATTGACTGCCTGTGGTTCACCACTGCCTTTAGCAAGTGTCTTGAGTATAACTGTTTGAAGTTTTCTAAGTTGTGCCTGAAAGAAAAATGAGCTTCTTATGTTAGCATTGTAGACGCCTTTTGTCTTATATATATTTGATATTTGTGTTGCACTCACTTATGTTTCTTTCTTTTTCTGTAGTTCTTTCCTATTGTACTTAACAAGTGCCCCCATCCCTTTTGCCTGATGTTTGTTTGCATGAAGGAGTTAAGTACAGAAAGTGTCAAACATCAGAGGGTATTTCTGTTTCCAATCTACTGGTGATGAAGTTTAAAAGTGGATGGAAATCTGCATTGATAATGTTGAGGGTCTACTTATCAACTAGACTCTTATTGTAGACCCCACTTGCCCGGTGTCTTTGTATTGTGATACATGTGTGCTATTTGATGTTGCCCAGGGTCATGGTTTTGCCCCTAATACAGTTTTGTGTGGCTCCCTAGATTGACAGCGTTATTATACCAAATGTGCTAAGTATATATGTCTGTATAACCTGATGCCTTTAAGAACTTCCCCTATGAGGAAACCTTCACTAATAGTGGAGCCTGTCCTTTATGAGAAAGTGTCTTGTGGGCTACCTACAATAACCCACACAAATATCCCCCTGCCTCCCTTACTATAGGTCCTAGCTCCGGCCCCTTATGTACTACAGGCCACTGTAATCCCATGGTTTTCACTATCATTGACCCATATAACTGGAATGCCAATGTCCAAGTCCAGAAGGCCAGAGACCGCATGGCATTGTATTTTGATGGTAAAAGGTGAGACCCAGGTACTGTTGTATATGTCCGAATTGTATTCCACTCATGTGCTCCTGTCCCTCACTCTGTGGTGTTTCCCCAGTTTTATGAAATTATGAAAGTAGATACTGATATCCTGTAATCACTAGAAATCTGTTTATACAGTTTGCTGAAACTATAGGTCAGACTCTTAATGTTAGCAATTGTTTTGTATGAGGAGGGACTGGTATGGAAGAACAGTGGTTATGGGAGGCAAAGCAGCTGGACATGTTAAACCTGACTTCACAGACCCTCACTTTTACGTCAGGTCCACGACTTTCACGATGGGCCTTGCGAACCTCCATTGTTGCTTCCCACTGTCTTCAGCGCCCTTCAGTCACTGCTTAATGAAACTTCCTATGAATGATGGTCAGCCCCTGATGGTCGATACTGGCTCTGCGGCTTATTTGCATACTCCTGGTTGCCAGCAAATTGGACTGGAACTTGTGTACTCGGCATGATCCGCCCCAGCTTCTTCCTGTTACCGCTGGCCGATGGTGAACATCTGGGAGCCCCCGTATTCAACACCAGGGGGTCGCCAAAAGCGGTCTACTTCCACCAATTCCCTTAAAATAGGTGAATGGGGTGATGACTGGCCTGCAGAATGGATCATTGCTGCTTATGGACCTGCCACATGGACCGAGGATGACACCTGGGGCTATCGGACCCCAATCTATATGCTGAACTGCATTATTTGTCTACAAGCTGTACTCGAACTGATAACTAATGAGACCACCCGAGCTTTGAGTACCATTGGCAGAGCAAATGCTAAAATGCACACTGCTATCTATCAGAACTGCCTAGCTCTAGACAGAAGGTGGTGTCTGGGGTACCAACTGCTGCCTTGAACTTGAGTAAAGTGATTGAGGACGATGTGGATCGTATCACCAAACTGGCTCATGTTCCTGTCCAGACCTGGCGTGACCTTACTGCAGACTGGATCTCTGGTACCTTCGGCTCTTGGTTGCCCTCTGGTTCAGCACTGAAGCCCATCTTGCTGGTTGCCGCCCTGTCTTCTCTGCTTCTTTGCTGCCTGCCCTGTGTGGTCCCCATAGCCATAAAGCTGCTCCACTGAACTATGGACTCTGCTGGCAACCGTTCCACTGCTGCATGGACCCTGACTTTCCTGACCCCTAACTTTATTTTGTCAGGCTTGGCTCCTTAGGTACGCCAGCCTGAAAGGGGGGAATGTAGGGTCATGAAATGGTTAATTGCTGTTTAAAATATTGCTCTGGCCTACATAGCTGAAAACAGTGTACAATCTATTGACCTCATCTGCCTAAAATGTATGTCCCTACCTTACCACATTGTAAGCTGAATAGATAAGAGTTTAAGCCATGATGTTCCCTGCCCTTCTGTACATGTAACATTTAGACCTGTAAGATTTAGATAAGCAGAGAAATGAGCTAGTTTCCTATAGGACTATAAGTTGTATCCCTGAACCTATCATAAGTGCTGGCTTAGGACCAATAATAATTGTAGAAAAGTTATAGAAATAACAAATGAAAATTGTAGTTTTTGCATAAATTAAGTTTGCATTTGCTTAGTGAAAAGGGCATAAAAGTCCATGCATTTCCTGATTCTAACACTCTAGTAGGCAGGCTGTTAACTGCACTAGAGTCCGGTATGCTGTAATAAATCTCTTGTACTTTCTTCACGCCTCTGACTTTGTGTGTCCAAGTGACCTTTCAGTACCAGAAATCAACTGCTGTAAATTTGAGGGTGCTGAATTGTGCCATTAACTCTCTAAGAAGGACATTACTTTGAACTGTGTTTTTGTTTGGAATGTTTTGCCTAGAAGAAAGTGGCTTGTGCTGGCAGAATTTTTTCCTGCTTATGAACTATAACATTTCTGAGCTATTAGTTTTTTTTGTCTTTTCAAAACTAGCTCAGAGAAAACGTTTGGTTTTTCCTATTTTTTTTTTTTTGCTGAGGTTTTGGCATTGAGGTACGTGCTGAAGGCTGAGCCAGCCTGTGTTGAAGAACTGTCTTTTTATGTCTGCTAATTTGTGGACTGTAAAGCAGGTAAAGCTTATACAGTATTTAATTATTTTATTTCATGTAGAACCAGAGACAGTTATTTAAGAACTTTTTGGGCCAAAAGCAGTCTGAATGCAAAGAACCTGCTCAGCCTGTATAAAGGGGGAAGATACCTTGAAACATTAAGCTTTTGTTACCAGGGGCAAGATGCCTTGAAACATTAAGCCTTTGCTACCAGGGGCAAGATATCTTGATAATAATTAAGCATTGCTACCAGGGGCAAGATATCTTGATAAAATATTAAGCCTTTGCTACTAACTACCTTAAGAATCTGCCTGAAAGTATTGCTATACTGTACCTCTTTGTAACCCGTGTCTTTACCTGGCATAGGGCTAGCCAAGAAGTTAAGCTTTTAGGAAGTTTACCTAATTGCAACAGCTGAAGTGGCTGTTGGCCAGTTGCTGGAGGAAAAGCTATATTGTTGTTTACTGCTGAAATTCTTTGCTTTTGTTACTTTTGAAACAGTTGAATTGTTCTGTGAGAAACAGGGTGCTTTGAACCCAAAGTCTGGCCAGGGACCAAGAATAATAAATCTTTCTAAGAACTTGAACCTTTGGTGGAAGTTTCCTTCTTTTTGTTGGCAAAGGAAATCCTTACCCAAAATACTGAGGTTTAACCATAGCATAGCCATTGCCAGGCCTGAAGGGTACCCCAAGCTAAAGGGCCAGGTGGTCTGCTGCGCTCATCAGAGGCCCTGGGTGTGACACCATCGAAACCCTCCCCAGCCCGTCCTCAACTGAATGTTCATATATGGGACACTGGCCGTGCAAGCCTGCCCAGTACTGGCCTTAGTTCCTTCAATGTATACCAATTATTTTCTGATTAGAGATCCTCTGTGTTCATCCCACGCTTGTTTGAACTGTGTCACCGTTTTCTTCTCTACCACCTCCCTTGGGAGCGCATTCCACACATCAACCACTCTTTCCATAAAGAAGAATTTCCTAACATTACTCTTGAATCTACCACCCCTCAATCTCAAATTATACCCTCTGGTATTACCATTTTCCTTTCTCTGGAATATATTTTGTTCTACATTAATATCTTTCAAGTAAAAGGGAGTGGTTTACACACAGCAGGGGCAGACACACTCTCAAACCATCTTTGAATGCGGTGGAAGGCAGAATACTCCAGCATAAAGCAGCAGACAGCAGACCCTCTGGACAAGCAGGTAGAAACTCTTTATGTTGAACCTGATATTGCTTGTGATGATATTGATATGGATCAGTTTGAACTGGGGGAGGATGTGAACTCCTTTGACATGGACTATGAGGTGTCTGAAATTCCTGATACAGAATGTATGGAGCTAAGCTAAAGGCTCATATGTGTTAATGTCTGCTGAGAAAAGGAAAATCCAGGAAGTGCTGTTATTGCCCTGGAGAAAGATAAAGCACTGAGTGGTGCTAATAGATATTTTGGGGTCATGGCAGCAGGACTGTAGGCCACCATACAATAACCTATAGGACAGCAGCCATCTTGGGGTTGGCAGACTGTTGTATAGAAATTGTTTTTTGTTTTTTTTTAAGACAGTGTTTGCTGGTGCCACTGTCTTCCTGATAAAAAGACTCTTTAGTGGCTGTCATCCTGTTGGGATCTTTAGGCGGGGATCTGAAGAATAGATCTAATAAGGGTTTGGAACGGATCCCATGCTCTGGGGAAGTTAAATTAGTGTTTTCCCTCAGAGAGTTGCCATGAGGAACGAACTGCTGAATTGAAGGAAGTGGCAGTTTTCTTTATGTATTTTGGATTTTGTTACAAGAGTTTAAAACAGCAGTACAGTCTGTGATTGCAGGAATATCTTACCTATGAATGTTTGTTTGCACCATATTTTGCTCTATTGATTGTTGGAACCTTATACCAACTGTGAACCATGGAATAAAGGACTATTTTTGACTGTTACTAGAACTACCCAACATACCTCGCTTTCCGCTCAGCCAAGGTCTGTGGATCCAAGCAAGGCTTCTGGCTCGCCCGAGTCAGGCCGTTCCCAGTCACAGTATATACAGGGATTTTTAGATCACACCAGCTGATGGTCTTTTCTTGTGATTGCCTTAAATTATTCTAAATTTGAATATTTGCACTCTTCTCCAATTTCCTTAATTTCTTTATTTATCTCTAAAAAGTATTTATTTCTACTCGAAATCATTCTTTAAAAATGATATTTAAAGTATATTTATTAAGTGAGAACAATGACGATTTGGGTGCTGATATGCTGTATGCTGCACCGCTGAGGTCTGAGAGTGAATTATCCTAAGGCTTTCTGTGTGATTGTGTACAATTTTAGCCTTAGTAGACAAATCTACTGAAGTTTATAGCCGATTGGTGCTTGTATTTCTTTAATAAGACATTAACTATTTTTTCTGAGGCCCTCTAAGTGCCTACAAACTCCTCTCGTATGATGAAAGACTAAAACGGTTAGAGCTCTTCAGCTTGGAAAAGAGACGGCTGAGGGGAGATCTGATTGAAGTCTACAAAATCCTGAGTGGAGTAGAACGTTTGAGTTTGTTCTAAAAATAGTAACTTCCAGTATCTTCTGTCACAATTTGGAATCTGAAACAATTACTCTGGTAGCTGGAGCCATTCTGGGGTTGATTCTATAAACGGGCATCCTAACTGTAGGTAGCGATAGGCATCCTACCACTGTGTAGCAGCGAATCAGGATGCATGTTAAAAAAAAAAAAAAATTGAGACAGAACACCTACACTGTAGGCATTTGTCGAGGGAGATGCGTCAGAACACTTAAACTTGCCCAAGGCTGGGCATGGGCGGGATTTCATCCAGAAGTGGCCTTACGTGAGTTAAAGTGGCCCTAGGCATTTCCCTAGGGCTGCAACAGACACCTGAAATGTAGGCCAGTAAAATGCTGGCATACATTTCAAACAGACAGGGCCACTGAGCTGATTGTGGCAAGGGAATCCCTCTGCTATGATCAGCTGAGCGGCTGCAGTAGCGGAATCCCCACAAGTCCCATTGAAATCGGCAGGCGGGATGCCCACTTCCTCCTGCCACTGAATCCCCGGCCCTCTGAAGCACCCAGGCAGGAGGGCTGCCAGGCAGGAAGGTCCCATGATCTTCCAACCCCCCTGAAGCAACCGGGTAGGAGGGATGCCCACTCCTTTCTGCCCCCAAACCTCTGCCCCCTGTTGAAGACCGGAGGGAGGAAGGCCTACTCCTTCCTGCTGTCACCCCCCAATATCCTGCAAATATTAAACCCCAATCACCCCCCAATGCTGCAAAATTTTCTGGCAGGTCTGAACTGTCAAGCTTTACTTTCCTGTTAGTGCCTGAGCCAATCAGTGCTCAGGCATTGACCAGAAAATAAGGCTATAACAGCTCAGACTTGCTGGAAAATTTTGCCTGCAAATGTAGGACAGTGAGGTTAGAGAATCACCCGACGATAACAAAGAATGACCTTGTTGTAATACATTTGCATGGTAGAGCTGGAGTCTGACAAGAAGCTTGGAAAAGACCACAGTGAGCCCTTTTGAGAATTGACCGGTAGAATACTTCCATGCTAAACCAGCTGGAACCGGTTTAGCGACCATCATTAAAGGCAGAGTGGGTTTTGAGAATCTTCCCCTCAGTGCTATCTCTCCCATTGTCATCCCTCTTATCTATCACATCCTTAACCTATCCACTCTCCACTGCAACTGTTCCTGATGTCTTCAAACATGCCATAGTCTCGCCTATCCTCAAAAAAAAAACCTTATTAGACCCCGCATCCCCCTTCAACTAACATCCCATCTCCCTCCTCCCCTTCTTATCCAAGCTACTTAATCGTGTTGTTCACTGCTATTGCTTGGACTTCCTTTCATCTCAAGCTATTCTTGACCCACTTCAATCAGGCTTTCGTTCACTCCATTCCATGGAAACTGCCCTTGCTACGTCTCTAATGACCTGTTTCTGGCCAGATCCAATGGCCTGTACTCCATCCTTATTTTTCTCGCTTTATCTGCTGCCTTCGATAATGTTGATCACCACCTACTCCTTGATATGCTTTCCTTGCTTGGATTCCAGGGTTCTGTTATCTCCTGATTTTCTTCCTATCTCTTCCAGTGCACTTTCAGTGTTTGCATAGATGGATCCTTCTTCACTGCTATCCTACTCTCATTCAGTGTACCTCAAGGCTCTGTCTTAGGCCTCTCCTTTTCTTCATATATACCCATTCCCTCGGTTCACTGATCTCCTCCCATGCCTTTCAATATCATCTGTGCTGATGACTCCCAGATCTACCTCTCCACAGCAGGCATCTCTACAGGAATCCAGGCCCAAATCTCAGCCTGCTTGTCTAACATTGCACCTAGATGTCTAACTGCCACCTAAAACTGAATATGGCTAAGACCAAGCTCCTTATCTTTCCATCTAAACCCACCTCCCCACTTCCCCCATTCTCTATCTCTGTGGCTAACATTCTCTTCCTTCCTGTCCTGTCAGCTCACAACCTTGGGATCATCTTTGACTCCTCTCTCTCCTTCTCCAATCAGATCCAACAAATCACTAAAATCTGTTGCTTCTTCCTCTATAGTATTACCAAAATCCAGCCTCTCATTTCTGAACACACAACCAAAACCGTGATCCACACTCATCCTTTCTCATTTAGACTACTGCAGTTTGCTTTTCTCAGGTCTTCCGCTCAACCATCTTTCCTCCCTTCAATTCATTGAAAATTCTGCTGCATGCCTTATATGGTGATGATGGTGTGCAGGTAGAGGCTTTCTGCCTCTGCCTTAGTGTGTTAAGCACTGGAGGTTTTCCTCCCCTCGCTAATCCTTCACACTGAGGATATCCCGTCTTATAATTATAACATTTGATCCAAGATGGCCGACGGTCCCGGACGCTGAGCAGCACGCCGGAGATTTTCTGAAAACTTTTCTTTGGAAAGAGTTACTTACTCAGAATGCCGAAGAGGAGAGGCCGCAGCGCCGCTGGAGCCTCGCGGCGTTCGGCGGTCCCCTCGTTCGGCAACATAGAAGAACTCCTGCGTCGGATGCAGGATGTCCCGGCAGCGTCGGTGCCCCCGCTGGAGACGCCTCAGAGGGGCGGGAATGAGGCGATCTCCTTGGGGCTGGAGACTACGCTGAGCCCCGACGCTAGGGCACCTCTCCCACCTCCTCAGGTTACCAGCTCCCCACGAGAGGAGGAGCTGCCGGTAGAAGGCAGGCATCTACCCTCGGAGGCCAGGGAGAACAGTGAGGGGAGCGTGGAGATGGACTCCCTGAGTTTTCAGGTGAGTCCAAAGAATATTGAGGAATTGGAAACATCAGGGACTACTTCAGGCCAGCAGAAGAATTACCAGGAACAGCTGAAAACTGGTGAGACTATTCAAACTTTTAATTCTTCATATGTTATTGAAAAACCCAGAGAAGTAACACTGGATTCAATTTGGGATTTGGTGGCTGACCTAGCCAAGTCTGTCAAGCCCCAGCTTTTGCAGCTGGAAAATAAAATTACTCTTCAAGAAACTGAGATAAAAAATATAAAAGTTGAAATTGGTGAATCTAAGAATTCTATTGAGAATATACAACAGGAATTAAAAGCATCAAAACAGCTTAATGAAGCAATAATAAAAGATAATACAAATATGCGTAGAAAATTGGAAACTTTGGAGAATTTTTCGCGTAATAATAATCTCCGACTGATTAACTTTCCTAAGATACCCTCGGTGACGCCTAGGGATATGTTGAAACGTTATATGTTGGAGATTTTGGGTATTCCAGAGGATACATTACCACCACTTACTCAAGTATATTACCTACCAATGAAATCTATTAAATCACCATCTAAACAACAGGAGAATAATCAACCAATTAATGTTTCAGCAATTTTGGAACTTTCGGATAGAGAGCTTGCATCTCCGGCAACATTGCTTCTTACTGTGGCTCTTGCCCCAGATAAAAACTGGTTGCTTAGATTGTTTTTTAGAAACAAAATGAAAGAATTTCTTGGACAAAAAATATTAATGTTTCCAGACTTGGCACGGGAAACCCAGAGAAGAAGGCGAGAGTTTCTTTTGTTTAAACCAGGAGTTATATCTCTTGGTGGGACTTTTTTTCTTCGATACCCTTGTAAATGTGTAATATAATACCATATGAAGAAATATGTATTCTTTGAACCATTCCAGTTGACAGCCTTTTTGGTAGGAACTCGGCTGGATGAAGGAAAATCAAAGTGAAGTGCATTTGAATAATGATATCCTTCCTCAGCCAAGGGATCTTGTTTTCCTAATATTTGAATTGATAGTTGTTAGTATTTGTTACTAAGTCCGCCTTATTCTTCTTGGATCTAATTTTGAGGACTTGAGCTGAATTTAAGCTAAAAATTTTATTTTATTTTACTTGATTACCATGTATTTTACTTTTGAGTATTATTTTCCTGCTTTTCTTCAACTTTCTGTACAAGTGGATACTTGATTTATAACATGTAAAAATTTGATAAATAAATAATTTAAAAAAAAATAATAATAATTATAACATTTTCTTTATACATATATTTATTGAGGGTTTGTTACCCTGTCACACACTTTATAGCCAGAATACCACTCTCAGAACTCATTGACTTTAATGCCTTTTAGTTTGTCTCTTTTGCAAGTTCCTCTGGCAGTTTTCTTTTTGGAGTTTTCTCTTGTTCTTATATTCTGCCAGAGCTGCTATACTTACATTACCCCTCTCCTCAAATCACTTAATTGGCTCCCCATCCATTTCTGGATACAGTTCAAATTCCTCTTACTGACTTACAAGTGCATCCACTCTGCAGCCCCCCCCCCAATATCGCTTCTCACTTATCTCCTCCTGTTCTTCCCCCCTTAAACTCCGTTCATCAGGTAAGTCCCTCTTATCTGTACCCTTCTTCTCCACTGCTAACCCCAGACTCCATCCCTTCTATTTTGCTGCGCTGTATGCTTGAAATAGACTGCCTGAGTTAATATTTCAAGTTCCGTCTCTAGTAGTATTCAAATCCAAGCTAAAAAAAACTTTTTTCAAGTTTGCTTTCAAATCCTATCTCCCACTTACCTATGCCTATCCTATTATTCTCTCTGCAAGAAACACTCAACCCTATATGTCATTTCTGTCTGTCCAAATTTGATTATAAGCTCTTCTTAGTAGAGGTCGTCTATTACTTTTTAAATGTACAGTGCTGTGTACGCCTTTCAGAACTATAGAAATGTTAAATTTATTTACCGTATTTTTTGCTCCATAAGACGCACCTGACCATAAGATGCACCCTAGATTTAGAGGAGGAAAACAAGAAAAAAACCATTCTGAACCAAATTCTCCCTGCCAGGCTCTGCACCCTGTCACCCCTCTCTGCTAGGCTCTGTACCCTGTCTCCCCTTTGGTGGTCTAGTGTTAGGCAGGGACAGGGCAGGCAGGCCTAGTGGCTGGCAGGCAGTCTCAAAGTCCCAATTACTAGGGGGAGCCACTTGACTAACGTCAAAGTATCCTGTCAGACGCTGGAGGCATTTGGGCTGGGCTTACCAGGAGGAAATGAGACGGAACTGGAACTTTTCCTCTGGGCCTTTCAGCTTTCTGCACTCCAGTTACTGCTGCCTTCCCGAGCCGTCCTTGTCAAGGCCCTGATAGAGGAGCTTTAATGATTGCGGGCTCAGGGGTCGATGTCAAACTCCTTGGGTTTGATGGAAGGCTCCCACAGTGATGGAGTCTAGTCTCGTCCTTCTCCTGTGGGGCTTTCATCTGGGTTGCGCTGATCTCGGGTAGGCCGCACTTGATGACAATGACAGAGGCTTCGCTGGTGGCGGGAACTCCCACACTCATATTTGACCTTCCAGGCGAGCCTCGTTCGCATCTCCTGCAGCAGCTCGCGCCAGCAGTTCTGCATGCGGGTATTGAACAGGCCCCTCATCTTGCCACAGGGCCAATGCAGGGGCTTCTCGGCAGGAACTCCAGTGGTGGTGGGAGACACTGTGTTTATGGAATGCGTAGCCTCCACGCACCCTGATCTCCAGGGAAATGGAAGGGGTGGGAAGAAGCATGAGGAGGGAGGGTAAAAAGGGGGCGAAAGTTGTGCCACGATTAAAAACAGCTACGTGGGGGGGGGACCCTGCAATGATTAAAAACAGGAACATGGGGGGAGCATTTACCTCACTGGCCTATAGAAACCTCTATCGTAACTTTGTAAAAGCAGCCCTAAATTTGCAGAAGACACAAAACTACTCAAAGTTGTTAAAACATATGCATATTGAAAAATTGCAGGAATACCTTAGGAAATTGGAAGACTGAACATCCAAAAGGCAGGTGAAATTTAATGTAGACAAATGCAAAATGATACATATTCAGAGGGATAATCCAAATCATAGTTACCTGATGCAAGGTTTACCATAAGGATCAGCACCCAAGAAAAAAGGTCTTTATGTCATGGTAGCCAATACATTGAAATTGTCTGTCCAATATGCAGCAGTGTCCAATAAAGCAACTAGGATGCTAGAAATTATTAGGAAAGGGATGATAAATAAGTCCAAGAATATTATAATACTTCTGTATCGCTCCATGAGTATTGCATTTAGTTATGGTCATTGTATTTCTGAAATGATAAAGCAGAATTAGAAAAGGTAAAAAAAAAAATGACCACAATGATAAGGGAATGGAACTTCTCTCATATGAGGAAAGGGTAAAGAGGTTAGGAAAAGAGATGGCTGATATGATTGAGGTCTATAATATCTTGAGTGTTGTAGAACTGTTAAAAGTGAATCAATTTTTTACTTTTTAAAAAGTAAAGAGACTAAGGGGCAAATTCTATAAACGATGTCCCGATTGTAGGTAGCAGTAGGCACGGGAGGCATGTTTAAAAAAAAAACCCGAGTCAGGCCAACTACACTGTAGGCGTTTGTCGCAGGTGCAGGGAGACGTGTTGGGACACTTAAGCTTGCCCAAGGCTGGACTTGGTTTCCCCTGGAAGTGACCTTGGGTGAGCTTAAGTGGTCCTAGGCGTGCCTCCCTAGGGCTGCGATAGATGACTGAAATGTAGGCCTGCAAAGTACATGCATTTCAAATAGATGTGGCCGCTGAGCTGATCGTGGCAAGAGAATCTCCCTGTTGTGATCAGCCAAGCAGCACCGGCTGCAGCAGAGATCCCCCCTGAGACTTAGCAAGAAGGATGCCTAATTTCTCCTGCTGCCACCCCCGAACCCCCATGAAGTTTCACGGCAGGAGGGTTGCTCACTTCCTCTTATTTATTTATTTCTTATTTTAATTTTAATAATATATATTCCGCATATCCTATAATTCTCTGTGGATTACAAATTATTCAGGCACTCAAGCATTATTCCCTAACTGTCCTGGCGGGCTCCCACTCTCCCTAACTGTCCCGGCGGGCTCCTACTCTATCTAATGTACCCGAGGCAATGGGGATTAAGTGACTTGCTCAGGGTCACAAGGAGCAGTGTGGGATTGGAACCCACATCATCAGGGTGCCAAGGCTGAAGCTCTAACCAGTGCATCACACACTCACTCCTGCTGGAACACTGCACCACACTCTCCTGCTGGAACCCCCAAAATGACCCCCCAATTATGATAGGCAGGTAGGATGCCTACTCCCTCCTGCCAGCAGGCCCTCTCCCCAAATCAATGACTCCCCAATCGTTGATGCCCCCAACCCAACATCCCCCAGACACCCGATGCCTACTCCTGAGACAGATATAGGGGAAACCACTTCTTGTCTTGGGATCCATAGCATAAAATGCTGCTATTTGGGTTTCTGTCAGATACTTATGACCTGGATTAGCCACTGTTGGAAGCAGGATGCTGGGCTAAATAGACCATGGTTTGACCCAGTATGGCATGTTCTTATGAGTCTTAGAGGGTGCAGAAATTATCAGATGGTGATTGTTTAAAGAATTGAGAGATCATGTGACCACATTGGGAATCATTAATCTAGAACAGTAAGATGGACAATCTGACTGAAGGATCTGCATGCCAAAATCAGAATCTTGAATTAGATATTTAAGTGGATAGCAAGTCAATGTTTTTGCATCAAGAATGATGTTACATGTTCAAATTTTTTGGCTCATTAGAGAAATCATATTACTATATTTTGTAGTGTTTATAAAGGCTTTAGATTCATCTTGGATATGCTAGCATAGATGACATTGCAGTAGTCAAGCTGAGAAATATGAAAAGCATGAAAACAATGTGCATTGTGGAGTCATCAAAATAGTGAATAGAGCAGAGTTGACATAGGGTATGAAAGTCTCATTGTACAGCTGTGGTCACCTGGTAGAGGAGGGTTAAAAGAGAGTTGGTAATCAATAATAATCCCGAGATACCAAAAGTAGTCTTGACAGTACAATTAAAAAGAACTGGGTTAGTCAAAGGGCAGTCAAGGTGACTAGAAAGCCATCATGTAAATGTTTCATCAAGATTTAATATCAATCTTTGTGAGTGTAGCCAAGAAGCTACTGCATTTAAGCAACGTTTACTGGATTTAAGTCTGGGTTATTAGGGGTAGTGTAATATAATAATAGAATGTCATATGTATAATAGTGAGGCTAAAGCCTAAATCCTTTGTAAGAGTTGTCAGCAGTCTCAGGAAGATATTAAACAATAATGGTATAAGAATTGAGCCTTGGAGTACACCATAAGTGAGGGCATGAAATGTCAAATGGACTATGGACTATGAGTGCAAATACTATTGAGATTAACGTTATTTATAGAAGCCCCTCCTGGGACACTGTGCTACCGGGTTACATACTATACCACAGAGACAGAGTGGGTCAAAAAGGTGGGGACGTTGCCCTATATGTCAAAGAGGGAATCGAATCTACTGGAGAGAACACACCTAAAATGACAAATAAATTTTAGTCTGTATGGGTCAAAATTCGAGGAGCCAATAGATTGGAAATGAAGATCGGCATCTACTATCGACCCCCCAGAGCAGTCTGAAGAAATTGATAGAGAAATAATAGATGAGATCAAGCGCAACTGCAAGGGAGGCAAAGCAGTTATCATGGGTGATTTCAACTATCCTGGAATAGATTGGAACCTAGGCACCTCCGGCTGCGGTAGGGAGACAAAGTTCCTGGATGCTGTAGGCGATTGCTTCCTGGAACAACTTGTCAAGGAAAACACGAGAGAAAATGCAATTCTGGACTTAATTCTAAATGGATTCTGGGAAGCAGTGATCACAATATGATCTGCTTCGACATTGATGCAGGGGCAAAACATCGATCCAGAACGACGGCCACGGCACTGAACTTCCGAAAAGGGAATTACAAAAGGATGAGACTCATGGTGGGGAAGAAGATCAAAATGAGGATAAGCACTGTAAAAATGCTAGAGCAGGCATGGTCCCTTTTTAAGGACACAGTCACCGAGGCGCAAAATCTATATATACGCTTCTCTCTCCCTATTCACTGTGATAGGGGATTAACAGAACTGCAAATACAGAAAAAACGTGAATAACTTTTTCATATGTTATTCGCTGTTTTCTATTAAAAACCATCATGAATATAGTGAAACCATGAATAACATGGTGGGAGACTTGGTCTGTTCCTGAAGGAGAGGCAAAACATGGTGAAGAAAGTGCTGGGAATCAGCGATTTTTCTCTGTAAAAACTTGGAATCAGCGATTTCTCTATGCAAGCAGATGTTATTTGGGGGAGGAGCCAGCAAGCTAAAAACTGTGAATAATCGAAACCGCAAATGTTGAAACCGCAAATATGGAGGGAGAAGTGTACTGCGTATCAACAAGGGATCCAAGAGGAAAAAGAACAAAGAACCGACGTGGCTCACTGTAGCGGTGAAGGAAGCGATCAGAGACAAGAAGACTTCGTTCAAGAAATGGAAAAGGTCAAAAATGGATGAAAACTGGAAGAAGCACAAACAGCATCAACGCAGGTGCCATAAAATGGTAAAAGGGGTCAAAAGAAACTACGAGGAAAAAATAGCCAGGAGGCAAAAAACTTCAAGCCGTTCTTTCGATATATTAAGGGGAAACGACCTGCAAAAAAGCGGTGGGACCATTGGATGATCATGGATTAAAGGGAGTGCTAAAGGAGGACAAAGCTATAGCCGATAAACTGAACACATTTTTTGCGTCGGTATTTACCAAATAGGATATACAAAACATACCGGAACTCGACAGGCTATACACTGGGGGAGAAGACGAGAAACTGACAAGGTTGACGGTCAGTCTAGAGGAAGTACTCAGGCAGATTGATAGGCGTAAAAGTGACAAATCCCCGGGACCGGAAGGCATCCATCCGAGGGTCATAAAGGAACTGAAAGGGACTATAGCTGAACTGCTTCAACTAATAGCCAATCTGTCAATCAAATCGGAAAAGATTCCGGAAGACTGGAAGTAGTCTACTATCCTAGGGATCCCACTCCTGGTGACAGGTTCCCTTGGCTTAACCCCTTAAGGGATCCCACTGGGCATCCCATTTGCTCTTAAATTCTTGCACGCTGTTTGCGTCGATCACCTGCACCGGGAGCTCGTTCCAAGGATCAACCACTCTCTCGGTGAAGAAATATTTCCTGGTGTCGCCATGAAATTTCCCGCCCCTGAGTTTGAGCAGATGCCCTCTTGTGGCTGAGGGTCCTTTGAGAAAGAGAATCTCTTCTTCCATCTCGATACGGCCGGTAATATACTTAAACGTCTCGATCATGTCTCCTCTCTCCCTACGTTCCTCAAGTGAGTACAGCCGCAAATTTTTCAGCCTTTCCTCGTACAATAGATCCTTGAGCCCCAAGACCATCCTGGTGGCCATCCGTTGCACCAACTCTACTCTCAGCACATCTTTTCGGTAGTGTGGCCTCCAGAATTGCACACAGTATTCCAAATGAGACCTCACCATGGTTCTGTATAATGGCATTATGACTTCAGGCTTCCGGCTGACAAAACTCCTGCGGATGCAACCTAACAACTGTCTTGCCTTAGATGAAGCCTTCTCCACATGATCAGCAGTTTTCATGTCTGCGCTGATGATCACTCCCAAGTCTCGTTCTGTTGAAGTTCTAGCTAAGGTCTCACCATTCAAGGTGTAAGTTCTGCACGGAGTTCTGCTGCTGAGGTGCATGATCTTGCATTTCTTAGCGTTGAAGCCCAGCTGCCAGGTCGAGGACCAAAGCTCCAACAAATGTAGGTCCTGTGTCATACTATCGGGTGAATTGCCATCTCTCACTATATTGCATAGTTTGGCGTCGTCAGCGAATAACGTTACCTTACCTTGAAGCCCCTGAGTTAGGTCACCTATGAATATGTTGAAAAGGAGCGGGCCCAAGACTGAGCCCTGTGGTACTCCACTGGTCACCTCCGATGTTTTAGAGAGGGTACCGTTAACTACCACCCTCTGAAGTCTGCCACTCAGCCAGTCATTGACCCATATAGTTAGTGTTTCTCCCAGCCCCATTGATTTCATCTTGCTCAACAGCCTGCGATGCAGGACACTATTGAAAGCTTTGCTGAAGTCTAGGTATATGACGTCCACGGATTCTCCCAAGTCTAACTGTTTTGTTACCCAGTCAAAGAAGCTGATGAGATTGGATTGGCAGGACCTACCCTTGGTGAATCTGTGTTGACTGGGATCCCGTAGATTCTCCTCATCCAAGATTGCGTCTAATTTACGTTTGATTAGTGTTTCCATGAGTTTGCATACTAATGATGTGAGATTCACCGGTCTGTAGTTTGCAGCCTCTGCCCTGCAACCCTTTTTGTGCAGTGGAACGACGTTAGCTGTTTTCCAGTCTATGGGGACTCTCCCCGAACTTAGGGAGAGATTGAAGAGTCCTGATAGCGGTTCTGCCAGGACATCACGCAGCTCACTGAGCACCCTGGAGTGTAGATTGTCCGGTCCCATGGCTTTGTTCACCTTGAGTCTTGCCAGTTCGTAGTAGACGTCGCCAGGTGTGAACTCGAAATTCTGAAACGGGTCTTCCACGCTGGGCCTTGCCTGCAACTGCGGACCGTGCCCCAGTGCCTCGCAGGTGAAGACCGAGCAGAAGTATTCATTCAGTAGTTCTGCTTTATCGGAATCTGATTCTGCGCAGTTCCCATCTGGTTTTCTAAGGCATACTATCCCGTCTGTGTTCTTTTTCCTATCACTAATATACCTGAAGAAGGATTTGTTCCCTTTCTTCATGTTCTTTGCCAGAGTCTCTTCCACTCGAAGTTTGGCCTCCCTGACTGCCGTATTGACTGCTGCAGACCTCGCCCTATGTTCTAATTTAGCTTCCCTAGTCTCCATTCGTTTGTAGGAAATAAATGCTTTTTTCTTCTCCTTGACGAGGTGCGAGATTTCTGCGGAGTACCACGGGTTTGTTGTTTCTCCGCCGTTTGTGTACTGATTTAATGTAGAGACTTGTCGCTTCATGTGTGGTAGATTTCAGGGATGACCACATAGCTTCCACATCATCGGTCGTAGCTAGGTTCTGCAGTGTCCAGTGGACGAAATCTCCTATGCGTTCGAAGTCAGTGCCTCAGAAGTTGAGTACTTTTGTTTTCGTGTTTGATCTAGGGAAACCTTTCCTGAGGTAGAACCACACCATGTTGTGGTCGCTGGAGGCTAGCGTATCTCCTACCGAGACCTTCGAGACGCTATCCCCGTTGGTGAGTACCAGGTCCAGGATCGCCTGGGCCCTAGTGGGTTCCAATACCATTTGTTTGAGTCGTGCTCCCTTTATGGATGTTAACAGTCTCCTGCTGCCGCTGGTTGTTGCTGAGTATGAGTTCCAATCTGCTTTAGGCATGTTGAAATCTCCTAGCAGAACAGTGTCTCCCCGTAGAGTGATATTCTCTATGTCTTCAATTAATTCGGAGTCTTTGTCTTCCAGTTGTCTTGGAGGTCTATATACTACACCAAGAAACAGGCATTTTCCCCTGCCTCTGGCCAGGTTCACCCAGAGGGATTCCCCGGTGTACTTGACATCTGTGATTCTGGTAGTTTTGATGTCTTCTTTAATGTATAGTGCCACCCCTCCCCCTGACTTTCCCTCTCTGTCCTGACGAAATAAGATGTATCCCGGTATAGCCATATCCCACCCATGAGAGTCTGTGAACCAAGTTTCGGATATTGCCACCACATCAAGGTCGGCATTCATTATTTCGGTCTCTAATTCTAGAATCTTATTGCCTAAACTGTGTGCATTAACATATATAGCCCTCCATACCCCGTGATTGCTAAGTCCCTGTGGGGAGTTTCCCACCTTGGGTAGTGTGACTCCTAGAGAATTGTTTGCAATGGGGGCATTTACTTTGGACTTAGAATCGGAGTTTCGACTCACCTCGTCAGGATCGTTCCTTACTGCACTTGTATCTGAGTGGGTACCCTCTTCCCGACTTAGCTAGTTTAAAGCCCTACGAAGCAGGCGGGCTAGTCGGTGTCCAAAGAAGTGCTTACCCCTACTGGTCAGATGGAGTCTGTCTGGTCCCTGAAATCCTTGCAACGCCTCTCCATGGTTCATGAATCCGAAGTTCATTTCCCGGCACCATCCTTGAAGCCACTCGTTAGTCCTCAGTATACGCTCATCCCTGGCACTTCCTTTGCCTCTAACTGGGATGATCGAGGAGAAGACCACCTGCGCTCCTTAATTCTCTTTTACTTTGACTATTGTAGTTCATGCCTTTTACCTTTTGTTCCTGTTTGTCTTTGTTTTTAAAAGTCTTTAAAAGTCATTAAAAGTTATAGTTTGGTAATGTAATGTCAGCTTAAACTTGTATTTAAGTTAAAGTTTGTTTCCTGTTTTTATGAATTTGTACACCGCCTAGAAGGTTGATTGGGCGGTATAAGAAATTTTAAATAAACTTGAAACTTGAAATATCTAAACTGTGATCACTTAGATAAGGGTTGAACAAAGCCAGAAATTTGCCACTTATACCAATTTCTTGCAGATGGAGTAGCAGATGGAGCACCAAATCAAATACAACAGAAAGATCTATAGAAACTACTAAGACTGCTTGATCAGTGTCAAGAACACTGAAAAAAAAGAAGCAAGTATGATTTCTGTGCTGTGGCCAGACTGGAAACTGGATTGATCTGGATGAAATATTATTTTTTTTTCCAAGAAAGTAGTAAATTGAGAAAAACTATTCTCAACTAATTTTGACAAAAAATCAAAGGTGGGAAATTGTTCTATAGTTCAAAGAGAGAGCAGCATCAAATCCTTGTTTTTACAGAACTTGAGAGATGATAGCCTTCTTCCAGGAGTAAGGAAATTCATTGGAAGTCAGACTAAAGCTTACAATAGATAGAGCCAGTGGAAGTAGGCTGAGAATGAGAGTTAGTGGGATGATGATACAGGGTCAAAAATTGAAGTTGTAAGATTCATTTTTGCAAGAAAGGTAGCAGGTTCAAATGAGCACCATAAATCTTTAGTGGACTTGTGTTATGTCTATTGTAACCATGAGCACTTACACTTCACTGTTCACTGGATATTCAGCGCTATTTAACTGGCCATCCTGGCTGGTTAAATAGCATTGTTGGCTAACTGCTAATATTCAGCATAAGATGACTGCTGAATATTAGTGCTTAGTAGATAGCTGACTTTCCACAAAATTTAAAATGCTAGTTGTCTACGTTACATGGCCAAATCAGGCCGTGTAAATAGCTGGTTTATCTTTGGCTGATATAAACCTGGTCGGCCAACACTTAATATTTATTAGCTAGCTAAGTTTATAGCAGCCCAAAATAAATGCCTGTCATTGGAAATGGCCTGGCATTGAATATTTGGGCTCAGCTCCAACGTGCTGGACACAGCCCGGCTAACTTCACAGTCTGAATATCGGCCATGTGGGTTTTGTTTTAACATGCCTACTTTACCTGAATTTTCAGCAGATAGAAAATGCATAAACCTCACCTTTGAAAAAATTTGAATAAAGCACTTGAATTAAATGTCTACATGCCATTGCACGTGTTCTTTGTGCAGGCGGCCTACAGAAAGGAAATGTCATGTGCATATGCTGTTTTCCTTCTCTGAGATAAGCATGCTTCCAAAAAGGTCTCCTCTAGTCTGGCTAAAAGTACACAGGCTAAGGAAGTCTGCATGTATTTTTTTGCTGAGCTGAGTAAGGTTAATTAATACATTTATTGCTTTGAAAAAAATGCTGTCTGTATATCTTATGAACTTTGCTTTAAGATTTGATCTGCAAATCAGTTATTTAAAAGAAATTCAAGACTGATTTTTAAGCAAAAAATGTAATCCTTTTCCTTTGGCAATGGGTTTTAATATCATATCCCAAGCAGGGGTTGGGTGACAAGATATTGCATGTGTTCTTAATCTTAGGATAAAAGTCAGGAGGTTATTTTCCACAGCTCAGACCCCACGTTTGAATCTTCTAACAGAACTGAGGCTAACTGGGTGGAAGATAATACCAGGATAACAAAAATTATCTTTCACAAAATTTTGAATGCTATTATCCCTAACTACAGTCTTTTAATTCTTATATCAGGGTGAGAAGTTGCATAACATCCAATACCTTATAATTACAACTATTTCATACAATTTTATGCAGTGATATTTCTGAGCTGTTTACTCTGAATCATAACTTTGCAGCTACAAAACCCATGCAATTCATTTCTAAACGTAATAATTGAGGAGCTGATATTGCTTAACATATCAGTTATTGGAAAGAGAAACATTAATATAATGGTCTAAAAGGGAAAATCAAGATTATATCGACTTGTCACCCAGACTGAAGAAGACTCTGATCCTTTGTATATCACCCATTTCATTCTCTTGTTCTGTTCTGTAGGAAAACACGACATGTAAACATTCTGCTATTCATGGGCTACTCTACAAAACCACAGCTGGCTATAGTCACACAGTGGTGTGAGGGTTCCAGTTTATATCATCATCTACACATCATAGAAACCAAATTTGAAATGATCAAGCTCATTGATATTGCACGACAGACAGCACAGGGCATGGAGTAAGTATTGCATTATAAAGAATATGGACCATGGAGTAGAAATTGAAACATTTAACATTTCATACTGTTTCCTCTGTAATTTAAATGGAAGTGGACTAATCTTCCATATGTCAGAAAACAAATGGCAATGAGTATGACTAAGAAAACTGTTGAAAGCCAAATGTGGTTTGGGGGGGGGGAAGAAGGAGATAACAAAATAGACATCTTGATAGTAGACCAAAATTTATTTTAAAAAATAGAAGTTAGGAAAATATGAACATAAACAAAAGTATTTTGAAATTATTATTATTATTTTTTAGTTCAATATTTTTATTCATTTATTTACGAGAAGAATAACAAGTAACAATAAACAGGATGATCATCAGGAAAAATACATATACACAATACAGGTCAGAAGTTAAATATGTCCAAATTGAAGATCTTTCAAGAGGTTGCTTGAGTTTCATTCAAGTATGTGTCAGTGGGAGACCATATACTGCCATAGTGATTGCCACCAAAAGGTGTACCGTATTTTCACGCATATAATGCGCATATGTGTATAACACGCATACATGTATAGCGCGTGGGAACAAAGCATTGCTGTAAAAAAAAATCTATATAGCATGCACACGCGTATACCGCGCATGCTGCTATAACCTCCTCCCGCCACCCCCACTTACTCCCTCTTCTGGCCTGCAAACCGGCATCCTCCCCCCCCGCTCGCGTCACCCCCCCTCCCCCGCGATCCTACATCCCCCCCAGCACCGCAAAGACATCGCTTACCCGATTGGGCACCGGCACCAGCACCAATGCACAGGACGTGCCAGTGCCAGTGCCCGAAGATCCTCTCTCGCCTGGGCTGGGCTGGGCTGGGCGGTGTGAGGGAGATCCTCCCTCTTCCCTGTGCTGGGCTGGTCTGGGCTTTGAGCATTTGCGCATGCTCAAAGCCTTCTGGTCTCGCTCTCTCCGAGATTCTGAGAATCTCGGAGAGAGCGAGACCAGAAGGCTTTGAGCATGCGCAAATTTATGTATTGAAATTCTTGGCTTTTTTTATTTCCATATAAAAACTTAGTCAACTGTTGGTCTATCCATTTATATAAAGAGGGTTTACATAGCGTTGGAAGCATGGATAGGATATAAGTAATTTGAGGAGCCAGAGTCATAAAGGTGGATATCCTGCCCCACCACGAAATATATAAAGGGTACCATTTAGTGAGAGAAAGGGTAATTATTTATTTCAATTTAGATATATTCTTTTCCATTGCTAGTATGTGATTTTTATGAATAAAAGTGCTTAAGTACTTAATTGGAGATGTCAACCACAAAAAGTCAATATCGTTTGACTGAGTCATTAAGAGAGAATATTACAGGTTTTCCCCAATTTACTTTGTAACCTGAGAATTGCAAGTATAAATTAGTAAATTGAATAAAGGCTGGAAGGGTCCTTATGGGATTACGATAAAACAGCAGAATGTCATCAGCATAAGCAGCAATTTTTATTTCTCTAGAGTCTAGAGCAGGAGGTGCCTACACTTTTTGGACTTGCAAGCTACTTTTAAAATGACCAAGTCAAAATGATCTACCAACACTAAAATTTAAAAAAACACAAAGCACACTGTACGCAGAGAAAATGTTATCATTTATATTCTGCGGGTTATCAAAGAGGTCAAGGCAAATGACTTTATGCAATGTCACCTCAGTAACAACTATACAAAAATAGACAAATATATCCCCTCCCTTTTTACTAAACCGTGATAGCGGTTTTTAGTGCAGGGAGCTGCACTGAATGCCCTGCGCTGCTCTCGATGCTCATAGGCTCCCTGTGCTAAAAACCGCTTTTGTGGTTTAGTAAAAGGGGGCCATAGTGCAAAATATAGACAGCAGATATAAATTCTTAAAACAGACACATTTTGATCACTAAATTGAAAATAAAATCATTTTTCCTACCTTTGTTGTCTGGTAATTTCATCAGTCTCTGGTTGCACTTTATTCTTCTGACTGCATCCAATATTTCTTCCCTTCTTTCAGCCTGCTGATTGCTTCCAGACCTCATTCCCTCTGCCAACTTTTTCTTCCTCTCTCCCTGCCCCTGTCTTTCTGTCTCCCTGCCCCTCTTTCTTTCTTTCTTTCTTTCGGTCTCTTTCTCTCTCTCCATGCCCCCTTTTTTTCTGTCTTCCTGTCTCCCCTTCTTTCTGCCTCCCTGCCTGCTCCCAAGCCACTGCCACCGCCATTAGGGAACAGGCCTTCAAACCGCCGCCGCCACAATCAGGAAACAGGCCTCCAAACCACCACCGCCATTAGGGAACAGGCCTCCAAACCACTGCCGTCCCAAGCTCTCCCTGCTTCCCCACACAGAAGCGTTGGGCCGACCAGATTTCCTCTCCCAGACATCATTTCTGAAGTCAGAGAGGAAGTTCCGGGCCAGCCTTATAGCGATTGGCTGGCCTTGAACTTCATCTCCAACGTCAGAATTGACGTCATGTGGGGAAAGTTGGTCGGCTCGGTGCTTCTGAGTCGGGAAGCAAGTAGAACGCGAAGGCAACGCGATCAACTCGCGTTGCCTTCACGATCTACTGGTCGATCACGATCGACCTTTTGGGCACCCCTGGTCTAGAGGAAGATGGAATGCTTTGTATGAGATTTGATTGTCTGATTATATTTAGTAATGATTCTAGTGAGAGGTTAAAAAGTAGGGGAGATAGAGGACATCCCTGTCTAGTGCCTTTTTTTAGTGATATTGGATCTGAAAGAATACCATTGATAAGTATTCTGGAGACAGGTTTCCAGTACAAAGAATTTATCCAGGAGACAAAACTTTCCCCAAATTGAACCATCTCAGAACCTGCAGCAGGAACTGCCATTCTACTCTATTGAATGCCTTTTCTGCATCAATAGTCCTTTTACTGGTTCGAAGAGGATTTTAGCAAGAGGATTAACATTATGAAAAATTCTGAAATTACCCTCGATATATCGGTTTTTGATAAATCGTACTTGATCTGGAAGGATAAGTTGTTCTACTACTTTATTTAGTCTGTTAGAGAGTAATTTAGCCAAAATTTTATAGTCCAAGTTTAATAATGAAATTAGTCTAACTTTTGACTGGGATTTCTTTCTATTGGCTTCTGCAAAGTTTTGTTGCTTCTCCGGTTGGTCATGTCTGAAATTGTAAGTGATTAGGTGTGGAAACAATTGAATAGCGAACTGTTTGTAGAATCCACTAGTTATTCTGTCTGGGCCAGGTGATTTATTCATAGCTAGTTTGGATATGGTCGTGAGTAATTCCTGAGATATGATAGGGGCCACTAGTTCTTGTTTAACTTGTTGTGAAAGAACTGGATGTGAAATTGTATCTAAATATACAGAAGTACCGTATTTTCGCTCCATAAAACGTATCAGACCATAAGATGCACCCTAGATTTAGAGAAGAAAAACAAGAAAAAAACCATTCTGAACCAAATTCTCCCTGCCAGGCTCTGCACCCAACCCCATACTATTTGCCAGGCTCTGCACCCTGTCCCCCACCTCCCTGCCAGGCTCTGTATCCTGTCTCCCCTCTGGTGGTCTAGTGGTAGACCAGAACAGGGCACAGATGTCCAGGCAAATGACTTTTTAGAATATGCAATGTCACCTCAGTAACAACTATAGAAAAAGACACAAATATAGTGCAAAATATAGACAGCAGATATAAATTCTCAAAACTGACACATTTTGATCACTAAATTGAAAATAAAATTATTTTTCTTACCTTTGTTGTCTGGTGATTTCTTTCTTTCTCTCTTTCTTTCCTTCCTCAGGCCCAACAATTGTCCCTTCCTCCCTCCTATATTTCTCCTCACAACCTTCCAGCCTTTGTCCTCTCACCCCCTTTTCCTCAGGCCCAACAATTCCTCCCTTCCTCCTATGTTCCCCTTACTGCCTTCCAGCCTTTGTCCTCTCCCCCCTTTCTCAGGTCCAACAATTGTCCCTCCCTCCCTCCTATGTTCCCCTCACTGCCTTCCAGTCTTTGTCCTCTTCCCCCCTTCCTCAGGCCCAACAATTCCTCCCTTCCTCCTATGTTTCTCTCACTGCCTTCCAGCCTTTGTCCTCTTTCCGTCTCCCTCCAAGCCTGCCCGCCCTCATGCTGGATTTAATTATCTCCCGCTGCTGCCACTGTGAAGATATGTCACCAAAGGGCGAGTACTCCAGGTTGGATGAAGCAGCAGTGGCAGAGGGGGGGGGGGCGCCTGGCTCAGCAGCGGGTCGAACTCGTCAGCGTGGCACCACAATCCATGGCCTCGTGGCCCAAGAGTGAGGGACAAGCATGGAGCCGGCACACAACGAATTGCTGGGAATGGCCAGGAGGGTGCAGCGTTTGCACACTGCTGGCACAGAAACCTTACCCCCGATGTCAATTCTGATGTCGGAGAGAGGACCTTCTCTTTGACGTCAGAATTGACATAAGGGGTAAGGCTTCTGGTCCGGCAGCATGCAATCGCTGCACCCGCTTAGCCTTTCCCTTCCTCTACTTACGGTGGTGGGCGATGAGTAGCAGCAGCAGTGGCGGGAAACCCTGATCTGTCTAAGGTAATGGTGGTGGGGGGGGGTTGGTTTGGGTATTCACTCCATAGGACGCACCCTTTTTTTGTTATTAAATTTTTAGAAAATGCACAATAGAGAAAACACAACATTCATGAACACAGCCCAATTGAAAAAAAACCCCAAGTGATAAGAAAGTCTACCGCGTGATTCTTCACGTACACCATAAGGACTTAGAAAATGTACCTATACCTCCCCACCCCCACCCCCCAGCACTCTAGTGTTCATAAGTTCAGGAGAGCACTTCAGGCTCTATGGGATAAGGTGCCCCAGACAGGTGCCCAGATTGCCCCAAATCTCCTCCAACATCCAGGACCACCATGTTTAACATCATAGAAACATAGAAAAATGACGGCAGAAAAGGGCTACAGCCCATCAAGTCTGCCCACTCTACTGACCCACCCCATTAAGTTTGAGTGCTGATGACTTAGTTCCCTAGCTCGACCCTCGCAGGGATCCCACTGGATGTCCCATCTATTCTTAAAGTCGAGCACGCTGGTGGCCTTGATCACCTGCACCGGAAGTTTGTTCCAATGATCCACCACCCTTTCTGTGAAGAAGTACTTCCTGGTGTCACCACTAAATTTCCCTCCTCTGAGTTTGAGCGGGTGCCCCCTTGTGACCGAGGGTCACATCGAAATATTAATATTTTAACAAAAGAAACACCTCATTTCTCCACATGGTAACAGTAGGTACTTCAGCCTGTCTTCACAATAAAATGATATATTTCCTAGCCAACAGGGAAGCTTTTTGTAACAAGTGAGAATAACCCCGCGACAGTCTCGAAGAAAATTGTGAAAAAAGCAATACATCTGCCTGCAGAGGAATTCTATGCCATAATATTATCTGCAAATTTAGACAGACAAACGACCAAAAAGTTTGCACTGGTCACAAGACCAAAACATATGGAACAGACCAGCTGGCATAGATTGGCACTTTGGGCAACATGCATGAGAAGCAAATCCTGCCATTATGCTCTATAAGGGGAAATGTAGAGCCGTAATAAAAACTTGTAATGTTCTTGCAAAACAATAGAGCAGGTCAATTGCAAAAGACTTTTAATGAGAAGACGCAATCCATCACCAGTTATTTGTTCTGAAGTGGCAAGATCTTGATTCCACACGACCGCCACAGCTTCATAGTCCCAGGGCATACTAAAACTGCCCAAACTAACTTGGTGAAAAAGAAAGGCTGGTTCTGGGTTGTCCAGATAGTCAAAGTTTCCTGGATCATATCCGTCATGTCTTAATTTCAGGTGTTGGAGTTTAGGGAATGAATATAATGGGAAACTTGGCCATAGGACAACCAATCTCTAGCCTACAGAGCACCTCGCACTTGAAGATCCTGAAAGGAAAGAGGAAGTCCGTGTTCATTCACCACATCCTGCACATAACATATGCCCTGGTCAGCCCAACAGAGCAAGTAAGACTTGGATGTGTCCGGGTCCAAATCACGATTCCCCCAAATCACGATTCCCCCATAGGGGTAGTAAAATGGTGGATGTAAAATAATAATAATAACTTTATTCTTCTATAACGCCATAGTCGAGGCAAATGCATGCGTTTACATAACCATTGCCAACACTGTCTCATGGATTTCAACAGAGGATGGGAGCGAGTAGGGAAGATCCGATGAGGTCTTTTTGCATGAAGATAATATAACAAGTGCGTTGGTGCCATCAGCTGTTGTTCCAAAGTCACTGGTGTGTAACACTGAGTATTTTTTATCCAGTCTACCACGTGTTGAAGAAGACGAGCTGTATTATATCTTCTCAAATCCGGCAAAGCCAGGCCACCTTGTCCCACTGACAAGGAGAGTTGTGCAAGAGTCATTCGGGGTTTCCTATTGTTCCAAAGAAATTTGAGTAAAACTTTATGATAGAGACCAAGATCCCTATTGGTCACATACATAGGAAAAGTTTGCATTACATAAATCCATTTGGGAAACAAAACCATTTTAAACTGTGCAGTTCTACCCCTCAAAGTCAAAGGAAATTTGGTCCAAAGTGCCAATAAGTCCTGAGATTTTCCGAACAATACAGTGAAGTCTGCATAAGCTTTCATCAGATCATCCACTATAATAAAACCCTTAGCGCGCATGCGTACTTCAATCTTCGTGATCTCTGCATCTGTGATCTGTGCTTCCGTGCCACACATGTGCAGTAGAAGGAGCCAGCGGTGGTTTCCCCATCACCCTCCCTCGGTGACGGCTCCTTCTATTGTGCATGTGGAGGAACCTTAAGCACGGACACACGGAGGCAGCGACCACGGCGGTGACTCCCCCCTCCCGACATCACTCCGTCTAACACAGAGGTCTCATACTTGCGGCCCATGGGCCACATGTGGCCCCCCAGGCACTATTCTGCGGCCCGCAGTCTGGCTGGCTCCCTTACTGAAGTTATTCTTCAGTCCCTTGCTGAGGTTATTTTTGAGTTCAAAGCCACCACCGCCACAACCGCGGCTCCTCTCAGGAGCCACTTCTGCGTCGGAAGCCTCTCTGATATCACGACGTCAGAGAGAAGGCTTCTGACGCAGGCGTGGATTGTGAGAGGAGCTGCTGCCGCAGCTTTGAACTCAAAAATAACTTTGGCAAGGGAGCCGGCCAGAAACATGAAGAGAAATGCTGCTGCCCTGCTGCACAGGGAAGTGGATGGGGAGGGAAATGCTGCTGCTCAGGGAAGTGGAGGGGGAGGGAATGCTGCTGCTGCTGCACAGGGAAGTGGATGGGGAGGGAAATGCTGCTGCTCAGGGAAGTGGAGGGAGAGGGGGAGGGAATGCTGCTGCTGCACAAGGAAGTGGGGGAGGGAAATGCTGCTGCTGATGCACAGGGAAGGGTGGGAGGGAAATGCTGCTGCTGCACAGGGAAGTGGGGAGGGAGTGTGAAATGTTGCTGCTGCACAGGGAAGGGGATAGAGAAATGCTGTTGCTGCATCCATTTGGGGAGAGAGAGGGAAGGAGGGAGAAGGAAGACAAGGGACAGGAGAGGAACGAGAGATGCCAAGTCCATGGGAGGAGATAACAGACCATGGAGGGGGAGGGAGAAATGCCAGGGCATGGGGTGAGGGAAGGAGACAGATGCCAGACCAGGGAAAAGGAAGGAAGGAGGGAGGGAGAGAAAGGAAGGAGAGCGATGTCAGACCGTGGAAATAGGGAGGGAAGGAGAGAGAGATTGGAAGGGAAGGGAAGACATGGATTTTGATAAGAAAGCAGAAGAATGGAAAAATTGAATGTTAAGTTAATGCCAAAGATGGATGCAAACTAAGTTAAAAAAAAAATTGGGGGTAAAAGTAAAAAGATACCTCAAAAGGAAACAGGCAGTGAAAAGCTTTGTATATCATGATATCAGAGCACTACCCAAAAAATGTGCCTAAATAAAACTTAATAAATTGATGTATCTGGCTGATATATAACACGAAAAAGTTTTTTACAAGGAAGAGAATACCACTGAATTATCCAAGGTGATACAGTTAGTTCACCCTTTATACCTTGTATCCAAAAAAGGTTTCAATGTCAGTCTTTAGACCCTCAGAGACGCCACCAGAAGATCACATTATCATATCTTCTGGCTTTACGCACCTAATCGTCACTGGGTCAATATATGGTGTGTATCAATTTCTAATTTGTTTTGTCGTTTTTTTAAAATTTAGTTTATTTTAAAACAATAAATAGTCTTAAAAGACTTAGATTGGGTGGTCATGTCGTGAAAAAATTGGTACTACAAAGGGATAGTAGCCCTGAGGAAACCCCCTCTACGGGTGAAACATGTTGGCTCATTAATCCCTTGCTAACCACCAACCACCAGTTAAGCTAAGTATTCAATTTATACAAAATATTCTTTAAAACTATTTATTGTTTTAAAATAAACTAAATTTAAAAAAACGACAAAACAAATTAGAAATTGATACACACCATATATTGACCCAGTGACGATTAGGTGCGTAAAGCCAGAAGATATGATAATGTGATCTTCTGGTGGCGTCTCTGAGGGTCTAAAGACTGACATTGAAACCTTTTTTGGATACAAGGTATAAAGGGTGAACTAACTGTATCACCTTGGATAATTCAGTAAATAAAACTTAAATCATGCTATACATATGTAAAGATCAGCTCAGAAGGAAAAAATTCTCTATTTTGCCACCTCACCACCCGATCATTGCTGAATCTTTCATACTTTAGGTTCAAACTGTTTTTTATTAACAAAAACAAACCATACACCAACAGAGTCATAAAGCCCGACATGAATGAAAGGAAGGAGGACTAGGCGCCCCCCCCCCCAAGAGGACTGGACTCTGATGTCCTCTCAGGTTACAAGATGCCTCAAATCCTCCAACCCCCCCCCCAACAACCCCCCTCCCATACCACCCCTCCTCCCAACATCTTTCATGCTTTAAAGCATTAAATAGTGCCAAATTTGTGCCAAATTCATACCAAATAAATATTAGAAAATAAAAAAATTGCTTAACTTAAAGCTTCTTGGGTTCTAATATTTATTTGGTATGAATTTGGCACTATTTAATGCTTTAAAGTATGAAAGACTCAGCAATGATTGGGTGGTAAGGTTGTAAAATAGGGGGGGGTCCTTTTGAAAAAGCCCCTCCATGTCTCTGAGCTGATCTTCACATATGTATAGCATGATTTAAGCTTTATTTAGGCACATTTTTGGGGTAGAAACATAGAAACATAGAAATAGACGGCAGATAAGGGCCACGGCCCATCTAGTCTGCCCACCCTAATGACCCTCCCCTACCTTTCTCTGTGAATAGATCCCACGTGTCTATCCCATTTGGCCTTAAAATCAGGCACGCTGCTGGCCTCAATCACCTGTAGTGGAAGACTGTTCCAGCGATCAACCACTCTTTCAGTGAAAAAGAATTTCCTGGTGTCACCTTGCAGTTTCCCGCCCCTGATTTTCCACGGATGCCCTCTTGTTGTCGTGGGACCCCTGAAAAAGAAGATATCTTCCTCCGCCTCGATGCGGCCCGTAAGATACTTGAACGTCTCGATCATGTCTCCCCTCTCTCTGCGCTCCTCGAGCGAGTATAGCTGTAATTTGTCAAGCCGTTCTTCGTATGGAAGATCCTTGAGTCCCGAGACCATCCGGGTGGCCATTCTCTGCACCGACTCCAGTCTCAGCACATCCTTGCGATAATGCGGCCTCCAGAATTGCACACAGTATTCCAGGTGGGGCCTCACCATGGATCTATACAATGGCATAATGACTTCCTCCTTTCGGCTGACGAAACCCCTTCATATGCAACCCATGATTTGTCTTGCCTTGGACGAAGCCTGCTCCACTTGATTGGCAGACTTCATGTCCTCACTGACGATTACCCCCAAGTCTCGTTCTGCTACCGTTTTTGCTAGGATCTCGTCATTAAGGGTATAAGACTTGCATGGATTTTGGCTGCCCAGGTGCATAATTTTGCATTTTTTGGCATTGAAGTTGAGTTGCCATGTCCTAGATCATCGCTCCAGCAGGAGTAGGTCGTGCATCATGTTGTCGGGCATTGAATCTTCGTCTGTTGTGCATTTGCCCACTACATTACTTAGTTTGGCGTCATCGGCGAATAATGTTATTTTACCTCGAAGCCCTTCTGCCAAGTCCCTTATAAAGATGTTGAATAGGATTGGGCCCAAGACTGAGCCCTGTGGCACTCCACTGATCACCTCCGTCATTTCAGAGGGGGTGCCATTCACCACCACCCTTTGAAGCCTACCTCCAAGCCAGTTCCCAACCCATTGCGTCAATGTGTCACCTAATCCTATAGAACTCATCTTGCCCAGCAACCTGCGGTGTGGTATGCTATCGAATGCTTTGCTAAAGTCCAGGTACACGATGTCTAGGGACTCCCCAATATCCAGCTTCTCCGTCACCCAATCAAAGAAGCTGATCAGGTTGGATTGGCATGATCTCCCCTTAGTAAATCCATGTTGTCGGGGATCCCGTAGATTCTCTTCATCCAGGATCTTATCCAATTGGTGTTTGATTAGAGTTTCCATTAGTTTGCTCACTATCGATGTTAGACTCACTGGTCAGTAGTTTGCTGTCTCCATCTTTGAGCCTTTCTTGTGGAGTGGAATGACGTTAGCCGTCCTCCAGTCCAACGGGACGCTGCCTGTACTAAGGGAGAGGTTGAAGAGTGCGGACAGTGGCTCCGCCAAGACATCACTCAGCTCCCTAAGCACCCTGGGGTGCAGGTTGTCTGGCCCCATTGCTTTGTTAACCTTGAGCTTTGACAGCTCACCGTAGACACTGCTGGGCGTAAACTCAAAGTTACTAAAAGGGTCAACTGAGCCAACCCTTGTCTGTAGCTGAGGGCCAAGCCCCGGCGCTTCTCGGGTGAAGACTGAGCAGAAGTATTCATTTAATAGTTGGGCTTTTTCCGAATCCTTATCCACATAGTCTCCGTCTGGATTCCTAAGACTTACAATCCCGCCTGAGTTTTTTCTTCTGTCACTGATATACCTGAAGAAGGATTTATCTCCCTTCTGGATGTTCTTTGCCAGAGACTCTTCCATGTGGAATTTAGCCTCTCTGACTGCTGTTTTGACGGCTTTTGATTTGGTCAGGTAGTCTGCTCTAGAGTCCTGCTTCCCTGATTGTTTGTAAGAGATGAATGCTTTTTTCTTCTCCTTGATGAGGTCTGAGATCTCCGCAGTAAACCACTGTGGCTTATTGTTCCTTCGCCGTTTACTTACTGATTTAACATATCGGTTTGTTGCTTCTTGTATGGTGGCTTTCAAAGTCGACCACATTTCTTCCACATTATCAGTTTCTGCTTGGCTTTGTAGCGCCTGGTGAACGAAGTCTCCCATTTCTTTGAAATTTGTGTCCTTGAATTTGAGGACCTTGGTCAGTGTGGTAGATTTAGTGAAACCTTTCCTGAGATTGAACCATACCATGTTGTGGTCACTGGAGGCCAATGTGTCGCCCACCGAGACCTCTGTGACACTTTCTCCATTGGTAAGTATCAGGTCCAGTATTGCCTGATCCCTTGTTGGTTCCAACACCAGTTGCCTGAGTCTTGCTCCCTTCATAGTGTTTAATAGCCTCCTGCTGCTGCCGGAAGCAGAGGTAAGTGTAACCCAATCCACATCAGGCATGTTGAAGTCCCCTAGCAATACTGTGTCCCCACGCAAGGTGATATTTTCTATATCTCCGATTATTTCCATATCCAGGTCATCCTGTTGTCTTGGGGGTCTGTAAATTATGCCAAGATACAAGCATTTGTCCTTCCCTCTGGCCAAATTAACCCAAAGGGATTCCCCAGTATACTGGACATCTGTGATTCTCGTGACCTTAATGTCATCTTTAGTATATAATGCTACACCTCCTCCCATTCTGCCCTCCCTGTCCCGGCGAAGCAAGTTGTAACCCGGTATGACCATGTCCCACCCGTGGGAGTCTGTGAGCCAGGTCTCGGATATCGCCACCACATCCAGGTCGGCATTCCTTATTTCTGTTTCCAATTCCAGGATCTTGTTTCCTAAACTGTGTGCGTTGACGTACATAGCCCTCCAAGTTGTATTTTTGTTACGTCTCAATGGGGATATTTCTGCTTGAGCTACTTGAACACCTTTAGCATTGTTTGCGTTATTTGTGCTTTCCTTAGGCCCAGAACTACAATGTGTATTCCCCAAATACCCAGAACTACAGTGTGTGCTCCCCTTAGACCCAGAATTACAATGTGACCCATAAATATGATGTGACCCTACTCCCGACTTGAAAGTGTGTGCACTCACCCCCGACCCAGAATTTCAGTGACTACTTACCTCAGCCTCAAAAAAGTATTGGCAGTTTAGTTCGCCAGGTATGTTGTGTATGCCTTTACCCTCCCCCGACTTACCTAGTTTAAAGCTCTGTGGAGAAGGCGGGCTAGACGGTGTCCAAGGACATTCTTCCCTCTTCTGGTCAGGTGTAGCCCGTCGTGTCCCTGTAGCCCTTGCAGTGCTTCTCCATGGTGCAGAAACCCGAAGCTCATCTCCTTGCACCATCCTCGCAGCCAGTCGTTCGCCCTCCGTATTCGATCCTCTCTGGCTCTGCCCTTGCCCTTCACTGGGAGAATCGAGGAGAAGACTACCTGCGCATCCATCCTCCTCAGCTTCTCCCCCAGGGCCCTGAAGTCTTCAGGTATGTTGTCCGGGGTGCTCCTGGCGCTGTCGTTGGTTCCTACGTGGATTAGAATAATGGGGAAGTGGTCTCGGGGCTTGATGAGTTTGTCAAGGCAAGCAGTGACATCCCGGATCCTGGCCCCTGGCAAACAGCAGACCTCTCTTGATTGTAGGTCTGGTCTGCAGATTGGTCCCTCGGTGCCCCTCAGCAGTGAATCTCCGATGACCACCACTTTGCGCTTCTTAAGGGTAAGCCGTACAGTTGATTCCGGAGCTGGAATCGTCTGCTGAACATCTTCTTGTACCTCTGTCTCTGGACCTTCCTGTAGCAGTTGATATCTGTTCCTCAGGGCGATTTGTGGTGTCGATGTAGAGCTGTCCTGTGTGAGAGAAAAAGAGACAGAGTTAGGTCCTCTGCGTTTTCCTGTGGAGGAAGTCACCAGTTGCCAGGAGTCAGCGTCCCCAACCACTTCCTGCATTCCAGCGGTTTGTCTCAAGGTGGCCGTTTTGGACGTTTTGGGTGTTCCCAGGGTGGTCTTGTCAGGTTCCTGTTCAGCGATCTGAGACAGCTCCTGGATGACTCCATCGATGAAGGTCTCGTCGTCTCGGATGCTCCTTAGACGCTGAACCTCCTCTCTCAGGCTCTTCAGCTCCATCAAAAGGCTTTCGTCCGGTTGATCCATTACTTCTGTCTGTGTTGAGACTGTAGACATCTTTGAGGGGATGGCCTCGGTCTGTACAGAGACCTCTGCCCTCCGTCCTGGTTCCCCTTCCATCTGTACTCGGACCATAGCCATCCCCTGGGTGCTCTCGGTGACTGAACTGCCTGTTTTGATTGAAGTCTTGCTGCTTCTAGTCCTACCTGCCATTACAAAGGTTTATTGTTATTATTATTATTTATAATTTTTTTTTTTTTTTTAAAGATATTTGTTAGGGTGGGGGGGTGTTAGGTGTTGGTCAGTAAGTGTTGAGGGAGGGATAGAGGAAGTTAGTTAGTTCTTGGTCTGAGGGATGGAGTAGTTAGTTAACAGTTAGTTAATTGTCAGTTAAGGATGTATGTTTGTTAGTGTGCTGGGGAGGTCTGTCTGTTAAAGTGGTTTGGGAATAGAGTGATTGGTGAGGTCTGCCTGTTTAGTGAGAAAGATTTTAGTAGCTTGTTGGTGAGATAGAAAGTTGTAAGACTGAGAGTTAAAGACTTGGTAGAAAGTTGTAGATTGATAGTTAAAGACTTGGTAGAATGCTAAAGAAAGACTGAAGACAATTGATTAGTTAGTTAGCTAGGGCTATAGGTGATAGCCCTATCTGGATGCCCTTCTTGAGGCCCTTCGCAAAGGCGCTCTCGCTAAGGTGAGCGCCTTTGCCGCTCGCCTTCGCCGCGCGCTGAACGGCTGCGCGCCGTTGGCTCCCCGCTGGTTAAGGGGGAGTCCGGGCGCTGACGCTGGTGGTGACGTGGAGCGGGTGGGCGGAGCTAACTCTCGCCGCTACCCGCTCTCCGCTCCCACTGTCCTCTGCCTCCTCCTGGAAGTCTTGCCCCGCTCTCCTGCTGCTTGTAGTCTCCCCTCTCTCTTCAGCAGCTGCTAGCTCTGCCTGCCTCCTCCACGCGGTCGCCGAGTTTTCTTCGCCCGCGGCTCCCTTCCTGGTTAAGGGGGAGACGGGCGCTGACGCTGGTGGTGACGTGGAGTGGGTGGGCGGAGCTAACTCTCGCCGCTACCCGCTCTCCGCTCCCACTGTCCTCTGCCTCCTCCTGGAAGTCTTGGCCCCGCTCTCCTGCTGCTTGTAGTCTCCCCTCTCTCTTCAGCAGCCGCTAGCTCTGCCTGCCTCCTCCACGCGGTCGCCGAGTTTTCTTCGCCCGCGGCTCCCTTCCTGGTTAAGGGGGAGTCCGGGCGCTGACGCTGGTGGTGACGTGGAGCGGGTGGGCGGAGCTAACTCTCGCCACTACCCGCTCTCCGCTCCTACTTTCCTCTGCCTCCTCCTGGAAGTCTTGGCCCCGCTCTCCTGCTGCTTGTAGTCTCCCCTCTCTTTTCAGCAGCCGCTAGCTCTGCCTGCCTCCTCCACGCGGTCGCCGAGTTTTCTTCGCCCGTGGCTCCCTTCCTGGTTAAGGAGGAGTCCGGGCGCTGACGCTGGTGGTGATGTGGAGCGGGTGGGCGGAGCTAACTCTCGCCACTACCCGCTCTCCGCTCCCACTGTCCTCTGCCTCCTCCTGGAAGTCTTGGCCCCGCTCTCCTGCTGCTTGTAGTCTCCCCTCTCTCTTCAGCAGCCGCTAGCTCTGCCTGCCTCCTCCACGCGGTCGCCGAGTTTTCTTCGCCCGCGGCTCCCTTCCTGGTTAAGGGGGAGTCCGGGCGCTGACGCTGGTGGTGACGTGGAGCGGGTGGGCGGAGCTAACTCTTACCGCTACCCGCTCTCCGCTCCCACTGTCCTCTGCCTCCTCCTGGAAGTCTTGGCCCCGCTCTCCTGCTGCTTGTAGTCTCCCTTCTCTCTTCAGCAGCCGCTAGCTCTGCCTGCCTCCTCCACGCGGTCGCCGAGTTTTCTTCGCCCGCTTCTCCCTTCCTGGTTAAGGGGGAGTCCGGGCGCTGACGCTGGTGGTGACGTGGAGCGGGTGGGCGGAGCTAACTCTCGCCGCTACCCGCTCTCCGCTCCCACTGTCCTCTGCCTCCTCCTGGAAGTCTTGGCTCCGCTCTCCTGCTGCTTGTAGTCTCCCTTCTCTCTTCAGCAGCCGCTAGCTCTGCCTGCCTCCTCCACGCGGTCGCTGAGTTTTCTTCGCCCGCGGCTCCCTTCCTGGTTAAGGGGGAGTCCGGGCGCTGACGCTGGTGGTGACGTGGAGCGGGTGGGCGGAGCTAACTCTCGCCGCTACCCGCTCTCCGCTCCCACTGTCCTCTGCCTCCTCCTGGAAGTCTTGGCCCCGCTCTTCTGCTGCTTGTAGTCTCCCCTCTCTCTTCAGCAGCCGCTAGCTCTGCCTGCCTCCTCCACGCGGTCGCCGAGTTTTGCTCAGATATTATAATATACAAAGATGGATGCAAGGCAGAAAGTGAAGACAGAGAGAAAAACAGTCAATGGACAAGAAGGCCCTGGAAACATAGTTAAAAGCACAGAAAATAAAGTCACCAGACAGCAAAGGTAGGGAAGATGATTTTATTTATAATATAGTGATTGAAATGTGTCAGTTTTGAGAAAAGAAAGATGCTAAACTTTAACTGTGAGGGCTACATAAAAAATAGGCTACTTGGAGGGCTGTAGAAAAAAAATAGTTAATGTCTTATTAAAGAAATAAAAATTTTGCATGAGGTAAAACTCTTTATAGTTAATAAATATTTCCTTTAACAGTTAAAGGGAAGATTTAACCGCTATAATAAAACCCTTAGCGTGCATGCGCACTTCAATCTTCGTGATCCCTGCGCAGTAGAAGGAGCCAGCAGTGGTTTTCTAATCTAATCTAATCTAATGCTTGACATTATATACCGAGTCATCATTCAAGGAAAGCTTGACTCGGTTTACAATAGTTAAGCTATCGAATAAAACCAGAAAAGAATAAGACTAAGTTTGGTAAAGTTAATTTTCAAAGTGTTTAGCAAATAAAGTAGTTTTTAAGGATTTGCGAAAAGGTTTAAGTGAGCTGGAACTCCTTAAAAGAAGTGGAAGGTCATTCCACAGTTGAGATAGCTTAAAAATCAAAGAGTGACTGAAAAACTTAACTCCCTTAATCCCTTTTTTGGAAGGAAGAGATAATTTGAATTGTTGTTCACCTCTTGCAAAAGAAAATCTATAAACATTCCAGGATAGAGGAAGGAGAGGAGTAAAAATACCATGTAAAATTTTAAACACAACACAGGCACACTTAAATTGAACTCTAAAACAAACTGGGAGCCAATGAAGACTCTGAAGCAATGGCGTCACGTGATCAAATTTACGTTTCCCAAAAATCAATTTTGCAGCAGTATTTTGAATTAATTGCAATCTGTAGAGGCAAGTTTTTGTAACACCAAGGTAAATAACATTGCAATAGTCGAGATGAGATAAAATAATTGACTGAACTAAGGTGGAAAAGTGACAATGATGAAAGAGATGTCTAACCTTCCTCAGCATACGTAGATTAAAAAAACATTTCTTGACCATGGAGTTAATTTGATCTTTAAAAGAGAGAGAAAAGTCAAGAAAAACTCCCAATACCTTGGCAAAGAACTCAATCTGTAGAGAGGATCCAGAAACTAAAGCTACAGAAAGAGGAAGACAGTCCAATTTTGAGCCTAACCATAATAATTTGGTTTTTGTTGTATTAAGCTTCATCCGGACAAACTGAGCCCAGGCTTGAAGTTTTGAAATATAAAGATTTACTTTAGATGATAGGTCAGTAATATCTGGATCTATCTCTATCAAAACAAAAATATCATCCGCATAAGTGAATAGAGTTTCCCAAAATGACAGCTTGAAAATATTCAAGGTGGTCATATAGAGATTGAATAAAATTGCCCTCCCTCAGCGACGCTGGCTCCTTCTATTGTGCATGCGGAGGCACCTTAATCATGGACGCATGGAGGCGGCAGCCACAGCGCCGACTCCCTCCTCCCGCCCTCACTCCGTCTAACAGGACCAAGGAGAGCACAAAAATAACAGAAGCAGGCATACCGACGCTCAGCATCCAGACTGTGGTTGGCGGTTGTTCAGGCTGAGGATGAGACAAAATGAATGATATAAGGGTAGGTGGGAGAAGGGGGCTGGAGCTGAAGCGTCTTAGCGCACAAGAACAAAAGACAGACACACAGAAAGACAGCAGGCAGGGAGAGAAATAGAAAGAAAGAAAGGCAGACAGACAGGGGGCCAGGGAGAGAGACAGACAGAAAGAAAGACAGCGAGAGGGAGAGAGAGAAAGAAAGAAAAATAGACAGTGGGAGGGAAAGAGATAGAAAGAAAGATAGACAGCAGGAGGGAGAGACAGAAAGAAAGAAAGACAGACAGACATATATTCTAGCACCTGTGCACCATTTTCCTCAGAGGAAATGGGGAACTCCGATCCTCATAAGCATACCCACAAATATAGGACGCACCCTTTTTTCCACCCATTTTTTGGGGAAAAAAGTGCATCTTATGAAGTAAAAAATACCGTATCATGTTTATTTGATGTGGTTTCAGATTGAAATAAATGGGAGTAGAAATTTTCAAATTCTGATCTGATAAGTTTGGGATCAGTTAAAGTTAAATCATGATTGTTTTTGATGGATGAGATATGGAATTTTACTTTTTTAGCTTTGAGGTACTTGGCTAATGATTCCCCGGGTTTATTATCTCCCATATAATGTCTGGATTTGTGTACAAAGATATCATTGTTAGCTAAACCCGAAGATAGGGTGTTGTAATCATATTTAATTTTAAGCAATTAAGACTTTATCAATTGATTGTTTGGATTATTCATATACTGAGTTTCTGAAAGCTTAATATTAGTTTCTAGATCTTTTAATTGTTTAGAGGATTGCTTTTTTTCCAAGCCATTAGACTGGTCACTTCTCCCCTTAGTGTTGCTTCCCAGATCATAGAAAGTAATAAATCTAAACCTGAATGATTATTTTGAAAAAATTCTTCTGTGAAGGAATGAATTTTCTTAACCAATTCTTTGTCAGTTAAAAGAAAGTTAAGTCTCCAGGAATGGTTTGGATGTGAGAGGTTTGAGAGTTTAAGAATCAGTGAGATAACAACATGATCAGAGATGAGAATTGTGTGAATAGTAGATTTGTATATTGCTGGAGATAAACTTAAGGAAATGAGAAAGTAATCCAATCTAGCATAAGTGTTATGTGGTGGAGAATAGTGTGTATAATCTTTTCCTTTTGGATTCTGCATTCTCCAGGGATCTATTAGGCTGAAATTTGATATCATTGCATTGATTTCATCCCTCGTTTTGGATTTTGAAGGACAAAATTTAGATGTTCTGTCTAATAAGTCTAAAGGCTGATTAAAGTCACCCCCAATGATAAACTAAACTAAACCTTAAGTTTATATTACCGCATCCTCTCCATAAAGATAGAGCTCGGCATGGTTTACAGGAACTTTAAAATAAGGAAGGGAAAACATAATGATAAGAGATATATCTGGAAATTTTAATAGAGTTATGTAAATCTTGAAAAAACTGAGGAGTCTGAGACAAGTGCATATATATTTAACAGAATAAAGGGAATGTTTTTTTGAGTGAAGCATGGATTAGGCACACCAGGAAATATTTCTTCACCGAGAGAGTGGTTGATCCTTGGAACGAGCTCCCGGTGCAGGTGATCGAGGCAAACAGCGTGCAAGAATTTAAGAGCAAATGGGATGCCCATTGGGATCCCTTAGAGGATTAAGCCAAGGGAACCTGTCACCAGGAGTGGGATCCCTAGGATAGTAGACTTGGGGGTAGGTCAGTAGAGTGGGCAGACCTGATGGGCTATGGCCCTTATTGGCCATCATCTTCTATGTTTCTATATTTCTATCTACCTTCAACATCTGAATCATATAAGGTGATTGTAAGTGGCAGGGAGGATTTAATATATGTTGAGACACCTTTGAGTTTTTTTTAATAGCTGGTGAAAAATAAGGAGTAGAGTATCCCTTAATTAGTGAGTCTCCTGGAACATAATGATGTCTGGATTGTGTGAAAGTATGTGGTTTGTTACTTTCTTGCATTTAATACAATGATTAAGACCATTGACATTAAATGACATCATATGTAAATCCAACATTATCTGATATCAAAAGAGAAATACACATTATAGTGGATGAGAGTTAGCGAACATATTAGAGAGAATTTAATGCAATAAGACCTGATGTGAAAAACATGTGAGGAAATGAGAGATTCTGAAATAGAACATGAAAAATGGTAAAACATCTTAAAGGCTGTCAGCCAGAAATATGTCACCCAACAAACGGAAGGAAAATGGGTGGGTTTGAAACCACAATCAGCATACCTCCACGCCAACTGCCTTATGCCATTATGTGGGTCTTTCTCACACACTAAGGCTATTGGGTCTTTCTCACACACTGTAGCTATTAAAATGCCTTTTTCAGTTCTTTTCATTAATTGCGATGTGTTAATGTTGCCATTATTACATGGCTATTTTTAACAATTACCTAGGCAGCATTTACTGCCACCTATTTTGTAAGCAGTAAGGGCTCCATATTATCCGTGTGCTAACCATTTAGCATATGATAATGTAGATACAATAACTGGTTAGTGCAGGATTACATTAGTGACTTCTATTCCACCTGTACCTTGCAGTTCTAGACGGATTACATCAGAAGATAACTGGACATTTCCAGGAATATTACAATTTACGGAGCTGTTTACATAATTGAGACTTTGAGGGGAAATTACAGGAGTGGAAGAGATTTTGAGGGGGAACTTTACAAGGGAGGGGATAGACAAGGGGGAGAGTTAAGATGTCTGGATAAATTTTATGAAAAGCAGGGTTTTGATTTCTTTTCGAAATGATTTTAAGTCACTCGGTGCTGTCAGCAAGTTGGAGATGGAGGGGCCAAGTTTTGCTGCTTGCATCGCTAGTAGGTTGTCATACATCTTCTTGCGCTGAGTACCTTTGAATGGTAAATGGTAAATGGTAAATGGAGACTGAGTTCTCCTTTGTCTGGTTATGAGGTTCTGGTTTAGGTGATTGTTTAGGTAAGTGGGGGCGGTGCCATTTATTACTTTGAATAATAGACAGTATAATTTGAATTGAATTTGTGCTTGTATAGGTAGCCAGTGTGAGTCTAGGTCGGCTGTGGTGATATGGTCAAATTTTCTTAATGAATAGATCAATCTGAGGGCTATGTTTTGTACAGTTTGTAGTTGTTTTATCATGATTGCGGGGCATGATAGGTAGAGGATATTGCAATAGTCCACTAGACCTAGGACTAGGGATTGGACTATGAGCCTATATTGCTCTTTGTCGAATAATTTTCTTATTTTTCGTAGATTGCGCATGGTTAAAAATGCTTTCTCAGTAATCTTGTTGATTTGGATCTGCATTGTGCAGCATCTATCTATCATCATTCCTAGGAGTTTGAGAGCGGACTGTATAGGGCAGGGGTGCCCAATACGTCGATCACGATCGACCGGTCGATTGCTCAGGCAACCCCAGTTGATCGCAGAGCCGGGTTCCCTTCCCTTCTGTTTTTTCTCCCCCTCCTGACTGGCCCGCCTCTTGAAGAATGCCAGCCAATCAAAAGTCAGCTCGTTCAGTCCCCGCCGCCCTCCAGGCCCCCCAGGCTGCCGCTGCTGGTAGAGGAGGAAGAGGAGTCCTCGGCGCAGAGCAGGCAGCAGAGGGGCGTAACGCGCTCTCGTCTTCTGGCGGTGGACGTGCTTGAAGGAGCGGGGAAGGGAGTCAGGTTTAGGTAGCAATCGGGAGGGGTGCTGATCGTGGAGCCGCTGGCCGGGGACATGTTGATGTAGTCCGCGAAGGGCAGCTTGCCCTCGTTGCTCTCCACATCTTGCTGTAGCCGTCGGGCGAGCAGCTGCCGCTGGGTGACATCCGGCTTTCTCCCTGGCCTCCCAGTACTTTAGCAATTCTTGCAGGTTGCCATTGGCCTCAGGAGCTATCTTCCCTCTGCCACGGTGCCGCCCCTCCTCTGAGTCAGAGGCAGGATCGGGGCAGAGGGAAGACAGCTCCTGAGGCCTATGGCAACCTGCAAGGATTGCTAAAGTACCAGCGATCCTCTCTGCAGGCTAAATGGATGTGGGAGGGCAGGGAGGAACATGCAGTCCTTGCGGGGGGGGGAGGGCAGGGGCAGGCCTTCAAGGGGTAGTGCAGGCCTTCAAGGGTGAATGTGCAGGCCTTCAGGGGGGAATGTGCAGGCCTTTGGGGGGTGCAGACCTCCAGGGTTGCAGGCAGGCCTTCAAGGGTTGGGGTGCAAGCCTTCGGGGCCCTGCTGTAGAAGTACACGGAGGGAGGGAGGGAAGGGGGGTTCAAAGAGACGTGCATATGCCGAACTTTAGGGGGGGAAGAAATAATGGGTCTAAAAACAGAGGAGGAGTGGGAGAGAGATGGTGGATTTAGGGAGGGAAGGAACAGAAAGGGAGAAAAGTTGGACACAAGGGATGGTGTGGAGGGGGGAAAAGGGATACTGGATAGGAGGGTAGTTGGGAAAAGAAAGGGAGAGATGGTGGACCCTGGGGTGGTGGGGAAGGAGGGATAGAGGCTCAATGAAAGGGTAGTTGGGAAAGGTGGATCTGTGGATGGAGATGAATAAAAAGAAAGATGCCAGACTTCCAGGGGAGGATCAGTGGAGAGCGATCCCTGCTCATGCGCACAGCCTGACAATAGTGACAGGAGAAGCAGCCACCTGTCACTGCTGTCAGGGCACAGCCCCGATCTCTCCTGCCTGCCCAGATCTCTCTTGCCTGCTTCCGGACTCTCCTGCTCTCTGCCGCCGTTCCCCGCAGTGCAAGCCTGTGGTTTTAAAGCGAGCCTGCACTGCGGGGAACGGCGGCAGAGAGCAGGAGAGTCCAGCGAGCAGTGAAGAGAGATCGGGGCAGGGCAGGCAGGAGAGCCTACACTAACCCCACCCACCGGCCCGACACACCGGCCCTGCCTGACACTCCCCAGGCCCTGATCTCTCTTGCCTGCCCTGCTCTGCCCCGATCTCTGCCTCACCCTCCCTCGGCACAGCACGGATCTTGCCCCCCTCCCGGCAGGGCCCTCCCAGTATGGCCCACCCACCCCCGGCACCAAAAAGTTGGGGGCAGGAGGGGTGCTCAGTCCCTCCTGCTCCTAGGCCTCGCACCTCCCGGCCCACCCCCTGGTCGGTCCAGGCGGTTGGGCCCGGCCCACCCACCCCGGTACCTTTAAAATAGTTGGGAACAGGAGGGGTGCCCAGTCCCTCCTGCTCCTTCCGACAAGGCTCCCATCTTTGGGAGCAGGAGGGGTGTCAGGACCCTCCTGCTCCTACGCCGATCTTTGGGAGCAGGAGGAAAGTGCTCCTGCTCCCTGGGCCACCGCTGCGCAATAGCGGCCTTAGGCCCAGCCCCGGCACATCATTTGATGCATGGGGAGGGGCCTAAGGCACTGGTTGGCTGAGGCGCCTCGGGCCTCAGATGATGCGCCGGGGTGGGGCCTAAGGCTGCTATTGCGTGGCGGCAGCCCAGGGAGCAGGAGCAGGACTTTCCTCCTGCTCCTGAAGATCGGCGTAGGAGCAGGATGGTCTGGGCACATTTCCTGCTCCCAAAGATGGGAGCCTTGTCCGAAGGAGCAGTAGGGTCCGGGCACCCCTCCTGCTCACAACCTTTTGGTTCCGGGGGTGGGCCATGCCAGGAGGGAGGTGAAGGCTCTGTTTGTTGCGGGGAGGGAGGGAGGGCGAGGGCCATGCCGGTTGGGGGTGGGGGGCGGCCGTGCTTGAGGGGCGCGTTTGTGTGTGGGGGTACATTTTTTTGACAGGCCTGACTTTATTTTATTCATTTTTTTATGGGGCAGATATTTTGCTTGTGTAACACATGCAAAATATCTGTGCCATGGAAAAAAATGAATAAAAAAGACAGGCAGGCCTGTCAAAAAACCTGCAGAACTGACGGTAACTCAGTTACCGACAGGTCTCAGCAGTCGAGTTTGCTAGTAGTAAAACCCGATTAAAAATAGCCAAGTAATTGTTAGTGAATCAATCACTTGGCTATTTTGCATGGGGTTTTGCCAATTTGCATGGGAGGATCGCTACAGGCTTTAGTGAATGGGGTTGGAGGGAAATTTGATCACCAAGGGCTCGCAAACCGATCGATACACAATCGTTTTGCTTAGTCAATTTGGGCCAAAAGCTGAGAAGTGTTCTAGCAAAGGGCTAGGGGCTAGATTCACTAAGCAAACTGATTGTGTACCGATCGGTTTGCGAGCCCTTTGCAACCAAATTTCCCTCCAACCCCATTCACTAAAGCTTATAGTGATCTGATCCCAACCCTCCCATGCAAATTAGCAAAACCCCATGCAAAATAGCCAAGCGATTGATTCACTAACAATTGCTTGGCTATTTCAAATCGGGTTTTACTATTGGTAAACCCGATTGCTGCAGATTTGTGGTAACTGAGTTATCGACAGGTCTGCAGGATTTTTGACAAACTTGCCTGTCTTCTTTATTCATTTTTTTCCATGGCACAGATATTTCGCATGTGTTACACACGCAAAATATCTGCCCCATAGAATAATTAATAACAGACAGGCAGGCCTGTCAAAAAAATGTACCTACACACACACAAACGCGCCCCCCCCCCCCAAGTAGGAGGGATGTCAACTTCCTCTTGCCGTAAGCGCTTTAAAAAAAACACATAAAATGCTGATGCTGCAGCATGGCCCTCGCCCTCCCTCCCCACAACCGGCACGGCATGGCCCTCACCCCCTTCCCCCCTCCCGGCACAGCCCACCCATCTCCTTCACTAAAATGTTGGGAGCAGGAGGGGTGCTCAGTCCCTCCTGTTCCATAGGCCTCCCAACCCCCGGCGCACCCCTGGTCAGGCCTGCCTGCACCCACCTCCCTCCCTGTACCTTTAAATTAGTTGGGAGCAAGAGAGGTACCCAGACCCTCCTGCTCCTAGGCTTGTAGGAAAGTCTCCTGCTCCACCAGCCACTGCTGCGCAATAGCAGCCTTAGGCCTCACCCCAGCGCCTCATCTGATGCACAGGGAGGGGCCTAAAGCACTGATTGGCTGAGGCGCCTTGGGCTGCTCCCAGGAAGCCGATTCCCAGAGAGGAGCCCGAGGCGCCTCAGCCAATCAGTGCCTTAGGCCCCTCCCTGTGCATCAGATGATTCACCGGGGCGGGGCCTAAGGTCGCTATTGCAAAGCGGTGGCTGGGGAGTAGGAGTAGGAGGACTTTCCTCCTGCTCCTGAAGATTGGCCTAGGAGCAGGAGGGTCTGGGCACCCCTCCTCCTGAAGATGGAGGATGCCTTGCCCTAAGGAGCAGGAGGGACCGGGCACCCCTCCTGCACCCAACCATTTAACAGGTACAAGGGGTGGGCCTGGCCCGACTGCCTGGGCCAACCTGGGGTGAGCTGGTCGTGGGTGAGGCGGTGGGGCAGGTGGGCTGGCCGTGCATGATCGGGGGGAGGGTGTCGGGCAGGTCCTGTGTGTCGGGCGACAAGAGAAGCAGAGAGTAGGACGAGTCGGGGGCAACAAGAGGAGCAGAGAGCAGGGCGACTGGTCCCCAGCAGTCGCTTCTTGTTGATCGGCCAGCCCAGTCGGTGTTCAAGATTTTAGTTTAGCGAATCACGTCCCGGCCTACTTTGCATGCCCTTTCAATCATTTGCATGTACAGATCGGAATCGGATCGGTACACAGGTTAGTGAATCAGGTCGGAGGTAAATCAGTTTGCTTAGTGAATCTAGGGCTAGATTCACTAACCTGCCCAAATTGGAACAATCCATTTCCGATTTGGGCAGGTCCAACTGATTCACAAATCAGTCATTTTCAAATGGGGGCGATCAGAGGAACGCCCCCATTTGCAAGTAGGGATCGCAAATATGCGATCTCCGCTCATGCGCAGATCCTGACAGTAGTGACAGGAGAAGCAGCCTCCTGTCACTGCTGTCAGGGCTCTGCCCTGCTCTCTCCTGCCTGCCCTGCTCTGCCCCGATCTCTTGCCTGCTCGCCGGACTCTCCTGCTCTCTGCTGCCGCTCCCCACAGTGCAGGCTCACTTTAAAACCACGGGCTTGCACTGTGGGGAATGGCAGAAGAGAGCAGGTGTCCGGCGAGCAGGCAAGAGAGATCAGGGCAGAGCAGGGCAGTTTTACTGGTTTTGCGATCGTTCCCCGACCCCGAGCCATTTCGCTAAACTGCTGCCGATCAAATCTCCTACCTGATCCGATCCACACATGCAAATGAGGGGAAATGGCATGCAAAAGAAGGAACACAAATGACTCAGATGTCATGAAAACAAATTGTATAAAATAGTAAACACTTTCAATGATGATGCTGTAATGTCCTGTAGTATAATATAAGGACAGCATAGGCTATTAAATGACTAAAAATGAAGGAAAAAACCTCAGATAAGGGCCCTCCCATCTCCACCGAAGTGGTTTACTAAAGATGTTTGAGCGGTCACCTCATTGGCAAAAAACCTTCAATGAAATAAGAGCTTTATGCTGTGCTTTACTAATGAAAAAAAGATAGAAAAAAACTTTTCCACTTATCTTCGGCTGATCGGTACACCAATGGTGGCCAGCGTTTCACAATTCTGCTGCCTCAGGGTGTATCCCAACTGATTAGACTTCTTTCAAATGGCTTCTACAGCCATTTCAGGTGTGGGAGACGTTTTTGGCGTCCCATTTGAAAGAAGTCTGATCAGTTGGGATACACCCTGAGGCAGCAGAATTGTGAAACACTGGCCACCGTTGGTGTACCGATCAGCTGAAGATAAGTAGAAAAGTTTTTCTTCTATCTTTTTTTCATTAGTAAAGCACAGCATAAAGCTCTTATTTCATTGAAGGTTTTTTGCCAATAAGGTGACCGCTCAAACACCTTTAGTAAACCACTTCGGTGGAGATAGGAGGGCCCTTATCTGAGGCTTTTTTCTTCATTTTTAGTCATTTAATAGCCTATGCTGTCCTTAAATTATACTACAGGACATTACAGCATCATCATTGAAAGTGTTTACTATTTTATGCAAAAGAAGGAAGCCATCGATTCACTAAAACACTGATTGGGTTTGCCGATCCGATAGAAAGCGACTACTGAAGACCAGTCGCTTACTATCTTTGTTGACTCTCCAGCCCTCTTCCACCCTTACAACCCGTTGTAGCCTCTGTTTTCTTGTTATGGTGCTGGCTACTTTCTCAATAAAAATTATTTTTTAAAAAAAACCAAAAACCCTGTAAAATATCTTTAAAATCACAGCTTGCAATGCACTTTTTGCAGAATATATAAAAAAGGAAAAATTCATTAGGGAGGAGTCTAAGGAAGTCCCTGATACTAAGGTGCCCCAGGCCCCTCCCAAGGGAGGAGCCTGAGGAACCTGAGCCAATCAGGGCTTAGGTCCTCCCCGTGCATCATATGATGCACCATGGTGGGGCTTAAGGCCGCAGTTCGAAGGAGGAGGAGGCCTGGAGCAGGAGGGACTGAGCACCCCTCCTGCTCCCAACTTTTTAAAGGTATGAGGAGGGGGGTGGGCCTGGTCCCAGCCCCGGTCCCGGCCCCAGCCCCGGCCCAGCCCAGCCGATGGCGGTGGGGGGTTTGCAATGGCAGGAGGAAGTTGGCATCCATCGTGCCATATTCATTCGCTTGCACGCATATGTTTGGGGAGTGAGTGAGTGGGTGGGCGAGCAGCATTGGGAAAGTTTTCTTTTGGGTTTTTTTTGGGGGGGAACTGGGCCTGATGGCAGGAGGGAGTCGGCATCCCTCCTGCCTTTTTCTTCGGGGGGGGCATTTATGGGAATTCGGGGAGCCAGGGAGGAGCCCGAGGTGCCTCAGCCAATCAAGGCCTTAGGCCCCTCCCTGTGCATCAGGTGATGCACTGGGGCATGGCCTAAGGCCGCTATTGCACAGCGGCCAGTGGGGGTACAGGAGCAGGAGAACTTTGTGCTTCCTCCTGCTCCCGAAGATTGAGGCCTAGGAGCAGGAGGGACCGGGCACCCCTCCTGCTCCCGAAGAGGAGCCTTGCCGTAAGGAGCAGGAAGGACAGGGCATCCCTCCTGCTCCCAACTATTTAATAGGTACATGGAGTGGGTGGGCCAGGTGAGGAGGTGGGGCCGGTCGAAGTTGATTCAGGGGGGTGTAGGGCTGGGCCGCGGTGTCGGGCTAATGCAGACTACTGCAGACTCTCCTGCCTGCCCTGCTCTGCGCCGATCTCTCCTGCCTGCTCGCCCCGACTCTCCTGCATTCTGCTGCCTTTCCCCGCTGTGTAGGCCTGCTTTAAAACCACGGGCTTGCACTGTGGGGAAGGGAGGCAGAGAGCAGGAGAATCAGGGCAAGCAGGCAGGAGAGATAGGGACAGAGCAGAGCAGGCAGGAGAGATCAGGGCTGCTTCTCCTGTCACTACTGTCAGAGTCTGCGCATAAGCAGGGATCACACATTTGTGATCCCTGCTCGCAAATAGGGGTATTCTTCCCATCGCCCCCATTTGAATATGACCGATTTTTGAATCAGTCGGACCTGCCCAAATCGGAAATGGATTGTTCCGATTCGGGCAGGTTAGTGAATCTAGCCCTAGGACATTTCAGAGGAGATTGTGCCAGACACTGAGGCCACACCCTGGAAAATTCTAGTAGTGAAAGAAGCTAGTGCCCCCTCAACAGACAGAGGATACCATTCTAGAGAAGGAGCTTACTAAATTCTTAAATTAGTGAGGTAGAACACTAGTTGACATTAAACCAATGTTCAGTCACAGAGAAAATGTTTCTGCTGACACTGCTTCCACTATAGTAGCACTAGGAAAGGTGCTAGAAAATAATCAAAAGATGCACTAAACAGGGTTGGTAACACCACATGGGTCCAATTTATGACCGATTCTAAAAGAGCGATTGATGCTCAAACAAGTTTCCATGCATGTGATTTGAGTGGAGGTTCATCATAATCTCCATCCGATCCCACCGACGAATTACATAAGAACATAAGAATTGCCACTGCTGGGTCAGACCAGTGGTCCATCCTGCCCAGCAGTCCTCTCATGCGGTGGCCCCTAGGTCAAGACCAGTGCTCCAAATGAGTCCAGTCTCACCAGTTTAGCATGAACTTGTCCTACTTTGTTTTTCCCTATAACAGACTCCGGAAGAGCGTTCCAGTTTTCTACCACTCTCTGGGTGAAGAAGAATTTCCTTACGTTTGTACGGAATCTATCCCCTTTCAACTTTAGAGTGTCCTCTCATTCTCCCTACCTTGGAGAGGGTGACAGTTTGTCTTTCTCTACTAAGTCTATTCCCTTCAGTATTTTGAATGTTTTGATCATGTCCCCTCGCAGTCTCCTCTTTTCAAAGGAGAAGAGGCCCAGCTTCTCCAATCTCTCACTGTATGGCAACTCCTCCATCCCCTTAACCATTTTAATTGCTCTTCTCTGGACCCTTTCGAGTAGTACCATGTCCTTCTTCATATACAGCGACCAGTGCTAGACGCAGTACTCCAGGTGAGGGCGCACCATGGCCCGGTCCAGCAACATGATAACCTTCTCTGATCTGTTCATGATCCCCTTCTTAATCATTCCTAGCATTATCCCAGGACAAGCAGGCAGCCTATTCTCACATGTGGGTGACGTCATCCACGGAGCCCGGATGCGGACAGCCTCGCAAGCAGACTTGTTGTAGAAACGTAGAAGTTTCAAGTGTGCCACACCGTGCATGCGCGAGTGCCTTCCCGCTCAGCACAGGGCGAATCTCCTCAGTTCTCAGTTTTCCATGGAGCCAAGAAGTCTGAAACTTCCGTGGAGCCAAGAAGTCTGAAACTTTGTTGCTTCGTGCCTTCTCTTCACCGCGGTTTGTCTTAGTTCTTTTGCGAATCGCTCTTTTCATTTCTTTATTTTCTGTTCTAAAAAAAAAAAAGACTTATTTTTTCATCGACTGTCTGGTGGGGCAGGCCACTTGGCTGCAGCCTGCGGGCTTCTACTTTGCAGTGGCTATCTTCCCTTCTATGTCCCAGCCAGTAACTGGCTTCAAGAAGTTTAGCCAGTGTGCAATTTCCCTCATGGACCCACACTGCTGGTATGCTTAAGTGTCTTGATCCTGATCATTGTCCGAAGTCATGCCTGCACTGTGCTACTCTTCAACTTTGAGCCCTTAAACGTCATCGAGTTCAAGTGGAAAAGCTGTTCAGGATGGACTCTTCAGCTGCACCCTCGACCTCGGGTCCTAACTCAGTCCAGACTTCAGTCGGGGTCCTCCTGCTTCGACGACTCTGACTGCAAGTCTCATCAGACCTTCCTCATTTGGATTGTCTTTGGCCTCGAGTACACCTGCTTTATCTTCCCCTGAGCTTCCTTCAGGTCAGATATCTAAGCAGAAGGTTCCTGTGCTGGTCCTCAAGTTATCCAAGCATCAGTCCAAGTCAAAGCATGCTTCTACTGCCACCTCGTAGCCTAAAGCCTCAGCAAGTGGTCCAGTTTCAGACTCGGATCCACAATTGCAGGCTTCTTGCTGAACCAGAACGAACGTAGGTAGGGCTGGTCTCGGTTAGGGCACAGGTCTTTGACCTGGGGGCCGCCGCATGAGCGGACTGCTGGGCGCGATGGACCGCTGGTCTGACCCAGCAGCGGCAATTCTTATGTTTTTATGTTCTTCTCTCCAGACCATATTAGAGCAGCAATTTGTTCAGTTACTGACCAAATACATGCCTGCCTCAACTCTGTTTCCTGCAGTCCAGCCTGGGCAATCAGCAGTCTCCCGTAAGGTTGGGTCCCTGCCTGTGCCACGAGCTGTGTCTACACACTCTATGCAAGGAGTCGAATCTTTGCGAGTGTCTGGTCTGAAATCTACACACTCTATGCAAGGAGTCGAGTTTTTGTGAGTGTCTCGATTGGAATCTTCGCACTCTATGCAAGGAGTTGAGTCTTTGCGAGTGCTTCGAGATTCCTCGATCCAAACCTCTGAGCCTATGGGGTTTCGATCTACAGCTTCTAGCCCTACTCATTCACCAGCAGCACAGCCCGTCTCCAGGCATAGGGCAACCTCTCCGAGATCTCAATCGAGATCTACTTCCAGGCAGCACTCTTGTCATAGATCGAGGCCCTCATTGAGGCATCCATCGAGGTATTCTTTAGGTTACCAGTACTCTAGAGCGGCTTTGCCTTCCTTCTCCACTCGAGGCGCCTCGAGGTCATCGAGTCCTTCTCGAGGCCAGGCTCTAGCAGATCAATTATCTTTTTCCTCCTTTCTTCGTCAAATGGCTGACGACATAGAAATTAAATTGGACGCTGGTTCTAAATATTCTAAGGAGTATTTAGAGGAAATGCATCTGCTCAGTCTCTTGTGGAGTCCCTCAAGCTTCCTCTTAATAGGCTTTTGTCTCAAACTTTCAAAAGAAATCTAGAGATTCCTTATGCTATACCTGCTGTTCCAGGTAAATTGGAATCGAGGTATAGAACACTACATTGCAAGGTTTTGAGAATTCAGTTATCTCACCAATCCCTTCTTGTGGAATCTTCATTAAAGAGGATCTATCCTTCCAGAGTATATGCCACAGTACCACCTGGAAGAGAGGGCAAGACCATGGACAAGTTTGGCCATCGCCTTTACCAGAATTCCATGATGGCCTCTAGAGTCCTAAATTACAATTTCATTTTCACAACTTATTTGAAATTTTTGATTGACCATCTTCCAAGTTTTATGAAGAACTTGGATGAACATAGACATGTGGAGTTTCTGGAGCTTGGTGCTACTTTGGCGCAACTCTGACTACATCTTCTCCAGTCATCTTATGATGCCTTTGAAATTTCTTCCAGGGTCACTGCTTTCTCAGTAGCAATGCGTCGCCTGGCCTGGCTTCGCACCATTGATATGGACCCTAATCTTCAGGATTGTCTGGCTAATATTCCTTGTGAAGGCAATGACCTCTTTGATGAATCCATAGAGGCATGAAAAATCTTTTGCTTCCATTGTCAGCCTAAGCCAGCTCCTACAAAGCCTTCTCGACCTCTTCTAACTTTCCAGAAGCATTATCCTCCAAGGGCTGCTCCTTATACTCAAGCACCCGCCAAGAAACAACAGCAGAAACAACAACAGAAACCTCAACCTTCTGCTTCACCTAAGGCTGCTCAGCCTTTTTCACTGTCTCACACAGAGCATAACCTCCATCGTTCTGCCTCTGTCCTCCCTTCCCCCATAGGAGGTCGTCGCCATCATTTTTACCATCGATGGGAGACCATTACATCCGACCTCTGGGTGTTGTCAATAATCAGGGAAGAATACTCTTCATTTCTCTGAGATTCCACCAGAGCTTCCTCCAAGAGAGTATCCTTCCAAACCATCCCAGACCGCCCTTCTTCTTCAGGAAGCTCAAGCTCTGCTTCATCTCCGTACCACCGAGGAAGTTCCATTGGAATAGCAGAGCAGGGGGTTGTATTCCCATTACTTCCTAGTTCTGAAGAAGAGTGGTGATCTGCGGCCCATTCTTGATCTCAGGGCTCTCAACAAATTTTTAGTCAAAGAAATATTTTGCATGCTGTCCCTGGCATCCCTTTATCCACTTCTACATCAGAACGATTGGTTATGTTCTCTAGATCTCAAGGAGGCTTACACTCACATCCCCATTCATCCGGCCTCCCGTCAGTACCTCAGATTTCGGGTGGGGAATCTACATTTTCAATACAGAGTGCTACCCTTTGGCCTGGCATTATCTCCCAGAGTGTTCAAGTGCCTCGTAGTGGTAGCAGCAGCTCTAAGGAACCATGGTCTTCAGGAGTTTCCCTACCTAGACGACTGGCTCATCAAAGATTCAACATTTCAGGGGGGTTATTGTAGTGACCCAACGGACTACGTGGTTCCTACAAAGCTTAGGATTCGAAATCAACTTTCCCAAATCCTAGCTTCAGCCCTCTCAGAATCTACAATTCATCAGAGCTGTTCTGGACACTATCCAACTCGGAGCATTCCTTCCTCAACAACATCTGGATGCTCTTATTCAGCTCTGTCACAAAGTGTCTTCCTGCTCTGCACTCTCAGCAAGACACATGATGGTAGTACTAGGTGACATGGCCTCCACAGTACACGTGACTCCTTTTGCCAGACTTCACCTTCGAATTCCTCGATGGACCCTGGCATCTCAATGTAAGCAGGCTTATGATCCATTATCGCGACACATTATAGTCATTCCTTCGTTGAAACAGTCTCTCCACTGGTGGATGCTCTCTTCCAATCTCTCGAGAGGTTTATTGTTTCAGACGCCACCTCATCAGAAGGTCCTCATGACAGATTCTTCGACCTACGCTTGGGGGGCTCACCTCGACGGTCTCCATACTCAAGGCCACTGGTCCAGCACGGATCGTCAGTGTCATATTAATCTGTTGGAACTCAGAGCGATCTTCAATGCTCTCAAAGCTTTTCAACATCTTCATGACCAGGTAGTCCTCATGCAAATGGACAACCAAGTCGCCATGTACTATGTCAACATTCATCAAGGAACGGGATCTCTCTCCCTTTGTCAAGAAGCTCTGAAGGTTTGGGACTGGGCAATCCTCCACAACACCTTCCTGAAAGCTGTTTACATCCAAGGGGTGAAAAACTGTTTGGCGGACAAATTGAGTCGTCTTCTTCAACCTCACGAATGGACACTCAATTCCTTGCCTCTTCATCACATTTTTTCTCAGTGGGGAACTCCTCAGATAGATCTCTTTGCATCTCTCCACAACCACAAACTGCCTCAGTTCTGCTCCAGGATATATTCTCTTCATCGACTTGAGACAGATGCTTTTCTGGACTAATCTCTTCCTGTATGCATTCCCTCCATTCCCTCTCATTCTCAAAACTCTTGTCAAGTTGAAGAACGATCATGCCACCATGATTCTGATAGCTCCTCGGTGGCTGAGACAACCTTGGTACTTCCTTCTACTTCAACTCAGCAGCAGGGAGCCATACCCTCTACCAGTTTTTCTGTCCCTGCTTACACAGAGTCAAGGATCTCTACTTCATCCCAATCAACATAACTCCTCTTCAGTTTTCTCAACCTGTAAGAGACATTTTAGAGACTTCTAGAAAGCCTTCCACTAGACAATGCTACCACCAAAAAATGGACTAGATTTTCTATGTGGTGCATCTCTCATGACATGGAGCCTTGATATACCTCCTTGGCTTCTGTCTTTGATTATCTTTTGCACTTGTCTACTTCTGGCCTCAAGTCTACATCCATTCGAGTCCATCTCGGTGCAATTGCTGCTTTTCATCAGCCTATTGAAGGGAAACCTCTCTCTGCTCAACCGGTGGTTTCCAAATTTATGAAAGGACTTTTCAGTGTCAAACCTCCTCTCAAACCGCCTCCAGTGGTTTGAGATCTCAATGTTGTTCTTGCTCAATTGATGAAGCCTCCATTTGAACCAAATGTCTACGGCTCATCTGAAGTATCTCACTTGGAAAGTGGTGTTTCTCGTTGCCCTCACATCTGCTCGAAGAGTCAGTGAGCTGCAAGCGTTAGTTGCTGATCCACCTTTCACAGTTTTCCATCATGACAAGGTGGTCCTCCGTACTCATCCTAAATTCTTACCTAAAGTGGCTTCAGAATTTCATCTCAACCAATCTATTGTAAGTCCAGTGTTTTTTTCCAAGACCTCATTCTCATCCTAGAAAATCAGCTCTTCATACTCTGGACTGTAAATGTACTTTGGCCTTCTACTTGGAACGCACCAAACCACACAGAACTGCTCCTCAACTTTTTGTCTCCTTCGATCCAAACAAGTTGGGACGTCCAATTTCTAAGCGTACCATCTCCAACTGGATGGCTGTTTGTATATCTTTCTGCTATGTCCAGGCTGGACTGCATCTACAGAGTCGAGTCACAGCCCACAAAGTCAGAGCCATGGCGGCTTCAGTAGCTTTCCTCAGATCCACTTCTATTGAGGACATTTGCACAGGTGCCACCTGGTCCTTGGTTCATATTTTCACCTCTCACTATTGTCTGGATGTTTTCTCCAGACGGGATGGCCATTTGGGCCAGAGAGTATTACAAAATTTATTCTCTTAAGTTGCCAACACTCCCACCATCCCATTCTGGTTAGCTTGGAGGTCACCCACATGTGAGAATAGGCTGCCTGCTTGTCCTGGGATAAAGCAGTTACTTACCATAACAGTTGTTATCCAGGGACAGCAGGCAGCTATTATCACAACCCACTCACCTCCCCTGGTTGGCTTCTCTGCTAGCTATCTGAACTGAGGAGACTCACCCTGTGCTGGGCAGGAAGGCACTCGCGCATGTGCGATGCAGCAGACTCGAAACTTCTACGTTTCTGCAAGCAAGTCTGCTTGCGAGGCTGTCTGCATCCAGGCTCCATGGATGATGTCACCCACATGTGAGAATAGCTGCCTGCTGTCCCTGAATAACTATTGTTACGGTAAGTAACTGTGGTTTCTGTTCGCCCTTTTCGCCACCGCAGCACACTGTGCAGATGGCTTCATGGACTTGTCGATCAGAACTCCCAAGTCCCTTTCCTGGGAGATCTCTCCTAGTACCGCCCCGGACATCTTTGGATCACACTGGAATGCAGCCACTGAATGATATCTGGACTCCTTTCAAGCTGGTGTATCCCTCCCTGTATGCACAGACATCATTTCAACCCAAGGGTGAACTTTACCAGTTTCAAGTGACTGACAGATCTTGTGCAGACATCATTTTATCCCAAGTATGCATCTCACCAGTTTAAAGAGACTGTCAGCTCCTACTGGACTAATTCATCTTCCTGCACCCTGACTGTAAAGATCTCCTACTTCTCTACTTCCTCACACATGTTGTATCACCTCAGAGCTGGACAGTTTTGTTTTCACCTGTTCTTTCCATAAAAATTGCTACAGAATTTTCTAAATCTTGCTGCAGAAATACCAAAGATCTACCTCATGAAAAAAGGGCCATGCAGGTAGCTCTACAATAAAAATGGATTTATGCCTGGAGAAAGAAAATTTAAAAATACCTCCCCCCTTATAGTATTTAGTCTTCCTGAATTCTTCTGCAATTAAAAATCAGTATTGATTTCTGTAAAAGAGATCTGAAATGGTAAAAACCTTTGTAAGGAAGAGGCAGGAAAAGGAGAGATCTTGAGAGAGAATGATGGGGAAAAATAGAGAGAGGCTAAGATAGAGATAAATGAGAGCATGTACTCTGAGGCTAATCTCTTTTTCCTTATGCCCTCCCAATAGGCTTGAAACTTAAATTTATTTTTCCTTACAAAGGATCACGCAGTCCAGCAGCCTCCTCCTGCCAGATCGCTGCATCCCATCATCTCTCTCCTTCCCTTCCCCTAACCTTATGTGCCGAATTTTTCTTCTCCCAGCGGCACGCTTTCAACAAGTTGCACGTGCACGGCTGCTTCAGTTGAATCTTCTCCTCTGATGCAACTTCCTATTTCCGGTTGTGTCAGAGAAGGATTCAACTGAAGCAGCCGTGCCAGCAAATGACTTGTTGAAAGCGTGCCGCTTGGAGAAGAACAATTTGGCACATAAGGTGAGGGTGAGGGAGGGAGAGAAATGGCAGGAAGCGGTGATCAGGCGGGAGGGGGATCCTGGACCATACAATCCATGACCACACGTCGTGTTCCCTTCACTGCGGACACAAGACCATTCACCACTCCACGGGGTAGTGAATAGCCTTGTTCCCATCCCCGCGGCGACTACTATTTTCTCGCTGCCCATTTCGGCAGGGTACCTGTGGCTCACCGGGTATCAACCACCATGTCATTCTCTAGTAGAAAGTTTCTATAAGGTTGTTTGTTTCATCAATTAAAGTACAAAAACTTAGGTCCTGACTAGGATCCCAGTTTCAGCAGTATAAACTTTCTTCCTCAGGGGACTGACAAACAACTGAAAATTAAAAATCAATAAGAAAACATATGAATAATGGACATGTTAAAATCAATGATTGTGTTATACTTATCAAAAACATATGTATCATAATACATTAAAATCATCTGTACAAGTAAAATTTAAAAGTACAGAACAACATCATTAAACAACTGCGCAGGTAAAACAAAATATATGTAAAAAAAGAAAAAAAAGAAAATCAATGTGAAACATGATGCGACAACATGGGCTTCCTCTGCCTCTCAGCTGTTCAGGCTTCCCCTGCCAACTATGCGGTTTCAGTAAAGGCAGATCTTGCATGACGAACTTGCTGCACTTCTTCGAGGGAGTAAAAAGGCGGATAGACAAGGGCGACCCGGTCGACATTGTATATCTGGATTTTCAGAAGGCATTCGACAAAGTTCCACATGAACGACTACTTCGGAAAATTGCATACCATGGAATCGAGGGTTCAACCTCAGAAAAGTTTTCTCTAGATCAAGCACAACAACGAAAGTACTCGACTTTCGTGGCACTGACTTTAAACGCATGGGAGATTTCGTCCTTCTGTACTGATGGAATCTTTTCCCCTAATAATAGCACATCTACATGTGGCTGTGGATAATGACCTGTATCCAACATGAAATACATTTCTCAATATTCAACACTGATCTATGATTTCTAAGCCACTGAAATATTGTAGCCAGACCATCTGTGATAATTTTTAAATCACATTGAATTGGATCGATTTTTACAATAAGTATATCATCGGCATAACAATATACCTTAAGTCCAAACTCCTGAATAATCATAAGCAAAGGAGAAATGAAAATATTAAAAACCACTGGCGATAATGTGAAGCCTTGCGGAACACCACATAAAAGTTGAATAGGTTTGATTTTGTAAATAACATCCTCAAACTGTCACTGCGCTTACACCAAAAAAGTGTTCAAATAATACAGTTTTCACCCCCTTTCTAAAATGCCAAAGCACATTTGATTGTCACAACAATAGAGGTAAGATATTCCACAGTGCCGGACCTTGCACTGAAAGCATAGATTTGTAGTTCCCTGTAAGCCTCATGGCTGCCAATGACAGACTGGTTATATCTGGAGTGGAAAATCATGTTCCCAATGAGACTGTCTCATATATTAAATATTAAAATACCTAGTTATGCTAGAAATAATGTGAAAACAATTATGGAAAACAATTAAATTTATTGATAGATTAACAGATGTTCCCATAATGAAATCTACTTTACAGTCCTTATGGTTAAACTCCAAGATTCAAATAGGCAGTGCTGGGATTGCTTGGAAAAATTGGATGCAGGCAGGTATTCGGACATTAGATGATTTTATGTTTAATGGAAATCTGCTTGGTTTTTCACAACTGCAACAGTCATTTGGAATTTTAAAATCTCAACAATATAGGTGGTTGCAGTTGAAGCAGGCTATTCAGAGTGGGTTCCCTGAATGGAAAAATTTAAACACTTATTTTAGCCTGCAAATCCTTTGATACCAAACTGATTTAGTAGGACAGCAGGCTGCTCAGTGGTACAAATTGATTTCTGGATTTATGAATAAAAAGCCAAAAAATAGTCTTAGAGACATCTGGAGCATCGAGATTAAACAGTATATTTCTGTGTCTCGGCCACGAATTTGGACTTAGAGATTGAAATGTACAGCATCAGCATCTATGAGACAAACATGGTTATTTTTGTTACATAGGATTTTCTGGACCCCAGTTCGATTAAATAAAATATATAGTTCTAAGTCTAATAGATTCTGGCATTGTCATATTGATATAGGGACTCTGGACCATTTGTTATATTTTTGTCCATTTATATTAATATTTTGGAAGTCAATCTGGGGACAAATAAATCTAGTTTTAGATTCAAATGTTCCATTATCATATGAGGCTATAATTTGTGGAACAATTTTACATGTGAAACCCACTCTAGATAAATATAAGAGTCGTTTATTTTTGATCCTAACAGCCATTCAATTGATTACAAGCCATTCAATTGATTTAAGCCATTCAATTGATTACAAGTAATTGGAAGAACCATGATAGAATAAATTATACTTTTTGGTGAATGTGTGCACTACATACAGATACAAACGAATTAACGCGGAGTGTAGGGAATTTAGTGAGATATTCAATACAATTTGGAGCCCATTGACTAAATTTGTAAAGACATAATAATGTATTTTCATCTTATTTTTTCTTTGGTTTATTTATCTTTGCACATCTTGGGGGGGGAGGGTTGGATGGAGGGGAGTAAATGTTGATAGTGAAATTTAGGTAACTTGATTTTTCATTTATATTATATATTAGGTTATTGTATTGTTATTATTATATGCAAGAAAATTAAATTATTGAATGATAGTTATGTTACCTATACAGATATTAGTGTAATGTATGTTCTTTTATTTTATGACACTGTTTTTGATTAAAAATCAATAAAGAATTTATCAATAAAGAATTAAAAAAAAAAGACTTAAACCAATCCAATACAGATAGTGAAAGCCCTATAGCAGTTAATCTATTTATCAATAATTTATGATCAACTAGATCAAATGCAGCCAGATCGAGTGAGATTGCCAATGCTAAATAACCGTGACTCCTGTGCACATAACCAGGCATAGAGTACCATAGGAGGCCATGGGTTACATGCATGAGGCAAGTCTCTTTCAAGGGTCCCAACATAGCAGCACAAACAGAGTCTCTACAAACAGAAAGACAGCAGACAGGAAGTCAGAGGGTAAGGGGGAGGTAGGCACAGTACCACACACCTAGAAGGGAAACAAACATACAAAGGTTCCAACACAACAACACCAACAGTCTCACTACAAACAGGAAGACAGCAGACAGGAAGTCGGAAAAAACCAGTAAACAGAGACAGAAGGTTCACAATAAATCACTCTGACAACTCATAAGGGAAGCAAGAAATGGAAGCCCAAGGAAGTCAGAAGATGAGCTTTCCTGTCTTCTGTACCGGCTGCAATATGTATAACTATCTCCCTTCGGGGAGGCGGGCATACATTTGCAGTTGGTGCATGGAGATGGATAGCTTGAAACGGCAATACAACTCCTGGAGGAGACAGTGATGGAACTAAAAGAACTCCTCGTCTTTGAAGATAGAATCCGAGAACAGGAGAAGTTTCTAGTGCGTTCAGTCCAAACAAGGAGGTTAAGGAGCTAGAAAGATTCATTGAAGAAGCTCACCAGCAACACGTGGAGATCCCAGGGCTTGAAAGCTATACCCTAGCAACCCAGAAAGAAGGCCTGGATGAGAGTAGAGAAGACACCCCTGCAAATTCAGAAAAAAACTGAAGCTGAGGTAGGGGACGACCTCACACCAGGAGGAAGAGAGAGAACGCAGAAAGATGTCCCCCCACCCAAAGAGCCGAAAACATTTTTAAGTGTATCGCAGGAGGAAGAAGATTGGCCCTACACCATGAACGTGGACTTATGACCCCCAAAGAACCCCCAAATAAAGAAGATGGGGATCATCGTAGGCGATTCCATTATACGTCATGTGGACAGTCACACCGCAGGAGGAAGAGAGGACAGAATCGTCACCTGCCCGCCTGGAGCAAGAGTGAAGGATGTGGCCAACAGGATCTTCAGGATCATAGACAGCGCAGGGGGGAGAGGACACTGCTGTGCTTATCCATGTGGGAACTAACGATGTGAGCAGGCGGAAGTATGACAGGGAAGAGATGAAGGGCCAGCTCCGCTCATTCGGAAGAAAACTGAAGATCAGGGAGGTGAAGGTGGCTTTCTCAGAGATCCTCCCAGTACCAAGAGTGGATGGAAAGAGACAAGGGGAATTGCAAGCGATCAACGCCTGGATGAGACGATGGTGCAAAGAGGAAGGTTTTGACTTCGTGCACAACTGGATGGCGTTCTGGAGAAAAAGCAAGTACTACAGAAAGAATGGGCTACACCTCAACAAGGAAGGAGCAAGAGTATTGGCAGGCAACATGAAGAAGGCCATCGAGAAGGCTTTAAACTAAAAGACAGGGGAAAGCCGACAGTCGATCACCAGTCGATGGCCCGGGTGACAGGATGCCCCGACGAAGGAACCACGGGCAACTACTCATACACAGGAGGGGATGACCTCACAGCAAATAAGAGAGACAAGGCAGGAAGGGACAACTCAGACACAGGAAGGGACAGCCAAACAGCAAACAAGAGAGACAATGTAGGAGCAGAAAAGGATACCGTGAAAGAAGCAGTAGAGACAACCAAGCATAGAAAGTCTAAGAAGATAACACAAAGAGAACTCAAATGTATGTATACGAATGCTAGAAGTCTGGGAAACAAAATGGGGGAATTAGAGACAATAGCAAGACGCGATGAACTGGAAATCATGGGCATAACACAAACATGGTGGAATGAAGAAAACAAATGGGACACAGTACTACAGGGATACAAACTATACAGAAGAGATCGAGTAGGGCAGAAAGGTGGAGGTATTGCTCTATATGTTCAGGAAGGAGTAGAATCTGTTGGAGTGGCTACGACGGAAAGGAAAGAGAAGCTGGAGTCCCTCTGGATCAAGATTCCTAGACATAATGGTGCAGACACAAAAATTGGCCTTTACTATCGACCCCCAGGGCAGACGGAGGAAACCTTCTCAGAAATGATAGAGGAAATCAAACAAGAATGCAAGACAGGCAAAGTAATAATCTTGGGAGACTTCAATTTCCCGGGGATAGACTGGAACTTGGGAACCTCCAACTGCGGCAGGGAGGCCAAGTTCCTGGAGGCGCTAGGGGATTGCTTCCTTGAACAAATGGTAAGGGAGCCGACAAGAGGCAATGCCACCTTGGACTTGGTCCTAAATGGCCTCACGAGACCGACAAAAGAAGTAGAAGTCACGGCTCCGCTGGGGATGAGCGATCACAACATGATCAACTTTAAACTTGACATCAGGAAAGGGAAACTTACCAAAACCTTAACCACGACCTTAAACTTTAAAAAGGGTAAATATGATCGCATGAGAGCCATGGTAGAACAACGGCTCAAGAAAACGATGGACAAAATTAAAACGGTAATCAGGCATGGTCCCTACTGAAAAATACTATCACGGAAGCACAAAATCTCTACATTCTGCGGATTTCCAAAGAAAGGAGAACTAAAGGCAAAGGAGAACCGGCATGGCTTACCAGACAGGTGAAGGAAGCCATAAAAGAAAAGAAGGACTCTTTCAAAAAATGGAAACGCACGAAAACAACTGAAGCTTGGAACAAACATAAAGATGATCAGAAGAAATGTCACAAGGTGATGAGGGATGCCAAAAAGGACTATGAGGAGAAAATAGCGCAAGAGGCCAAAAACTTCAAGCCCTTGTTTAGATACGTAAAAGGGAAAAACCCCGCAAAAGAGGCGGTGGGACCGCTGGACGACCAGGGAAGAAAAGGGTACATCAAGGAAGACAAACAAATTGCAGTGTCCTTCTTTGCATCCGTCTTTACAAAGGAGGACACTGCTACAATACCAGATGAAGTGTATTAAAGGTGTAATAGAAGACAGCCTTACCACAGTAGAAGTGGACTTGGACCAGGTATACTACCAGATCAACAAACAAAGTGACAAATCCTCTGGACTGGATGGAATTCACCCGAGAGTCTTAAAAGAACTGAAGGTTGAAATCCGAGAGTTATTGCAAAAACTTGCCAACCAGACAATTAGAACTGGACAGATACCGGATGACTGGAAGATAGCGAATGTCATGCCAATTTTCAAAAAAGGATCGAGAGGAGAACCGGGCAACTACAGACCTGTGAGCCTTACGTCTGTCCCTGGAACGATGGTTGAAGCACTGATTAAAGATAGTATAGTCCGGCACTTAGAGACACACGACCTGATGAAAGCCAGTCAACATGGCTTCAGGAAAGGGAAATCATGTTTAACGAATTTACTTCAATTTTTTGAGACAGTGAACGAACAAATTGATAGTGGAGAACCGGTGGACATAATATACTTAGACTTCCAGAAAGCGTTCGACAAAGTTCCACACAAAAGACTTCTCAGGAAACTACAAAGCCATGGAATAGAGGGGGGATATGCAAAGATGGATAGGCAAATGGCTGGAGAACAGAAAACAGAGAGTGGACATAAATGGGAAGTTCTCCGACTGGGTGAAAGTGACTAGTGGTGTATCCCAGGGCTCGGTACTTGGGCCGATCTTATTTAATATCTATATCAATGACCTAGAAGAAGGAACATCCAGTGAGATCATCAAGTTTGCAGACAACACAAAGCTATGCCGGGCAATCAGATCGCAAAAGGATAGTGAGGAACTCCAGAGTGATTTGTGTCAGTTAGAGAAATGGGCGGAGAAATGGCAGATGAAGTTTAATGTGGAGAAATGGAAAGTAATGCATTTAGGCAGTAAGAATAAGGAACATGAGTATAGAATGTCAGGTGCAACTCTGGGTAAGAGCGAACAAGATAGGACCCTGAAACCATCAGCACAATGTGCGGCGGCGGCAAAGAAAGCAAATAGAGTGTTGGGCATGATAAAGAAGGGAATCACGAGTAGATGAGAGAGGGTCATAATGCCGCTTTATAGAGCATTGGTCAGACCCCACTTGGAATACTGCGTCCAACATTGGTCTCCCAACCTAAAGAAGGATATAAAACTGCTGGAGAGGGTGCAGAGACGAGCAACAAAACTAGTAAAAGGTATGGAGAAACTGGAATACGAGGATCGACTTAAGAGACTGGGATTGTTCTCCCTTGAGAAAAGGAGACTGCGAGGGGATATGATCGAGACCTTCAAAATACTGAAAGGAATCGACAAAATAGAGCAGAAAAAACTATTTACATTGTCCAATTTGACATGGACAAGAGGACACGGAATGAAGCTAAGGGGGGACAAGTTCAGGACTAATATTAGGAAGTTCTGCTTCACTCAGAGAGTGGTTGACACCTGGAATGCTCTACCAGAGGAGGTTATTGGGGAATCGACCGTCCTAGGATTCAAAAGCAAACTAGCTTTATGAGAGGCATAGAAGGATATGGGTGACTAAAAATTTTGCTAGGTGTTCACCTGGCAGGGCTGCCACGTGTGAGGATCACCAGACTTGATGGACCGAAGGTCTGATTTGGAGATGGCGCTTCTTATGTTCTTATATTTGAAAGGAAGCTCCAGAATGAGAGGGCACAGGATGAAGTTAAGAGGTAATAGCATCAGGAGTAATCTAAGGAAATACTTTTTCACAGAGAGGTTGGTTAGATGTGTGGAATAGTCTCCCAGTAGAGGCGGTGGAGACAAAGACTGTGTCTGAATTCAAGAAAGTGTAGGACAGGCATGTGGGATCTCTTAGGGAGAGGAGGAGATAGTGGATACTGTGGATAAGCATACTGGATGGGCCATTTGACTTTTATTTTGTTTTATCATCATGTTTCAATGTTTCTATCAGAATTCAAGAAAGCTTGGGATAAGTGTGTTGGATCTCTAAGAGAGAGGAGGGGATAGTAAATGATATGGTAAGACAGACTAGATAGGCTATATGGTCTTTATTTGCCTTCATTTTTCTGTTTCTATGAGATACGTAAGGTTTTACATACCTAAAGGCTTTGTTCATCAATTCTCAATGATCTTACACTTAATAAGATCATTGTCTAAGTTCCTCGAACCAGCAGCTCTAAACGTCCTCATCCACTCTCTCGTGATCTCAAAATTGGATTATTGAAACTCTTTATATAAAAATATTACACAAAAACAAAACAGACGCCTACAGATAATCCAAAATATAGCAATAAAAATGATTACAAATTCAAAAATGTTTGATCACGTTTGCCCCCCTTTTGAAAAATGCTCCCTGATTCCCAAACACATACAGAATTACATATAAAATTGCTGTCTTAATCTTCAAAATTCGATCAACAAATCCACCCGTTTTTCTTGATAGACTCCTTCTTCCATTCACTCCATCAAGAACTCTTAAGATCAAATGAACAACACTTGTTATCCATTCCCTCCTTGAAGGTCATCAATACAAGACATACAGAGATTTTTTCAGTTACAGCCCCCAAACTTTGAAACTCTTTACCTATCTATCTTAGGGAGGAGACTGAATCAATACGTCATGCTCCATCCCTAGCAGTATTCAAATCCAAGGTAAAAGCCCACTTTCTTGAGTCTGCTTTCAACTCATAACTCCCATTCACTGCTATCAGATACCTATACCCACTGTATCATTTCCTCTACCATAATCTCCTCAACCCTGAGATGTCCTGTCTGTCAAATTAGATTGTTAGATCTTCTGAGCAGGGACTGTCTATTGTATGTTAATAGTACAGCGCTGCGTACACCTTTCAGCGCTATAGAAATGATAAATAGAAGTAGTAGTAGTTAAAGGTTCCCTTAAAAGTTTTCTCTTTAAGGATGCTTTCAATATTTATGATTAGAGTATAGGCAATATTCTTATGTTTTTTTTCTCAATCAGTGAAACTTTTTAGTACTATTCATTATTTTTATATATCCCCCACCCTTTGTTCAATCCTTAAATGTCTCTCTTTATTATAAATATTCTTCCCCCTTTCCTTACATTATTGAGTTAGTCTAATTATGTTTATGTGAGTCTATTGTATGTATAAAATTGTCCCCCCCACTTTTACTGATGTACATTGCTTAGAAATGTTGATAAGCGTTAGAACCAAATTTTAAATAAAACTTGTAAAGTCCAGTCATTCTGTTAGTTTGGAAAAAGAATAAAATGGAACCAAATGTGATAACATATCAAACTATAGATGTTACTTTCAAGAGACTTCAAAGGATGGATTTACAGTTTAACCACAGGGTGGTTCTATTTCAAGATAACGATCCTCTCTCACTAGTAGTTAATTACCATAGCAACAAGTAGCAGATTCCAACGTTCAGATGTTAAGCATTAAGGGCTAGATTCACTAAGCCCACCGATTGTGTCCTGACCACTTTGTGACCCCGACCGAATTCATTAACCTTCCTCCCGAGCGTATCCGCACCCAATCCGATCCACCCTTGCAAATGAGGGGGAACGGCATGCAAATACAGGCAGGCAGTGATTCACTAAAAAAAAAAAAAAATTATGGACACTGACTGGGCTGGCCGATCGAAAAATAAGTTTCTGCAGAGGACCAGTTGCTCAGGTCCTTTCCAACTGCCCTGCTCTCTGCCATCCTGCTTTCTTCCCCAATTCTCGGCTCTTGCTGCCCTGCTCTCTGCCCCGATTCTCCGCTCTTCTCTGCCCTGACTCTCCGCTCTTCTTGCCCCAACTGTCTGCTCTTCTATGCCCAGATTCTCCGTTCTTTTCTCCCCCGACTCTCTGCCCTGACTCTTCTGCCCTTCCCTGTAGTTCAAGCCTGTGGTTTTAACCCGCGGGTTTAAAGCGGGTTAAAACCATGGGCTTGCGAAGTTTAAAAAAAAAAGTTTTCAGCTCTGCCGGGCACACAGGGCCAGCACATGCACAGACCATCTACAGATGGTCTGCATATGTGTCGGGATCGCTGGAGAGCGATCCATGCGGTTGGTTGGAGGCGTGATTCCGATTGCCCTTGTTTGCATGAGGGCAATTTGTGAATCAGCCTCCCAGCCATGGATCGGATCTGATCGCTCACAGATCGGATCCGATCTGTGGCCTTTGTGAATCTAGTCCTAAGAAAGCTATATAGTAAAGCGGGAATTCTGTAAATAGCCACTCAATATGGGCATTGGAAAAGTGTGGTACTAAGCTCTATTCAATAAAGGGTGCATGCTCTTTATAGAATAGTGCTTAATGTTTGGTCCATGCCCAACTTTGGGTGCTAGAGTTACACCTGCTGAAACCTGATGTACGTCCTGATGCCCAAGTTGGGCACAGAGACCCATTATTCTTTAACACTGTGTGTAACTTTTTGGAACACCCATGACCTTCCCATGAACCTCCCATGGCTAGGTCCCTTTTTGGATTTTGCTGTGGTATTTAGGTGTTTGTGTTCTCCCGCCATTGAGGACTTCTCAACTGCGCAGAGTTTTTTCAAGAGTCATTTTTAGCCTTTGATCCAGGAGTTTCTGTATCAGAACCTTCAAGGACCCCTGAGGAAGACAGTTTTGTCGAAACACGGACCATGTTGGGTCCACAATCCCTAACGTTTTGGGTCCTAGGTATTCCTTTTGTGGATTATTGGATTGAACTTTTAATAAAGTCTGCATCTTGAACATCATCTTCTTTACAGTGTTTGTTTTTATGTGGTATTTAGGTGCCCAGCATATGGCTAGATGTGCACACAAATTCTAATTGGTGCCAGTTGACGTCAATAATTGGATTTTTAGCATCCAATTATTGATGGATAACAGCTTGTTAGCCAATTAAGTTGCACATGCTTCTCAGCAGCACCCTCAAATCTGGTTGCCAAACATAAAATGCAGGAGTAATTTAATAGATTTCATAGTCGAAATTACAGCAAAGAAAATTAAATATACACCTAAATCACTAAAAATTGTTCCAGCATGTTTAGAAGGACTGAGATTGCTTGGAGAATAAAGCATGTAGAGTATACCTCATGGAATTCATTTCAGTCCATCTGTATACATGCATCCAAGTTTTGTTTGTGTTGGTGTTTTGTTTCTCCGTGCATGGATTTTTTTTTCTAAATTTTGTTGCTTGTATGTGTTTTCTCTGTGTGATATATCTCTAACTGGGAGAGCAAAGAAGGAAGAAGCTATGTTAAAGGAGTAGTTCCTTCAGCTGCTATATATGCTTTGTATCAGTTTCTATGCTGGAACTTCTGCTCTCACAAAAATGCATTAGGCCTTTTTTCAGGATGGTGAGTTTATTTCTCTGGAATCAATAGTTTGATCTAGCCCATTTTTAAACTTGTATCTTTTCACCAATTTTTCCTCCGTTCCATTTTTGGAGAGTTATTTCGCCCCAGACAGATGATGATATTGACCACTTATTTATCATTTGTTTTCAATATCCACAGGGTTGGAAAGAATTTAAATTATATCTTTAAAATGCCCAAGTATGTTACCCCCTCCTTTACAAAGCTGCACTAATGTTTTTAGCGCCGGCCGCAATGGTAACAGCTCAAATGCTCATAGGAAGCTATTACCACAGCTGCCAGCACTAAAAATGCTAGCGTGGCTTTGTAAAGGAGGGGGTTAATGTGAAACAATCTACTGAATATATTAGTGCTTTAGCTTTAACTGAAATTACTTGATTTATCCATTAAATAGAAGAGGTTAAATTAGTGCATGCAGTTGTTTACTTTTGTCCGTGTTTAACTTAATGATGACTTTTTTTTTCTTTTTAGCTATTTGCACGCAAAGTCAATTATCCACAGAGATTTGAAGAGTAATAGTATCCTTTGTCATCAAAATGTGGTATAATCATTTTTATTAAATTATACAAAACTTAAACCTCAAGAAATGGACAATCAGAGGCTTTTAGGTAGATTCTATAGCACCTTGCCATTGATATGCAAGAGATTGTGGAATTCACAGGCAACTTATGTACAATTTATGGAGGATTCTAAGAGAAGATATAATGTGTTCTCTATTAGCAAGTAGGATGAATCAGCCACACAAATGGATAAAGTAATATTTCATTTTTCTTTTAGTCCTTTGGTCCCCAGTCCATCCCTCAGAGGTAGTGGGATTGTAAAATAAGACAGCAGACAGGTGTGGCTTGGAAAAGGGTATATTCCAATTCAATAGGTGAAACTTAAATTTAGAAGGAATCCACTCCAGATTTTTCACTCTGCCTCTGTAATACTTCACTGGGCTCTCTTGCTCAGTGTTTCTCAACTTGGTCCTGGAGTACCCCCTTGCCAGTCAGGTTTTCAAAATATCAACAATGAATATGCATGAATGAAATTTGCATATAATGGAGGCAGTTTATGCAAATTCAATGTGGATATCCCGAAAACCTGACTTGCAAGGGGTACTCCAGGACCGAGTTGAGAAACACTGCTCTAGCTCTACCTTCAGTTCTTTCCTTCTGCACACATGACTGCAGATGTGTTTGTTCTGTTCTCCCCATTTTATTATTTTAATTCAATGTAATTTTGTTCCCTTTTCAGGTATTTTAGTTCTTGGAGTGATTTTGAAGCTCTGCCTACTTGAAAATTCACAGACTTTGGTCTATAGCTGACAGGCTGATCCCACTGGGTACCTGTCAGCCAGTCTGCATAGATTTTTCTGAAGATCAGGGCCGTCCCTAATGTGGTCTCACCTACTCTTAATCAGGGCTTGAGCACAGGCTGCTAGACACCCTTTGCGCCTTTGCCTATACCAGTGCGCATCCGTTGGTCTGCAGGGTGGAGGTGTAGTCAGACAAAAGAGTTTGACTGGCAGCCTGAAGATCAGTGTTCCTGAACCATTCCCAGCATTGTGGCAGTGAATTTTCTCATCCAGCTTCTGGGAGAGCTGAAAGCAAGCTGCAGCATGGATCCTGTCAGGGCACAGTGAGTACACAGGCTGACACTAAAGGTGCCCGATTTCTGATTCAAATCGATTCACCAATTAACTTTGGGTAAATCGTTTCAAATCGATTTGTTTTCAGAAAAAAATATACTCACTAATTCATGCCTGCCCCCTTGCCGTTGATCTGTTTTGCAGACTAGGGACCCGTTTGGGCTTTCCCTCTGCTGGAGTCCTTCCATCTAATGTAACTTCCTGTTTCGTGAAACAGAAAGTTACATCAGAAGAAAGGACTTTGGTGAAAGGAACGCCTGAGCGCTGAGCGGGCCTGTGTGCGCAGATCGGCAGCAGCAAGATGAGCCCACATCTCCCTGGCTTCTCTTGATTTTATATTTTACTGGTTGGCTGGCTCTGTCCTTCCTGGAAGCATTTCAACTCCACCCTTTCCTGCATCTACCTTTTAATTTGATGCAAAAGCAGCGGTAGCGAATGCGATTCATAGAGCTATCCTGCCGCTAGTCCAGGCGTCTTCTCTCCATTGCAGCCATTCCAGTGGAAACAGGAAGTGTTCACTGAGGGTGAGTTGCAGTGGAAAGAATATGCCAGGAGCGGCGGCAGGAGAACTCTGTGGATCACTAGATTCGCTACCGCCACTGGCAACAAATTTTGCAACAATATAAAGGTAGATGGGGAAGAGGGGAGGTGGACTTGGGGGAGTTGGTGGAGACTGGAGAGGGAGAGATGGACTTTGGGGGAGAGGGGAGATGGCCTTGGGAGGAGATCATGGAGAGAGGAGATGGACTTGGGGGAAGGAGATGGACTTGGGGGAAGGAGATGGACTTTGGGGAGAAGATGGAAGGGAGAGATGGACTTGGGGGAGATTATGGAGAGGGGAGATGGACTTGGGAGAGAGGGAGAGATGGACTTGGGAGAGATGATGGAGAGGGGAGATGGACTTGGTGGAGGAGGGCAAAATGGGGAGAGGGAGAGATGAACAACATAGAGATAGCAGAGGGACCCAACATCTGAAGGCAGTCTGCTGAAACCTGAATTCATATCAAGCCACTACATTTAGCAATTCAAGGGATTAGGGCAGTCTTTTGCAAACTGTGTGCCTCCTGAGATTTCACGTGTGCCGTGGCACACTGGAGAGGAGGAGAGGTGCTTGGCTGACTTCCTACATGACGTGCCTCTTGCTGCGAGAGGCACATCCTGTAAGCAATCAGCCTGCGCCAGCATCTCTCCATCCCTCTTCCCTTCTGGTTTCCCCAACTGGCGTCTCAAAGCCCATCTGGAGGGCCTTCGCACATGTACAGATATCATTGAAAGCGAATCAAGTTAAAAAATCAATTCAGCAGGGCAAATTGAATCGAAATGAATTGAAATGTTTTTCCTTGAATCGGGCAACACTAGCTTACACCCTGTGAAAGACATCAAGGGAGGTTGGAAAAGTGGAAATTTGAGTGTTTTGGAATGTTCCCCCTCCTGAAAAATCCTAAAATTGCCATTTTTAGAGTTTGGGAAATGTGAAAAATATTGTGATTTTGGTGCGAATTTTGGTGACTGTGACCATCTTGGATTTTTTAGCGATTTTATTTTCTAAAGCTCCCTGCTTCTTCAAAACTGCAAATTTTGCCTGGAAATTTGCTGGGATGGAATCCTTGGACTCTCCTCATGTGGATTCTTGCCAGGATTGTGCAAATTTAGCACTTTGCACCACGTTCCATGTGGCACAGCCGGTGGGGGGTGGAGGGGCACAGCATCCAGCTTAGCCTCTCCCCTGCTGAAGCAGGTGACTATATGCTCAGCTAGCCCAGTGATTTTTGGTACTCAGCATGGTTGGAAATTTAGTCTGCCAGGCTGCAGACCCTGCACAGCCTCAGAAATGTTCAGTTTAGCACCTTAATGTGACCTATACCCCAGGAGCTGGACAACTTTTCAGAATTTTTGAAATTTTTACACTCTGGATTTTGGGCCAATGTGTTCTCCTCCTGCACAGTCCCAATCTGCCTACATGGCATCTCTCAGTGGTGTTACTCCTTTGGACACATTCTAAGTTCACTCTGCCACTATGCTTGTGCTTCCTGACCCTGATCTGGGGGATCCAGATGTGGATGCTTTGCTTGCTGTCCCCTTATTTACAGGTGCAGCGCTTCTTAGGGCAAGAGATCAGGGACTGTGTGGTGGATGGATCCCTCTGGAATTTTGGGAGCCTGGAAATGCTCTCACAAGACTCTGCCTACCTGAGTCTGCAGCTTTGCCAGACTTTCTTTCTGAATCTTTACAGAAGGTCCTTTTGGTCACTCAGCTGGCTCTATCTACTTCTTCCTTCTGGCTTTGTGGTGTGTGCTGGCAGTCTGCTACCTTTCCCTGGCACCCTGATATGTGTGTTCTGGTCTCAGAGCAGTTTGACTCTTTGAATATTGCTAGAGCTATGTCACACTGGTATTTTCTGGCATAGGAATGTCAGCAAGTTTCAAGTTTATTTAAAATTTCTTATATCGCTCAATCAGGTGAATTTTTTGGTGGTGCAGGTGACAAACTGCACCTTTCTCCCCAATGTGAGTGGTTTAGTGTTATAAGATATGCAGGACCACCATGTGGAGGTGGTTCTCAGGAACCTCTTTGACGCAGCTGCTTTAGCAACATCTTTTGTCACACGCACCTGCCATACTCAAAAGCGCACTCTGGAGAGTGAAGCGGTGGTTCTCTCTCTTCAACTTTTTTGGGCAGGGACAGATTATATGCCGGATACATTATATGCCCTTATGCGAATTTGACAGAGGTTCAGAATACTCCATCTCTGCCCACAGAATGCTTTGGCTTAGACAGTGGGCTGCTGTTTCCACTTCCAAGACTCATTTGGCTTGACTCCCTTTCCAGAAGCAGTGATTGTTTGGCAAAGGTCTGGACGACCTCATGGATTCTGGGCTGAACCGTCACCCTATGACTCTGCCTGACAGTGGACCCTGCCCTCCTGGGGTTCTGATTATTCTGATTTCATGGCTCCCAGCACGTCCAACTGTGTGTAAGTGCCACATTGCAGGTGTTTTCTCAGGGCTACCAGTTCTGCACCCCCTGCTAAATAGACACAATGGCATTAGGCTGATGGATGCAAATGGGGTCAGCTCTCAGCATTTCTTCAGCCTGGATGTGCATTATGTCCGACCAGTGAGTCTTGGACATTATTCAGTCAGGTTACAATCTGTAATTTGCTTGACCTCTGACAGATTGGTTTGTGGACTCCTTCAAGTCGCCTGGACAAAGTGCTCAGGATTCAAGCCATCATTAAGCGCTTGCTGAATATTCAAGTACTGCCTAACCTCTCGGGCTCAGGCAGATACGCCATATACTTTATCATGCAAAAGAAAGGCTCAGAAGATTGGAGGCCTATGCTGGATCTTCAGCATGTGAATGTGGCTCTCAAGATTCCTTGATTCCGAATGGAGACTGTGCGTTCAGTTATTGCATTGCAGCAGTGGCCCCAGGAGAGATTTTTGCCTCTCGGGATCTCACAAAGGCGTTCTTGCACATTCCTATTTTTCCAGCCTACCACAAGTTTGTGTGATTTCTTGTTCTGGAACAGCATTACCATCTCTCAGCACTGTCCTTTGAGCTAGCGACAGCGTCCCGTACCTTCACCAGGCAGAATTGAGGCAGATGCTCTAGTGCAATCTAATCTAATAATTCACTTCTATACCGCATAACCAAAAAGTTCAATGCAGTTTACATACATTTTAAAAATACCATACAAAAGGATCAGATTAGTTAAATACTAAACAGATGAGTTTTCAATTGCTTTCTAAAATCATAATAAAACTTGGAACAAAGAAGCAAAGGTTATCCAAGGACAAGCAGGCGGCCTATTCTCACATATGGGTGACGTCATCCACGGAGCCCGGATGCGGACAGCCTCGCAAGCATACTTGCTTGTAGAAAACTTCAGAAGTTTCGAATCAGCCGCACCGTGCATGCACAAGTGCCTTCCCGCCCAGCACAGGGCGTGTCTCCTCAGTTCTCAGTTTTCCGCGGAGCCGAGAAGTCTGTCTTTGATGCTCTGCACTGAACTTTGTTCGCTTCGTGCCTTCTCTCATCGCGTTTTGTGTTGTTTTTAGTTGCAAATCGCTGTGTTACTTTCTTTATTTTCTATTTCTAAAAAGAAAAAAAAAAAGAAGACTTTATTTTATTTTTTTTCATCGACTGACTGGTGGGGCAGGCCACTCGGCCGAAGCCTGCGGGCTTCGACTTCGCAGCAGCTATCTTTTCTCCTATGTCCCGGCCAGTAGCAAGCTTCAAGAAGTGTAGTCAGTGCCAGCGTACGATTTCTCTCAGGGACCCATGCCGCTGGTGCCATAAGTGCCTTGGGCCTGACCATAGTCCTAAGTCATGCGAGCACTGTGCTACTCTTCAACCTTGAGCCCTTAAACGTCGTCGGGTTTTAGTGGAAAAACTCTTCAGAATGGACTCTTCAGTGACACCGTCGTCTTTGACTGCTGTCTTGGTCCCACCTTCCACTGAGGGTCCTGCTGCTTCCACGATTCCGACCTCAAGTCTCATTAGACCTTCCTCGTTTGGATCATCTTTGGGCTTGAGTACACCTGCTCTATCTTCCCCTGAGTTTCCCTCAGGTCAGATACCTAAGCAGAAGGTTCCTGCGGTGGTCCTCAAGTTATCCAAGCATCAGTCCAAGCCAAAGTATGCTTCTATTGCCACCTCAGAGCCTATAGCCTCAGCAAGTGGTCCAGTTTCAGACTCGGATCCACAATTGCAGGCTTCTCTCCAGACCATATTAGAGCAGCAATTTGTTCAGTTATTGACTAAATACATGCCTACCTCAACTGTGTTTCCTGCAGTCCAGCCTGGGCAATCAGCAGTCTCTCGCAAGGTCGAGTCCCTGCTTGTGCCTCGAGCTGAAGCTACACACTCTATGCAAGGAGCTGAGTCTTTGCGAGTGTCTGGTCTGGCATCTACACACTCTATACAAGGAGCCGAGTCTTTGCAAGTGTCTCGATTGGAAGCTTCACACTCTATGCAAGGAGTTGATTCTTTGCGAGTGTCTTGACAGGAATCCTCACTCTCCATACAAGGAGCAGAGTCTTTGGGAGTGCTTTGAGATTCCTCGATCCAAATCACTGAGTTTCGATCTGTAGGAATATTTATGGTAGATACTGTTAAATTTGTCTAGGGAAAACCATAAACTCTTATACAGGTCCAAATATCATGGTCTATTTATACAGCACAAAACCCAGGCTAATGAGAAATCTCTTTATTATGAAAATAGAAAAATATAATTCACAAGCCAGCTATAAAATCTAAATATTGTTCACAAAATATCAGATTACACAAATGAAACTCAGTACATAATTATTACAATCTAATTGTTAGACAATTAAGTAATTCTACTTGTTAAACACACACTAAACAATTCCTTATAATAATAATACCTGATTAGCAAATAATTATATTATCACCAATGGAGCTGTACGAACCTTGTCCTTATCACAATTGATCCTTATCTAACCCAGCTGATAAGAGTGTAAATTCCGTATTCTTACCTTAGGGTCAGCCGCTCAGGCGAAATTAAGTGGAAGGGAAATCTTCTTGTTAGCTTTGGAAGATGTCAGAAATCCTGTGGTTAAAGGTACGTGTTGGTCAGTCCTGGGTAAGTCAATAAATCATCTGCAAACAAGTTCCAATCCGTGCTGAGTTCAGAGCTGTTTAAAAAGTCCGAATTTCTCTCTCTTAGGCAGAGAGTCACACGAGGTAACTTACAGATCTAATTATTAACAGAAAAAGGTTAAATATAGAATACCTGTGAGAAGATGTGAGCTTCCCCGCACCTTATCACAGACTAACTAATTAATTAATTAGCCGTCTTTCTTGTATCTCATCAGATGACCTCCTCGGACCAATCCAGAAACAGACTTGGATGAATAACCTTTCTGTGTAAAGTATCATATAGGCTGGAAGACCCAGGGCTGTTAGACAGATAAGAACAGGATAATTTCTTCAAGATTCACACTGTCCCATTATGAAGGCACAGATAGATGTCCTTGAGTAGAATAACATTCTGGTACATACCCATAATGCATCAGGCAGAATCAGCAAAGCTGTGTACTTCTTTCTTCTTGCAATTCATGCTGGAAAAATCTCTTGTTCAGCAGAAAGATTTCTTGAGAATGGTTCAGGCTTGGATGACATCAGCGAGGCCTAACCTACAGGTGTGAATACGGAAATATCCCTACAGTCCCCCCTCTTGAAGGAGAAATAACTTCAATGGAGTCTATTTCACCTTCAACCTAACTAAGTAGGAAAGGATCGTCAAGACCCAAGGTGATATAAAGATGCATAAACATAAGCAATACCATATAAATCAGCAATAAATCAAAGATATCAATAATCAATGTATAATAATCATAAAGGCAAGGGCAAAATATATGAACCCAGCCAAATAAATGATAACAAAATCACTGATTAATGGCAATATATGATAAAATCAAAAATCATAACTACTTAGCAAGGTACAAAAGGTATGCCAAAGCAAAAGTTAAGACAGACAGATCAAAATCAAAAATACGGCTGGCAAAATCACTCCATCATAGCCGCAATGTAATCATGCATTCTTAAGTCCATATGTGATGGTTTCTGACGAATAAGACGTCTAATCCGGATGGAATCATAGAGTGTAAAAACAGAGAACCCAAATAAGAGAGCCCACAGGAGAGCAAAAATTGGAATAACAACAGTGATAAAAAGGTCAATATTGCGGGCATCAACAACTTCATGTACATTGGAGGAGACAACATGATAGTCCGTAACATGAAGCTTATCATTATCAACTTTCAGTTCAATAGTGTGGGAAGGGTTTGATAACAAATATTGTTCCACTTCAAGGGTAAAGTTGATGGGATGTCCACAGAAAACATCCAGGATTTCCAATTCAGTTTCAGTAGGAGTAGAGTCCAAATGGAAAAGAGAAACACCTCCAACAGAAACAAAAGCATAAGGTGGAACAGTAACCATACAGACATTGCAAGGTAAAGTAAAACGACTAGTCACATCATGTTTGGTATAGGTGACAATAAGTTCAGTAGTAGGAGTACTGATTAACCAAGCATTGTTTACAATGGCAACAGTGGTGTCAGAATAATCCTCATACTTAGTCATGGTCACCTGGTATTTCTCAGGAATAGAAACAGACAAACCACATAGTGTTTCAGAGGTATCTTTCAGGAAGGGTTTACCAGTGCAGAGCCAATGAATATCTTTAGTTTTCTGACACAGAACCAAATTAGGGACCAAATAATGAGTGGGATCATCAGAGTGGAAAGCTACATGTTCTTGAGTGTCTACCTTTATGTGAATGTTATCTTTCCAGGTACCCACATTAATGACGTGCTTTAACTGGTAGACATTTTCAGGGAGAATAAAAGGTATATGTAGCACAAAAGCCAGTTCCATGCGTTCTACATTTACATATAAAGGAACTGCAGAACCTAAGTGGAAAGCAATTTGGATTTGAAAAGGGTCAAGAGGTATGCGAGTAATTTTAGAAAATGCTTCTCTAATTACATCAGAGGAAACCAAATACAGAGGAATATGACCCAATAGAAGATGACTAATACTAGTGTCAATTTCACGGAAAAGGTTATAAGTCATTTCTCTCATGGGATTCATAAATGTACATTCATCATTCATCATGCCTTTGATCACAGATACCTCAGCAGCATTAAAGTCAATTTGATGTGAATGCAGATTCCTTGGTGGTAGTCCTATGATCATAATAGGCTTTTCTACCTTTAGCAGCAGTTTCCAGATTTTTTCTGGGCAAAGGAAAATGCACCCTGTAAATGTTTACGTAAATGGGTGACATACTCATGAGCAGTAGTAGCACTAGAAAGATTTACATCATTAGTTCTATACAACAAATGAATTGGTAATGTCATTTCTCTACCTGTCATCATTTCAAAAGGCGTCACCCCCGTAGACTGGTGAGGCGTGGCACGAATAGCCATCAGTACCAAAGGTAACTTCATATCCCAATCCTTACCAGAGGTAGACACGTACTTCTTCAGGATCGTGATGATAGTACGATTCGCTCTTTCCACTTGTCCCGATGATTGAGGGTGGTAAGCTATGTGCAATTTACTTTTCACTCCGAGCATTTTCCACATGTGTCGCATCACATCCGCAGTGAAATGTGATCCTTGGTCTGAGTCCACTCTCATGGGCAAACCCCACCTACTGAACACATGATTCAGTAACAAGGTAGCGGTAGTCTGTGCCGTACAATTGGGTGCAGGCAAGCACTCAATCCACTTGGTAAACAAACAGGTGACAGTCAGCATATACTTATTACCTCGGGAGGAACGGACCACTGGGCCAATCCAATCAATCTGGATGTCGGACCAGGGCATGACCAAACCCTTATTTCTCAAGGGTGCTCGGTGAAGTGGTGTAGAGGGTTGAAATTGACAACAATTCAAGCAACCTCTCGTATATAACTGCACATCTTGCCGCATATGAGGCCAGTAGGCCACTTGCTTCAGTGTCTCATATGTAACTTCTTCACCTCTATGTCCAGCACAAGGTTCATCATGGGCATGTTGCAACATGATTCCTCGATACCCACTGCACAATACCATGTTTACTCGTCCGAGTGAGCAGGTCCTGGTGAATCGAGAATTTTTCTCTGGAGGTGTAGAGTATCCTCAGTTCTTCATCCTTCTGATCGTCTTCAGACAATGGATGATCCTGTGGATTCTGTATGAAAGTTATAGAACTTTCCCAGGATAAGATCTGTCTTCTGAGCGGTTACAAGATCAAAAGAAGGGACATCATTTCCCCACTGCACTACAGGTGTTTCAGCTACCTGTTTCGCTTGGCGTCGAGTAATAGCATGTACCATCGAGAACAACTCTTCAGGGCGTTGCCATAATTCAACTGACAAAGCACCTTCTTTGGCCAGTTGATCCGCAAGGTCATTTCTGATCTTGTCAGAACTATTAACCTTGGCATGACCTTTCACTTTCTTCCAGTAGATGGTCATGTCATTGTCTTGTACCAATTGATCTAAGGCTAGAATCAAGTCGCCATGATGGACAGGCTTTCCTTTGGAATTTAACATGTCCTTCTTTTTCCACACGGGTAAGTGAGACACAAAGTTTTGACGCACATAGTCAGAATCTGTACAGATAATCAGTTCTGATATCCCCTTCTGTACCGCAGACTGTACAGGGCTGCTACAATCTCTGCATATTGGTTGGTTTTAGCACCCAATCTATACTTCAAGGTTTCCATAGGTGTGTCGACATTCCACACTACACCTACTCCTGCGACCAAAGCATGGGTCGAGGCCTGGTGGAAGGCACAGCCATCCACGTAAACTTGAGGTATATTGGCACAGAGCTGTTCATCATAAAGATGATGACGATGGGGTTTCTCCTCTTCTGGTGGAATATCAGGTTCCGGTATACCTGTAAGAGAATCTTGTTCTGTACAATCATGCAATTCCGCTATTCCTTGGGCTACTGTATTACGATGTTTCAGGGCATACTTTACCTGTAAAGGCCATCCTTGGAGAGCCAAAGTCCATGAGACTATTCGGCTATTGGAGACGTGACCAGTCTTGATCTTGTCACTACCCAAGAAACTAATGGGTTGATGACAAGTCTCTACAATGAGTTTTTCTCCTTGGATGTAACTCCGAAAATGTTGAAGAGCCCAAACAGTTGACAGTAGAGCTTTCTCACAGTCAGAATACTTCTTCTCTACATCGGTGAAGCCTTTGCTTGCATAGGCCACCACACGCTTGTCAGAGTCGTATTTCTGGTACAGGACAGCACTCATAGAGTGTTTGGAGAATCCTAGGTCGATGAAGAATTCACGACCACTCTCGGGGTAGGCCAAGCAAGGAAAGCGACTAAGCTGATCTTTCATCTCTCGCATAGCATCGTCCTGTTCAGGACCCCACGTCCAAGGTACATCCTTCTTCAGTAAGGCAACCAAGGGTCTAGAGATCTCTGCATACTGACCTATGAACTGTCGAGAATAGTTGCATATCCCTAAAAATGAACGAAGTTCCGTCAGATTGGTAGGTCTCCTCAACTGTTGTAGGGCCTGTATCCTTTTCTTCTGTGGTCGATTGGGATTGCGGGATGGACAGGGCCGTCTCCAACATACCACTGATCATATTGCACAGATCTTTGAGTCCCACTTTTAGGATATATGGTTGCCAGGACTCGGGAGCAGAACCCCTAATTGGGGATTATTTGGTGGATTCTGGTATATTACCGTTCTTTGACTCAGATATTGCATTTCTTAATGCACCCATTACCCTTAAAGAATTGCATAAAGCTATCCAGAATCAACGGAACTTTTCTGCTCCAGGGCCGGATGGTTTCACGGCAGAATTTGATAAATTACTTTCTGGGCAACTTGGTCCTTATTTACGAGATTACTATTCCCAGGTAATACAAGATGAACATTTTCCGGTAGCATCGAATGAGGCTTTAATTACGTTGATCTTGAAACCCGGTAAAGACAGCACTGTCCCCGAGTCCTATTGCCCAATTTCTCTGTTAAACGTGGATATTAAAATTCTTTCCAAACTCTTAGCTGATAGACTAGCGACCCTTCTCCCTAATATCATTGCATCAACACAGGTGGGATTTGTAAAAGGTAGACAAGCGGTGCATAATGTGCGTAAAGCACTGTTATCCTTAGCTCACACCCAATATCATAATATTCCGATGCTATTGCTTAGTTTGGATGCGGCACAGGCATTCGACCAGGTCAATTGGATGTATCTCTTTGAGGTACTGAAATGTATGGGCATATCTGGTTGGTATGCCTCGGCGTTACGCACATTATATTCGACACCTACAGCGAGACTACTCGTTAATGACACTATTACTGACCCCATTACTATTGAACGGGGTACTAGACAGGGATGTCCCCTGTCTCCCCTCCTATTTTTGTTATACTTAGAGCCATTTCTTCGCACTGGCTAATGATTTATTTGCCTATTACCAGATTCGTCATTACGTTCAATCTCTACCAGTGATCTTTCTCACTGAGGACAGCAGGGATGCACTGTCGGAACTCTTTAGTCTCTCAGCCCAACAGAGGATTCCTTTACGGTTTCACATTGTGGGGATCTGGGACTGTCAATCGGGCCCCAATCTGGACATCTTGGCGACAGTGTGGGCCGAGGACTTGCAATGTACATTAACGGCCCAGCAATTCCAGCGGGTGATGAGGAACATTCGAAAGGTATCTCCTAATATTACCCACTGGGAAATGCAATTGAAAATTGTCCTAAGACTATATATTCCACCGGAACGAGCAGCCCGGATGGGGATTTCGGCATCTCATTCTTGCTTGAAATGTAATCACGCCCATGCATCTTTGGGTCATATGTTCTGGGCCTGCCCCAAGATTCAACAGTTTTGGAGACATCTTGGACAATACACTTCATTACTTTGGGGGAGGCGCTGGCTCCCGCAACCGAGGGCGTTATTTGGATTTTATAATATTGCCACGCCCAAACCTAGAGGAATGTCAGCGTTTCTAACCAGAGTGCTTTTGATGGGAAAGAAAGTTATCCTCACTAACTGGCTCTCTCGTGATCCCCCGTCCTATGCACAATGGCGATCTCTGATGATAATCCATGCAACGCTGGAGCAGCGACAGGTCGGAGAATTGGATCGTGGACTGGGTCGGAAATTTAGTCAGACCTGGGAATACTTCTGGCAGGACCTTACACCACATGCACGCAGCAGACTTTTAAATCTTTAGGATAAACTCAGACTTTCAGCTCTTGGTATGGCTTTGGACTCTCGGGATGGGGAGGGGAGGGAGGGGAGGGGGGGCTATGTTTACACTGTTATTTTATAACTGATGCTACTACTTGTGAGCTTGTTTTTGTTGAAACAATAAAAATCATTTGAACATAAAAAGAATAGGCCCAAGAACAGAACCTTAGGCACACCACTGGTAACATCCCTTTTCTCAGAGCGATCTCCATTGATCACTACCCTCTTGTCGCCTTCCACTCAAACAGTTCTTGATCTAGCCTGTCACTTTGGGACCCATCCCTAGGGCACTCAGTTTATTTATTAGACGTCTGTGCTAAAATCTAAATTCATCACATCTAGTGCACATCCTCTATCCCACAGGTGTGAAACTCAAGGCCCGCAGGGCAAATCCGGCCCACCTGGTCATTTTATACGGCCCATGGTCCGATGCCCCCAGTGTTAGCTTGTGGCCAGCTCCCTCCTCCTCACAGCCGTAGTGTGCACGGAGCCGCTTACAGCGGCTCCTCGTGCATCCCACACCTCATCCAGAAGCATTCCCTCTGACGTTGCAACATCAGAGAAAAGGCTTCTGGCTCAGGTGCAGGACGCGGCTCAGTGCACACTACGGCTGTGAGGAGGAGGGAGCCAGCCACAAGTAACACTGGGGGCATTGAACCGTGGGCTACATAACATGGCCAGGTTAGAGCCAGCCAGAAGGTTAGCCACCCACCAGAGGGAGACACAGCATGGAGGTAGGGGGAATGATTTTATTTTCAAGTTAGTGTTTGAATTGGGTCAATTTTGAGCATTTTAATCTGCTGTCTATCTTTTGCACTGCTCAGGAAGAAATACATCTGTTTCTTTTTCTCTGGGGGTTGTACTGCATGCAGAATCTTGAATTTTAGAGTGTTTTTTAAAAATACAGTATATTACTACTTTTAGTTTTTGGTCCCGTATTTGCATAGGGGTTATCTGTGTTCTAGTAGGAATGAAGGCATACAGTGTGTTTTGTGTAGTTTAATTTAGTGGTTAACCATTACCATTATGTGTTAATAAGATTATATTGTGTGTGTATATATGAAAAATGAATGGGAAAATTGAGTTATAATTAGTATTATTATGGGGGTGGGGTCTGGCCTGTGATGTAGCCTGTGTTTTGGATTTCGACCCCTTAATGTGATTGAGTTTGACACCCCTGCTCTATCTAATTCTCTGGTCACCCAGTCAAAGAAATTGATCAGATTTGTCTAACAAGTGAATCCATGTTGCCTCAGGTCCTGTAAGCCACAGGATTCCAGGAACTTGACCATTCTCTGTTTTTAAAGTGTTTCCATTAATTTGCTTACCTCAGAAGTCAGGCTTACCGGCCTGTAATTCCCTAAGAGTATTGGTTGTACTGCTAAAAGAAAATACAGTGCTCAAAATAAGTACAATACCTCCTTGTTTCTCTTATTTGACAGTTTTTCTTGTATCTAAGTGGAGTATTATGTTCCAATTTAGAGGCTGTATGTTACTAAGGAAGTTAAAAGACTTGAGGTGGTTGAGAAGGATGACAAAAATGGTTTGGGGTTTACATTACAAGATGTATCAGGAGAGACTTGATGACCTAAAGATGTACACCCTGGATGAAAGGAGAAAAAGGGATAATATGATACAGATTTTCAAATGCCCATATTTGAGAGATATTAATATACAGTGGTACCTTGGATTACGAGCATAATCCGTTCCAGGAGCATGCTCGTAGTCCAAAATGCTCGTTTATCAAAGCGAGTTTCCCCATAGGAAATAATGGAAACTCGCTTTGATACGTTCCCACCCCCCGAGGCCAGCAGCGCTGCTCTCCCCGCTCGCAAAGAACCCCCCCCCCCCTCTGCGCGAACCGGCACCCCCCCCATGCGAACTGGCCCCCCCGCCCGAACAACTTAAACTTACTCCCCCCCCCCGTCTGGCACCGACACGCAGGCACAGATCGTGCCGGTGCCTAGAAGATCTTCCAGCTTCTGCCTGCCTTGAGGGAGAGGGAGAATTAAAGTCCTTGAGCATGCGCAGATGCATGCTCAAGGCAGGCAGAAGCCGGAAGATCTTCTAGGCACCGGCACGATCTGTGCCTGCGTGCCGGTACCAGACCGGGGGGGGGGGGGGGCAATTGGACCGAGGGGGCCTTTGCAAGCGGGGGGAGCGATGCCGGTTATCGGGGGGGGGGGGGTGCTCGCAAATCGAGTCAACACTCAGTTTGCGAGTCAAAAGTTTGCTGAGTGTTTTGCTCGTCTTGCAAAACACTCGCAAACCGGGTTACTCGCAAACCGAGGTTTGACTGTATAAGCAAATCTTTTCCAGAGGAGGGAAGGTGATAGAACTAGAGGACATGAATTTAAATTGCAAGAGGGCTAACTCAAAAATAATGTCAGTAAGTACTTTTCAATGGAGAGAGTGGTAGATGCCTGGAATAACCCTCCCACATGAGGTGGTTGTGATGACAACGGTAACTGAATTAAAAAAATGAGTGGGATAAACATAAAGGAATCCTGTATGGAAAGCATGGAACTAAACAAGTTTAGTGGTGATTAGATGGTAATTCTAAATGAGAAGCAAAACTAATGCTAGGCAGACTTCTACAGTCTATGCCCTAATTGTGCCCGAAAAGATAGGCCAATACCAGGTAAACCTCTATGGTCTGTGTCCCATATATGGCAAGACAGATCAGGATGGGCTGAAGTTAGTTTTGACGCAACTCCAGCAGTGGGGCCCTGAAAATAGCAAGGACAAATCAAGTGTGCATATTGTATTATTTCATACTTTATGAATTTATCTTGGGCAGACTAGATGGACCATATGGGTCTTTATCTGTTGTCATCTACTATGTTACTATGTTCGTCTGACTTTTTTTCTCTTGTCCTGTTTTTCCCTGACTTCCAAAAAGTACTGAAAAGAGTTGGCAGTGTCTTCCATGTGGGAGGGCATGAATCAGTCTTGACCTACCCTCTTGCATTTCCTGAATTATTTTATTTACCGTATTTTTCGCACTATAAGACACACGCACCTAGGTATAGAGGAGGAAAACCAAGATAAAAAACATTCTGTCCCCCCCTCCCTGCCAGGCTCTCTACCATGCCCCACCGCCCTGCCCTGTACCCCCCTCTGGTGGTCTAGTGATGCAGGGCAAGTCTAGTGGTAGGCAGTCTGGCACAGCCCTCCCCCGGTACCTTTTTAAATTCTGGTGGTCCAGCAGTATATCAGCAGGAGTGAGATTTCTGCGCTCCTGCCCCTCCCTTGCTGGATGGCTGCCTCCTCATATCTTGCGGCTAGCGGCGCAGAAGGCAGGAGTGCGCTTTTTGTGCTCCTGCCTGGCCCCGCACCGCTCCCTGAATGGCTGTTGTCAGTTCTCGCGAGTCCTGCTACAAGATACCAGGCTGAACCACCAGATACCAGGCTGGAACACCAGAATTTAAAAAGGTATTGGGGGGGGGGAGTTTAAAAAATTGTTATATTCATTCCATAACACGCACAGACATTTCCACCCACTTTGGGTGGGGGGGGGGGAAGTGCATCTTATGGAGCGAAAAATACAGTATTTATTTATTTAATTTGTGTTCTATCCCGTTCTCCCTAATGAGCTCAGGTTAACATACATAATATACAGTTAACTGGTTACAATTTGCCATACTTTAGATACAGTACAAGTTTTCCAATACAAGTTTTTATCCTAACTTGACAAATACTAGGGATCTAATACCAATATACATAATATACAGTTTACAGGTTACAATTTGCTATTGTTACAGTGCAAGATTTTTCAGTGCAAGTTTTTATCCTAACGCAACACATTCCAAACATCTAGTACCACTATACATTTATTTGTAATTTATTAGTTGTGGCCAGGGGAGTTAGGTGAAGAGGTATGTTTTTATTGCTTTCCTAAAGTTCAGGAGTCCTTCAAGGATCTGATCTGTGGGGGCAGTTGATTCCAGTGGTTTGGTATGAAGTGGGAGTAGGAACGTCGTTTGGCGGTTTGCAGTTGAAGGGCACGATCAGGTGGCATTTTGAGGTATATTTCATCCTGGGAGTAGAGGAACTTGTTCGGCACGTACAAAGGAAGCTTGGTTGTCATATTAGCCCGGCACCATGTGCAGGGATTTGAACGTTAACAGCATGCCCTTGAAGACACAATGTTTGACTAGGGGCATAGAGTAGTTAGGTGAAGTCAGGTTCAGAAAAGTAGTTCCTTATTTTTTTGGAGTTGTCGCAGGTAGTAAAATGAGGAAGATACCTCTTGAGAGATATGGTTGGAAAGCGATAAGTTGGAGTCAAGGAATATTTCGAGGCTGCGCTTGGTCCTTTGCAGTTTTAGTAGTTGAGTCCCAGTGCAGGGAGGGATGGATGCGGTTGTAGTGCGTTTTACAGATCCAAAGGAGTTCTGTTTTGGAGGCATTTAGCTGTAATTTGTTGAGGGATATACAGTTTTTGAATTCCGAGAGGCAGTTTAGGAGTTTTGTGATCTGGAAGGTTCACCCTCCTTCTCCATGACCACAAAGAGAGAACTTTATGCTCTGGTGAGAGTGCAATACAATGTTTACATTCTTTTTTTAATTTTTTTTATTAATTTTAACCTTTCATCACAAACATCCACTTGCTAACAGGAACATTGAAAAAAATCAAAGAAAAATATAGGAAAATTTCCATAAAGCAATAAAACTAATTCAACTTTGCATCTTTCTACCTTAGACCACGATGAAAAAGACGATGGAGTTATATAACACTGGCAATTAATCCAAGGATATAAATGTCTTAAGGCCTAATGGCATTACTTCCACAATTAAATTATAAACTCACTAAATAACAGCAACAGGTTGAGTGGCTTGTTTGGACATTTTAATATCCATAAAGGAATGCAACTGTTCTGGTAAAAAGAATATATGTTGAACATTAAGATATTTCACCAGGCATTTGGTTCAGATATCTAAAGAAAAAAGAAGCTGCTAAGGAAATAATTTCTTGCTGCTTGGCCAAAAATAATTTACATTTCTCCTGTGTAGATCAGGATATATCCATATTCTTTGTCCCAGGAATTCAGAAGTCGGATTCCTAAAGAAAAGCATTCATATCTTGTTTGAAAATAAAGCTCTGATTATCACCACTTAATTGATCTTGTGTATCACACTAACAACTTGTATAAATGCGCTGTCACACAAATATATATCCTTTCATAGGTATTCTAGAGAAAAACAGGGGTCTCAAGTGCTCCCGGCCAGAGGCTTGAGATATACTTCAAAGCCACTGACTGATGTTATGAGCTATCATCGGTCCCGTTTATATTCTCTATACCAATGACTAGTAGTTTTTTCTTACGTTTTTACATTCTTTTTTATTTTTTTATAAAAAGTATTTTACTAAATCAGTTCTTTAGCCTGTCTGTGCAATTCAAAATTACTTAGCTTTTTTTCATTGACTCTTAATTCTCTCTCTCATTAACTCTCTACGGAAGATCTCCGTTTCGCACCCGTACATTAGCAAGGGGCTTCTTCAGGAAAGCGCCAAGGGTCACTTATAGTATCCCCAGCATAGTTCTACTACTTTTCTATTGCGAAATGGAATCTCCTTCCTCATAGGATTCCCTCAGCATAAAGAGCAGCAGCTTGACTGGAGAATTTGTGGGAGCCAGTCAAGAAGCTGCTCAGCATCAAGAGGAATTTTGCTGCAGCAACCGGGTTAGCAGCAGGGCAGGACCATGTAAAGCTCACTCCTGCCCACTGCACCTTGAGGACAGGGCAGAGATGGGGAACTAGGTGCAGAGCCTGGGAGGGAGGAGGCTGGGTGCAGAGTCTGACAGGGAGGGAGGAGGGCTGGCTGCAGAGCCTGACAGGGGAGGGAAGGAAGAAAGAGGGCTGGGTGAAGAGCCTGATGAGTTGGGAGGGAAGGGGGCTGGGTGCAGTGCATGATAGGAAAGGGGCTGGGTGCAATGCCTGAAGGAGGCTGGGTGCAGAGTCTGGCAGTGGAGGGAGGGAAGGGGGATCGGTGCAGTGCCTGACAGAGTAGGGAGGAAAGGGGCTGGGTACAGAGCCTAGGAGGGAGGGAGGGAAGGGGGCTGGGTGCAGAGCCTGGCAGGGCACTTGAATATTAAGCTGCCCGACTTCTATTTGAGTCAGCCATTTTTCCTCCTTGGGGGGGGGGCAAAATGTGGGTCTCGACTTATATTCGGATTAACTTATATTTGAGTCTATACAGTACTATCCCAGGACAAGCAGGCATGATATTCTCACATGTGGGTGACGTCATCTACGGAGCCCCAGCGCGGACAGCTTTTCAAGCAAACTTGATTGAAGTTTCAAGTTTGCACACTGCACCACGCATGTGCTAGCCTTCTTGCCCACTAGAGGGCGCATCCCCACCTCGTGGTCCTCAGTTCTAATTCATCCGCGGAGCCAGAAGCCCTGTGGATAAATTGTGTGCTCTAATTGTCTTCTGTCGCCGCGGCTGTGGACGTTTTTTCGACGCGGTCGCTGCTTGTAGAGTTTCTTTCTTTCTTTGTTTTCCTTTTTCTAAAAAAAAAAAAAAAAAGATTTCTTTTCCGTTGCTCCGGGAGCTCCCGGTAGCCACGGCCCGGGAACCTCGCTCGTTCCCGACCACGTTGTAGGCCATGTCCCGGCCTGTTACGGGGTTTAAAAAGTGCGGTCGTTGTGACCGACTCCTTTCTATAACAGACCCACATCGGTGCTGTTTACGGTGCTTGGGGCCCCAGCACCCGACAGACGCGTGTGACAAGTGTGCCACCTTTCAGAAGCGGGCACTCACACGCCGTAAGGCCCGCATGGCGGAACTTTTCTCCGTCGAGTCCCCGCCGGGGAAGGCCTCGAGTTCGGCCTCGGCTTCGGCCCCGGCCTTGACCTCGGCCTCTACCTCGGCCTCGACCTCGGCTTCGGGACCCTCGGCTTCGCCTCGTTCCTCGATGCCATCAAAGCAGGTTGCCTCATCCAAGGCCTCGGGAAAGTCTCCACTTCTCTCCTCAGCTCCAGGATCGTCAAAAAAGCCATCCTCGGGCTCTTCGACGGCGGGAGGGTCCACCTCCGCTCAGCCCAAGATCCCCAAGTCCATCGCCCCGAGGGAATACTCGAGACCGAGGTCGCCCTCTGAGGAGCATCGGCAGGTATTGCCCCAGGGGATGTCGATCCCGGTGTTCCAGGACTTGCTCCGGGCGTTGATCGCCTCGGAGCTTACCGGGGCCATTGAGCACCTGCAGCAGGCTTCGGCCTCGACTGCTTCGGCCTCGATGGCCCCGCAGTTGGCGACCTCGGCCTCGGGTACCGGGGCTTCGGCCCCCGAGGCGCCCACGGCCTCGACCTCGGCATTGGCCTCGGACCCGGCTTCGAGGGGACAGCCGGAGCGTAGCGTGCGCCCATGCGACAAGGTGCGCCGGGTGCGGCGGCTCTCGTCGTCGTCCTCGGAGTCCTCGCGAGGTTCATCACCTTCGGGCAAGCCTCGGGCGAGGCACCGTGCGAGGAAGGCCAAGCGGTCTCGGGCCTCGCCTCGGCGGCGCGGTCGCTCGTCGCCGGCCGGGGTCGATACCTTGCGGGTACGGGACCTGCGGGTCGATAATCCCAACTTGTTTAGGTCTCCTGCCAGGGAGAGTTTCCGAGCGTCCTCGCCGGGGCCGAAGGGACGGGCTTCGATGCCCCGGACCCCGGGGGGATCCCCCAAGGGATCCTTTCGTCAGACTCGGTCTCCGACCCCTTCGTGGTCACAGGACTGTGCCTCCTTGGGATCGGGATCGGGTAGGGAGCCGAGGTACTCTCACGAGGCCTCTCCCTTCGGCTCGGCGGGGAAGTCTCGGTCACCCTCTCCTCCTGCTAGACCTTCATCCTTTACGAGGTTTGTGCAGGATATGGCGGTCGCTTTGGGTGTGGACTTGTTAGAGGGATCCACCTACACCAAGGAGTTTTTAGAGGAGCAGGATCTTCCTGCCCCCCCTCGGGAATCCCCGCGCCTTCCAATCAACAAGGTCCTCCATCAGACCTTCCTTAGGAATCTCGAGGCGCCTTTGACGGTCGCAGTGGTGCCCTCCAAAATGGAGTCAAAATATCGCACCCTTCCCATCAAGGGGTTTGAGAAGGGGCAACTCTCTCACAATTCGCTCCTGGTAGAGTCCGCACTTAAGAAAACGCAGCCTTCCAGGGTGTCGGCAGCGGTCCCGCCGGGTAGGGAGGGCCGGACCCTGGACAAATTCGGCCGTCGCCTCTATGCGAACTCTTTCATGGCTACGAGGGTGCTGAATTACGCCTTTTCGTACTCGTCATTCTTACGTACGATGGTGAAGGACCTTCCTTCTTTTCGCGAGGTGATACCGGAGTCCCATAGAGACAGGTTCGCCACCTTCAGCTCTAATCTTTCCCAGCTGCGCCTCTACTTGTTCCACGCAGTTTACGACGCGTTTGAACTTGCCTCAAGGGTATCTGCCTGTGCGGTGGCCATGCGCTGGCGTGGCTTCGTACCCTCGAGATGGATTCAAATTTACAAGAGCGCTTGGCGAACTTGCCTTGCGTCGGGTCGGAACTGTTTGACGACTCATTGGATGCGGCGACCAAGCGGCTTTCCGAACAGGAACGCTCCCTGGCCTCTTTGGTGCGCCCGAAGCCTAAGGCCCCTCCGCAGCGTCCCTTCCGGCAACCCCCGAGGAGGTATCCTCAGAAGTCTACGCCGGCCTTCTCAAGATCACCACCACGGCGACCTCCCCAACAGGGTAGGGGTGGCCCCTCTAAGCCTGCCACGCAGGGAGCGGCCAAGCCTGCGCCGTCCTTTTGACGGGGTGTGCGGTTGGGGGCGGGCCCCCTCCGCGGTTTCGCTGGACCCCCTCCCCATCGGGGGTCGCCTCAGCGCGTTTACCGGGGCGTGGTCTGGGATCACGTCCGACGCTTGGGTGCTCCGGACCATCTCAGAGGGCTATTCGCTCAACTTCTCCGTGCAGCCTCCGGACATGCCACCCAGAGCTTGGCCGCAGTCGCGGAGTCAGTTGTCACTTCTCCTGATCGAGGCGAGAGCATTGTTGAGCCTCCGCGCCGTAGAGCTGGTGCCGCCAGATCAGAGGGGGCGGGGGTTTTACTCCCGTTACTTTTTGGTCCCGAAAAAGACAGGGGACTTGCGCCCGATTTTGGACCTTCGGAGGCTCAACAAGTGCCTGGTCCGGGAGAAGTTCCGTATGTTGTCGCTTCCGGTTTTATATCCACTCCTGGAGGCAGGGGATTGGATGTGCTCCCTGGACTTGAAGGAAGCTTACACCCATGTTCCGGTGCATCCCGCTTTCCGCAAGTTCTTGCGGTTCCAGGTGGGAGATTTGCACCTGCAGTATCGGGTTCTTCCCTTCGGTCTGGCGTCGTCCCCTCGGGTGTTCACCAAGTGTATGGTGGTGGTTGCGGCGGCCCTGCGCTCTCGGGGGCTGCAGGTCTTTCCCTACCTGGACGATTGGCTGATCAAGGCCCCATCCAGGGAAGGGGTTATCTTAGCGACCCAACAGACTATCAGTTTACTGCAAGGCCTGGGGTTCGAGGTGAACTTTCCCAAGTCTCAGTTGAGCCCGGCGCAGTCTCTCCAATTCATTGGAGCCGTGCTGGACACGGTTCGCCTCCGTGCTTTCCTCCCCCCTCTTCGGCGGGAGGCCCTGCTTCGGTGGAGTCGCCACTGTCGGAAGCAATCGGTGGTGTCAGCCCAGCACATGATGATTTTGCTGGGTCACATGGCGTCGACGGTTCACGTCACGCCCTTCGCCCGCTTGCATCTGAGGCTCTCTCAGTGGACTCTGGCCTCTCAGTGGCGGCAGGATTGCGATACGGTGTCTTCCCCGATATCAGTGACTCCTTCTTTGAGTCGATCGCTCCGTTGGTGGACCAACTCTTCCAATCTGTCCGGGGGTTTGCTGTTTCTCGTTCCGCCATACAGCAAGGTCCTGACCACGGACTCCTCAGAGTACGCGTGGGGGGCTCATCTGGACGGTCTGCGGACGCAGGGGCTGTGGTCGGCCGAGGACCGTCATTGCCACATCAATGTGCTGGAGCTTCGTGCCATTTTTCTGGCTGCGCGAGCTTTTGTCCACCTGCTGCGCGATCGGGTGGTGCTCGTGCGGACCGACAACCAGGTGGCAATGTACTATGTCAACAAACAAGGGGGTACGGGCTCTTGGCCTCTGTGCCAGGAGTCTCTTCGTCTTTGGGAATGGGCGGTCTCCCAGAACATGTTCCTGCGTGCAGTTTACATTCAGGGAGAGCAGAACCGGCTGGCAGACAAACTCAGTCGGCTTCTTCAGCCGCACGAGTGGTCTCTGAACTCCCGGGTCCTGCGCGAGGTCTTCGACCGCTGGGGGACTCCTCAGGTGGATCTGTTTGCCTCCCCGGAGACTCACAAACTGCCCCTCTATTGTTCTCGGATGTACTCCCGGGACCGTCTCGAGGCGGATGCCTTCCTTCTCGACTGGGAGGGGAAGTTCCTTTATGCGTTCCCTCCTTTTCCTCTGATTTTGAGAACGCTGGTTCATCTCAGATCGACCGGAGCCTCTATGATCCTCATTGCGCCTCGTTGGCCCAGACAGCACTGGTTCTCCCTGCTTCTTCAGCTCAGTGTCAGGGAACCTCTACTTCTGCCGGTATTTCCCTCTCTGCTGTCTCAGAGTCGGGGTTCGCTCTTACATCCCAATCTTCAGTCTTTACATCTGACTGCTTGGTTCCTCTCCCCCTGACTTCGATTCCGGTGTCTCAGGCCGTGAGGGAGATTTTGGAAGCCTCGCGCAAGGTCTCGACTCGGCTATGTTATGCCCAGAAGTGGACCAGGTTTACGTCCTGGTGTTCTTTGAAACATCTGGAACCTAGTTCAGTGCCTGTGTCTTCGGTTCTGGATTATTTATTGCATTTGTCTGAGTCAGGCCTGAAGACGACTTCCATTCGGGTGCATCTCAGTGCCATTGCCGCCTTCCATCGGCACCTCGAGGGTCGTTCTCTCTCTCTTCATCCTCTGGTTACTCGTTTCATGAAGGGTTTAGTGAATGTCCATCCTCCTCTGAAACCTCCTCCGGTGGTGTGGGATCTTAATGTAGTCTTGGCTCAGCTGATGAAGCCTCCTTTTGAGCCCATCGACAAGTCTCATCTTAAGTTTCTAACTTGGAAAGTGGTCTTTTTGATTGCGCTCACGTCCGCTCGTCGGATTAGTGAACTGCAGTCCTTGGTGGCGGATCCTCCTTTCACGGTGTTTCATCATGATAAGGTGGTTCTTCGCACCCATCCTAAATTTTTGCCTAAGGTTGTGTCTGATTTCCACCTCAATCAGTCCATTGTCCTTCCAGTATTTTTTCCGAAGCCCCACTCTCATCCTGGTGAGGCGGCGCTTCATACGCTTGACTGTAAGAGAGCGTTGGCTTTTTATCTTCAACGTTCCAAGTCTTATCGGAAGGTTCCTCAATTGTTTTTGTCCTTTGACCCTAATCGTTTAGGACACCCGGTTTCAAAGCGCACCTTGTCAAACTGGTTAGCTGCTTGTATTTCCTTTTGCTACGCTCGGGCTGATCTCCCGCTTTCGGGTCGAGTCACGGGGCATAAGGTCCGAGCGATGGCAGCTTCGGTTGCTTTCCTCCGATCCACGCCTATGGAGGAGATTTGTAAAGCTGCCACTTGGTCTTCGGTTCATACGTTCACCTCCCATTTCCTCCCCGGGGATGGCTTTTATCTTGCTTGATATGGAACTGAGGACCACGAGGTGGGGATGCGCCCTCTAGTGGGCAAGAAGGCTAGCACATGCGTGGTGCAGTGTGCAAACTTGAAACTTCAATCAAGTTTGCTTGAAAAGCTGTCCGCGCTGGGGCTCCGTAGATGACGTCACCCACATGTGAGAATATATGCCTGCTGTCCCTGGATAACACCTGTTACGGTAAGTAACTGTGCTTTTCCTTCCTTCCCCCTCTAGCAGGACCCTGCTGCACGACCTCTTTCTTTGGCTTTCAACTCTTGACTCCCGACTCCCAAACTCTCCCACACACCTACCTCCTCCCCGGTGTTTGGTTTTTTAAATCTTCAGGCAGCATTGACGAGATCAGCAACTTGCCATCGGTCTGCTCCAGAAGCCTTCTCTTTCACTTTCAGCAGCGATTTCCTGTTTCTGCATAGGCAAACTGCTGCTGAAAGAAGACTTCCAGGGCAGATCGACAGCAAGACTGATTTTGTTGACGCTGCCCGAAGATTTTAAAAAACAAACTCTGGGGAGGAGGATGGTGTGTGGGAGAGTTTGGGAGTCATGGAGTCGAGAGTTGAAAGCCCAAAGAAAGAGGTTGGGTGGCAGGGTCCCACTAGGGGGGGAAGGAAATAACATTATACATGCCACAGGCTGGGGCTGAGGGTAGGGAGTTGGGAAGGCAGGGAGTTACAGATGCTCAGGGGGTTGGGAAAGACAAATACTGCACGTACTGGGAGAGGGTTGGGAAGGACAAATGCATGGGCTGAGGGGATTAGGAAAGGAGGAAAAGAGATGCTGCAAATGTAGGGTAGTGGGAAGGGAGAGAAATAAATGCTGCTGATGGGGAAGTGAAAAGGAATGAAGAATTGTTGGACATAGGTGTGTGGCATGAGAGGGAAAGAGAGATGATGTATATGGAGAAAGGAAGAAAGAGGACAATTGTTGGATATGAATAGTGTTGGAGAGGAGAGAGGGAGAAATGACTCAAAGAAGGGAGAAATTTCAGACCACTGGAATGGGAAGGAGGGGAGAGAGAGAGATGCCAGATGGCAGAAAGGAGAGGAGAGAGATGTTAGACCTTGGGAAGAAGGAGGAAAGGAAAGAGAGATGCCAGACCATGGGAGAGGAGAGAGATTCTAGGCTATGGGAAGGAGAGGAGAAAGATGCCAAACCATATGAGGGGGGAAGGGGGAAGACAGAGATGTCTGACCATGGGAGAGGGATGAGATGGTGCATAGGGATGGAGGGGAAGGGGAGACAGAGGGAGGAGATAGTACACAGCAATGGGTGTGGCAGGGAAGAGATAAGAAGAAATGCTTCTTTTGGATAGATGGGAGAAGAAAAAGGGAGGAGATGGTACACATGGATAGATGGAAAGGGAAGGCATGGAAAAGTAGATTTTGAGAAGAAAGCAGAAAAATGGAAGAAAGTTGAATGTTAAAAGTTAATGCTAAAGATGAAGGAGAGAAAAAGTGAAGAGAAGGAGAAAAAAACAGCAAATGGATAAAGTGGCCATGGATGCACAGTTACGAGCACAGACAAAAAGAAGTGCAGCCAGAGACTGGGAAAGATAGTTTGAAAACCAAAATCACCAGTCAACAAAGGTAGGGGGAAATGATTTTATTTTAAATTTAGTAATTGAATTATGTCAGTTTTGAGAAATTACATCTGCTGTCTATATTTTGCACTGTTCAGGAAGAAATGCATTTGTTTCTATTTCTCTGAGGTTGCACTGCATGCAGTCTTGCATCTTAGGATTTTGTTTGTATATATTAGTACTTTTAGTTTATGGTCCCATATTTGCATAGGGGTTATCTGTGTTTTGGTAAGAATGAATGTTGAGAAGCATACGTACAGTATGCTTTGTGTAGTTTAATTTTATAGTTAACCATTATGTATTGTTAATAAAATTATATTGGGTGTATATACTGTATGAAAAATGAATGGAAAAAATGGTATTACAATTAGTACTATTATGGGGGCAGGGTCTGGGGCGGAGCTTGCAGGCCCTCCCAAATAAAAAAGCGTTCCACTGCCTTTGCTTCCTATCACATATGGCTCTGAACTTCTTCGTATTAAATTTTAACTGCCAAACATTAGACCATTCTTCTAACTTTTGCAAATTACTTTTCATGTTGTCCACTCCCTCTGGGGCATCCACTTGCAAATTTTGGTATTAGCTACAAAAGGGCAAATTTTACCTTGTAATTCTTCAGCAATGTCACTCACAACTATATTGAATAGAATCAGCCCCAGCATTGATTCACTACTCCCCCTTCTTTTCGCCGAATGAATTCCATTAATTACCATTCTCTTATCTCTGATTGAATATCCACTTTTTGGGGTTTCTGCCAGGTACTTGTGGCCTGGATTAGCCACTGTTGGAAACTGATACTGGGCTAGATGTATACTGATCTAATTCAGTATGGCTATTCTTATGTTCTTATGTACCCTAGCATGAATAAAATCATGTATGCCTCTAAAATGTTTACACATTCAAAATATATGCAAGAGGAATTTGTCTGTATTTATATATTCATGGAAGCAACAGTGATACTGAAACAGAAAGGTTTGGAACCTTCTATTTTCCTTTATATCTCCTCCATCAGATATATTTCTTCATGAAGATCTTACAGTTAAAATTGGAGATTTTGGTCTTGCTACAGTGAAATCTCGATGGAGTGGATCTCATCAGTTTGAACAATTATCAGGATCCATTCTATGGATGGTCAGTATCATAGGGGGAAAACATGTTTTCTTTTTTCTTCCAGCTTTGAAGATACAATTTGCATATGTTTGCTCTCAGCCTATGACTTTTATCCATGGCAGTGTCTTGTCACTTAAATCTTCCTTTATTGCTGACATATAAAAGTGCCAGTGAGTTAGTGTCCAAGTATATCCAAAAGTTATGAGCTGGTGGTATACAGAGATATATTATTACCGTATATACTCAAATATAAACCGAGATTTTTGGGCCAAAAAATGACCCAAAAATGGGGTTCTTGGTTTATATTCGAGCCACCTTCCAATGATGGTGCTTTTTTCCTCCCCTTCCCACCCGCTGACTAATGCTGTTATCTTCCACCCCACCCTTGATGTCTGGCACTGCAAGCTTCCATCCTTCCCCCTGATGACCAGCACTCTTATCAAACTTCCCCCCTCCGATGACTCACATTTGCTATCTCTCGACTCTCCCCCCCCCCCCCCCCCCCCGATGATTGATATGCCTGTCCTCCACTATCCGCTCCCTCCCTGCCCCAAACTGACATCGCACTTACACTCCCGATGCTCTGGAAGTCGACACCAGCACTCTGGACTGGGCTGAAGGGCCTTGAGTGTCTGTGCTGGCTCAAGGCCTGTTGGCTCCCACCCTCTCTGGGATTTTTGAAAGTTCAGCAAGCCTTATGCATGCGCAGATGCTCAAGACCCTTCACCAGCACAGAGCATCAGCAATGATTTCCAGAGCATCTGTCCTGTAAGTGCAATGTCGGTTTGGTACAGGGGAGAGCAGGTAGTGGAGGATAGGAGTGCCTAAGCCACTGTTCTTTGATTCTCCAGTACTGCCGGTGGCCTTCTTTGTACTTTTCTTTTGCTGCGGTCCACTCCTCTCTGAAACAACTCCCTGTTTTGCTTGGGTGAACCGCAGCAAAGGAATGGTTCAGAGGAGGCCAGCGGGCAGTGCAAGAGAATCGATTGCATGCCGGTGACCTCTTTGTCACCGGTGAGAGGGACTTCAGAACCGGGTGGAAGAACATTTGGTGGAACCAAGGGGGTGTGGTGAAGAGGAAGGGAGGAAGATGGGAGTAATGCTGAATGGGAGGGGCAGAGAGAAGAGGAACAGGGGCACATGGATAGAGGGGATAGGAAAGAGATGTTGGCACATGGATGGAGAGAAGGGGAAGAGATGGTCAGATGGAAGCAGAAAAATGGAAGAAAACTGAATATGAAAATCAGTGTCAAAGAAGGATGTAGTATAAAAAGTGAAGAAGAAAAAAAGCAAATGCATAAGGAGGCCTTGGAAACAGCATTAAAAGCACAAGAACAAAAAGACCAGAAAAATAAAATTGCCAGATAACAAAGGTAGGAAAAATATTTTTATTTTCAATTTAGTGATTGAAATATGTCAATTTTGAAAGTTTTCATCTATTGTTTTTATATTTTGAATTGTTCAGGAAAAATGCATTTCTTTCTATTTCTTTTGTGGTGTACTGTGTGCATAGTCTGGTATATTAGGGTTTTGTTTGTGGGCTTGTATTTGAAAAAGTTTTGGGGCTTATTATTTTTTAATGTTTTCTGCATGTGTGACTGAGCCCAGGTTTTCTGCCAAGGATAGAAGTCCAGAAACTTAGGTTGGTGTTGAGGCCCCAAGTAGAAAAATATTTGTTGGCTCTCTTTCAGCTTTTTTGGACTTGAAACAGCCCCAGCTGAAAAATTAGTGATTACTTATGGCATGATCCCTGACAAATGACGCTCATGCCCAGATTTCTAACTTCAGTTTAATATTCTAGTCAACCTTTCCTCCTTTTGGGGGGAAAAGGATTACCTTGGTTTATATTCGAGTATATATGGTATTTTATGTCCGTGCTGAAAGCAAATTATGATCCATCAGTGTGACCTGGTCTATGAACAGAACATACCCTGTCCTTCCATGCTGTTAAATTAATTTTCATTTAGGACTCCTTTTATTAAGCCACGCTAGCAGGGTTAACGCGCGCGACTATTCATCATGCGCTAACCCCCGTGCTGGCCTATAAACTACCGCCTGCTCAAGAGGCGGCGGTAACGGCTAGCACGGCCGGCGGTTTAGCGCGTGGTATTATGCACATTAAATCGCTAGCGCACCTTTGTAAAAGGAGCCCTTACTGATTTTTGTAGAGTGTTGACTCAGTCATTATTTATTATTTTTTTTAAATGTATTATTCATACTTCATATTTTGCAATGTTGAACTAATATTTTGCAGAGAACCAAAATGAATCTGTAAACTTAAACTAATCAGTAATCAACGTGTAAATGGCATTTTCTGGATGGCCTGAAAATCTGAAATTTCATGTACAGCCTGACATGAATTTCTATTTTGATTATGAAAACATTTGTATCATTTATACAAAATCAATGTATTTAATTTCATTGTTTCATTTTTTTTAAATCTGATATATACTGTAATTCACTAAGGGGTTCATTTTTAAAACAGAAAGATATCACTGCACAACAATTTTTTGGTTAAGTCTTGATTCCTGAAAAGTTTTTGGTGATTATGACAGGTACCAACTTGGTATGCTCAAATATGGTTTTGGTTTTACTGCATCACGTAAGAACTATGAGAAATAGACATTTTTATGTTTACTGACAATAAAATATATAGTCAAGTTTACGTTTCGCACAAGCGACTAAATGAAACAGAATTAAAAGTGTTTTGCTCCCGAGTTTCTTTTATATTCAGTGTCTGGTGCATCACGTTGTAGCATCCAACAATAGTCGGCAAGCATTGACGGATTCCAATTGCCCTGGTATCGTTTCTCCATCATAGCTATGTCTTGATGAAACCTTTCACCGTGCTCGTCACTCACAGCACCGAGATTTGCGGGGAAGAAGTCCAAGTGTGAATGGAGGAAATGAATCTTGAGTGACATATTGCACTTCATTCTCTTGTATGCTTTGAGAAGTTTGTCTACCAGCTGAATGTAGTTTGGGGCTCTGTAATTGCCCAGAAAATTGTCAACAACGTCTTTCAAGGCTTTCCAGCCAATTTTTTCCGGCCCAACTAACAGATCTTCAAATCGCTTGTCACTCATAACATGTCTGATCTGGGGGCCAACAAAAATACCCTCTTTGATCTTGGCATCAGTTATTCTTGGGAACATCTGTCTTAAATAACGAAAACCTTCCCCTTCCTTGTTCATTGCTTTCACAAAATTCTTCATGAGTCCCAGTTTAATGTGAAGAGGAGGCAAAAATATCTTTGTCGGGTCAACAAGCGATTCATGTGCTACATTTTTCTGTCCTGGAACTAACTTTTTACGGAGTGGCCAGTTCTTTCTAGAATAGTGCGACTCTCTGTCTCGGCTGTCCCATTCGCAGATGAAACAGCAGTACTTTGTATAGCCAAGCTGCAGTCCTAGTAACAGAGCAACGACTTTGAGGTCTCCACAGATATTCCAGTTATACCTGGTATACTGGACATACTTTAGTAACATTTCCATATTCTCATATGTTTCTTTCATATGTGCTGCATAGCCAACAGGTACTGAAGGATAAACGTTGCCATTGTGCAACAGAACAGCTTTCAGGCTTAACATTGACGAATCAATGAAAAGACGCCACTCTTCCGGGTTGTGATCACAACCAAAGACCGAGAACAATCCTTCAATGTCACAACAGAAACAGAGACTGTCGACTTGTGCAAAAAATTTGGTTATATCATGATGCCGGTCTCGAAACACAGAAATTTTCGTACCTGGTGATAGCAAACACCATTCCTGCAGTCTCGAACCTAGCAGCTCAGCTTTTGCTTTTGACAGACCCAAATCTCTGACCAAATCGTTCAATTCGGACTGTGTTATCAGATGTGGATCGCCTGATGAGGATGGTTCAAAATCCGGGTCAATGTCACTGTTAGAACCCTGCACTGCAGTTTCTTCATCTGGTTCGTCTAAGGTCCAATCCTCTGGTGGTTTCGGAACTGGAAGACTGTCATCATGTGGCATGGGTCTCATTGCTGAAGGCAGATTAGGATATTCAATTGACTTCTTGTTTTTGGCAGAGAAACCAGACACATTAGTCAAACAGAAATAACAGTCCGTCACATGGTCTTTCTGTTCTCGCCATATCATCGGAACAGCAAATGGCATCGTCTTTCGAGTACCTCTGAGCCAGGCTCTCAGACTAACAGCACATGTCGCACAGCAAATGTGAGGCGCCCATTGCTTGTCTTGATCACCTATTTTGCAGCCAAAATACAGATGATAGGCTTTCTTTACAAGGGCAGTCATCGAACGTCTCTGAGGCGTAAGTGTATATTCCCCACAGATATAGCAGAATTTGTCGCGGCTGTTACGACACCGACGAGACATATTGCCCGACACCAAAACGTCTATAGCATCAAGCTTACTTACTGTTATATTGCTACAGCTACTATACTACTATACTTTACTATACTGATACTATATACACACACGGACTATCTATATTAACCAAATGAGCAGGATCGGTGTATGGAAGCCACCATTATAGCATGGTGAGACAGCGCAAGCTCGTTCAGACCTGCCCAGACATGCCCAGGATGTCATCTTCCATAAAACAGCTTCCAACCTGGCTAGATTTTATGCATGGACATACCCAGGCGGCACAAACCGTTGTTGATAAGACACTTATGGGAGAAAAAATTGTTTGCATCCAAATATAAGAAAAAATCACGACAAAATTGAAGATTTCTCTGAAATGGTACGTGATGGGTAATTTTTGATGTAATATTCATGATCAGCACCCAAAATTCTATAAGAAACACCCAGCAGTGTTCAGGAAGCAAAAACTTTGTTGTGCAGTGTATTCAACAAATGGAATAAAGTGGCACATGGACAATTTTCTAGCCTAAATCTCTGTTCTGCTCAGATATCTGTGTGGCCACTTTGCTAAGAATGCTAGCTGTTTGTACATCCCAATGGTTTGTTTTTGTGCATTTTTGGTTTGCAGGTTTTTGTATTCGAAAATGACCAAAATGTCTGGATAGATCATTTTCAAAAAAAGATAAAACGTCTTGTGGTTTTGAAAATGGACATTTTCTCTACTGGATTTTTGGTTGTCTTTTCCAAAATGTCCAAACTCATACAGATGTCCAATTGAAAATGCTTCTCTATGGCATACTGATAAGTATTGACATCAAAATAGAACTATCAAAATTTTTTTAGTTTAGCCCTGAGATATAGAGTGCCTATAGAATATTGAAAAATACTTAAAATATGTTCTTCATAGTGAGTCACAATACAGGAAAAATATTTTGTGATATAGTTAACATAGTATCATATTAGATGACTGCAGATGAAGACCCGAATGGTCCATCCAGTCTGCCCAACCTGATTTAATCAAAAAAATTTTTTTTTTCTTCTTAGCTATTTCTGGGCAAGAATCCAAAGCTCTGCCCGGTACTGTTCTTAGGTTCCAACTAAAGAAGTCTCTGTCAAAGCTCACTCCAGCACATCTACACCATTCCAGCCATTGACGCCCTCCCCATCTTCAACCAAATGACCATATACAGACACAGACCATACAAGTCTGCCTAGTACTGGCCCTAGTTCTTCACTGTTTACTATTATTTTCTGATTCTAGATCCTCTGTGTTCATCCCATGATTTTTTGAACTCTGTCACTGTTTTCCTCTCCACCACATTTCTCGGGAGCACATTCCAGGCATCCACCACCCTCTCCATAAAAAAGAACTTCCTTACATTGCTCTTGAGTCTACCACCCTAAACCTCAAACTATGTTCTCTGGTTTTACCATTTTCCTTTCTCTGGAAAAGATTTTGTTCTATATTAATACCTTTCAAGTATTTAAACGTCTGAATCATATCTCACCTGTCCCTCCTTTCTTCTAGGGTATACATATTCAGGGCTTCCAGTCTCTCCTCATACATCTTTTGGCACAAACCTCCTATCTTTTTTGTCAACCTCTGGACCACTTCAAGTCTTCTTATGTCCTTCGCTAGATACAGTCTCCAAAACGGAACACAATACTCCAAGTGGGGCCTCACCAATGACTTGTACGGTGGCATCAACACCTTCTTTCTTCTACTGGTTATGCCTCTCTTTATACAGCCCAGCATCCTTCTGACAGCAGCCACTGCCTTGCTGCACTGTTTTTTCGCCTTTAGATCTTCAGATACTATCCACCCCAAAGTCCCTCTCCCCATCCGTGCATATCAGCCTCTCACCTCACAGCATATATGGTTCTTTCCGATTATTAATCCCCAAATGCATTTCTTTGCATTGAATTTTAGTTGCCAGATATTAGACCATTTCTCTAACTTTTGTAGATTCTTTTTCATGTTTTCCACTCCCTCCTCAGTATCTACTGTTACAAATCTTGGTATCATCCGCAAAAAGGCAAAATTATCCTTCTAACTCTTCAGCAATATAACTCACAAACATATTGAGTAGGATCAGCCCCAGCACCAAACCCTGAGACTCAACTACTCATCTTTCCTTCCTCCGAGCGACTTCCATTCACCACCACCCTTTGGCATCTGTCCGACAACCAGTTTCTAATCCAGTTCACCACCTGGGTCCTAACTTCAGCCCTTCTAGTTTGTTCAAGAGCCTCTTATGAGGAACCGTGTCAAAGGCTTTCCTGTAATCCAAGTAAATGACATCTAGCATATGTCCTCGATCCAGTTCTCCGGTCACCCAATCAAAAAATTCAATCAGGTTCGCTTGGCACGATTTACCTTTAGTAAAGCCATGTTGCCTCGGATCCTGTAATCCATTAGATTCTAGGAAGTTCGCTATCTTTTCTTTCAGCAACACTTCTATTATTTTTCCAACAACCGAAGTGTGGCTTACCGGCCTGCAGTTTCCCGCTTCATCTCTGTGACCACTTTTGTGAATAGGGACCACATCCACTCTTTTCCAATCCCCAGAAATCACTCCCATCTCAAGAGATTTGTTGAACAAGTCTTTAATAGGACCTGCCAGAACCTCTCTGTATTCCCCCAGTATCCTGGGATGGATCCTGTTCGGTCCTATCGCTTTGTCCATCTTCAGTTTTTCAAGTTGTTCATAAACACTTTCTTCCGTGAATGGCGCAGAATCTACTCCATTTGCTTGTGTAACTTTGCCAGACAACCTCAGTCCTTCTCCAGGATTTTCTTCCGTGAACACAGAGCAGAAGTATTTGTTTAGCACGTTTGCTTTTTCTTCATTACTCTCCACATATCGGTTCCTAGCATCTTTTAGTTTAGCAATTCCATTTTTCATCTTCCTCCTTTTACTAATGTATCTGAAAAAAAATTTATCTCCCTTTTTTACTTTTTTAGCCACTTGCTCTTCCGCCAGACATATCTCTCTCTTGGCTTCTTTCAGTTTCGCCCGGTAGTCCTTTCTTTACTCTCTAATTGGATTTTTTTAATATTTCAGGAACACCAACTCTTTTGCCTTTATTTTCCCCGCTACTAGTTTGGAGAACCATATCGGTTTCCTTTTTCTCTTGTTTATATTTATTTTCTTCATATAATGGTCCTTAGTCATTTTTATTGCTCCTTTCAGCTTAGACCACTGTTTTTCCTCCCATCCAAACAGTTCTTTCTTCAGGTACTCTCCCATTTTATTAAAGTCCGTACATTTGAAATCTAGGACTTTTAAGTTTTGTGCAGTCACTCTCCACTTTAGCTGTTATATCAAATCAAACTGCTTGATGATCGCTACTTCCTAGGTGAGCACCCACTCGAACATTAGAGATACTCTCCCCCTTTGTGAGGACCAAATCCAATATTGCTTTTTCCCTCGTGTTCCGTCACCATTTGTCTGAGCAGAGCCTCTTGAAAGGCATCCACAATCTCCCTACTTCTTTCCGATTCCGCAGATGGAACTTTCCAGTCTGCATCCAGCAGGTTGAAATCTCCCAACAGCAGCATCTCATCTTTCTTCCCAAACTTTTAGATATCCATAATCAGATCTTTATCAATATGCTGCGATTGAGTCGGAGGTCTGTAGACTACACCCACGTAGATAGAAGTTCCATCTTCTCTTTTCAGTGCGATCCATATCGCTTCTTCCTCTCCCCAGGTCCCTTGCATTTCAGTTGCTTGGATATTGATCTTTACTCCTCCACCTTTATGACCAAATTGGCAGAGAGGTGGCTACAACCATTCCTAGGGGACCCCCGAGCTTTGTTTATGGAAGTTCTAAGGGAACAATTCTTAGAAGCCATGCCCCAGAACTTAAGGAATTGGAACCGTAAGCAAGGTTATCAGGAGCTTAATTGATCTTTGATTATAGCTGAGGCCTATCTTGATTCTTAGGGTCCTGCGAAGAAAGTAACCCCTAACCCCATCCTGAGTACATCAGGTATGTGCACAAAGAAACCCTTTATCTCTGCCCCCATCTATTGTTTTAGGTGTGGGGGAAAAGGTCACCAACAGAGAGAATGTAAAGAGAGGAGGGACTTCACTATAGCTTGTGAGGTAAAGCAAGGAGCGCATGGGGAGTATTACTAGAAAGTGAGGGTGTCTGATAGAACGGTGTCTGCTCTGATTGAAACAGGGGCGGAACAGAGTGTCATGAGCCAGAAGCTTTGGCAGCAAGTCAGCAGTGCTGAACCAGAGGGGGTGGGAATGGATAAAGTAAATGTCTGGTGTGTGCATGGTGATGTGAAGGAATATCTCGACATCTTGTGAGGTTGCAGGTGGGGGAAGAGGTGATTAAGCTAAAGGTAGCTATTGCCCCAAACATTCCTCATTCCCTAATTTTAGGTCAGGATTGGCTTAGGACCAAGGTCGGGGTGCTCAGAAGGTCCCTGTTCAATACAAGGAAAAGAAGAGACCCCAGTGTATGGATAAACAGGTTTTGGGAATATGGTCTAGGCAAAGGCAGTTCGCTCCTAATGAACCAAGGAAGGCAAGGGATCAGCAGTTCAGAAGGCAGAAGAGGGGGTGGCAACCTACTATCAGATGGGTACCTATGTCAGAAAGAGCGAAGGCCCCTACATGAGCTTATGGGCGACCTGCAGGGTATGATTTATATGCTGCTCAGGAGCAACTGATTCCTGGGAATGGAAGGTCACTAGTAAATACTGATTTACAGGTTTCTCCTCCTCTGGGGTCCTACTTGAGAATTGCATCCTGCATCCAGGAACTCTGTTGAGGTAGCGGTAGGCGTCATTGACCCAGATTATCGGGGAAATGTGGCAGTCCTTTTAGTCAACCATGGGAATGTACCATACCAAGTCCGGATTGGGGATTGTATAGCACAAACGATATGTGAACGTATCTGGGCAGCGAAACTGGAAAAATGGGTTCGCTTCTATGATATGAAGAGAGGGGCTAAAGGCTTTGGGTCCTCGGAAGGAAGGGGACCCCCAATAGGCCATAGATCAAGCAACAGAAAAGGTTCAGGGGTTCTGAAACATTAATCCCTGTAACCCACCCAGTTCCAGTAGGCCACCCAGCTTAGAACAAAGGGAGGGGGCCGAGTTGAGGAAGGAGGTGGAAGGTTTAAGGGGAGAAATAAGAATCTTAATAAAAGATAAAGAGACCCATAGTAAAGACATGAAACAGGAAGTTTTGGAACAGAATCAGCAACAGGCTGAGCCCTTTAGTAAGGCCTTAGCGGAGGTATCTGAACAACTTTCCCAGGTGGGAGAGCAGGTGTCTGGAAGTCAGCAACACCAAAAAGATTTAAGAAAGATCGTAGAAACCTTGACAGGACAATGGAAAGATAAGGAGGTAGAAACGAGTAAATGGGTGAAGCAAAGTCAGACCTTCGAAACCCAGTTGGGACAGTATAAATCCCAGTTAAGTAAATTGGAAAGTGCATTGAGAGATGTACAGGCCTAAGTGGGGCAGGTAAAGGATGATGGCATAAAAGAAATGTCAGAGGCTGTAGCAGCCCTAGCCCAGAGGGTAGAGAATGTGGAAGATAGAACCAAAGGGAGGTAGGTAGACAGGTAGAGCCTACCCAAATACCAGTTCTACATTGGCCCGAGGATTTTCAGGATCCTCCATCCAGTACACAGGGACTGGAAAAGGAAAGTAGGAACATAATGGCGAGGGCTGAGGACAGGACAGACCGGGGGGGGGGGGGGGTGAAGATGAACAGTTCCCGTTAGACCTGCCTACGGTGGAAGAGGTGGTACTCTCGGCCCAACAGTGGGCAGCATGTTTTCCCCACTTATGTCCCAGTCAGCCTGGAGGGGGAGCCCATAGGGGCCTGAATCCACGCATTCCACAGGAAAGAAAAGTAAAAATAAGAAACGTCATTGATGAGGTGTATGGTTGAGAGAATACGGGGAGTCCCCAAGGTACAAGAGACAGTCAGCTTTTAAGGGTGGGGGGATTGTGACAAATCTAGCTCTCCTCCTAGCTTCATCACAGGATTAACTAGGAAGAGCAGGAAGCCCCTATGCAGGAGAGCTGATCAGGTTGGCTTTGCTGAGTGTGAGAGCGCTGACCTCCATTGCACCGAGATTGTTGAGTCAGACAGTGACGGCCAGGGAGAGTATAGACCAGCTGCAGGTTACTCTTCTAAGCCTGCTGTTAGAGCTCATAAGACCTCAGGGTACAGGAAACTACATCTCCCAGAAAGGCAGAGACCTAGTAGGAAGCTGTCATGTGTCCAGTCACAGCTGCAGAGGGAGCTTTCTCCCTTCCCCTCTTTAGAGCAGGGAGGGGTGATTTGGAGCCTGTTAAAACGAGGCAGCTGGGACCCAGAGAGGGGGAGGAGCAGAGAAGCTGGGAACGTAAGCCTGCAAGGCAGCACAACTCCACTCCCCAGCTGAATGCTGAAGAGCTGGGACGAGACTGTGATATGGTGGATATGTCAGAGGTGTCTGAACCCACCAGAGAGAGACAGTCAGAGAGTTGGTAACCCATGCCAAGTATTCCTAGGGAGAAGTTGGAAGCCATGGACACCAGCTAAGAGGTTGGTGTTATGATACTTTGTTGATGCTTACCTGTTTTTGTGAAGTTTTGGGACTAAGTTTATTTTGTGGGCAGAATTGTCTCACTTCCCAGAGCTAGGCTCTGAGGTATTCTCTCACATTGTTTGGTACTTTAAACTGCTGGGACATTTGCAAACTACGGAGCATTTCTGCTTGCTTTCCTCTCCTCACAGCTGGAAGCTAATTAATTACTGATAAGCTACTGCAGTGAACCTCAGCCACAGAGGAGCTCTGTTTTGTATAGTTCCTAGCTGCAGTCAGCCTGTACCAGAGTTCTAGCTTTGAGCCGAATCCTTTTGATTTTGGAAAAGTTTTATTTTCATGTAACCAGAGCCTTGTGAATTTTTCTTTACTGCTCCTCCATAGAAAGAGAGCACTGCTGAACCTACCTTTATCCTTTAAGGCTGGTGAAGAGGACTGAGTCGCAGAGACTGAAGTCCAGCCATAAGTCTGGTTTTTGTGTTTTTCTTTACTTTTGATTTTTGTTATAACATTCATTCTAGTGTTTGTGAAGCCACTGTGGCCAGGTTGGCCCTGTTTTGCATGTTTTGGTTTCTGAACAAATGTACTGGAAAATATTACAACTTACAGACAACATCAGAGCAACCTGACTCAGGGTCATGAATAAAAGGTTACCTTTATTTTTGACTTTCCTGGGTGTGTGTGATTTCCTTGCCTGCTTTTACTGTGGTCATTTACCCTAGGTCGCTGCCTAGGGAGCCTGAAGGATTCCCTAGTTGGAGGGAACACGCTGGGAGCAATAGCGGCTCACTGCACGGTTCAGGAGCCCGGGTTGCGACAAGGCAGTACTTCTGAAAAAGCTACAGTCTTTACAAAAGGTTTCAAGCCCTCACCAAGCTCCCGAAAGGCTTCTGAGCTGCAAGTGTGGAGTTGGCCAGATCATTTGTTCCCAGATGGATAACATCAGCTTTAGACTTCTTAGTTTCTTCCTTAATTATAGACAGTATTTGTTGGGTACTCCTAGTAGCTGAAGATTCTGGGAGATACTTAACTATTTTAGGCTCCTTGACTTGTGTTTCAATGTTAATGCCTCTGATGATAGAATCCCCTAAAAGCAATAATTTATTGGCTTGAGGTTTCTTCTCTTCCTTTGTGAGTGCTTTTCTTCATAAGTTACCTTCACTGGTTCCAGTTCAATTTCAGTTCTTTCTTGAGCACTGCAATGTTCTAATGGAGCAAAATAATTCTGTACAACAGGCAGTATTCCTGAACCTGTAGGTAGTCAAACACTTCTCATGAGAACTCTTGTAGGGAGCTCAATTTGCCTTCTTTTTCCTCCTCCCCCCTTACCTCTTGGTTGTCCTTGAACTCCTCATTTGTCTTCCTACAAGCAAAGACAGTAGGAGCTTGTCTTTTCTGCTCATGTTTCTTTTCATTTTAAATTTAGTCTTTTCTTTTGCTAACCATTTGCAAGGCTTTTCGGTGCCACAGAGGATCAACTTTGTGGAACAGCTCTAGCTGTGCAAAAGTGCAAATTCTTGAGGTCGAGGGTCTGCTTCTAAGGGGCAGACTGTTTTCCAGTGTACCTGCTTGGACAGCCTGTACTAACAGTTCAGGGGCTCACGGCTCGCCCAGGTTCATCGCTGCAGTGGACTTGAGTGTAGGCTGAGTGGCTCCGTGGCAGGTTTTCCAGGATCAGGGCTGACTGTTCCTCCCCCTTTTATGCGTACATGTAACCTGGTGGGGGTTGAGATCTCTGGCTGGTTCATTGGGCCCAAGAGGCAGTCAGAAAACATAAGCAGTCCAGATTCCAAGCTTGTTGAGACAGAGGTTCTCCCTATAAGCTTTTTGCAGCTTCCTTTCTTGCAGCTCCCAGCTGGAGTTCTGAGGTTAGAGATAGGTTCCCCTACCTCTACAGTGCTGTATATGTCTGATAGCGATATAGAAATAATTAGTAGTAGTAAAATCCCCAAATCACTCATTTTTATTTTTCAGTTTAGCTCCCCTGGACTGTTTTTGGTGCTAAAATTGCTGTTCCGGCAGCCATCTTGGATTTCTCAATTTTAATTTAAAAGCCTCTATCTGCCTTAAAACACCTTGTTTATGCTTAAAAACAGGTGGGATGGACTCCTCAGGCCAAGATACTTCAGATTCATGCCCTATTTGTGGTGGATAGCAATCCAAGGAGCATCCATGTTCCACATGCTATGTGGGAGTTGCTGGCTTAGCCCCTTGGGTGGGGGGGGGGTGTTAGTATCCAGTTAGTATGAGGAATGGGAAAAAAGTCCAAATTTGATCTAGGGAGAGCCCAAGTGCGTCCCCAGCGAAACACAGCTGCAATATGGCTAGGAAACCTCAAAAAGGAGATAAACAGAGTCTACATGGACCGTCTGGTCATCAGGGACATGAATTTATTAATGATGTTTGAGATTTAATGATTAACAGGGCCACATGTAAACCTCTGGAATTATGTCTCTGCTTGTACTAGGGGTTCCTCCCCACAAGAGAGCAGTTCCCCAGCAATAGTGCCATATGCAGGTCAGGGACATTCAGTCCCTGATGAATCAGATGATAATGATTTTATTGTAATGCCTTTGCTCTCCCAGTCAAGATTCTCTATAGCAGAAGATGCTGCTGCATCCCTGGGAGGGCAGAATCCAGATTTGGGGGAGGCTCCAGACCATGGTGAGGACCCAACTGTATGTAGGCTGTTTAAACCTTCTGCGCTTATGGGGATAATCACAGAATCCCTTCAGAATTGAAGCTAGAGGCTTCTCAGGCCTCTGCCATGTAGTGTTCACTTATGAGCAGCAGCAAGATACAAACATCTTGCTTTCCCTCATATCAAGACATTAATGGAAGCTGCATTTAACCAGCTTTTTGTTCCCTCAAATGTAGATTCACTGGTAATGCAGGTCACCAAACATATTTCCCTTCCCAGTGAAGGTGACGTGGTTTTGAAGAATGTCAAGGACAGCAGATTAGATTTTGTACACAAAAAGCTCTTTGATGCCATAGCCTCAGGTTTGAAAGTAGCTGCGGCGGCCTCCTTTGTCACCCAAGCTTGCAACTCTTTAGTTGCATCATGATCTACACACTATTGTGGACAAAGATCTCCAGTATTTAATGACTGGGGTGGATTGCATGACCTTTTCAGACTCGTGAGCAAAACATCAGCTTACTCCATTTCCGCTTGCAGGATGCTAGGGGTCATTCAGTGGATGGGAGATTCCTCCTTAAAGGTGTCCCCGAGTAAACTGCCATTCAAAGGACAGTTAATTACTTTTTGGGAAAGGCCTGGATCATCTTATGGCCTGTATGCAGGACCGTAAGCCAAAATACTTGCAGAACAGCAGACCTTGACCCCCTAGGGGGGGTCTGGTTGGGGTAATTGGACCTCCAGGCACTACTAACAGTTCTTCGGGGGGGGGAGGGGGCCTTCGGGCCATAGATCATTTCAGAGCTCCAAAGACTGGGGCTGATTCTAGACCTCAAAGTTGTGAATGTGGCCTTCAAGATATCACATTTACAAATGGAGATGGTAAGGTTAGTGTATGCATCGGTGGCACCAAGCAAATTTCTTGCCTTCCTGGATATGATGGAGGCTTACCTGCACATTCATATTTTTCCAGACCACAGGAAGTATTTGCAGTTCCATGTGTTGGAGCAACACTTCCAGTTCATTGCTTTGTCATTCGGGCTGGCCACAGTGCAATGGACCTTCATGAAGGTGATGTGGTAGCTGTAGCTCACCTACACTGGTCAGGCATACAAGTCCATCCGTACCTGGATGATTGGCTAATCAGAGCCCACTGCGAATCCAAGGGCAGACTAACAGTTCACCAGGTGATCCAAGTGCTGCAAAAGCTTGACTGGTTGATCAACTTCCGGAAGAGCCACCTAGAACTGACACAGAATCTGGAATATCTGAGAGTCTGGTTCAAGACAGGGGTAAACAAAGTATTCCTTCTGGAAGCCTGCAAAATATGTTTCTGCATCAGATATGGGAATTTTAGAGCAAACCCATTCTTTCGGCTGGCAATACTTGAAGGTTCTGGGGTCAATAGTTGCGATCATGGACATAGTCCCCTGGCCAAGGATGCACTTGCATCCACTCCAAGAAGCGCTTATAATTCAGTGAGAGTTCATCTCAGTGCTATAAGCGTTTTTCACAACCATCTACACAACAAATCCTTATGCCATTCATCCTCTGATTTCTAGATTCATGAAAGGTCTTCACAATATCAAGCCACCGCTAAAACCTCCCACAGCAGCTTGGGACTTTAATGTAGTACTTTCAGTGCTCATGATGCCTCCATTTGAATCATTGCCTTCTTCAGCTCTCAAGCATCTCACTTGGAAAGTGGTCTTCCTCATTGCTCTCACATCAGCCCGCTGAGTCGATGAACTTTAGGTGCTAGTAGCGGATCCTCATAAACTACATTTTATCCTGACAAGGTGGTTCTTTGTGAACTCCCAAAAGTTGTTCTGATGTTTCATCTCAACCAGTCCATCAACCTTCCTGTATTTTATCCAGAGTTGCATTCTCATCTTGATGGGGCAGTTGTTCACACATTGTGGGTCAATAGAGTGGGCAGACTTGATGGGCTGTAGCCCTTTTCTGCCGTCATCTTTCTATGTTTCTTTCCCGATGGTATACACAGAGGAATCAACTATACCAGGGGTAGGCAATTCCAGTCTTCGAGAGCCGGAGCCAGATCAGGTTTTCAGGATGTCCACAATGAATATGTATGAGATGGATTTGCATGCACTGCCTCCTGAGATGCAAATCTATCTCATGCATATTTATTGTGGATATCCTGAAAACCTGATCTGGCTCTGACTCTCGAGGACTGGAATTGCCTACCCCTGCACTACACCAATAGCTTCCTTAGACAGCAGAAGCCCTTCACAGTCTGGTGGTTGAATCCTCTCTCATCAGAAGGGTTTCCCTCCACATCTCTTCAAGGGTGATTCTAATGATGGATGTAAGCCATTATGGCTGGGGGGGCACATTGCAAGAAACGTCCAGTTCAGGGACGCTGGTACCCTTCCCAAAGGAAGTGATCAATCAAGCATTTGGAACTTTGGGCCATCTGCCTGGCACTCCAGGAGTTAGAGAGCACCTTGTAGAACAAAGCAGTATGGGTTTTCTCAGACAACATAACTGCGGTGACCTATGTCAATTGCCAAGGGGGCCCCAAGAGTGCCCCTCTGTTCTTGGAAGCTCAAATGCTGTTTCAATAGGCAGAGGCCCATCTGGTGCTCTCGGCGGCAAATGTGGCAGGAGTGAACAATGTGAAATGAATTTCTTCAGCATGAAGACCCTGAATCTTGGGGAGTGGTCCTTATCCCAGGAAGCCTTCACCTACATAGTGATTCGATGGGGGCGACCAACATTCAACCTGATGGTGTTGGCTACAAACAAGAAGGTGGATTGATTCTTCAGTCAAAGATGCGAGCCGGGAAGTGAAGGTTTGGATGCCCTGGTTCATCCCTGGCCAAAGGCAGGTCTTCTATATTTCTTTCTTCCGTGGCCCAATATAGGCCAACTTCTGCGCAGGATCATGATGCACCAGGGAAGAGTGACTTTAGTGGTGAGACTGCCTGAGACACCCATGGTATGCAGACTTGGTCTGTCCACAACAGGATCAAAGTCTCAAACCTCCCTGTCATCCCTGGCTACCAAGGCAGGGCCCAATTGCCCTTCAGAATTCAGAATGATTTAGAAGATCTAGAAAAGGGCCTAGCAATTGGCTGTGAGAGTTGAGATAGCTGGGCTCCCCTGCTTTGGATCCAGAATCAATGAAAGCACCCTTGCTGCACATCCTGATGTAACCAGATTTCTGAATGGTGCGTTAAGGCTCTGCCCTCTTGTGTGATGGCCTTGTCTGACGTGGAATCTTAATTTGGTTCTCTGTGCCCTTGTGAGTCCTTCCTATGAGCATCTGGACCAAGCTTTCTTAATGGACCTTACCATGGTGTTTTCGGTGGTGATCACCTCCGCTCAGAGAGTGTCCCAACTTCAGGTTTTGTCCAGCAGAGATCCTTTTCTAAAGATTACAGATTCAGGTGTGCCCATGCACACATTTCCATCTTTTTTCCAAAAGTGATTTTCAGCTTTCACATCAACCAAGAAGTATGCTTGCTGGCCTTCACACCCTCTGGTTCAAGATAACAGGATTGGGTTTTAAAATCATTGGATGTGTGCAGACTCTTGCTGTGGAATCTAGAAGTTACAAATGAATTTCTATGGTCAGATCTGTGCTGGCTGGAGCAGCCTGTAAAGAATGGGCAGCATCGAAAGAACTGATTTCAAGGTGGAGTCCGCATGGCAATTTCTTCTGCCTATATTGGAAGTGGAAAATGTCCCATTTTTGTGAGGGTGCATTCCATGAGAGGCATTGTCTCCTAGTGGGTGGAATCCTCTGCGGTTTCCCTAGAAAAGATATGTAGAGCTGCAACTTGGTCTTCTCTGTATACGTTCACAAAGTTTTACAGAGTGGATGTGGCAGCCAAACAGGATTCCGCATTTGGATTTTTGATTCTGGCATCAGGCGCATCTGTCCCACCCTAAGCTTGAGGAACTGCTCTGTTACTTCCCACAGGTTCAGGAATAGAGTGTCTGTCATACTAGAAGGAAAGATTAGGTTCTTACCTTGATAATCATCTATCTAGTAGCCATACACTCTATTCCTGAAGCCCGCCCTATCAGCTGTGAATTTTCCTGCTTCCTGCCTCAAAAAGACCTGACAATTCAGACATCTTGTTTGATCCAGCCTTAACAAGAATAGAGGCAGGGGCTACCATGATGAAGTATCCAGGAAGTATCTATACAAATCTCCCACACTCGTAGTGCAGGTTGCACTCAAGTTGATGAATTGTTTGGTTTCCATCTTATGTATTGCAAATGTTTGAATTTGGTTACTGTATTTCTCACTCCGTAAGACACACTTTTTTTCCCCCAAAAAAGTGGGTGAGAAAAAGGGTGCAACTTATGAAGCGAATACTTCCCTTCCCCCCCTCCCCAGTAACTTTTTGTAATCCCTGTGGTCCAGTGCTGTATGAGTAGACATACCTGCCCTTCCCTTTCTGGGCATCATGATCTGTTGTGGCAACGAGTGGCAGGTGCGAGCTTTTTGTGTGCCTGCCTGGTCCCACGCTGCTGCCTGAATGGCTGCCATCAGTTCTCACGAGTACCGCAAGAACTGATAGCAGCCATTCAGGCAGCGGCAAGGGACCAGGCATGTGTACAGAAAGCTTGCGTCTGCTGCAACAGATCAGGATGCCGTCCAGCGAGGGAAGGGCAGGAGCGCCTGTCGATACAGTGCTGGACTGACGGGATTACAAAAAGGTACCGGGGGGCTCTGCCTGCCTGCCACTAGGCCTACTTGCCCTGTGCCCTGTCCCAGCCTGCCATTAGACCACCAGAGGGGAACAGAATACAGATAGGGTACAAAATTTGGTTCAGAATATTTTTTTTCTTGTTTTTTCCTCCTCTATAGGTAGATGCGTCTTATAGAGTGAAAAATATAATATATGTTTGCCATGTTTAATAATGAGTTTCATACATGATCTGATAAAGTCATAACCTGTATGGTATTGTGGAATCCAACTATAGACATATATCAACATTGTGACACTGTATTGAACTATGCAATGATTGGGTGGTGAGGCCTTCATGTTTCTGAGCATATGTTCTAAAAATCAGCTATCAGTGTACACTTTTCCTGATAAAGACCATTTGGAGTGACTTTTTTTGTTTGTATTAGTCCTTTTTTAGTCACTCACCTGTTTATATTAGGTGGAATAGTCTGGCCTCTTATTGTCTTTTTGACGTTTAATAATATGAGCAGAACAAACATGTTTCTTGGGGAGAGTCCCTGTACTCCTCCCTTTTCTGTTTCCAGGGATGACTGCATTTTTACCAACTGAGGAGTTGAAGGACAGTCCAGAGGTAAGAGAGGAGAAGCAAAAAGAATGCAAATGAAACTCCCTACAAGAGTTCTTGTGAGAAAAGGTTGACTACCCTTAGGTTCAGGAATAAAGTGTATGTTTACTAGAAGGAAGATTATCGAGGTATGAACCTAATCTTTCCTTATCAACCATCAGTGCTCTCTCTTTCTCTCTCTCTCTCTCTCTCTCTCAGCATAACTCCCATCAGTGCTCTCGGTGATTAAAACTCCCACTAAAATGTTTGCAATTTAGGGAAATTTAGAAACCATAAATTTGTATTAAAAAAGTAAGTGATATGAACTAGCAAGTCCTTTTTTTATTTTTTTATTAATTTTTGAGATCCATTGATATGAGAGATTTCTTGTGAATGAATACTTTGGGGCAAATTCTATAAACGATGTCCCAATTGTAGGCAGTGGTAGGCGTCCTACCACTGTCTAACCAGCCAATCGGGACACACATTTTCTTAAAAAAAAGACCCCTAGGCAGGCCAACTAAACTGTAGGCATCTGTCGTGGATGCAGGGAGAAGCGTTGAGACACTTAAGCTTGCCCAAGGGTGAGCATGGTTTCACCTGGAAGTGGCATTCAGTGCACTTAAGCAGCCTTAGTCATTTCCCTAGGGCTGCAATAGATGCCTGAACCTGTAGGCCAGCAAAATGCTGGCCTACAGTTCAAATAGACATGGCCACTGAGTTGAATGCAGCAAGGAAATCTCCTATGGGAGGGGCCTTAGGCATCTGGGTCAATTGGAGCCTTAGGCCCCTCTTCAGTGCATCCCAGAATGCACTGGGAAGGGGAAGGCCCGCCATTTGGGAGTGATGGGCCTACCAGCCAGAGGGTGTATGCAATTCTCTGGCTGGACTTACCCCTCTTAGCGACACCCCCATACCTTTTAAGGTGAAAGTTCTGAAGGGTAGCGACAGGAGGGAGTGGGCATCCCTCCTGCTGGGAGATTTGTCGGGGGTGGCAGAGGGAGTGGACATTTGATGGAAGCTTGAGGGTGGTGGCAGAAGGGAGTGAGCATATCTCCTGCTGACTGCCTTCGTGTGGAGGGGAGGGTGTTCCCTGCTGTGGCTGCTCAGCTGATCGTGGCAGGGAGATTTCCTTGCTGTGATCAGCTGATGGCAAGTGATCAGGCGCAATTCTCTAACTGGGCGCCGGTTAAAGAATCAGGATGGTTAGGCGGGGATAGGCATCTGTCCATTAGGGCAGACGCGATTCTGTATAGGATGCCAGTTTGTGATTCTCAGCTGCTTCTTAGGCAGCTACTAAGACCAATGTCCTATACAGAATTTCCCCTTTTGTGTTCTAATCTGCCATATCACACATAAAATGAGAGTAGTTTTCAAAAAGATCTGTCCTGGTAACAAAGGAGTTACCCAGATAAAGCCACACTGATGAAAACTGCCTTACCATTACTAACACAAAACCACACAGAGAAGGGAAAGTATATGTGATATTTCAAAATCCCCACATGCTATTCTCTAATCTGATAAGAGAGGTACAAGATCTATGGATACTTTTTATATTTTTTAATTTATTTGTTCAATTTTTTATATCATTCTCCCAGGGGAGCTCAGAACGGTTTACTACTACTACTAATAATAATAGTTTATATACCACAGGACTGTGAAGTTCTATGTGGTTTAGAGCACAGTTCTTCAACCGCCAGTCCGCAGGAAATTTTTGCCGGTCCGCACAGGGCCGGCAAGATTGACTCACTTCAACTTCCTGCCAGTCCGCGCAGGGCCGGCAAGATCAACATGTGAAGCCTGCGCTGGGCCGGAGAGATCTTGGGGAGCCTCCGACAGTGGCTTTCTCCCCTCTCTGCAGTTCTCCTTTACTTCCCAGCGCAGCGATTCACGAAGGCAGCCTCGGGGCTTTTGCTGAGTCGCGGCTGCCTCTGATGATGCAACTTCCTCTTTCCTCAGAGGCGGCGCGACCCAACAAAGGACCCGAGGCTGCCTTTGTGAATCGCTGCGCTGAGAAGTAAGAAGAGCTGCTGGGAGGGGAGAAAACCACTATCAGAGTCTGGGAAGCTGCTGGGCAGGGGAAAAAAGGGACAGCTGTTACTGGAGAGGGAGAAGGAGAGATGCTTCTGGGAGGGGAGGAGGGAAAGGAATCTGGGAAGCTGCTGGGCAGGGATAAAAAGGGACAGCTGCTACTGGAGAGAGAGAAGGAGAAATGCTGCTGGGAGGGGAGGAGGGAAATGAATCTGGGAAGCTGCTGGGCAAGGAAAAAAAGGGACAGCTGCTACTGGAGAGGGAGAAGGAGAGATGCTGCTGGGAGGAGAGAAGGGAAATGAATCTGGGAAGCTGCTGGGCAAGGGAAAAAAAAGGGACAGCTGCTACTGGAGAGGGAGAAGGAGAGATGCTTCTGGGAGGGGAGGAGGGAAAGGAATCTGGGAAGCTGCTGGGCAAGGAAAAAAGGGACAGCTGCTACTGGAGAGGGAGAAGGAGAGATGCTTCTGGGAGGGGAGGAGGGAAAGGAATCTGGGAAGCTGTTGGGCAAGGAAAAAAGGGACAGCTGCTACTGGAGAGGGAGAAGGAGAGATGCTGCTGGCAGGGGAGGGAAGAGAATTACTGCTGGACAGGAGGAGGAGGAGGAGGGAAGGGAGAATGAAAAAAGGAAGGAAACAGTTGGCAGAGAGATTAGAGGAGGGGAAGGGGAGACACAGGCATGAGAAAGTAGAGAGATTGATGATAGGAAGGGTTCAGCAGAAAAATAAGCAGAGGGACAACGATGATAGATCTGGTGTAGGAGAGATAAAAATGAAGAGAGCAGTGAAGCTGGAATGAATCATGTAAAAAGGAGAGAGGGGGCACAAGCTGGATGGAAAGGGGAGAGGAGCATAGAAAGAAGACAGATACCATATGGAAGGGGGAGAGGACAGACAGTGGATGGTAGGGGCAGATGCTGGATTGAAGAGACAGAGAGGGCAGACGCTGGAAGGAAGAGATTGAAAAGAAGATTGAAAGCAGAAACCAGAGACAACAAAAGGTAGAAAAAAATAATTTTATTTCTATTTTGTGATTAGAATATATCAGATTTGAAATATATATCCTGCTAGAGCTGGTGTTAGACATAACTGGAGACTGAAAAACCTAGGCAGTGCTTCTTTAGCTTCCAGCTGGCTTAGGGCGCTCTCTGACCAGGGGGCTGTTGCCCTAGTTGCACTCCCCTAAAACTATTCCTGTCATGTGTGACTGCAGTATTCTGTTAGCATGATATTTCTGTGTAGCATTCTGTAATAATTTGGCTTGTTCAGTTTTCTTGATAGTAGAGGGGATATATGTGAAGGGGAGGGAGAGACAGGGGTTTTGTTGATCCTGCTCTGAATTATTTGTATTTATAAAATGACAATTGTACAGAATATTGTTTCTTTTTATACTTTAATAAAATACATTCAATATAAAATCATAACTGAGGCTTTTGTGGATGGGATCAGATGATTTGTGGGGACCGACTCGCGGAGATGGGTCGGAAACGGGGTTTTTAAATTTTAGTCCTAGTAGTTTGCCAGTCCACAAAATAATTCTTTTTTTTCTGCCGATCCACGGGTGTAAAAAGGTTGAAGAACACTGCTCTAAAGGGTAAATTAAGAGTTATATACGATATTTCAACAAATATTGCATATTTACTTTGAAGGTTGTACTCTTTATTGGTTTAATGTTCATTTTGCAATACATGTATTTTGTTTCTTATTATTATTTCTCTGATTTGCTGTAACAAGAGGATTCTTGTGTTTGTATTTGAAAAAGCATAAATAAATAATTTTTAAAAAATGAAAGATAAGTGAGGGAAGCTACTGAGGAGCTGCAGAGTGAATACACTTGTAAGTCGATAAGAGGAGCTTGAACTGTAAGCGACCTCTGGCACTTAATAGAGCTCTCCTAATCTCCATTAATATTATTGATCTCTACATCTAGAGACCAAACAGCTAGATTCTATAAATGGCATGTACGTTTCTGTGCACAAAATCTTGCACTGTCTTGAGATATGAGAACTGAATTGAACATAGTAACATAGTAGATGACGGCAGATAAAGACCCGAATGGTCCATTCAGTCTGCCCAACCTGATTCAATTTAAATTTTTACATTTTTTCTTCTTAGCTATTTCTGGGCAAGAATCCAAAGCTTTACCCTGTACTGTGCTTGGGTTCCAACTGCCGAAATCTCTGTTAAGACTTACTTCATCCCATCTACACCCTCCCAGCCATTGAGCCCTCCCCAGCCCATCCTCCACCAAATGGCCATATACAGACACAGACCGTGCCGTAATAATTGGGGGCTAGCAATCAATTGTTGCCAACGCACTTTTTATTTGCACAGCTTGCTATATACTATTCAGAAGCGGGCATTGCCACGAGAGGGGGATGCGCGTAGCATGACCGAATACTGGGGATGTGTGCCTAAGCTATGCACAAAGATTTGCACTAGTTTTTCGTGGGTGCAAATCCCTGCATCCAAAGTTGGGTGCTTATCCTGGCGATATAAGTCATTCGGTAAAGGGCACCGATCCCAGAATACCCGTTACAGAATAGCATTCAGGGCTCAATTTTGAGTGCAATTCGCTGAATTCAGCCCAATGAGTGCTCCTCACTATTGCGGTAATCTAAGAAGAAGGGAGCTGTGCCAAAAGTTTGAATTACCTAGAGCACAGTTCTTCAACCGCCGTTCCGCGGACCGGTGTCGGTCCGCAGGAAATTTTTGCCGGTCCGCACAGGGCTGGCAAGATTGATTTACTTCAACTTCCTGCCGGTCCGCGCAGGGCCGGCAAGATCAACATCTGAAGTCTGCGCTGGGACGGAGAGATCTTGGTGAGCCTCTGACAGTGGCTTTCTCCCCTCTCTGCAGCTCTCCTTTACTTCCCAGCACAGCGATTCACGAAGGCAGCCTCGGGGCTTTTGCTGAGTCGCGGCTGCCTCTGATAATGCAACTTCCTCTTTCCTCAGAGGCGGCGCGACACAACAAAGGACCCGAGGCTGCCTTCCTGAATCGCTGCGCTGGGAAGTAAGAAGAGCTGCTGGGAGGGGAGAAAGCCACTATCAGAAGCTGCTGGGCAAGGGAAAAAAAGGGACAGCTTCTACTGGAGAGGGAGAAGGAGAGATGCTTCTGGGAGGGGAGGAGGGAAAGGAATCTGGGAAGCTGCTGGGCAAGGAAAAAAAGGGACAGCTGCTACTGGAGAGGGAGAAGGAGAGATGCTTCTGGGAGGGGAAGAGGGAAAGGAATCTGGGAAGCTGCTGGGCAAGGAAAAAAGGGACAGCTGCTACTGGAGAGGGAGAAGGAGAGATGCTGCTGGGAGGGGAGGAGGGAAAGGAATCTGGGAAGCTGCTGGGCAAGGAAAAAAAGGGACAGCTGCTACTGGAGAGGGAGAAGGAGATGCTGCTGGGAGGGGAGGAGGGAAAGGAATCTGGGAAGCTGCTGGGCAAGGAAAAAAAGGGACAGCTGCTACTGGAGAGGGAGAAGGAGAAATGCTTCTGGGAGGGGAGGAGGGAAAGGAATCTGTGAAGCTGCTGGGCAAGGAAAAAAAGGGACAGCTGCTACTGGAGAGGGAGTAGGAGTTATTCTGCTGGGAGGGGAGGAAGGAAATGAATCTGGGAAGCTGCTGGGCAAGGGAAAAAAAGGGACAGCTGCTACTGGACCTGGAGGGAAGGAGAAGGAGAGATGCTGCTGGGAGGGGAGGAGGGAAAGGAGTCTGGGAAGCTGCTGGGCAAGGGAAAAAAGGGACAGCTGACGTCAGAGAAAGGGCGGGACCGCCGGAAGAGGAAGCAGCGCAGACACAGAGCTCACAGATGGGCCGGGACCGCCAAGAGGAAGCAGCAGGCCAACGGTAGGAGCTTCTATATGATGGGGGGGGGGGTCGGGAGGCTGTGGGGGTGCGAGCAGTCCTTCGGGGTGGGGGTGCGAGCGGTCCTGCGGGGGGGGTGAATCGGACGTCGGGGGGGGGGGGGAACTATGTAAAAAAAAGTTGTAAAACGCGCTCACGCGTATAACGCGCAAGGTTATGCATGGTTTGTAAAAATCGTGTATAATGCGCGCGTTATATGCGTGAAAATACGGTAATAGCTCTAGAGATCAGTTATTGTGGAATAAGATTGTACAAATCAGCTACCTAAGTACTTCAGGAACAGATATGTTTTTAGGTGTTTCCTAAATTCCCCATAAGTAGTAAGCATAAGCAATTGTTCCAGATCGTTACCCCATAATGCTGCCTGATGTGAGAAAAAATGTTGATGATGTCTTTTAAATTGATATCCTCTAACCGGTGGAGAAACAAAATTCAAGTGTGAGCTTCTCTTATGTCTATTGGTTGAGAAAGAGAAAAGGTCAGTTATATATTTAGGGTCTAAACCGAATAGTACCTTAAAGCAAAAACATCCAAACTTAAACTTCACATGTGCCTCCATCAGCAACCAATGGAGAAGTCGGTAGGAAGGTATTACATGATTAAACTTCTTCAACCCAAAAATCAGCTTGACTGCCGCATTTTGCACCAGTTGTAATTGCTGCATATTCTTCTGGGAAATTGCCAGATAGGCGATATTACATTAATCAAGTTGACTCAGTATAAGCGATTGTACCAAAATTCTAAATGATGAAACATCAAAATATGCTCTAATGGATCGAAGCTTCCAGAGAGTAAAAAAAACCCTTTCTAACAAAAGAGTCTACCTGGTCTTTCATGGTTAGTCCCTGGTCCAGTATTATACCCAAAACCTTCATAGCAGATTGAATAGGATAACTAAGTTTATTGATGCACAGTGATGTTTTAGTATCAAGCGGGTATGACGAAGCTACAAAAAAATTTGTTTTTTCTGAATTGAGCTTCAGTCTATATTCAGTCATCCATTGTTCCATCAAATTTAGTACTTCTGTTGCCTTGAGATCGGGGGAGGCAGGAGAAGTCGGGCTGAGGAGAGAGGCAGAAGGGAGAGAAGAGGAGACGCGCTGAGGAGGCAGAAGGGAGACAACAGGAGAGGAGGCGGAGGGTGAGGGGCTGCGGCGAGAGGTAGCTCCGCCCATCCCCCGACATCACCCGCAGCAGATCCGGAGCTCCCCCTTAAAAGGGGAGGGGCCAACGGCACGCAGATCCAGCTTGCTTTGAGATCGGGGCAGGTAGGAGAAGTCGGGCTGAGGAGAAAGGCAGAAGGGAGAGAAGAGGAGACACGCTGAGGATGCAGAAGGGAGAGAACAGGAGAGGAGGCAGAGGGTGAAGCTGTGGCGAGAGATAGCTCCGCCCACCCCCTGACATCACCCGCAGCAGGCCCTGAGCTCCCCCTTAAAAGGGAAGGTGCCAACGGCGGTCAGCCATTCGTCGCGCATTGAAGGTGAGCGTTAAAGGCGCTCACCTTAGCATGAGCACCTTTGCGAAGGGCCTTTAGAAGGGATGAGCCACCACTAAAGAAGAGCAGAGGGAGACCACAGCAGATGCAGAGGACATTCAACCAGGCAGACCAAGCAGGTACAGAGGCACACAACCAGGCAGACCAAGCAGGTACAGAGGCACACAACCAGGCAGACCAAGCAGGTACAGAGGCACACAACCAGGCAGACCCAGCAGGTACAGAGGACACAGCAGATAAAGAGAATACACAACCAGGCAGACCCAGCAGGTACAGAGGACTCAGCAGGTTCAGAGGACACACAACCAGGCAGACACAGAGGACACAACAGGCGAAGAGGACAGCATCAGCAGGCACAGAGGACACAGCTGGTGCTAAGCACACACAGCAAGGCAGATAAAGAGGACAAAGTAGGCACAAAGGACCCACAACCAGGCGGACACTGAGGATGTAACCAGGCGGACACAGAAGACACAGCAGGCACATTAGAAATCCACAGCAGACATAGAAGACATCCACAGGAGACCGGCAAGCGGGCAGACAGACAGAAGCAGGATGACAGAAGCAGGGCAGACAGAAGCAGAATGGAAGCAGCAGACAGAAGCAGGATGTTCAGCTACCCAGTTTTCTGCACCATCTACCATATGTATGACTACCTCCCTTCTGGGAGGCAGTCTTACGAATGCACTCGATTTGGAGAATTGGAAAGCCTGAAGAAGCAAGTCAGACTCTTGTAGGGCAAAATACTGGAACTAGAGGCACTTCAAGCAGTGGAGGAAGAAGACAGAGATGCAGAGATCATCAAGACAGAGGACACCATCGAGGAACAAGTCCGAGAGCAGGAGAACTTCATAGAAGAGGCATACAGGGAGGCCATGGAAAAACACCAGCTACCGTGGAACTTCTGGGATACGCCTACAGAAAGTGTGGACCACCAGACAGACAGCCATCAGGAGGAAATGAGAGACACAGCAGCAAGATCTGGAAACAGCGGAGGGAACCCACAAGAAGACGAACGCCAGGATGAGAGGAAATGGATAGGAACAAAGGACATGGACCTATGGCTGGAGAGATGGGCATACACATCAGGGACACAGACCTGCAGCTGGAGAATGAAGAGAAGATAGTGAGGACAGCAATCGTGGAGGACTCTATCATCAGACAAGTTGACAGCCACATAGCAGGAGGAAGACTGGATTGACTGGTGACTTGCCTACCGGGAGCCAAGATAAAGACATAGTGAGCCGCATCGACAGAATCGTTGATAGTGTGGAAGAAGAAGATATGGCAGTGGTGATCCATGTGGGGACGAACAACATGAGCAACAGGAACTACAACAGAGAAGTACTGAAGGACCAGTTCCAGATGCTAGGAAGGAAGCTGAAGACCAGAAAACAGAGGATAGCATTCTCGGAGATCCTGCTGGTACCCAGGGCAGATAAGAAGATACAGATGGAGCTGCAAACAGTCAACATGTGGATGCGGCACTGGTATGAGGAAGAATTCCACTTTGTGCATTCTGGGGGAAGAGCAAGCTATTCAGGAAGGACGGACTTCATCTCAGCAGAGACGGAATGAGGCTACTTGCAAACAACATCAAGAGAGAAGTTGAGAACCTTTTAAACTAGGAAGAAGGGGAAAGCTGACAGTTGACCAAGAGAGAGAGTGAATGGTTCGGGAGCCAGTATACCCGGAGGATACCATGCATGAAGATAGAGGAGAAGACTCACCAGAGGATACCATGCAGGAAGATATAGGGGAAGACCCACCGGATCACAAGCAAGACAGATTGAAAGGGACACAAGAGGGAAGGAAATGCAAGCAAGGAACAGGTTGTAAACTCAAGTGTATGTACACGAACGCAAGGAGCCTAAGGAATAAGATGGGTGAATTAGAAGCTATGGCACAAAAAGATAATGTCAAAGATAAGAAAAAGAAATCCCTGAAGGGTATATACCACAGAACAATACTATAATATCAGAGCAATGTACTCAAATTACAAAGTTAGAAATATTGTACATATTTATTAATTTAAAATTTGCAAAAATGTCACAAAATTTTCATAGAATTTCATACACAGTACACCATATAAACACTACAAACAAACCAAACAAACCAGACAAGGTATAACAACATATAACATATAACAAACACTATCAAACCAAGCTGGAAAAGGCCACACAAAAAATCATACAATGATATATAAATGTAGCTGTGTTCAAAAGTTCATAAATCACTTAACTTGAGAATTCGAAGTCTTCCTGGAACAATGTCCACGAGGAATAAAGCAAGCAAGATGATTGTGGGCCAGACTTTGCGGTTCCTCCTGCTCCCAAAGACTGCGCTGGAGGCATACGGAGCAGGAGGGACTGAGCACCCCTCCTGCTCCCAACAGGTACGGGGAGGGGGGAGGGGAACAGGAACAGGGGGGGGCGTCCGGTAGCAGGAGGGAGTCGGCATCCCTCCTGTCATTTGGTTTTTTTTGGGGGGGTGGGCCCAATGGCAGGAGGGAGTGGGCATCCATCCTGCTATATTTTTAAGCGGCGTGGTGGGGGGAGCATCGGGTGGCAGGAGGGAGTCAGCATCCCTCTTGCCATTTGTGGGTCGAGGGCGGCGTTTTTTTGACAGGTCTGCCTGTCTTTTATTCATTTTTTTTTTTTTAACGGGACAGATATTTTGCATGTGTTACTGACAGGTCTGCAACAGTTGGGTTTTAGGATAGTAAAACCTGATTCAAAATAACCAAGCAATCGTTAGTGAATCAATTGCTTCGCTATTTACATGGGGTTTTACTCATTTGCATGGGTGGATCGGATCGTTAAGTGGGCAGTGGGCCATTAAGTGAATCGAGTAAGGGACCAGGAACGATCAAAAAACAAGTCAAACTGGTTTTGCAGTCATCTTTACAGGATCGGTAAGTTTAGTTCAGGAAGATTTTTCCTCTCCCTGCTTGATTAAAGCATCTGCACTCTATTCGTAGAGTATTGGCAAAACAAACACAGTTCTTGCATTCAACAACAACAGGTTACTTTTCTTTACTTAGGAGCTGATATCAATAGCTTGTGGATCATTTACCTCTACAGGTAGGTCAGAAGTATCCATGACTACTTCTATAGCAGGGGTGTCAAATGTTGGTCCTTAATGGCTGCAATCCAGTCGTGTTTTCAGGATTTCCCCAATGAATATGTATGAGATCTATTAGCATACAATGAAATAAGCATATGCAAATAGATCTCATACATATTCATTGGAGAAATCCTGAAAACCCGACTGGATTGCAGCCCTTAAGGACCAACATTTGACATCCCTGTTCTACAGCATAGCGTGGCAGTTCCTCAACCATTTCCATGTCCTGGTTTCTACATGGCTGGGGGGAAGGGCTTCTCCCTTCACCTTCCTGCCTGTCTGCTGACCTACTCTCCTATCGGCACACCTGCCTGCTCCTCCCTTCATTCAGGGCTAATATGTGTCAAAGTCCCAGCTGAGCCTGACTTCTGGGTTGCCAGAGCTGGGGTTTTCTTAAAGGGACATGCTTCCAGTTCTCAGGACAAACCCTAACAGGTTTTCTAGTATCTTTAAACAGGTATGGCACTTTCTGCTGGGCCACAAAAAATTGCACCCTCCAAAATACAGGACAAAAGAATCACCTTTCCTTACAAAAAGGGAGAAAAGACCTCAGTGTCTAATAGGGGCTCTTTAAGCTTCCCATATAGACAGGCTAGTTTTAAACAGAATTTAATCCTAGCAGACACATCCTTGGTCAGAAAAACTCCCAATTAGTGCGTGAACCTCTATTCTAATTTTCTTATAGTTTTATGTATTTTCTTATAGTTTTATATATTTTTTTACTTTTCTTCAAACAACAATTGTCAAAAATAGAAGTCACTTATCTGAGTACTTTGATATTCAGGTGTAGTCCTGGAGTAAAGCAAGCAGGAAAAACTGCTCTATGGAAAAAAGCTATCAGTCAAAACATTCTTCCAAAATATCCAACAGGGGCCCCTGTTTCGCAACAAAATGCTTCGTCAGGGATTTGCTCTTATTCACTCTGATCTTGAAGGCACAATGAGATAAAGTAGCGGAGGCAACTTCCTCCTGCCCCATGGGCGGCAGAGGGTCCCGCCACCGCAGAGATTTCAGATTTTACCTCTGCAATCCATCGCTGCATATCCGCTTTAGTAAGTGGGTCCATCGGTGTACTCTCTGGTACCGGGTCCACAACCATGTCAGCCACAGCCGCCAGGGTCCCGCTCAATTTCGCCGCCTCCCCGCTGCACGTCTCAGGGCCCATGCTGTCACGTGCAGCCCGGCTCAGCGCTTGTTCCATCGTGCGCTAGCCGGGTTTGTCGCCGGGCAACTTTTTTTGCGTTGCCATAGTGGTCACTGTGACTTCGCACACCTCACCAGCTCCCGGGGACAAAAAATTTGCGCCGTTTACACACCGAAATGATAGTTATTTCGCCGGCCCGAACGGAGCTCTCAGTTCAAGCTCCCATCCGTGGCGATGACGTCACTTCCGGTCCCAAGAAGCCATAGTTTAGGGTTTCTTGGACTTCACGATCATCAAGAGGACCTTGCCACACAGCGGATCCCAGAACATGGATAGGCAACCTCACTGGGTGCTAATCACAGTTCTGGCATGTTTTCAAGGGTTGAAAGCCCTGTCTCGGTGATAACATTTACACTGCCAATGCTCAAAAGAAAAATAAGACCACAATTCAGTCACAGGTAAGATGGAGTGGTCACTTATTTAGCTCTCAGTAACTTTCAAAACATTTAAACTAAAAAATGTAGTTTCAATTCATATGCTTAACTCACCCCAGCTTCCTATACGTCAGGGTGCCACAGTTCCCCACACAGGTTCAAGCAGGGGCATAAAACAAAGCAAACCAATGTGCCTCAGGCCCTGCCCCCAGGAGGGGCCTAAGGCTCCCGGGCCTATTCTGTAAGCGGGCCTTTGGGACAGCTGGGCCAATCTGGCCCCATTCTGCCGGTGGCTGCCTGCCGGACAGGTAGGTTTGGGCACCCGTCTGTTCGGCCAACTGGAAAACAGGTACGGGGGTGGGGGGGGTCGTGGGGTCGGCCGGGGGTCGCGGTTTGGCTGGGGGGGGTGATTGGGGGTTCTGGGGGTCGGTCGTTGGGGGGAGGGGAGGTTGCGTCGAGGGCAGGAGGGCCTGGGATCCCTCCTGCCCATAATGTAGTGCGGGGTGGGGGTAGGGGGGTCGCCTGGGCCAGGAGGGCTTGGGCTCCCCCCTGGCCCGAACGAGTTGCGGGGGGGTCACCGGGACCAGTTGGGCTTGGGCTCCCTCCTGGCCCAAACGAGTCGCCGGGGCCAGGAGAGCTTGGGCTCTCTCCTGGCCCGATGTTAATTGCAAGGGGGGGTGATGGATCACGGCAGGAGAGATGCCTCATCTCCCCTACCGCGATTCCATCACTCCTCTACCGGAACTGCTGCGACCCACGGCAGGAGAGATAGGGCATCTCTCCTGCCGCGGGTTGTGGCAGTTCAGGTAGAGAAATGATGGCATCGCGGTAGGGGAGATGAGGCATCTCTCCTGTCGCAATGGTTGCGGTGGGTAGGTTGCCGAGCCGCTGAACTGATGGCACCAGCGGCCATCAGCTCAGCGGCCCCTTTTTCGGCACTTAGACCTGGTTTGACTACGTCTAAGTCAAAAAGGTCTAAGTGCCGAATAGGCAACCTGTAAATGTTTTGGTTATACCTGTTGTACGCCTAGGTGTAGGTCGGCCCACTGCCCGCCCTTTCCCCTCCTCTAAACACACCTCTTTTCTCTCTGTGCGTCTAGAGGCAGGGGAAAGGCCTAAGCTGTTTTAGATATGTCTAAAAAACAGCTTTGGTTATGGGTACTTGGACGATCAGGCTTTTTGAACGTCCAAGTAGCCATTTAGGACACTTTTTAGACGTTTTTTTAAAATTATTATTATTATTACTAAACTAAACTAAACCTTGGGTTTATATACCGCACCATCTCCACGAATGCGGAGCTCGGCACGGTTTACAGGAAGAAGGATGAGAGAGGAACTACAGTGGAGAGATTAAAGAGTTAGGTGTAAAGGGGGAAGGTGAGAGGCCTAAGAGGGGGGAAGTGTTACAGTTTTGAGAATAGCCAGGTTTTTAGGTGTTTGCGGAAGAGTTGGAGGGAGCTTGAGGTTCGGAGTGGGGAGGTGAGGTTATTCCAGATCTCAGTGATTCTAAAGGGGAGGGATGACCCAAGTTTGCCTGCATGGGAAATACCTTTTATGGAAGGGAAGGATAATTTAAAAATTTGGGAGGATCTGGAGGAAGTAGGGGTTGGGGAGTTCCAGGATAGAGGGATAACGGCAGGAAGGATGCCATGTAGGATCTTGTAGGCCAGACACGCACATTTGAAGTGGATCCTGGGGATTACTGGGAGCCAATGGAGCTTAGACAGGAGTGGTGAGACGTGATCAAATTTGCTTTTCGCGAAAACAAGCTTAGCTGCGGCGTTCTGAATCCGCTGAAGTCTGTGGAGGCTTTTCTTGGTTAGGCTGAGGTAGATAGAATTGCAATAATCCAATCTGGAGAGGATGATGGATTGTACTAGTACTGCGAAGTGTTTTTGGTGAAAATAGGGTCTGACTTTCCTTAGCATGTGAAGGCTGAAGAAGCATTTCTTCACCAGGGATTGGAGATGTTCGTTGAAGGATAGAGAAGAGTCTAAGGTGACACCCAGAACTTTGCTTGAGAACTCGAGCTGTAATGGGGGGCCGGAGGACAATGGGATGGAGGAAGGTAGATGGTCTATGAGGCCTTCCATTAGCTTGACGTAAAGTGGAATTGAGACTATGGGTCTGTAGTTGGATGGTTGGTCTGTTGCTCCTTTGGGGTCTTTTAGGATCGGAGTTATGATGATTTCGCTGAAGTCTTGTGGGAACTGGCCATCTGTGAGTAGAGTTTGTATCCATTATAGGAGCAGAGTGTGGAATAGCGTACTGGAGGTTTTCAATAGGTATGGTGGGCAGTGGTTAAGGTCACAGGCTGCGTGACTGTATTTGTTGTATAATTTGTTGAGGTCTGACCATTTTATAGGTGAGAAGTGGGACCAGGTACTGTCTGCTACTGATTCTTTCTCTGTAGGGGAAGCTGAGATCTCTTCTAGGTGAATAGGTGTTCCATTGAATGTAGCTCTGATAGTTGTGATCTTATTTTTGAAGAATGTGGCTAATAAGGTGGCTGCGGGTGGGGGAAGTTGCTATTGGTTAGATATAGTGTGTTGGTGAGTTCTTTGAGTAACTGGAAAAGCTTTTTGTGCCTTGGGATCCTTTTCCTATTTGCTTTGTGTAATATGTCTTTCTTTTTCTTTCAGCTTTTGTTTGTATTTTTGGTGTAATGTTCTCCATGTTGTTTTTGTGGAATCTAGGCTATTTTTTCTCCATTTTCTTTCTAGTTGTCTGCATTGTCTTTTGAGTTAGAGTAGTTCGTTGTCGAACCATTTGTCTGATTTTCTATGGATTCTGGTTTTGGGTTGTTCTGGGGCTAGCTCATCCAGAGTTGCTGTACTTAGGTGGCTCCATTGTGAGATGAAGTCTTTGGGGTTGTAGTTTTGGATTATGGTGTCTGTTTTTGTCCAGAATTTGGTAGGGCTGATGTAGTGACGTGAGTTGTAAGTTATTTTTTGTGTAATTGGTTTGCTTTTGTTTTTGGTCCAGTTGATTTTGAAGGAGTACGTATAATGGTCAGACCAGAGGGAGCGGTACCAGTATCTGTTTGATGTGTGGATTTCCAGTTGAGTGGGCTGTTGGGACATGTAGGCTGCAATGTCGAGTTGGTGTCCTTTTTCATGTGTGGTTTGAGGGTCTAGTATCTTGTATGTGAAGGCCTCGAGGTATGATAGTAAGTTTTTAATTTGTTTGTGAGATTGGTTTTCGAGGTGGAGGTTGAGGTCTCATAGAATTAAGTTGTAGGTTGACGTTAGTGAGTTTCGGTATATGAAATCTTCGAAGATTGGTTTTGCTTTGTTCCAGTTTCCTGGAGTTATGTAGCAGAATCTATCCCCTTTTAACTTTAGCGAGTGCTCTCTCGTTCTCTCTACGTTTGAGAGGGTGAACAATCTCTCTTTCTCTGCTAAGTCAATTCCCTTCAATATCTTGAATGTTTCGATCATGTCCCCTCTCAGTCTCCTCTTTTCAAGGGAGAAGAGGCCCAGTTTCTCTAGCCTCTCATTGTACGACAACTCCAGTCCCTTAACCATTTTTATCGCTCTCCTCTGGACCCTTTCGAGTAGTACTAATTCCTTTTTCATGTACGGCGACCAGTGTTGGATGCAGTATTCCAGGTGGGGGCGTACCATGGCCCGGTACAGCGGCATGATGACCTTCTCAGATCTGTTTGTGATCCCCTTCTTAATCATTTCTAGCATTCTGTTTGCCCTTTTCACCACCGCCACAAATTGTGCGGACTGTTTCATTGACTTGTCTGCTAGTACTCCCAAGTCTCTTTCCTGGGGGCTCTCTCTGAGTTGAGAGGGGGGGGAAAAAACAGTAAGTCCTTGTATTGATACAGGTGAAGCAAAATAAGCCCTTTAGGTAGAGCTAAAGGTGAAGAAAATGGAAGACCACCCTGACCCAACCTCTGCTAAAATAAACCATTGTATTAAAGGCCTGGAAATAATTCACAAAAACATTCTGACTATAATGGTAAGATGTTATACAGCATTTGGGAAATAACCTGCTGAGATAAGCGAAACTCATGATAAGCAAAACAAGCGAAACTCACCCCCTTTACATGATAAACAAAGCACCACATCTGCTATGATATCATAAAAGGATTGACACATCCTGATCAGCATCCTGATCAAGAATAGAAAAGTACATTATTTTGCAAGAATGCCATGTGACAAACAGGCTTTACTGGCCAATGGCTTGAGATTGCTGACACGATAAATTAAAACAGCATATGCGGGAAAAGATAGATTTTCTGGTAAACAGGACGCACGTATAACATGACACGAATATTATAAACCAATTAGTGAATTAACAAGTGTAATGATGTGAAAGAAATAACCAATAAAAACTAATCATGTGATTTAGACCAACGTGGTGCTGGCCACCTAGAAATGTATAAAAACAGGCCTTTTAGAGGAAGTAGGCAGAACAGACACCAGTGGATCTTCAGGCCTGATGATCACGCTCTGTTACTCTATATGCTGAAAGATACTTATCGATTAGCAACAGTATATTGAGTGTGAGGTCTCTCATTGGATGTAGGCCCATGACAGCGGGCCGACAACAGAGTATAGCACCAAATGTCCTGTATTCGTGCATATGATTTTTGTTACTGACATGCATCAACTTGCACTTATCCATGTTGAAATTCATTTGCCATTTTGCGGCCCATTTCTTGAGTATGTTTGTCTCGTTGAAGGTCTTCACAATCCTGTGTCCTCACTACTCTGTATAACTTTGTATCATCCACAAATTTAATCATCTCACTCGTCGTGCCAATTTCTAGGTTGTTTATAAATATGTTGAAGAGCACAGGCCCTCGAAGAAGTGCAGTAAGTTTGTCAAGCAAGATCTTCCTTTGCTGAAGCCATGCTGGCTGGTCCTCATCAGTTTGTGTCCGTCAAGGTGATCGATGATGCGGTCCTTTAACAGCGCCTCTACCATCTTTCCCGGTACCGAAGTCAGACTCACTGGTTTGTAGTTTCCCGGATCTCCCTCGAACATTTCTTGAAGATCGGCGTAACATTCGCCACTTTCCAATCTTCCGGAATCTTTCATGATTTGATCAATAAATTGGCTATTAGTTGAAGCAGTTCAGCTATAACCCCTTTCAGTTCCTTGATTACCCTCAGGTTGATGTCGTCCTGTCCCAGGGATTTATCGTTACTAAGCCTATCAATCTGTCTGCATACCTCTTCTAGACTGACTGTCGACCCTGTCAGTTTCCTATCTTCTTATTTTAAAACTCTGCTGCATCAGGGCAAAATTTAATTGGCACCCTTTCTTCTGCAAACGAGAAAGTTTAGTATAATACGCATTCTACAATCAGTACTTTGCCAGTCGGATGGACATTGACTGTAACCTCCGCCCCCTCTCCACGCAACTGGGAATGGGAAACGCAGTCTGGACCCTGAAACCCAGAGGAGTTTTACTCAGGATGCATACAGCCTGTGCTTAAACCCCTGACAAGGTCAGAGGGCAAGCGAGCTCCCAGGGGAATTCAGGAAGGATGGCATAAAGCAGGCTTACTCTACAGATCCACTGGTTTCTCAGTGAAACAGCAATCCGGCTCTGTGGGACTGTGTCCTTTCCTCTGACAGGAGGACCACTGCAAAGGGGTCTCAAGGCACTCAAACCACTGAAAAGATGAACTTTAAGTGAAAAAATAAGAAAAAGATGCAGAGCAAATCCAAAAGACTTCTGCACAGATTGCTTGCAGAAATTAAAAACTACAGGGGGCTCTAACTCTTTCTCTGAGGTGGGAGGAGCATGTGCTCAGAAAAGTGTTTGGATTTCTGCAACTCCCAGATTGTGGGAAGGGATTGAACACCTAGCATACTGAATCCAGAAGGAACGTAACAGAAGAGTGGATGCCATCTGTATGGCTTGTGAGCATGGGGAGTATATCCTACAGTCCAGAATGACACACCTGTTGCACTAGAAATAATTTTATTGACGTCATCATTTTCATCATGTCAGCTTTTGTTATCTGTAATTGGTGTAAACTAAACTAAACTAAACTAAACCTTAGGTTTGTATACCGCGCCATCTCCACAAGCATAGAAATTTATTAATATTTTTAATTTGCTGACATGCAAGAGTGAATAAACTGTAATGATGAATAATTTTCTTTCTGTACTTTTCACAGGCCCCAGAGGTCATTAGGATGCAAGACAAGAATCCATATAGTTTTCAGTCGGATGTATATGCATTTGGAATTGTCTTGTATGAATTGATGACTGGACAGTTGCCATATTCAAACATCAACAACAGAGACCAGGTAGACAGCTCTGATTTAATTATGAAGAAGCAAATAATTTATTGAAAGAAAAATTTTAAAACCTTCATGCCTACAATTTTCTAAAAGTTCAAGTTTCTTGCCATTTAAAAAGCTGAACTAATGAATTAGGGGTCAATATTCACCTTTCAGTGTTCAGCATTTTGCTTACCACTGCTGACATTGCCCAGAAATTCAATGTCTAGCCATGTCCAGGCTTTGGCATTCAATTTCCAGGTTTCCAGAGCCAGTTAAGTGTGATAAACAGCGCTTAGCCAGCTATGGGACACCACATAAAAATAGAATTAACTTTTATGTGGTCCTATTCATGCAGTGAACTTGGCTGGTTAAGTACTTAACCAGTCAAATGCTGACTCTACCCTGGAATGTCCCCAAAATAACTAGCTTTGCTGTAGGTACTAACCAGTCATTTTCAACAGTAGTGACCAGTTAAGTGCTGCCGAGAATGACTGGTTAACCCCAAACAAGCGATGTAACTTGCTGGGAACCATTTCTGGATGGTTAAATCACTTTGAATATTGCCCCTTTAGATTTCATTCCATTCTTATGAGATATGTTTAGGGATAGTACTTTCTACAAAAAAAGAGAATTTACTAATTTGAAATATAAAAAAAATCTATAACATAAATCTTAGAAATAATAGTGCTCAGTAAAAGCCAAAGTGAACCATAATACGTGAGCGCAGGGTTCTATTAGTTTATCAAGTTTAAGTCCCTCCCTACCAAATAAATAAAGCAGGCAAAAACCAGAGGAGTTCTTATCTCCATTAGAATTGTTGTATCCTCCTGGGCTCAGCTGCAGATCCAAAAGTGCTCCCCATCAAATCAAAACAAAAACAAAACTCAAAATACAAAAATCATAATAAATATCCAAGTTCATTCATTTCAAAGTTCATTCATCCAGCTTCAATTTATCATTTCAAACAATTCATCTGTAAAATCCAGAGCTTCCTCGACACAGTATATGGTCTCTGGTGAGTTGACACTATACGTGTTTCCCTATTCGCTTTATCAAGAGGAAGATATTTGCAGCACTCTAGAAAAAGCAGCCTATATATCAGTATAAATTTAAACCATAAAAGCCAAGATTCATTTCAAGAAATCCTTCTTTACTTACATTTTCTCAAACATCATGCGGCCTATTATTGGAATAGAACCCCACATCGGGCTTCATATTGGCATTGCTGCTAGCAGACTTTTTCAATGCAATGAATTAAGCGCCTTCACTACTTCCTTTATAACACTTGTTCACTTCTGACGTATTTTAAACTGATTGGGTGTATTATCTTTAGCAGCCCAACGGCCACTCCACAGCTTTATTTAGTCCTTTGGGGACCACCGTATCCCATGTATAGATTAATCTTTGCTCACAATTCACCAATTGTCTAGTGATATTGCCTCCATGGGTAGCGTGAAATTGCCTCAACACCACAAATTTCAAATCAGACTTCCGATGATGTTTGGCAAGCCAATGCTCTACCAATGGCGCTTCTTCCTTCTTGTTCCGTAAACAACTCAAGTGCTCTGCAATTCTCAACAACCCGCCGAGTTTGGCCGATATACATCAGGCAACACGGGCATATGATGGCATAAATTAACCAGCATGGAAGTACAATCAGTCTGATCATATAATTCATATTTTTTTTATTATCATGAGGTATTTGTACACTAGTAGTTAAGGGCAAACTATAAAATTTTGATCTTTTTTATAAGTTCCCCCAGATTGCGCCCTCATTTATTTTTTTGAATAAAAGCTTTTTTATTTAGAAATGAAAAATGCCAACAGCAGCAAATACAAACAATAACTCACGAAAAGTACCATAAGTACAACCATCAGAAATAACATGAGCAAAGTCCCAAAACTATACAAGCAAAAGCTATAGAGCCACACACAATACAGGATAACCCCCTCCCCCTCCCCCCTCCCAGGGACAGAGCACAAATCCCAAGCCACAAATAAGAAATAAAGGTCTCCAAGCACTAAAATGCCCAGGTCAAAAAATGCTTTTATACCCTCTGGAAACTCTGCACCATCAAACATTACTTCGACTTCCCCTCTTTCAGACTGCTGGTCCAATCCCTAATCCTAAGCACTCTGGATTACTGTAATATAATTTATATGGGCTCCTACAAGAAAACCATCAAACGTCTGAGACTAATCCAAAACACCGCGGTCCGCCTAATCTATGGCCTCAAAAAGTCAGACCATATCAGCCCTTACTATAGAAAACTGCACTGGCTGCCAATAGAAGCGAGAATCATCTTCAAATTCGCCTGCCTCTGCTTCAAAATCTTAATTGGCTTGTCCCCGATATATCTGTCTCACCACTTTGTGTTCCCTGGAATAGGCGTAATGCCTATCTGTGTACCTACCCTTCCCCAAAGGGATGCACCTACAAAAGATTCCTCAATAGAACTCTCTCGTACCAAGCGGGCAGATGGACAAACTGCCTGACCACCCTCATCTCATCTGCCCCATCTTACTCATGCTTCAGAAAATCTCTCAAATCTTTCCTCTGCAACAAATTTCTCAAACCCCTCCCCCCCATCACCAAATAATCAAATACTTCCATCCTGTAATTGATACTGGTTGTGAAAGGTCACTTGGACACACAAAGTCAGAGGCGTGAAGAAGTACAAGTTTTATTCACAGCATGCATGCTGGACCCCTGAGCTCCAAGCTGGCTCAGAAGTGCCGAAACCAGGAAGTTACAGAGATATTTATTCATTTTTCTGGCTATACAACTGAATTCTAGAAAAAGCTTTTCACGTGTTACTTTTCTTAACACTCATTGGTTCTAAGCTCACACTAGCAGGTCACTAGCAGGACACTTATCTAACTCTTGCAGGTAAATGTACAGAAGGGCAGGGTACATCATGGCTCAAACTCTTATCTATTCAGCTTACAATGTGGTAAGGTAGGGACATACATTTTAGGCAGATGCAGTCAATAGATTAAACACTGTTTTCAGCTATGTAGGCCAGAGCAATATTTTAAACAACAGTTAACTATTTCATGACCCTACATTCCCCCCTTTCAGGCTGGCGTACCTAAGGAGCCAAGCCTGACAAAATAAAGTTAGGGGTCAGGAAAGTCGGGGTTCCCAGTGGGTAAGGGACGATACTGGGAGAGGGCCAATGCAGCAGTGGAACGTTTGACAACAGAGTCCATAGTTCAGTGGAGCAGCTTTATGGCTATGGGGACCACACAGGGCAGGCAGCAAAGGAGCAGAGAAGACAGGGCAGCAACCAGCAAGATGATCTTCAATGCTGAACCAGAGGGCAATCAGGAGCTGAAGGTACCAGAGATCCAGTCTGCAGTAAGGTCACGCCAGGTCTGGTCAGGAACATGAGCCAGTTTGGTGATACGATCCACATCGTTCTCAATCACTTTACTCAAGTTCAAGGCAGCAGTTGGAGAGGTTGAATTTATCACAGGCACAGCAGCTAGTAAATAGTCCAAAGCTAGACGATTCTGATAAATAGCAGTGTGCATTTTAGCATTCGAAGCTCAGGTGGTCTCATTAGTTATCAGTTTGAATATAGCTTGTAGACAAATAATGCAGTTCAGCATATAGATTGGGGTCTGATAGCCCCAGGTGTCATCCTCGGTCCACGTGGCAGGTCCATAAGCAGCAATGATCCGTTCTGCAGGCCAGTCATCACCCCATTCACCTATTTTAAGGGAATTGGTGGAAGTAGACTGCTTTTGGCGACCTCTGGTGTTGAATACAGGGGCTCCCAGGTGTTCACCATCGGCCAGCGGTAACAGGAAGAAGCTGGGACGGATCATGCAAAGCACACATGTACCAGTCTAGTTAGCAGGCAATCAAGAATAGGCAAACAGATCACAGAGCCAGTATCAACTATCAGGAGCTGACCATAATTCATAGGAAGTTCCATTAAGCAGTGTCTGAAGGGCTGAAGACAGTGGGAAGCAACAATGGAGGTTCACAAGGCCCATCGTGAAGGTCGTGGACCTGACGTAAAAGTGAGGGTCTGTGAAGTCAGGTTTAACATGTCCAGCTGCATTGCCTCCCATAGCCACTGTTCTCCCATACCAGTCCCTCCTCATACAAAATAATTGCTAACATTAAGAGTCTGACCTATAGTTTCAGCAAACTATATAAACAGATTTCTAGTGATTACAGGATATTAGTATCTACTTTCATAATTTCATAAAACTGGGGAAACACCACAGAGTGATAGACAGGAGCACATGAGTGGGATACAATTCGGACATATACATCAGTACCTGAGTCTCACCTTTTACCATCAATATACAATGCCATGCAGTCTCTGGCCTTCTGGACTTGGACATTGGCATTCCAGTTATATGGGTCAGTGATAGTGAAAACCATGGGATTACAGTAGCCTGTAGTACACAAGGGGCCGGAGCTAGGACCTATAGTAAGGGAGGCAGATGGGGTATTCTTTCTCATAAAGGACAGGCTCCACCATTAGTGAAGGTTTCCTCATAGGGGCAGTTCTTAAAGGCATCAGGTTATACAGACCTATATACTTAGCACATTTGGTATAATAACGCTGTCAATCTAGGGAGCCACACAAAACTGAATTAGGGGTAGTACCATGACCTTGAGAAACATCAAATAGCACACATGTATCACAATACAAAGACACCGGGCGAGTGGGGTCTACAATAAGAGTCTAGTTGATAAGTGGACCCTCAACATTATAAATGCAGATTTCCGCCCACTTTTAAACTTCATCACCAGTTGGTTGGAAACAGAAAATACTCTCAAATGTTTGACACTTTCTGTACTTAACTCCTTCATGCAAACAAACATCAGGCAAAGGGGCTGCACTTGTTAAGTACAAAATACAGAAGAAAGAAACATAAGTGAGGGCAACACAAATATCATATCTATATATACTAGCATAGGAAGCTCATTTTTCTTTCAGGCACAACTTAGAAAACTTCAAACAGTTATACTCAAGACACTTGCTAAAGGCAGTGTGAACCACAGGCAGTCAATTAAACTCAAACACTTATAAAGAATTATATTCAGAACACCTGATAAGTACAGTGGTAAATATTCAGAACTTTTGAGGTCTTAGAAAGCTTCAGCTGAAGATCCGTGTTGTAGTAGAACCAAGTTTCATGTCCGGACACCTTGACAACTGTAAGAGAAGAAATTAGGACAGTAAAAGGACCTATCCACCTAGGTTTCAAGGGGTCTGACTTCCAAGTTTTAGCCATACTGTATTTACAGGGACATACCCATGGACTTGTGTAGCTATCGATAGTGGGGCCCTTTCCAGGACCCATTTGTGGAGCTCTTAAAGGGCTTTAGCTAAAGACTGGACCTGACTCTGGAGGATATCTGATCCCAAAGTAGCAAAGGAACCAGGATCTGGGTTCACAATGGGTGGTGGCCGGCCGGACATGAGCTCAAATGGGGCTTAGATGGGATGCATCTAATCTGAAAAAGAACAGAAGGCAGCAGGACAGGCCAGGACAGATTAGTTTCTTCAATTCATTTTGTGAGAAGGGTCTTAAGAGTTCTGTTTATTCTTTCGACCTGACCAGAGCTCTCAGGATAGTAAGCAGCATATAATTTCTATTCAATTTGGAGGGCCTGAGCAATTTGTTGGACAACATCGGCAATGAAAGCAGGGCCATTGTCACTGCCTATAAAAACAGGGAGACCAAAGCACGGAATTATTCCGGAGGTGTTTGGTTACTTCCCTGGCGCGTTCAGTGCAAGTAAGGAAGGCTTTGACCCATCTAGTCAGGGTGTCTGTGAAGACTAGGAAGTGACTGAGGGAACGGGAAATGGGCATGTGGGTAAAATCTACAGACAGAACCTGCATCGGATATGTTCCAATAGGTTGGTATCCAAGAGGTGGCAGTCATCTGATTGGGAATTTTATTCTAGAACCAACAACACACTGTCGGACCATATTCCGGACTAGCTGATCAAGGTGATTGATAAAGAAATGTCTCTTGAGTCAATTTTCATAGCGGGTTCTCCAGAGTGTGCCAGATCATGGCATCTTTTGACAATCGTGAGGGCCAGGTGTTGAGGAATAACTATGAGAGTACCCGCTGTGCTTACGTTTGAAGTATCAGTGTGTGGGTCTGGATTGGCACTTGAATTGGCGCATTTTGTATCCACCCCCCTTTCAGGACAGACTGGCCCAAAATAATGCATGCCCAAGTCTGTTCCTGAGAAGCGTACTGGGGTGTAAGGGAATCCAAAAAAGGAATGATTGTATACAGAGGGGCCGAAAGAGGGGGCAGAGACTGGCAGCTCGGGCTGTGCGGTCGGCAAGGGCATTGCCACGAGAGACAAGGTCCATCACGCGTCTGTAAGCATGGCAGTGCATAACAGAAACACATGAGGGTAGTTGTACGTGGATCAGGCGGCCGGAGGCTGTAATGAAACCTCGATATTTCCAGATGGCCCTATGGGAATGCAAGTTAAGGAAAGCATATTTGGAGTCAGTATATATATTGCAAGACTGAGAGGCAGAGTGGCGCAGGGCAGAAGTGAGGGCATACAGCTCAGCTTCTTGGGCAGAAGGGCCAGAAGGCAGGGGCCTGAGTCAGAAGTTTTGGAGGCAGCGAAAAGACGCTCCTGAAGTTGGGTCCAGACAAAAGGGGCTGAGTCAGCGCCTTTGGTGGAATCATACAGAGGACGAGCAATAGTAGAGAAATCAGGGATCCAGATGGGACAGTATCCTGCAATACTGAGAAAGGTGCTCAGAGCCTTGCAGTTATCAGGGACAGGGAGACTACAGACAGCCTGGACCTCGGTGTAGGAAGGGACCTGGTACCCTTGGAGATTTGAAAGCCAAGGTAGGTGACACGAGGAAGGCATACTTGAAATCAATGTAAATATGGCCACAGGAAAATTTAAAAGGCAGACCCACTATCTGAAAGACTCAGATAAAAAATAATAATAACAGTTTATATACCGCAATACCGTGAAGAGCTATGTGGTTTACAAAAGATTAGAGAAGGTACAAAATAATTGAACTTAAGATGTGTACTAACACATAAGAATTGTTCTCAATCCCTATTCTATATCAGGTTCCTACCCCAAAGAGCTGACTTATAAAATTAAGCTAAATGCAGTTCTAGATCCACCCACTAAGCAAGGTAGTCTGACACAAGCGCTCTCTAAAGCAGCAGTCCCTTCACTATCAGCTGACTGGCAAAAATATTTACTTCAATACAAAAGCATTCCTAAAAATTACATTGTTATAAGTAAACTTACAATTTTTATATACAGAAATACAAAACAAAGATTGGAATATACAGTAAAACTTTGGATTGCAAATAACTTGGTTTGCAAGTGTTCTATAAGACAAGCAATGATTAAATTTTAACTTGCTATACCAGCAACGTCTTGCAATACACGTACATACAGTATAGAAGCATCACATTTTCACAACTGAGCCAATGGTTCCTCTCTATATGACGCTGCAGGAATGCAGTGACTGTTCCAAACGAGCAAGGGCTTGCAATACAAGTATGTATATTTTTGTACACGAGTGCCCTGGAATACAAGCCTACTTCTGGAACAAATTATGCTCCCAAACCAAAGTTTTACTGTACTCACAAGTTTAAACATTGTTCATTTTTAATTTTTGTTTTTTACAATCAACATGGGTCTCAGTAGAGACTTACTCCCCCTTCCTACAGAATTTCACAAAGGAGAGAGAGTTGCTTAAAGATCAAAGAGATCAAATTACAGATGTAGTCCTTTTCAGAACTTTAAATTTAGACAAATAACTACTAAATTTGGACAAAGAACTTCTTTTTAGCATGGAATATAAGTTCCAGAAATCATATTTTTCGTTTATATGCATTTCTGAATATGCATATACATTTTATAACATAGCCAAAAACTTCAAATGCAAAACCACTTATCTGTTTCAGGAGAAACCACATTGGAAGTGCTACACACTTCATGGCCCTTATCAGCACAAAAGGAAAAGTACTCTCCTCTCATGCTGTGAACAACTGACAGTTTAAACTTCACTAATACATTTGGACAGACAGAACTCATAAAAAAACCCGGGATACTGCAGGACTTGGAATCAGATGAAGGGAAGAATTTGGCAAGGTCTGAAGCAAGGACGGTGAAGGATTTTCCAATTGGAATGCAAAATAGGCTGACTGGAAGAGGAACCGACAGCAAACGAATGCATAAAAACTTGACGGGTTATGACCTCTTCCAGGGAGCCAGAGGGGGCCAGCCCACACCAAATATCAGCCATTCTAACTGGCACAGACAAATAAGGGTTGATTTGTTAAGTATAATCAAAGACAAATTCCTTTTTTAAAATTAGCTAACATATCAAGGGATCCCCACAGGTAGACAGACATCCCCCCATTGTGCAATGGAGGACAAAAAACACTTCCCTGTATTCCTGGCCCCGCCCGTCTCCGGGCTAGGGAAACGCAGTACTAACAGGTCCACACTCGCTTCGTCCTCAAGGACGTCTCAGACACTCTCAAACACACAAAACACAACAGATTTCAGTTCAGTTACTCAACCAGAAAATAACAGTTCCTAGAATCCCTTTCCCACAACTTTTCAGCGACAGATCACGTGGCTTACTAGGCAGGAGACGAGAGACAGGATAGGGATGATCAATCCCCACTTACCAGATAGTGGCCACTCCAGGTACAGATACAGATACAGATACAGATTCTTGTACTTTAAACTGAGACTAGATAAGTCAGTTGAAGCGGTCCAACGTCCTGAGGTCTGCCAACCCCCCAAAAGGAAGGCAGCCGGCTAAGCAGACATATCAGCCGTAGGACCAGAAACAAGTGACCAATCGAGTAACCAGTGGTCAAGAGACCTTCAAGTCCCTGTTCGGAAGCCAAATGAAAGGTCACTTGGACACACAAAGTCAGAGGCGTGAAGAAGTACAAGTTTTATTCACAGCATGCATGCTGGACCCCTGAGCTCCAAGCTGGCTCAGAAGTGCCGAAACCAGGAAGTTACAGAGATATTTATTCATTTTTCTGGCTATACAACTGAATTCTAGAAAAAGCTTTTCACGTGTTACTTTTCTTAACACTCATTGGTTCTAAGCTCACACTAGCAGGTCACTAGCAGGACACTTATCTAACTCTTGCAGGTAAATGTACAGAAGGGCAGGGTACATCATGGCTCAAACTCTTATCTATTCAGCTTACAATGTGGTAAGGTAGGGACATACATTTTAGGCAGATGCAGTCAATAGATTAAACACTGTTTTCAGCTATGTAGGCCAGAGCAATATTTTAAACAACAGTTAACTATTTCATGACCCTACAGTTGCTTTTCTTGACATTCATCACCCTGCATTGGTTTTGTACACTGCTTTATTCTTGATTGTAATGAAAGGAACTGTAGGACTTAGGGATATGTAATCCATCATTGCATAGTAAACCGCTTCACCGCATTATTCTGTCCCTTGCATTGCATTTTGCTGTATAAGTCTCTTGCACTGCTTTCTCCACTATATAAATATCTCTGCTGTATATGTACAGTCTCCTGCATGGTAAATCTACATTGTTCTTCGCTGTATAAACACCATTACTGAATATGTACAGTCCTCATTGTATCTTCGCTGTAAATGTACAGTCTCTTACACTGTAAACCGCTCTGAACTGTTTGTGGTACTGCGGTATATAAAATAAAGTTATTATTATTATTATTATTATTATTATTAAAAGAAGAAAAAGGGGTAAAAGGAACACTACCAGAAAACCTACTCCAAACAGTCCCAAAGCCCACCAGACCCCAAACCCAGCTCCCAACTCAAACTCCACCAGAGAACCCTACAAAGCACATGCCCGGAAGCGGCGCCAAATACGGGCATAGCCGTGCTGTTTACCATACTGTACAGCCGTCAGCTGGTAAAGAAGCTGCCATTGGGGGGTTGCACATGATTCTAAGAGGAGGCCAAAACTAACCAGGCTGCAGTAAAAGCTAATTTGCAAAACATGGAGTCTCCCCAATCAAGATCCAATTGGTGCCAATATAAAAGAGCATGTCGCCAGTCCTCCGGGACTGGTTTGCAAAGAAATACGAGTGAAAACCTCAGCCCAAAAATCTCTCACCCTCCCACACACCCACCACATTTAGAGATAAGTACCCACCTCCCCACAGCCCCTCCAACAAAGGCCCCCTCGCCATCTTGCCAAAGCCTGAGGGGTTTAGTATCACCGAAAAAGAATCTTATACCCATTTTCAACTAAGAAGGCTGCAATACCCGCTGAAGACACCTCCCTCCAAATATCCTCCCAAGTTTCCAAAGGGATAGCAGACTCCCAATCCGCCTCCCAAGCTTTCATATATGGTAGGGGAACATCCCCCCAAACATTAAGGCACCAATACAAAGCCGGAGCACCAGGCCCAATAACAACTCGAAGGGCGTCTTGCCACCACGCAAGGCACCCACAACTCCCGAGGTCTGGAGATAATGGAGAACCTGCAAATAAGGGAAGAAATCTCTAGCAGGTAAATCATAACGACCCTGAAGCTCCGCAAAGGACCATATCCGACCCAAAACTGGATCCCACAACTGTCCCACACATACCAGTCCTCGGCTCTCCCAACCTGCAAACACCCCCTTCCCCCTTCCAGGCACAAACTCCGGATTATGTCGCAACGGGGTGTACCAAGAATGGCGCCTACCCAACAACAAGCCCCTCTGGACCATATTCCAAACCCTCAAGGAAGTATCTACCGAAGTCAAACCTCCCTCGATCCTCGCTCTCCCCAGCACCCAGGGACGATGCAACAACGGTACCCCACCTGATAAGCCCTGTTCAATCACTACCCACGCTTTCGTATCCTGTGTCTGCCATTCCAAAAGAGCACGTAGCTGAGCGGCCTGATAATACTTCAACACATTAGGGACCGCCAGTCCCCCTGCACTCCAACCCAAATAAAAAACCTTCCTGCTCACCCGCGGTCTACGCCCCGCCCAAATAAAGTGGAAAATATGCCGTTGTATCTCCTCCAACGTCCATCTACTCACCCAAAGTGGCAAGACTTGAAACAAGAACAAAAGACGAGGCAGTATCATCATTTTTACTATTTCCACCCTACCCAGCCAGGAGAAATATTGATCCCGCCAGCTATCCAAGTCCGTCCGAATGCAACGAAAGAGCGGGGGATAATTTAGGTCATAGATATTAGCGCCCAGCGGGCCAAAATAAACCCCAAGATAGTGCAAGGAATGCTTAACCTATCGAAACGAGAAGAGTCTCTGAAGAAATTCCACCAGATCGGGAGACAGGTTGACATTAAGCAGCTCGAATTTCCCAACATTAATACGGAACCCCGATACCACCCCGAAAGCATCCAACTCCTGCAGAATAGCTGGCAAAGAGCCCTCTGGATCCTCAACCGTAAAAAGAAGATCATCAGCAAAGAGGGTCAACTTACATTCCCCCCCGGGATAGAAATCCCCCTAATGTCTCTATTGGCCCGTACCCTCTGTGCTAAAGGTTCCACCGTCAAGGCAAAAAGAAGCGGGGATAGAGGGCACCCCTGACGCATGCCCCTCTCTAAAGAAAAAGTATCAGAATAGCCCCCATTCACCTTAATACAGCCTATAGGACAAGTGTATAAAATGCGAATCCATTCCCGCATATGCGGACCCAGACCAATAGAGTCCAGAACCTGAAACAAAAAAGGCCAGGAGACCAGCTTAAATCCACCCATAATCCAAAAAAAGAACAATAGTAAATGACCCCATTCACAAAGACCTGTCCCATCGCCCCCCTCCCCCATATTGAGATCCCGCAGACCTCTCACTAACATACAAGTAAACAGTCCCCAGCGCCCATGACTCAAACACCCACAACCAAACGCCAACCATCTCCACCAGCATACACAACACCCCAAGAGTCGAATCCCTCCAACCCTAGGCCCACCAACACCAAACCCTCCTCCAGCCCACAACCATGCAATCCCCAAACTCAACCCCATTCCACCCCCCACACCACTCTCCAGTTCCAGGCCAAGGAGTGCCCCCCCCCCCATTACTCCAAACAAAGTCAAAAAACCACAGTCACCAGGGGGAAGTCCAGATTAACCCCCAGCAAAGAGAAGAGATATCCAAGACTGAGTGGGGTAAGCAGGTCCAGAACAAACGGACACAGCCCACTAGCCGTCAGGGAAGACCATTCGAGGAGGATGCTGGTGCCAAATGGGGGGGGCCTCCCCACGGCCTCCGTGACCACCTCAGGAACCACGCTCTACTCTCTGCCATCGAAAAGAGGCTGGACTCCGGCCTCCATTCGAAGCCCCCCCCCCGCCACCGGGTCAGGCTCATCTGTTATCTCGATCCCCTCCTTTTGCAGCAAGATACGGGCCTCACGAACAGAAGAAACTTTGGCATGGACGCCATTGATGGAAATCACCACTCCAAAGGGATAGATCCAACGGTAGTGCAGATTACGGCGTTGCAAAGCCTTGGTCACCTCCCAGAAAGCACGACATTTCTGTAACGTGCTGGCAGCAAGGTCCTGGTAGAACTCCAAGCGGTGACCTTCCCAGGTCACCATACCCATCTCCTGGGCTCTTCGTAAGACCTGTTCCTTGAGCACAAAACTCTGAAGGTTGATCCGTAACTCGGGGTCCCAAAGCCCTGTGCGCCCTTTCGGTTCCCGGCTCCAAAGTTTCATTCTGAAGCAACCAGCGGATCAATTTGAGAATGGTGGATCGTATGTCTTTATATTCCGGCAGATCAGGCAGGCCCCGCACGCGCAGGTTATTACGCCGGGTACGATTCTCCAAGTCCTCCATCTTATCCAGTAATAATTGATAATCAGCCAAAACACACTCCAATGACCGTTGCACCCCAGTCACGCTTTCCTCGCAGCTGTCCATGTGCATCTCCACCCCTCCACCCGCGTGCCCACTTCCACCAGATCCATGCAGAGCTCTTGTACAGCCTCCCGTACTTGCACCGCCACAGCAGAAATCTCAGACTTCACCTTTGAAATCCACTGCTACTTGTCAGCATTCGTCAACGGCTCAGGCGGAGATCGCGCTGGGGCCGGCTCACTTAGCATATCAGCCACCGCTGAAATACTGTGTCCCAAACTTTCAGCCTCACTTCCGCTTGTCTCCATTACTTCAGCGCCGCGTGCACTGCGGCCCAACGCCTGTTCCAACGTGCGCTGGCCTGATTTATCGCAGGGGAGCTTTCTGCGAGTCGCCATGCTGTCCCCGCACCCGGCACACACCACAAACCAGCAGATAGGACCAGATCCAGCCCGATTACTCAGCCAAAAGACGGTTTTTGCTCAGGGCCCGAACGGAGCTCACTGATCAAGCTCCCATTCATATCGGTGCCGTCACTTCCTCTCTGCGCCCTCATTTATAAGCAAAACAGGGTGAGCTGTCAAATTCAGGATAATATCTTAAAATGTCCCAATGTTTCTCTATAACAGCACATAACTGCAGGGTTTCAGCGGAGTAAGGGAGAATACAAGTGAGAGCTCCCTGCTTCTCTTGTCGAGGTTTACAACTCAACCATTCCCGATGTACATTGGATGCCCGTTTGTATGCCATCTTTAAGCATTTATCAGGGTAACCCCTTTCTTTAAATCTATCAATCATCGCATGAGCTTGATGTTTAAATTCTTGATCGGAAGAGCATAATCTCTTTAATCTTAACATCTGCCCTACCGAAATACTGTGCTTCAAAATTTTAGGATGTTGACTTTTAAATGTGGATTTGAACATGATATATTATCAGATCGACAGATTGAGAAGTGATAAATCCCCTGGACCAGATGGAATTCACCCGAGAGTGCTAAAGGAGCTTAAGATAGAAATCGGAGAACTATTACAATCCCTAGCTAACTTGTCAATTAAAACCGGGCAAATACCAGACGACTGGAGGATAGCGAATGTCATCCCAATCTTCAAAAAGGGATCGAGAGGAGAACCGGGCAACTATAGACCTGTGAGTCTTACGTCGGTTCCTGGGAAGATGATTGAAGCACTAATAAAGGATAGCATAGAGCAACACCTGGAAAATCACAACCTGATGAGAGCTAGCCAACACGGCTTTAGGAAAGGGAAGTCATGTTTGACTAATTTACTTCAATTTTTTGAGGAGGTGAACAAACAAATTGATAGCAGTGAACCGGTGGATATAATATACTTGTACTTCCAGAAAGCATTCGACAAGGTTCCCCACGCAAGGCTTCTGAAGAAACTACAAAGCCATGGAATAGAAGGAGATATACTAAGATGGATAGACAAATGGTTAGAAAACAGATTGCAGAGGGTGGGCATAAATGGGAAGTTCTCAGACTGGGAAGAGGTAACGAGTGGTGTACCCCAGGGATCGGTTCTTGGGCCCATCTTGTTCAATATCTTCATAAACGGCCTAGAAGATGAAACAACAAGTAATTTAATCAAGTTTGCGGACGACACAAAACTATGTCAGGTAGTTGGGACACAAAAGGACAGAGAAGAACTTCAGAGAGATTTGAACCAGCTAGAGAAATGGGCAGAAAAGTGGCAGATGAAGTTTAACATAGAAAAATGCAAAGTGATGCACCTGGGAAAGAAAAACAAGGAATGAATATCTAAAATCTCAGCTTTATTCTTTTTCTTTAAAAATGTTTTTCTTTTTCTTTCATACATACATAACGTGCTTCAACATTATAATTATTAGTGCGTGAGTGACGAACTTCAGTGGTTATACAAAGAGCTTCTAAATGTTCATTTGTAGTTCATTTATAGTCTTTCTTTGAGTTAAATTTGTTTATAACCACTGAATAAAGGTGACCTTGTGCAAAAAGTGCTGTAGTGCTGTGCTTAAAACTCCTTCAGGTTACATTTACCCCCCAACTCGAGTTTTGAGAATTTCTTCGTCAGGAGGGGTACTAGGAGCATAAAAGCAATATAAAACATAAATTACTAAATGCTTTTACAACTCACATACTCTATTCTGTTACACCGCAAACTTAAACAATTGTTTTAAATAGTTAAATATTGCTTATATTGTTTCATACCTGTTAACCTGTTTTTTGAAAAAATAAGAAAAACAAGGAACATGAATATAAAATGTTAGGTGTGACACTGGGCAAGACCGAACAAGAAAGGGACCTGGGGGTACTGATAGACAGGACCCTGAAGCCGTCGGCTCAATGCGCAGCAGCAGCAAAGAAAGCAAACAGGATGTTGGGCATGATTAAGAAGGGAATCACAAGTAGATCGGCGGACATCATAATGCCGCTTTACAGAGCAATGGTCAGACCACACTTGGAGTACTGTGTTCAACACTGGTCTCCCTACCTAAAGAAGGATATAACCTTACTGGAGAGGGTGCAAAGGCGAGCCACGAAGCTAGTTAAAGGTATCGAGAATTTGAGCTACAAAGAACGCCTCGGAAAACTGGGATTGTTCACCCTCGAGAAGAGAAGACTGCGAGGAGACATGATAGAGACTTTAAAAATACTAAAAGGATTTGACAAAATAGAGCAAGAAACATCGTTATTCACATTGTCAAATGTGACTCGGACAAGAGGTCATGGACTGAAACTGAGGGGCACCAGGCCCAGGACAAATATTAGGAAGTTCTGTTTCGCACAACGAGTGGTGGACGCTTGGAACGCTCTCCCTGAGGAGGTCGTGATGGAGACCAGCATTCTGGGATTCAAGAGCAAGTTGGATGCACACCTTCTTGCAAATCACATTGGGGGATACGAGTAAACAAGGTTTCTCAGCAGGGAACACCTGGCTTGGCCTCCGCGGGTGCGGGTCGCCAGACTGGATGGACCTAGAGTCTGATCCGGCGAAGCCATTTCTTATGTTCTTATGTTTTATAATGAAGCAGGGTATTTCTATCTGTATTTTTATGGTAAATAGAGGTATCAAATCTCCCTTGCTCATATTTCACAATAATATCTAAAAAATTTATTTGACAAGCATGAATAGACTCTGAGAAAACAAGACGGATTACAAAAAGGATCTATCTGGCCATTTCCAGAGGAATTATAGAATAGTTAGGGAGTAGTCAACTTGGTTCTTAGAGATGAGGTGGTTTTTGTGGCATTAGGTTGTTTTAGAGAGTGGGGAGGCGTTAGGTTGGTTTCAATTGTTGGGTATCAGGGATTTTTTAAATAGTTAGGTTTTTATTTCTTTTCTAAATGTTCTGTAGTCAGCAAAGTAGAGAGTTGGCGGTCTAATCTCTCAGGTACTCAAGCATTTCTCCATCTGTCCCGGTGGGCTCACAATCTATCTAATGTACCTGGGGCAATGAGGGGGATTAAGTGACTTGCCCAGGGTCAAACAGGAAAATCTACTATTATCCTGTCTAAACATGCCCCCATTGGGTTTTAATAAGAGCGCAAACACATGATTGCCAATTAATATTAATTTATTCATAGTCATCAAATAACATAATTTTACATTGTAGGCTCATAAATATGGTTGCCTTTGCAAAATGGAAATCCTTTCTCCTCAACAGTGTAATGCCATCTTGCTAAGGGAAAGAATTCCAACATGTCATCTGAACTCCATCACTTTTATACCTTTTCCCCACCTTCATGTGATTGGCTAAAATATTCCTATCATATGAGGCATCCCACACATGGTAGGGGATGGGCTTTCCACTTAACAAAGACTTTCTTAACTTTTACAGGGAACTGGCTTAAAGAAAAGTTTTATAAGATATAACAGTTATATTTGTTTACAGTAATTTCTATAAAATAAGATTATAATGTATATATTTTTAAAAGAACTCCTTAATACTACTTAAGTTTAAATTTTACTAAAGAAATACAAACTTTTTTATTGTAGGTAAACAATAATTGTACACTAAACAAAGAATGTATCCTTTAACTCGGTATTCTTCGTATGTCCTAAAGGATGAATCAAATATAGCCCTATGATTAATTTTCACTGTTTGCAAACCTGACAATCTGGGCTTTTTCTGTGTTTCTGACTCTGTGTCTGTGAAGCTGAGAGTTTTCATACAGAAAAGAAAGTCCATACGACCCCCCCCCCCTAATGAGAATTCCTATACTTGGCTTAAGAAGCCTCCTTTTAAATCTGCCTGTGTTTATATTAGCCTGAGATAAACCAACACAATTAAAGAGACTTTTGCATTCCTACATGAGAATACCCACTTGTGCTTTATTTTTGTGAAAAGGAAATAAGGATTCCTAAAATCTAATTCAGTATTATAAAATTAAGGAAAGTTACAATATTCAGACTTTTGAGCAGGGAGACTCCTGCCCTTTCCTAAACCAGGTAAGGTCAAAATAACTGACCTTTAGGGCCTCTCAAAGACTAGAGTTTCCATGTTAACTGTTCCTTCAGCCTTAACTTAACAATTTCCATATGTCTTAGCTTCTCAAGAGTTCTCAAAGTTAAAATATAAAGTTTGTATAATATTTCATCACACACAATCACAGTCTTATGCTATTTCATGCTTTCATTTGGGATCCCAAACACTCACACATTTTCATTCACATTTCATAAGTATTGTTAAATATAACTGTCTGTATTCAAACATGTGAAAACCTATACCTTCCCTCCACAAGCCAGAGAGCCATCTGGTATTAATTAAAGTCACGAGGCTTCAAGCGCGGAAAACAGAACAAAGAAAGAAGAATAGAGAAAGATACAAATGTGTTATATATGCATGTACCCAATTTCCCTTATGATTTTGCTTAACCCAGCAATTTACATAACATAAGAACATAAGCAGTGCCTCTGCTGGGTCAGACCAGAGGTCCATCATGCCCAGCAGTCCGCTCACGCGGCGGCCCAACAGGTCCAGGACCTGTGTAGTAATCCTCTATCTATATCCCTCTATCCCCTTTTCCTTCAGAAAATTGTCCAATCCCTTCTTGAACCCCAATACCGTACTCTGTCCTATCACGCCCTCTGGAAGCGCATTCCAGGTGTCCACCACCCGTTGGGTGAAGAAAAATTTCCTAGCATTTGTTTTGAATCTGTCCCCTTTCAACTTTTCTGAATGCCCTCTCGTTCTTGTAGTTTTTGAAAGATAGAAGAATCTGTCCCTCTCCACTTTCTCTATGCCCTTCATGATCTTGTAGGTCTCTATCATATCTCCTCTAAGTCTTCTCTTCTCCAGGGAAAAGAGCCCCAGTTTCTCCAATCTCTCATTGTATGAAAGGTTTTCCATACCTTTTATCAAACTTGTCGCTCTTCTCTGAACCCTCTCAAAGTATCACCTTATCCTTCTTAAGGTACGGTGACCAATATTGGATGCAGTACTCCAGATGCGGACGCACCATCGCTCGATACAACGGCAGAATAACTTCTTTTGTTCTGGTTGTAATACCGCTCTTGATTATACCTAGCATTCTATTCGCTCTCTTAGCGGCCGCTGCGCACTGTGCCGTCGGCTTCATTGTCATGTCCACCATTACCCCCAAGTCCCTTTCTTGGGTACTCTCACTCAATAACATCCCTCCCATCATATAGCTGTACCCCGGGTTTCTGCTTCCTACATGCAATACTTTACATTTCTTTACATTGAACTTCAAGAAAGATGGACTACACCTGAGCACGGCGGGAACAAGACAACTAGCAAATAACGTCAGAAGAGCGATAGAGCAAGCTTTAAACTGAGTAGAAGGGGAAAGCCGACAGTCAACCTGGTGTCGAAGGTTCGGAAGACAATATCCCGAGAAGATACCGAGTGGGAAAAATGCTGGGAAGACGCACATGGCAAACGACAGGAGCTGAAAAAACATGAGAGATGGACGAAAGAAGAGGAGGACAGGAGGATAGTACTACAAGAGAAAGTTAAAATGGAGCTGGATGAAGGGAAGGAACAGGAGGAGACATATCACAAGGGGATGACAAAAGAGACAATAATCTACCGCAAGAGGAAGACAATAGAGAAAAAAATCAGGAGTCGGCAGGTCAGGAATGGGACAAGAAGAAGAATGAAATGCAAGGGAAAATAGCAAGGAAGAGAAAATACCAGGACTTAAATTGCATGTACACTAATGCAAGGAGCCTAAAGGACAAAATGGGGGAATTAGAAGTTATGGCCAAAAATGAGAGCCTAGACATCATAGGGATTACGGAAACATGGTGGAATGAGCAAAACAAATGGGACATAGTACTGCCAGGGTACAAGCTCTACCGAAGAGACAGTACACACCAGAAAGGAGGAGGACTAGCACTATAGATAAAGGACACCATTCACTCGACCAGTGTTGCAGCAGCAACAAATGACCAACTGGAATCATTGTGGGTTAAAATACCAGGAAGAAATGGATCCGAGACCAAGATGGGACTGTACTACCCTCCACCCGGGCAAACTGAAGCAAATGATACAGATATGCAAGCTGAGTTGAGGCGGGAATGCAAGAACGCTAACACCATAGTCATGGGAGATTTCAACTATCTCGGGATAGACTGGAGCCTTGGCAATTCAAAATGCACAAAGAAAACGGAGTTCCTGGAGGCTGTACAGGACTGCTTCATGGAAAAACTTGTCAAAGAACCCACGAGAGGGTCAGCGATTCTGGATCTAATCCTTAATGGGCTGAAAGGGAGTGGAAGTGGTTGGTCCGTTAGGAAACAGCGACCACAACATGATCCAGTTCAAAGTGGAAGTAGGATTACCAAAGGGAAAGAGAACCAATGCAGCAACATTTAACTTCAAGAAAGGGAACTATGATGCCATGAGACAAATGGTGAGAAAGAAACTCAGAAACAGCTCCAAGAAAGCACAGACTGTGGAACAAGCATGGTCCTTATTCAAAGACACGGTAAACGAGGCGCAAAAACTGTATATACCCAGATTTAGAAAAGGAGGCAAGAAGAATCAAACAAAAGACCTGGCATGGATAACCAATGAAGTAAAGAAGGTGATAGGGGACAAGAAAAAAACATTTCGGAAGTGGAAGAAGGACAAAACTGAAGAAAATTGGAAAGAGCACAGGAGGCAACAAAGAGAATGTCACCGAGCGGTCAGAATAGCAAAGAAAGAATATGAAGAGAGACTAGCCAGGGAAGCACTAAATTTTAAACCATTCTTCTGATATGTGAAAGGCGAGGGAGGAGGTGGGACCTCTGCATGAGGGAGAAAGGAAGGGAATGGTGAAGGAAGAAAAAGATGTGGTTGACAGATTAAACACATTCTTCTTGTCGGTCTTTACAAGAGAAGACACATCCAACGTGCCGGAACCGGAAAAATTCTTCAAGGGGGAACAAGAGGGAAAATTATCACGCATGGAGGTAAGCCTCGAAGACGTACTCAAGCAGATAGATAGATTAAAAACCAACAAATCTCCGAGCCCAGACAGAATTCACCCAAGAATACTGAAAGAGCTCAGAGACGAAACAGCAGATTTGCTGCGGCAGATTTGTAACCTATCCTTGAGAACAGGGGAAATCCCGGAGGACTGGAGGATAGTGAATGTTACACCTATCTTCAAAAAAGGATCGAGAGGAGACCCGGGGAACTACAGGCCGGTGAGCTTAACCTCAGTTCCGGGAAAGATGGCCGAATCATTGATCAAGGAAAGTATCAATGAGCATATAGAAAAAAATAATCTGATAAGAACAAGCCAGCATGGTTTCTGTAAAGGAAGATCATGCCAAACGAACCTACTGCATTTCTTTGAGGGGATAAGTGAACAATTGGACAAAGATAACCCCATAGACATCGTATATCTGGATTTCCAAAAAGCCTTCGACAAGGTACCCCATGAGCGCCTACTAAAGAAACTGTGGAGCCATTGGGTGGAAGGGGACGTACACAGATGGATCAAGAATTGGTTGGCGGACAGGAAGCAGAGGGTGGTAGTAGTAAAGGGACACTACTCTGACTAGAAAGGGGTCACGAGTGGTGTCCCACAGGGGTCAGTGCTGGGACCGCTGCTGTTCAATATATTCATTAATGACCTGGAAACAGGGACGAAGTGCGAAGATAAAATTTGCGGACGACACAAAACTCTCCAGTAGGGTCAGAATTGTTGAGGAATGCAAAGAACTACAAAAAGACCTGAACAAACTGAGTGAGTGGGCAAATAAATGGCAGATGAGCTTCAATGTAGAGAAATGCAAAGTCTTGCACATAGGGAAGGGGAACCCGATGTACAGCTACATGATGGGAGGGAGGGTCCGGGGGAAGGCAACCTAGAAAAAGATTTGGGGGTATTGGTGGATAAAACAATGAAGCCGGCGGCACAATGTGCAGCGGCCTCAAAGAAAGCGAATAGAATGTTGGCCATTATCAAAAAAGGTATCACTACCAGAACCAAGGAGGTTATCCTTCCGCTGTATAGGGCGATGGTGCGACCGTATCTGGAGTACTGCGTCCAGTACTGGTCACCGTACCTTAAGAAGGATATGGCGATACTCGACAGGGTCCAGAGAAGAGCAACGAGGATGATAAAGGGCATGGAAAACTTTTCATATGCTGAATGGTTGGAGAAGCTGGGGCTCTTTACCCTGGAAAAGCGGAGACTTAGAGGGGACATGATAGAGACTTATAAAATTACATTACATTACATTACATTAGGGATTTCTATTCCGTCATTACCTTGCAGTTCAAGGTGGATTACAAAAGAATTATCCAAGATGTATTACAACAAGAACTTACAAAAAAAAAAAAATTGATCATTTTCAAAAAGAGTAAGAAATGGGTAAGGTTATTTATTTGGGGTAGTTGGCTTTAGTGAGAGGTGGAGTTTAAGACTTGCGGTATTATTTCTTTTTTCAGAGTTTTCTTGAAGAGTATGGTCTTTATTTCTTTTCTAAAAGTCTTGTAGTCGAGGGATGCCATCAGTAGATTGGCGATTTGGTTGTCTAGTTTGGCTGCTTGAGTGGCCAGGAGGCCATCATATAGTTTTTTCCGTTTGACCTCCTTAATTGGAGGGTATGAGAATGGGATGTGAGTTTTCCTATGTCTGGTTGTGGTGTTGTGGATGAGGCGGTTATTCAGGGAGTTTGGACTGTCTCCGTATAAAGTCTTAAATAGTAGGTGTCAGGTTTGTTAGTGTCCCCCACGATATTAGGTGGTAGGGGTTAAGTGAGAGGCGCCCTGACAAATGCCCGGTCCCAGGTTCAATTCACTGAAGATTCACCAGGAAGTAGAATCAAAGAGGCACAGCCAGAGGTGATTGCATAAAGAATATATTATAGAAATAGTCTTACAGAAAAGCAATATTCTGAAGCATTACAATAATTAAGCATTACAATTAAACAGAGAGCAAAGCAGTTTCCCTGCCTTACATAGTCCAGAAGGAAGTGTGAAGTTCCAGGGAAAGGCAGAGAGAGAGAGTAAAGGGGGATGGGATGATGCTTCGTGTTCCATAGATAAAGAGAAAGATAGACAGAGAAAGAAAGAGCTCAAGAGATAGAAGAGAGGACCAGAGAGCCAAGAGATAGATAGATTGATTGATAGAATAGATTGATAGATCAGAGAGGAGGCTTTTATACCTTGGAATCTTATTCTGAATATAGAAACTATTGTATGTCCCAGTATCTTTCTGTTTAGAATTTGTAAACTGTTTGAAACAATGGTTAATTTAATTGCTAAGGAGGGTGTGATACTTGCAGGCATGCTAGATGGGATTAGTCTCTGGCTTCTTTGTCCCATTCAAGCCGCCTATCTTCTTGATGTGCACCTGGACCCATTGTCCTAAGCACCCTCTTAATTAGACATTAACACCTTTTAGCTAGTCATGATTCAATCAGGGCTACTTGAAACATATCAGGGATACTTAAAACAGTTTCCCTGCCCTCAGGGTCTATCTGCATTCACATGCCAGAGTCAGATTGATATAATTTCCCATAGGCCTTCGCTGACATAAGTAATGCCAACTAAAAATGCTGAATGGTAGCGATAGCTATGCTGACATCTCCCATATTTTTTTTATTTTTATTCTTTGAAATGAGGGCAAGCTTGTGGTACCCTTCTTTAAACAGCCAGTCTGCAATTAGCAGATGCTTCTTTTACCTCCAACATTATAGCCGCACGTCCCCTGTCCTGCAGAATCTCCAAGCTATGAAGATAAACAGTTCCTATTTTGAGTTCAAACCTCTGTCTTTGGTTGTATAGGCCATGATCTGGGCGGGGATTCCAGTATGCCCATATCTTACTTGTCGTTGAGCGAATGAGGGATGCAGGAAGCTTTTTCAAGAGGTTCAGGTATAAAGGTACCAAGATGTCCTGAGAGAGTATCTAAGTATGGGATATGGGAAAATATTATGTCTGACCCTGGTAATGGTAATGCAATAGGCCATGCCAAATTAAAACCAAATTAGAACCAAATTAGCAAGTGTCAGAGAAGATACTGGAAATACATGTATAACTGCCTTAAAAGCTAGAAAGAACTTTGTATGACATGCGTTGTAAAGAAATGTACATGTGTTTCACTTTACAGCTAAGGAAAATCATAATAATACATAGCAAAATTTGTACAATAATTAAGATTAAAACATTAAATACGTGGTTTGCAGTGGGCGAATACCCAAAGAAAAGTTCCCAAACTGAGACATGAGCGTCTCGTAGCAAATTTTCTACAGTTTGTGCAATCTGTCCATTTTCAAAAGTAATAGTATGATTCACTTCTTTGGAGGTTTTCTTAAGTTGTTCAATGTAAGTATGGAGTTCAGTAAAGTTCAGCAGCTTTTGAAATGTCTCGTTGCCCATACCAAGAGGTAGTGGATGTACAGCATATGAAATAAAGTCTGGAATGTCCGTAGAATAGGTTAAATAGGTGGAATTGTACAGCAAAGCGTTCTTAGGAAGGTGGCTATATCCGATGAACAGGAAACATTGTGTATGGAAAAGTCTTTGCAGTCAGGGTGCAGGAAGATGAATTAGTCCAGCAGGAACCGGCAGTCTCTTTAAACTGGTGAGATGCACACTTGGGATGAAATGATGTTTGCACAGGATCTGTCAAGTCACTGGAAACTAGTGGTGTTCACCCTTGAGATGAAATGATGTCTGTGCATACAGAGAGGGATTTGAAAAGAGTCCCGATATCATTCAGCAGCTGTACTCCAGTGTGATCCAAATAAGAGATAGAAAACGAGAGAGAAACCATGTTGCCTGTACTGAATGTAGAGAAAGAGAAAAACCAGGTTGCCTGTACTGAATGTAGAGAGAGAGAAAGAGAGACCAGGTTGCCTGTACTGAATGTGGCAACATGTAACAATATTAATGCATTTACTTGGTATAGTTATGGCAAAAGACAGACAATATTCAGGTACTTAAGGTTCTTAATCGGACATGTTTTTGTGTGCTGCATATAACTATTATGGCACTTCAGAGAGACCATAATTCTGTACTGAATGTATATATAAAAAAATTATGACAGAAATGTGTACTGAATCTAATGAGGATCATAGAATAAACACGGTATAAAGTGAAACCTTTACTTAAAAATATAACCCCTAACTAAGCTACATTTAGGATATGAAACAATAGGCAAAAAGAACATTGCTCAATTGGGCTAGTTAAATAAAAAAGGGGAAAAGAGCTCTAGAAATGGCCAATGTTATGTATCCTGGGGTACCCCCTAAACTAAAACAAATAGACAAAAGACAGACCACATGGTACAGACAACATAAAACACAAATTTTGAGGCATAAGGCTATTCTTCCCTCTGTCAAGTGATCAGGGCTGAATTTAACTCTGCAAATAAACACATTGTTATAGAAAAACACAGCAAAGATGAACACCTGAGTAGTACAAATAATGCATATCATAACCATCTCATATTCAGAAAAGGCATAAAGCTAATATCTTCTTTGGAACGTCTTTATCTCTGCAGTGATAAAGAGGAAACTTGGAAAACACTAGAAATATCTTTGTGCCAAAACTGGTCTGGGATGGTTATGTATATATCCGAACTGCTGCTAAGAAAAAGAAAAAACATTTTAAATTGGCAGCATCCTCAAGGTCACTTAGAGCAAACTTTGTCCATGTTCCATTCAGGCCGACCTGGACCACATGTCTGCCACCTGGGTCCCACTGCACTCGGAGGAATGGGCACTGCGGTGCAGGAGTCAGGTGCAGGCTAGATGTGTCTTCTTTTGTCTGCACTGTTGTGTCCTGGCATTCAGAGGCAAGGGGCAAATTCCGAAAATCATTAGTCATGTCTAGGACAGAGAAAAATGCACATTTAGGGTTAAATTTCACAGTAATGTCAGAGTAAGAGTCTGCCACTGGTACTACAGGCTTTGAAATCTTAGTTAGGGCCCAAGAGTGTATAGTGAGCCTAACAGAGCCCTCTGATTTAGCAAATGACCCAGTTGGAGAGCCACATGCTAAAGAGATAGGTCCACTCAGACCCCTCTCCTCCATCTTAGGCACCAGTTCTGTTGCTAGAGGAAGTACTGGATGCTGTGTTTGTGGTTCAGGATCTTTGCCCTCAAACAAAATTTTGGTGTACCTTTTCCCACAATCTTGTGCCCAAACTGAAAGATCTACAGCCTCTGAGTGAGTTACTCTACGATCATGCTTCTGCACTGGCATGCTACCCTGTGTGGCTAACTGAACAGGAATAACCTCGTGAACCAAAGGTTTAGAAGCATTTAGAATTCCTGTACCCAATGCAAGACCAGCCACCTCAACTATTTCTTTGCCTGTATTCTCACTCGTGCTAGCAGTAGTTGCTACAATGTCTTTCATTTGTTCCTTTTGTGGGATATACACACACTTTGAAGCTTTGTCATTGAGACCCTGAATCTCACAAATTTCCATATTTTTCTGATCTCCAGTAGGAGGCGCTCTATCTGTAAAACTGATTCTGGCCCCTGTATCAATTAAAGTTAATTTATCCTGACCCTCTATGGTAGTATTAACATTGGGGCGGCCGCAAGTGTCCAAAATCAAAGGTGCCACATACCAAAAGCTGAATTCTGAGTCTGACATCTTTCTCTTATCCTGTGTCTCCAAAAGTGAGTCCACAGGTAAGTGAAAGGAGTCTGGCTGGACTGTGAAGGCCTGAGTCACCTTGGCATTCGGACACAGAGAGTCAGGACATCCCTATGGACTAGCACTGTTGTTCCTAGCTGTCAAATCACTTTTTACCCTGTCCAATTCTATCTGCATTGTGTGACGATCTTGTTCCCATTTCATTTTCCCTTTTTCTAATGCTTCTGTCTGTGCTCTGAGCTCATGGAAAGGAATGTAAGTGGAGGTATTTCTGTAACTACTTCTGACATGCCCTCTATTTCCTGTGTGTGGTGTTTTCTTGTATTGGGGTGCTCCCTCAGCACGCCACCTTCTAGCTTCTGATACTGAAATAATTTGAGCTGGCTGGGTCTTCCACACAGACCCAATCCTGAGCAGTAAAGTGTCAAAAGGCGTAGTTTTAGGGTCCTCCGAGAACAACAGAAGGTGTTTAGTAATCTCCGGAGATAATAATTCTAATAGGAATTCTTTATGTTCTCTCTGACCATAATCTGAGGAACTGGGCCAATGTTCATGTTCGTTAAGTACCATGTTGATTACCCACACTCTATATGCAAACTGCTCTAGTGTATCAGTTGGCAGGGGTGAAAGAGTTCTAAGTACTTGCAAAGAGGTGCAGCGAAATAGTTGTTCGATGCCCATCTTTACAAATTGGTATGGATGAACAAGAGATCCAAATTTATAATAATGTGGACCCAGGGCTAGGTGCATAAGCTTATCAAAATCTGCATTGTTCCTTTTGTATTTCCCTAGACCCCAGTGAATCAGTATGTCAGTAGCCCATTTGCACCATTCATTTATGTTAAAAGGCATAGGGCCCACTTTCTCCACTATTCTTTCAATGTCACTGTCTTTCATATGTCCCTGCAGTACTACTGTTACTGGAGCTGTGTCACTTATAGGGGTACTATTGGTATTGCTCTGGCCTGGTAATGAATTTTCCTCACTTTTGTTTGTCGGTTCTTCTTCCTGTTCTACATCTGTAGCTAGTTTACCTTTTCTCTGGCCTGCTACAAAAACGGTTTTCTGACTACATGGATTATATGGTGATGGTGGAAATGGTGCAGACGGCAGAATCTGTGAGGAGATAGCATTAACCTGTCTCTGTGAGGCACATTTTGACTTTAAATACTTTAATTCTGCCTTGGCCTCTTCTAATTGTTCATTTACAGCTAAAAAGGAATTTGTAGCTTGAACAATTTGGGTTCTTAGCATGGATATATTAATTTGTGCCTCATCTAAGTCTTTGGACAGCTGATGGCACTGAGTGTTCAAGTCAGTGTTTTCTTGTCTTAGGCTAATAACTCCTCTACATAGCCCCTGAATGAAAAGGCATTTTTGTTTATTTGTTTTCTTTCTAAACTCCTGAGAATGTGAAACCATTTGTTTCTGAATATCGTGCCATGTGTGTTCAGGAAAATTACCCTCATATGGACCCCCTTTCTTGTCAAAATATTTGTGTACAATATCTGTGAGTTCTTGAAAATCAAAAGGGTTCATATTTGAGGCTGCAGAAGTCTGCCTTGGTTCGTGGGCCTTGCTCATATATTTCATGAGAGAGTATGGGCTTCTAAATGTCCCTGTCTGTGTGTAGCCTTTGAGATTGAAATGCTCCCACTTATGAAGGAGGGAGACTTTAGTTAATAGGTAGGAAATCGAGGTAAAGCGTGTTAGGCAAGAGTCATTGGCATAAATAATACACTTATGCCCACACTTGCCCACACTGGTTACTACCTGAAATTTACAGGCAGAAGTTTAGCAGGAAAAAATATAAGAAGTCTGTTAGAAGAGCAGAGGTGTCAGCTGCCAGTTCCAGTCCAGTGTGCACTGGGCCTTTCATCAGGGCAGAGACTGACAAGAAATAGAATTAAAAGCACAAGGTAAAAAAGTAAAAGTTATTAGTACAGATGTGGCGTGTCTTAATTGAGTGACTGTTTTCACTTTGAACCCTGCTTTTCTTCATAGCAGCTCAAATATTCTTACATGCAACACCCTAGCAAGCTTATAATAGCAAATCATACAATGCAAACTGGCACAGGTAACATTACAAAGACTTTTGATAATAAAATCTCACCAAATATAAAACCCAAAATATTACTGAAACTTTTCACAAGTGTGTCATCCAGTCTAAAACAATTTAAGGGTTCCAGAAGGACTTTTGATTTCTATCTGACTCTGTCTATCAATCAAAAATACAAAGTCTATTGATAAATAAAATCTCACCAAGTATAAAACCCCACAATATTACTGGAACTTTTCAACAGAGTGTCATCCAGTCTAACGTACAATCAATCTAAGGGTTTTCCAAGGTCTTTTGATTTCTATCTGACTCTGTGTATACATTAAAAAAAAAATTGAATTCTACTTACCCAAATCATCAGGAAGGACCGAGACAAGCCCCCAAAATGTCAGGTTTGTTAGTGTCCCCCACAATATTAGGTGGTAGGGGTTAAGTGAGAGGCGCCCTGACAAACGCCCGGTCCCAGGTTCAGTTCCCTCGCTGAAGATTCACCAGGAAGTAGAATCAAAGAAGCACAACCAGAGGTGATTGCATAAAGAATATATTATAGAAATAGTCTTACAGAAAAGCAATATTCTGAAGCATTACAATAATTAAGCATTACAATTAAGCAGAGAGCAAAGCAGTTTCCCTGCCTTACATAGTCCAGAAGGAAGTGTGAAGTTCCAGGGAAAGGCAGAGAGAGAGAGAAAAGGGGGATGGGATGATGCTTCGTGTTCCATAGATAAAGAGAAAGATAGACAGAGAAAGACAGAGCTCAAGAGATAGAAGAGAGGACCAGAGTGCCAAGAGCCAAGAGATAGATAGATTGATTGATAGATAGATTGATAGATCAGAGAGGAGGCTTTTATACCTTGGAATCTTATTCTGAATATAGAAACTATTGTATGTCCCAATATCTTTCTGTTTAGAATTTGTAAACTGTTTGAAACAATGGTTAATTTAATTGCTAAGGAGGGTGTGATACTTGCAGGCATGCTAGATGGGATTAGTCTCTGGCTTCTTTGTCCCATTCAAGCCGCCTATCTTCTTGATGTGCACCTGGACCCATTGTCCTAAGCACCCTCTTAATCAGACATTAACACCTTTTAGCTAGTCATGATTCAATCAGGGCTACTTGAAACATATCAGGGATACTTAAAACAGTTTCCCTGAGAGAAAATCAAGATGGCGCTCGAGCAGGACGCGAGTTGAGGGAGCTCCCGCCGCTTTGGAAGTTTCTTCCTTTATTTGTTTGCTGCATTATCTCTAAATACCTGTGAAATGCCCAAAAGACAGGGAAAGCCGAGGGGCAATCCTCCAGTGGCTCCGGGAACCTCAACGCTGCGGCAGACTGCGATTACAGCATTCGCAGTCCATCAGACTTCGGCGGGTGTTCCTGTTGCTGTGCAAGGGGAAGTGCACAGCTTAGGCAGCGATATTTCATTGAGCCCGCGTGGACCACATACTCCCCCTATGCCCAGAGATACTGAGGCGGGACAGACGAGTCTGGAGGACTCACCGATTGGTGAGGAGCGTCTCAAACGCCCAGCTAACCCGGATGTCAGCAAGTCGTCATTGACTCAAGTTTTGGAGCCGATGCAGGTGGGGAAACTTTCACCGCTGAGAACGAGTGGTGGTGAGGGTGAGGGAACTCGCGGGTTAACCCGCGTAGAAGGAGCCATTTTCCAACAGGCTGATCTTTCCCCCCCTCAAGCCACTTGTGAAACCGGCAGCGGTGACTCTGGATTCAATCTGGACCGCGATAGAAAACCTACATGCGGTATGTACTAACTTTGTCATAAATACTTTAAATCTATCTGCTAAGATAACCCATTTGGAGACCTCTGCCCAACTTCAGAAGGAAGAAATATCTAAATTGGAGAAAACAACCAATGAAACGAAGACTATGCTTGTTAAACAATCATCTGATAAAATGTTAATAATGAGAAAGATTGAAAATTTGGAAAATCAACAAAGGAATTTTTTTTTTTTTTTTCCAAATTTTCTTTTTATTAAGCAAAGAAGTATACAAAGAAGTAAACCACAATCCGAATACAAAGAACCAGGAACAAAGTAAAACACCAGACTAGAGGGTCTACCGCGTGGTTTCTGCGCGGAGACAAAAGATACTCAGCAAAAGCCAAGAAGAACCCACCCCCCAATCCCCCCCAACCCCACCCCACACCCCCCAAGCACTCCAGTGTCAGAAATTCAGAAGGGCACTTCGGGCACCCGGAGACAAATTGTCCCAGACCGGAGCCCAAACCGCTCGGAATTTCCTCCATTGACCAGGGCCACTCTTTTTAGTATCCAAATATTCATACTTCAGCAAAGTAAACAGTTCATTTTTCCACCAACAAAGGAATTTAAACCTGAGACTTTTAAATTTTCCAATTGCTAAATATTTTTCTCCTTTAGAATTGTTGAAAAAATTTTTGGTAACGGTGCTGAAAGTTCCAGACTCTAACTTACCCCCTGTACAAAAAATTTATTATTTAAAAAAGATTGCAGAGGATACTCAAGGGGAAAAGACTGAGTTAGATGTCTCTGCAGAATTGGAATCATCTGTGATAGAGGTGCAAGGTCGTGCTACATTGGTAGTTACGCTTGTGTTTCTACAAGATAAGGAAATGTTACTGAAATTATACTTTAAAATGAAACAGGTCTCCTATTTAGGTGAAAAGGTGACTATATTTCCAGATGTATCTAAACGGACTCAATCTCGCAGGAAAGAATTTCTTACATACCATACAAGAGTGGTTTCTTTAGGGGCAAGTTTTCAGTTAAGGTTTCCTTGTAAGTGTTTTATTTCCTATCAAGGGAATAAGTATATCTTTTTTGAACCGGCCCAATTGGGTTTTTTCCTGGAAGGTAAAGGGCTTCCTACCGTGGCCCAGACTGAAACTGAAGTTGTATAATGAGGTCATAAAATGGTAAGAATGATGTATGTTCGAGCTTAATTTCCTTTTATTATATATTAGTTTTTGATCCTTGACTCCCACAAGGAGGTTTCTTAAGTTTTTCTCTCCCTCACAGGTGGACTATATTTAAGAGATTTTCCTCTTTTTCTTTCTGTGTTATATTCATTTGTTTAATAATGAATTGAAAAGATGTATTCAATATTTCTTGTACAATTTTGTATGTAATTATTTGAAAATAAAAAAAAACAAAAAACAGTTTCCCTGCCCTCAGGGTCTATCTGCATTCACATGCCAGAGTCAGATTGATATAATTTCCCATAAGCCTTCGCTGACATAAGTAATGCCAACTAAAAATGCTGAATGGTAGCGATAGCTATGCTGACAGTAGGCAGTAGAATTTAAATTGTATTCTTGCTGGGATCGGAAGCCAGTGCGATTGGAGATATGCTTCTGTAATGTGATCATGTTTCTTTAATGAGTAGATGAGTTTTAGTGCTGTGTTTTGGATAGTTTGTAGTTGTTTTGTTATGGTTGTAGGGCATGGGAGGTAGAGGATATTACAGTAGTCAAGTAGGCCTAGTATTAAGGACTGAACTATGAGCTGGAATTGAGTTTTCTCGAAGAATTTCCGAACTTGTCTTAAGTTTCTCATGATTAAGAATGACTTTTGTATTGTTTTATTGATTTGCGGTTGTCGATAGTTATTCCTAGCAGTTTTAGAGTGGTTTGTATGGGGTAGTTGATTGCGTTGATTTCAATGTTGGTTATGGTTGTGGTTTGTTGTTTTCTAGGAGGATGAATTTCGTTTTATCTGGGTTCAATTTCAGTTTGTGATCTTTCATCCAGGTTGCTATTGATTTTAGTGTTTGGTATATTGTGTTTGTCATGGAGAGTTCAGGTTGATCGAAAGGTATGAGAATGGTAATAGGCATAGAGAAGATGGAGAGAGACAGATTCTTCAGATTAGTGGGGACATCAAAAACAAGAGGACATTCAGAAAAATTGAAAGGAGACAGATTCAAAATGAATGCTAGGAAGTTATTCTTCACTCAGAGGGTGGTGGACACCTGGAATGCACTACCAGGGGAGGTGATAGGACAGAGTACAATATTGGCTTTCAAAAAGGGATTGGATGACTACCTTAAGGAAAAGGGGATTGCAGGGTATAGATAGAGGGCTACAATACGGGATATTAAATGAATAGGGAATAAACGTCTTGGGTAAAGGAGCACTTATAGGTCATGGACCTGGGGGGACCCCCGCGGGAGCGGAGTGCTGGGCACTATGGACCCTTGGTCTAACCCAGCAGAGGCAATGCTTATGTTCTTATGTTCATCTGCCATCTCATCGCCCACTCCCCTAGTTTGTTCAGGCCCCTTTGTAATTCTTCGCAGTCCTCTGTAGTCCGAGCATTACTAAATAATTTGGGGTTGTCTGCAAATTTTATTATTTCGCACTTCGTCCCTGTTTCTAGATCATTTATAAATATATTGAATAGCAGCGGTCTGAGCAACGACCCCTGCGGAACACCACTCGTGACCCTCCTCCATAGTAGTAACATAGTAACATAGTAGATGACGGCAGATAAAGACCCGAATGGTCCATCCAGTCTGCCCAACCTGATTCAATTTAAAAATTTTTTTTTTTTTTTTTTTTCTTCTTAGCTATTTCTGGGCGAGAATCCAAAGCTTTACCCGGTACTGTGCTTGGGTTCCAACTGCCAAAATCTCTGTTAAGACTTACTCCCACCCTCTGTTTCCTACCCGCCAACTAATTTCTGATCCATCTATGTACATCTTCTTCCACCCCATGGTTCTTCAGTTTCCGAAGTAGGTGTTCATGGGTACCTTGTGAAAGGCTTTTTGGAAATCTAAATATGCGATGTCTATGGGGTCCCCTTTGTCCATCCGTTTGTTAATTCCTTTGAAGAAGTACAATAAGTTTGTTAGGCACGATCTCCCCTTGCAGAAGCCATATTGGCTTGTTATCAAAAGTCTATTTCTTTCAAAATGCTCATTGATGCTGTCTTTTATCAACGATTCCGCCATTTTCCCTGAAACTGAGGTCAGACTCACCGGTTTGTAGCTCCCCGGATCACCTCTCGATCTCTTTTTAAAGATGGGCATAACATTGGCTATCTTCCAATCCTCCGGGATCATGCCTATTTTTAGGGATAGATTGCAAATTTGCTGTAGTAGTTCCGCTATTTCCTCCTTTAGTTCTTTCAGAACCCTTGGGTGGATTCCATCCGGGCCCGGCGATTTGTCAGTTTTTAATTTATCTATCTGCCTGCGTACGTCTTCAAGGCTTACTTCCATGGATGTTAATTTTTCTGCTTGGTCTCCTTTGAAGATTTGCTCAGGTTCCGGGATGTTGGATGTGTCCTCTTTTGTAAATACAGATGAAAAGAACATGCTTAGTCTTTCTGCCACTTCTTTCTCCTCCTTCACCACTCCCTTACTGTCTCCGTCATCCAGCTGTCCCACCTTCTCCCTAGCCGGCTGCTTTCCTTTAACATATTTGAAGAACGGTTTGAATTTTCGTGCTTCCCTGGCTAGCCTCTCTTCATATTCTCTTTTGGCTTTTCTAACTACAAGGTGACATTCTTTTTTTATACTTCCTGTGCTCTTTCCAGTTCTCCTCAGTTTTGTCCCTTTTCCATTTCCTGAATGAATTCTTCTTATCACCTATCGCTTTCTTTACTTCTTTAGTTATCCACGCCGGGTCTTTTGTTCGATTCTTTTTGCACCCTTTTCTGAATCTGGGGATATACAATTTTTGCGCCTCGCTCACCGTGTCCTTGAATAAAGACCAGGCTAGCTCTACCGTCTGCCATTTCTTTGAGGTGTTCCTAAGTTTCTTCCTTACCATTGCGCTCATCACTTCGTAGTTTCCTTTCTTGAAGTTAAAAGTTGTCGCTATGGTTCTCTTTCCCTTCGGTATTCCTACTTCAACTTTGAATTTGATCATATTGTGATCACTGTTTCCAATTTTCCTTTGCTATATACCTTTTCCTGGTCTTTTGTGATCTATTTTCTAAAAGTTTTGTTGTGTTCACATATAAGACCCTCTGATTAGGACTTAGAAAGGTCTCTGTCATGCCCTGCTATTTATTCTGAGCTGTTTGTACTAACCAGGCCTTCTACAAGCAGCATGGGTTTGAACCCACAACCTCAGGGTGCTGAGGCTTTAGCTTTAACCACTGTGCCACACTCTACCCTAGCACTTCCACTCCCCCTTTGCCCCCCACCACCCCTGGACCAGCAGCGGCAGCTCATTGTGTGATTTTAACTTCCCCATACAGCTGCTGCCATTGTTAGTTTAGTCGGCAATTCAATCAGGCAGTTGCATCATTGGAGGTGGGCCAGCCTAGCAAAAGTCCCAAGGCTGCCTGATGGAATCGCCGACTCAACAGTACCTCTCCTCTCCCTAGCGGCAGCTCACTTTGTGCTTTTAACTTTCCCACACAGCTGCCGCTAGTGTTAGTTTAGCCACAGTTCCATCAGGCAGCCTCGGGGCCTTTGCTAGGCCAGACCGCCTCTGACGAAAAAGGAAGTTGCATTATTGGAGGTGGGCTGGCCTAGCAAAGGCCCTGAGGCTGCCTAACACTAGCGGTAGCTGTGTGAGAAAATTAAAAGCATGCAGTGAGCTGCCGCTAGAGAGAGGAGAGGTACTGCTGGACATGAGGAAGGGATAAGGGGTACTGCTGGACATGGGGAAAGGGAGAAGTGCTGCTGGACAAGGGGGAGGGAAAGGGAAGAGAGTAGAGGTGCTGCTGGATCTGGCGGGAGGGGAAGGGAAAGGTGCCTCTGGACTTGAAGGAGAAGGGGAGGGAAAGGAAAGGTGCTTCACACTGGAGGGGAGGGTGAGATGGTGCATGGGGAGAGAGCATATTAGGTGTGAGTGAGGTTGAGAGGGAGGGAGGGAGAGAAGGAAGGAAGGAAAATTGTTGCATGGTGAGTGAGAGTGATGATCTTAAGGTGGCCAAACAGGTTGAAAAGGTGACGGCGAAAGCTAGGTTGCATAGGGAGAAGTATGGCTAGTAGGAAAAAGGAGGTATTGATGCCCCTGTATAAGACTTTGGTGCGACCTCATTTAGAATATTGTATATAATTCTGGATGCCGCACCTTCAAAAAGACATAAAAAGGATGGTCCAGAGGAAGACTACTAAAATGGAATGTGGTCTTTATCATAAGGCGTATGGGGACAGACTTAAAGATCTAAATCTGTATACTTTGGAGGAAAGGCGGGAGAGGGGGAGATGTGGTAGAGACGTTTGAATACCTACATAATATAAATACACACGAGTCGAGTCTCTTTAATTTGAAAGGAAACTGCAATGAGAGGACATAGGATGAAGTTAAGAGATGATAGGCTCCGGAGTAATCTAAGGAAATACTTTTTTACTGAAAGGGTGGCAGATGCATGGAACAGTCTCCCGGAAGAGGTGGTGGAGACAGAGACTGTGTCTGAATTCAAAAGGGCCTGGGATAGGCACGTGAAATAATAGTTACTGCGGATGGGCAGACTAGATGGACCATTTGGCCTTTATCTGCCATCATGTTTCTATGAGAGGGAGAAATTGGACATGGGGAGAGAACATATGAGTGGGGTTGGGAAGAGATGGACTGGGGGTAGGAAAGGAGGGATGTCACACTTGAGGGAAAGGACGAGGAAAAAGAGAAAGCATGCAGGAGGCAGAAAGTGTTGGATTCATACAGAGAAAGAGGGAGAGATGGATGGGGAGGGCAGAAAGGAGGGAAGGAATAATGTCACTCGGGAAGGGGAAGAAGGCAGTGAGTAAAAAGTTGGACTCATGTAGGGAGAGAGATGTTGGCTGGGGAGGGAATGAGGACTGGAGGAGAGGAAGTACGCAGGAGGCAGAGAGAAAGAAATGTTGGACTGGTGGAAAGGAGGGAGAAATTTTGGATGTGGCCGTAGAGGAGTAGGAGAGATAACATAAGAACATAAGAAATGCCTCCGCTGGGTCAGACCTGAGGTCCATCGCGCCCAGCAGTCCGCTCATGTGGCGGCCCACCAGGTCCAGGACCTGTGCAGTAATCCTCTATCTATACCCCTCTATCCCTTTTTCCAGCAGGAAATTGTCCAATCCTTCTTAAACCCCAGTACCGTATGCTGCCCTATAACGTCGTCTGGAAGCGCATTCCAGGTGTCCACCACACGTTGGGTAAAGAAGAACTTCCTAGCATTTGTTTTGAATCTGTCCCCTTTCAACTTTTCCGAATGCCCTCTTGTTTTTTTATTTTCTGAAAGTTTGAAGAATCTGTCCCTCTCTACTCTCTCTATGCATCCTGCATCTCCCTTTCTCTTTCCCCACTCCCTTTGCAGCAAGGGAGGGAATGAGAAAAGGACAGTGAGAGAGAGAGGGAGACATGTTGCCAATGGGGGTGGAGGAGTGAGGAAAAAAAGTTGGGCTTATGGAGGGACAGAGAGAGATGTTGGTTGGGGAAGGAAATGAGGTCTGGTAGAGAGGAGGCAGAAAGAAATAAATATTGGATGCACAGTCAGTACTTGCAACCAGAGACTCATGAAGTCACCAGACAACAAAGGTAGGAAAAATGATTTTATTTTCAATTTAGTGATCGAAATGTGTCAGTTTTGAGAATTTATATCTGCTGTCTATATTTTACATTATATTTGTCTAGTTTTCTATAGTTGTTACTGAGATCACATTGCATATTTTAAAGTCATCTGCCATGATCTCTTTGAAACCCCCCCCCCAAAAAAAAAATACAAATGATAATTAACATTATCCTAGAACAAGCAGGCAGTATATTCTCACATATGGGTGATGTCATCCACAGAGTCTGGTACAGACAGTCTGAAAATGAACTGTAACTTAAAATTTTTTAATGTGCTCATGACTATCCACACCGCACACGTGCAACTGCCTTCCTGCCTGAAGAAGCTTGAGGTACCTCACAGTTCTTTGTTTCCGCTGAGCAAAGAAGTCTGTTTTTTTTTACTGAACTCCATTCAGTCAGTGTTGCCTTCCTGCTTTGCATAATTATCTTCCTTGTTTATTTGGTTTTCTTTCCTTTTGTTAAAGTCAAGTGAGTAGAGAAAACTTTATTTTCTTTTTTCACGTTTACTTGGGGGTTTCTTCCTTGGTGGGTTTTGTGCTTTAGAATTCAGTTTAACTAGCCAAGTTAATTTTTTCCATCCATATCGTTTCAAGTTTTATTTAAAATTTGATAAAAACACTTTTAAGAAAATTTCTAAGCGATTTACAGTATTAATAAAATATGTTTGAGACATATAAATGACAGACATTATTCAAGATAGACTTTATAGGGTGGGATAGAAGGCAGAATTATAATTTAGATAGGAAAGCACAAAAAAGGGAAAACACCAGGAGGGGTCAGAAGTTAACTAGAGCAGTGGTTCCCAACCCTGTCCTGGAGGAACACCAGGCCAATTGGGTTTTCAGGCTAGCCCTAATGAATATGCATGAAGCAAATTTGCATGCCTATCACTTCCATCATATGCAAATCTCTCTCATGCATATTCATTAGGGCTAGCCTGAAAACCCGATTGGCCTGGTGTTCCTCCAGGACAGAGTTGGGAATCACTGAACTAGAGTATAACTATATGTGTATAGGCCTGGACTATACACATATAGTATTCTTGTTATCCTTCAAAAGCATCTGTATAGAGAAAGCATTTGAGGGAGCCCTTAAATGTCTCCAGGTTGGTTGCTTCTCTAAGGTAAAGTGGTAAATGATTCCATATTTTGGGAGCAGTAATCGAGAAACCTTTGACAGATTTTAAGAATGGCGGTTTGTGCTAGTAATTTATTTCAGTAGCCGACCCTCATAACTGGTGTCTTCAGAGTTTAGACCTTGAACTCCACATTGGGGCTTGTACTTGGTGTTCTTCTTCAAATCGTGCTCTATTAAGGCCCATCGAACTTAGCAGGAGCAATTGTTTGGCACAACCATGGACATCGCCAGATTTTCTCAGCCGTCGACATCAAAAGTCTCTGTGTAGATGTCAACATCGAGAGAGCCGGCTCAGAAGCATCCACTTCTCAACAAGTGTCATAGGTCTCTACAGCATCAAGTCTCTTGATGCAGACCAATCAACGACACCAATGCTTCGCAGGTTGTCTCCTCATCGAGGTCATCCATTTCAGGACAACCTGCTGCATAGATGGTGCTGGCTGTTGAGCCATCAGTACCGGTGTATACTTCCTAGCATCACAGATCTCAACGGCATCAATTCTCATGATGCAGACCGAACATCGACGCTCCCCACAGCACAGGTTGTCTCTCCCTCATGGTATGCATTCTCATCGAGGTCAACCACTTTGAGACAACCTGCTGCACCAATGTTACCGGCTGTTGAGCTATAAGTACTGGTGCATTCTTTTAAGGCATTGCAGGTCTCAACAGCATCAAGTCATTTGATGCATACCAAACAGCGATGTCATCGTTCTTCATCTTTATAGGTTGTTTCTCCTTCATGCTGAATTATGTACTCCTGGGCAACTGTCAGATTTCTCCCTACCCCCAATTTTAGTTTAAAAGCTGTTCTATCTTCTTTTTAAATGTTAGCGCCAGCAGCTTAGCTCCATCCTGGTTGTGAAGTCCATCCTTTCAGAATATGCCCCCCCCCCCTCTTTCCAAGAATGCTGCCCAATTCTTGACAAATCTAAATCTTTCATCCCTGCACCATTGTCTCAAACATGCATTGAGACTTCAGAGTTCTGCCTGTCTCTTGGGTGCTATGCAAAGAGTGGGGAGCATTTCTGAAAATGCTGTCCTAGAGGATCTGGATTTCAGCTTTCCACCTAAGAGCCTAAATTTGACTTCTAGAATCTCCCTCCCAAATTTTCCATGTCATTGGTACCCACATATAACAAGACAGCAGGCTTTTCCCTAGCACATTCTTTTTAAAATTGTAATCTAATATAATAAAATGCTAGGCCGCGCATGCGCACTCAAAAGTCATGTTCCCTGATCTGTCGCGGAAACACGAGTGCGCATGAGTGTGTTTACGTCACAACCTGCTCGCTTAGTACGTCACAGCCTCCCTGCTCTACACAAGCCGGACCGCAGCCAGACGACGATCTCCGTTCCTCCTGCCGCCGCGATCTCCGTTCCTCCTTTGCCACCCACCCCCTTCTCTTCCCACAGGCCAAATGACGATTCCAGCAGCGTAAGCCGGACCGCAGCCAGACGACGATCTCCGTTCCTCCTGCCGCCGCCGATCTCCGTTCCTCCTTTGCCACCCACCCCTTCTCTTCCCGCGGGCCCGAATGGCGATTCCAGCAGCGTATGCATCAGTCTTCACACGCTGCTTCGGGCCCTTCTACTGCCCTGATTTGCTCTGTTGCATCTCTGATGATGTCATCAGGGACGTGCCAGAGTAAATCAGGGCAGAAGAATGACCCGAAGCAGCGTGTGGAGAGTGATGCAAGCGCTGCTGGAATCACCAAGTTTGTAGTCCGGACCGTGGGAAGGGAAAGGGGGGGTAGAGGAAACACTAATGCTGCTGCACAGGGAACTGGTGGGGGAGGAGGGAAATGGAGGGGGAGGGAATGCTGCTTTGGACAGACACAGAGAGAGGAAGGGAGACAGAAAGACACAGGGGCAGGGAGATGCACAGAAAGACAGACAGACAAAAGGGGGCCAGGGACAGAGACAAACAGAAAGGACAGCGGGAGCCGCGTCAGGAGGGGTGTGGGATGCGGCAGTGGGAACTTTTCCAATGGGTGCAACTGGGCGGCTGTCGGGAACCTCTGATCAGGGGCAGAGCAAGGTAAGAGTATTATAGGGATAAGAAGGAGGAGGGAGGATAAAAAAGGAAGGGATGCCTACTGCTGGACAGGGGGAGAAGGAAAGAGATGCTGATGGACAGGGGGGTGAAGAAAAAGGAACAGAGGACTAATGTTGGACAGGGGGAGAAGGAAAGAGGTGCTGCTGGACAGGGGGGAGGTAAAACAAAGGGAGAAGGGCTGCTGCTGCATAAGGAGAGCAGTGAAGGGGTGGTGGTGGACACAGGGGAGGTAAAAGGAAGGGAAAATGAAAGGGGGAGCAGGCAAGGGGTGGTGATGGACAGCCAAGGAAAAAGAAAGGCAGAAAGAAAGAAAGCGGCTAAGGACAGAGAGAGAAAGAAATAAAGACAGACACACACACATATGTTCTAGCACCCGTTAATGTAACGGGCTTAAAGACTAGTTATAAATATTATTAACAAGTATTACAAGAAAAACAGAATCTCCAGGACATTTTAAGATCCTATCTAGGTGACACATGAGGTCTGCCATCTTTGCACCAGGCAGCAAGTGACCAAGAGATTCTCTCGTCCAGCAGCCACCCAGCTATCTACATACCTAATGATCAAATTACCAACTACAATAGCTGTCCTAACCTTTCCCTCTTGGGCAGAAGCCCCTGGAAACATATGAGAGGATATTGCAACCCCTAGTGGGCAGGTCCTGGCTACAGGATTACTTTTTACTTCACCAGGGTCCCTGTGGGTCTCTATGTATCTCTCTGCCTGCCTCAGCTCCTTCAAGTCTGCTACACTAGCCTCAAGAGAGTCTCATTCTCTGAGAGCTAGGAGCTGTTTGCATTGAGCACACACATATAACTTCTTACCAACTGGATATAATCATATATCTGACAAAGCACCCCTCTCACTGCTGAAACTTGTTAAGGAACTAGGGATATTAGACTAATAAGAGGAGATTGAGAGGGGACATGATCGAAACATTCAAGGTACTGAAGAGAATAGACTTAGTAGATAAGGACAGGTTGTTCACCCTCTCTAAGGAAGGAGAGGGTAGCGGCAGTGGCCTTGGAGCAGCGAGAGGAGAGGTAGCCGGGAGAGGAAGAGGTCAGCGTCAGCGGGGAGGAGCAGGCAGCGGCGAGAGTTAGCTCTGCCCACCCGCGTCACCAGCCGCGTCACCACCCGAGTCAGCGCCCGGACTCCCCCTTAAGAGAAGGGGGGCCGCGGCACGAAGAGACAAACAAGCAGCCGTGTGGAAGGAGAGGGCAGCGGCCTTGGAGCAGCAAGAGGTGAGGTAGCCGGGAGAGGAAGAGGTCAGCGGCAGCGGTGAGGAGTGAGCAGCGGCGAGAGTTAGCTTCGCCCACCCACGTCACCAGCCGTGTCACCACCCGAGTCAGCACCTGGACTCCCCCTTAAGAGGGGGGGGCCAATGGCACATGGACGTTCAGCGCGCAGCAAAGGCGAGCGTCAAAGGCGCTCGCCTTAGCGAGAGCGCCTTTGCGAAGGGCTTTGAGAAGGGCCGAGTAAAGACAGCCAAGGACTCCAGAACACCAGGTAAGGAAGAAGCGAGCACGCATGTAAGGAGAGCGCACACACAAGAAGAAAACACACAATAAGACACACACAAGACAGGAAAAGATAAAGAAGCAGCAGGCTCCGGGGACAAGAAAGAGGCCCAAGGGTGGATAACAGACCCACCAAGACAAAAAGCGGCAGAAGAAGTAGACAGGAAAGAGCCAAGCACAGGAGAGAGCACAGCGCCCGCCCGCATAAAGACATAAGACAGGGGAGAGAGCATCTAGTGAACTGCGAAGAAAGAGAAATGGAAGCAGCAGGAACCCGGATGAGCTTCCCAGTGTACTGTACGGAGTGTCATATGTATGACTACCTTCCCTCAGGAAGGCAGGCATACGTATGCAGTCGGTGTCAGGAACTGGAAAGCCTGAAGAAAGAAGTTGGTCGACTGCAGTGCAGGGTTCAAGAGCTGGAGGGGCTCCACATCTCGGAAGCACTGTTCAAGACAACTGAAGGCCCCGCAAGAGAGAGCCATATCGAGGAGCAAGTAAGGGAGCTCAAAAGATTCATTGAGGAGGCCTACAGGCAGGTAGAAGAGCAGGATCAGCAGCAGCGCTGGAGCGAGGAAGCTACGTCTACACGAGATGGAGGACAGGGGCCAACAAATGGAAGACAGGAACCAACAGACGCCAAGGATGAAGGACCACATAGAAGATTCGAGCAAGCAGAGAGGGCGAAAACTGGCTGGTATCCCGGAAGAGAAGTAATGAACCACACCGAGGATACAGACTTGAGACCAGAGAGAAAGCTGAAGAAGGGGAAATCTGCAGTCGTCGTGGGAGACTCAATCCTGAGAGAAGTGGACAGTCACGTAGCAGGAGGGAGAGAAGATCGGCTAGTGACCTGTCTCCCAGGAGCAAGTACGAAGGACATCACCGACAGAATCGAGAGGATCCTGGATGGCACAGAAACAGAAGGGACAGCAGTAATAATCCACGTGGGAACAAATGATGTCAACAGGAGAAATTACAGCAAGACTACGCTAACTGAACAGTTCAAGATCCTAGGAAGGAAACTGAAGCTGAGAACACAGAAGATAGCATTCTCAGAGATTCTGCCAGTACCGAGGGCAGACGAGAAGAGGCAGACTGAGCTACAAGCAATAAACGTATGGTTGAGGAGATGTTGCGAAGAAGAAGGATTCCTTTTTGTGAGGAACTGGACAACTTTTTTGGGGAAGAACAAGCTCTTCAGGAGGGATGGACTACACCTGAGCATGGCAGGAACGAGGCTGCTAGCAAACAACGTCAAGAGAGAAATTAAGCAGGCTTTAAACTGAAAAGAAGGGGAAAGCCGACAGTTGACCTGACGTTGACGGTTCGGACAAGAGTATCCAAAGAAGATACTGAGCGGGATAAATGCTGGGAACAAGCAAGAGATGAACAACAGAAACTGTTGACCAACAAGAGGGGCAAACAAATAAAATTAGAGGAACAGGAGAAATCGGAAAATCAGGTTGCGGACGAAAAAGATGCACCAAAAAATGAGGAAGAAAGGAGCAGAAATCAGGGACTGGCAGCCGAAATAGGGGATGGCAAGAGGAGCAAAACACATGAAAAACCAGCAGGGAAAAGAAAAGACCGGGACTTAAATTGTTTGTACGCAAATGCAAGGAGCCTAAAGTCCTAAATGGGAGAGTTAGAAGTCAAAGCCAAAAAAGAGGATCTAGACATCATTGGAATCACGGAAACATGGTGGAACGAGGATAACCAATGGGACGTAGTACTGCCAGGGTACAAACTCTATAGAAGAGACAGGACCCACAAGAAGGGTGGAGGAATAGCACTATACATAAAAGACACCATTCCCTCGTCCGGAGTGGATATAGAACCAAAGGCGGAAGGATTGGAGTCATTATGGGTTAAATTACCGGGAAAAAATGGCCTTGACATAAAATTGGGTCTATACTATCGTCCACCTGGACAAACGGAAGCAAACGACAAAGATCTGGCAGCAGAATTGAGGCGGGAAGACAACAACAGGAACGTGACAGTAATGGGAGATTTTAACTACCCCGGGATAAACTGGAGTATTGGAAACTCGAACTGTGTGAGGGAAACAGAATTCTTAGAGGCTGTGAGGGACTGCTTTATGGATCAGCTTGTCAAGGAACCAACAAGAGGGAATGCCACTCTTGACCTAATCCTCAACGGACTAGGGGGACCTGCAAAGGAAGTGGAAGTAGTAGGACCACTAGGAAACAGCGATCACAACATGATCCAGTACAAATTAGAAGTAGGTACAGCAAAAGGGAAGAGAACCACAGTGACAACGTTCAACTTCAAGAAAGGGAACTATGATGCTATGAGAGCAATGGTAAGGAAAAAACTCAGAAACAACTCAAGGAAAACAGAAACCGTAGAGCAAGCCTGGTCTCTATTCAAGTGCACAGTGCAAGAAGCACAACATATGTACATCCCCAGATTTAGAAAAGGGTGCAAAAAAACCGAGCAAAAGACCCCGCATGGATAAACAATGAGATGAAGAAAGCAATAGGAGACAAGAAAAAATCATTCCAGAAATGGAAAAAAGACCAAACTGTGGAGAACTGGAAAGAACACAGGAAAAGCCAAAAAGAATGTCATCAATTGGTTAGGAGAGCAAAAAGAGAATACGAAGAGAGGGTGGCCAGGGAGGCAAAAAACTTCAAATCATTCTTCAGATATGTTAAAGGGAAGCAACCAGCGAGGGAGAAAGTAGGACCGTTGGATGATGGAGACATAAAGGGAGTGATAAAGGAGGAAAAAGAGGTAGCCGACAGGTTAAACAAATTTTTCTCGTCAGTCTTCACAAGCGAGGACACATCCAGTGTACGAGAACCCGACGTGATCTTTCATGGAGATCAAGAAGAAAAACTGTCAACAATAGAGGTGAGCCATGAGGATGTCCTCCAACAGATAGATAGATTGAAAAGCGACAAATCACCAGGCCCGGACGGAATCCACCCTAGGGTACTAAAAGAATTAAGTAATGAGATAGCGGGAATACTCCAACGAGTTTGCAACCTATCCTTGAAAACTGGAGAGATCCTGGAGGACTGGAAGATAGCAAATGTTACACCTATCTTTAAAAAGGGGTCAAGAGGAGACCCGGGAAACTATAGGCCGGTAAGTTTGACATCGGTTCCAGGCAAGATGGTAGAAGCACTGATAAAGGACAGCATCTGTGAGCACATCGAAAAAAATGGGCTGATGAAAGCGAGCCAACATGGCTTCTGCAAGGGAAGATCGTGCCAAACAAACTTACTGCACTTCTTTGAGGGGGTAAACAGCCAGTTGGACAAAGGGGAACCCGTAGACATCATTTACCTCGACTTCAAAAAGGCCTTTTACAAGGTACCTCATGAGCGGCTACTTAGGAAGCTGTGGAACCACGGGGTGGAAGGGGACGTGCACAGATGGGTCAAACACTGGTTGGCAGGCAGAAGGCAGAGGGTTGGAGTTAAGGTTCACTACTCGGGCTGGAGGAGGGTCACGAGCGGAGTTCTGCAGGGGTCTGTACTTGAACTGCTGCTGTTCAATGTATTTATTAATGACCTGGAAACGGGGACGAAGTGTGAAGATATAAAATTTGCAGATGCCACTAAACTCTGTAGAAGGGTTAGAACTGCGGAAGAGTGTGAGGACCTACAAAGGGACCTAAACAAACTGGAGGAGTAGGCGAATAAATGGCAGATGGACTTCAATGTAGGGAAATGCAAGGTCATGCATATAGGGAGAAAGAACCCGATGTTCAGCTACCAAATGGGGGGATTAGTATTAGAGGGAAGAAACCTTGAAAGAGATTTGGGTGTACTGGTGGACACAACAATGAAGTCAACGGCACAATGCGCAGCAGCTGCGAAGAAGGCAAACAGAATGTTTGGGTATTATTAAGAATGGTATGGCAATACTTGAGAGGGTCCAGAGGAAAGCGACACGAATGATTAAGGGTATGGAAAACCTTTCATACACTGAAAGATTGGAGAGACTGGGGCTCTTCTCCCTGGAAAAGCGGAGACTCAGAGGAGACATGATAGAGACCTACAAGATCATGAAGGGCATAGAGAGAATAGAGAGGGACAGATTCTTCAAACTTTCAAAACATAAAAGAACAAGAGGGCATTCGGAAAAGTTGGAAGGGGACAGATTCAAAACGAATACTAGGAAGTTCTTCTTTACCCAGCTTGTCGTGGACACCTGGAATGCACTTCCAGAGGGCGTAATAGTACAGAGTACGGTACTGGAGTTCAAGAAAGGATTGGACAATTTCCTGCTGGAAAAAGGGATAGAGGGGTATAGATAGAGGGCTACTGCACAAGTCCTGGACCTGGTGGGCCGCTGCGTGAGCGGACTGCTGGGCACGATGGACCTCGGGTCTGACCCAATAGTGGCATTGCTTATGTTCTTATGTTCACTCTAAAATTGAAAGGGGATAGATTCCGTACGAACATAAGGAAGTTCTTCTTCACCCAGAGAATGGTAGAAAACTGGAACGCTCTTCCGAAGTCTATCATAGGGGAGAACACCCTCCAGGGATTCAAGACAAAGTTAGACAAGTTCCTGCTGAACCAGAACGTACGCTGATAGGGCTAGTCTCAGGGCGCTGGGCTTTGACCAGAGGGCCGCCGCGTGAGCGGACTGCTGGGCACGATGGACCACTGGTCTGACCCAGCAGCAGCAATTCTTGTTCTTATGTTCTTATGATTTATTTGGTTTTTACTTCTCAACAAGCAATAAAATCTAATTAAAACTCTGTAATGAAACTCTCCTCTTATTATCCTAATTAGAATAATTGACTGTAAATTAAGAGATGTGCAGGGGGTGGGTGGATATAAAGAATGAATTAGGCCCTGCTATGCCTTCTACAGGCTATTTGTTAATGCTTTAGGCCAAGGCTGTTAAATTTTCTGCCAGAGATAGAAACTTAAGTTTAAAATTGTGGGAAACACTACGGAAACTAGTTAATAAACTTTGATATATTTTTTTTTTATTATTAAATTGTCTTTACCAATAAAGCTATAATTTTTCTTTTATCTCCAATATTTTAATCACCAAAGCCCTCAGCAAAATGTTTACTTACCCAGGGAAATTTCCTCATCTCTCAGAACTACTCAGAATGCCCAGTGCTGTATTGATCTCCTACCTAGGCTATTGCAGTGTGGCTTACATGGGGATCACCACTGCTGACTGTTCAAAATATTGTTATCATAATTCTTTGTAAGGCCCATAAATGTATTCATGCCATATTCTTACTAATTCAGATCTATTGGCTATTAATTTGTTATAGAATTCAGTTCAAGATTCTGATCCTAGTCCATAAAGCCTTTCATTCTAGCACTCCATTCTACATCTCTTCCATGCTCACTTTGCATGTTCCCTCCAGATTCACTTTGTTCACAGTATAATTGCCAGCTTTTCCTGTGCCCTTTTCCTCATACAGAGTTAGAATGTACATGGCAGACTCTTCTTTTTCCTGATCCATTTGCTATGAAATTCATTACCTCTTTTACCTGCGCTTGGAAGCCACTCATAGGATATTTCTTATGAGTCTCAACACTAATTTTTTCTTCTCACCTTTTCTGATTATGCAGGGCAAAATGCAAGGTGGTTAGTGTTAGGTTTAGGTAGGCGGACCAGTTCTGCTTTCTGTTCTTTACTCCTTTTTCTGCCTGTTCATATATCTTTTGCTTTCCTAGCTGGATGCATGCAGTTCCTATCCTTTCTCCTGAATTTTAGTTTGTAAACTGCATTGGCATTTTGGTATTAAAAGGTGGTATAACAAGACTAAATAAAACATACAGTAGAAACATATTAAAATCACCTGCTCATTCCCTCAATGGACAGGTGAATAGAAAATTCACAGGGCATAAAACTTACAATTAATTGTTGAAGGATATCCCAGGTCACAGAAAACTCATGTCTGTATACCACTTGGTGTTATAGAGCATAAGAAGATCATATATAATGTACAACTGCTAACTCTCTCTCTCTCCCCCTCTCTCTCTCTCTCAAACTACAAAGATTATTTTCATGGTGGGACGAGGTTACCTGTCTCCAGATCTCATTAAGGTACGGAGTAATTGTCCCAAAGCCATGAAGAGACTAATGGCAGATTGCATGAAGAAGAAAAGAGATGAGCGACCTCTCTTTCCACAGGTTAGGAGCAGCATTTCTTAAAGATATATTAAAATGCAGTTCATGAGAAGTGTATTATGTTATTCAGTTGTAACAGCATTTACTTGTGCTTTGTATTACTACTGCTTATTATTTTTATAACACTGCACACAAACAAGTCCCTTCTTGTGACAGACAAGTTTGAAAATATGGATTCAAATTTAGTGTTGTTGGATAAACATGTTTCAGGTTTGGAGTCACAGGTTGCTACTGTAAGGGCTACTTCTGTCTCAATTTGAAGGATTCTCAATTTATTCATTCATTAGCCCTTGAGATACTTTTTAGAAACTATCTCAAGAAAAGCTTAAGGTTAGCTAACTCAAGCTATTCAACTGAGTAATTGCTATTATTCTTTTAAGAGAAAGCTCCAGAGTGATCAACAGGGAGTGGATCAATTAGTGCTCCTGATGTTCATTTAACAGCCTATGTGGAAGATCCACAAGATATTATTACCACTAGATCTATTTTGCATGTTACTTTTATTCATGAAAGTGATAAATCGCTAGTAATGAAGGTTTATTTAGGGGAAAAAGGAAGTAAGCTTTTGTGGTGGGAAAATTAACTTATGACAGGGTGCTGTCACAACCCTGGCCCTAAAGCTCGGCTTGTGCCAGGGAAGGCTCCGCCTAACCCTAGCCTTGCCTTGAAGAGGGCTAACCAATGTGACAGGTTAGACACAAATAGAAAAGAAGGTTCTGAATTCACATTCAAACCCCATCTTATAAAACCTTGGGGAGGTGAGGAATATGGGGAGAATAGCCTGGAGCAGAGGGAGGTGCCTTATACAAAGGAACAGCCTAAGAGCAAAACCACAAGCTCAGGTAATTCACAGCTGCTGGGCCTAATTAGGGCCCAGGGAAAAACCCAGCAAAAGCTACAGGCTGCCCTTCCCCCTTTCAGGACAGGGCGTGGTTGCCTCAATGCTTTAGAAGCAGCCCTGAGAAAGACCAAGTTAGTCTACCCTGGGTCAGCCCAGGAAGGAGGTTCTCAGGACGGGTCTCCTGAGTCTCAGAGAAACCAGGATATTGAAATGGTTGATACAGCCCCTGTTCCTGAAGCCAGCCAGCTAGCTAACCCGGAGCCCAAGGAGTTTATGGACACTGCCATGGAACCAGAAGCATCAGCAATGGATGAGAGTTAAGTACAATGACTTTACTTTTTTTGCTGTGCTTAATTTTGGTGGACTTTTCTTTTCTGGTTTTCGGGAAACCTGTATGCACCTGTTTGAAGCCCGGTGAGCAGAGCTGAGCTCACGGCTATAAAGGTGCCTGGATCTGGTAGCATTAAAGCCAGGTTTAATTTGTTAGTAAGATTTTGGCTTTTTGCCTTTTTGCGACTGATTTGGGACTGCATTGTGGACTGTGTGCAGGGGTAGTTGAGTGGGGAGAATCCACACAAGATCCTTGGGTGGGATTGTGGGGCCATTTGTGGCAAGCTTATTGAAGAAGTGGATTCGGCTACTCCCCTCCCCCACCAACTGCTTGTTGAGTTGGTTGGGACAGGCCTGTTGCAAGCCAGGCCTAATTGGAACAATTTCATACAACTGAGAAATTGTCACAGTCTTATTCCTGCCCTGCTTGGGACTGCGGGCTTATTAGGCCTGGACTATTATAGACTGTTACAGTATTTACAAAAGAAATTGTAGATACCCTCTCAAACACAATGACCGAAATCGATAAATGGACCAATAATTTCAAACTAAAACTAAACGCAGAAAAAACAAAAGTCTTCCTGGCTAGTCCTAATGACACTATTACGAGAACATCGCTAAAAATAAACAACCACGAATACCCAATTTCCAAAAACATAAAAATACTGGGTATCACTCTTGACACTCATCTAACTATGACTGACCACACAAATTCACTAGTGAAAAAATGCTTTTACACGCTATGGAAACTAAGAACCATAAAAAAATACTTCGACCCTACATCATTCAGGTTGCTGGTACAGGCACTGACCCTATCCCTCCTTGACTACTGCAATATCATCTACCTGGGCATCCCACAAAAGACAATTAAAAAACTGAGATTAATACAAAACACCGCCGTCCGCCTAATTTTCGGACTAAGAAAAAACGACCACATCAGCCCCTACTATAAAAAGCTGCATTGGCTTCCAATAGAAGCGAGAATTCTTTTCAAATTTGCTTGCACCTGTTTCAAGCAAGCCTGGGGACTAGCACCATCATACCTACAAACTCACTTCAGCCTACACAACCCCACTAGAACGACTAGAAACAAAAACATCTTTGCTTACCCAAAGACTACAGGCTGCAGATACAAATCCTTGGACAGAACCTTTAAGTTCCAAGCGAACAGACAGCAAATCTGGCTGAAAAACCACATAAACGAACCCAATACGACTTATAATGCATTCCGCAAATCGATCAAAACCGCCCTATTCGCAAAATTCATTGACTAAAACAGTCCCCCCCCCCCCACTAGGACTCCCCTCCCCAACAAACGCCTTTCTCTCTCTCAAGAAGCCCCTCTTTTTCAGATCTCCTCTACCCTTAGAACTCCAATTTATGGATGTCCTAAATCTCTCAGATACTCTTTGCCCATAGATCTCCAATTTAACACGTAAGTTTCCCATTTAGACTATCGCACTGCATTAAGACTCCTTGTACGGTATTATATTTAGACTTATTATATGTTACAGTATTTAGACTCACTGTATTATATACTATTGTATTTAGACTGTATTATATGTTATTGTATTTAGACTCACTGTATTGTATTGTAAGTGGATCTATGATATCGTATTGTATTAAGATTTTTGCTATTCGCTGAATGTCCAGCCTTCTTATAATGTAAACCGCCTAGAAGTCGCCTGACTATGGCGGTATAGAAAAATAAAGTTATTATTATTATTATTAATACCTGTAAGGAAGGTGTGGGCTTTTGTTTTGCAGCCCGGTTATTCTTTTCATGTTTTTTTTTTGTTTATGAAATAAATAGACTAACCCCTGGCTAAGGGGCTATGAACTCAATAAATTGAGACTCAGGTATATTAGAAACTTTATTGTTCCTGACTGTTTGTTCTTCCTTACTGACTAAGAACCAACAGGACTTCCAGCTTCTCCTGGAGGCATGTCCAGCGCGGTCTATTCTGAGTGCTGATCGGGGGCCATCGTTCAAACGGGCACTGGCAGCGCCACAAGTGGTATCAGGAGTGGGATACAGTGCCTCCTGCTAGACATTATAAGGAACTTTTTTGAAAAAAAAAAAAAAAGTTTGGCTTTTTGGATTTTTTTTTTTTTTAGTTTGTTTTGTTTGTTCCTGTACTGGAGTAGAGAGTTGCGCGGGGACAGAAATCCCACCCGTCCCCACCCGTCCCCGCCAAAATCCCACCCGTCCCCACCCGTCCCCGTGAGGAATCCCTCCGTCCCCACCCGTCCCCGTGAGGAATCCCTCCGTCCCCACCCGTCCCCGCGAGAAATCCCCTCCGTCCCCACCCATCCCCGCGAGGAATCCCCTCCGTCACCATCCTTCCCTATAAACTTCAGAAATAGTTATTTTATTTAATTATGCTACTGAATTAAATGCTCTGGTAGAGACCCATTTACAAATAAGCAAAGAGACTTTATTAATTTGGAAATATTAATTGGGAAGAATACATACTTTGTAAATGGGTTTCTACCAGAACCTCTAATGTAAATATAAAATATAAATACTCAGCTGATGAGAACCCACAAACTGTCAGCTGAGGACTTCCTTTGCAGTTGGCCGGGGGTCCCTTTTGCCAAGCTTAGCAGGCAGCAGTAGCGTCCCTGAGTCACAGATGCTGGCACCTCAGTGGCTCATGGATGCTGCCAGCGACTGCTGTGTTTGGTGGAGGGGAGTTCTGGCCATCTCTAGAGGAGGTCCTCTGCTGGCGGTGCTTGGGGATCCCCACCAGTCACAGCAAGGGTCAACAAGTACTTCAACACTGTAGAAATAAAACCAGAAATGCATTTCCTTTTCTTTTGAACACAAAACAAAGACATCTGCCATATACATTTCCCAAAGCTAACATATTTTAGTCAATAAATTCCATTTTTTACCTTTGTTGTCTGGAGACTTATTTTTCCATAAAGTTGGTCCCAGTTTCTTTTTTCCGCTTTCCCATCTTCTCTAAATTCTTCTGTTGCTGTCCATTGATTTCCCCTACCATGGTCCAGCATTTATCTTTTTCTCATCTTTCATGCCTGCCCACCAGCCCCATGCCCAACATTTCTCCTTCTATCAACCCTCTCCAACACTATGCCACATCTCTCCCTCCATTCCCTTCACCACTGTCCAATATTCCTCCCTCTTGCATCCCTTTCAATCTGTCCCATTGTTCCCTTGCCACATTTCTCACTCTCATCTTTTTCTTCCCTATCACATTCTGTACCTTCCTCCCTACGACCAAAAATTCTCCTCTTTCTTCCATTTGCCGTGTGTGTGCCGTGAGGGAGGTCTGGTGCCCCAGAGTAAGATCAGGGGTGCCCACACTTTATGGGCTTGCGAGCTACTTTATAAAGACTAAGTCAAAATGATCTACCAACAATAAAATTTTAAAAAAACACAAAGCACAATGAAAGGCAGAGAAAATGTTAATTATTCATATTCCGGGTTTTTTCAAAGAGGTCACGGCAGATGACTCTATGCAATGTCACCTCGGTAACAAAATACAAAAATAGACAAATACACCCCCTCCCTTTTTACTAAACCACAATAGTAGGTTTTAGCACAGGGAGTTACGCTGAATGCCTCGCGCTGCTCTCAATGCTCATAGGCTTCCTGCGCTAAAAAACGATATTGCGGTTTAGTAAAAGGGAGCCATAGTGCAAAATATAGACAGCAGATATAAATTCTCAAAACAGACACATTTTGATCACTAAATTGAAAATAAAATCATTTTTCCTACCTTTGCTGTTTGGTGATTTCATGAGTCTCTGGTTGCACTTTCTTCTTCTGACTGTGCATCCAATCTTTCTTCCTTTCTTTCAGCCTCCTGTATGTTTCCTCTCCTCCAGACCTCATTCTCTCCCCCAACTTTTTCTTTCTGTCTCCCTGTTCCCCCTTCTTTCTGTCTCCCTGTCTGCCCCCTTTCTTTCTTTCTTTCTCCGTGCCCTCCCCCAAGCCACTCGGTTTGCTGCCACCGCCATCGGGGAATAGCCCCCAAGCCACTGCTGTCCCAAGCTTTCCCTGCAGAAGCGACGCGCTGACCAGCATTCCGCTCCCTGATGTCAATTCTGACGTAGGAGAGGAAGTTCCGGGCCAACAAGGCATTTCTCCTCATTCCATCCAGCCTGAGCCCCATCTCTCCTTGATCCAGCATTTCCCTTCTGTGTTTGTCAGAATTACCATCCCACCTATTTTCCAGCATCACCCTTCTTTGTGTCCATCTCACCTATATCCCTATCTCACCACTTTTTCAGAATCTTCATGTCTCTGTCCTTGTCTTTACCCCATGTTCACCATTTGCCCTTTCAATGTCTTTATCTCCCCCCCCCACACTTTTTCAGCATTACTTCTATGTCTCTATTTCACCTCCTCTTCATGTCCCCTCTGTATCTCTATCCTTATTCAGTAGGTCCTGCTTACTCTTTCTCTTCTTTGTGTCACTATCTCCATTTTCAGCTTTCCCCCCTTTTCCTTTGTTACTGCACCCGGTAGCCAGAATCTTTCCACCCTCCCTCCACTCCGGCCCAGCCCAGTATGAAATATTTCCTTTTGTTTCCCTCCCCTCTCTCTTTCTCTCTCTCTTCTCCTCCCTCACCCACGAGTCCTGCATCTGGCCCTCTCCCTTCTACCTGCACATGGCAACACCCCCCTGCTCCGCGGTTCTCTTCAGCAACTCGTCAGCAGCGGTGATCAAGACAAGCTGCCGACATCGAGGCCTTCCCTCTACGAGTCCCGTCTTTGTGGAAAAAGGAAGTTGAAACAAGCGGGACTCGCAGAGGGTAGGCCCCGACATCAGAAGCTTGTGTCGATCGCTGCTGCTGAGTTGCCGAAGAGAGCCGCGGAGCAGGGGGTGTGGCCGGAAGCAGGTAGAAGGGAGAGGGAGATAGGAAGGCTGTAGAAGCTCCGGAGCATGACACCGACCCCGGCCAGGATGATTTCTTTTTCAGGCGTGCAGCTTACAAGTCCGGCGTCGCGGCGGGAAATAGCCATGCTGAGCAGTGAGCTCAATACGTACACAGATGAAAGCCTTGCTTGCTGATTGGTCCGGCGGCACGGCGGGGCGGGGCCGCCGGACCAATCAGCAAGCAAGGCTTTCATCTGTGTACGTGCTGAGCTCACTGCTCAGCATGGCTATTTCCTGCCGCGACGCTGGACTTGTAAGCTGCACGCCTGCATCGCCAGAATTTAGGTAGGCTGTTTTCATCCCCGTGGGAGTCCCGTGGGCCAGGGGGCGTCCCCGTGGGAGTCCCGTGGGTCAGGGGGGCATCCCCATGGGAGTCCCGTGGGCCAGGGGGCGTCCCCGTGGGAGTCCCGTGGGCCAGGGGGGGAACCTGCGGGATCCCCGCAATCCCCGTTCCCGTGCAGACCTCTATACTGGAGCGACTGGTTTCAAGTCTCTTCTGTCAGTGGTTGCTGAGGGAGACGAGTCTTTTGCGGAGGATATCCGGACAACTGGGCGGAAGCAGTTTGAGGACGGAACCAGAGGGACCTGGCCTTACCTGCGGTAGACCTGATCCAGAAGGTGACCGACAAGGACCAGACCGGGTTCCAGAGAGGACAGAAACGCAGACAGAACGACTGGAGGCCAAGGAGGCCTATTAACCAAGGCACAGACTCACCAGTACCTCTGGTAAAAGTACTCGAGCTAAGGGGCTGGTGAGGGGAGATAGCTAGGCTGTCTGAAGGTTCCGCACTTGGTTTTGTTTTTTGTTTCTGTTCCAGACCCGGGAGGAAGATGGACCAGCAGCAGCTGATGGCGTTCCTGGCCGGGGAAAGACAGAAGCAGAGCGAGGACCTGCAAGCTGTGCTCAAAGCCAACCAGGACTTATGGTACCGTTCTCAGGAACTCTCAAGGCGACAGCAGGATGAGATGGTGATGGCTATGGGGGAGCAGACTAAGGTACTGACACAACTGTTACAGAGACCCTCGCCAACTACGGGCAGCGAGCCGGGACTGAGTTTTTCACAGCAACCGGCAGTAGCAGCTAACCCTCTATCGCTTTTGAACTTATGCAAAATAACACCGGCAGATGCACCGGACGAATTTTTGTCTGCATTTGAGAGGGTAGCTACTGCAGCTGGTTGGCCGCAGGGACAGTGGGCTGTCAGGCTTTTACTTTGTCTGGCTGGAGAAACACTAGCAGCATTTCAAACCTTAAACCCCGAGTTAGCTAACAATTACCAGGCTGTTAAAAACCATATCCTGAAGTATTTAGGGTTTACTCCTGAGCACTATAGACAAAGATTTAGGTCTACTATAATGCAAGATAAAGAGAGACCCAAGGCTTTGGTGCAGAAGTTAACAAAATTAGCTGAGAGGTGGCTGCACACATATTTAGGGGACCCCAGAGCTTTGTTCCTAGAGTTGGTTAAGGAACAGTTCTTAGAATCAGTCCCGAAAAACCTACGGGGCTGGATTCGGAGACAGGGGTGCAAGAACCTTCACCAGGCTATTGAGGGGGCTGAGGCGTATTTGGACGCCCAGGGCGCTAATGATGAAGAGCGAACAGCCTCCTCACAGAGCTTGGAGAAGGGGAAGGCAGTAAAGAGCCAAGTTCAACCTCTCAAAACCCCTGGGTATCCCAAACCCAAGGAGACCTTGCACAAGAAGGTGCTCCGTTGCTATCGATGTGGAAAGTCGGGGCACACCCAGAGGTTTTGTAGATTCAGGAGGGACTTGATGGTAACCCAGGGGACACACACCCAGATTCCTGAGGCATATTGGACTTTAGTCTCTGTGGCAGGTAGGGAAGTCTCAGCCCTCATCGACACCGGGGCCGAGCAATCGGTGGCTTCGGGCCAACTCTGGTCCGAGTTGGGAAAGAATCAGAGCTTGGGGGCAGAGAAAGTTCCCATTACCTGTATTCATGGGGAGTCTAGGGAATATCCTCTAGGGCCCATGACTATAGATTATGGCAGGGAGAGAACCCGCTTACAAGTAGCGGTCTTAAAATCTACTCCTTACCCGTTAATCTTGGGCAGAGACTGGTTAGCCCAGGTTCGTGCGGGGGTTCCTCAAGGAGGGGGGAACCCGGGGAAGTGTGTGTTGGGGGATAGAGTGATTGCTCCTACAGGGAGGTGGCGTCGTTTCAGGGGGCCAAGGCAAAGGGGGTGGTGTCCTTCTATTCGCTGGGCCCCACTTTCGGATAAGGCCTTGGCACCGACTCGAGCCTATGCTAAAGCAGCGGGGTTCGATCTCTATGCTGTGCAAGCGCAAACTACCCCAACTAAAAGCAGGGCCTTGGTAATGACAGATATCCAAGTGTCACCCCCGCCAGGTTCCTATGTTAGGATAGCCCCGCGGTCAGGGTTAGCCCTGGAGCACTCATTGGATGTGGCTGCAGGGGTAATTGACCCTGACTTTAGAGGGAATCTAGCGGTACTATTAGTGAATCATGGGGATACAGATTACAGGGTTCAAGCTGGGGACCGTATCACCCAAATAGTGTGTGAGAGAATTTGGCACGCCAAGTTGGAACAACGAGAGCGGCTCCCCGATACAAAGAGGGGACAGAAGGGGTTTGAGTCCACGGGGAATAGTGCTCAAGGATCTCTACCTTTCCCTGAATCCTTAGGTACCGATAACGTGCAGAAATATTAACTCTGAGGGGAGAGTTAGGAACAGCGCAGCAAAAAATGGGAAACAAACCTGCAGTCACAGGCAGAGGCTAGTTTCCTATCTTGGAAGGATCCGCTGGACCGGGCTCAGGAGAAATCCAGGGAGGAAATCACAGCACAGTGCCAGCGGGAATCCGAAAGTCTTAGGAAGCTGTTAGACCAGATGAGCGCCCAGTTAAAACAAGTTAAAGGGCAGATTGAGGAAAGCTAAGCCCAACAGCAAGCAGTCCAACACAGTGTGGGTGAAATAAAAACATTGTGTAGGGAATTAGCAAATAACCAGGGGCGAACAAAGAGTTGGGCTGAACAACAGCAAGCTCAGGGGGAGCAACTGGAGCATCACGCCCAACATTTTGAACGGGTTGTAGACACCTTTAAGGAAATGAAACAAGGCATGAGTGAGTTAAAAGAACAAATCACTCAAATGCAAAAAGAGGAGCTAGGGGGAATGACTCAGGTTATCGCAGCCTTAGCTCAACAGGTGGATGGGTTGGAGAGTCCAAAGGGTTATGACAGCGGGGCCTCAGAAGGGAAATACGAGACCCCCATTTTAAGGTGGCCTGAGGATTTTGAGGACCCAGACACATCGCCCCTAAGTCAAGGGAAAAAAGGTAACAGACCACGGAGGTGTTACTAACCATCGCCCGGGCAAACTTAGTACCAATGTGGACAGCCTGTCAAGAATCCAGGTTACTCCTCCACAGACTAGGGACGGGCAGCCATTAAGGGTGGGGGTATGTCACAACCCTAGCCCTAAAGCTCGGCTTGTGCCAGGGAAGGCTCCGCCTAACCTTAGCCTTGCCTTGAAGAGGGCTAACCAATGTGACAGGTTAGACACAAATAGAAAAGAAGGTTCTGAATTCACATTCAAACCCCATCTTATAAAACCTTGGGGAGGTGAGGAATATGGGGAGAACAGCCTGGAGCAGAGGGAGGTGCCTTATACAAAGGAACAGCCTAAGAGCAAAACCACAAGCTCAGGTAATTCACAGCTGCTGGGCCTAATTAGGGCCCAGGGAAAAACCCAGCAAAAGCTGCAGGCTGCCCTTCCCCCTTTCAGGACAGGGCGTGGTTGCCTCAATGCTTTAGAAGCAGCCCTGAGAAAGACCAAGTTAGTCTACCCTGGGTCAGCCCAGGAAGGAGGTTCTCAGGACGGGTCTCCTGAGTCTCAGAGAAACCAGGATATTGAAATGGTTGATACAGCCCCTGTTCCTGAAGCCAGCCAGCTAGCTAACCCGGAGCCCAAGGAGTTTATGGACACTGCCATGGAACCAGAAGCATCAGCAATGGATGAGAGTTAAGTACAATGACTTTACTTTTTTTGCTGTGCTTAATTTTGGTGGACTTTTCTTTTCTGGTTTTCGGGAAACCTGTATGCACCTGTTTGAAGCCCGGTGAGCAGAGCTGAGCTCACGGCTATAAAGGTGCCTGGATCTGGTAGCATTAAAGCCAGGTTTAATTTGTTGGTAAGATTTTGGCTTTTTGCCTTTTTTGCGACTGATTTGGGACTGCATTGTGAACTGTGTGCAGGGGTAGTTGAGTGGGGAGAATCCACACAAGATCCTTGGGTGGGATTGTGGGGCCATTTGTGGCAAGCTTATTGAAGAAGTGGATTCGGCTACTCCCCTCCCCCACCAACTGCTTGTTGAGTTGGTTGGGACAGGCCTGTTGCAAGCCAGGCCTAATTGGAACAATTTCATACAACTGAGAAATTGTCACAGTCTTATTCCTGCCCTGCTTGGGACTGCGGGCTTATTAGGACTGGACTATTATAGACTGTTACAGTATTTACCTCTTAATACCTGTAAGGAAGGTGTGGGCTTTTGTTTTGCAGCCCGGTTATTCTTTTGATGTTTTTTTTTGTTCATGAAATAAATGGACTAACCCCTGGCTAAAGGGCTATGAACTCAATAAATTGAGACTCAGGTATATTAGAAACTTTATTGTTCCTGACTGTTTGTTCTTCCTTACTGACTAAGAACCAGCAGGACTTCCAGCTTCTCCTGGAGGCACGTCCAGCGTGGTCTATTCTGAGCGCTGATTGGGGGCCATCGTTCAAACCGGCACCAGCAGCGCCACAGTGCTGAAAAGTTCTCAACCCAATCAATGATGTGGATATGGTTCAATCAGTGATCTGAAATAATGTCAAAACATAGAATTTTGTTTATGGAAATTGGCAACTAACGAAATAACACTCTTTTCAGCTACAGTGTTAGTTGGGCTGAGAACTTTTCAGCACCCCCTCGTATTTCCTGATGTATCTAGGGCTACTCAGTTCAGACATAAGGTTCTTTTGGCCTTGAAGCCTTGAGTTCTAGACCCGAGTGTAACCTTTTTTCTTAAATACTTTTGTAAATATATTATCAGTTATCAGGGGAAGGGAGAAAAGAAAGAGGGAGGAGATGGTACACATGGATGGAGGGGATGGTGCACATCAGTGGCGTACCTAGCATATGTATAAACAACACTTCCAAAGGGAGACTGGTGTGGTCAAAAGATGTTATAGCACTAAGAATGTACTGCAGAGGCTCTGCGAAACCAATATCAATTCTTTATTGCTCAAAAAGAAGGAAAACGCCTCAGAAGAGGCCCTCCCACCTCCACAATAGTGGATCTCAAAGGTGGTTAAGCGGTAACCTCATAGGCAAAACCTTCTTGCAAAAGTGAGCAATTGAATCAAAATTTGTGCTTCACATAAATAATGAATTGAAGATAGAAGCAAAAATACTACTTATCTTAGAGCTGATCGGCACACCGACGGAGGCCAGCGTTTCACCGACAGGCTACATCAGGGTGTGACCCGACCGATCAGTCTGCAAAGAGAAGAAAAAACATAGGAACTTAGCAGTTTCACAATGAATTAACTCCTTGCTATAACAAAGCAAAAGCAAAAACGTACCTAAACAAGAGCGAATGCTAACGCTTCAAAAAGTCCAAAAAATGGCTCCCCTGGGGTGGCTCCGGAATTTCGGTTTTTAAATCTTCCCGGTTAGATACGTCACCAACCGGAAGTGAATGAAAGGATAGCGTGACAGCTGAGAGAAATCTAGCAAAAACAATAACAGTCTCCTCCACTACAACAATATTTATTCTTATTTTTTAAGGAATAAGGACACTATCAACACCACTGTATTCAGGAAAGCCACCGACAGAAATACTTTTCTTGATTTCTCAAGCAATCATCCCTTACCACTTAAACGCAGCCTTCCTACATCTCAGTTTTTCAGATATCGTCGCCTATGTTCAGAATTATCTGACTATAAATCACAAAGTAAACAATTATACACCAGGTTAAAAACCAGGGGTTATCCAGAGCATACCCTCAGAAAAGCTTACAAGCGAGCGAAATATTTAAACAGGGACCTTTTGTTCCTCCCCAGAGACAAAACGACAGAAGACAATATAGCCACATGCATTTTACAATATTCCCCGAGTGTGAATGGTATCACTAAGATTCTGAGGAAACATTGGGATTTTTTGGCAGTACATCCCACATATACTGAAACTCACCTTCGCATAGCATTCACCAGACAGAAAAATCTGAAGGAATTACTAAGTCCTGCTGACATTAGTTTTGTTTCATCTCAAACTAAAGGATTAAGCACCGAATCAACAGGACATTTTAAGTGTGGCAAGTGTCTAACATGTGCTATCACTGCGGAGTTTGCTGATCACTTTGTACATCCAGGTACAAGTAAAATCTACAGGCTCAAACATCTTACGTCTTGCTCTACAATGTTCGTAGTATATATTATTTTTTGCCCTTGTTTAAAGATCTACGTAGGACAAACTACACGAACTTTTAGAAGGCGTATCACAGAACACAAGAGTTGCCTGCATAATAACAAGTTACAAGCTCCCCTGGTAGTACATTGTTTGGAACAGAATCACATCTTTGAAGATCTTCGTTGTTTTGTCATAGATCATATAGAAGAAGGAACTAATAATCGCCCTACTCGTTTATTGCGAGCAGAGCAATTTTGGATTCACTTACTCAACAGTGAAAAGCCTGTTGGGCTAAACCAGAGACTGGATTGGAGTACGTTATATTAGAACTTCAAGACTTTAGTACAACATCTAAATTAAAATCAGAACAAAACAGAAAAAGAAAAGAAGATAATAAACAAAATAAAAAATAAGAATAAATATTGTTGTAGTGGAGGAGACTGTTATTGTTTTTGCTAGATTTCTCTCAGCTGTCACGCTATCCTTTCATTCACTTCCGGTTGGTGACGTATCTAACCGGGAAGATTTAAAAACCGAAATTCCGGAGCCACCCCAGGGGAGCCATTTTTTTGGACTTTTTGAAGCGTTAGCATTCGCTCTTGTTTAGGTACGTTTTTGCTTTTGCTTTGTTATAGCAAGGAGTTAATTCATTGTGAAACTGCTAAGTTCCTATGTTTTTTCTTCTCTTTGCAGACTGATCGGTCGGGTCACACCCTGATGTAGCCTGTCGGTGAAACGCTGGCCTCCGTCGGTGTGCCGATCAGCTCTAAGATAAGTAGTATTTTTGCTTCTATCTTCAATTCATTATTTATGTGAAGCACAAATTTTGATTCAATTGCTCACTTTTGCAAGAAGGTTTTGCCTATGAGGTTACCGCTTAACCACCTTTGAGATCCACTATTGTGGAGGTGGGAGGGCCTCTTCTGAGGCGTTTTCCTTCTTTTTGAGCAATAAAGAATTGATATTGGTTTCGCAGAGCCTCTGCAGTACATTCTTAGTGCTATAACATCTTTTGACCACACCAGTCTCCCATTGGAAGTGTTGTTTATACATACATTGGTTTTCAATACATCTGAGTTGTTTGTACCTAGCATATGTGACACCCGGGGCCCATCATTTTTTGGCACCCCTCCATCTGTACGAAAAACATGATTTTTAGTAACAAGCCACACGTCACACATGAGTACCTATGAAAAGGCAGCATCTTACATATTGCAGTGAGCAGTACATCAATACACCCATTGTAAAACTAAACAAACCAGACTAGTACAGATCAATCCTACACCGTCAATCCTATCAGAAAACCATGTCTTTCGAACACACAGAACACAGAAAACACCTTTGCCTAGTATGGAATGTCATCACAAACTAACCCCTCCCCCTTTTACAAAACTGTAGTGTGGATTTTAGCCACGGTGGTAACAGCTCTGACGCTCATAGTATTCTGAGCATCAGAGCTGCTACCACTACGGTTGGCGCTAGAAAACGCTCCACAGTTTTGTAAAAGGGGGGATAAAATAGAAATACATAGACAAAGGTTAAATTGAACCAGCAAGAAGCTGCACTCTGCATAAAATGCAACACCATAGAAACAGTGACATATGTCTCCTAAAGCAATAAATAAATAGAAAATTTTTGTTCTAACTTTGTCTTCTCTGGTTTCTGCTTTCCTCATCTTCTTGTTACTCTCTTTCTTCCGTCCACTGTCTGCCATCTCTCTGCCCCTCCCTATATGGCATCTTCTCTCCTTCTATGCCCCTTCCAGAAACTGTATGCCTCCCCCTTCCATCTCTCCTTTCACCCCCATTGGTCTTGCATCTCTTCCCTCTCCCACACCTCTCTTCTGCAATCCATTTCTTCCCTCATTTTCCTTTTCAATTTATTTTCTGCATCCATCTAGATTACGTTCTTACTACCCTCTCATCAATTTCCTTTTTTACTGTCTACCTGCAGCTCGCCACCTCTTTCCCTCACCCCCTCCAGTATTTCTCTAACTCAATCCTTTTCCCCCATCATCTTCCCTCTTCTCTCTCCCCACTTCCATCATCTGCCCTCTTCTCTCTCCCCTTTCTCCCCACTTCCATCATCTGCCCCCTTCTCTCAATCTCTCCATCCACCACAGGCCCATCTTTCTCCCTTCCTCACCTTTCTGATTTTGGCAACAAGATCTGCAACCCCCCCTCCCCCGCGATGACACTTAAGATCGGCAACGGGCCTCCTTCTACCCCTGGCATCAACAGACTTCAGATCGGCAACGCAGTGCTCAGTCAAAAGCGGAAACAGGAAGCTGAGTCAGATGGAAGCTTTTGACATGAGCACTAGAGAATAGCACGGGGAAAAAAATCTGTCACCATCACTGCACCTTCCCCTTCACCGCCATCCCATTCACCGCCCCATCACCGTCCCCGCAGCATCCATACAAGCCTCAGTACTGCAATATTTAGCTTATTTCTTCCTTATAAATCAAAGTCCTGGCTGCTGAACTGGAGAAAGAGATGTTCAGCTGACAGGGCTTTGTTTATAAATTTTTATCAACACAACTAATATACTACTTTGTCTGGTTTCTGCTTTCCTCATCTTTTCATTCAATTCCTTCCATCCACTGTCTCTCTTCTCTCTGCGTCTTCCATTTGCTCTGTTACTGTGCCTCTCCCTTTCTCCCCCTTTCCAAATTGGTCTGGCACCCATCATCTTCCCTCCGCTCCCCCATAGTCTGGCATCTCTTTTTTCTTCCTTGCCAGCGTCTTCTTCCCACTCTCTCTTCCCCATTTCCTTTCAGCGTCCTTCTCTCCCCCGTCTTCCCCATGTCCTGTCAGTGTCCTTCTCCCCCTCTGTCTTCCCCATGTGCTTTCAGCATCCTTCTCCCCCCTCTATCTTCCCCATGTGCTTTCAGCGTCCTTCTCCCTCCTCTGTTTTACCCATTTCCCATAAGCGCCTTTCCTCTCCATTCCACCTTTCCTCTCTTTCTCCTACCCCCGCCCAATCAACCAACCGACCGACTGACAAATCTCCCTGCCCTGTGGCCGTGAGTCTAAATTACCTTCTTACAGCAGTCGAGCGTTGTAGTTGCATATGGCTGCCGTAAAGTTCGTCTCTGATGCAACTTCCGGTTGCGTCAGAGATGACCTTTACGGTAGCCACATGCAGCTTCAATACTCCAGCTGCTGTAAGAAGGTAATTTAGACTCGCGGCCACAGGGCAGGGAGGTTTGTCGGACCGGGCCTGTTGTCGGTCGGGCGGGCGGGCGGGCGGGGGGAAGCGCCACCTGGCCGGCTGTGCACCCCCCCTAAGGCTGCACCCGGGGTGGACCTTCCCCCCCCTTGGTATACCACTGGTGCACATGGCTATATGGGAAGAAAAGATATGGAACAGTAGATAAATTGGAGAAGGAAGCAGAAAATTTGCAGAAAGTTGAAAAACAGCAAACAAATAAGAAGGCCCCAGAAACACAGATAAGAGCACAGACAGAAGGAAGTTCAACCAGAGAATGGAAAAAATGATTAGAAAAATAAAATCACCAGACAACAAAGGTAAGAAAAATGATTTTATTTTCAATTTAGTGATTGAAATATGGCAGTTTTGAGAATTTACATCTGCTGTCTATATTTTCACTACTCAGGTAGAAACCCATTTGTTTCTATTTCTCTGGTGTTGTACTGCATGCAGAGTCTGACATCTTAGGGTTTTGTTTGTGTATATTAGGACTTTTAGTTTGTGGTCCTGTATTTGCATAGCATTTATCTGTGTTCTGCATGTGTGACTTAAGGCCAGATATTCTGGTAGGAATGAATGTTGAGAAGCACCATACAGTGTGCTTTGTGTAGTTTAATTTTCTGATTAACCATTATGTATTGTTAATAAAATTATATTGTGTGTACAGTATATATGAAAAATGAATGGAAAAAATAGCATTGCAATTAGCACTATTGTTATGGGGCAGGGTATGGGGTGGAGCTTGGGTGAGGTCTGGGGCGGAGCATGGGCAGGGTCTTGGCAGAGTTTGGGTGGGGTCCAGGGCGGAGCTTGAGCACTGCCAATTATTTTGAAAAGTTGGCTCCTATGTGTATTTAACATGGTAAATGACAGCAGATAAAGATCTGAATGGTCCATCCAGTCTGCCCTACAGTCACACTCATTATCAATCAACAATGAATGTGATATAAAATACTTGTCCAAATACAAAAGTCATGAGGTAGAAACATTAGCAACTAGGAAATTGTTCACTATATAAGTTCTTTATTAGGTCTAATTCAGGTCTAGACTCGACACAGCCAGTCTTTCGGTATCTAGTGTCTTTTTCAAGAGTCAACAACTTTGTGGAAAAATCAAAGAGTGTTTATTCAACATATAGCATATAAAGATATGAATGTGAATGTTTATTTTCAAAAACAGTGTCATTACACTGTTGAGAAAACTGGAAAACCACAAGGCAAAATGCCGAATGATCTTAGGTTTTCTTTAGCATTTCTGAGACATAGAACATAGAAATCTGCCCAACACTGTCCTTAGATTTCAACTACTGGAGTTGTTGTCAAAACCCACTCCAGCCTATCCAAATCCATCTTGTCATTTGTGTGTCACATAAAAGTCTGCCTGGCACTTTCATCAAGTTCCAGTTTTTCACAGCTGGAGTCACCTCTAAGTGCCACTTGACAAATCCACACACATGCAGCCATTTAAATTTTGCTTTTTTTATACCATCAATTTTCTAATTAGAGATCCTCTTGTGTTATCCCCATGCCTTTTTTGGATTCTGTTTATCCTCCAATATTTTTTAATAACAAATACTTATCTGAAACTGAGAGAGCATTGGGGAGCCAGGATTCTAATAGCTCTATATCAGCTAAAACAAATTTGGTTCTCTTTTCTTTGAGATCTTTTCCTGGCAAATTCCATGAGACTGGAATGTTTTCTAGAACTGATCATGCAGGATTAGAGAATGATATTATATCCCAACATCAAGTCCCTAGTTTTAACAGCTTGGATATTGAGAGGTTAAGTGGGATTTCCTGGAATTGCCTGACAGTGTTACTCAGGTCACTAAAGTCCTCCTAAGGAGTATCTCTAACCACACCACACAATGTGATACCCACCAGTGAGCCTTCTCTGGAGTAGCCCCATACTCTGAAATTCACTCCATAAAAGGCTTCACTTAATACAAGGCTATCTCCACTTAAGGAATCAGGTAAAAGCTTCTCTCTTCAACCTGGCCTTTAATGGAAGAAGAAACTAACTTGCTAGTCACACACACACAGAAGGAGTGACATCAGTTACACATATTTTCTGGAAACAATGGAAGAGGGAATACCTTCCTACTCTTCAGCCATAGCAGGACATGTTTATCCACACCAACCCTTATTTTCTAACTTCTGCTATTTTACCTTATATTCCATTTTTGCTCACATGCTATGCTGTCTATTAAAATATTTTATCATGTACACTTCTCCCTCGGTATTCGTGGGGGTTAGGGGCAGAGCGGGACTGCGAAGTGTGAAAAATCACAAATAACTTTGTGCCGGTTCTAACCCATCCCCGGACCTTACCTGGTGGTCTCCGCCTCCGGTCGCCTCCTCCGATTGCCTCCCTCCATGCATTTTGTGTGTTTGTGGGGAGCCAGTGCGGGTGCTTCGGTCTCCTCTTTCCCTGCATCGGTGTCGGGCCGGAGTAGCAAAGAGGTGGCGGCGGGAGGATGCAGGTAAGAAGCGCTTGCCAGGGGGTTGATAGCCGGGGTTTTAGGATGCTGAGAGCGGAGATCGTTCCTCTCTGAGTGCATAGGACCTGGGCCGGGCAGCTTGTTTCGGAAAGGCCTGCTTGCATGCGTGTGTTTAGGTCTGTGCAGGCCCCGACTGCTCTCTCTAGGGTCTGGCTTCTCTGTGCTCTTCGTTTCTCTCACATCGCCGCAAAGATGAACCAGTCTGTTATTATGATGAAGCCCCCTTCTGCCTCTGATCGCCTCCCTCCTCGCCCCGATCCAGGTTCCAGGGCCATTTTTTGTTTGTTTTTTTAAATTCTCAGTGGGGGGGGGGGGCTGGGGGAAAAAAAATCATGAATAAGCTAAACCACGAACGTCAGAACCGTGAATAGGGAGGTGAAAGTGTATTGTGTTGACATTGTAATGAAGCATACCATGCCATACTTTGTATTGTAATTTGAATTCCTTTAAAAAGGAAGTAAATAAATCTAGATAAATAAATATAGCCATTGAGGTATTAGAGAAAAATGTCCATGTATTAATATTCATTCTTGTCTCCCACATTTGGTATTAGTTTTTTTGATATTAAATAGAAAGTTTGGTAATCCCTTTATATAGACTAGTAATGATAATTATAATGTTTGTATATAACATCTCCCTGCTTTCACCACATTCTCTGGCAACGAATTCCAAAGTTTAATTAAATGTTGAGTGTAGAAATATTTTCAACAGTTTTTTAAAATCTACTACTTGTAGTTTCATTGCATGCCACCTAGACCTAGTATTTTTGGAAAGGGTAAACAATTCACATTTACCCATTCTACTCCACTCAGTATTTTATACAATAGACCTCTATCATATATCCCTTGAGCTGTCTCTTCTACAGGCTGAAGAGCCCTAGCCACTTTAGCCTCTCCTTATAGGGAAGTCATCCATCCCCTTCTTCATTTTCATTGCCCTTCTCTGTATCTTCTTTAATTCAGCTATATTGTTTTTGAGATGTGACCAGAATTGCACATAGTACTCGAGGTGTGGCAACACTATGGAATGATACAAAGCCATTATAACATTCTTAACTTTGTTTTCCATTCCATTCCTAATAATTCCTAACATTCTGTTTTGCTTTCTTAGCTACTGCTGCACACTGAGTAGTGGGCTTCAACATTTCATCAACAATGACATCTAGATCCTTTTTCTGGGTGAAGCATCACTTAGGGTTCCTTTTATCAAGCTGTGGTAGGGGTTTAACAAGCAGAATACCACGCGTTAAACCACCTGCCGTGCTAGTCGCTAACGCCTCCATTGATGAGGTGTTAGTTTTTTGGCTTGTCGCGGGGGTTAGCGCATGAGGAAATGTCCGACGCGCTAACTCCCATAGTGCACCTTGATAAAAGGAGCCCTTAGTGTAATATAGGGACTCCTCAAAATGGCCAGGCACTGCTAAACTCACTGAGTTAGGTTGGCAATTGTCTGAGGCTCCCATTCAGTTAACCCCTACTTCTGTAACCTTAGTACTATCAGCCAGATTCTGTAGTTCTTAACAACTTACTTTAATAACTTTAAGTAAATAAACACTCACATTTGATGATTGCAGTTCAACTTTGTTTACAGAATTTTCTCACTCTACCAGCATGTTTTATCTAAGGGGAAGCTAGGAGTGTGTCCACACACCTTGTAGGGGATAGCACTGTGCTCCAGACTTTGATACTGAACCTAAGCTGCATTAGGTTATCAGAAATAAAGGGTGAAATCCTGGTGAGAGGACAATGTTAGACCCAAGTTTTCATGCAGCCATGTGGTCTCACAAAATGGATACTATTCTCTCTCAAACTGAAGAAGAAGGCGGGCTTCGGCCAGTTGTAGTCACACCCTCTGGGAGCAGCTAAGCACTCTGGGAGATTGAGTCCACAGGGCACACTTTAATTACACATTCTAGAACAAACACTCATATACTTGTTTTATATAAGAAACTGAGAAACTGCTCACATAAAATGGAGGCATAACACTCCCCGTCTGGTATCGGTAGATACCACTATTACTGTTTAAACTTAATAATACCATATAGTCCTGTCAAAGTCCATAAGTTGCTGAAGCTTGTCTTGATGATTTCTGGCTTGTCTTGAAGTCTGTCATGTGTGTATAAACACTCTGGCAATATCGCAGGTGCTTTAATGAAAAACTGACAAGGTTCCTTCATGATGCAGGAAGATCACTTCTGTGAATGGTTGGATGATGGTATTTGCTGTTCCGTGATATACAGTCTTAATCTCCAGCTTATGAACTTTCCCATCCTCACTGAGGAAAGTTTTATTGCTGAGGCCCAGAGGCCAGCTGTTATGCTGTGCTTGGCTATCCTTAAGCAGTACAAGATCTCCTTCTTGTAAGTTTGGCCAGTTGTCTTGCCACTTATTCCCTGGTTGGAGAGTAGGAATGTATTCCCTCTTCCATTGTTTCCAGAAAATATCAGCGAGATGCTGCACTTGCTTCCACTAGTATTTGAAAATGTTCCCACCCTTAAAAAGTCTGCAGGTGAAGCAGAATTGGTATTAGTTTTCTGTGTTAGAAGCATAGCTGGGGTCAAAATGAGTGATGATTCTGGATCAGATGACACTGATACTAAGGGTCAGGCATTCATAAATACTGCCACCTCTGCTATAAAAGTGGTTAATGCTTCATTTGTTAATCTCTGGTAGTCTATAGCAGCATGGTGTTCAAGATCTGCCACGCTATAGCAATCATGTGGTCCCATGCTATTTCCATTTGTGACGAGGGAGGAGGGTTGAAGATCTAAGTACACTTTTGGTCACTTAGATACTTTTCTATAGCACATTGGTCCAACTTGATAGATGGAATCTCCAATTCTCTGCAGGCCCCTACAAAACTGGTTCCATAGTCAGAACAGATATGCTTGACTGGACCTCTGAAAGGAATCTTCATAAGGCATTAATGAAACTTGAAATGTCCATTGATTCAGTGATCTCGATATGAACTGCTTGAATACTTATGTACATAAAAATCATGGCCCAACATTTGTTGCTGGGTCTTCCACCTCTCGTATATCTTTTTAGTATTGTTCATGGTCTAAAATCATCTAGACCCACGTACATAAATGGTGGTTCAGTGCTAAGTCAATCTGCTGGCAAATCCACCATCTTTTGTTCTTGGAGCTTTCCACTCAGTCTGCAACACTTTATGCAGCAGTGAATTACAGAAGCAATGCTGTGTTTTGCTCCCATGATCCACAATCCTGCTGCTATCACAGCTCCTTCTGTAAAGTGTCTGCCTTGGTGTTTAACTTTCTCGTGATGGTGTCGCACAAGCAAGGTTGCAATGTGATGTTGACCCAGAACAATAAGTGGATTCTTTTTACCCCTTTCTATTTCTGCTTAAGTGAGGCAACCTCCAATTCTCAGGAATCCTTTTTTATCCATGAAGGGGTTCAACTTCAGAAGGGAGCTGTCTGTTGGAAGGTTCTTCCTCTTCCTGATGCAAGTGATCTCTTTCGCATTCGTTTCTCATTGTACACTGTGTATTGTCACAACCCCCTGATAACCTGATAACCGCAGCGAGCCAGGTTCACCGTGACCGTTACTGCTCCCAGCGTGTTCATTCCAACTAGGGAATACTTCATGCCTCCTAGGCAACAGCCTAGGGTAAAACAACAGGCAAAACGTCCACAGTGCAAGCAAGCAAGGAATCCACACACACTCAAAGAGGTTCAAAAATAAAGTTAGACTTTTATTCCTGACCCTGAGTCAGGTTGCTCTGAGGTTATTAGCAAGCTATAATATTTTCCAATACATTGGTGCAAAAAGCCAAAACATACAATGCTAGGCCAACCTACCACGCTGGTTTCACCACCGTCAGACTGACCCTTATTTCCAAAATCAAAAAGGGAAAAAGAAACATATAAACCAAAACTATGGCTGTACTTCAATTTCTACAGCTTAGTCCTCTTCACCAGCCTAAATAGGTAAAGGTAAGTTCAGCAAGAAGGAAACATACACAGTTCTTGTTGCATGACAATAAACTTTTCATAAGCCAAAAGTAAACTGTTAAAGCTGGAGGGCTCTGACACTGGCTGACTGCAGTCAAGGAACTTATTCAAATGGAGTTCCTCCATGGCTGACGTTCCCTGCAGTAGCTTTGTGTAGAGAGGAGCATAAGCAAAAAGGCTCCGTAGTTAAATGTTCAAGCAGTTTAAGGCTATAAACAATGTAATAGCATTCTTCACAATCTAGCTCTGAAAAGTGAGACATTTCTACTGTACACCAAAAATAACTCAGTCTCAGGATTTCACCAAAAGAAGCAGGTAAGGAAAAGTATCAAACACTTCCCTCCTTTTCAGCTTGTGTCCATGACTTCTAGCCTCACTAGACAAACCAATATCCATAGCTTCACAGCTTTCAAACTGCTTCTCAACGGTGGGTTCAGACTGTTCAGAAAGGTCCACCATCTCCCATTCTTCCCCCAGCTCATCAGCATTCAGCCGGGCAGAGAAATCATGCTGCCTCTCTGGATCACGTTCCCAGTTCCTCTGCTCCTCCCCCCCCCCCCCCGCCCTCTGGGTCTCAGCTGCCTCGTTTTAACAGGCTCCAAATCACCCCTCCCTGCTCTAAAGAGAGGGAAGGGAGAAAGCTGTCACATGACAGCTTCCTACTAGGTCACTGCCTTTCTGGGAGATGTAGTTTCCTGTTCCCTGAGGTCTTATGAGCTCTAATAGCCGGCTTGGAAGAGTAACCTGCAACTGGTCTGTACTCTCCCTGGCAGTCACTGTCTGACTCACCAATCTCGGTGCAAGGGAGGTTAGTGCTCTCATACTCAGCAGAGCCAACCTGGTCAGCTCTCCTGCATAGGGGCTTCCTGCTCTTCCTAGTTATTCCTGTGACAAGGCTAGGAGGAGAGCTAGATTTGTCACAGTATGATGGTACTTTCTGCTCGAATAATCTCATTTACTGATAGAGGTTTCATGCAAATGTGCCAGTGGCAACACGTGTCGGGTTTTTTTATCATCTGGTGATGCATTAAAGTTGCAATGTGGATCAAGTGTGCTATTGTCCTTAGTGATGTCTAACTTGAAAATTGGGAAAATCGGTGAGCTCCTCAATAGAGAATGACATGGGGAAAAATTTGTCCTCATCCCCCCAAGAACTCAATTTTCCCATCCCATCCCTGCAAGTTTTGTTGTGTCCCTGCCCCATTCCTGTAAGCTCTAACTTAACCGCACAAGCAGATTAGTTAACATCAAATAAACTAAAAATTAATTCTCAGAAGACTGCGGTAATGCTTTTCTCTTCAGGCAAACATTCTAATCTTTCAAACTTTAGTATGAATGGGGTTTCACATTCATTTACAACTACTACTAAAATTCTGGGTGTAATGTTAGATAATACTTATCTTTTCATACTCATATCTTGAAAGTGGTTTCTTCTTAATTTTTCGCCTTACGACAAATTTGCTGTTTGGTCATTTCTTCAAAAAATCTCTCTTTGTATACTGATTCATTCTCTAGTTTTATCTAAATTTGATTATTGCAATTCTATTTTGATTGGTCTGCCTAATTATTAGTTACATCATTTACAGTTGGTATAAAACACTGCAATTAAATTGATATATGGATGTTCTAAATTCGACAATGTAACTCCACTTCTTAAAACTGAACTTCCTTAGCGCTGGCAGCAGATGAATCCAGAGACAAGTGGGATAGCACATATCTACCAGCGGGTGGAGATAGAGAACTGACTTGCAGGTGTATATCTTGGATGGAATCCCTCCTGGTCAGCCAGTATGCTCCATCTCCAGCAGGTTGGATGACTGATATTCCTCTAGGCTCCTGGCTTCAGCTGCTGGCTTCAGTTTCCTGGATCAGAAAGATGAAATCTTCCTGTGGCTTAGGCCTCAGTTGAGCTGCGGGATGTTGGCTGAACGGTGCCAACTTTGGGGGCAACACTTGGGCCCTCCCAGGTCCCTTCCCCACCCTCCATACCTGAAGAACCTGAATACCTGAGGCGCTTTGTTGGTTTGAGGGCTTCTTTCCCATAAATAAAAAAAAAGAGCACGAGTCTGGTTTTTCTGGTGGTGTTTGCCTTTCGAATTCAGAAGGAGTGTGAACAGCAGTTGTGCTGGGAATGGCGGCAGAAGTGGTTAAGCGAGAAAAGCGCCACACGCTGTCAGGAATGGCTTCCACCATGAGCTCAGGAGATGCGGCGGCGGTTAGTTTGACCCAGGAGTGCGCACTAGCTCCACTGGTATAAGAAGCACTTGATGAATTGAAGACAGCGCCCTCGCGAGAGTGGGCCACGGCAGTGAGTGAGCTCTGCCCGTCTTCTTTGTGGGGGCGGTAAGTGTGTAGATGTCACAGGGAGAGGCGGACAGGGAGGATTCACGGGCAGGCATGCAGTTCTTCTCTCCAGAGTTTGTCCAGTTTCTACACAATACTTGTTTGCTGCAATGGACAAACCCTGGAAGGGGGGAGAGGAGGGCTCAGGTGGTGGAATGGCCTAGATATCTTTGTCCTGACCTCAGTTAGGGGTGGGGGAGGGCCAACAAAGTGCCAAGCGGCACAAGATAGTGCAGGAGGCAGAGGTTGTGGTCTGCTAACTCTGAGCTCTTGTTTCCCTTGTTTGACCCTGGGGAGGTGGATAATGAACAGGATATGGAGGTGGCGGTGGGAACAAAAGTGGATGATCCCTCTGTATTGAGACTTTTTCATAAAGAGGAGTTAGCTGCATTTATCTCCAAAGCGCTAGAGTGTCTGCACATTTCTCAACCTAACTCAGGGGTGACTAGAGTATCCAATCCCCTGATGGCTGGAATGAAGAAGCCTGCTAGAGCCTTCTCGGTGAATGAGGCCATGCAGAAATTAATATCGGAGCAATGGACCGCTACGGAGTCAGATCTCAAGGTAGCTAAAGAACATAAGAACATAAGCAATGCCTCTGCTGAGTCAGACCTGAGGTCCATCGTGCCCAACAGTCCGCTCACGCGGTGGCCCAACAGGTCCAGGACCTGTGCAGTAATCCTTTATCTATACCCCTCTATCCCCTTTTCCAGCAGGAAATTGTCCAATCCTTTCTTGAACCCCAGTACCGTACTCTGCCCTATTATGCCTTCTGGAAGTGCATTCCAGGTGTCCACCACACGTTGGGTAAAAAAGAACTTCCTAGCATTCGCTTTAAATCTGTCCCCTTTCAACTTTTCTGAATGCTCTCTTGTTCTTTTATTATTCGAAAGTTTGAAGAATCTGTCTCTCTCTACTCTCTCTATGCCCTTCATGATCTTGTAAGTCTCTATCATATCCCCTCTAAGTCTCCTCTTCTCCAGGAAAAAGAGACCCAGTTTCTCCAATCTCTCAGCTTATGAAAGGTTTTCCATCCACTTTATCAGACGCATCGCTCTCCTCTGAACCCTCTCGAGTAACGCCATGTCCTTCTTAAGGTACAGTTTTGTAAAAGGGGGAGCAGTACTCCAGATGCGGATGCAGTACTTCAGATGCGGACGAATCATCGTCCGATACAATGGCAGGATAACTTCTTTCGTTCTGGTTGTAATACCCTTCTTGATTATGTCTAGCATTCTGTTTGCCTTCTTAACAGCCACTGCGCACTATGCCGTTGGCTTCATTGTCATGTCCACCATTACCCCCAAGTCCCTTGGAACTCTCATTTAATAACATCCCTCCCATCGTATAGTTGTACCTCAGGTTTCTGTTTCCCACATGTAATATTTTGCATTTCTCAACGTTGAACTTCATCTGCCATCTCGTCACCCATTCCCCTAGTTTGTTCAAGTCCCTTTGCAATTCTTCCTAGTCCTCTTTAGTCCGAGCTCCACTAAATAGTTTGGTGTCGTCTGCAAATTTTATTATCTCACACTTCATCCCTGTTTCTAGATCATTTATGAATATATTAAATAGCACCGAGCCCTGCGGGACCCCACTCGTGACCCTCCTCCAGTACGAGTAGTGGCCCTTCACTCTTACCCTCTGTTTCCTACCTGCCAAACAGTTTCTGATCCATCTATGTACGTCTCCTTCCACCCCATGGTTCTTCAGTTTCCAGAGTAGGCGTCTATGGGGTCTCCTTTGTCCATCCGTTTGTTAATTCCTTCGAAGAAGTGCAATAAGTTTGTTAGGCACAATCTCCCCTTGCAGAAATCATGTTATCAGAAGTTAATTTCTTTCAAAATGTTCATCGATGTTTTCTTTTATCAGTGCTTCCGCCATTTTCCCCGGAACCAAGGTCAGACTCACCGGTCTGTAGTTTCCCGGGTCACCTCTTGATCCCTTTTTAAAGATGGGCGTAACGTAGATTGCAAATTTGCTGCAGTAGTTCCGCTATCTCCTCCTTTAATTCCTTCAGAACCCTTGGATGGATTCCATCCAGACCCAGGGATTTGTTAGTTTTTTAGTTTTTCTATCTGCCTGCGTACATCTTCAAGGCTCACTTCCATGGATGTTAATTTTTCTGCTTGATTTCCATTGAAGAATTGCTCAGGTTCTGGTATGTTGGATGTGTCTTCGTTTGTAAATACAGATGAAAAGAACATGTTAAGTCTTTCTGCCACTCAGGAGGAGGTGGACAAGTTTCAGCTTCTGAAGGTGGATGCATTGGTGGCAGCCATTTCTAAAAGAACCACTCTTCCAGTAGAAGGGGGAGTGGGACTTAAGGATTCACAGGACAGGAAGCTAGAGTCTACCTTGAAGGCTTCATTCAGTGTTGCAGCCCTGACTCTGCAGATGGCTGTGTGCAGTTCATATGCAGCACGGGCCTGTCTTCAATGGGTCCAATGGATCACGGATGATATGGTAGAGTCCGGGGTGGCTCTATCCCAGACTTTCCAGATGTGGAGTCAGGGCTGGCATATCTAGCAGATGCTTTATATGATATGATTAGGGCCTCAGCTAAGCAGATTTCCCTGGCTGTGGTGTCTAGGAGGCATTTATGGCTGCAGCATTGGGCAGCGGACGTGACCTCTAAGTTACGTTTAGTACATTTGCCGTTTAAGGGTCAATTGTTGCTTGGAAAAGACCTGGAGAGGTTAGTTAAGGAATTTGGAGACTCTAAGTCTCAGAGGTTATCCGAGGATAGACCAAGAAGTTTGTCTCAGTCGCTACCCTCTAGGCCACGTTTTAGAGATACCAGGAGTTATAGCCAGGGAGATCGACGTATAGGGCATCATATGACACGTCCTACAGTGCCAGGTCAAAGTTTACTCAGAGGCGATCTGGGCATCCTCCTAAGCCTTCTTCCATCCAGTCAGATGGTCCGCAGACATCACAGTCTGCTAAATGACGGGTTAGGGGATCCTTCCGTTGATTGGGAAGGGGGACAGCGGGTCTCCTCTGGTGCTGTGGGCTAGTTGGTATAGGACATTAAGTCCTTATTGTTATTTTCGCAAGTTACGCATTAGATTCTTCTCTCGTGGCGTAGATTGTGTTGGAATCCTGTGTCTTCTAGTTATCTGGTGGGATACAGGGGGTCAAGCAGGTCTTACTTCCTCCTAAGGCTGCTTGATTTTTTTCAGAGTTTTTGGATGAGAGAACTTAAAGTGCTTTTTATGATTTTGGAGGTCGTTTCATCTCTTTATACTCTTCCTAGTAGTAGAAAGGGCTCTTTTCCCTGGAAAAGTGGAGGCTTAGAGAGGACATGATAGAGACTTACAAGATCATGAAGGGCATAAAGAAAGTGGAGAGGGACAGATTCTTCAAACTTTTGAAAACTACAAGAACGAGAAGGCATTCGGAAAAATTAAGAGGGGACAGTTTCAGAACCAATGCTAGGAAGTTCTTCTTCACTCAAAGGGTATGGACACCTGGAATGTGCTTCCAGAGGGTATGATAGGACAGAATACGATATTGGGGTTCAAGAAGGGATTGGATGATTTCCTGAAGAAAAAGGGGTAGAAGGGTATAGATAGAGGATTACTATACAGGTCCTGGGCCTGATGGGCCGCCGCGTGAGTGGGCTGCTGGGCGTGATGGACCTCTGGTCTGACCCAGCAGAGGCACTGCTTATGTTCTTATGTTATGTTCTTATGGAGCAGATGAATCCAGAGCCCCACACTGGTGTGTTCTCGGAAGGGATTTTGTTGTTTCCTTGGTGGATCAGGATGTTCTTTTTGCTTATGGGAAAGAAGTTTGTTGATATGGGGCTGAATTGTTCCTGATGCTTTGGCAAGAGCGATACTGGCTGGCCAGGAGGGATTCCATCCAAGATATACCGGCAAGTCAGTTCTGTATCTCCACCTGCTGGTAGATGTGTGCTATCCCACTTGTCTCTGGATTCATCTGCTGCATCTAAAGGAAAGAAAATTAACAGGTAGGATATAATTTTACTATACTTCCTATAGCCTACCAAATTCCTTACAAATATAATACAATCACTTTTTTAGTTATGTTTTCTGCCCTCCCTTCTTTTTTACTTAGTTTTTTGGTTCATTATACTGCATGGAGATCTCTCCACTCATCAAATCTCTTATGTACCTTCCTTTAAGCAATTATTTATTGATGTACACAGAAATTCATCGTTCTCAGTTATGGTACCTGTTTTTTGGAACTATCTCCCTATCTACCTTTGTGAAGAAAAATCCCCTGGGAGCTGACATGCCCTTTGACCTTGTTGTGGGTTTAAGTACAGGCTGAATGTTTCCTGAGTAAAAATCCCTCTGGGTTTCAGGGTGCATGCTGCGTTTCCCGCCCCTAGCAGTCTGAAGATCTTCAAGTCTGATCATTTTTGAGCTGTTCTGAGGCAGAAAATTATTTTCCTCCATTCAGCTGCAGTGTACAGAGCTGGCAGGCAGGCACTTCATAGACTGTTAATAAACCTTCATTATTTCCTATGGGAACTTTGTGAGTGGTCTGTGGAACTCTGTAAAACTCATTTTTGTGAGTTTTTTAGTGCAGGCTTCACATCTCCCACCACACCCATATCGCTGGGAATTTTTAACTTTCAGATTTGCTTTATTTTTGCTGTTTTTGGCACGGAATTTGCTGGTGGCAGCCATCTTGGATTTTTTTTTTCAAAGTTTAATTTCTGCCTCAAAACCTCTCAATTTTGTTAAAAATCATTTGGGATGGACTCCTCAACCCCTAATCTGTGCATGGAATGGCACTGGAACAGTGACCTTCTGCCGTGTGCTAGAGCACGCTGGGATAGGAGACAGGAGCATCGGGCTTTGCCTCCTTCGGGTCTTCCAGGGCCATCCTGGGTCCATGCTTTTGGAGTTCTTCTGGAGCCTGGCGCCAAATGCCTGAATTCTGAGTCTGGGGACTTCTTTGGCTTTGTGTAGCCACCTCAGTGGGGCCCGGCAGTAGACACAGGGTGTGAATTTTCCCTGGACTTTATTCAGCCCCTCTGGAAGGTATATCTTTGGACCCAGCCCATTTGACAGAGCTGGTGGGCACGTCGTTTTCTTCTAAACTGGTTGCACCAGTGGCAGAGGTCACAGTTCAGAATTCCTCTCATCCAGCTGTGTCAGAGCTCGCTTGCATTAGTTGTCACAGAGATATTATGCCTATCCTGTTTCCTGACACAGTTTCTATTTTGGATCCTGTTGATACCCTTTCTGGGACAAGTTAGCACGATCGCTCAGAGTCCAGATTTGGGTGCAGACCCCACCATCCACAGACTTTTTAAGTATGTCTCTGTCCACTGTTTTATTGCTGATGTCCTGAAAGAACTCAAATTGGAATTTCAAAATTCCACATCACAGTGTTCAGTCATGGACTGTTCTAATATGCTGTCCTTCTTTTTCCATCCCATCTGCAGCTTCCCAGCAGGCTCTTTCCAGCTCTCTAAAGCTATGTCTAGGCTTTATCCACTGGCTCCTGTTTTCAACAGTTTTTTTTCAGCAGCCTAAGTTGGATTCAATCGTGGCGCAGGTTACTAGGTGCACGACCCTCCATAGCGATGAGGAGTAATGCTTAAAGACTCCCAGGATCACAGAGTGCACATTATCTTGAAAAAGCTTTTTGAGATGACTAATTCAGATATGAGGGCTACAGCGGCAGCCTCCTTTGTAGCACCTTATACCCTCATGAGATTGCACCCTCTGTGGATGAGTATGTCTGTCCCCAGCTAGTGATGGAAGGAGTGGATTATGTGGTGGATGCCATTTATAATCTCCTCCAAGTTCTTAGTAAGGTCTTGGCTTATGCGGTGTCTGCACGCTGGACTCTTTGGATCCATCATTGGGCTGGGTACACTGCCTCCAAAGCCATTTTCTGCAGACTTCCTTTCAAGGGTCAGCTTCATTTTAGAAGAGGTCTAGATGACCTCATGGCCAGTGTGACAGATCATCAAGCTAAGTCCTCTCCCTGTGAACAAATCTCATGGGACTTCAGGAGGGAAACATAGTACTTTTCGTCCCTCCCGCAGGTTTCGTCAGGGATCCTGGGGCTCTTCCTCCCAGAGATATTACCATGGTTTCTGTCTTCATTACAATGCTCCCAATTCCAGATGTCCACAGTCATCCAGATCCCATGCAGCTGTTGCTCCTAAAAAGCCCCAGTGATATCAGGTGTCAGGCAGGGCTTCCTCACTTTTTGGGCCGGCTCTCTCTGTTTTATCGAGAATGGACTCACATAGCATTGGATCAATCATTTTGGAAGGGGCACAAGATAAATTTCTTTTGCCTACTTCCAGATTTGTTTCTGGACTCTCCATCAGGTTGGATGGATAGGTAGTCAAAGGTCTGTGCTACATTGCAGCATCTCTTGGACATCCAAGTGATAGAACATAGAAACATAATGGCAGATAAAGGTCAAATGGCCCACCTAGTCTGTCCATCCGCAGTAACCATTATCTCTTTCTCTCTCTGAGAGATCCCATGTGCCTATCCTAGGACCTCTTGAATTCAGACCCAATCTCTGTCTTCACCACCTCTTCCGGGAGATTGTTCCACACATCTACCACCCTTCCTGTAAAAAAAGTATTTTCTCAGATTACTCCGGAGCCTATCACCTCTTAACTTCATCCTATGCCCTCTCATTGCAGAGTTTCCTTTCAAATGAAAGAGACTCGACTCATGCACATTTATATTACTTAGGTATTTAAACATCTCTATCATATCTCCCCTCTCTCGCCTTTCCTCCAAAGTATACAGATTGAGATCTTTAAGTCTGTCCTCATATGCCTTATCACGAAGACCACACATCATTTTAGTAACCTTCCTCTGGACTGACTCCATCCTTTTTATATCTTTTTGAAAGTGTGGCCTCCAGAATTATATACCATATTCTAAATGAGGTCTCACCATAGTATTATACAGAGGCATTAATACCTCATTTTTCCTACTGGCCATACCTCTCCCTATGCAACCTAGCATCCTTCTAGCTTTCACTGTCACCTTTTCAACCTTTTTGGCTACCTTAAGATCATCACATACAATCACACCCAAGTCCCACTCTTCTGTCATACACATAAGTTCTTCACCCCCCAAACTGTACCGTTCCCTCGGGTTTTTGAAGCCCAAATGCATGTCCTTGCATTTCTTAACATTAAATTTTAGCTGCCAAATTTCAGACCATTCTTCAAGCCTCTCCAGGTCTTTCTTCATGTCATTCACACCATCTGCCGTGTCTACTCTATTGCAGATTTTGGTATCATCCGCAAAAAGGCAAATCTTACCCAACAACCCTTCAGCAATATAATTTATAAAAATGTTAAAAAGAACAGGCCCAAGAACAGAACCTTGAGGCACACCACTGGTAACTTCCCTTTCCTCAGAGCGATCTCCATTGATCACTACCATCTGTCGCCTTTACTCAATCAGTTCCTGATCCAGCCCATCACTTTGGGACCCATCCCAAGGGCACTCAGTTTATTTATTAGACATCTGTGTGGAACACTGTCAAAGGCTTTGCTAAAATCTAAATACACAACATCCTCTAACATAAGAACATAAGAATTGCTGCTGTTGGGTCAGACCAGTGTCCATCGTGCCAAGCAGTCTGCTCACGCAGCTGACCTTAGGTCTAAGACCAGTGCCCTAACTGAGACTAACCTTACCTGTGTACGTTCTGGTTCAGCAGGAACTTGTCTAACTTTATCTTGAATCCCTGGAGGGTGTTTTCCCCTATAACAGCCTCCGGAAGAGTGTTCCAATTTTCTACCATTCTCTGGGTGAAGAAGAACTTCCTTACGTTTGTACGGAATCTATCCCCTTTTAACTTTAGAGAGTGCCCTCTCGTTGTCTACCTTTTCACTGTATAAATATCTCCGCTGTATATGTAATTAGTATAATGGGTACACCTCATGTCAAAATGATTGACAGCTGTCAGAGATAAGGATCGACCAATCAGCGTTCACTTTTGGGTTAAGCCCCACCCCGCCCGCCCATTGCCCCACCTTGCCCCACCCCTCCCATAGGAATTATGGTGGTAGCCCCGCCCATGACCCCGCCTCACTCTTCACCTATGCCCCACCCCTCCCATAGGAATGAATGGTGGTGGCCCTGCTCCTCCCATTGCCCCACCCCCTCATGTCCCGCCCCGGAAATGCACTTTTTGATGACATCACCGGAAATGGGGCGTGTTTGACCCCGGAAATACGCTTTCTGATGACATCACCGGAAATGGGAGTGCCTGCCCCTACCGGAAATGCGCTTTTCTGATGATGTGGGCGTAAATAGGGTAAATGAAGCGACAGAAATACGCTTTTCTGACCACGTAGGCGGAAATAGGGGAAACAGACTTAGTCAAAACCCCTCCCGGAAATGATGTGGCCAGAAAAAGAAGCGTCTTTATTTTAACAGTTTTTAGTTAAAAGACAGGGTTTAAGAGCTCATGGATAGAGCAGATCACAAAACAAAAGACATTCACAAAATCTTTCCTGTTTTTAAAATAGAGCAGGGGCCGAAACAATTGAGAAAAGGTTGCATTTGCTTTTAACACACTTTCAGTAGGAATTCTGAGCTAATGGTTAATGGGCCAGCTCCCCTATTGTCATGGTAACAGCTGATAAGCCCCTTGCAGCCCCCCTCCCCTGATAAAGCCAAGGGAGAGAGAGGTGGAGGTGTGTTTAAACATGTCTGAACTTGTCCCGGCCTCCTACTGTTGTCTTAACAATCTGAAAAAAAAACCCAAAAGCAGCTGTCACCTAACAGGACTCTGTTAAAAAGGCAGAGCTATGAAAGAATCTTTATTGAAGCAAATTTATTATGATCCATACGCGGCAGGAAGCTATGGAGGCATTAACCCTCTACTTCAAGCAGCTAAAAAGAGTGATATAACAGTCCGGAGAAAAGATGTGGTGGATTGGGTCACCGGTCAAAACGCATACAATTTACACAGACCGGCTAGAATCCATTTTAAAAGAAATAAAACAATTGTGTCGGAAGTTGACAGACAGTGGCAAAGTGACTTAGTCGACATGTCAGCCTTTCCTGTTATAATACATCTTAACGGTAATAGATATCCTGTCAAAATATGCATAGGTCGTGTGTTTAAAAACAAAAACCGGTCACGAAGTTACCAAAGCCTTTGAAACAATATTTAATTTAGGGCGTACACCTGAAAAACTTCAAACAGACAAGGGTAAATAATTTTTAAATAAGTCTCTGAAGAATTTATTAAAACAAAAAGGTGTTAGCCATTTTGTGACCCATAATGATGTTAAAGCAGCTGTAGTGGAAAGATTTAACAGGACTTTAAAATCCAAAATGTGGAGATATTTTACAGCCCATAATACCTTTACTTATCAAGACGTCCTACAGGCTATAGTGCACAGCTATAATTATAGTTTTCACAGAACGATACAGGCGAGGCCTGTAGATGTGACACCCTCAAACTCTTTGCAGATTTGGAAAACAGTCTACGGTAGTAACATCAAGGCTATCAAAACTTAAAGGAAAATTTCAGAAAGGTCACGAGCAAACATGGACGGTTGAGATATTTATAATAAAAGATGTTTTAAACAGTGGTCAGAGAACAATATACAAGATACAGGATTACGATAGCGAAGCTATACAAGGTTCTTTTTATCCTGAAGAATTACTAAAAGTCAAGCCTCTAGAGGACAGAATATACCATATCGAAAAGGTTCTAAAGGTAAAAGGAGCGGGTAAGAACAAAATTTGTCTCGTGAAATGGAAGGGGTGGCCTGATAAATTTAACAGTTGGGTGAAGGCCTCAGAGATTCAAGACATCTGATTTTGTCTTTTGAAGCAGCACAGAGAGAGAAAAAAACAAAATGAATGACGGTGGCTTTTATATCACATTGCCTAGCAATGCTTCGGCAGCTATTTTTCCCATAATACCAGCTCTAATTTCACCATACAAATAGCTAGGCCTTTGGACTTACAGGGTCCGTGGAAAGCGGGGCTGGTGGAAATACAAAACCCACATACTTGGGAAAATATTAAGAAAGACATAAAGTATGTTGTCACCTCTGGAGAAGGAAATGTATGCCAATTTACAATCCAGAGAGGATATTATGCGACCATAGGGAGGTTATTGGAAACCATGAATCATGACATTAGAAGTGCCTATGAATCTGAGAGACCGCCGAGAATCATATATGACCCCAATACGCGAAGAATTCATGTAAAATCAGAGGATAAGTCTGTTATTTCTGCAAGGGGTGATTTGGCAACCATTTTGGGGGTAAAGGCTAACGTTAATACAAGGCATTCACATTTCCCAGCAAATATCGAGGCCGGCTTTAATACCCTCTACGTGTACACCGATATTGAAGAGCACCAGTTAGTAGGTGACCATTTTGAACAACTGTTGCGCTGTGTTCCAGCTCTAGGGTCAGCGGATAAGTTTATCACCCTCACGCACTATGTACCTGTGAACAAGCAGCACATCGATACCATCACATTTGAAATAAAGACGGATCGGAACAGGAACGTCTCATTTCGTTACGGGAAGGTGATCCTTAAGCTTCACCTGCGGCCCAGGAAGACTGTTGTGTTTTAAAATGTTGGTGTCTAAAGATTACGGAGACCCCAAATACAAAATTTATTACACAGCACAAGCCGGTTATGGACTTTCAGGATATCACGGAGCCTCTGTCATGTACGGTGCCGGTGTAGGTGGCGTATTTTGTAGTCTCTTTAGAAAAGCAATACCGCTTTTGAGAAGGGGGCTTGAAATTATTAAACCACATGTGAAAGGAGCTGCAAAAAACATAGCTAAAGATGTCATGGGCCATGTCGCAACAACCGTTCTAAATAAAATAAACCATTCCGCAGAGCAGGCGGGGTCGGGACTGGCTGTGGTTAGAAGGGCTGTTAAAAGAAAGAGGACCCATCCTCAAGAGATTCTGCAAGGACCTCCAAAACCTTTTAAAAGAAAGAAACCTCAAGGTAACAAATCACAGAAGCTATCCAACGGACCCAAGAAGAGAAGGACCCGTTCTACGAAACGTGATATATTCTAAAAAACCATGGCTTTTGTATACAACGGCTCTGAAGAATGCATTAAATCAGAACTAGATCTGTTTGAGCTATCCCCAACCCAAACCAGTATCGAAAAAAGCATCTATGTGGAAATACCACCATTATCAGCTTTATCGGAAACAGCACCTTTGGACTTCTACATAGCGGGGCACGGTGAAGACTACATTGATTTAAACAACACTCTCCTGCATCTGACCTGTAAAATTGTGAAAGAAGACGGTTCAGATATTGACGCAGCCGCCAAAGTAGCCCTGGTAAACTACCCGATTGCATCTATTTTTAGCCAATTGGATGTTACCCTGGGAGACCAGCTGATTAGTCAGAGTAATAACTGTTACCCCTAAAGAGCCCTCATAGAGCTGATCCTCAATTACGGTGAAGGAGCCCTCAAATCACAGTTCACAAGCGGCCTGTTTTATATGGATACAGCCGAACATCACGACGTTGGAGATATAGGTGCACGTAATGTGGGTTTTACCGAAAGGGCTCACTTTACAGCATCTAGCCACAAGGTGGAACTGTTGGGACATTTACACAGCGATCTATTTTTTCAAGAAAAGCTACTCATCAACGGCGTAGATCTTAAAATAAAACTGTCACGTAACAAAAACTCTTTCTGTTTAATGAGCAGTGATGCTGACCAAAATTATAAACTCCTTATCTTAAACGCTGCCCTCTTTGTAAAGAGAGTTAAAGTGGCCCCTGGAGTGCGCTTGGGACATGCTGAAGCTCTATTGAAAGCTAACGCCAAGTATGCGATAGACCGTGTGGGGTTGAAGGTGTTTAACATACCGGCCGGCGCCCGTGTGACTAATCAGGAAAATCTCTTTTTGGGGCAGTTACCAAAGCTCATCGTGTTGGGCTTTGTGGATATTGACGTTTCAGTGGTAATTACGCTAAAAACCCTTTCAATTTTAAACATTACGATATTAATTTTGCAGCTCTGTATGTAGATGGTGAACAAGTACCCGGAAAACCTCTACAACCTGACTTTGAAAATGGAAATTGTGTGAGAGAATATATGCAGCTTCTTCAAGCGACCGGTAAACACCTGAAAGACAACGCCCTCCTGGTTGATCGTCAGGAGTTTTACAAAGGTTATATGCTGCTAGCCTTTGACCTATTGCCGGACCAGGAGTGCGCTGACCACTACTCGCTGATCAAAACCGGTAACCTGCGGGCTGAAATACGTTTTGCCAGAGCTTTACCTCACACTGTGAACATGATTGTGTATGGGGTTTTCGACAACATGATAGAAGTTAATCATAGAAGGAATGTTCTTTTTGACCATTCTTGAACATGAACACCGTACAGATCTTCCGTGTTTTAAAGAAGGACTCCTGTGTTGCAGAATCTTTTTTAGATGTACTGCCCAGTGACTGGTTAACAGGATTAGAAATACCAAGGAAACCTGTGGGAATTGTCGTGAACACACACCCACACAACCTACCAGGTGAACACTGGTTGGCCCTCTATGTGACCGGGGACGGGACAGGAGAATTTTTTGATTCTTACGGACAACCACCGGATAGTTTATTCTTTCCTAACAGCATTATGAACTTTTTCAATAAACACTGTAAAGCTGTATTATATCATAATAGACAGTTACAGCACCCGCTGTCTGAGGCCTGTGGCTATCACTGTGTGTTTTTTTTTACATCATCGCTGTAAAGGGCAACCTTTTGAAAATATTTTAGAAATGTATTCTGAAGATTTAATGCAAAATGATGAAATGGTACTGAAATTTGTAAAAAATAAAAAACAAGTCTTGTGTAGACCTTTTCAAAACCCGTTTCATACACCCCAGGGCTATGTTTCCTACCATGAATGTCATGCTGTTTCTAAATAAAAAAAGTAAACCTTAAAATCAAAATGTCTGCAGTCTTTTATTTTCATTTTTAAAAAACATGATTTTATTGAAGATATGTTTTTATACACTCAGCCACCGGTAACTGGTTAATAATTTACATCTTTTATGAGGAAGGAGTTCTTTGGTCTTGGCAGGTTTTGTATATAGTTCAGGAACCTTCATAGCTGGGCTCTCCTTGAGGCGTAACAGTACCTCTCTGTTGGCTGCGTTACCCACAACCGAGGAAGGCATATTTAATTGAGCTAAGGTTTGCATGAACTCCCCCCAGCCTAGGGGCCTTCTTTGCTCTGAAAGAGCATGGGTCTGCGTAACACTGCGAACAAGGTCGAGCAGGTTAGAACCACTGATAGGTGTTCCTTGGTATACAAATGTACCATCTCCCACCCAGGATGCAACACTTTTGTTTTTTGACAGTTTGTTAAGCAGGACTTCGGCATTTTTCCTATAGCGCGTATTGATGCTGTTTAACACTTCTTGAACCACAGAGTCGGGTGGTATACTATTTTCTGGAGTGGGGGTTGTTGAAGCATCAACCGGTCCCTGTAGATACACATTTAGCTTTTCTTTTTCCATATCCCTTTGTCTGTTCAACACGAGATAACGTTGTAACACTTCTGAATAACGTTTAACTTTTTCATGGTCGGACAGACCAGGGCTCTGCAGTATGTTTTTCATTTCCTCGTCTAACCTAAGTATGGTTGAGGTTCTAATATTTTCTTCCCGGTCTATGGGGTTTCTCAAGCGCTCGAGTTGTTGACTAGGGACCAGGTACATTTTTTCAGCGTAATGCATCAGCGGTTTGTCAGAAGACCCGTTATCAACGGTATAGCAAAACTTAACAAGGGCCCTATAAAGCCGCCCGATTGTTTCACCAACTGCTTCTTTTTTTTCTTAAGGGTTAATCTTTTATCACGCAGTCTTTTTATGGCGTGGCGCTTCCCTTTTAAAACCTTTATCTGGTTTTGTGAAAGCGGGATGTTACCTTTTAGGGTGTTGAGAGCGATTTCAGCTATAGCAGCCACCAAATCATCAGAGGCTGTATTCAGGATGGCTTTTCTGTGCTGCAGCGAGGCTTGGACTAAAAGTTTTAAAAGGGGCAGGTTTCTCTTTACACGGCTAGACATGTTACTTGAGACACGCCCCAGCGTATATGAAGGGATCTGGTTATGGATTCACAGCCTTTTATGGGTTGATTGTGGTTTTACACAATATACCGTTGTCCAGTCTGGCGGGAAAATGTCCTTTCTCAATCTGTAAGCTACAGGCGTTGTGGTATTTAAGTCCACACAGAGATAGCCGTACGGCTTTCTGGTGGCATCCTCGAAGGCTTCCAAAAAAAATTGTGATTTTCCAGGGTACATCTGCCTAGCTAGAATGGCTACCTGTAACTTATCTCTAGGATTCTTAAAGAGAACCACGTATTTGGTGTTTAAAGTTATAGTCCGGCTTGTTTTACCCTAGCAGAAAACATTCTGAACTATATATATGATGCTCAGGTTTCTGTGATGTACGTACTTAGTAAAGGCATTCTCTGTTTCGCCGCTTTTACAGGCAGAATCCATTAGATCATCTATAATAACCAAGTTTACTTTATGGGTTGGAAACATTCGGTCTTCGTTAAAAGTATCAGGCAAAATGTCCGTAAAAGTAATAAAAGGATATTTATTTAACATTTCTTTATACAAAGGTTGCCAACAACTATAACACCAAACAATATTGTCAGGCATGACAGACAATACACGGCCAGCGTGTTCTAACAGTTTTTTAACAAAGAAGCTCTTGCCTGAATTGGACGGTCCTGCTAATATACAAGAGAAAGGGTGCGACCAGCGGGCATCTACCGTTCTAGTATCAGTAGGGTAGTGTGCTGAACCCATCCTCCTCCTTCACTCTTTTGTCATACACAACTTGCTGTGTTTTTTTAATCACACCGGTTTCTATAGCCCACCTCTTTTTGTTTCTTATAATACCGGTTTGTTGCACCCCTATCTTTTTCTGGGGTAAACCCTCTGCACCCTGTTTGTAGTCAAAAACTAGATCTTTTAAACTAGTAAAATTGATTTTCTGGCTGTTTTCTACATTTAACATTATCCCTTTCACTTTCATACAGGTCTTTCCACTTGTCAGTTTGTAACCGTATGTTTTAGGACCCGCTGATACATACTCAGTTATATGTTCATCGGCAGGTATCTCACTGGTGAGCTCCCCTAAATAATTGCCCAGAGGGGGGTTCCAGTCACCCTCCCGGCTCACAAATATCACAGAATCTGTATCGTGGTACAGACAACGTTCTTGTAGATTGTCTAGAAGTTTGTACAACTCTAAATGCGCATAGGCTGTTGTAAAACAGGCTATGAAAACATTAGTGTTACCGGGCAAAGTAGTGCGGTCTTTTGAGTGCTTCCAAGACATGCAGGCTGTTTCATCATCGATAAAGTCACACGATGAAACCTCAAATTCAGGGGAAAACAGATATTTAAAGAAATCATCAGGCTCTCTGACAATGCTAACGGTAGGCAGGTTTGTCCTTTGACCAAATTTCCCCCACAGAGAATTTAAGAAAAGTTTTGCTATTTGGTGTTTAGCAGGGTTTAACTGAATATGGTCTGCCCGCAAAAGTACACCTTCTTTTCTATAGAAATCAGAGATGTACATGTTTTGTTTTACTGTATCATTGCACCACCGGGGGTAGTCAGAAGCCTCTTGTTTTTGACGGAGGTGTATTTTGATGTATTCAGAAAAGAGACTGTCAGATTTTTGCTCGAAATGCCAGATTTCATAGATTTCAACAACCACATAACCTTTTGCAATGGCAACATCCATCTCCACCATGCACCAAGTCCCCACGAAAGCTCTCTCCTCATCCGTATGGGCACACGTTTCTGGTTGCCGTGCGTCGGCACACGTACGGCACAAAGGAAACATAAGCTTACCCCCCACCCTGACGGGTAACACCAGGAAAAAGAGCTTTCTTGGAGGATATACTTTTGCTTTTATAAAACCAAAGTAATTTGTGGGTGGACCAAAGTTGTCATAAATGATTTGCGGATGGCCTGTTGGATATTCCTTTGTTTTATTGACAAATGGGTATAGGCTGGTAAAATCGTAATAGTGTATTTTTTCCCCAGGTTTTGTTTTGTAGTATAGAGAAACAGCATTTGTTCTACCCCCAAAAAGGGCATCTCGTGGGGCCAAGGGTTGTGGTAATGCAGCGCTAGCCAGGAAGTCTGCACAGCCCCTATCATTTTCTTTGACCATCCGCTTCCACTCATGCTCCCACAGACTTACGACCTTGAAGCCCAGGCTTTCCAGGTAGGCTGTCTTTAGCTGCTTTTTGTAATAAAGAGAGCCATAGGTCGTGGCTGCTGCAGGATTCTGGTCTTTATCATTATAACAGACCGGACAGCCGTGATAAAAGCAATTATTAAATTCAAAAGCTGTTTCTACCCCATCAATGACAGCGTAACCGTCAAGAAAATAAGACTCCACCTTTCTTTCACCCCCGTTCAGAGCATGCATGATCTGTATATTTTGTGCAGCCTCTTGATACAGCAACCATTGAATAGAGGGGGATGAATATCTCTTTTTGTGTCTGCGATAGTTATCCGGGGGGATGAGCGCCACGGTCTTGGGTTCTAAAAACATAAATCTGAACATGGCCATACATACAGAGGCTAGGGTTATATATTGGAAAGGGTCTAAACAATTCATTAGAATTTCAGAAGTACCCTCACGTTCTACAACCACATCTTTCTGTGTCATTTTCATGATTTCTGCTCTGTAGAGAACACATGCCTGTCGCAAAATAGCCACATCCTGTTGACAGTAATAAGCCAACTCTTTTTTGCAAATCAAACGTCTTGTGCTGGTTGTCCTTGTAACATTTTAAAAATTCCTCTTTTTCTTCAGGCATCATGTTTCTCACACCATAATGCTCCATATCCGGCATATGCCCCATATAGTTTTGATTTTCTTGAGTATTAAAAAAATGCGGGAAATAACCCTTACAGCCTGGAAAACCTAAGGCCTTTGGAAGTTTGCTAAGTTTCATAGGTTGGAAATTTAGAGAGTCTATGAAAGGAATAGCTAAAGGTTCTACTGTGATTTGTAAAAGCTTACAACCTTGAACCAACAGATCTGTGTCCATCTTTTCCTTTAACAGTTGGCTAAGAACAAAATACCCGTCATAGCCTTTGGCATTATGGGCTATGAAGGTATAGTCTTTAAATTTTTTGTCACAAAAAACCTGTATAAAAGCAAAAATACACTCAAGACCCTTGAATTCCCATTTTCTTGTTTCGTACAAGTCCTCGGCATATATGTAATTAGGAATGTGCCAGTCCGTTTCCTGCATACATTCGCAATCATAAATAATATACTTTTCAGATGTTTTGAGTTTATCGATGGGTGTCATAAAGCATAAGTGTATGTCATCACCGCTTAAGGGTTCACGGCATAGCTTACACATCCTACCCTTACATTTATGTTTTTCGTTCACATAGGACTCACATTTCAGACACAATGTTTTAGATAAACACTCCACTTCTTTTTTCTGCGCCAGCTGCATATGTCTATCTAAGCAGTCTTTAGAGCGACAACACATCTTGCAATTAGGACACCTCTGCTGTATACCGTCATTGTTCAAACACATCTGTGTCGAAGAAAGACGACACCATAATGTACAGGAGTGGTCGTGACTATAGAGCTTCTGGCAAAAAGTACAGAAATTACGCTCCCCATAGAATTTTTTGACATCGGTTATGCCGTAGAAATGATCGTCATGTAGCAATAAGAAAACCGTTTTTGGATAAATGGGCTGGTCTGATGTTTTAAAGCAACACCACAAGTTTGTATAAAACACAACTTATATTTATCTTTAAATGTTGTTCTATGGTTGCTACATCATCGAGCATGACTTTTTTATGTACCGACCACCCCAAATCATTATGTAGCTTTTCAGCACCTATTAACAGTTCAGCATCTGTGAGTTTTACGGGGGACATAAGGGCTGTAAGGCTACCGGCAAAACACAGGTTATTGCCTGTGTTATTCAAATCTATTAAATACATCATTTTTTTCTGGAAAATCTGGCTAAACAGTATAGATTTTAACACCCTACGACCCCCACCACCCTTGTTTCTTATTACAAGTACAACAACACGGAATAAATCACAGACCTGTATTTCTCTGTGACTTTGAAGAAGTTTAGCAACCTGGTCTAAGAAATCATCAGCATCTAGCGATTCAGGATTTAATTTACCAGAAAACAAGGAGTTGTGAAAAAGTGACGAATGTAGATGCACTTGTACGTAGTCACCGGGCAATACTCTGTTGCTAACATCGTCCAGGATATGTTGAATGCCTTGGCGTATAGCATTTTGAGCATCACTTAATGATGTTATCCTGTCTAAATTAATGAAACAAAATTATTCTGAATAAAGCACACCATGAAACTTATCCAGTTTACGATCCCATCTTTTCACAAATTGGACATAGTTGATTGGTTCTGAATCTTCAGAAGGACCTAATGCACTCTTATTTGAACCATCCTCTGACACTTTGCTGCTATCAGAATAATTATCAACTTCATAACATTCTCCTTCTTCTGTGCTGTCCGGCTGTGCTTCTTTGCTGTTAAACTTTTCTGTCGGCTTCACGGTATCTGCTTGTGACTTTCTAACATTTTCTTGATCTACAATTTATAACATAGCATGACCGTTAATACTTTTTTCCCTTTGAGGATCTGTCTTTGCTTAACATTTTCTTCATCAACAATTATAAAAGTAATGACATTTTCTTTTACACTAGTCTCCTTACAAAATCAGAATACTTACTATTTCGTTTATCTTTTGGTTTCCTGTAAGCAGCTTTGGACTCTGGTTCCCCGTGTAAGAAGCTTTTACTATGCGATCTTTTCCTGTTATACTTTTCCGTCAGGTTCATGGTATCTGCTTGCGACTTTCTAACATTTTCCCGATCTACAATTTATAACATAGCATAACCGTTAATACTTTTCCCACCCTTGAGGATCTGACTGCCTAATATTTTCTTGATCAACCATTATAAAAGTAATGACATTTTCTTTTAACACTAGTCTCCTTACAAAACCAGGATACCTACTATTTCGTTTATCTTTTGGCTTCCGGTAAGGAGCCGGTTGTTGGTTAGAACTTGTCGATGTAGAAGGTGTTTCTTGGTCTAATCATAACGAAAAAAAAGAATGTTTTGTAGATGCTGTTTTTAAAAACCAACATATGTGCCAGATAATACATTTGTCACTTACTGTTTAATATCTGTTGTCTTTTTCTGGTAAGAGATAGTTTATTTCTACCATCAGATCCCCGTTCCTGTTTTTAAATGCAATGATAGATTCAGAGAAAGAAAAAATGATATCCCTAAAACCAAAAATAAAAGCCCCTTTTCTTTTTTTTTTTTTTTATTATTTCTTTATTCAATTTTCAAAAATACAATTCAAGATTTACTTGTACAGAAAGCTGTTAAGTCAAGAAAAAAAATCACAATAATATTATAAATTCAAAGATACTTAATTAAACTTAATTCAGCTCAAGTCCACATAGGATCCAAAATGTTATTATGAACGGAGAGAAACAAGAAATTATTATTAAGGAAAATAATGCTAGTCAGCTAGTGAGGACATCTATTTTTCTATACTCCTTCTTTCTTTTCCTTCTCGAGCCGAGAAAGAGATAGGAAGGATGTCAGCTGGTAAGGCTCAAAGAAAACATATTTTTGAGAATTATATTGTATAAAGCATTTACAAGGATATCGTAGGAAAAATGTTGCTCCAAGAGCTATGATTCCCGGTTTTAACATAAGAAACTCTTTTCTTCGCCTTTGTGTGTCTCTAGCTAAGTCTGGAAACATTTGTATTTTAAGTCCCATAAATTCTTTCGCTCTATTTTTAAAGAAAAGTCTCAAAATCCAATTCTTGTCTATTGTTAGAGCTAAAGTTGCCACTAATGTTGGGGGAGTAGCCATTTCTCTATCTGATAATTCCAATAATGCCGATACATCCATTGGTCCTTGGCTTTCTTCCTGTTGCTGAATTTGATTTTTCTTGGGAAGATAGTACCCCTGTGTAAATGGAGGTAATGAACCCCCAGGAACATCTAATATTTCCGTCAGGTATCGTTTTAACATCTCACACGGAGTGATGGTTGTAATTCGTGGAAAATTAATCAATCTGATATTGTTGGCTCTTGAAAAATTTTCAAATGACTCAATCTTCCTTCTCAAATTTACATTGTCCTTAATTAAAGTCTCTTGAACCTGTTTGGAAGATTTTAATTCACTTTTGATACTATCCAAAGATATATTAGAGTCAGCAATGTCTTGTTTTATTGAGGAAATTTCTTTTTCTTGGTCTTTCATTTTCCCCTCCACTTGCACTTGTTGAATATTAGTTGTTTTTACCATATTAGCCACCAAGTCCCACAAGGCATCTAGAATAACTTATTGGGGCTTGACTATAATAGGAAATTGTAAATGAGTAATCAAAAGTTTTTGCTCACCAGTCGACCGCTCTCCTCCACTTCCCTCCGCCAGAGTAGGTCCAGATTCAGTTGTTACTGCAACCCCGTCCGTATTCAGGCTCTCCTGCAGAGCTTGTGAGCCTGAAACGGCTTCCTCAACACTGCTCCGCGCAGCCTCCGGGGGAGAGCCCATCCCGACTTCCGGTAGGCTCTCGACCCCTGGGGAGCTGGTTGCACGGGGGTGCATAGGAGGAGGTCTTACGTCGGGACTCAACGTGATCTCAAAACTTCGGTGAGACACCTCTGTTCCGTTCACATGAGGTGTCTCTAACCGCAAATCTCCCGACATCGTCATGGTGCCCTGGAGTTGCCGAAACAGCGCTTCAATATTTCCGGAGGTAGGTGTTCCGGAGCGCAGGGAGGCCCCACCAGTGCTCTTTCCCCTTCTTTTCGGCATGTTAAAGAACAGATTAAAGCTCAAAGAAGAGCTCAGAAATCTTCAACTTGGCGTCTGTTCAGCGACCTGCTTTAGCGACTTGCATCCGCGGCCATCTTGGATCAGCTCCCTGTATCACTTCCCATAAAAGCCCCTTTTCTACTCACCATGTTAGCAGTTGATGTATCCGGGGTCCGGTGTAGCACCCACAAAAACCAGAACGCTTGCTGGTCTTCTCATAGTTTATTTTATACACTTACACCCCCCTCTATAGAGGTTATCCATTCACAAAGGCTTTTTTGTATGTCTAAGGCCGCTGCTAGAGCTTGTTTGTCTTGGTTAGTCATTTTAGATACCAAAATGACCCCTACGTGTCTAGAGCCTAGTTCCTTATAACCTGTCACACCTTCTATTGTTTTAGTTTGGGCTGATAATACATGTGGCTAGCCATTTCTAAAACACACCACACATTTTATAATTTTTTAAAAAAATCTTTATTTTACAACAATAAAATGTTTTAACTTTTATACAAACAAACATACCGTTACACACTGTATTTCCCACAATCCCGAGAATAAAAAAAAACAAAAAAACATGTTTTAAAAAGCATTTCTTTTGAAGAATGATTTATAATCGGTGTCATGGATTAAATCATTTACAATCTCTACATATGCACCATCTCTCATGAAATTGACCAATCTATTGAGTAGTCGTGGCCCGTTTATAGAGGTCTTAATATCTCTGAGTAAATCAATGATTATATTAATGCTTTCATTACAAAGCATCAATATTTTCATTTTATAGCTTACAAAAGTGACTACATTTACCACACGTCCTAGGCATAGCATGTCACAAGTTTTTTTGAGTTTCTGCTGTATTTCCTTATGTCCCCATATCAAGCAATCGTGGTGTTTTTGCCCACCAGCACGTATTAAGCAGGCTCCACAATCTTCATCCTTCACGCCTTGCAGACATTTATTTAGAATGCAGTATACAGCTACCTTTATAACTGATTTAAGTTCTGTTGGTGTTTTGGAAAGGCCTATGCCGGTCCATAGACCATAATCACAAGAATCTTCAGATTTACGCTCATTCACCGCTGGTTCTCTTTGAAACGAGCAGAAAAAACACAAACATGATAGATTTATCATCGGTATGTACATCTTGTCCACAGGTTTCTGTGATCGTGAAGATCCGCCACTTCCCTACAAAAAAAACAAACATACAGAAATAAATTTTCCTTTTTAAAACACATGAACACATTCAGCTTCATAAACCCTTCAATGACCCCTGGTAATAAAAAGTGCGTGTGTGTCTCTCTCTTACCGTGGAAGATCCTGGCTTTTCCAACATGTCTGTTGCTTCGGCTTCAGGAGCGGCTTCATAAAATTAAATATCTGAAGTATTATCCTCTGGTAGTTCATAGCCTACATCTTCATTTTCTGTGTCTGAATCATATAACTTTTGAGCATCTGGAAACTCTTGTATTTCAGAATCTGTTAATTTGTGCGTATGCTCCCCGGTATCTGCCGTCGCGTCAATCAGTTTTTCAGCCGGTGAGTAACCCTCTTTCTCCGCATTACAGTCTTTAAGAAAGTTACGAAGCCTCTTGGTAGGCCTTTTTTCAGTTACCTGCGTGTTAAAGGGGTCCATATTTTCTTTGTCTGATTCATACAGTTTTTCTGTCTTTGGGTAACCCTCTTTTTCTACATCACGATCTTTAAGAAAGTAACTCAATCTACAAGCCTTCGTGACAGTCATTTTGTTTGACGGCTTGAGAACCTTTATTTCTGTTGCTAACAGCTGTGAGAACTTTTTATTTCTGATGTTAACAGCTGTTAAAGATCTAAGACATACATCATTATGACAACACCAGGGGGACCGGGACAAGTTTAAACACACCTCCTCCCTCTCCCCCTTGACTTTATCAAGAAGGATGAACCAATGAGCTGTAAAGTCCTGTTAAATCTTTCCACTACAGCTGCTTTAACATCATTATGGGTCACAAAATGGCTAACACCTTTTTGTTTTAATAAATTCTTAAGAGACTTATTTAAAAATTATTTACCCTTGTCTGTTTGAAGTTTTTCAGGTGTACGCCCTAAATTAAATATTGTTTCAAAGGCTTTGGTAACTTCGTGACCAGTTTTTGTTTTTAAACACACGACCCATGCATATTTTGACAGGATATCTATTACTGTTAAGATGTATTTGTAACCGTTGTTATAACGGGCAAAGGCTGACATGTCAACTAAGTCACTTTGCCACTGTCTGTCAACTTCCGACACCATTGTTTTATTTCTTTTAAAATGGATTCTAGCCGGTCTGTGTAAATTGTATGCGTTTTGACCGGTGACCCAATCCACCACATCTTTTCTCCGGACTGTTATATCACTCTTTTTAGCCGCTTGAAGTAGAGGGTTAATGCCTCCATAGCTTCCTGCCGCGTATGGATCATAATAAATTTGCTTCAATAAAGATTCTTTCATAGCTCTGCCTTTTTAACAGAGTCCTGTTAGGTGACAGCTGCTTTTGGGTTTTTTTTTTCAGATTGTTAAGACAACAGTAGGGGGCCGGGACAAGTTCAGACATGTTTAAACACACCTCCACCTCTCTCCCCTTTGGCTTTATCAGGGGAGGGGGGCTGCAAGGGGCTTATCAGCTGTTACCATGACAATAGGGGAGCTGGCCCATTAACCATTAGCTCAGAATTCCTACTGAAAGTGTGTTAAAAGCAAATGCAACCTTTTCTCAATTGTTTCTGCCCCTGCTCTGTTTTAAAAACAGGAAAGATTTTGTGAATGTCTTTTGTTTTGTGATCTGCTCTATCCATGAGCTCTTAAACCCTGTCTTTTAACTAAAAACTGTTAAAATAAAGACGCTTCTTTTTCTGGCCACATCATTTCCGGGAGGGGTTTTGACTAAGTCTGTTTCCCCTATTTCCGCCTACGTGGTCAGAAAAGCATATTTCCGTCGCTTCATTTACCCTATTTACGCCCACGTCATCAGAAAAGCGCATTTCCGGTAGGGGCAGGCACTCCCATTTCCTGTGATGGCATCAGAAAGCGTATTTCCGGGGTCAAACACGCCCCCATTTCCGGTGATGTCATCAAAAAGTGCATTTCTGGGGCGGGACATGAGGGGCAATGGGAGGGGCGGGGCATGAGGGGCGGGGTCATGGGCAGGGCCACCACCATTCATTCCTATGGGAGGGGCGGGGCATAGGTGAAGAGTGAGGCGGGGCCATGGGCGGGCGGGGGTGGGGATTAACCCGGAAGTGAACGCTGATTGGTCGATCCTTATCTCTGACAGCTGTCAATCATTTTGGCATGAGGTGTACCCATTATACTACTTATGTACAATCTCTTAAATCTAAATCTGCATTGTATCTTCGCTGTATAAACACCTATGCTGAATATGTACAGTCCCCTGCATTGTAAACTGCTCTCAACTGCATAATACATTCCCTGGCATTGTATCTTCGCTGTGTATGTACAGTCTCTTGCATTGTAAACCGCTCTGAACTGTTTGTGGTATTGCGGTATACAAAAATAAAGTTATTATTATTATTATTATTACCTTGGAGAGGGTGAACAACCTATCTTTATCTACTAAGCCTATTCCCTTCATCATCTTGAATGTTTTGATCATGTCCCCTCTCAGTCTCCTCTTTTCAAGGGAGAAGAGGCCTAGTTTCTCTAATCTCTCACTATACAACAACTCCTCCAGGCCCTTAACCATTTTAGTCGCTCTTCTCTGGACCCTTTCAAGTAGCACTGTGTTCTTCATATACGGCGACAAGTGCTAGACACAGTAGTCCAGGTGAGGGCGTACCATGGCCCGGTGCAGCGGCATGATAATCTTCTCCAATATGTTCATGATCCCCCTTCTTAATCATTCTTAGCATTCTGTTCGCCCTTTTTGCCGCCGCCACGCATTGCATGGACGGCTTCATCGACTTGTCGACCAGTACTCCCAAGTCTCTTTCCTGGGGGCTCTCTCCGAGTATAGCGCTGGACATCTTGTATTCGTGCATATGATTTTTGTTACCAACAAGCATCAACTTACACTTATCCACGTTAAACCTCATTTGCCAAGACGTGGCCCATTTTTCGAGCGTGTTTGTCACATTGCAGGTCTTCACAATCCTGTGTCTACTTCTCTGAATAACTTCGTATCGTCTGCAAATTTAATCACCTCACTCGTCGTACCAATTTCTAGGTCATTTATAAATATGTTGAAAAGCACAGGTCCAAGCACTGAACCCAGTGACACTTTCCTATCTGCCAGCCAGTTTTTAATCCACGTGAGTATTTCACCCTCGATTCCATGGCTCATAATTTTTTGAATTAGTCATTCATGCGGAACCTTGTCGAACGCCTTCATACAGTGTCGACCAGGTCACCTTTGTCTAGCTGCCTGTTTACTCCCTCGAAGAAGTGCAGGAAGTTCGTCAAGCAAGATCTTCCTTTGCTGAAGCCGTGCTGGCTGGTCCTCATCAGATTGTGTCCGTCAAGGTGATCAATGATGTGGTCCTTTATCAGCGACCCTACCAGCTTTTCCGGTACCGAGGCCATAACATTTTGGAATCATCAATTCCTCTAACATATGAGGCAGTTATTTGTGGTACAATATTACTTATTAAACCCCTTATAGATCAATATAAAAGTTGTCTTTTCCTTATAATGACTGATCAGATAGCCATCCAGATGATCACCCGAAATTGAAAGAAATGTGATCGTTTAAATTTTTCGTTCTGGTGGGCAAGTCTTTGCTCTTGTTATAGATTTGAAAGAAAAAATGTTGAAAATTTAGGATATGGTAATATATTTAAATTAATATGGGGCCCATTGGCATCTTATGTTACCTCATTGTAATTGTTTGTTGACTATGAATCAGTTTGTTCTTTACTATGGTACATATCCAGGGCAGGGGGGAGAGGGATTCTTTATGTCATAAATTGATTTTTGAATATTTATAATTGGGATGGGTGTGAAGATATCATTATTCAGAATAGATAGGATATTTATGATAATATATGTTTGTGTTATACGGAATGATAGTTGTTTGGGTAGATGGGTGGGTGGGGGGAAAGGATGATTATGAACATGAGAGATGAATGTTCTTTTATTGTTTTACTATAAGTTGCATTGGTTGTATTGCACTGTTGTAGTTTTGAAAATTAATAAATAATTTTTTTTAAAAAAGGTGATCAATGATGCAGTCCTTTATCAGTGCCTCTACCATCTTTCCCGATACCGAGGTAAGACTCACCGGTCTGTAGTTTCCCAGATCTCCCCTCGAACCTTTCTTGAAGATCGGCGTAACATTTGCCTCCTTCCAGTCTTCCGAAATCCATCCTGATTTGATCGACAGATTGGCTATTAGTTAAAGCAGTTCAGCTATAGCCCCTTTCAATTCCTTGATTACCCTCGGATGGATGCCATCCGGTCCAAGGGATTTATCATTTTTAAGCCTATCAATCTGCCTGCATACCTCTTCTAGACTGACCATCAACCCTGTCAGTTTCCCGTCTTCGTTTTCTTCGTATAGACTGTCAGCTTCCGGTTTGTTGTGTATATCCTCTTCAGTAAATACAGACGCAAAAAATGTGTTCAGTTTGTCGGCGATGGCTTTGTCCTCCTTTAGTACTCCTTTTATTTCATGGTCATCCAACAGCCTCACTGCTTCCTTCGCAGGTCGTTTCCCCCTTAATAAATCAAAAGAATGGCTTGAAGTTTTTTGCCTCCTTGGCTATTTTTTCCTTGTAATCTCTTTTGGTCCCTCTTACTGCCTTATGGCACCTGCTTTGATGATGTTTGTGCTTTTTCCAGTTTTCATTCATTTTTTACCTTTTCCATTCTTTAAGCGAAGTTTTCTTATCTCTGATCACTTCCTTCACCGCCTCAGTGAGCCACGCCGGTTCCTTGTTATTTTTCCTCTTAGATCCCTTGTTGATACATGGTATATATAGATTTTGCGCCTCAGGACCTTGCTTGCTCTAGCGTTTTTACAGTGCTTATCCTCTTCTTAATCTTCTTCCCTACCTTGAGTCTCATCCCTTTGTAATTCCCTTTTCAGAAGTTCAGTGCCATGGCCGTCATTCTGGATTGATGTTTTTGCCCTTGTGTCCATGTTGAAGTGGATCATATTGTGATCACTGCTTCCCAGAGTCCCTTCTACTTCTACACCTTGCGCCGGTCCTCGTAGTCCATTTAGAATTAAGTCCAGAATTGCATTTCCTCTTGTATTTTCCTCGACAAATTGTTCCAGGAAGCAATCACCTACAGCATCCAGGAACTTGGTCTCCCTACTGCAGCTGAAGGTGCCTAGGTTCCAGTCTATCCTCAGATAATTGAAGTCACCCATGATAACTGCGTTGCCTCCCTTTCAGTTGTGTTTAATCTTGTTTGTGATTTTTCCATCAATTTCTTCGGACTACACTGGGGGTCAGTGGTAGATGCTGATCTTTGTTTCCGTTCCATTTGTTCCCAGAATTTTGGCCCATAGAGACTCTACCTTATTTTTTGTTTCTGGCGTGTTCTCTCCGGTAGACTCAATTCCCTCTTTTACATATAGGGCAATACCCCCACCTTTTTGACCCACTCTGTCTCTGCGGTATAGCTTTTATCCCAGTAGCAGTGTCCCAGACGTTTTCCTCATTCCACCATATTTCCGTGATGCTGATGATGTCAAGGTTATCTTTTTGTGCCATAGCTTCCAATTTCCCCATCTTATTCTTTAGGCTCCTTGCTTCGTGTACATACACTTGAGTTTGCACCCTTTACTTTCTTGCATTTCCTTCCCTCTTGTGTCTCTTTCGATCTGTCAGGATTTCTGTCTTGCCTATGATCCGTTGAATCTTCCCCGCTATCTTCCTGCACGGTATCCTCTGGGTATACCGGTTCCCAAACCATCGACTCTTGGTCAACTGTAGGCTTTACCCTTCTTCCTAGTTTAAAAACTTCTCTTGATGTTGCTTGCAAGTAGCTTCGTTCTTTCTCCGCTGAGGTGGAGTCCATCCTTCCTTAATAGCTTGCTCTTCTCCAAGAATGTCATCCAGTTGCGCACAAAGTGGAATCCTTCTTCCTCACACCAGCGCCTCATCCACGTATTGACTGCTTGCAGCTCCATCAGCCTCTTCTCATCGGCCCTGGGTACCAGCAGGATCTCCGAGAACATTACCCTCAGCGTTCTGGTCTGCAGCTTTCTTTCTAGCATCCAGAACTGGTCCTTCAGTACTTCCCTGCTGTAGTTCCTGTTGCTCACGTTGTTTGCCTCCACATGAATCACCACCGCCATATCTTCCTCTTACACGCTGTCGATGATCCTGTCAATGCGGCTCGCTATATCTTCTATCTTGGCTCCCAGTAGGCAGGTCACCAGCCAATCCTGTCTTCCTCCCATTATGTGACTGTTGACTTGTCTGATGAAGAGTCCCCGACGATCGCTGTTCTCTCTGTCTGATGATGGAGTCCCTGACGACAATCACTGTCTTCTCTTGTCTCTCCAGTCTCTGTCCCTGATGTATGTCCATCTCTCCATCCAAAGGTCCATGTCCTCTGTGCACTTCCATCTTCCCTCAAACTGGTGTTGGCTTGCACCGGACTCATCTTCCTGTGGGTTCCCTCCGCTGTTTCCAGGTGTCGCTGTTGAGTCACCCATTTCTTGCTCCAGGTGGTTCTTACTTAGTGTGGGTGTATCTTGACAGTTCCACTGTTGCTGGTGATTTTCCATAGCCTCCCTGTATGCCTTCTCGATGAACTTCTCTAACTCCCGAACTTCTTCATCAGTGGTTTCCTCTGTCTTGAAGTTTTCTGTCTCTCTGTCCTCCTCCACTGCTCGAAGTGTTTCCAGTTTCAGTATTCTGCCTTCCAGGAGTCTAACTTATTTCTTCAGGCCCTCCAGTTCCTCACATCGAGTGCATACATAAGACCGCCACCCAGAGGAGAGGTAGTCATACATATGGCAAACGGTGCAGAAAACTGAGAAGCTCAACATCCTGCTTCTGTCTGCTGCTTCTATTGCTGTCCGCCTGCTGGTCTGCTGTGGCTTCTCTCTGGTTCCTTATGTAGCGCCCTTGGTGTTACTGTGAGGTCCCTCGCCTGATTTTAAGCCTGCTCTTCTTGCTTGCCTGTTGCTTGTGTGTCTTCTGTGTCTGCTGTGGTTGCCCTCTGCTCTTCTTGCTTGCCTGTTGTTTGTGTGTCCTCTGTGTCTGCTGTGGTAGCCCTCTGTTCTTCTTTGCAGAGGCCTTTCGCAAAGGCGCTCTCTCTAAGGCACGTGCCTTTAACGCTTGCATTTGACATGCGCCGAATGGCTGAGCGCCACTGGTTCCTCCCCTTTTAAGGAGACGCTCCGATGGATTTCAGGGGGGATGGAGTTAACTCTTTCCACTGCCCCTTGCTCTCTCCTGCTTCCCTTCTCCTCTCCTGTTTGCCTTCTGTTCCTCTCCTGTGTCTCCTAGCTTTTTGCAAAGCCTCTAATTCTCTGGTCACCCAGTCAAAGAAATTAATCAGATTTGTCTGACAAGACCTACCTCTGGTGAATCCATGTTGCCTCCGGTCCTATAATCCACAGGATTCCAGAAACTTGGCCATTCTCTGTTTTAAAAGCATTTCTATTGATTTGCTTACCACAGACTTAGCAGCCTGTAATTCCCTACTTCTCCTTTACTCCCACTTTTGTGGAGAGGGACCACATTCGCCCTTCTCCATTTATCTGGTATCACTTCCGACTCTAGAGACTTGTTGAAAAGGTCAGTCAGCGGAGCTACGAGAACTTCCCTAAGTTCCTCCAGCACCCTTGGATGTACACAATCCAGCCCCATCGTTTTGTCTACCTTTATTTTAGCTAGCTCCTCATGAACACAACCCTCTGAAAATCAATCAGGGTCTATTATCCTCCATCCCTATTCAAGTTTATCTTCTACGTTCCCGCTCCCGGCGCTTGAGCCGTGAACACAGAACAGAAATATTTGTTAAGTAATTCAGCCTTTTCTTTATCAGCTTCTACATACTGTATTCCTCCCCTTCACCTTTGAGTCTAACAATGCCACTTTTGCACTTCTTTCTATCACTAATATATCTAAAAAATGTCTTGTCTCCCTGTTTTACATGTCAGCTATTTTTTCTTCCATTTGTATCTTTGATTTCCTGACTACACGACCAGCCTCTCTTAACTTTTCCATATATTTTTGCCTGTCTTCCTCTTTCTGCGATCTTTTGTAGTTTATGAAAGCTAACCTCTTATTCCTTACCTTCTCAGCTACTACTTTTGAGAACTAAAGTGGTCTTCTTTTCCTCTTACCTTTACATACTTGCCTCATAAAAAGGTTTGTCACCCTTACAATCGCTCCTTTCAGTTTTGCCCACCGCATTTCTACTCCTTCCAGACGTTCCCACCCAGACAACGATTCCTTGATATAAACCCCCATCCGAAGAAAGTTAGTTTTTTAAAGTCTAGAACCTTTGCTTTTGAATAAGCCCTCTCTATACCCATCTTAATATTAAACTGTACCATGCAATGATCATGGGATGCCAGATGGTCACCCACTGTAACATCAGAAATGCTTTCCCCGTTTCTAAGCACTAAGTCCAGTATGACCCCATCCCGCATGGGTTCCATTACCAACTGCTGGAACAGTTCTCCTTATAGAGAATCCAGGATCTCCCTACTTGTAGAAAACCCCACAATAGGGATACCCCAATCAACATCCAGCATGTTAAAATCAGCTATTAGTAAGACTTCCCCTTTTTTAGAGATATTCTGAAATGTCTACTATTAAATCTCTATCTACTTCTTCTGTCTGTGAAGGAGGCCTGTATAATCACACCCATGTAAATATATTTACTATTCCCTTTCCAAATTGATCCACAGTGCCTCTTCCTTGCCCTGCAGATCCTGCAATTGTGTGGCTTTAACATGATCTTTAACATATAATGCTACTCCCTCTCCTTTTCTTCCTACCCTGTTTTTCCTGAACAGATTATAGCCCGGTATAGCTGTAAGCTATTAATGAGATCAACATCAATCTGCCTATAAAATTCCTCATTAGACAGCTGGGACATAGTCTCCTGATGATAATCCAAATAGTTTAAGCTCACATATACAAGTTTGACCAAATAACCCCTCTTCTACAAGAATTGCATTGGCTATTAATATAGGTGCATACAACCTTTAAATTATGTATCCTAGCATTCAGGAGAATTCATGACTTGGCTCCATCTTACATGTCCCATCTCTTAAACTTTTGTCTATCTAAGAGAACTCTTTCTAATGAAGGTAGCTTATCAATGCAGTTTCCATCAGCTATATGTATAAAATAGAAACTAATCTTTAATTCAGCTTTTACTTATCAAGCTGCAAAAACCCTGAAATATTTTGCCAATTTATATAAAATCTGAAATATATTACATATACTTTTGCCAGAAATTGAAAACTTTTTCAAAATTTCAATTATATATTATTTTTATTGGTACCATGCCCTTTTTATTATAACTTCCCAGAAATGTCTGGTTCTTTTGCTTTAATCCACATTGAACCAAAGCTAATGGAAACAGAAGAATATAAGCTGTTGTATTGTATTGAATTATAGAAGACTAGTCTTTAAGCCCGTTACATTAACGGGTGCTAGAATAGATGTGTCTGTCTGTCTGTGTTTCTTTATCTCTCTCTCCTTGGCCGCTGTCTGTATCCTTCTTTTCCCCCCCCCCCCCCGAGCAAAGCTGTCTGCCCCCAGCACACACCTCCCCCCCAAAGCAGCCCCTTTTCCCTCTCCCTAACTGTCTCTCCATGGCCCTCTTCTGTCTTCCCCACTCCCCCACTTCCCCACTTCCCCACTCCTCTCCAAGCTTCACTGGCTCCCAGTACACTCCTGAGTCCTCTTTAAATGTGCCTGCTTAGCCTTCAAGATCCTACATGGTGTCTTTCCTCCCGTCATCCCACTCTTTTGGAATTCCTCAAAACCACACTCCACCAGACCCTCCCAAAAACTGAAACTATCATTCCCCTCTATAAAAGGTATATCCCGCGCAGGAAAACTTGGAACATCTCTCCCCTTTAGAACCACAGAACTCTGGAACAACCTCTCATCCCCACTCAGAAACTCAGGCTCCTTCCAATCCTTCCGCAAACACTTGAAAACTTGGCTCTTTGCAAAAATCTAATCACCTCCCATTCTCCAGTATTCTGTCCCTCTCTTTCCTCTTAGTCCCTCTCCTTTATCCCTTATTGTAGTTCCTTTCCTCTTAACTCTGTAAACCGTGCCGAGCTCTGCGCTTGCGGAGATGGCGCGGTATACAAACCTAAGGTTTAGTTTAGTTTAGTTTAGTCTTCCCCCCAGAGCAAAGTTGTCTGGCCCCAGCACACCTGCCCCCAAAGCAGCCCCCTTTCCGTCTCCCTATCTCTCCATGGCCCCTTCTGTCTCCCTCCAGCACACCCCTCCCCCCAAAGCAGCCTCCTTTCCCTCTCCCTGTCTCTCCATGGCCCCTTCTGTCTTCCCCCCCAGAGCAAAGTTGTTTGCCCCAAGCACACCCCTCCCCCCCAAAGCAGCCCCTTTCCCTCTCCCTATCTCTCCATGGCCCCTTCTGTCTCCTCCAAGAGCAAAGCTGTCTGTCCCCAGCACACCTCCCCTCCAAAGCAGCCCCTTTTCCCTCTCTGTCTCTCCATGGCCCCTTCTGTCTTCCCCCCAGAGCAAAGCTGTCTGTCCCCAGCACACCTCCCCCCCAAAGCAGCCCCCTTTCCCTTTCCCTCTCCCCCTGGCTCCTGGTATTGATCCGCTTCTTACCCTCCCTCCATCCCAGCGTCTTCTGGCCTGCTCCTCTTCAAAGCAGCCTGCGATTGTGGTGGCCGGCTTTAGCGAACCTAGCAGGCCGCTCTCCAACTCGGTAGCATGTTCCCTCTGACGCGATCCCGTGCGTCAGAGGGAGCGTGCTACTGAGGTTGGAGAGCAGCCTGCGAGGTTCTTTAAGGCGGCAGTGGCGAGTGAGGGCAGGAGGTGTGTTCCCTGCCGAGGACGCGGGCAGGGAAAGAGCACAGTCGCGTGCCTTCAGCCACCACACGTGCCTCCAGCCCCTGCAAGCGCCGTGAGGTGTCAAATAGAATACTACCACAGAAGCACACCTCACGGCGCCAGGAATCACGAATTTTCAAGAGCGTATGCGCGCTCTAGGGTTTTATTATTATAGATGGATCAAATGTTTGGCATTTGAAATTTAATGGAAAAAAGTACAGTGATATACTTGGGGAGTAGAATTCCAAAGATGCTGTATGAATCTGGAGGTAAAAGGCTAATATGCATGGATCAGGAGATGGACCTTGGGGTCATTGGGGTCCAATATTCAATGCTATTTAGACAGCCAGGAACAGCTCCCAGCTGCCTAAATAGCACATAACTGGCTATCTGCCAGTATTCATCAGGTACTAGCTGGCTATCTCACGCTGAATATCTGGCCAATATTCAGCAGTTCACCAGCCAAGTTCAGCGGACAAGTTTCAAGTTTATTAGGCTTTTATATACCGCTTATCAAGATTATCTAAGTGGATGGTATATCATTGATTGTTGAGATTTAGCTGGCTAAATGGTGATTATTGACATAGAGCTCTGTCTCAACTGGCCAAAAATAGACCAGAAATTCAATGCCAGTAGATTTCACATTATTGTAAACCGAGTCGAGCACCTTTTTGGTTGAAGACCTGGTCTATAAAATTAAGTTTTAGTTTAGTTTAGATACGGTGCCAGCACTGAATTTCCAGTATCACCACAGATCATGGGGGATTGTCATTAATCTTCCGCAATCTGAAAATGAGCCTGATTGTGTCTGAAGATCTAAAGGCAGTGAAATAATGTGATAAGGTGGTAGCTAAAGCCAGAATGATGATAGGCTTATAGCGAGAGGCATTACAAGCAGAAGAAATGAGGTGTTAATACCCTTGTACAAATTGTTAGTGAGACTTCACTGGAGTATTTTGGGCAGTTTGGAGGCAGTATTTGCTGAGGACACAAAAGACTTGAAGAGGTACAGAGGCAATGAATAAGGTATGAGGTTTGAACCAAAAGACATATGAAACTTGAAAACTTCAGTATGTATATCCTAGAGAAAAGGAGGGATGAGGGAAATATGATACAGATATTTAAATACTTAAAAAATATTAATATAGAATAAATATTTTCCAGTGATGAGGAAGCAGTAGAACCTGAGAAATGAATTGAGATTGATAAACTTATGAGTAACTTAAGGACATACTTTTTCCGTGGAAAAGATGATGGAAGCCTAGATGCTCACCCACTGGAGATGATGATGACAAGTGACATATGCGATAATGCAGGTGATAATGATAAATATAAAAGATATCCAAATAGAAAGATGATGGCATCAAAACAAAACTTAAGTGACTGCATGATTGTTGATGTGTTATGATAGGCAGGAGTTGTGTTTAAACTGCAACTCTAGTAGTTGGGAAGCAAGGCTAGCATTTGGCAAATATTTACGGTCTGTATCCTGTGAATAGCAATAAATCATGGTTAAGTAAGGGTAACATTTCACATCTATATCATATGCCAAGAGTGCTGGTTCTGGATATTTCAGTAGAGAAGGAGAAGACATCCTAATGTTGAAATTAGCAAGCAAAGTGTTAGTAATATTGTTGGATTGTTGATTTAATGATGTATTGCTAACAATGGTCAACAAAAAAAGGTTTCTTTGCTACTGAAAACTTAAGAAGTGTTCTTAGTTAATTTAATGATACTGATTTCTGAGATACACGTTACTGATTTTTTTAGACAGTTTGCCATATCAGCACAATATTGCGAGTATGAACTGTGTCCCACCAAACTTGTGTTAAGGAGTTTACTCTGAAAACAAACACGAAGACAATAAGAATGCATGTTACAGCATATATTTACGTCTCTCTTCGCTCACATAAAGTGATGTTCAGAAATGTTTGAGACACTTGCTTTTATGCTTGTACTGTACATTTGGGTTCATAGACAACCCCGCGAAAGACAAAGGTGCGCGCCGACAACTGAGCGCAAGACGGAGGCGCACGCCGAAGAAAATTACAGTTTTTAGGGGCTCCGACGGGGGGTTTTGTTGGGGAGCCCCCCCAGTTTACTTAATAGAGATCGCGCTGGCGTTGTGGGGGGTTGTAACCCCCCACATTTTACTGTAAATTTAACTTTTTCCCTAAAAACTGGGAAGAAGTGAAGTTTTCAGTAAAATGTGGGGGGTTACAACCCCCCACAACACGGCGCAATCTCTATTAAGTAAAGTGGGGGGGGTTCCCCCCCACGCCCCCCCCGTCGGAGCCGTAAAAACAGTAATTTTCTGCGGTGCGCACCTCCACGCTGCGCTCAATTGTCTGCGCGCGCCTTTATCCCGGCGCGCTTTTGACCTGACACTGTACATTTGTGTCTCTTTGCAAGAACTAACAATAGTCTCCCATCATACTGGGACTGAACTTCTCCTGATATCTGCTTTCCATCACCTTGAAATCATGATGAAATCTTTTCCCATGCTCATCACTGATATCACCAAGATTGGGTGGGAAGAAGTTGAGGTGAGAATGTAAGAAGTGCATTTTAAGTGACATTCTGGCACCCATTAGCTGATATGCTGTCAGCATGTTCTCCACAAGCTCAGCATAATTCTCTGATCTGTGATTACCAAGAAAATTCGGAACAACCGGCACAAATGCTTCCCATGCTGCTGATTCAGCTGGGTTCAACTTCTGTTTGAATACATCATCAAGGATCAGTTCACGGATTTCGGGTCCAAGAAAAACACCTTCTTTGATTTTGGCTTCACTTTTCCCTAAACCAAACGTACTTCTTAGGTGCTGAAACGTATCACTATTTCTGTCCATCGCCTTGACATAATTTTTCAGCATACCCAGTTTTATGTGAAGTGCTAGAAGATAGATTTTCTCATGATGTACTAACGGCAGGTGCTTCACATTGTATCTGCCAGGTACGGATTCATCTTGGTTTGGCCATTGTTTCTGCCTGTAGTGGTTGGCATCATCACAACTGTTCCAAAGACACAAGAAGCACATGTATTTGGTATACCCCAGTTGCAGACCCAACTTTGAGATCACCACAGAGGTTCCACTGGTAATCTGCATAGAGTGTGAGTTTTAAAAGTGTCTCCATTGACTCATACGTTTCCTTCAATCCAACTGCATGAGCAACAGGAACAGATGGCTTCTGGTTTCCATTGTGTAAAAGTACCACTTTAAGGCTTGCTTTGCTTGAATCAATGAATAGTTTCCATTCATCAGAAACATGTTCATATCCCAGTTCATGCATGAGACCATTAATATCAGTACAGAAACAAATGTTTCCTTCCATTTGGTAAAAGGATGTCATGGTGGTGTGACAATAATGGAAAAAATATATTTTGGTGTCCTGCCTTAAAAGATTCCATTGCTTCAGCCTTGAACCCAACAATTCTGCTTTCTCCTTTGACAGTGACAAGTCTCTAACCAGACTGAGTTAGCAGGTGAGGTTGTTTTTCATCTACTTAAGGTTCATACAACTCCTCCACAGCAGCAGAGTCACATTCTTTATCTGAACTTTCGGCACATTGTGCTGCAGATGTGGAAAGAGGAATTGGAATTGGATTCTCTGAGTCATGAGGAACGGGTTTAATTGCTGGATACACAATTTTTGATTTATTCCTCTTTGTGAATCCAGCAATTTTTGTCATGCAAAAATAACAGTCTGAGTGATGATTTGTTGGTTCAAGCCATACCATAGGTACAGCAAAAGGCACCTTCTTCCATTTTCCATTCAGCCATTGTGTTAATCCGAAATAGCAGACAGTGCAGCACACATGAGGTGCTCACACTTTATGTTGGTCACCAACTTTACAGCCAAAATAATGATTGTATGCACTTGAAGTCTGCTGGACAGATTCTTTCGCTGATCTTGTGCAGTAAATTGTCCACAGACATAACAGAAATCATCAGAATGGGTAACACAACCCCGTCTGTTCATAATAATTATAATATCTTAATTTAATTTAATTCTTATATACCGCTAATAACCGTGAGGTTTCAAAGCGGTTTACAGAAAATATACATTAGACAAAAACAAACAAAATATAAAAATTCACAGATAGAAAAAGCAGCACAATCACTTTTTAGTATAAACTTTCAAATTACTGGTATATGTGAATGATGAGCTTATCCTAAAATGCAATATTGTGTTACAGAAACAGTAAAATACCGACGCTTCATGGTAGCATTATGACGAAAATGATATAAACACAAATTGACACATAACTTAAAAACAGGATGTGATAGACTAAAACTGCTTTCAGATTTAGAGTCAGCGTGTGGCCCTTGTTAAGGTACAGGTGACAGAACGTCAATAGCAAAATGCTTGTTGACCAGTGTGCTGCAACCATAATAATAATATGGCTCTGGCTAACTTTTGTGGCAGATTGGATGGACCATGGAATCACTGTTCCATATAAGCTGAACAGGAGTCCTCCACTTACAGTCCTGCTAGAGAATCTCAGAGAAAGTGAGAACTAGAAGGCCTTGAGCATGCCCAGCAAAAGGAAGACAGCAGATCTTTGGGCAGCAGCACCGGTATGTCCTGTGTGTTGGTGCTGGTGCCGGTGCCAGATGGGGGTAAGCCAATGTGTTTGGGTGGGTGGGTGCGTGGGGGATGTCAGATCGCGGCGGGGGGGGGGAGTGACGCGAGCAGGGGGATGCCGGATCACGGGGTGGGGATGTGGAGCAGCACCAGTGGCCTCAGGGGGGGTTAATGTGGAGCAGCGCCACTGGCCTCGGGGGTTGGGGGTGGGTGGGAACGTATCAAGTGAGTTTCCTTTAGTTCCTATGGGGGAAACTCGCTTTGATATACAAGTACTTTGGTTTATGAGCATGCTTCTGGAACAAATTATGCTCATAAACCAAGGTTCCACTGTACATTCTAAAAGTGAGGTGCAGGCAAATTCTGAGAACTTGCTTGTCTCTAGCAATTGAAAACACAATATTGAAGCACCCTCTCCCCTCTACTGGCAGAAATGCAAGTGGAGAACTCTCATTCAACTTAGATGGAACAGTGCTTGCATGGTTCAATCCAGTCTGCCCCAAAAGTGAATCAGAACCATATTATTATGGCTGCAGCATAGTTGCATTTATTACCAATACATGATTAAATCAACAATCCAACAATATTGCTAACACTTTTGTAAAATATTATTTCTTTTCAACTGCATTCTTATGTACTATTCAACTGAATAGTACATAAGAATTCTTATGTATTGAATAGTACATAAGAATTCTTAAATACTAAGAATTCATATGCATTATTCAAATTTTTGTTCTCTTTTGTACCAATGCTTTATACCTATATGTTTTGTTACAGATTCTTGCCTCCATTGAGCTCCTGGCTCGGTCATTACCAAAAATTCACCGGAGTGCATCTGAACCCTCTTTGAATCGTGCTGGCTTCCAGACAGAGGATTTTAGTCTATATGCTTGTGCTTCTCCCAAAACACCTATTCAAGCAGGAGGATATGGTGGGTTCCCAGTACAGTGAAAAAATGCTTGTCATGTATTAATTTATTACAAGTGATATCCTTTCAGAATCCTAAACATTTTTATACATATTGTGGTGGGGAGAAGGCTAAGGTACACAACCTGCCTTTACCTCTACATAGCACCAGGACGAGCAATCCCTGGAGTGGCTATATTGGGATTAAAGACAAAAATAAACAGTCTGATCCAAAATCAAGTTTACTCTGTCTCACTTATTTATTTACCCCTTTAGGATTCAAACACAAAACAAGAGAGTGCACTTGTACTGTTCCAACTCGGTTCCAAATACTTTAGTTTTATGTCCCAATTTAGCAAGTCCAAAAATCAAAATGCTCAAAATAAACAGCCATTCAAATAAAGTTCCTAAACCTTGCTGCTGCTTGCAAATCTTTAGGCTATACAAATTCCTCCTTGGTTGCCTTCTCCAAGGCTATCATAGTCCAGTCCCCTTGGGCTATAGGACTTGGCTCCCTCAAATTTCTGGAGTCACATGGCTTCTTTATCAGCAGTTGTTCACTGAACCCTAATTCTAGCTCTAGGCTCAGTTTGAAGGGACTATCCTCTCGATAAGATAGTAATCCCTCCCAAAATCCGCTCATCTGAGGTTCAAGTGCCTTTCTCTGAGTACTGTTTTCATAGCATAGCAAAAAGGAAAGGGTTACTGACTCTCCCTCCTCCGCACTGCAGCTTCTCATGGCATGTAACAGAGTTCAGTCAGGCATGCACGGAGAAGATAGCACCCACATTGTCTTTTTAAATCCAGTTTGAGTCCTGAAGATATCAAGTTTTCCTCCTGATGAAACTTCAGTAGTGAAACACAATCGGTGTTGAGGAAACAATGGTTATGGATTGATCGTGGAACTTTCATGATTGGATTATTCTATATTTTTTCATTATTTTTTGGAACACATTTGGGTGGACACTTCATTTAACACATGGATTATCCCAGCAGTGTTACATTACAGAATGGACATTCATACGCCCATCAACCTGGATGAATATCAGCTGATTATCTGAGAGATAAGTGCTACTGTTTTATTATTCAAATATTTGAGATCATTTTTCATAGTTGATATAATATAGTATTGACAACTGATAAGAGGGTGCTATGTTGTTATAAATAACACCTACATACATTCACCACTGCTGGTGTGGGATAGATGTTTGGCAACTGAGTACATTGGACATCCTAATCGTCAGGATGTCCAAGTGCCAATATTCAAAATTGACTTTCTGGGCATCTAGTTAAGTGTCTCAACCTCTGTGTGTCCAGAGCTCAAGATGGGCATGCTGGAGGTGTGTTATGGGTGGAAAATAATATTAAATATTGAACTAAGGCCAGAACTGGGCAGACTTGCTGTATATGGCTGTTTGGGGGAGGATGGGCTGAGGAGGGCTTCAATGGCTGGAAGGGTGTAGATGGGCTGGAGTAGGTTTTGACGGAGATTTTGGCAGTTGGAACCCAAGCACAGTACCGGGTAGAACTTTGGATTCCTGCCCAGAAATAGCTAAGAAGAAAAAATAAAAAAATTTTAAATTGAATCAGGTTGGGCAGACTGGATGGACCATTCGGGTCTTTATCTGCCATCATACTATTTATATATTTAATTGATATTTTGTTGTTTTTTTCTACATTGTTTTTAAAAATTATATTTTTTTAAGATATTTTGTTGATTATTAATTTCAGAATTCCAAATAGATGGTGATTAATTTGGGGAATTCAGTATTGTAAGTGGAAAATCTCCCAATTTTGGTTTTTATATAACAGAAAACACATCTTTCAGTTTGTTAGCTTTTACTTCCTTCCTTTAAACTAGCACTGCACTTAGCATAGCTTTAACAATGTGCTCCTTATCCAGTATAAGCCAAGAAAAACTCATAGCCACACTTAATTCAGTTCTAGGGGAAAATGATCACTCACAATGTGTTAGCTAAACCAGTGTTCTTCAACCTTTTTACACCTATGGACCGGCGGAAATAAAATAATTATTTTGTGGACCGGCAAACTACTAAGACTGAAATTTTTTTTAAAAAACCATCGCCGTCCCGTCCCCGCGAAGTCGGTCCCACAAACCATCTGATCCCATCCGCACAAGCCTCAAATAGTTATGATTTTATATTGAACATATTTTATTAAAGTATAAAAAGAAACAATATTCTATACAATTGTCTTTTATAAATACAAATAATACAGGGCAAAGATCAACAAAACCCCTGTCTCCCCTCCCCTTCACATATATCCCCTCTACTATCAAGAAAACTGAATAAGCCAAATTATTATAGAATGCTACACAAATATCATGTAACAGAATACCACAGTCATACATAACAGGAATGGTGTTAGGGGAGTGGAACTAGGGCAACTGCCCCCTGGTCAGAGAGAGCCCTAAGCCAGCTGGAAGCTAAAGAAGCACTGCCTGGGCTTTGCACTCCCCAGTTATGTCTAGCAAGATACATATTTCAAATCTGATATATTTGAATCACAAGATAGAAATAAAATTGTTTTTTTCTACCTTTTGTCGTCTCTGGTTTCTGCTTTCATTGCCTTTTCACTCTCTTCCAGCCAGTGTCTGCCCTAAGAACATAAGAATTGCCACTGCTGGGTCAGACCAGTGGTCCATCACTCACACGGCAGCCCTCTGATCTAAAACCAGCACTCTAACTGAGACTAGCCCTACCAGCGCACGTTCTTGTTCAGCAGGAACTTGTCTAACTTTGTCTTGAATCCTTGGAGGGTGTTTTCCCCTATAACAGCTTCTGGAAGAGCATTCCAGCTTTCTACCACAGAACTTCCTTTCGTTTGTACGGAATCTATCCCCTTTCAACTTTAGAGAGTGCCCTCTCGTTTTCCCTGCCCTGCAGAGGGTGAACAACCTGTCCTTAGCTACTAAGTCTATTCCCTTCAGTACCTTGAATGTTTCTATCATGTCCCCTCTCAATCTCCTCTGCTCAAGGCCCAGTTTCTCTAATCTTTTGCTGTACGGCAACTCCTCCAGCCCCTTAACCATTTTAGTCGCTCTTCTCTGGACCCTTTCGAGTAGTACCGTGTCCTTCTTCATGTACAGTGACCAGTGCTGGACACAGTACTCCAGGTGAGGGTGTACCATGGCCCAGTACAGCGGCATGATAACCTTCTCTGTCTCTTCAGTCCAGCATCTGCCCCTTCCATTCACTGCCTGTCTTTCCCTGCCATCTCTCCTCCTGCCCCCCCCCCTCCCAATTTGGTCTGGCATCCATCATCTTCCTTCTGTTCCCCTCATGGTCTGGCATCTCTGTCCTTCCCTCCCCCCTGTGGTTTTTAGCATCTCTCTCTTCTCATTTCCTCCACTCAGATCTGATATCATTCTCTGCTCTCTCTTCCCTTTTCTTCTCTGGTCTTCCTTCTCTATTTTCTGCCTCCATCTAAATTAAATTCTTTCTTACTATCTAGTCCCGTTTCCCTCTTTTCACTGTGTCTACCCACAGCTTGTCACCCCTTTCCCTCATCCCTCCATTATCTTACTATTTTCTTCCCCCTTTATTTATCTCCTCCTTCCATCCAGTTTGTGTTCTTTCCCCACTTCAATTCAGCATCTGCTCTCCCCTCTCAACTGACATCCTTCTGCCTTCTGCTCTCTCTCCCTTCTTCTCACTTCCATCATCTGTCCCCTTCTCTTTCTCATCTCCTCCATTCCATCATCTGCCCCTTCTCTCTCTCTCTGCTGCTTGATCCTAAGGCTCTGGCACTGCCTTGGGCTGCTGGAGTGACTCACCCTCGTCACTCGCTCCTCCCCCTGCTGTTTGCTTCAGCCTGCTTTTAATCAGCTCAGAGCCAATACACAATTAAACATTGCCTTCTATCCCATAACTCTTTAATTTTTTCAAGAGCCTCTCATGAGAAGCTTTATCAAAATCTTTCTGGAAATCTAGAATACACTACATCAACTGGCTCACCTTTATCTACATGTTTATTCACACCTTCAAAGAATTCAGGCAAATTGGTGAAGCAAGACCTCCCGTGGCGGAACCCATGCTGACTCTGCCTCAAATCATATTTGTCTACATGTTCCAAAATTTTATTTTTTTTAAATTGTTTCCATTATGTTGCCTGGCACCAAGGTCAGGCTTACCGGTCTGTAATTCCCCAGATCCCCCCAGAATCATTTTAAAATATCGTTGTAAGTTGGCCACCCTCCAATCTTCAGGTACTACAGGCAATTTTAGTGACAGGTTATAGATCACTAACAACTGATCAACAATTTCATGTTTGAGTTCATTCACTACCTTGGGATGTATACCATCTAGTCCAGGTGATTTATCACTCTTTAACTTGTCGATTTGATTTAGAACATCTTCCAGGTTCACTAAGATTTCTTTCAATTCCTCTGCCTCATCACCCTTGAAAACCATTTCTGGTTCGGGAAGATTTCTTACATCTTCTTCTGTAAAGACCGAAGCAAAGAATTTATTTAGTCTCTCCACTATGGCCTTATCCTCCCTAAATGCATATTTTACTCCTTCATTATCCAGCAGTCCCACAGATTCTCTCAAAGGGTTTTGCTTTTTTGACAAGTTGTTCTTCATATTCTTGTTTAGCTTTTTTTATCAGTGTTTGCATCTAACTTGCCAGTTCTTATGTCTCTTCTTATTTTCTTCATTGGGATCCTTTTTCCATTCTTTAAAGGATGTTTTTTTTGCTGTAATAGCCTCTTTCACTTCACAATTTAACCATTCTGGCTCTCGTTTTCTTTCCATCTTTTTTAATACATTAAATACATCTGGTCTAGGCTTCTACATCCACACTCGGTTTACGCTTCTGACCTTTGCCACACACCCTTTAACTTCTTTTTAACTATTTTCCTCATTTTATTGTAGTCATCCTTGCGTAAATTAAATGCTACTACAATAGCAGTTATCAGCTCAAATTTGATCATGTTATGATCACTGTTTCCCAGTGGACCCAACACAGTTATCTCCCGTACAATGTTCTGCATTCCACTAAGGACCAAATCTGAAAAAGCAACCCCTCCTGTCAGTTTCTGGACCAGTTGCTCCAAGAAGCAGTCATTTATGACATTTAGGAATACATAGAAACATAGAGTATGACGGCAGAAAAGGGCCATCTGCCCACTCGAATAATCCACCCCCCCTAAGCACTTCCTCGAAGTGAACCCACATGTTTATCTCATTTATTCTTAAAATCGAGCAAGTTGTTGGCCTCTACTACCTGAAGTGGAAGATCATTCCAACGATCAACCACCCTTTCGGTGAAGAAATACTTCCTAGTGTCACCATAAAATCTCCCACCCCTGATTTTTAGCGGATGCCCTCTTGTTGCCGTAAGTCCTGTAAGGAAAAATATGTCTTCTTCCACCTCCAGAAGATAGCGTTCTCAGAGATCCTACCGGTACTGAGGGCAGATGTGAAAAGGCAGGAGGAATCAATAAATGCGTGGATGAGGAGATGGTGTGAGGAAGAAGGATTCCACTTCGTGAGGAACTGGACAACGTTCTGGGGCAAGAGCAAGCTCTACAGGAGAGATGGGCTGCACATGAGCGCAGCGGGAACTAGACTTCTAGCAAACAATGTCAAGAGAGGAATAGAACAGGCTTTAAACTAAAAAGAAGGGGAAAGCTGACAGTCGACCAAGCGTCGACGATTCGGAAGAAGGTATACCGTGAAGATACTAAGGGAAAAAAAGGCTGGGAAGAAACAAGGGACAAATTGCAGGAGTCGACTAACCCAGATGAAGAGGTTAGAAAGATTGTAGCAAAAGAGAAGAACCTAAGGACAGGGAAAGGAAATGAAGACAAAATACCAGGATCTAAATTGCATATATACTAATGCAAGGAGCCTAAGAAACAAAATGGGGGAATTAGAAGCCATGGCCAATGCAGAGAACATAGATATCATTGGAATCTCTGAAACATGGTGGAATGAGGAAAGCAAATGGGATACAACACTGCCGGGGTACAAGCTCTATCGCCACGATAGGTCAGGACAGAAAGGAGGTGGAATAGCACTATACATAAAAGAAAGCATACAATTGGCAAGAGTGGACACAGCAGAGACAACCAACAAGCTAGAATCGCTATGGGTTAAAATACTAGGAAGGAAAGGGTCTGAAATAAAGATGGGCCTATACTATCATCCACCCGGGCAAACTGGAGATATCGATGAAGAAATGGAAGCTGAGATGAAGCGAGAGTGCAAAAGCGGTAACACGGTTATCATGGGAGACTTCAACTACCCTGGGATAGACTGGAGTCTTGGAAGCTCAAGATGCGCTAGGGAGAAATAATTCCTGGAGACTACACAAGATTGCTTCATGGAGCAGCTTGTTAGAGAAGCGATGAGAGGAAATGCCACTCTGGATCTAATCCTAAATGAGTTAAGGGGACCTGCAAAGGAAGTGGAAGTAGTGGGACCGTTGGGAAACAGCGATCATAATATGATCAAGTTCAAAGTGGAGGTAGGAATACCGAAAGGAAAGAGAACCATAGCGACAACTTTTAATTTCAGGAAAGGAAACTACGAAGCAATGAGGGGAATGGTAAGGAAGAAACTTAGGAACACTTCCAAAAAATGGCAAACGGTAGAACATGCCTGGTCTTTTTTCAAGGACACGATGAGCGAGGCACTAAATCTGTATATTCCCAGATTCAGAAAGGGGTGCAAAATGAGTTGAACAAAAGACTCGGCGTGGATAACTAAAATAGTGAAGGAAGCGATAGGCAATAAGAAAAATTCATTCAGAAAATGGAAAAAGGACAAAACTGAGGGAAACTGAAAAGAGCACAGAAAGCATCAAAAAGAATGTCACTATGTGGTTTGAAAAGCCAAAAGAGAGTATGAAGAGAGGCTAGCAAGGGAAGCACGAAATTTCAAACCGTTCTTTAGATATATTAAAGGGAAGCAGCCAGCTAGGGAGGAGGTGGGACCGCTGGACGACGGAGACAGGAAGGGAGTGATGAAGAAGGAGAAAGAGGTCGCTGAAAGACTAAACATGTTCTTTTCGTCTGTATTTACAAACGAAGACACAACCAACATACCAGAACCTGAGCAATTTTCAATGGAAATCAAGCACAAAAGTTAACATCCATGGAAGTGAGCCTTGAAGATGTGCGCAGGCAGATAGAAAAACTAAAAACTGGCAAATCCCCAGGTCCGGACGGAATCCATTCAAGGGTTCTGAAGGAACTAAAGGAGGAGATAGCGGAACTACTGCAGAAAATTTACAACCTATCCCTGAAAACAGGCGTGATCCTGGAGGATTGGAAGATAGCCAACGTTACGCCCATCATTAAAAAGGGATCAAGAGGTGACCCGGGAAACTACAGACCGGTGAGTCTGACCTCGGTTCCGGGGAAAATGGCGGAAGCACTGATAAAAGAAAACATCAATGAACATCTTGAAAGAAACGAACTTCTGATAACCAGCCAACATGGTTTCTGCAGGGGGAGATCATGCCTGACTAACTTATTGCACTTCCCATAGACATCATATACATAGATTTCCAGAAAGCCTTTGACAAGGTGCCTCATGAACTTCTGCTCTGGAAACTGAAGAACCATGGGGTGGATGGAGACGTACATAGATGGATCAGAAACTGTTTAGCGGGTAGGAAACAGAGGGTAGGGGTGAAGGGCCACTACTCTGACTGGAAGAAGGTCAGAGTGGTGTTCTGCAGGGCTCGGTGCTCGGGCCGCTGCTATTTAATATATTTATAAATGATCTAGAAACAGGGACAAAGTGTGAGATAATAAAATTTGCGGACGACACCAAACTATTTAGTGGAGCTCGAACTAAAGAGGATTGCGAAGAATTGCAAAGGGACTTGAACAAACTAGGGGAATGGGCAACGAGATGGCAGATGAAATTCAACGTTGAGAAGTGTAAAGTATTGCATGTGGGAAGCAGAAACTCGAGGTACAACTATACGATGGGAGGGTTGTTATTGAATGAGAGTATCCAAGAAAGGGACTTGGGGGTAATGGTGGGCATGACAATGAAGCTGATGGCACACTGCTCAGCGGCCGCTAAGAGAGCGAATAGAATGCTAGGTATAATCAAGAAGGGTATTACAACCAGAATGAAAGAAGTTATCCTGCCGTTGTATCGGGTGATAGTGCGTCCGCATCTGGAGTACTGCATCCAATATTGGTCACCGTACCTTAAGAAGGATATGGTGTTACTCGAGATGGTTCAGAGGAGAGCAACATGTCTGATAAAAGGGATGGAAAATCTTTCATACGCTGAGAGATTGGAAAAACTGGGTCTCTTTTCCCTGGAGAAGAGGAGACTTAGAGGGGATATGATAGAGACTTACAAGATCATGGAGGGCATAGAGAGAGTAGAGAGGGACAGATTCTTCAAACTTTCAAATAATAAAAGAACAAGAGGGCATTCAGAAAAGTTGAAAGGGGACAGATTCAAAACAAATGCTAGGAAGTTCTTCTTTACCCAACGTGTGGTGGACACCTGGAATGCGCTTCCAGGGGAAGTAATAGGGCAGAGTACGGTACTGGGGTTTAAGAAAAGATTGGACAATTTCCTGCTGGAAAAGGGGATAGAAGGGTATAGATAGAGGATTACTGCACAGGTCCTGGACCTATTGGGCCGCCGCGTGAGCGGGTTACTGGGCACGATGGACCTCAGGTCTGACCCAGCGGAGGCATTGCTTATGTTCTTATGTTCTCCATACGGCCAGTAACATATTTGAACGTCTCTATCATGTCTCCCCACTCTCTGCGTTCCTCGAGACAGTATAGCTGCAACTTACCTAGACGTTCTTCATATGGGAGATCCTTGAGTCCTGAGACCATCCTAGTGGCCAATCTCTGAACCAACTCTATTCTCAGCACATCCTTTTGATAATGTGGCCTCCAAATTTGAACACAGTATTCCAGATGTGGTCTCACCATGGACCTGTAAAGCAGCATTACCACTTCGGGCTTTCGGTTGACGAAACTTCTCCGGATGCAACCCAGCATTTGTCTAGCCTTGGATGAAGCTTTCTCCACTTGATTGGCAGCCTTCATATCTTCACTAATGATTACTCCCAGGTCCCGTTCTGTAACAGTTCTAGTTAAGGTCTCACCGTTCAGAGTGTAGGTTCTGCAAGGGTTTCCGCTACCAAGGTGCATAACTTTACACTTCTTGGCATTAAAGCTCAGCTACCAAATAGTAGACCATTGCTCCAGTAAAAGTAGGTTCTGTATCATAGTGTCGGGTACGGTACCTCCGCCCACTACATTGCATAATTTAGCGTCATCGGCAAATAATGCTATTTTACCCTGAAGTCCCTGAGGCAGATCCCGTACGAAGATATTAAATAGGGTTGGACCCAGGACCGAGCCCTGCGGTACTCAACTGAACACCTCCGATGTTTCGGAGGGAGTACCATTTACCACCACCCTTTGAAGTCTGCCACTGAACCAGTCTTTAACCCATGCAGTTAATGTTTCTCCTAGTCCCAGCAAGCTCATCTTGTTCAATAATCCACGGTGTGGGACACTATCAAAAGCCTTACTGAAGTCCAGATACACTACATCTAGGGACTTTCCCTTATCTAGTTTTTTTGTTACCCAGTCAAAGAAGCTGATTAGATTGGATTGGCAGGACCTTCCCTTTGTAAATCCATGCTGGTGGGGTTCCCTCAGCCTCTCATCGTCCAGAACCATATCTAATTTGTTACCTCCCTAGCATTCCCTGATATAACATTTATCCAATCAGTGTTGGGGTAGTTGAAATCACATAAACCAAATAGTAATATGCCCTATATGGAAATTGAAGGGGGCCCCCTATCACAACTAGGCCTTACCAATTAGCATTCACACCACCCTACATACTCAAACAAGAAAGAAAATCAAGGAGAAGTGGAGAAAAACCTCAGTTCAGCTTCATTGGTTAAATAAACCCCTCCACTTCTTATATATAGATTAGATCAAATTGTCACTTCCAATTACGTTCATGGTGTTGCTGAAAAACAATTGGCTCTAAAGCAGCCCGATGGTTGGCCTCCTTTAATGAAACAAACAGCATGTGCAGAGTCTACACCAGGGGTGGGCAACGAGGGCTGCAATCCAGTCAGGATTTTAGGATTTCCCAAATTAATATGCATGAGATCCATTTGCATACAATGGAGGCAGTGCATGCAAATAGATCTCATGCATATTCATTGGGAAAATCCTAAAAACCCAACTGAATTGCAGTTCTCATTGCCCACCCCTGCTCTACACCCTCATAAAGATTCAATCGACTTTCAAGGCATGTGGAAAAAGTAAGAAACATCAAGCTTAGCTGCAGTCGTCTTAACACCTGGAGTTCCTGTATTACTCCAGTACATTATACTGCACACCCATAAAGCTGCAGCCACTTGCACCTGACAGTGAAATCGCCGTTTCACCAAGCTGCGTCAGGGGTTGAATCTCACCACATATTCAAACTTAGAAGATCAATTCACGTGCAGAATACCCAGGTAACACCGATTGTCTTCCTTCTTCCAGGTCTCTGAGATGCCTATTATATCTACCTCATCATTCAATGCTATATATTCTAACTCTCCTATTTTATTTTTGGTAACATAGTAACATAGTAGATGATGGCAGATAAAGACCCGAATGGTCCATCCAGTCTGCCCAACCTGATTCAATTAAAATTTTTTTTTTTTTTCTTCTTAGCTATTTCTGGGCAAGAATCCAAAGCTTTACCCGGTACTGTGCTTGGGTTCCAACTGCCGAAATCTCTGTTAAGACTTACTCCAGCCCATCTACACCCTCCCAGCCATTGAAGCCCTCCCCAGCCCATCCTCCACCAAACGGCCATACACAGACACAGACCGTGCAAGTCTGCCCAGTACTGGCCTAGTTCAATATTTAATATTATTTTCTGATTCTAAATCTTCTGTGTTCATCCCAAGCTTCTTTGAACTCAGTCACAGTTTTACTCTCCATCACCTCTCGCGGGAGTGCATTCCAGGCATCCACTACCCTCTCCGTAAAGTAGAATTTCCTAACAATGCCCCTGAATCTACCACCCCTCAACCTCAAATTATGTCCTCTGGTTTTACCATTTTCCTTTCTCTGGAAAAGATTTTGTTCTACGTTAATACCCTTCAAGTATTTGAGCATCTGAATCATATCTCCCCTCTCTCCTTTCCTCTAGGGTATACCTATTCAGGGCTTCCAGTCTCTCCTCATACGTCTTCTGGCGCAAGCCTCCTATCATTTTCGTCGGCCTTCTCTGGACCGCCTCAAGTCTTCTTAGGTCTTTCGCCAGATATGGTCTCCAAAACTGAACACAATGCTCCAAGTGGGACCTCACCAATGACCTGTACAGGGGCATCAACACCTTCTTCCTTCTACTGACTACGCCTCTCTTTATACAGCCCAGCATCCTTCTGGCAGCAGCCACTGCCTTGTCACACTGTTTTTTCGCCTTTAGATCTTCCTCTCGCCTTTAGGTCCCTCTCCCCGTCAGTGCATATCAGCTTCTCTCCTCCCAGCATATACGGTTCCTTCCTATTATTAATCCCCAAATGCATTACTCTGCATTGAATTTTAGTTGTCAGGCATTAGACCATTCCTCTAACTTTTGCAGATCCTTTTTCATTTTTTCCACACCCTCTTCGGTGTCTACTCTGTTACAAATCTTGGTATCATCTGCAAAAAGGCACACTTTTCCTTCTAACCCTTCAGCAATGTCACTCACAAACATATTGAACAGGATTGGCCCCAGCACCGAACCCTGAGGGATTCCACTAGTCACCTTTCCTTCCTTCGAGCGACTTCCATTAACCACCACCCTCTGGCATCTGTCCGACAGCCAGTTTCTGATCCAGTTCACCACTTTGAGTCCTAACTTCAGCCCTTCGAGTTTGTTCAACAGCCTCCTATGAGGAACTGTATCAAAGGCTTTACTGAAATCCAAGTAAATTACATCTAGCATATGTCCTCGATCCAGCTCTCTGGTCACCCAATCAAAAAATTAAATCAGGTTTGTTTGGCACGATTTACCTTTTGTAAAGCCATGTTGCCTCGGATCCTGTAACCCATTAGATTCAAGGAAGTACACTCTCCTTTCTTTCAGCAACACTTCCATTATTTTTCCAACAACTGAAGTGAGGCTCACCGGCCTGTAGTTTCCTGCTTCATCCCTGTGGCCACTTTTATGAATAGGGACCACATCCGCTCTCCTCCAATCCCCAGGAATCACTCCCGTCTCCAGAGATTTGTTGAATAAGTCTTTAATAGGACTCGCCAGAACCTCTCTGAGCTCCCTTAGTATCCTGGGATTGATCCCGTTTGGTCCCATCGCTTTGTCCACTTTCAGTTTTTCAAGTTGCTCATAAACACCCTCCTCCGTGAACGGCGCAGAATCTACTCGATTTTCTCGTGTAACTTTGCCAGACAATCTCGGTCCTTCTCCAGGATTTTCTTCTGTGAACATAGAACAGAAGTATTTGTTTAGCACATTTGCTTTCTCCTCATCACTCTCCACATATTGGTTCCCAGCATCTTTTAGCCTAGCAATTCCATTTTTTATCTTTCTTCTTTCACTAATATATCTGAAAAAAATTTTATCTCCCTTTTTTACATTTTTAGCCATTTGTTCTTCCGCCTGTGCCTTCGCCAAACGTATCTCTCTCTTGGCTTCTTTCAGTTTCACCCTGTAGTGCTTTCTGCTCTCCTCTTCTTGGGTTTTTTTATATTTCATGAACACCAACTCTTTCGCCTTTATTTTCTCAGCCACTAGGTTGGAGAACCATATCGGCTTCCTTTTTCTCTTGTTTTTATTGATTTTCTTCACATAAAGGTCTGTAGCCATTTTTATCGCTCCTTTCAGCTTAGACCACTGTCTTTCCACTTCTCTTATGTCCTCCCATCCTAACAGCTCTTTCTTCAGGTACTTTCCCATTGCATTAAAGTCTGTACGTTTGAAATCTAGGACTTTAAGTATCGTGCGGCCGCTCTCCACTTTAGCCGTTATATCAAACCAAACCGTTTGATGATCGCTACTTCCCAGGTGAGCACACACTCGAACATTAGAGATACTCTCTCCATTTGTGAGAGCCAGATCCAATATCGCTTTTTCCCTTGTGGGTTCCGTCACCATTTGTCTGAGCAGAGCCTCTTGAAAGGCATCCACTATCTCCCTACTTCTTTCCGATTCCGCAGATGGAACATTCCAGTCCGTATCCGGCAGGTTGAAATCTCCCAACAGCAGAACCTCCTCTTTCCTTCCAAACTTTTGGATATCCACAATCAGATCCTTATCAATTTGCTGCGATTGAGTCGGAGGTCTGTAGACTACACCCACGTAGATAGAAGTTCCATCTTCTCTTTTCAGAGCAATCCATATCGCTTCTTCCTCTCCCCAGGTCCCTTGCATTTCGGTCGCTTGGATATTGATCTTTACATAGAGAGCTACTTCTCCACCTTTATGACCATCTCTGTCCTTCCTAAAAAGATTATATCCCGGTATGTTTGCATCCCATCCATGTGATTCACTGAACTATGTCTCTGTGATAGCGACAATATCTAGATCTGCCTCTAACATCAGGGCTTGCAGATCATGAACTTTGTTGCTTAGACTGTGAGCATTTGTGGTCATCGCTTTCCAGCTATTTTTCAACGATAATCTCCTTGTCCGTATGGATTTTTGTGTCGTTTCACTTTCCGTTGCAATACTAAGAAATGAGTTGCTGATATTGCTTATGTTGCAGTCTTTACTACTATCACATCTTTTCTTTTGCCGGGGGTGGTCTCTATAATTGTCCTTCGTACATACACCACCCCCACCTTCTAGTTTAAATGCCTAGAAAAATATTGTCTAAATTTATCTGCAAGGTTTATTTTTCCTGCTGTAGTAATATGTAGCCCATCAGTGCAATTTAGCTTCTTGTCCTTCCATGTATTTCCCCATCCTCCTATGTACCTGAAGCCTTCTTGATGACACCAGGCTTTGAGCCATCTATTAAAGTCTTCTGTGTTTTTCACTCTTTGCTCTCCCTTTCCATATGCAGGCAGTATTTCAGAAAAAGCTAAAGTCTTTACAAAAGGTTTCACGCCCTCACCAAGCTCCCGAAAAGCTTTTTGTGCTGCAAGTGTGGAGTTGGCCAGGTCATTTGTTCCCAGATGGATAATAACATCAGTGTTAAAATCCTTAGTTTCTTCCTTAATTATAGTCAGTATGTGCCTGGAACTCCTGGTAGCTGAGGATCCTGGAAGACATTTCACTATTTTGGTCTCCTCGCCCTGTGTTCCAAGGTTAATGCCTCTGATGATGGAATCCCCCAACAGTAATAGTTTTATCCCAGGACAAGCAGGCAGCATATTCTTGACTGATGGGTGACGGCACCGACGGAGCCCCGGTACGAACACTTTTAGAGTGATTGTACTCTAAGAACTTGGAAAGTTCTAGAGACCGCACCGCGCATGCGCGAGTGCCTTCCCGCCCGACCCCGACGCGCGGTCCCTCAGTTTCTTAGTTTCCGCGGAGCTAAGAAGTCGCATTTTCAACGGCTGTTGAAAAATTTTTTCATTCGCCTTCCCGCTCGCGTAAACTTTTTCGGGTTTTTTTGCCCTTCCTTTTTTCTTTCTTTTGTAAAAAAAAAAAAAAAAATCTCTTATTTTTTTCAAGTTTTCTTGATTTGCCCCGGCGGGGCCTACTGCCATCATCGAGGCCTCGGCCTTCGATTTGGCAGAAGCCGTTTTTCCGTTCATGCCCCCTCAGCCCGGGTTCAAGAAGTGCCAGCGGTGTGCACGGCCTATTTCCCTGACAGACCCACACAACTGGTGCCTTCAGTGTCTGGGTCCGGAACATCAGGCCTCTACCTGCACCCGCTGTGCCACTTTGAAAAAGCGGACTCTCAAAAATCGAGAAATACAGCAGAGACTGCTTTTCGGCACCGACATGTCCGACCCCACATCTTCGGCGCCGGTCTCGGTACCTGTTTCGTCGGCACCCACCTCATCGACGCCACGCGATACCGCGTCGGCGTCGCAGCATGCAGGTAAGCCGGCTAAGAAGCCTTCCCCGCTGGAACGTCCTCCGGTCTCCATTGCAGAGAGTCCAATCCTGCCGACCGTGAGGCACCAGCGGAAGCGCTCCGCCCCTATTGAGGTGAGTCCCTCGACATCGGGCTCCTCATCTCCGGGGCGTAGAGCGGCACCGCAGGTACCGCAGAAGAAAAAAGCGGTACCGGTACCCTCCCTCGATGATCGCATTGCGGCCATCTTACAGGTGCAGCTGAAGGAACAGCTCAAACAACTCCTTCCAGCTCTCCTGACACCGAGCCCTCCGGTGTCGGTCCCCACTGAGCAACCGGTACCGATTGTGGAACAGTCTGTATTGTCACCATCCACTCCTTCGGTACCGGTACACTTGGCCTCATCGGCATCGATGCCTGTCCTTGCACCGGAGCCCAGGTCTCATCACCAATCGGTACAGACTTCGGCTCCGGTGCAACCGATAACATCACCCGGTACCGCGTCGATGAGGTCGGGTAAGTCGGTACAGAAGTCCCGACACCGGGAACCATCCACCCCGGAGTCTCGGGACCGTGGTCCCCATATTCGAGACCCTGATCTGTGGGGCGACTCTGAAGAACCTTTTCTGTCAGAAGGGGAGTGTTCGTCAGAGGAGGACGAGCCTGTTCTTCAGGATACTTCCTCCAAACCTGATTCCACCTCTTTCTCTTCTTTTTTAAGAGATATGTGTGAATCTCTTTCCATTCCTTTGGAGGCTGAGTCTAAAAAGTCCAAAGCTTTTCTAGACGCTCTTGATTTTGACCAACCTCCAAAGGAATTCTTGAAACTCCCTTTACATGACATCCTGAGGGAGACTTTTTACCAAAATTTAGAGACTCCTCTTACTGTCCCGGGAGCTCCCCGCAAATTGGATTCCCTATATAAAGTGATCCCTATTCCTGGGTTCAATAAACCACAGCTCCCTCATGAGTCTCTCCTTGTAGAATCCACCCTCAAGAAGTCCTTAGGAGCTAGTGTCTATGCCTCTGTTCCTCCTGGCAGAGAGGGAAAAGCCATGGACAAATTTGGTAAGCGACTTTACCAGAATGCGATGCTTGCTAATCGTTCTGGTAACTATGCTTTTCATTTTTCTTTTTACTTAAAGCATCTCCTTACCACCATGGCTTCCTTTGAGCAGTACCTTCCTGTGGGGAATCGTGAGGCTTTCCATCAATGCTCCTCGTCTCTCTTCCAGCTCAGAAAATTCATGGTAAGGTCTATATATGACACCTTTGAGCTTACCTCTAGAGCAACAGCCATGTCTGTAGCCATGCGACGTTTGGCCTGGCTCAGAGTCTCCGAGCTTGATGTTAATCATCAAGACCGGTTGGCTAATGCCCCATGTTTAGGGGATGAGCTGTTCGGAGAATCTATGGACTCGACGACTCAGAAGCTCTCGGCTCATGAAACCCGCTGGGATACCCTTCTTAAGACCAAGAAGAAACCCCCACCTCCACGGCCATTTAGACAGCAATCGGCCTATCAGCGGTGTTTTGTGGCTCGCCCCTTGCAGCCGTCCACTCAGCAACCTCGGAGGCAGCGTCAACAACAGAGGCAAACGCCTAGACCTCAGCAGCAACAACCAGCCAAGCAGCCTCCTCAGCAAAAATCGACTCAGCCCTTTTGACTTAGTCCTCGAGGGCATAGCCAGCGTTCACACATCTCCTCTCCTCCCTCAACCGATAGGAGGACGACTCTCTTTCTTTCTCAGCCGGTGGGAAGTTATCACTTCGGACCAATGGGTCCTCAACATCATCCGCCACGGCTACTCTCTCAACTTTCACACCCTTCCAGGCCAAAGTCTACCAAAAGAGTCTGCTTTGCACACTCCTCAATCTGCCCTTCTTCGTCAGGAGGTTCAATCCCTCCTCCTTCTGAACGCCATAGAGGAAGTTCCTCTAGATCAAAGGGGGCAGGGATTCTACTCCCGTTATTTTCTAGTTCCCAAAAAAACAGGGGACCTCAGACCAATTCTAGATCTGCGAGACCTCAACAAATGCTTGGTCAAAGAAAAATTCAAGATGCTATCTTTAGCAACACTTTATCCTCTCCTCGATCACAACGACTGGCTATGCTCTCTCGATCTCAAAGAGGCCTACACTCACATTCCAATCAACCCGGCCTCCAGACAGTACCTTCGCTTCATGATCAATCACTGTCATTACCAATACAGAGTGCTCCCCTTCGGTCTTGCCTCCTCTCCAAGAGTGTTCACAAAATGTCTGGTGGTGGTGGCAGCGTTCCTGCGCTCCCACCACCTTCAGGTTTTTCCCTACCTGGACGACTGGTTGATCAAGGCCATTTCATCTCAAGCTGTTCTTCTGGCCAGACCATCTTTTTTCTACAACTTCTAGGGTTCGAAATCAATGTACCCAAGTCTCACCTTCTTCCTACACAGAGACTTCAATTCATTGGAGCGGTGCTGGACACTGTCCAGATGAGAGCCTTCTTGCCGGACAACCGTCTTCACAACCTCCAATCGCTCTGTCAGCAGGTACTGCCCCAGCACTCCATTTCTGCAAAGCAGATGATGATTCTCTTGGGTCACATGGCCTCCACAGTTCATGTCACACCTCTGGCTCGTCTTCACCTGCGCACTCCTCAATGGACCCTGGCTCTACAGTGGTCTCAGGCGACAGACTCTTGCTCACGACACATATCTGTGACATCGTCTCTTCGTCAGTCTCTACAATGGTGGTTGACATCCTCAAATCTCTCCAGGGGCCTTCTGTTCCATCTGCCTCCTCATCAACTGGTCATCACCACCGACGCCTCCCCTTATGCATGGGGAGCCCATTTGAACGAGTATCAAACTCAAGGCGTTTGGACTCCTCAGGAAAAGAAGCATCACATCAATTTCCTAGAACTCAGGGCAATGTTCTATGCCCTCAAGGCCTTCCAACACCTTCTGTTTCCTCAAGTCCTTCTACTCTGCACAGACAACCAGGTAGCCATGTACTACATCAACAAACAGGGTGGAACAGGCTCTCGCCTCTTATGCCAGGAAGCTCAGAGAATCTGGTCCTGGGCAACCACTCGCCGCTTATTCCTGAAGGCGATTTATATTCAAGGAGAACAGAATTACTTAGCGGACAAGCTCAGCAGAGTTCTCCAACCCCACGAATGGACTCTCGACCCATCGACTCTACAGTCCATCTTTGCTCAATGGGGCACTCCTCAAGTGGACCTCTTTGCAGCTCCTCACAATCATCAGTTGCCCCAATTCTGCTCCAGACTTTACTCTCCCCACCGTCTAGCAGCGGATGCTTTTCTTCTGGATTGGTCCAATCTGTTCCTCTATGCTTTCCCTCCTCTACCTCTCATGCTTCGGACCTTGTTCAAACTAAAGAGGGAACGGGCCACCATGATCCTGATTGCTCCACGGTGGGCCAGGCAGCATTGGTTCTCCCTTCTACTTCAACTCAGTTCCAGGGATCCATTTCTACTTCCACTGTTTCCCTCTCTGCTTACACAGAATCAGGAAACCCTTCTCCATCCCAACCTGCAGTCCCTACACCTGACAGCTTGGTATCTCTCGGGCTGACTTCAACTGATCTTATTCTATCTCAGCCTGTTCGCTCCATTCTGGACGCCTCCAGGAAGCCAGCCACTCTACAATGTTACCATCAAAAGTGGACGAGGTTTTCTTCTTGGTGTCTCCTTCATCATCATGACCCCAAGTCTCTTGCAGTGGAGACTCTTTTGGATTATCTGCTGTCTCTGTCTAACTCTGGTCTTAAATCTACTTCCGTCAGAGTCCATCTCAGTGCCATTACGGCCTTTCATGAGCCGGTCCAGGGGAAACTCCTTTCAGCTCATCCCCTAGTCTCCAGATTCATGCGAGGTCTTTTCAATATGAAACCACCTCTCAGAGCACCTCCTGTGATCTGGGATCTGAACGTGGTTCTCTCCACCTTGATGAAGCCTCCATTTGAACCCTTGGCTACTGCCTCTTTCAAATTTCTCACTTGGAAGGTACTTTTTCTTATTGCTCTCACCTCTGCCAGGAGGGTCAGTGAGCTCCATGCACTAGTTTCTGACCCACCTTTCACAGTCTTTCATCATGACAAGGTGGTTCTACGTACACATCCAAAGTTTCTCCCTAAGGTTGTCTCTGAGTTCCATCTCAACCAATCTATTGTTCTGCCTGTTTTTTTTCCCAAACCTCACTCCCATGCCGGAGAACAGGCTCTTCATACTTTGGACTGTAAGCGGGCTTTAGCTTACTATTTAGACCGTACTAAGCCCCACAGATCATCTCCCCAACTTTTTCTGTCCTTTGATCCGAATAAATTGGGACGTCCTGTTTCTAAGCGTACGCTATCTAATTGGCTTGCGGCTTGCATTTCATTCTGCTATGCTCAGTCGGGACTGACACTGGAAGGTTCTGTCATGGCCCATAGAGTTAGAGCTATGGCAGCATCTGTAGCTTTCCTCCGTTCCACGCCTATTGAGGAAATCTGCAAAGCTGCTACGTGGTCCTCAGTCCATACTTTTACATCTCATTATTGTCTGGATGCTTTCTCCAGACGGGATGGACATTTCGGCCAATCTGTTTTGCAAAATTTGTTTTCCTAATGGCCAACCTTCCCTCCATCCCTCTTTTCGTTAGCTTGGAGGTCACCCATCAGTCAAGAATATGCTGCCTGCTTGTCCTGGGATAAAGCACAGTTACTTACCGTAACAGGTGTTATCCAGGGACAGCAGGCAGATATTCTTGCATCCCACCCACCTCCCCGGGTTGGCTTCTTAGCTGGCTTATCTTAACTGAGGGACCGCGCGTCGGGGTCGGGCGGGAAGGCACTCGCGCATGCGCGGTGCGGTCTCTAGAACTTTCCAAGTTCTTAGAGTGCAATCACTCTAAAAGTGTCCGTACCGGGGCTCCGTCGGTGCCGTCACCCATCAGTCAAGAATATCTGCCTGCTGTCCCTGGATAACACCTGTTACGGTAAGTAACTGTGCTTTCTGTTTATGGCTTTTTTATTTGTGCTTAGGGTGCGCTTGTTCTCTTGAATTACCTTCATTGGTTCCAGTCCCACCTCCCTTCTGTTTTCTTGAGTATCGCAGTGCACTAGTGGAGCAAAGGAATTCTGTAGAGGTAATATTTGTGAAGGTGGATGTTTCTGTGTTACATGTCGCAGTCTTCCTGAGCCTACTGTCACCCATTTATTCCTGGGCTGTTTTATTCTTTGAGGTTGAGGTGGTAAGTTGGTATGATTTTGTGGAGTGATGAAAGCTGCTTTAATTGTATTCAATTCCTGTTTAAGTTTGCAGAGCTCCTCCTTAATACTAGCAAGTTGAAGACAGATGGGGCAAGCCTTAAGCCTCCAAATAGTATGTCTTGGAATTAAAGCACCACAGTGATTGCATAGAATAAAGGTCATCTTGATTGGTTGTGAAGTGATTTGATTTGAGTAGTCCTGATTATTTGGGTCTCAATTTATGAATAGTGGTCCCTGGGGTTGGTGGGACTATAAGTCTTACCCTTATTCCTATGAAGGGAAAGGGAAAGAGGAAATAAGATTTAACAGAGGAAAGAGAAAGGTTTATTTTTTTGTGCTTTTTTTTTTTTTTTTTAGTAAGAAACAGGGATGAGAAGAGAAATTAAGCAGATATAATGCTGAAAACCAGTGAAAAGAGCAGAATATGAAATGCAGAGCAACTTATCTTATTGAAGTTCACAGGTCAGCCTTGTTCACAGCACTGTCCCAAAGATAATGCAGTTAACCTTAGAAGTAAAACAGAGCCCCTCCCTTCTCCACCTAATCAGCAGAAAACAATGGCTGAATACTAGTAAGACAGAAATATAGGCTCTATACCACCTAAAACACAGTATTTTAAACAAAAATGCAGGTTCTATCAGTGCTACCCTAAAACACAGGATTTATAACAGGATTTTCCCTACTTTAGTTACCCTGAGCCACGGGCACCAGGATTTAATTAGAGTTAACAAAGTCTTACCCTTTTTCCTATGAAGAGGAAGAGGAAATAAGATTTAACAGAGGAAAGAGAAGGGTTTATTTTTTGTGCTTTTTTTTTTTTTTTTTTTAGTAAGAAACAGGGATGAGAAGAGAAATTAAGCAGATGTAATGCTGAAAACTAGTGAAAAGAGCAGAATATGAAATGCAGAGCAACTTATCTTATTGAAGTTCACAGGGCAGCCTTGTTCACAGCACTTCTAGCATTTGTATACAGGCACTTCAAATTGTGTTTTTTCCTTGTATCTACAGCCTGCTGAGAAGATGACGGGAATAACTTCACCTCTTTACTCTGCTCCCCTCTTAAGCACTCTTGACTTTCTTTCACCATTTTTGAAACCTCTCTGTTGGGACTCCCTAAATGTTCTCATTCAACAGTATCCTTCAAGGATACTCCACACTGAACTATTTGCTCCTGGGTGACAGTTGGCTTTTCTCTCCATCTTAGTTTAAAAGCTGCTCTATTTCTTTTCTAGTTAAGATGGAGTCTATCCTTTTGGAATAGGCTCCCCCTTTCACAGAAGGTAGCCCAGGTCTTAACAAATCTGAATCCCTCAACCTTTCACCATTGTCTCAACCACACATGAAACTTTGGAGCTTTGCCTGCCTCTTGGGTCCTGCATGTGGAACGAGGAACATTTCTGAAAATGCTACCCTGGAGAATCTGGAATTCAGCTTTCTACCTAAGACCCTAAATTTGGCTTCCAGAACCTCCCTTCCATATTTTTCTGTGTTATTATACCCACATGTACCTAGACAGCCGGCTCCTCTCTAGCACTTTCTAATAGCTTATCTAAGTGACGCATGAGGTCTGCCACCTTCGCACCAGACAGGCAAGTGACCATGTGATCCTCATACCCACTAGCCGTCCAGCTATCTACATGGCTAATGATTGAATCTCCCATTTCAATGGCTGTTCTAACTTCTCCCTTCTGGGCTGAAGCCCCTGGAGATAGATCCTCAGTGCAAGAGGATATTGCATCTGCATCTCTTGGGCAGGCCTGGCTACAGGATTATTTCCTGTATCACCAAGGTGATGTTCTCCTTTTAGGAGACCTCCCTCCTCCAAGGCAGCATAGGGATTGCCAGACTGGAAGTGGGACTTCTCTATAACATCCCTGTAGGTCTCCTCTATGTACATCTCTTGCTCCCTCGCTCTTCCAAGTCTGCAACTCTAGCTTCAAGGGAATGGACTTGTTCTCTGAAAGCCAGAAGCTCTTTGCAGCGAACACATACATATAATGTCTCTCCAACTGGGAGATAATCATACATGTGACAATTGGTGCAAAAGACTGGATAGCTCTTCTCTTGCTGCATCTTATTATTGAACTGCTTAATTAAATCCTATTAAGGTACTGGGTATGTTAGACTGGTTTAGAGAGCCTTAAGATTTGTATGCTTTATTTAGTGTTTGAGTCTTAACAAGTAATGAAATGCAAATGATATATGTAGTTCACAGGTTGCTGTGAAAATGCTGAGCCTCTACAACCTCTCTCTTAGAATCAGGCTTACTGAGAGTTAGGCACTAGGCCAACATTCCTCCCCTCAAGGGTCACCTGTGGTTGAGTTCAGTCCCAGAAGCTATGGGCGACCCAGGTTCCGCTTGCTACTGAGATTACTGTGATGCAGGAGCACTAGAAGCAAGTGGGAAGATTAGATGTGAAGCTGCAAGCCATTCAGGAGCAGCTAAGAACGAGACAGATCCATCAAATAGAAGAAGAATCAGCCAGGGAAGGTCCAGGGAAGTGGCTTCTGATGCCCTTATGGGGTTGAGAGAGAGACTACCTGTGAAGAGAGTACCCAGGGTGACCCTGAAGGGAGGGGCCTAATAACCTCTACAGAATTCTGGAAGGAGTGAAGACAGGCATGCATGTCTGGCGATGGGGTAAGGGTAAAGAATACCACAGTGGGGTTCTCCAGAGGTGGCTATCTACTGGGGTTTACAATCCAATTCTACCCTATGCCTAAGAACCCAGATGCCAGTAAAATTACCACATATGGGATGGAGTCTCCATCTATAGGACCTGACAAAACCCCTAGATGGAGGTTAGTGAAGTCCCCCTAAATAGAATGAATATCTTGGGAGAAAATGGAGTGAGTCCAAGGAGGGGATTGGAACCCAAATCTGGGGCAAGAATAAAACATACTAGACCCACTTTGAGGAAAGCAAAACCTGTGAACTCTGAGAAAAAGAGCTGTGAGAAGGTTAAAATTAAATCAGTAAAGGACTCTAATTTGGTTATAGGAGGTAAATTCAATTCTATAGATACAAGCAGTAAAGTAGCCAAAGGTCAAATACAGCAGAAGCTGAAGGAGGCGTTGACCTAAGACTCTCCAGTGGGAGAGGGAAACCAGAAGGTGATGACCAGTAGCCCGATGACTACTCTGGACTCTGGAATAAAGAAGAAATGGGCTCAGCAGGAGCCACAATGGTATAGGCAGGGATGACTGGAGATCAGACATCTGAGTCTGCATCAAAGACAGTGAAGAGCCTGGGAAGGCCTGGTGACTAAGGAGGCAATTTCTAGGAACAGCATGGACAATCCAGGGTCCAAAATGCAAGACCATTGGTGTGACTGAGCCCAATGGCCTTGCAGTGCTTACTGTGCCCCGCTCACATAAGAATGCATATGGAATGTAGGGTGAAAGTTGGTGTGTGTGTGATGAGAGTCCAGGGACAGTCTCTGAGATTCCCTGGATGGATGGAAAGATGGGATGCCTGTAGAGTAAGTACCCCTCAGCCTTTTCAAGAGAATCCCCAAGTAGAAGTAGGTGCTCAACCCATTAGGTTTGAGTTAAGGGGAAGGATATGTAAAAGTCATTGATTCTCCCTCAGTAATGATGTCATTGTAGCAGAGGGCACTGGCTCAGTGGTGCATAAACTATAGCTCCCAAGGTGCACTGGATTCAGCAGTCTTGCTGAATCACAGGGGAAGTTCTCAGGCAGGAGGAGAATATATTCCTGAGCAAGAAAGGTGAACTGATTTTTCCCTAGACATCAGCTGAGGGCAGAGCTGTGGGAAAAGGACTGATGCCTGTACTGCTTGGCTGAGGTAAGCCAAGCTAACTGTATGTAAAGTGTGAGGCAAACTCAAAGAATAAAAAGTATTTTGCTCTTATGAACTATTGTTTGGTCTCAAACTTTCCTGAGTGTACAGGCTAACCTGCCACATGAGGCTGGCATATCACATATGGTGTTTGTGCATGGTTCCTAGCTTATGCCACAAAGAAGCTAGACTTAGGCCTTTTTGAATTTTGGGGACCTGAATACAGAAAAGTTTTTGAACTGGCAAGGAGGGTAGCTCCACCGGAGATAATAAGAGAGGGAATTTAGAACAGGTAGCAAGAGCCCAACCGGCAAGATTTGGTTTTAACAACTTTGAACAGTTTAGTGTCATCTGCAAATTTAATCACTTCACTCATTGTTCCAATTTCCAGATCATTTATAAATAAGCACCGGTCCCAGTACAGATCCCTGCGGCACACCACTATTTACCCTCCTCCATTGAGAAAAATGGCCACTTAACCCTACTCTTTTTGTTTTCTGTCCAATAACCAATTCTTAATTTACAATTGAACATTGCCTCCTATCCCATGACTCTAATTTTCTCAGGAGCCTCTCATGAGGAACTTTTATCAAAATCTTTCTGGAAATGACCAGCTCGCCTTTATCATCATATTAATTCACACCTTCAAAGAAGTCAAGCAAATTGTTTGCAAGACATTTTCGTCTGAACCCATACTGACTCTGTCTCATAAGAACATAAGAACATAAGCGTTGCCTCTGCCGGGTCAGACCAGGGGTCCATCGTGCCCGGCAGTCCGCTCCCGCGGCGGCCCCCCAGGTCCATGACCTGAAAGTGTTCCCTACCTAACTTAAAATACCCATACCCTGTTCACTCAATGTCCTGTAAGGTAAATCTCTATCTGTACCCTGTTATCCCTTTCGCTTCCAGGAAGTCATCCAGTCCCTTTTTGAACCCCAGAATTGTACTCTGTCCTATCACCTCTCCGGGAAGCGCGTTCCAGGTGTCCACCACCCTCTGAGTGAAGAATCATGTTTGTCTACATGTTTGTCTACATGTTCCACAATTTTATTTTTTATAATTGTTTCCACCATTTTGCCCGGTACTGAGGTCAGGCTTACTGGTCTGTAATTCCCTGGATCTCCCCTGGAACCATTTTTAAAAATCAGCGTAACATTGGCCACCCTCCAATCTTCAGGTACTACAGACGATTTTAGTAACAGGTTGCAGATTACTAACAACAGATCAGAAATTTCATATTTGGGTTCTTTCAGTATACTGGGATGTATACCATCTGGTCCAGGTGATTTATCACTTTTTAACTTGATTTGACTTAGTTCATCTTCCAGGTTCACCAAGATTTCTTTCAATTCCTCCGCCTCATCACCCTTGAATACCATTTCTGGTTCTGGAAGATTTCTTACAACTTCTTCCTAAAGACTGAAACAAAGAATTCATTCAGTCTCTCCACTATGGCCTTATCCTCCCTAAATGCATGTTTTACTTCTTCATTATCCAATGGTCCTACAGATTCCCTCACAGGTTTTCTGCTTTTGATGTACCTAAAAAAAATTGTTACAATGAGTTTTTGCCTCTTTGGCAAGTTGTTCTTCATATTCTTGTTTAGGTCAAACATTTTTAAAACACCAAAATTGATAGGTAATAACACTAAAATGTCAATATTATCAATATAGCTTTAGATAATTAAATGTTTTTTAATAGTAATATGTACCCATATATACTTCAATATAAACAGATATTTGGGCCAAAAAATGGGGTTCTCTGTATATATTAAAGCCCCACCCAGCTACCCCCTCCTGCACCCACTGTGGGGCTCTCCCCAGGCCTACCATACTGCCTGGTGGTCCAGTGGTGCGGGGAACTGGAGCAGGAGTTATCAATTCCTCCCTTCCCTAAGGTGTCCTGTGTGCTGGCTCACCCAGCTCCCCTCCTCCTGGTACCAGCACATGCCTACCTTACTGCCCTTGTGGTCCAGCAGTGAACTGTTGCAAGAGTGATCCTTCACACTCTTATCTGTGTCATCCCAGTAGTAAAAATGGTTGCCACGAGTTCTCAAGGCAATCAAGTGGTAAACCATTCAAACCCTGAACTGCCTGAAAGGGAAAAGAAGTATTTAAAATATTTTTCATCCCAACATATTTAAAAGAAGGAAATTTAAATAAAAATAATTTTGAATTTAAAGAAAGCAAGTGGCTAAGACCATACAAATTATATATACAAAAAACATAATTTAAAATCTTTGTGGACACGAACTGGCAATTGGTGTTAGGAAAAAATAGAGGAGTAATATGGGAAAATTTGGCAAGCTTAAATTTATGTCTGACAAACATGTTTTGCAGTAATTGCAGCATCTTACAATTTTTAGTGTAAACAGCATTATAATAATCTAATTGTGGTATAATTAATTGCTGAATCGAAACTGTAAAGCTTTTTTCATCAAAATAGGCTCTAATAGCTCTGAGCTCCTTAAGAGTAAAAAAAAAAAAGTCCTTACACAGACTATTTATCTAAAAATTAGAAGAAATAATTTTCTAGCATTAAACCTATAATCTTTGCTGATGTCTTAATAAAATAAATCTGTCCCTGAATCAATTTCATTGCTTCTGGTGATGTGTTGACTATTATTACAGTAGAAGCTCAGTCAACCAATATTCAAACAACTAGCACTCTCAACCAACCAGTAAAAAAAATTGTCGTTAAAAAAAATTGTCTCCTACTCTCCTTAGACAACGTCCAAAGTAGCACTCTCAGTCCTGACCCAACAATACCCCTCCCTTTCTCCAATCCCAGAGGCATCAGCAGCAGCCACAAATCTCCCTCCCTCCCTCTAACTCCCGAGGCATTGCAGCAGACACAAATCTCCCTCCCTCTGTTCCTGAAGCAGCAGGCAGCCAGTGCTGACAACCCCCCCTCCCTCCGTTCCCAAAGCAGCAGAGCCAGTCCTGACAACTCCCCTTACCTCCCTTCCTCACTCACTCACCCGAAGCTGTAGTGTCAGCTGGTGAGCAGAAGAAGCACTGGTAAATATGCAATTTCTGGCCAGTCTCAGCAGGGCCTTTCCTCTGCCACATCACTTCTGACACAGCAGAGGGCCTGGCCAGAAGCTGACTGTTTACCCTCACTTCCTCTGTTTGCTGGCTACCACTACAGCTTTGGGTAAGGGAGGGAGAAAGGGGGAGTTGTCAGGACCAGAGCTGCTGCTTTGGGAATGAAGGGAGGGGGTTGTCAGAACCAGTGCTGCTGCTTCGGGAATGGAGGGAGGGGGTTGTCAGGACCAGCTCTGCTGCTTTGGGTAAGGGAGGGAGGGAGTGGAGGGAAAGGGGGGGGAAAGTGACCCAGAATGAAGGGAAGAACAGATGCTGGACCCTACTAGATGGGGTGGGGGGATGATAGAGTGAGGTGGGAAGGGAAACGAAACTATTTTTTACAGTAATTCTCAAATAACCAGAAACTACAGCTATCTGGCATCCACCAATTCCTATGTGTTCCGGATAACTGAGATTCTACTGTATTAATGTTGAGACTTAAGTTTGTCTTTGGCTTCAATTATTGTGTGTGATTTGTTTTTTAACCAAATTCCATTATATTCCTTCACAGGAGAATTTGCAGCCTTCAAGTAACCACCATCATACCAACTTCTCCCTCAATTTTTATGTTTTGAATTACTGCCCTGTCTATACATCAAGACATGATTCTGCTCCTCAGAACATAAAACAGAAATGGATAATATACTGAAATTAAATTGGAACAGAATGAATTGGACATTCCAGGAAATGGAGTGAAATTCCCATCACCTCTTTAGAAGACAGAATATTCTTCTGATGGTGTTTTCTTTTCAACATCACACATCCTATGTGTATTCAGAGGAGCAGAGCACACTATTCCCAGAAACAAAGGGCATGTACTTTGACCATTTGGTACTGGGGCAATAATGTGAAGAAAATATGCAGCTTAGGAAGTTGACTTTGGAAGATCTGCTGTTACACACTACAATAAAAACACTGCAGATTCTCTAAGAGAAAACAATTCATCTCTAAAAGAATGAACCTTTATATGAACATTACTCATTGCTGCTGTGCTTTTTAAATTTATGGAACTAAATACAGTATCGTTTTGGTCAGGCACAACATGTGTTTGATGCATGTGCTATTCAAAGGCACAATTTTGTTATCAATATTTTCTGGGGGGGTTTTTGTTGATTTTTTTAACTAAATAGTTTGTGTTTATGTAAGTGATTGATAAAGGCCACTTACAGAAAATACATTTTGCTTATCTAAATGAATCATCCTCTGATGTCTCACTGTTCTCTAAAAAAAAACAAAAAAAGTTAACAATTTTAAACATGGCAGCAGATAAAGTCCAAATGGCCCATCCAGTCTGCCCTTCCATCCATTCCTTAAGAGATCCCATGTGCTTGCCCCACACTTTCTTCCTGCAACAAGCTAAAGTTGCACATGGAGCAAATAATTGCTTTTTTTTTTTTTAACTGCTCCTAAATACATTTTGTTGACAGAAATATTTTAGTTTGCAATCAGCATTTTTTAATCGTGCATACATTGGTTTACTTCCTTTGATTTCTATATTATGTTTAGGTGTCATTCTGGACAAGTGGATAATTTCCCCTTAGCCACGAGCCTTACAGAAAGAATCTACTCTGGCTTTTTTCTTTACCTTCCTACTTCACAGAGGGCCCTGCTGCCATCTGTAGTTTTTTCCTTCTGCACACAAGCCTGAAGGAGTGTTTATGTTCTGCTCTTCCTTTTTTCTTTATATTGGGGTTTTTAAAAAAAATATTTTCTTCAGTTTTGGTGCTAAGAGCGCCCCAGTTCGAGGGTTCAGCTCTGCCTGCATGGAGAAAAGCAGACCGCGGTCTGCAGCTGACAGATCAATCCCTTGTGGTACAGTCTTGAAGCTTGGGGCTATCCCTTTAGCTTGGTCATCTACTGCTTGTAGGGGTTTAATTGCAGGCTTTCAGACATCCATAGGAGGCTCACCGGTGTGAGAAATGTGAGGAGGGAACTCTTTATAATACTTTTTGTAATACTGTGGTGTCAGTTGTTGCAGATATATGCAGGAACAGCAAGAGAGAGGAGGGGGGAAGAAGAACTGACAGGCTGCCTGAGGCTGCCTGGGAATGAAGGGAGAGGGAGATAAGAAATTCTTTGCAGTTGTTTGAGATCCTGCTGTCTCAGAAACTACAGAACACAGGCTCTGCCAGAATAGACAGTAACAAACTGAAGGACATGAACAAGTAGATAAACCATATATGGCTAAAAGTAAATAAGGTTAGGGTTGCCTAGAGGGGGGGAAGAACAGGAGTAGTGGAAGAAGTAAATAGGGGTGGGGGAAAAGGAAGTACATTAAGTAAAAATAGATAGGTTGTCTAAGGATGTGAGCTACCTCTACCCTGACCAATGGGCACGTAGACAGGAGCGACCAGGATGAGAGAACAAACTATATAATATAAAGCTGCAGTCAGCTTTGTGTGCCTACTCTGTGTGTATGATACCCTTTCTTGCAAGAGAGTCAAATAAAACTATTTGCAGTTTCACATCAGAGTCTGTCCTAAGTTCATTCAGGGAGAGATTGTTGTTTCTCTGCGATGACGTCATCATTGACAAGGATCATTGCCACTGAGTAATGGGAAGACATGTCCCATTGAGTTAAACAGTCCTGCAGTAGTGGACAAGGGTCCCACAATTGAATGACCATATATCCCAAGACCTGTTTGAAAGGAGGACTTGGTGAAGCAGCAGGAGGATAATAGGCACCGAAGTTGATAACCAGGCATAACATAACATAAGAATTTAAGAACATAAGAATTGCCGCTGCTGGGTCAGACCAGTGGTCCATCATGCCCTGCAGTCCGCTCACTTGGCGGCCCTCCAGTTACCGTAAAGTTCAATGCGGTTTACAAAAGACTAGCTACAATACATAATTCAAAATGATAGATATATTAAGAGCTGAGAAACTTAGAGAACAAGAAAGTCTTGAATTGTTCCTATAGTGAAGATAAGAAATGGATGACGATAAGAGCCGCTTAAAATCTGTGCACAGACCAAGGTAAGAAATTTTGGACTTGGTGGTTGGGACATTCTGTGAGACATTGCAAAAGTGTGTAAGCAAGACGTACCTTTGGTACGAAGCGAGTGTGGAGTCCTGATCTACGGTTCCATTGTTCCGCGAGGAACGTGGCTAGAGACAGACAAAGCGAGGGGAACTTATTGAATGCTCATAAGTAGTACTGTCTCAGAGTTAGGATTGGAGGCAGGAATAGCAAAAGTAAAGATAGAGATTGTAAAGAAAATCCTGGAAACAGTCCTCCAGATAGCCTCTTGGGGAGGATGTTAAAGTATTGAGAAGACATATACCATACCATACAGCTTCTTTTATACCGCAAATTTCAACTGCAGGATGGGGGAGAGGACGTTAGTTTGAAACATTGCTGTGGTCTGGCTGTGAGAAAAGAGCGTGCAGTTGTGATTTCTGAGCTCAGTCCTGTGGAGTTGTTGCTGTAAATGGCCTTGTGGGCCATGAAAGCTATCTTGTATTGTATCCTCTTTCAAATTGGAAGTCAGTATAGATTTTTCAGGAGAGGAGAGACGCTGCCGAATTTGCTTCATCAGAAAATTAGTTTGACTGCTGTGCTTTGGAGGAGTTGCAGTAGTTCAGGTAGAGGAGGAGGAGGTCTACTTGTGCAATTGTTCTAAAGTTTGGTTGGCTTAGTGATGAACTGATTGCTCTTAGTTGTCAGAGGTGGAAGAAGAATATTTTGGCTAGGGCGTTGATTTGGTCCATGCAGGTAAGATCTGAGTTTAGGAACACTTCTAGTACTTTTGAATATCTTTTTATTTTGAGCTTTTCTCCAGTTGTCAGTACCAGGTGAGTGTGAGGTAATATGTTGAAGTTTCCGAACCTTCCATCTAATGTGCGCCGGCGGCCAAGAAAACAAACAGGATGCTAGGAATTATTAAAAAAGGGATTGTTAACAAGACTAAGAATGTTATAATGCCCCCATATCACTCCTTGGTGCGACCTCATCTGGAGTATTGTGTTCAATTCTGGTCTTCTTATCTCAATGAGGATATAGTGAGGATATAGTGGCGCTAGAAAAGGTTCAAAGAAGAGTGACCAAGATGATAAAGGGGATAGAACTCCTCTTGTATGTGGAAAGACTAAAACGGTTAGGTCTCTTCAGCTTGGAAAAGAGACGGCTGAGGGGAGATATGATTGAAATCTACAAAATCCTAAGTAGAGTAGAACAAGTGGATCGATTTTTCACTCCGTCAAAAATTACAAAGACTAGGGGACACTCGATGAAATTACAGGGAAATACTTTTTAAAACCAATAGGAGGAAATTTTTTTCACTCAGAGAATAGTTAAGCTCTGGAATGCATTGCCAGATATTGTGGTAATAGCGGATAGCATTTGGACAAGTTCCTGGAGGAAAATCCATAGTCTGTTATTGAGAAAGACATAGGGGAAGCCACTGCTTACCCTGGATTGGTAGCATGGAATATTGCTACACCTTGGTTTTTGGCCAGGTACTAGTGACCTGAATTGGCCATCGTGAGGACGGGCTACTGTCTTATGTTCTTATAAAATTTGGGGTTTCAGTTTATTGAGTTTGAGAAAGTTCAATGTGGCTCATGTATTGAGATCATTGAATAGTTTATCTATGTGTGTTGTGGTGTCAGTGAAGGTATCTTTAGCAGGGCACAGTAAAAAAATGTCATTCGCGTTTGATTACAAGTGGACATAAGGATGTGAGAGTTTCTTGCCTAGAGTGCTGAGGTATATGTTGAACAGGGCAGGTGACAGGGGAGAGCCTTGCAGAACTCACCTTTTCTTACATCATAGGTCCTGGTAGAGGAAGCCTGCAAACCACTTCATAACAGTGCCTTGTATGCCTAGCTCACTGAGTCTGAACATTAGGAGTCAATGGTCTACTGCATCGAATGCTGCAGAGATGTTGAATTGTAAGTGGACTGTTTGTGTGCCCTTGCTGAGCTATGATTTGACCTTTTACGTTAGTTCCAATAGCATGGACTCAGTGTTATGCATGGATCTAAATCCATGTTATGTATTATGTAGCACTTCAAATTGTGTAGATGATCTGTCAGTTGGGAGTTGATGCAGAATTAGATTAATTTTGCTAGCCATGGGATTCCCGCCACTGGTCTAAAGTGTTCAGGTTTGGTTGTATCTCTTCCTCCTGCTTTGGGGATAGGGGTTAGGGCAATAGAGGATAGGGATTTTGGATATTGACCTTGCTCTAGGCTTAGGTTGACGAGATTATTTAGCCATTGCTTGAAGGCATTGGGTGCAAGTGCTAGCAGATTGGATGGACAGTATCGTTTGTTTGATAACCTGTTCAGTAGGTCTGAGATGGTGCTTGTCTTGATTAGGCTGGATTTATCCCAGCCTCTTTCGGCTGGAATGCCAGTTACATCATCTGCTATGGTATGGTCTAGTTCAGGGGTGCTCACACTTTCTTTGCTTGCGAGCTACTTTTAAAATGACCAAGTCAAAATGATCTACCAACAATAAAATTTAAAAAAAAAAACACAAAGCACACTGTATGCAAAGAAAATGTTTATTATCATTTATATTCGGGGGGGGGGGGTTTCAAAGAGGTCAAGGCAGATGACTTTAAAATATGCAATGTTACCTCAGTAACAACTATACAAAAATGGATAAAATATCCACTTCCCTTTTACTAAACTGCAATAGCGGGTTTTTAGCACAGGGAGCTGTGCTGATTGCCCCGTGCTGCTCCCGACGCTCATAGGCTCCCTGCGCTAAAAACTGCTATCGCGGTTTAGTAAAAGGGGGCCATAGTGCAAAATATAGACAACAGATATAAATTCAGACACATTTTGATCACTAAATTTAAAATAAAATAATTTTTCCTATCTTTACTGTCTGGTTATTTCATGAGTTTCTGGTTACACTTCCTTCTGACTGTAAATCCAATATTTCTTTCTTTCTTTCTGCCTCCTGCATGCTTCTCCTCCAGAACTCATTCTATTCCCCAACCATCTCTCTCTGTCCCTCCACGAGTTCAACTTTTTCTTCCTCTCTCCCTGCCCCTCCCCTTTCTTTCTCTCTGCCCCCTTTCTTTCTTTCTTTCTTCCTCTCTCCCTGCCCCTTTTCTTTCTCCCTCTCTACCCCCTCCCCTTTCTTTTTTTTAACTTTTTAACAAGTTTTATTGAATTTTCATAATGGCAAATACACCAGATAGCCAAACCCCCACCCCAAAACATAAACAGTCATACTGGTACTCTTCAATATAAGGCAGTACTATCCAACCCAGAATTTCACCCCTCCCTCTTTCTTTTTCTTTCTCCCTGCCCCCCTTTCTTTCTCCCTGCCTCCTTTTTTTCTCCCTACCCCCTTTCTGTCTGTCTTTCTCTCCCTGCCCCCTTTTCTTTCTTTCTTTCTCCCTGCCTCCCCCAATACTACCGCCGCCAATTTCTCCCTGCTTCCCCAATGCCAGGCTAGGCGCGTACAAGCGCCAGGCCCACGGCCTTCCCCCCCCCCCCCGACATAAATTCTGACATCGGAGAGGAAGTTCTGGGCCAGCCAGGCAGCGATTGGCTGGCCCAGAACTTCCTTTCCGACATCAGAATTTACGTCAGGGGGGAAGGCTGTGGCCCAGAGCTTATACGCGCCTGGCTTGGCTTTGGGGAAGCAGGGAGAACAGAATGCAAGGCAATTTGAGTCTATCACGGAGCCTGGAATGGGTTCCGTGATCGACTCGCGTTGCCTTTGTGATCTACTGGTCGATCGCGATCAACCTTTTGGACACCCCTGGTCTAGTTCAATGTAGTGTTCCAAAGTGTGGTTAAAGGAGTCTCTGCCAATTTTTATTTTTTCTTGAAAATAAGTTGCAAGGCAGTTGGCATCTGATTGTTCTGTGCTAGGATTGGTTGTCAACTCCTTGGAGATGAGGGAGGTAAAGATCTTGAAGAGGTGTTCGGAGGAGTTCTCTGACTGGTTAATTAGTTTTTTTGTAGTGAAGTTTTTTGGCTTCCCTTATCTCTGTTTTGTATTGATTTACTTTCCTCCACCAGAGAGTGTGGTTTTCCTGAGTCTCGAACTTTCTCCAAGTGTGTTCTAGCTTTCTCACCTCGGTTCTCACCTCGGTGAAGAACCATGGGTTGGCTTTCTTTTTTTGTTTGATCGGTCTTTCTAGTGTGAGGTCGTCAAGGACAGATGAGACTAGATCCTGCCATGCCACTATGGACTTGTCTATATCTGTGTCAATGGTAGCTAGTGGGCTGAAGTCTGTTCCCAGAATGATTTGGGTGGCATTTTACTGTGCTGCACTCGCAGGAGTTTGGTTTTGAACGCTGCAAGAAGATTTAGTTGAAAGGAGAGCAAGTAGTGGTCGGACTATGAAGTTGAGGCTGTGCCCGCCTGTGTGAATCATATCATGAGGGAAGGTTGATAGGTTCAGCTGGAGTAGCAGATTATGGAAGGAGCCGGCTATGGGGTCTGCAAGGTCTTCCAAATGGAAGTTTATGTCTCCGAGTAGCACCATTTTTGGGAATGAGGTAGAGGCATGGGAGATTAGATTGCATAAGTTTTCTTCTGCTGAGGACCAGTTACCTAGTAGTCTGTAAATCTACAGTAATCCTATGTCTTTTCCAGTCTTGCGGTTTGGGATTCTGCAGAGTATGTATGCTAGAGATTGGTTGGTTCTGCTGTTGATAATACTAAGGGGAGGGGGGTTATATAGAATGAGCAGTCCTTCTCCTTTCTTCCGCAATCTGGGGCTGTGGATAAGTTTGTAGTCTGGTAGACAGATATAAGTTAGGATGGGAGAATCTGCATCGGGGATTCATGATTCTGTGATACATATCAATCCAGGCTGGTGACTGATCATGAGGTCTCTCAGGACATGAGTCTTATTACATACTGATCTGGCGTTGAGATAGAGGCATGTGATGGGAGTAGTGTTCCTTTTGGTAGTGATGTGTGTTATTTGGTTAGAATGTTTTATGGTTACGTTATTGCATTCTCACCGCCTGGTAGTCTTATGGGTAGGTTGGGATCTTTTCCTACCCCTACCAGTGATAACTGTTGTTGTCTCATACATCTTACTTGTGTGTACTATCGGTGACACTAGAGATTGAGTGTGGGGATTTTGGTCTTTGTGTCCAAGAGTTATGTTCAGGTATGTTCTCATGGCTGGTGGTGTCTCAAGTCGTGGGTTGAGTAGTTTGTGTCTTCTGGTGTGCTCCTTGCTATTGTGCAGGAGCTGAGGTGTATTATGTAGCCCGTGAGTAACCAGGGCATACCTATTTGGGTGAGGTGTGTTGGGCAGAGTTACCATCTGAGGATGGGCTGCGTTTTTCCGGGGCCTCCTGGTCTTCTTGATGAGCCGTGTTGCGTCCGATGGGAATTGAAATGGTGTTGTCTCCTGGTTTCTTCATTTATTCTGTCTTTCATGGTCTGCACGAAGGGCTTTTCAAAGGGCCCTTTGGTGTGGCCCTTTGGCATGGCCCAGACGAGCAGGGCAGGAAGCTACAATGGAAAAAGGGGCATAGCTTACTGTCGAAGAGAACAAGTTTACTGGTGCAGTGAGGGGGGACGATTGGCCTCCCTTCCCCCTCACTGTACTGGTTTCAGGAACGCACAGCTAGTCTGTGGAGTCCTTTAAAGGGCTGAAGAGTAGGGCAGGAAGCTCCGATGTACAAGGGGCGGAGCTTACCGCTGAAGAGAACAAATTTGCCGGTGCAGTGAGGGGGGACAATTGACTAAGGGAAAAGATAAGAAACAGTTGATCAGATATTGTTGCTTTATTTGGACAAGAGAAAGTATTAAACCCTGGTTATTTTCTGGCCAAAGTACCGGGTGGACGAGGATTGCTTATGTGAGACCCTGAACCTCTATGTAAATAACAAAAAGCCATATTCCAAAGAACAGTCAGAGCATGCTTCTTGCTGGTTGGGAAGTAATAGGGTAAAATTATTTCCTCTAAAAATGGAGCAAAGAAAGGATAATAATAATAATAATAACTTTATTTTGTATACCACCATACCCAGAGAGTTCTAGGCGGTTCACATTAGTTAATAAGATTACACATGAAAATAACGTTGGAATTTACAATTTTTTGGAATGTACATGTCGTTGAAGTTAACAGGAATTTAACGAGATGAAGTCGATATAAAATACCATCAGTAGGAATATACAAGTAATATACAAGGAGAATACAAGGAGTATGGTACAAGGAGAATACAAGGAGTATGCAAGGAATATACTGGGAATATAGTACATGGAATATACATGAGTGACCGTGAAGTTAATAGGTTTGGAGGGGACCTAGGGGGGAAGGGGGGGGTTCAAGTGTATTGAAGGGAGTAGAAGTCGCGAGAGGGAGTGTTAGGGATTCTGTCTGTGGAATAAGTGAGTTTTGAGTTTTTTTCTGAAGTCCAGGTAAGTGGGGGCGTCAAGTATAATTTGGGCAAGCCATGAGTTTATTTTGGCCGCCTGGAAGGAGAAGGTTTTGTCAACGAATCGTTTGAGAGGGCATAGTTTTAGGGAGGGGAAGGCGAATAGATGAATTCTGCGAGAGTTCTTATTGTTGTGATTTAATTTAAAGTGGGGGATGAGGTAGCTTGGGGATAGACCAAACACTGTTTTGAAGCTGAGGCATGCGAACTTGAACAGTACTCTGGATTCAAATGGCAGCCAGTGCAGTTTATGGTAGAAAGGGGTGATATGTTCCCATTTGTTTAGGCCAAATATAAGGCGGACAGCAGTGTTCTGAATCAGTTTCAGTCTCCTGGTGGTTTTCTTCATGGCGCCTAGGTAAATGATATTGCAATAATCGAGGATGCTGAGAATGGAAGATTGTACTAATAGTCAGAATGAGTTGTCATCAAAGTATTTTTTTATGGTGCGGAGTTTCCAGAGCACCGAGAAGCATTTCCTGACGGTAAGATCAGTATGTTTCTCAAGGGAAAGGTGTTTGTCTAGGGTGACTCCTAGTATTTTTGGGGTTTGTTCTAGGGGAAAGTCCGATCCATTCACTTGGATTGAGGTAGTTTTGAGTTTGTCGTTGGGGGAAGGCCAGGAAGAATTTAGTTTTGTCAGCGTTTAATTTTAGTCTATGGGATAGCATCCAGAGTTCTATCTGCCTGAGTAAGTGTGATATAGAATCAAGCAGCTCTAGGGTGAAACTGGTTAGAGGGATGATTATTGTGATGTCGTCTGCGTAAATGAAGAATTTGAGCTTGAAGTTGTGCAGGAGGTTTCCCAGGGAGACGAGGTAGATATTGAATAGGGTGGGGGACAGTGGCAAGCCCTGGGGGACACCACAAGAGTTGTCCCAGCTATGGGAGTAGGAGTCGTTCTTGATGACTCTGTAAGATCTATTTTTTAGAAACCCGTTGAACCAGCTGAGAACCTGTCCGGAGATGCCGATGTGTGCAAGGCAGTTTAGGAGAATGGTGTGGTCAACTAGATCGAAAGCACTGCTTAGGTCAAGTTGCAAGATTAGGGCGCTGGAGCTCTGGCTGAAGAGCGAGTGCAGGTGGTCGAGAAGAGAGGCAATGATGGTTTTGGTGCTGTGGCCAGAGCGAAAGCCTGATTGGTTGTCGTGTAAGATGTCGAATTTGTCCAGGTATGTGGTGAGTTCAGCATTTACTGCCCCCTCAGTTATTTTGGTGACTAGTGGGATGCTGGCGATGGGTCTGTAATTAGATGGGATGTTGGGAGGTTCTTTTGAGTTTTTTGTAATTGGAGTTATCAAGATGTGGCCTTGTTCTGCTGGGAAGTTTCCGGCGGATAGTAGAGCGTTGACCCATGACAGCATGTTGGCTTTGAAGTGGGCTGGAGCAGTTTTCATGACATTAGGAGGGCAAGTATCTAGTCTGCAGTAGGAGTTATTGTATTTGTTGTAGTATTTGTTGAAGGATTGCCAGTCTATGGGTGTGAAATGATTCCAACTTAGGTCGGTTCTGGATCCTAGAACACAGTTGGATGTGTTTGTGTCATTGAGGATGGGGAAGTACCCATGGGGATTGGCCGGGGCGTTATAGATGATCTTAATTTTTGTATTTTGAAATTGAAGAAGTCTGCTAGGGTGCTGGCTGTTAGGGTGGAATCCTCCCGGGTGTTCGTGAGTGTCTCAAGATTGTAGAGGTCGTTGACCAGGTTGAAAAGGTTTCTACTGTTGTTTGTGACGTTTCCTATTTTTTGGGCGTAGAAATTTTTTCGTTTTTCCTTGGTGAGGTTTTTGTAGTATTTTACTTTTGATCTCCACTCAGCCCTGTGCTCTTGAGTACCAGATTTAGACCATACTCTTTCTGATTTTCTTAGGTCTCTCTTTAGCAGTAGCAGCTCGGAGTCATACCATCCCTCTAGATTTGTGCTTCTCTTTCTGCGGATTTTTAAGGGGGCAATTTTGTTTAGAATGTTTGTGCTGTCTTTAGTCCATGAGGACATGAATTGGTCTGTTTCTGTATTCTGAGTAATGATATTTTCATAGTGGGACCAGAATTCTATTGGGTCGATCTTACCTCTGGAAGTGTGGGTTTTATTGGTTCTTGTTTTATTATTTATGTTGGCTCTTTGCTGGCAGTCTATAGTGAAGTAACATAATCTGTGGTCAGACCATAGGGAGTCTGACCAGTTATCTTCTTTCCAGTAGAGTTTGGGGTTGATTGGTTCTTTAGAGGAGAAAGTCACCAGGTCTAACTGATGACCTTTTTGATGGGTTTTGGTTGGGGGTGGTGTGAAGTAGTCTAATTGAGCGATGAGTGACCAAAAGTCTGATATTTCTGGTTGGTCTGTTTGCTCTAGGTGAATGTTGATATCACCACATAGTAAGTTGTATGGGCTTGCTAGAGAGTTGGTTATCAAGAATTCCGTGAAGTCCTCCTTGGCTAGGTTCCATTTTTTTGGTGGGACATAGAACAGAATAGTTGTTAGGGAGGCTGTTAGGGTTTTTAGGATAAGGAGCAGAAAGAACTGGAGGTCCATTCCTGGGATCCCCTTAAAAATTTTCCTCCAGCCTAAAACCATCCCTATATCCCAGATGCTCCAGAGCCAGGTGTTAAGGATATATGAAATCTATTTGGTACCTTTGGACCAAGTAAGGAATCATTCAGTCTTCTTATTGCCCCAGCAGAACTAAAGGAGTCTGGTAGGTTGAAAAAGGAGTTGGAACAGTGTAACAGGGACTTGATAAATTTTCCTATGATACCGGGACAACGTCCAAGATCAGAAAAAGGAAAGGGGGCCGAAAATATTCTCCTGTTGAGCGAAGTACCAATGAGAGGGGGAGTAGGATACTTAAGTTCCCTGTTAACCAGCACTGAAGTAAGAAGTTTTAAAAAGGAAATTAAATTCTTACTTGAGGACCCTATGGGGTTAATTGAGTGGAAGGCGACAGAGGGTAGTGATCAATGGAGATCGCTCTGAGGAAAGGGATGTTACCAGTGGTGTGCTTCATGGTTCTTGGGCCTGTTCTTTTTAGCATTTTTATAAATGATATTGCTAAGGGTTGTCAGGTAAGATTTGCCTCTTTGCGGATGATACCAAAATCTGCAATAGAATAGACACGCCAGATGGTGTGCATAACATGAAGAAAGACCTGGCGAAGCTCGAAGAATGGTCTGAAATTTGGCAGCTAAAATTTAATGCTAAGAAATGCAAGGTCATGCATTTGGGCTGCAAAAACCAGAGGGAATGGTTTTTAGACAAGGTTTCAGTACAGAAATGGTTGTAGCCTCTTTGATCATATTCACTCCTTATTCAGCCAAGGCACTAGTGCACTAATACTTCAATTTGATCTTAGTAGCATCTTTGACTTGGTGGACCATGAGATTCTATTGGGTTGTTTGGATGCTATGGGAATTTCTGGAAAAGTTTGAGACTGGTTTCAGGGTTTCTTGGAAAAAAGATCGTATCAAGTCTTTAGCAATGGTCAGTACTCCAATTCTTGAAGTAACCCTTGTGGGGTACCTCAAGGGTCACCATTATCACCCACATTGTTCAACATCTATGTTGCTTCCTTGGCCAATCTTTTACAAAGCTTAAATGTAATCTTTTACATTTATGCTGATGACATCACAATACTGATACCAGTCATTTATTTTACCACTGAAATAAAAATCAGATTACTTTTATTCTAAATCAGATTGTACAATGGACCATTGAATTTAAATTGAAATTAAACACTGAAAAAAACATTCTTTTTGGCTAGTCCCAAAAATAAAATTACAGATAAAACTCTCTGTTTAAGAGGACAAGAATATCCAATAGCCTCATCTCTTAAAATTTTAGGAGTTATATTGAACCGCCATTTAACCCTGGGGGAGCATACTGATATGCTTGTAAAGAAATGTTTCTTTGCATTATGGAAGTTGCGTTCCATCAAAAAATACTTTGATCCTACTTCTTTCAGATTATTAGTTCAAGCATTAATTTTATCTTTTCTTGACTATTGCAATTTGGGAGCTTATAAAACCATCTTAGAAGATTAAGGCTAATCCAAAATACAGTGGTCCGTTTAATTTTCAGATTAAAAAAACAGGAACATGTCAGCCCTTACTATCGTCAGCTGCACTGGTTGCCAATGGAAGCAAGAGTACTTTTCAAATTTGCTTCTATTTGTTATAAGATGTTATTTGGATTAGCTCTGGTATATCTCCTCTCTCATTTTGAATGGTACCGTTCAACTAGGCCTACTCAGCGTATTGGTTTATTTACTTTTCCTAATCCCAAAAATTGCCATTATAAAAAATATTTTGATTGATCTTTGGTTTATCAAGTATGGTTAGAGGACCTGATTCAACAATCTGCATCTTATTGCACCTTTAGAAAATTGGTTTAAAAAATTTACTTGATTGATGATTATATCATAGTTTCTTATTGTATTTTTCACTATTGAAATATTGTACTGTTTTTCTGTGTGCTTTGTATCATCACTGGAATGTCCAGTCCTCTTCATTCTGTGAACCACCTAGAACTTTTTGGGTGTTGGTGGTATAGAAAAATAAAGTTATTAGTATTATTATTATTGAAGAGTTTATGTGCACAACAGAAGAGCGGGACTGGGGTATGATTGTATGTAATGATGTTAAGGTGGCCAAACAGGTTGAAAAGGTGACGACGAAAGCTAGAAGGATGCTAGGTTGCATAGGGAGAGTTATGGCTAGTAGGAAAAAGGAGGTATTGATGCCCCTGTATAAGACTTTGGTGAGACTTCATTTAGAATATTGTGTACAATTCTGGAGGCCGCACCTTCAAAAAGATATAAAAAGGATGGAGTCAGTCTCAGAACTTTGTCCTGTTTCCTTTAACACTGGTAACCTGACTTCCTGATTGACATGAAATGCTTCTGTGAAAGAGATTTTTTTGGAAACCAAGGGAACATGTTAGACTTAAGGAAGAAAATGATTTCATTGATCTGGTTGGTTCTCATGCCTGATTGAGGGTGGAGTCAGACCATTACCACCCCTGTGTGGAGTAGGATTGAGAGTACCATTAAATATTCCAGGTCAATGATTGGCTAAGTGGAAGACGTCAGAGGGTGGTGGTCAACGGCACCCTCTCTGAGACATCGGAGGTGACCAGCGGAGTGCCACAGGGCTCGGTCCTGGGTCCACTCCTTTTTAACATATTCATAAGGGACTTGACCCAAGGGCTTCAGGGTAAAGTAACTCTATTCGCTGATGACGCCAAACTATGTAATATAGTAAGTGAAAGCAATCTGCAGGATAGTATGACGCAGGATCTGCTTACGTTGGAAAACTGGTCCTCGACATGGCAGCTGGGCTTCAACGCTAAGAAATGTAAGGTTATGCATCTCGGTAGCAGAAATCCATGCAAACCTTACACCTTAAATGGAGAAACACTAGCTAGGACTTCAGAAGAAAGGGACTTGGGAGTAATCATCAGTGCAGACATGAAGGCCGCCAAACAAGTAGAGAAGGCCTCATCCAAAGCAAGGCAATTTATGGGATGTATCAACAGAAGCTTCGTTAGCCGCAAATCTGAAGTCATAATGCCACTGTACAGAACCATGGTGAGACCTCATCTGGAGTACTGTGTACAATTCTGGAGGCCACATTACCGTAAAGACGTGCTTAGAATTGAGTCGGTTCAGCGGATGGCCACTAGGATGATCTCGGGGCTCAAGGGTTTCTCGTACGAAGAAAGACTAAACAAATTGCAGCTCTACACTCTAGAGGAGCGCAGGGAGAGGGGGGACATGATTGAGACATTTAAATACATCATGGGACGTGTCGAAGTAGAAGAAGACATCTTCTTTCTCAAGGGACCCTTGGTCACAAGGGGGCATCCGTTCAAACTCAGAGGAGGGAAATTCAATAGTGACATAAGGAAGTATTTCTTCACAGAAATGTAATGTAATGAAAGGGTTGTAGATCACTGGAACAAGCTTCCAGAGCAGGTGATCAAGGCCACCAGCGTTATTGACTTTAAGAATAAATGGGATGCCCTAGTAGGATCCTTACGAGAGTCGAGTTAAGGAACTAGGTCATTAGTACTCAGACTTAATGGGGTGGGTCAGTAGAGTGGGCAGACTTGATGGGCTATAGCCCTTTTCTGCCGTCATGTTTCTATGTTTCTATGTTTCTATACCCAGTTCACAATTAAAGTAAAGACAACTAACAATCCACAGGTTGTACAATTTGATTTGTTCAGCCTGATGGATTGTGGGGATGTACAAAATCAGAAGAAGTACAGTGCTGAGGATAAATACATGTATCTGGGCACTTATTGCCCTCATTGGAATCATGGGTGGTGGACCACCCAAGCATCAGGGTATATGGCCTAGACTCACTCTAGGACAGGGGTGTCAAAGTCCCTCCTCGAGGTCCGCAATCCAGTCGGGTTTTCAGGATTTCCCCAATGAATGTGCATGAGATCTATTAGCATACAATGAAAGCAGTGCATGCAAATAGATCTCATGCATATTCATTGGGGAAATCTTGAAAACTCGACTGGATTGCGGCCCTCGAGAAGGGACTTTGACACCCCTGCTCTAGGATAAAGGGGTTCATCTCCATTGTTAAAGGACCCTATGACCCTTGTTGTAAAGATAAACAATACAACCCTATTTACATGACAATAAAACAGACCTCATGGAGAGAACATATCAAGAGGCAGGATTATAAATATGCAGTAAATGGCACTTTTATATGGAAAGGGGTTTCCGTCTCAGGGAGAGATTCATTGACTTGTTGCTTTAACATCATAGTGGTTAGAAGTTGGACAGTTAACTACACTAAGACTTGTTCTGTTATGCCCTGGATTTTAAACCTTCAAATGATCCCAAGGTAGTTAAAGTTATGGAAATTAAAGATTTAAGGCAGATAATAGAAACAGGTTATGGGGATGCAAATGCCTCAGTCGAATGGGTCAAATATACAATAAAAAGTCATAGAAACATGATGGCAGATAAAGGCCAAATGGCTCAAGTAGTCTGCCCATCTGCAGTAACAATTATCTCTTCCTCGCTCTAAGAAATCCCAAGTGCCTATCAAACACCTTCTTGAATTCAGGCAGAGTCTCTGTCTCCACCACTTTCGGGAGACTGTTCCACGCATCTACCACCCTTTCTGTAAAAAAGTATTTCCTTAGATTATTCTTGATCCTTCACCTCTTAACTTCACCCTATGCCCTCTCATTCCAGAGCTTCCTTTCAAATGGAAAAAAAATGAATCATTTACGCCACGTAGGTATTTAAACGTCTATCATATGTCCTCCCACCTTTCCTCTAAAGTATACATATTGAGATCTTTAAGTCTGTCCCTTTAAACCTTATGATGAAGACCACCTTGGGTGTCTTGTTCAACACAGCGAATGACTGCATCTATCTTACAGAAGCATGCAGAGGGAAACTGTGCTCTCAGATAATAAGCTTGCTAGTCAGTCTGTCTCTGACAGCGTGGCACTATCTCTAAATGCTGGGATCAAAAAGATGTTCCCTTGGTGAAGGCCCACATGCATTATCTCTAACAGGTGGTGCTTGCCAGGTAGTCTCCCCAGATGGACTCTATGCAGAAGTCTCTGCCTTGGACATCAGAGGCCTGGGTCACTATGGACTGGTGGCTCCGCCCACAATCTCTCACCAAGGGCATGCTTCTCTACATAGCTTCCTGGGTAGTGGTACTGACGGATAACAGTCTCTTTAGTTGGGGAGCTCACTGCAATAATTGGCCAATTCAGGGGCGTTAATCAGCCACCAAATAAAAGTAGTTGATCAAAAAGCTGGTACTCGGAGACATTCGCTTGGTCTTACTGAAACTGCAGAAGACTGTAGGGCCCAGTGGGGCTTGAAATGTACCCAACTCTGGAAGCCCACTTTCTCTTCAGGTGGACACAACGTAATCTTCAGGCACTCTCAATGGTGCATGTAGCTGGAGGGGACAATGTCCAAGCTGATTTGCTCAGCAAACAGACCTTGGATCCAGGCGAGCGGATGCTGTCAGCATTAGCTTTCCAAGCCATTGTTCGTTGCTGGTGTCACCGGTGTTCCACCTCATGGCAATAGCAAAGAACAAGAAAGTGGACAGGTTCTTCAGTCGAAAATCTGAGCCTAGAAGCGTAGGTCTGGATGCTCTGGTCCAGGCGTGGCTACAGAGCGTGCTGTTATATTTGTTTCCTCTGTGGCCCGTGATAGGCCAAATCCTGTAAAGGATTCCAAGTCATCAGGGAAGGGTCATTCTGGTGGCTCCGGACTGACTGTTCAGACTGTGATGCGCAGATCTGGTGCATCTTTGGTTGGGTTCTGGTCTCAAGCTACAGGTACAACCATACCTACTTTCCCAGGGTCCAGTGGTCATAGAAGATCTGGAGCACTTTGCTCTTACAGCATGGCTATTGAACATGAAGCATTAGCACGCAAAGGGTACTCAGAAGTGGTCATTGTCACTCTCATTAAATCTAAGAAGCGGGCAATGGTCTCTGCCTATGCTAAAGCATAGGATTCTTTTCAACACTGGTACATCCAGGAAAAGGTGGAACCATTTTCCGCTCCAGTTTCAAGTTTATTAAAAATTTTTATACCGCTTAATCAAGGCGGTTAATCAAGGCGATGTACAATGTAAAAAATTATATAAAAACAAGTTAAAATTAGAGGCACTAAACAAAACCAGAATAGGTTAATAAAACACATAACAAAACAAAACAAATGGACTAACTTCACACAGTTGGGGAAGAAGGGCAAGAACTACAATCTTTGAGGAAAAGAGCACAACAAAAGGGGGAAAATAATAGGTAAGGGTAAAAAGCTATAAAGCTTGTTTTGGTCCTTAAAAGGACAGTTATTGTCCAAAAGCATCCTGTTTCTGTGGTGTTGGCTTTCTTCCAAGCCGACCTTGATAAGGAACTTACAGTGGCTTCCCTTCAGGTTCAAATAGCAGGGCTCTCTTGTTTCAGAGCTCAAGACTGCAGATCTATGCTGGCTTCTCATCCAGACATAGCTAGATTACGTATCAGGCCTCTGGTGAAACCTCCTCTCCCTTCCTGGGATCTTAACATGGTTTTGCGGACCCTCAGCCAGGCTTCTTACGAACCGCTGAAGGAAGCCTCTCTGATGGATCTGACACTCAAAATATTTTTTTCTGGTGACTGTGACCTCGGTGCGGCAGATCTCGGAGCTCCAAGCTCTTTCCTGCAGTGAGTCTTTCCTTATAATCTCTGACACTGGAGTCTCTTTACGCATCATTCCTTTTTTTCTGCTGAAGGTGGTTACAGCATTTCATGTCAATCAGGAAGTCAGGTTACCAGTGTTCCAGGAAACAGGACCGGATTCTAAAGAAGCTAGATGTTAGATGAGTGCTTTTTAAATATCTTGATATCACCAATGAGTTTAGGCGCTCTGACCATCTTTTTGTGCTCTGACCATCTTTTTGTGCTGACCAATCCAACCACGAGAGGTGCGCCAACTTTTAAGGCTACGATTTCAAGGTGGATTCATAGATTCATTTTGTCTACATACATTGTGGGAAACAGTCCCCTGTTTCCGTTAAGGCACATTTAACTAGAAGTGTGGCTTTGTCGTGGGCCGAAGCTAGGGCATTCATCCCAGAGGAGATTTGTAGGGTGGCAACTTGGTCCATTCTACATACTTTTGACAAGTTTTAGAGTGGATGTAGCAGCAAGGGAGGGCTCTGTCTTTGGATCTTCAGTACTACATGCTGGCGCAGTCATCCTTCCCTAGATTTCTGGGACTGCTTTTTCATGTCCTGCTTGTCCAGAATGACACTTATTGGACTAGAAAACGAGATTAGGTTCTTACCTTGCTAATATCTTTTCTAGTAGATAGGTGTCATTCCTATGCCTGCCTACTGTCTCACTCAGAATGTTCTTTTTCAAACATGTAACTTGGATGCAAGTCAGCCCTTAGGGCCATGTTTGATTTGGGGTACTAATTGAGTTCATTTAATGCTTGTTGGCATGTTTTGTTTCCATGTTAAATGTTCATGTTTTAATTGCAGCAAAACAAACTTGTTAGTTGGGGAAGTTGCTCCATACCCCTCCTTCACCCATGTTTTGAGATGGGCACTTGCCTGCTTGGGAACTAACTGTAGGTGGCAGCAGAGCCCTCTGTGAAGTAGGAGGGGTACAGAAAAAATTCAGAGTGGATTCCTTCTGCAAGGCTCACGGCTATGGGGAAATTACCCACTTGTCTAGAATGGCACACTTATCTGCTAGAAAAGTAAGCAAGGTAAGAACTTAGGGCTCCTTTTACTAAGCTGCGCTAGCATTTTTAGTGCAAGCTGAAGATTAGCGCACACTAACCCCCGCGCTACATGGAAAATACTAACGCCAGCTCTATGGAAGTGTTAGCGTGCGCTAAAACCACTAGTGCAGCTTAGTAAAAGGAGCCCTTAATCTCTTTTTAGGTCAGAGCATGACACTGTAGGCCCCCTTTTACAAAGCCAAGGTGGTTATGCTGCTCTGGTAAATGCACCAAAGCCCATAGGAATGAATCTCCAGTCACTGTATCTTCAAATCCAACAAAAAACACTTTTTAAAAAATGTATTTCTTTTTTTTTTCTTAATAAAATGATGTTTACAATGGCAATATTACAATCTACAGTAATATCTATTGGGACTAGTAAGTTTGGGAAGGAAGAAAGGTACCTGACAATTGTATGTCTTAACACTTCTTCACATTATGGGGACCATTTACTAATGGTTTATGGGCCTTGTAGCACATAGTACACCCCCTTTTACTAAGCTGCAGTAGAGGTTTCCACCACAGCCCAGAGCACTAAATGCTCCAACACTGTTCTGACGCTCATAGAATTCATCAGAGCAGCATGGGAGCATTTAGCACCCCAGTCCGCAGTAGAAACCTCTACCGTGGCTTTGTAAAAGAGGGCCACTGTTAGTAAACAATACTCATTATTCTCTTTTAATACTGCTTAATTCTAAATGTATTTTTTGTTGTTATATTTGTACATAAAGAAGGTATTCCTTGCCGTTATAGGTTTTTTTGAATTTTGTTTTAAATATTTTTTCTCAGTTCATTCTCCTCATATAAATTTATGTAAATGTTTGAATATTATTTTTTTTTGAATATAAATTTATGTAAATGTTGATCACCTTGTGACTGGAGCATCTTTCTTAATATTCATTAACTCTTCTGTATTTTTTGGTGATCTTGATTCAATTGATAGAGGCTCTATCTTTTATTTGTTTAATAATGTTGATTAGATTTTTTCAGAAATCATAATAACAAGGAACAGGAAGGAACATACGCCCTTTCTTGCAGGGTTAGCAAAATACAGGTAAAAGGGTATGAAAGTATTACAATATATGACATTAAATGACTAATCACTTCTCATAGTGAACGACAATTATTATGGTATAAGCAGTACCTACTGTAAATGTTAATTTGTACAAAATTTCAAAACTTTACTCTAGGTCTTATTAAAAGAAGAAAAAGTATTCCTTGTCAGAGCAACAGATTTTTCATATTTAGCGTAAAGAGAAACAGTATTCCACCATTCATTATAGCTCAAAGTAGTAAAATCTTTCCATTGAGAAAGTATCATTTTCATTGCTATCAGAAGAAGAGATCGTAAGAGTTTGTCTTCATATTTATCTAGTCTTGAGGACAATACAGAACCACCCAAGATTATTATGTTAAGAGAGTTGTTCTTGAATTGAGAAAATTTGACAAATAGTAGACCATATTTCAGCCCAGAATGGTTTTAACAGAGTACAATGAAATAACATATGATCCAGCGTACCAGATCGGGCAGAGCAGGACCAACATAAATCTGAATTGAGTGATGAAAGGTTTGATAATCTGTTTGTAGTCCAATATGCCCTATGATACAGAAAAAGAACCATTTGTTTGTGAGCAGCAGCCTGCAATGAACTGAATAAGTTGAGACAAACAGTTTCCCATCCAGTAGGTGATAATGATAGAGAGAGGTCCGTTGCCCAGACATCGTATAGTGCTGAAGGGAAGGGAAATTTATGTTTCTTCAGCAATTTATACCAGGCAGATGCTTTTCCTTTTTTGAGTCTAAATAGAGCACACCAAAGTAGAATGGATGGTACTTCAGTCGATATATGGTTGTTTTTCATGAAGGATTTAATGGATTGTTGTAATTGAAGCCATTGATAAAATTGAGTAGGTGGTATATGGAATTCGTCAGCTAAGCTAGCAAAGCTCATCAATTTATTTTCAGCAAGTAATTGAGATATACTCCATAAACCAGATTTGATCCATGATTTCCATTCAATGTGTTTTCCTTGGATATGTATTTGTGGATTAAGCCATATGGAAGAGGCTGTAGTAGAATTTCATTTATGATCTGCAAAGGCGTCAATTTAATTGATTGCAACTGTGGTAGAAAGTAGTATGAGATTATTTCTAACAGTCTGTAGATATGAAAGGTAAATGATATAAAAAAAATCTTTATTGTATAATTTATGTTCTAATTGTAACCAGGTAGGAAGCTGTCGATCATCTGACGTCATCAGCCATTGGGAACCCTGTCTACTTAAAAATGCTATGTGATATTCATACATACTGGGAAAGTTTACCCCTCCGTTGCTTTTTGTGCACTTTAACTTCTTAAATGCAATGCGGGGGACTCTGTTCCATAAAAATTTGGATAGCAGAGATTCCATCTTGGAGTAGGCTTTAAGCGGTAACAAGAAGGGTACCATAGAAAGAATATATGTAACTTTAGGAGCCAAGACCATTTTGATAGAGTCCAATCGCCCTTTGTAGGGCTGTAAACTTGATTAAATGGAGAATGTGATCCAAAACTAAAGAATTAGATTCTTCTATAGAAGTTCCAAATAAAATTCCTAGATATTTCAACTTGCTTGGAGTATATTTGAGTCCATAGCGAGTTATAATGTCTCCACATGGAAAATCAGTCAGAGGCAGTACTTCCATCTTTGTACTATTTAATTTGTATCCCAATAATGGTGCATAAGAGTCTATAGTATTGAGAACATGCGGTATAGAGTTCAATGTAGCATAGATTAATGCATCATCTGCATAAGCTGAGAGTTTGATCTCTAAATCTTCAATTTGTATTCCCGTAATGTTGTTATTAGACCTCAATGCTATGAGTAGAGGTTCCAAAGCTCTGTTGAATAAAAGTTGAGACAATGGACATCCCTGTCTCGTCACTCTCGACGGTTTGAATGAGGCGGAGAATACATCATTGATGCGAAGCTTGGTAGATGTATTAGAATAGAGAACTCGAACCATTTTGATGTAACCTTCTGGAAAGCCAAACCAATCCATCACTTTGAAAAGAAAGGACCATTCTACCCAGTCAAATGTCTTTTCTGCATCCAGGGCAATAGCTACTAAAGAATCTGGTAGCTGTGAAGCTTGGGAAATCACATGAGTAAAAAGTCTAGTGTTGTCACTGGATATTCTACCTTTCATGAATCCATTTTGTTCCCTATGTATGAGTCTAGGCGGTTTGCTAAGAGTTTGGCATATATTTTGGAATCAACATTAATTAGTGATAGTGGTCTATAGTTTTGTACTAGCAAGGGATCCTTTCCTGGTTTTAGTAGAACGATGATCAAGGCTTCAGTAAATGATCCTCCCGCCATTCCAGTTGCAGCAAGATTAGAGAAGAAATCTGACAAGAAGGGAAGAAGTTCATAAGAACATAAGAAGTTGCCCCCGCTGAGTCAGACCAGAGGTCCATCTTGCTCAGCGGTCCGCTCCCGCGGCGGCCCATCAAGCCTAGTGCCTGAACAGTGGTCCCTGATTAATTTTGTAACTTACCTCTAATCCCATCCCTATAATCTACCTCTACTCTTATCTGTACCCCTCAATCCCTTTGTCTTCCAAGTACCTACCCAAAGCTTCTTTGAACCCCTGTAGCGTGCTCCTGTTTATCACATCCTCTGGTAGCGCATTCCATGTATCTACCACCCTCTGTGTGAAAAAGAACTTCCTGGCGTTTGTTCTAAACCTCTCCCCTTTCAATTTCTCTGAGTGTCCCCTTGTACTTATTGATCCCCTTAATTTGAAAAATCTGTCCCTGTCTATTTTTTCTATGCCCTTCATGATCTTGAAGGTTTCTATCATGTCTCCTCTAAGTCTCCGCTTTTCCAGGGAGAAAAGCCCTAGCTTTTTCAGTCTGTCAGTATATTAGAGGTCCTCCATGCCCTTTATTAGCTTAGTTGCTCTTCTCTGGACCCTCTCAAGTACCTCCATGTCCTTCTTGAGGTACGGCGACCAGAACTGAACACAGTACTCCAGGTGCGGACGCACCATAGCACGATACAGTGGCAGGATGACTTCCTTTGTCCTGGTTGTGATACCCTTCTTAATGATACCCAACATTCTGTTTGCTTTCCTTGAGGCCGTGGCACACTGCGCCAACGCCTTCAATGTTGTGTCTACCATCACTCCCAGGTCTCTTTCAAGGTCGCTCACCCCTAGCGCTGATCTCCCCATTTTGTAAGTGAACATCGGGTTTTTTTTCCCTATATGCATGACCTTGCATTTCCCTATGTTGAAACTCATTTGCCACTTTTTGGCCCATTTTTCCAGTGTTGTCAGATCTTTTTGGAGATCTTCGCAGTCCTCCATGTTATTGACCTTGCGATATAGTTTGGTGTCATCCGCAAATTTAATAACCTCACATTTTGTTCCTGCCTCCAGGTCGTTAATGAATATATTGAATAGGAGCGGTCCCAGCACCGACCCCTGTGGAACTCTGCTCGTGACCCATTGCCAATCTGAGTAATGTCCCTTTACTCCAACCCTCTGTTTCCTGTCCGCCAGCCAGTTTTTGATCCATCGGTGGACCTCCCCTTGCACCCCATGGTTCCATAGCTTCCTTAGTAGTCTTTCGTGCCATTTCAATTTGAGGCGATATAATTGGTTTAAGTAAGGAATCCTTTTCCTCTTTCAACAAAGTAGGATGTGGCAGGTGGTGAAGAAAAGGGTCAAAGAGATCTTGGTCCGGCCTCTCAGAAGAATATAAGTCCGTATAAAACAGATGAAATTGAGCACATATTTCAGTAGAAGATGTCACAGAGACACCAGATGTATCCTTGATGGCAGGTATCCTTGTTTTTAACGAACGAAGTTTTAGATAATTTGCTAGAAGATGGCCACATTTGTACATAGAAGAGTAGTATGTTGCTGATTTCAGAAATATTTCTTTAGCAGCTGTCATGCTAAGGGCTAGATTATATTCATATTTCACTTTATGAAGAGCTGACTGTAGCTTGGTTAGACATATCCTGTGAGTGGAGTTTTTCCAATTCCTGCAATTTTTATTCCAACTGTTGTTGAGAAGCTATATTAATCTTATTAGACCTTGCTACATAGGTAATGATAGTTCCTTGAATATATGTTTAAAAGCATCCCATGTGTTTTGCCAGGAGGTATCACAGATGTTATTTCGGTCAAAGAATTCTCTTATGTGTGTCTTAATATACTGAACAAAAGTTGAATCAGAAAGCAAAGATGAGTTAAATCTCCATAGTCCTTTAGGCAGAGGTTTGGTAAGGCCCGTAAAGGTAATAATTATGGATGCATAATCTGAGACTGAGATGGGATGAATATTTGCTGAGTCTATCATTTTAGTTAATGAATAACTAGTCAAAAAGTAATCAATTCTAGAATATGAAGAATGTGGTAGTGAGTAAAAGGTATATTCTAGATCTTTTGGATGTAATAATCTCCATATGTCTAATAATTATGTTTGAGACAAAAGGTCTTGTATGCTAGTCCATGCTTTGGAAGGTCTAAATAGTGATTTTGATTTCCTATCCAATTTCATATCTCCACCTAGTATACATGGTGTGTCTCCATTCGCAGAAATAATATCTGTTGATGAGTGAAAAAATGATGGATCATCAACTTTGGGAGCATATATCAAGTTTCAAGTTTAATTTTATTTGATGTATCGCTTATTACAAACTAAGCGATTAACAAAGTATAACAATCATCGTTAAATTATATAATATTGAACACTAAAGGGGTAAAATGACAGTATTATAATATTTCTTTAACTAAAGGGAATTTGACACACAAAACAATATTGACAGACTATGACACATATGGAATGAACATAAGGATTTAAAGTTAATAACTGTAAGTTTAAAGGATCCTACCATTAGATCAACTTTAATCCACCTGCCTATTGTATCAGTGATGTGAGAAAGAATCACAACATAAGAACATAAGAACATAAGCAATGCCTCTGCTGGGTCAGACCTGAGGTCCATCGTGCCCAGCAGCCCGCTCACGCGGTGGCCCAACATGTCCAGGACCTGTGTAGTAATCCTCTATCTATACCCTTCTATCCCCTTTTTCAGCAGGAAATTATCTAATCCTTTCTTAAACCCCGGTACCGTACTCTGTCCTATTACATCTTCTGGAAGCGCATTCCAGGTGTCCACCACACGGGTAAAGAAGAACTTCCTAGCATTTGTTTTGAATCTGTCCCCTTTCAATTTTTCTGAATGCCTTCTTGTACTTTTATTATTTGAAAGTTTGAAGAATCTGTCCCTCTCTACTCTCTCTATGCCCTTGATGATCTTGTAAGTCTCTATCATATCCCCTCTAAGTCTCCTTTTCTCCAGACAAAAGAGACCCAGTTTCTCCAATCTTTCAGGGTATGAAAGGTTTTCCATCCCTTTAATCAGACGTGTCGCTCTCCTCTGAACTCTCTCGAGTAACGCCATGTCCTTCTTAAGGTACGGCGACCAATATTGGACACAGTACTCCAAATGTGGACGCACTATCGCCCGATACAACGGCAGGATGACTTCTTTCGTCCTGGTTGTAATACCCTTCTTGATTATACCTAGCATTCTATTCGCCCTCTTAGCAGCCGCTGCGCACTGTGCCGTCGCCTTCATTGTCATGTCTACCATTACCCCCAAGTCCCTTTCTTGGGTACTCTCATTCAATAACATCCCTCCCATCGTGTAATTGAACCTCGGGTTTCTGCTTCCTACATGCAATACTTTACACTTCTCAACGTTGAACTTCATCTGCCATCTCGTCGCCCATTCCCCTAGTTTGTCCAAGTCCCTTTGCAATTCTTCGCAGTCCTCCTTTGTCCGAGCTCCATTAAATAGTTTAGTGTCATCTGCAAATTTTATTATCTCACACTTCGTCCCTGTTTCTAGATCATTTATAAATATATTAAATAGCATCGGCCCGAGCACCGAGCCCTGCGGAACACCACTCGTGACCTTCCTCCAGTCCGAGTAGTGGCCCTTCACCCCTACCCTCTGTTTCCTACCCTCTAACCAGTTTCTGATCCATCTATGCACGTCTCCATCCACCCCATGGTTCTTCAGTTTCCGGAGTAGACATTCATGAGGCACCTTATCGAAGGCTTTCTGGAAATCTAGGTATATGATGTCTATGGGGTCTCCTCTGTCCATTTGTTTGTTAACTCCCTCGAAGAAGTGCAATAAGTTAGTAAGGCATGATCTCCCCTTGCAGAATCCATGTTGGCTGGTTATCAGAAGTTTATTTTTTTCAAAATGTTTGTCGATGTGTTCTTTTATCAGTGCTTCCGCCATTTTGCCTGGAACCGAGGTCAGACTCACCGGTCTGTAGTTTCCAGGATCACCTCTTGATCCCTTTTTAAAGATGGGCATAACGTTGGCTATCTTCCAATCCTCTGGGATCTCGCCTGTTTTCAGGGATAGATTGCAAATTTGCTGCAGTAGTTCCACTATTTCCTCCTTTAGTTCCTTCAGAACCCTTGGATGGATTCCATCCGGACCCGGGGATTTGTCAATTTTTAGTTTTTCTATCTGCTTGCGCACATCGTCAAGGCACACTTCAATGGATGTTAACTTTTGTGCTTGATTTCCACTGAAGATTTGCTCTGGTTCCGGTATGTTTGTTGTGTCCTCGTTTGTAAATACAGATGAAAAGAAAATGTTAAGTCTTTCTGCAACCTCTTTTTCCTCCTTTTCCACTCCCTTCCTGTCTCCGTCGTCTAGCGGTCCCACCTCCTCCCTGGCCGGCTGCTTTCCTTTAACATATCTAAAGAATGGTTTGAAATTTCGTGCTTCCCTGGCTAGTCTCTCTTCAAATTCTTTCTTGGCTTTTCGAACCACACGGTGACATTCTTTTTGATACCTCCTGTGCACTTTCCAGTTTTCCTCAGTTTTGTCTTTTTTTCCATTTTCTGAATGAATTTCTCTTATTGCCTATCGCTTCCTTCACTATTTTAGTTATCCACGCCGGGTCTTTTGTTCGACTCTTGTTGCACCCTTTTCTGAAACTGGGGATATACAGATTTTGTGCCTCGCACATTGTGTCCTTGAAAAAAGACCAGGCATCTTCTACCGATTGCCATTTTTTGGAAGTGTTCCTAAGTTTCTTCTTTACCATTCCCCTCATTGCTTCGTAGTTTCCTTTCCTGAAATTAAAAGTTGTTGCTATGGTTCTCTTTCCTTTCAACATTCCTACCTCAACCTTGAACTTGATCATATTATGATCGCTGTTTCCCAACTGTCCCACTACTTCCACTTCCTTTGCAGGTCCCCTTAGTCCATTTAGGATTAGATCCAGAGTGGCATTTCCTCTCGTTGGTTCCCTAACAAGTTGCTCCATGAAGCAATCTTGTATAGCCTCCAGGAATTCAGTCTCCCTAGCGCATCTTGAGTTTCCAAGACTCCAGTCTATCCCGGGATAGTTGAAGTCCCCCATAATGACCGTGTTACCACTTTTGCATTCTCGCTTCATCTCGGCTTCCATTTCTTCATCGATATCTCTGGTTTGTCCGGGTGGACGATAGTATAGGCCTATCTTTATTTCGGGCCCTTTCCTTCCCGATATTTTAACCCATAGTGATTCTAGCTTGTTGGTTGTCTCTGTTATGTCCATTCTTGTCGATTGTATGCTTTCTTTTATGTATAGTGCTATTCCACCGCCTTTCTGTCCTGACCTGTCCTGGCGATAGAGCTTGTACCCCGGTAGTGCTGTATCCCAAATGCTTTCCTCATTCCACCATGTTTCAGAGATTCCAATGATGTCTATGTCCTCCACATTGGCCATGGCTTCTAATTCTCCCATTTTGTTTCCTAGGCTTCTTGCATTAGTATATGTGCAATTTAGGTCCTGGTATTTTGTTGCCTTCATTTCCTTTCCCTGTGCTTCGGTCTTTAGTTTCTTCTCTTTTATTATATTCCTTCTAATCTCCTCTTCTGGGTTAGTCGACTCCTGTAATTTGTCTGTTGCTTCTTCCCAGCCTTTTTTCCCCTTGGTATCTTCATGGGATACCTTCTTTCGAATCGTCGACACTTGGTCGACTGTCAGCTTTCCCCTTCTTCTTAGTTTAAAGCCTGTTCTATTCCCCCCCTGACGTTGTTTGCTAGAAGTCTTGTTCCAGTCTTTTACGTATCAATGTGATGACTCCATTTTTCTTGCCAACTGCTGGAGAGAAAAGAGGTGGATAGGCCCAATGAGGGTGTATCTTGGCAGATTCATTTGCAGACAAGTGTGATTCTTGGTAAAAAAAAACAAACAAACTATATCTGGTACATAGTGCTCTGTATATTTCAATATTTTGCTGCATTTGATGGGGTTATTGAAACCTTTAACATTCAAGGAGAAGCATGAAAAAGTCATGAGGAAAGATTATTGTGAAATACTCCAAAGTATGCATGAAGAGATAAGGTCTACTTAAAACCAATATCAGATTCTTTCCTAGACATGGATTAGGTAGTGAGAAATACACTATGTGATATATATATATACACTAGTCTTTAAGCCCGTTACATTAACGGGTGCTAGAATATGTGTGTGTATGTCTTTCATTCTTTCTCTCTCTTTCCTCGGCTGTCCACTACCACCCCTTGCCTGCTCCCCCTGTCCAGCAGTAGCCCTTCTCCCTTCCTTTTACTTCCCCCCTGTCCTGCAGCACCCCTTCCATGCTCCCCCTGTGCAGCAGGAGCCCTTCTCCCTTCGTTTTAAGTCTCCCCCTGTCCAGCAGCACCCATTCATTCTCCCCCTGCCAAGCAGTAGGTCTTCTCCTTTCCTTTTACCTCTCCCCCGTCTAGCAACACCTCTTCCCTGCTTCCCCTATCCAGCAGTAGGCCTCCCTTCCTATTATCTCCTCCCCCCCCGTCTAACAGCACCTCTTCCATGCTCCCCCTGTCCAGCAGTAGGCCTCTCTTTCTGTTACCTCACCCCTGTCCAGCACAACCTCTTCTCTGCTCCCCCTCCCAGCACCCCTTACCTGCTCCCCCTGTCCAGTCCGGCGATCTCCAGCCATCGGGTCTGCTCCTGCAGGGAGCCTCATTCCTGCCCTGTCCCCGCCAGGTGTGCGAGCCTGCTCTGCCCTCTCCCGACCTGCCGGGAGCATTTGAATTTGACCCGACGCTTCTTGTTGAGGAAACCTCTCATTGCCGGACTCAGCGGTGGGAGGGTTGGATGTGAAGGTCAACAGGGGTTTGGGTTCGCCGGGGAGGGGTGCGCCGGGGGGGGAGCGACAACAGCAAACTCTGCCAGACATCACGGGGGCTTTCCTATAGGCTCTGCCGGTCTCGATCCCGCCCCTCAAAATCAGGAAGTAACTACAGAGATGGGCAGGATCGAGACCAGCAGAGGCTTTAGCAATTTGGCAAAAGGGAAGAACCCATGGCATCTGGCTTTGTTATTGGCAGCCGGTTTAACAGGGACAGGACCGAAGGCAGGACTGGTGAGGAGCAGAGGCCGGAGTCGGGCAAAGGAGGAGACTTACGTTTGAGGGACGGCAGGACTCCGCGTTCACTCCCTCTGTGACGGTTCGTCTTCTGCCAGTGGCCTAGTAAGCGCATGTGCACTCGTGCGGCCACATCCCGACAGAAAAGGGATCAGGGAACACGCGTCGCCAGTGCGCATGCCCGGGCTAGCATTTTATTATTTAAGATGCTTGAAATACAGATGGATATACAATGACATAGAGGCATCTCTGGTCAGTAAGCAATATGTATAAAACATAATAAAGTAATACTTCATCAGGCAATACTTATGATGTACAAAGGTGCTCCAGTAAACAGATGGGTATAATAACCATAGGATCGTATTCATCCTCTTATATAATATGTGATGTACTCCGGTGCTCCATAAAACAGTGGGCATGATACAGCTATACAGCTTTACTAGAAATATGCAATTGGATACGCAATAGTATGACCAAAAGAAATCACAAAACATTTTTGTCTGAATTAGAAGGTGAAATACATTCTCTGGTGTGAAAACATTATGCATTATGACAATTGGAATAATTATCGCTTCTATGGGTGTGATATAGGCAGTCGAGAATAAAATTGTAAGAATCAGAATAGAATAATAGTGTACTGAGGAATATGGACATAAAAACAATATGTACAACACACATGGTGCCTTATCAGAAAGATAGAAGACAATCCTTAATGAAATACAAAGTAGTGGAAAACACATTTCAACAGGAATAGAGCATAGTGGGAAGAAGAGAGTAGGTAAAATTGAGTTTAAGGAATAGTGATCTCCCTTGACTGACAGTATAAAAATAGACGGAAGTAGTAAGATTAAAGCATAGGAGAAAGACAGCGTATGAGGTGATCTTGTATGGGAGAGAAAGAAGGGAGAAAAGTCGCCAAATAGAACTGCTCTCTTAAAAGGGAGGAGAAACAGCGACAATAAAACAGCTGAAAGTAGTGTAGGAAAAGACAGCATCAATATATGTAGTTGAAATGAAGGGTAGTCACTGAGTAGATAAAACATATCCCCGCTAATATGTAAAAGACCTGCAAGAAAGACAATATAAACAGGAAAAAACAGTAAGAACAATCCATGGGTCAGTAAGCAGATAGTAGAGGCACAAGACAAAAAAAGAACCAGCAACAATAGCAGATGGTATTAATTGATTAAGAACTCCATAATGTAAAAAGTATTAAGAATGATAGGCTAATACTAGAGTGGATATAAACAAACAGTCATGGCAAACTGGGTACGTGAACATTGAACTTTGCACAAAGAAGCCCAGGGCTCCAACCTGGTTAGCAAAACTGTGTTAGACATCTATAGTCAAGTTTTATCGATGGTTGTCGGATGCACAGATTCGATGAAGTCAGCTAATTCGGCTGGGTTGGTATAATCTTTTTTAGAGTTATTAAAGGTGACGTGCATACGGGCCAGATAAAGCATACCGTGTTTGGCACCAATCGCTGTGAGTTTGGGCCGAAAGGCAAAAAGTTGTTTCCTCTTCTTTGCTGATTCTTTAGATAAATCCGGAACTAGCAGAAGCTTGTTGCCTTCAAAAACAATAGGTAAGTGAGATTTAGCCTTCTGTAGGAGGACTTGTACTTGCGCTTGTCGGAACAGTGTAACCACGATCGGTCTCGGGAAGCGGCTATGGCGTGCCACGTGCTGTGGAACACAGAAGGCTGTGTCAAACTCAATCTTCATTTCTGCAGGGACTTTCAGTAATTCAGGCAGAAGGGCAACCAGGAAATCCATGAGGTCACATGCTTCCCTACCTTCGGGTAAACCAAGAAGACAAAAACTGTTACGCTTGGCTCTGTTATTAGCATGTTCCAGCGCAAGTTCGAGTTGGGAGATCCTGGAGGTTTGCATCATGAGAACCTTTATGGCAGGGGTGTCCAATGTCGGTCCTCAAGGGCCGCAGTCCAGTCAGATTTTCAGGATTTCCCCAATGAATATACATGAGGTCTATTTGCATGCACTGCTTTCATTGTATGCTAATAGATCTCATGCATATTCATTGGGGAAATCCTGAAAACCTGACTGGATTGCGGCCCTCGAGGACCGACATTGGACACCCCTGCTTTATGGAGTCTTCGGAGGATTGCATTTTCAACTCCAAGGTGTCGGTTCGTTGCTTTACACTGACTAACTCCTCCCATAGATTATTGAGGTCGTCCCTCATGTCCAAGATATCCTGTTTGGTATCTAAAAGGAGGTTACGAATCGATCATAATTCTTCCAATATGGAGGCCTGTGAGGCATCTTCCAATTTGCCCTCTGTAGATTTTTGTGATGAAGAGGGTTTAGTGCTGTTGTGCTTACCAGGTTTTGCTGTAGACATGGTAAACAGCACTTCGGGGCTCAATAAACTCTGGAATTTAAGCTTTTATATGGAGTTTTTATTGATTTATCAAGAATTGTTGCTGGAGCTCCAGTGTCACGTGTCCTTCTCCATTGCTGCTCACTAGCGCTCCCTCAGAAGCTCCATCTTGAATATTTTCATTATGGGGCTCATTTCAAAACAGAAAAATATTTTTTAAAAACCCCAGCCTAAAGTGTCTTGCGGATGGGTTTTTTTTCTCTAAAATGTCTAAATTACTATTTTTGAAACCCAGTTTTTAGACTATTTTCTATGCATTATGCACTGTTTTCTGAGCATTATTATGCCACTGTAGCTGAAAAGAGTGCTATCTTATTTCGCTATGTGCCAATCTGTGGAAACTAAATTGTGTTTTGACATTGTTTCAGATCATTGACTGAACCATATCCAGATCATTCTCTTCTTGGTTGGGCTGAGAACATTTCAGCACCCCCTCATAAATGTCAAGGGGACGTGTTCTGAGCGGGACTATGGATTTGGATGTTTTTCTGCAATAATGGAACATTGTAGAAAACATCCAGGGCAAAAATTGGACGTTGGAGGCTAGACCTTTTCAGTGATGAATAAGGACTAAATAGGTGCCCAAACTGACCAGATAACCACTAGAGGGAGTAAGACATGATCCCTGACCCCCTTCTACCTCTCCCCAAGATGTGAAACAGTACATACCAGCCTGTATGACAGCTACAGATGTTATGGCCAGTCCTATTAGAGCAGCAAGTAGATTTCTGAATTAGCCTAGAGGTCGGTGCAGAGGACTATAGAGAGGACTGAGCTCCATATTCCACTCTAACTAGTACACTTATGGAAGAATGTATGAGCTGTCCAAAACCCACCAAAAATCAGTGTATCACCCCGCCCCCCCTACCAAACTAATAATCCCAACCTCGCCTCCCTCCCTTACCCTTACCCTCCCCGGTTGCACCCCCCATGCAACAATTATTGGATCATTTTGTAATTGTTCACTGGTTTATACCAAAAAATTGTTTAATTATTCTCTGCACCTGCATTGCATAAATTGATCTGAACTGTTTTCTGATATGCTGTAACTTCGCTGTAAATGTACAGTCTCTTAACCTGTAAACCGCTCTGAACTGTTTTGTGGTATTTGCGGTATACAAAAATAAAGTTATTATTATTATTATTATTATCTACATATAGGTGACACCTATAAGCATAAGAGCTATTGTTATGGTGTAAAATTGGGTTTTGAAGAGCTCCCCATACACTGTAAGTGGGTAATGGTAAGATCTATACCTGGGACCTTTTATGTGACATCTACTGCAGTGCCCCCTAGGGTTCCCCCCTGATCTTCTCGGATTTCTGTGTGGCCAGTCTACTAAGAATGCCCCCCCATATATCCTTAATGGTTTGGTTTTGTGCATTTTCATAAGAACATAAGAATAGCCTTACAGAGTCAGACCAATGGTCCATCTTGCCACTGTTGGAAACAGGATACTGGGCTTGATAGAGTTTCAGTCTGTCCCAGTATGGCAATTCTTATGTTCTTATTTGAGAAGAGCATTTTAAAAAATATGTTATAACTGAAAAAGCTTTTTTACATACAGAAACTAGCTTTCTCTGAGGACAAGCAGGTATAATATTTTCACTTGTGGGTGACATCATCCATGGAACCTGGCATGGACAGTCAAAAGTGTACTGTCACTTTAAATTTTAAGAACTGCCCATACCATGTGCATGCTGGTGCCTTCCCTCCCGAAGTCAACTCGAGGTTTTCTGTGGAGGTGAGCTGTGTGTTCAAGTTCTATCAAAGTGTGTCAAACTGATATTTTATGGGCCTTCCTTTCGTTTTTTTCTTCCTTTTGTCATATTTTTTGTCATATTCCTTCATTTTTAGATAAAATTTCATTTTCCTTAAACTTTGGATTTTCAGGCTCTTGGGGTCTTTCAGCCCATCCCTTGCCAAGAGCGTCAACTCTTTTTTTTTCTTTATTTTATAGATTTTCAAATATACATAATCAAGTTTTAACTTGTACAGAAAGCAAGATTCAAGAAATAAAGAAGCACCATCCATAAGAAAATTATACAAATTCAAAGAATAAATTAATCCTAACTTAAATCTAGCTCAAGTCCTCTTGTAGGGTCCAAAATTGAGTTAAATGGATTTAAAGCAATTTATTAGGGGAAAAAAACAGTTATAGGTTAGTCTGTGACCCCATAGACATCATATATCTAGATTTCCAAAAAGCCTTTGACAAGGTGCCCCATGAACGCCTACTCCGGAAACTGAAGAACCATGGGGTGGAAGGAGACGTACATAGATGGATCAGAAACTGGTTGGCGGGTAAGACACAGAGGGTAGGCGTGAAGGGCCACTACTCGGACTGGAGGAGGGTAACGAGTGGGGTCCTGCAGGGCTCGGTGCTCGGGCCGCTGCTATTTAATATATTCATAAATGATCTAGAATCAGGGACGAAGTGTGAGATAATAAAATTTGCAGACGACACCAAACTATTTAGTCGAGCTCAGACTAAAGAGGACTGCGAAGAATTGCAAAGGGACTTGAATAAACTAGGAGAATGGGCGACGAGATGGCAGATGAAGTTCAATGTTGAGAAATGTAAAGTATTACATGTAGGAAGCAGAAATCCGAGGTACAACTATACGATGGGAGGGATGTTAGTGAAAGAGAGTACCCAAGAAAAGGAGTTGTGGGTAATGGTGGACATGACAATGAAGCCAACGGCACAGTGCGCAGCGGCCGCTAAGAGAGCGAATAGAATGCTAGGTATAATCAAGAAGGGTATTACTACCAGAACGAAAGAAGTTATCCTGCCGTTGTATCGGGCGATGGTGCGCCCGTATCTGGAGTACTGCGTCCAATATTGGTCGCCATACCTTAAGAAAGACATGGCGTTACTAGAGAGGGTTCAGAGGAGGGCGACACGTCTGATAAAAGGGATGGAAAATCTTTCATACGCTGAGAGATTGGAGAAACTGGGACTCTTTTCCCTGGAGAAGAGGAGACTTAGAGGGGATATGATAGAGACTTACAAGATCTTGAAGGGCATAGAGAGAGTAGACAGGGACAGATTCTTTAAACTTTCGAAAAATAAAAGAACAAGAGGGCATTCGGAGACGTTGAAAGGGGACAGATTCAAAACAAATGCTAGGAAGTTCTTCTGTACTCAATGTGTGGTAGACACCTGGAATGCGCTTCCAGAGGATTAGGGCAGAGTATGGTATTGGGGTTCAAGAAAGGATTGGACATTTTCCTACTAGAAAAGGGGATAGAAGGGTATAGATAGAAGAGTACTGTGCAGGTCCTGGACCTGTTGGGCCGCCGTGTGAGCGGACTGCTGGGCGCGATGGACCTCGGGTCTGACCCAACAGAGGCAATGCTTATGTTCTTATGTTCTAACCTTCATTGAGCATTCTCCAGCCTCGACAGTGACAGGAATGTTGTCAGTTGTGAAGGCTCAAAGAAAACAAATTTATGTGATTTATAATGAATGATACATTTACAGGGGTATCGAAGAAAAAAAGGTAGCACCCAAGGCTGTAATGCCAAGTCTTAACAAAAGAAATTTCAACTCTTTTTTTTTTTTTTAAATTGATATCTACTTAACCTCCCCAGGCCATTGAGCCCTTTAACTTTGTGTTGGCAGTTTTCCCATTGATGTCCAATATAAACATCAATCTTAGCAAATTACTACTTAGCAATGCAACAGGAAGTGAAATTTAAAAAAACTATAGAAAAAATTAGATTACTCATTGAAAGGTAGCTGGAAAGCAATGACTACAAACACTCGCAGTCTAAGCAACAAAGTTCATTAACTGCAAGCCCTGATGTTAAGGGCACACTTGGATTTTGTAGCTATCACAGAGACATGGTTCAGTGATCCTCATGGATGGGATGCAAACATATTGGGTTATAATCTTTTAGAAAGGACAGAGCTGGGCAAAAAGGTGAAGGAGTAGTTCTCTATGTAAAGACCAAAATCCACGCAACTGAAATGCAGGGGAACTGGGGAAAGGAAGAAGCAATATGGATCGCTCTGAAAAGAAAAGATGGATCTTCTATCTATTTGGGTATTGTCTACAGACCTCCAGCTCAATCACAGTAAACTGATAAAGAGCTTGTAGATATCCAAAAGTTGGGCAAGAAAGGGGAGGTGCTGTTGCTGGGAGATTTCAGCCTGCCAGATGCAGACTGGAAAGTTTCATCAGCTGAGTCGGAAAGAAGTAGATGTCTTTCAAGAGGCCCTGCTCAGACCAATGGTGATGGAACCCATGAAGGAAAAAGTGATACTGGATCTGGTCCTCACAAATGGGGAGATTGTCTCTAATGTATGAGTGGATGCTTACATGGGATATAGTGATCATCAAATGGTTTGGTTTGATATAATAGCTAACGTGGACAGCAGTCAAACAAAACTCAAAGTCCTAGATTTCAAAACATGCAGACTTTAGAAAAATGGGGGAATATCTGAAGAAAGAGCTGATAGAATAGGAGAACATAAGAGAAGAGAGAAAGAGGGAAGAGGACATTTTCTTTCTGAGAGAAGACTAGAAGTCATATCTTTGGGTATGTATATATTATTTTGCTCTCAGCTTTGATAGGTTTAGGGAGAAAAGCTCAATTGTAGGTTCCCTTCTATAGACAGTTTAGACCTTAAAAGAGCAAGCTTTACTCAGCTAGTCTCCATAGAATAATAGCCTTTTTTAGCTCTACAGTTTTGGAAGCTTGAACCTTCTGCTAGAGATAGTTTCTGGCAGGTAGAGCAGTGTCTGGCTTAGTCTCCATTTCCTGCTGCTCTCTTCTCTCCTGCCTACCCTTAGCTCATTTCTTTACTTATAGTCTTTATTTTTTGTCAATTATTCTAATTAGGCCAACAGGAGAACTCTTTATATTTCATTAACTGTAAAGAATCAAACAGTAAATAAGCATACAATATAATGCTAACACTAAGAAAGAAACATATAATGCATATAATATAATCCTAAGGCTTTCTATACTAGTCTAACACATTTCTACTAGCTTAATAAAGTTAATTAATTAATCAATTCAATAACAAGATGCAGACAGTAGTCCAGAAGCAAGAGGGTTGCTATCCAGTCTTTTGTACCGAGTGTCACATGTATGATTTTCTCCTGATTGGCAAGAAGTTATATGTATGTGCTTGCTGTAAAGAGCTCCTAGCTCTCAGAGAATGAGTATGTTCCCTTGAGGCTAGAGTAGCAGACTTGGAGGAGCTGAGGGAGACAGAGAAGTACATAGAGGAGACCTACAGGAATGTTTTAGAGAAATCCCACATCCAGTCTGGTAGCCCCTGTGCTGCCTTGGAGGAGAGAGGTCTCCTAGAAGGAGAGCATCATCCTGGTGAAATAGGAAATAATGCTGTAGCTAGGACCTGCCCACCAGGGGATGAAATATTTTCTCATACCGAGAATGTGTCTCCAGGGGCTTCTGCCCAGGAGGGAAGGGTTAGGATAGCTGTTGTAGTTGGTGATTTGATCATAAAGCATGTAGATAGCTGGGTGGCTGGTGAGCTTAAGGATCACCTGGTCAATTGCCTGCCTGGTGTGAAGGTGGTGGACCTCACACATCACATAGATAGGATTTCTGGAAGGCAAATTTATGCTCTTAGGTAGAAAGCTGAAATCCAGATCCTCCAGGATAACATTTTTAGAAATGCTCCCAGTTCCACACATGGGACCCAAAAGGCAGGCAGAGCTCCGAAGTCTCAATGTGTGGTTGAGATGATGGTGCAGAGATAAGGGATTTAGATTTGGTAGGAACTGGGCAACCTGGGAAAAGGGGAGCTTATTCCAAAAGGATGGACTCCATCTTAACCGAGATGGAACCATGCTGCTGATGGTAACAAAGAGCAGTTTTTAAACTGAGATGCAGGAGAAAGCCAACAGTCACCCAGGAGTGGATGGTTCGGTGTGACATATCCTTGAAGGATACTATTGAAACAGTATACCGACAAATGAGCACAGGACAATTGCACTCTGAGAAATGCACCCCGACAATTGCATGGAGGGACAAATGCATGCAGGACGATTCCTCAGGCCCCTCCCAAGGGACAGGGCCTGAGTGTCAGTAAATGAGGGCCTTCATGTTAGGTTAAGGTTTATATCATGATTAGCGTTTCATAATCATGATATAAACCTTACCCTAACACTAGATAGCAAGTGAATTTTTTAAGTGTAGTAGAGGGGATCCCCCCTCAAAAAAAAAAGCCTCACGCCTTGTCCCCACATAAAAGCTCCCCTTTGGCGCAAACTCTCATGCAGCCCGCATACGTTCTGCACTAGTTGCTCAAGCAAAAGTGGTTCACGTGCGCCTATCTGTCCGCTGAGGTCTCCGATACGTGTGGTGGCCCCGCCAATGAGCGCAATGGTGTGGTGGCCTGCACACTGAAAGCACAGGAACGTCAGTATAGCTGGCAAGTGGCCCACGTGTAAGGAGTCAGCTGTGGGATCGAAGCCACAGTACACCGTCTGTGCGCCGCTCTGCAGTAGAAAAAAAGTCAGGCTGAGGCGGGAGTCAAATGTTGAACTTCCGGATGAAAATGGTAGGGGGTTTGAGCCCAAAAATGTACAAGTAGATACTTGAAGACCTGAATATGTATATTCTAGAGGACAGGAGGAACAGGGAAGATATGATACAGACATTTAAATACTTAAAAGGTATTAATACAAAACCAAATCTTTTCCAAAGAAGGGAAAATGGTAAAATTAGAGGTCATAAATTGAGGTAGTGGGGTGCAATTTAGGAAATTGAGGTAGTGGGGTGTAATTTAGGAAATTCTTTTTCATGGAGAGGGTGGTTTTGCATGGAATGCCCTTCTGAGGGAGATGATAGAAAATAAAATGGTGACAGAATTCAAAAAAGTGTGATCTCTAATCAGAAAATGAAGGGTATAAATTGAAGAACTAAGGTCTGTACTGAAGATCTAAGGTCGGTACTTTGGCAGTCTTACACGGTTTGTGTCCCCTATATGGCTATTCAGTTTAGAATGGGCTGGGGAGGGCTTTGACAAGAACTTTAGTAATTTGGGAGAGTTTAGATAGGCTGGAGTGAGCTTTGACTGCAACTCCAGTAGCTGGAACTTAAAAGCACAGTACCTTGCAGATTTCCATGGTCTATTACCCAGAAATATTAACGAACAAAGTCAATTGAACTTAATCATGAATTTGTAATGTGTGTACCTATTGGACAGACTGGATGGACCATTCAGATTTTTATCTGCTGAACATTTACTATGTATATTTACAATGTTACTATGTTACCTAGCCACTTCAAGCAGTGCACTTGATGCAAATAGGATCATTTCAGGCACCAACCCACACAACTGGTGTGTTCAGTGCCTAGGTTCTGACCATCAGGATATTTCATGCACACTCTACTCTTGTATACAGAAGAGGTTGCTTAAAAGCAGAAAACTGCAGTTTGAAAAACTTTTTGGTACAACTTCAGGGACATCAAGGATAACTGGAGATGCCAACACTGACACTCAACCTCAGACTACTCCAGCATCGACACTGGCACCAGCTGTGTCAATTACTACTTCTTTGGTGCTACTAGCATTGGGAGAGCCTTGCAAGTGAGCTAAGAAGCACAAACATGTCTCCACTAGCAGATAGGCATTGTCATCATCTCAGATATCTTCTTTATTGGCACACAAGCATCAACGTACCGATGACCAATCACCATCTTTACAATCGGTGTCTCCTCAGAGGTGTGACTCAGTATTGAGGTCTCCAACACCCCAAAACCTAACTCAGCAAATGCCTAATACACCCTTGTCAATATTGGTATCAGCACCATTGCTGCAAGACCAAGGAAGCAAAATATTTTAAGCTGTTCTTTCGATATATTAAGGGGAAACGACCCGTGAAGGAAGCAGTGGGGCCGTTAGATGATCATGGAATAAAGGGAGGGCAAAGTCATCGCTGACAAACTGAACACATTTTTTGTGTCTATATTTACTGAGGAGGATATATCCAATATACCAGAAGCCAACAGGTTATACACAGGAAATGAAGACGGGAAACTGAAAGGGTTGACGGTCAGTCTAAAAAAGGTATACAGACAGATTGATAGGCTTAAAAACGATAAATCCCCAGAACCAGATGGTATCCACCTGAGGGTAATCAAGGAACTGAAAGGGGTTATAGCTGAACTGCTTCAACTAATAGCCAATCTGTTGATCAAATCAGGAAAGATTCTGGAAGACTGGAAAGTGATGAATGTTACACCGATTTTCAAGAAAGGTTTGAGGGGAGATTCGGGAAACTACAGGCCAGTGAGTCTCACTTCGGTACCGGGAAAGATGGTAGAGGCACTGATAAAGGACCGCATCATCGATCACCTTGACAAACACAAACTGATGAGGACCAGCCAGCACGGCTTCAGCAAAGGAAGATCTTGCATGACAAACTTACTGCACTTCTTCAAAGGTAGATGGACAAGGGTGACCCAGTCGACATCCTATATCTAGATCTTCAGGAGGTGTTTGACAAGGTCCCGCATGAACGTCTACTTCGAAAAATTGCAAGCCATGGAATCGAGAGCGATATACTCATGTGGATTAAAAACTGGTTGGCGGATAGGAAACAGAGAGTGGGGGTATATGGACAATACTAGGACTGGAAAAGCGTCACAAGTGGAGTGCCGCAGGGTTCAGTGCTCGGGCATGTGCTCTTCAACATATTTGTAAATGACCTAGAAATTGGTACGACGAGTGAGGTGATTAAATTTGCAGACGATACAAAGTTATTCAGAATAGTGAGGACTCAGGATTGCGAAGACCTACAACGAGACATAAACACACTCAAGGAATGGGCCGCGAAATGGCAAATGAGGTTCAACATGGATAAGTGCAAAGTAACAGAAATCATATGCATGAATATAGGATGTCCAGTGCTATAGCCTCCAGGAAAAAGACTTGGGAATACTTGTAGACAAGTCAATGAAACCATTCGCGCAATGCGCGGCAGCTGCGAAGAGGGCAAACAGAATGCTAGGAATGATTAAGAAGGGGATTACAAACAGATCTGAAAAGGTTATCATGCCGTTGTACCAGGCCATGGTACGCCCCATCTGGAAATATGCGCCCAACACTGGTTGCCGTACATGACATACTACTACTCGGAAAGGTCCATAGAAGAGTGACAAAAATGGTTAAGGGGGCTGGAAGAGTTGCCATACAATGAGAGGCTAGAGAAACTGAGCATCTTCTCCCTTGAAAAGAGGAGACTGAAAGGGGACATGATCGAAACATTCAAGATATTGAAGGTAATTGACTTAGAGAAAGAGATTGTTCACCCTCTCTAAGGTGAAGAGAACGAGAGGGTACTTGCTAAAATTAAAAGGGAATAGATTCCATACAAATATAAGGAAGTTCTTCACCCAGAGAGTGGTAGAAATCTGGAACGCTCTTCCAGAGGCTGTTATAGGGCAAAGCACCCTTCGGGAGTTCAAGAAAAAGTTGGATAAGTTCCTGCTGGAACAGAAGATACGCAGGTAAGGCCAAACTCAAATAGGGCACTGGTCTTTGACCTAAGGGCCGCCGCTTGAGCAGACTGCTGGGCACGATGGACCACTGGTCTGACCCAGCACCGGCACATCTTATGTTCTAAGAACTGGTTGGGTTACTGCAGTCACACCCTGTGCAACCTACTGTATTGTCACTCCCGAATTCAGCCCAATCTAAGTATCAGTCACATAGTCTATAAGGCATGAATCTCGGACATCACAACATCGAGCTTCTACATCAAAAAGACGCTCAACGCATATGTTGGCTTCTAGGGAGTGGAGCACACCAAATTCTTGAAGTTCTTATCACACTTTCATTGCTCCCCTCAATACTCTGCTTGATGCTCCACTACCAAAAGAGCTGACATTAAGACACCAATGTCTAAGATCGCCTTTCCAATATCCCATGTATAGGGGATGATCTTTTTGTGATCACATTGGTTACAAAAAAATAATGATTGTGTAACAACCTTATCTAAGGTACAAGCTTCACAATCTCAATCTTCACGAAGATACTCCAGTACCTCTAGACACTCTTATTACTCTTTCAAGCATCAATATAATAACTGGCTACATCTCATTCATTAATGCAAAGATGTCCTAGACAGCAGAGACAACAAAAGCCTCAGTCTCAACAGCAATCCAAACAGTCCTTTTGTCTCTCTTCTAGAGAGCATTACCAACATCTCTCTCTTCCTCCAGATCTTCCCATAAGAGGCAGACTCCACAACTTCTACCATTGCTGGACCCTCGTTTCATCAGACCTATGGGTTCTGCAGGTGATGAAGACCTTTGACCCACCCTCCAAGAGAGTCTCTTTATATTTCCCTTCAGAAGACCCTCTTTCACCAAGAATTCTCAGCCATTCTCTAGCTCAATGCAATAGAACAAGTTCCTCTGAAAGAGAGGGGCCAAGGTTCTACTACAAGTATTTCCTGATACTGAAAAAGACTGGAGGTCTCCACCCAATTCTAGACCTCCACGCTCTCAACAAATACTTGATGAAGGAAAAATTTTGCATGGTCTCTCTGGAAACTCTCTTACCCTTACTTACATGTCCAATGCCTTACTTACATGCCCATAGGAAATATTTTCACTTATGAGTGGGTTCTCAATATTTACAATATAGCCTTGCATCAGAATCAAGAGTGTTCACAAAATGCCTGATAGTAATAGCTGCAACCCTTCGCTCATGGAGGTTTCACATATTTCCTTATCTAGATGGCTGGTTGATCAAGGCCTCATCATCACAGCAACATTAGCATGACATCAGCTCCACAGATTGAATATTAGGGCTACTGGGGTTTTTAAAAAAAATTTCTTTATTCATTTTAAAACTTTCAACAAGTAATTCATTATACAATCAAATACACTATAATAATACTTATTAATCATACATTCACTGAAATCAAGCTATAACTTACATAAGAACATAAGAAATGCCTTCACCGAATCAGACCTTTGGTCCATCTAGTCCGGTGACCCGCACACACGGAGGCCAATCTAGGTGTTCCCTGATGAAGACCTTATTTTCCCGTATCCCTCAACGATTATAGGAACATAACTTGCCCTTGAATCCCATAATGGAGGTTTCCATCACTGCCTCCTCCGGGAGAGCATTCCAAGCGTCCACCACTCGCTGTGTAAAACAGAACTTTCTGACATTTGTCCTGGGCCTGTCGCCCCTCAATTTCAGTCTATGACCTCTCGTCCGAGTCACATTTGACAACGTCAATAATGATGCTTCTTGCTCTATTTTGTTGAAACCTTTTAGTATTTTAAAAGTCTCTATCATATCCCCTCTCAGTCTTCTCTTCTCAAGGGTGAACAAGCTTAGTTTTCTGAGGCGTTCTTTGTAGCTCAAATTTCCCATACCTTTTACTAGCTTTGTGGCTCGCCTCTGCACCCTCTCCAGCAAGGTTATATCCTTCTTTAGGTAAGGAGACCAGTGTTGGACACAGTACTCCAGGTGTGGTCTGATCATTGCTCTGTAAAGCGGCATTATGACATCCGCTGATCTACTCGTAATACCCTTCTTTATCATGCCCAACATCCTGTTCGCCTTTTTTGCCGCTGCTGCGCATTGTGCCGATGGCTTCAGGGTCTTGTCTATCAGTACCCTCCCATCCTTCTTCCAATATAATCATATAATTTTGTACATATAAAATCCTCCCCCTCCCCCCTTATACTTCAATAATCAAAAGGAGAGAAATAAATTATTAATTACTCAATTATAATTAATCCTTACAATAATTTGTTAATGGCTCCCAGACCTCCATAAACTTTTTATAACTTCCTCGTTGGACAGCTATTATTTTCTCCATTGTAAAAATATGGCACAATGAATTCCACCAAAAACTATATCTTAATCTATCATAATTTTTCCAATTCCTCGTAATTTGCTGAATAGCAACTCCTGTCATTATGAGTAAAAACTTATTGTTTTTATTAGATATTTGACTTTTTTTCCTCATTGAAGTTCCAAATAATATTGTATCATATGAAAGTGCCACTGGATTTTTAAGTAAATTATTAATTTGGCTCCAAATAGATTTCCAAAAATTATATATTAAAGGGCAAAAAAACAATAAATGATCCAATGTTCCAGTTTCAAGATGACAGTGCCAACATCTATTAGACTTAGAGCTATCTAATTTTTGCAAACGCACTGGGGTCCAGAATGCTCTATGTAATAGAAAAAAACAAGTCTGTCTCATAGATGCAGATACTGTATATCTCATCCTCCAAGACCAAATTAGTGGCCATTGAGACGCAGTAATTTGATGCTCCAAATGTCCCAAAGACCATTTTTTGGTTTTTTATTTATAAATCCAGATATTAATTTATACCATTGAGCAGCCAGCATAGCAAACCTGTACGTGTCTTCTTTTGAAGAACGTTTTTTGTATCCATCTGCCTGGTATCGTTACATTAAAGTGTGGCTCAGATTTATTGATGACGTGTTTTGTATTTGGATGGGACCTTCTGAATTGTTATCCCATTTTTTGGATTGGCTCAATGCTTTAGATCCAAATTTGAGATTCACGATGTCACATAATTTGAGCCAATTACCTTTTTTGGATGTTTGGGTTCAAAAAGCAGATCACACACTAGTCACCATCGTTTATAGAAAACCTGTTGAAGTCAATAACTATTTGAGCTATACCAGTTGCCATCCTACCAAACTCAAACAATCATTGCCCATAAGCCAGTTTCTACGAGTCCAGAGACTCTGTACGGATCTCAATGACTTCCGTGCTCAAACCCGGAAGCTTTACACACGTTTCAGGGAGCGCGGGTATCCTCACAGGGTCCTTCATAATGCTTACAACAGAGCCCTACATGCCAACAGGGCTCTTTTACTTTCTAATGTTTCCCCTCGTGAGGAAACCAAAACCATATGTGTGTTATCATTTTCAGATCAATAAGCTCACCCATTTTCTTAAAGTCCTACTTCCTATCTGTTCTACTTGTGCCTGCACCTTTTTAATTTCATCCTTTACCTGACTGACAGCACAAGCAATATCCTAAACAATGACAGTAGGGTCTTGATGTTTCTCCACCTGCCCCTCCATATGTTGCATTTGTTCCCTAATACCTTGTGTGCTAGTCTTTAGGGCCTGCAAATCTTTTTGGCATTGCTGAAGATTCTCTTCTAGGGTTGTCCTAAGCAACTGATCTTTTTGCAACAGAGTTTCCTGCAATTTATTGCCTAGACTCCCCTCCATATGCTGAACTGCTTGTTCCCAATGTTGTCTCTGGTCTTCCTGTCCTTGAGTTAATTCATGCTGCAGTTTAATAAATTTCTGTTCAACAGCTCTCTCAATCACTGCCAAAGAATCCTGAGTCATGGTCGGATCTAACGAGACCACCTCCCCGCCTAAGGGAGTAGTAGAGGAACCAAAACCCTTCATTCCTCTGCGAGTAGGATGTAAGTACTTCCACTTTTCCACTTTAGGGTGCCAGATTCGCTCGCAAATTAGCTGCGCGATGCGGTCACCTCTTTTAACCTGGTAATCTGTCCCCCCCTGGTTTATTAATAGAACGGACACATTACCCCGGAAGTCAGGGTCAATAACCCCTGCCCCTACGTCCAAAGAATGCTGTAAAGCTAGTCCTGATTGAGCGGCTACTCTTAGGTAAGATCCCGGTGGCGGGGATACCTGGATATCCGTAGGGACTAACACTCTATCTCTGGCCTCCACCACCGCATCCTGAGCCGCATAGATATCACACCCAGCCGCCTTATCATATGCCTGCGTGGGTGCTTGGGCATGCTCCGATAAGGGGGCCCACCTAATCATGGGGCACCATCGGGAATGAGCCCTTCTTCCTTGCTGAGGATAATATCTACGGGACCTATTCCTCTTAGGCCTTTCATTAGAACTGTCCCGGGCCATAAGAGTACACCTATCTTTCCCGCTTTCCACATGAACTTCAAAAGATCTCCTTTCCTGGATACTTTCCCCAAGGCCTGTCCAATCTCTTCCTAAGATGAGAGTGACAGGGGCATCCGGAATAACCGCCACCCTCAGGGTCTTTACCTCTCCCTTATACACTACAGGGATGAGATAACTGGGATAAGTGTGTTTCTCCCCATGCACACAGACTACAACCACCCTTCCCGGGATCTTCCTGAAGGGACCCCCTTTTCCTTGCCTGTTCCCAGCAGGTACGGGACATGATGGACTGCTCTGCACCTGTGTCCAGTAGATCCTTAACTTTCTGCCCATTTATTTGGACCTGTACCTCATAGGGCCTTGACTGCGCTTCTGCTCCATCCCTTGAGGTCGTAAGCGTCAATTTGACCCTACATTGTTTTTGGATATGACCCGTTTTCCCACATCTGAAGCAGGTTATATTCTTCTTGCTGGGCGTTCCAGTGTCCTGCACTTTTCTCACAGGCTCCTGGTAATTTTCCTGGGCCTTACTATGGGCACCTGCTGAAGTCAATGGTTCCCTCCTTACAAAGGTACCCCCATGTGTGCCCCCTTCAGACCCAAGGGAAGTGGAGGAATTAATATAAGCCTCCGCTAACTCAATAACTTGGCCTAGTGGACGACTCCCCTGTCTTTGTATCCAGGTTCTGAGGTTTTTGGGTAGAGCTTCCAGAAATTGATCTTGTAATACCTCAGCAAGCATAGCCTGTGGATCCGTCAGGCAGGGTTGTAGCCACCGCTCAGCCAACTTCCTTATTCTATGTAGGCCTTTCCTTGTCCTTCAGTTGGGCACTCCTAAATTCCTGCCTATAATGCTCTCGTGTATACCCTAAATAATCTAGGATGTGGTTCTTTATAGCACGGTAATTGCTGGCTAGCTCAGGGCTGAGAGTCTGATAAGCGGCCAACGCTGTTCCAGCAAGGCACGGTATCAGCCTCGTGGCCCACTGCTGTTCTGGCCAGTCTGTGGCCACCGCCATCCTCTCAAACGTTAATAGGAAGTCGTCAGGTGCATCTGTAGGCCCCATTTTACACAACTGCATGTTGGAAAAAGAGTTCACTCCTACCGGGTCTCCTCTTCCCGCTGGCAACATAGCACTCTGACCACTAGCAGTTGTGCCTTGAAGCAACTGTGCAAATGTCCTGCTCTGTTCTCCCCTGGCGTGTACCAACTCCTCATGCCGCCGACCGGTCTCCGCTTGGCTCGCTCGCCAGAGATCCTGGTTGGCCTGCAAGACGACCTTCAAGTCCTCAGTCTGTTTCTGACGTTCGGAAGCCAAGAGCGTGAATAGCTGCTGCAGATCCATGCTGCCCCTTAAAAGTAAGCACAGAAAGAGAACCCAAGTGTGGAACTTTTTTTTTTTTTTTTAGTTCCCACACCCCAGAGCACTAGCCCCCAGCTCCCGCCTCCCAGCAAGGCTATTAACCTCAGTTACCTCCACCAGCTGTCCCCAGGGTACCCTTACTGAGTCTGAGCCTTTGGGATTAATAACTTGGGCCGGCGTTCTGGAACACTGCTGGGCTTCCTCCGGTTCTGCTTCCCCAGCTTCTGGCAAACACGGACCTCGACACAGCTTCTTCCCAGGTCTTTACTCCTGTTGCACCACTCTCAGTTCCGGTTTCACGAATTTTCATTCAGCAAAAATCACAAGCAAAAATCAAATTACTAGTCCAACTCTGCATTCACAGTTCGAAACCCTGGTTAAGTTTTTTCTTCCATACAGTCTCCAACACAAAGGCAGTAAAATAAAAATCCCACTCATGATACCAAATATGTCACCAACCGGCTCAGGACAATGGGCCCTGAGCGGCTGGGACAAGGGAGTTGTGCTCTTGTGAGCCGCGGTGAGCTGCACAAGGAAAATAATAGCGGAAGAAAAATATTGCCACACCAGGTAAGAGTAGTTACTTAAATCAAACTCAGGATTTATTCTTTCACTGATAGTAAACATAAACCTTGTCAGGATATTTCTGCGTTTAGCAAATAGTCCCAAAACAGTAAAAAGAAAAAAAACCCACAAAACAGCAAACTGTCCCAAAATGGAAATGTTCAAAAGTTCAAGTCTTTTCTAAGATTCAGGCTATTGGTTTCAGCCCCTACTCATTTCCCAGCAATGAAAAACAAAATATTCAAAATACAAACAGTCTTTGAATTGACTACCACAGCACTAGTCAGAGCTACGGCTGTGACTTACCCAGCTGCTAGAATACTGGGCAGGTAGTGCGCTTCACGTGGTGATAAACTGCCAAACAGGCCCACAATCCCACCACAAAAAATACGTGAGGCGAACCCCCACTACCTGGGCTGGTAACAGTCCTTTCTCATGTAAGAGAAACACACACAAAAAAAACTTTCATAAAAGTCTTTTCAATCTTCTGGAGCTCTTGGTTTCTAAAGCTCCTACAAGGTATAACATACCCTCGGAAGTCCTTCATACAATAAGGTCACAGCTACTCACTTTTATTCCCCGAGTGGCTTGCCTTCCATGAAGCAAACTTCCATTGGCAGAATCTCACTCACTGGAGCAGCAGATGAATCCGGGTCAATTTCCATGGCCTGAGGTTCTTCATTCTCCTTCAAAGCAGATTCTTCTCCGGCTTCCATCAGCTCCATAGATTCCAGTGGAGAACTGCCATCAGTATCTCCCAGCCCTGAGCTCTGCTGCTTGTCCTGTGCCTCTCCTCCTTTTAACTGACTTCCCAGGAGCTTTCCTCTCTGGGCAACTAGTTTGCAGCCCCGCCCCCAACCCTCAGGTGGGAAGTATTTCCTATCAGCAACCCTGGGCCTGAGAGGGGGATGGGCGCTCTGCACTCATGCTCTCTGACTCCCTCTAGAGAGCAAGGGAGAAATAGCATCAGGAGAATCAAAAAAAGGTTTATCTGTAACACTGGGGAAAGGGTTGGCCTTTAAACTGGGTTCTGCACTAGGGACACACCTAGCAGGCATAGGCTGTGTACCACAGCGGTTCACATCAATTAATTAAGATCCGATCTGAACACGGATTTACAACATTTTGTCGGAGTTACAAGCAACGATGAAGGATATGTTGGAACATTTTAGCAGAAATTTATCAGAGTTACAAGCTACGACGAAGATTGGATTGGAAGGTAAGAGGGAGAGAGAGAGAACCAAAGGAGGGGAGGGGGGGAAGGGGAAGAGTAGAAGAGGGGGGAGAGGGCGGAGTTAGTTTATTGCAGGGGAATGAGGGTTAAGGGTCCTGTTCGTGGAATAGATACGTTTTGAGTAGTTTTCTGAAGTCGAGGTAGGTTGGGGCCTCGAGCATCATTTGGGCTAGCCAAGGGTTCAGCTTAGCCGCCTGGAAGGCGAAGGTTTTGTCGAGGAATCTTTTGAGCTGACATAATTTTAGGAGGGGGAGGCGAACAGCTGAATTCTGCGGGATTTCTTATTGGTGCTATTCATAGTGAAGTGGGGAAAGAGGTATCTTGGTGATAGACCAAATACTGTTTTGTAGCAGAAGTAGGTGAATTTGAAAAGGACTCTGGATTTGAAAGGTAGCCAATGTAGTTGGTGGTAGAAAGGAGTGATGTGTTCCCATTTGTTCAGGCCGAAAATAAGGCGGACGGCTGTGTTTTGAATCAATTTTAGTCTTCTGGTGGTTTTCTTCGTGGAGCTCAGGTAAATGATATTGCAGTAATCCAGTATGCTAAGAATAGAGGATTGTACTAGTAGGCGGAATGCGGTGTCATCAAAGTATTTTTTTATGGTGCGAAGTTTCCAGAGCACCGAGAAGCTTTTCTTGACAGTGAGATCAGTGTGATTTTCTAGGGATAGATGTTTGTCTAGCATGACTCCCAGTATTTTTAATGTTTGTTCGAGTGGGAAAACCAATCCTTTCACTTGGATTGTGATGTCTTTGATTTTGTCTTTGGGGGTGGCCAGGAAGAATTTTGTTTTGTCAGGGTTAGTTTTAGTCTGAAGGAAAGCATCCAGAGTTCTATCTGAATGAGTATGCTTGTGATGTAGGCGAGAAGTTCCTGGGATAGACTAGTTAGAGGGATGACTATTGTGATGTCATCTGCATAGATGAAAAATTTGAGCTTGAGTTTATGTAGGAGGTTACTAAGGGAGGCAAGGTAGATATTAAACATGGTGGGGGACAGGGGGGAGCCCTGCAGAACACCGCAGGAGTTATCCCAGCTATAAGAGAAAGAGTCATTTTTGAGTACCCTGTAGGATCTGTTTTGTAGGAACCCTTGGAACCAGTTGAGGACCTGGTTGGAGATGCCAATGTGGGCCAGGCATTCTAGGAGAATGGTGTGATCGACTAGGTCAAACGCACTGCTCAGGCCGAGTTGCAAGATAAGGGCGCTGGAGCCCTGACTAAAGAGTGTATGCAAGTGGTCAAGTAAGGAGGCTATAATGGTTTCTGTGCTGTGAAAGCCCGATTGATTGTCGCTTAGGATGTTGAATTTTTCCAGGTATGCGGTGAGTTCAGCTTTTACTACCCCTTCAGCTATTTTGGTGAATAGAGAGATGCTAGCAATTGGTCTGTAATTAGAAGGGGCATTAGGAGGTTCCTTCACGTTTTTTATGATTGGGGTTATCATAATATGGCCTTGCTCTGGTGGGAAATTTCCTGAGGATAGTAGGGAGTTAAGCCAAGATAGAATGTTGGCTTTGAAGTGGATCGGAGCAATTTTCATAACGTTTGGGGGGCAGGTATCTAGTTTGCAGAAGGAGTTAGTGTATTTGTTATAGTATTTGTTGAAGGTTTTCCAGTCGATTGTAGTGAATTGGTTCCAGTTTAGGTCAGATCTAGACCCTTGGTCTGGTTTAGCTATGTCAGTGTCAGGGAGAATGGGAAAGAGCTCAAGGGGATTGGTCAAGGTAGGTAATGTTGATCTTAGTTTTTGGATCTTGGAGTTGAAGAAATCAGCTAGGGTGTTAGCAGTTAGTGTGGATTCTTCATGGTTATTAGTGAGTATCTCGATGTTGTAAAGGTCATTAACCAGTTTAAAGAGGTTGCTGCTGTTAATTGTAATGTTACCAATTTTGTGGGAGTAGAAATTTTTTCGGTTTTCCTTGGTAAGGTTTTTGTAAGTTTTTAGTTTAAGTCTCCAGGCAATTCTGTGTTCCTGAGTTCCGGACTTTAGCCATAATCTTTCTGATTTTCTAAGGTCCCTCTTTATCAGTAGCAGCTCTGAGTCGAGCCATCCCTCCTGATTTGTGGTTCTGATTTGGCAGGTTTTTATAGGGTTGTAACCTAAATAAACCTACCCTAGTGGAGTATATAGTCCAATAATATGTTAGAAAAAATTCCACTGTTACTTATTCAGAGAAGTGCACTCATTTTTTAACTTTTAATTTAAATTACAACGGGAAAAGGCCTCAGATATGGAGCCTACGCACAGTCATTGGAGTTTTCAAAGATTGTTCTTTAAGAATTGCCTACCGTAGAACACGTAATCTGAAAGAGATATTATGTCCTTCAGTAATATCAGATATTTCCTTGAATACTGACAGCAGTAATTTGGGTCATCACACATGTGGTAAATGTCAAATGTGTGAGATTATGTCTTGCACTCAAGTATTCTGTAATCCAAGGGACAAAAAAGAATATGTTTTGAAACATACATCAAACTGTACAACAAAAGGGGTGGTAAATGCCCTTAAATGCCCATGTGATTTGATATACATAGGGCAAACATCTAGGAAATTTAATATTCGCCTAGCTGAACATAAGAGTAATATCAAGAATAGGATTATAGGCGCCCTTCTTGCAAAACACTGTATTGATAAAAATCATGAGTTTGTCACTATGAGCAGTTATTATTGAAGTAGTTAAATCAGGCAGCAGGGAAGGTAACTTTAGAAGGTTTTTAGCGCAACGTGAACAGCGCTGGATTTACCGTTTGGATACTCTGTATCCAAACAGTTTAAATAAGAATATGAAATGACAACATTTTTATTGATAAACCCATAGTAGGGGATCATGACGAGATACCTTTTTTTCTGATAGTCTGTATAATAAAATGGGACTGTTCCTTTAAGAGTTCCAGGAAATGATGTCAGTACACTCCTGGGTGGTTCAAATAGAGGCTGTCGCCATTTTGAGCTCTTTCTGAAAATAGCTGATAGGAATAACACAGTGTAGTAAGTATTGAAAATTTTCTATCTTTACTTGGTTTTGAATTTTGGACAAGAGGAATAATTGAATATGCTTGTTCTTTTAGATAAACATTTGTTGGAATGCCCTGAATCTGGCCCTGACGAAGCGATTTTTGGACAGATTCGCGAAACGCTGGCCGCGTTGGCATATGTGGGAGGCATTCATATCACTGTGAAGCTAAGTTACCATTACAGTACTGTTTTCAGTGAATATAGAGTTGTGCATGAAAATCTATAAAAAAGAAAAAATCCATAAAAATGATTTAGAATATAAGTTAAGTTTTAATGAACACTAAGTTAATAATTTATTATGAAAAAATAAAATTTAAGCTTTTTTGAAGTTAAGTTAAACAGACGGGTTTTTGCTGGCCGATGACTGGAGCAAGGAGTGTGACAACTACGCTGATCAATTTGATCAATTCAGCCAATGACTGTGCGTAGGCTCCATATCTGAGGCCTTTTCCCGTTGTAATTTAAATTAAAAGTTAAAAAATGAGTGCACTTCTCTGAATAAGTAATAGTGGAATTTTTTCTAACATATTATTGGGTTTTTATAGGGGCAATTTCATTTAAAATGTTTGTGCTGTCATTGATCCAGGCGGACATAAGTTGATCTGTTTCTTCGTTTTGTTTTGTGTTAGTATCGTAGCAAGACCAGAATTCCGCTGGGTCTATCTTTCCTCTGGTAGTGTGGGTTATGATGTTTCTTGTTTTGCTGTTTTTTGAGTGTTTTTGTTGGCAGCCAATAGAAAAGTCACATAGTCTGTGATCAGACCATAGGGAGTCTGTCCAGTTGGATTGTTTCCAGTATAATTATGGGTTGGTCGGTTCTTTGGAGGAGAATGTCACCAGGTCTAGCTGATGGCCTCTTTGGTGAGTTTTGATTTGGGGGGGGGGGGGGTTGAAGAAGCCTAGTTGGGAGATGAGTGACCAAAAATCAGATATTTCTGGTTGGTCTGCTTGCTCTAGGTGGATGTTGATGTCCCCGCACAGAAGGTTGTAAGGATTTGTTAGGGAGTTAGTTAATAAGGATTCCGCAAAGTCCTCTTTGGCTAGAGACCATTTTTTTGGTGGCATATAGAATAGAGTAATTGTTAGGGAAGAGGCCAGGGATTTAGAAGTGAGAGAGATGGCTAGTATTTCAGAGTTGGGAGAGGATTTGGTGTTGAGTACGGCGCAATTAAGCTGGTCTCTAAAGATTATTGCTAGTCCTCCTCCTCTTCCCCAGGTTCTGGCCAGGGAGAGAATCTTGTAGCCTGGGGGCAGACAGACTTTGATTATGATATCCTTGTCTGATTGCAACCAGGTTTTGGTGAGTAGGACAAAATCGGGGTTAGTTTCAATCAGCCAGTCTTTGATCAGAATGGCTTTGTTCCTCATTGATCTAATATTTAGGTAGAAACCTAGTAGGTTCTGGTGGTTGGGGTGGTCGGCTGGGGAATAGTGAGAGTAGGCTAGTTTTTTTAGTGCTTACTTTGCCATTCATGCCAGGACAGCTGTTTGTCTGATATTTTAAGCTTTTCATTATTCCATAGGGGAATCAAAGAAGAGCCTGCCCATCCAGATGTAAAAGTAGAGTCTATGTCATCAACAGCTGTTTTATATGCCAATAGAATTTTATCTGACCGGTCAGATTTCGATAATGAGGTCCCAGCCAAGAATTTCAGTCGATGTTCCCCATATAGTTCGTGTTCAATAATCTGCCATGCTGGAGTACAACATTGCGGAGCAGTATGATGACCTGAAGTCCATTGACGCAAAAGAAAAGCATGATGATATTGTAGGAAACAAGGGAAGTTAACACCACCTGCATAGCGTGGAGCCTTTAACTTAGATAATGCGATTCGGGGCTGTTTGTTTTTCCATAAGAATTTCATTAGAAGAGAATCTACTTGCTTGTATAAAGCAGGAGGCAAGTGGAAGGGTAGCATGGATAGTATGTAGTTAATCTTTGGTGCTAATGTCATCTTGATAGTTTCGAGCCTTCCCCACCATGTCAATGATAGGGGAGACCATTTTGATATTGAAGTTTTTATGATATTCAGTATGTGATCCACATTAAGTTGAAGAGTTTCTTCGATGGTAGGGTCAAAGAGAATGCCCAAATATTTCAAGGAGTTGGGGGTCCATTTTGCACCATATGAAGTTATTTCTGTTTCAGCCGCAGGACAGTTTAGAGGCATTACCTCCGTTTTGCAGGTGTTTAGCTTGTATCCAGATACCTTCGCATAGGAATCGATCACTGAGATTAAGTGAGGAAATGAAATGGGTGTAATATATAGTAATATGTCATCGGCGTATGCCGATAGTTTAATTTCTTGCTTGTGGAAACCGAATCCGGAGATATTTGGATCTTGCTTGATACGCAGTAATAAAGGTTCCAGTGCTAGGTCGAAGAGCAGGGGGGACAGGGGACACCCCTGTCTTGTTCCACGCGAAGGTCTAAAAAGAGATGATAGCGTTCCATTTATAAGGGTCCTGGTGGTGGGAGCTGAATAGAGTACTTTAATTTTAGCAATGAAGGTATCAGAAAAGCCATACCATTGTAAAGTAGAAAATAAAAAAGGCCACTCTACATGGTCAAAGGCCTTTTCCGCGTCTAATCCAACTGCTAGTAGTTCCTCGTCCATGTCTTGTGCTCTTGCAATAACATGGGAAAAGATTCGAGTATTGTCATTTGAAAAGCGTCCATTGATGAAGCCACTTTGATCTGGCGATATTAACTTGGTGATAACACGTTGTAGATGGGTAGCTAAAAGTTTAGCAAAAATTTTTTGCGTCTACATTTATCAAGGACAATGGTCTATAGTTAGCAATATAACGGGTGTCCTTTCTGGGCTTTGGCAAAACAATAATTGTAGCTTCAGTAAAAGAGCCATGTACCTCTCCAGATTCAATGAGATGTTCTATGAATGGTAAGTAGAAGGGGATCAGTACATCTTTGAATTCTCTATAAAATTCTACCATCAGGCCATCTGGTCCTGGTGATTTTTTAAGTGCCATGGAGAGTAGGATCTTCGAGATCTCATCAGAGGATATGGGTTCATCTAATAAGTTGTTATCAGCTACATCCAATCGAGGATGTGGGATTCCCTCCAGAAATGTCGGTATCAGATGGGGTGAATCAAGATCAGAGGAGTAGAGTGATTTATAGAAATTCATGAATGCATGAGAGATGGCTGGTGGTTCTGTGAGCTCTTCACCATTTTCTAGCTTAATAACTGTGATTTGGGATCTTTCCTCCCGTCTCTTTAGGAAGTTGGACAATAAATGACCGCATTTGTTATTTTCCGCAAAGTAGGATGCAGATTGTTGGAATATAGCAAGCGAAGCTTTATTGCTCAAGAGGGAGTTATAGCAAAAGCGGGCACGATTCAATCGAAATAGTAAATTGGTATCCATCGGTGACTGTTGATGTTGAAGCTCAATGTTTTTTTTTTTTTTAAGTTCAGTAAGTTTTATTGAAGTTTTGTACAGAACAAAAACAATGGAAATGTTGAAAATATGATGAATACAATACTGTTCATGTAATAAAAGAGAAGATACATTTGCATAAACCAGGGTACAATTTCATGAACACTTTAAACAGAGAATCACATGAAGTAAAAAGGAGTGGGAAAGTAAAGTAAGAAGGGAGAAATAAACCAGACAAGATGCATTATAAAAGAATGAAAAGGTGACAACTGTACACAGTGTAAAGAGTAAGACACTATACAATAATGTATCACTATCATATAAAAGGGAGATAAATGGTGAAGTCAGAATGGTAATCAGTTTTATGTAATGTCAAAAGGAGAAAAGTATAGTATAATAGCATGTTATGTATGCTGTACATCAGCATTTTGGGTCAAGCCAGTATATTGGACTAGTGGTCCCCATAACCTTTCAAATTTATGTAGACGACCAGACCTTTCAGCAGCAATTCTTTCATATTTAACAGTCAGACATACAGCGTTCCACCAATTATCGTAACTTACAGTATCCAAATTTTTCCAGTTGGTGAGTATTATTTTGATGGCTATGAGAATAAGGATATGAATTAGACAATCAGAGTCTTTAGAAATGGGAACAGGATGACCAATACAACCCATAATAACAGAATGATAAGAAAGCGGAATGGTCATCTGTAGTATGCTATTAATATCAGCAAAAACTCTAGCCCAAAAGGAATGAAGTAACGTACAATCGAACAACATATGTCGGAGAGTGCCCTGTGATGAATCACAGGACCAGCATTTATCTATTGTACCATGTTGGAGTCGGGCCAAACGACTTGGGGTCCAGTACGCCCTATGCATTAAGAATAATGAAGTTTGGAGAGAGGACGCAGCTTTGCAAATGATAGAGGTGCGAGTCCACATATATTCCCATTGGACATCAGTCAAATTAGTATGTAGTTCAGTTGACCACTTGTGCTCAGTTTCAAGTGGACGTTGCAATTTATGGGATCGAATAACTTTGTACCATTTAGAGGCTTCTTTTTTATGACTTGCCATTGATTGACAAAGCGACAGTATGTCAGGGACATTAGTGGACAATGGTTTGTCTTTGAGCTGTTGTAACAAGGCATGCTTCAATTGCAACCAGTGATAATGTTGAGTTTTTGGCAGATCGGCAATTGAGCACAACTGGTCAAAGGACAGCCATTCAGTGCCATTGTATAGCTGGTTAATCCGATGCACGCCAGCTATTTGCCACGCCTTCCAGTCGATGATGTTGTTTTGGATGCGAAGTGATTTATTACGCCAGAGAGGTGCATATAACGTATCCAACCAGAGAGTAGAGAGCGTGGATTCCAGCTGCTTGAAGACTTGGATCATGGATAGTAATATATGGTCACGGATATCAGGAGATACAATTGGGGCTATAAAGGGGAGCTGTTGTAAACTATGTGGATAGTATCTAGCCCTCTCAAAGGTAAGCCAGGAGATGTTGCAATCAAAAACAGTATCAGAAAGCATCCATCGAACACCTTGACGAGATAGAAAAGCAAAATGGTAGTCTAGCAGATCAGGGAATTTCACTCCACCATATTCTTTACATTGCTTCAATTTGTGTAGAGCTATCCGAGGAGTGCGATTATTCCATAAGAATTTGACCAAAACAGCTTCCAGACGTTTATAGACGGATAGGTGCAAAAGAGCGGGCAGCATACTCAACGTGTATAGTATTTTAGGCGTTAGAACCATCTTAATAGATTCTAGCCTCCCCCACCACGAGATGTTAAGAGGATGCCATTTGTTGATTTGATCTTTGATGATCTGTAGCAGGTGAGATGAGCAATTCTCCAAGGTGGAGTCCAGTGTTTTACCAAAAGGAATACCCAAATACTTTAGCGAGGCGTCTGCCCATCGGAAACCATGCTGTTTAAGCAAACATTGCTGGACTTGAGAATTCAATGGCATAAGCTCCGTTTTGCTGTTATTAAGCTTATAACCCGAAACTGCTGCATAGTCATCGATGAGGGAAAGCAAAGCCGGGATGGATTCAGGCGTGAGATAGAGGAGGACATCGTCTGCGTATGCAGAAAACTTCACTTCAGTTTCACCACAGCGGATCCCACGAATATTGTCGTTAACTCTGATAGAATGCAAGAAGGGTTCCAATGCCAAGTTAAATAATAGCGGTGAGAGAGGGCACCCCTGTCTCGTGCCTCTAGTGGGATTGAATTGAGATGAAGTGCAACCATTAATCCGCACGTTGGTTCTGGGAGCTGAATAAAGCACTTTGATCATTCTGATAGTTGAGTCATCAAATCCAAACCATTTTAGAGTCATAAAAAGATAGTCCCATTCAACTCTATCAAACGCCTTTTCTGCGTCTAAGGCGAGAGCAAGCAAAGGAGATTTGTGACTGTTAGCATGATGAATTACGTTTGCAAACATTCGTGAATTATCACTGGAAAGTCTATTCAACATGAATCCATTTTGATCAGGTCCAATAAGATTAGGAAGCAGGTTCTGCAGACATGATGCCAGTATTTTCGCGTAAATTTTTGCATCAACATTAATCAATGCCAATGGGCGATAATTAGAGACCTGTAGATGATCCTTACCAGGTTTAGGTAACACAATTATGCTAGCTTCAGTGAACGTTCCTCTTATATCACCTGTTCGTATAAAGTATTCATACAAGTTGACTAAATGAGGTGATAGTAACTCTTGGAAAGTCGTGTAGAATTCTGAAGTGAAGCCGTCCGGACCTGGAGCTTTCCTTTTCGCCATGTGATGCAATACTGAGCAAATGTCCGCATCAGTGATATTTGATGATAGAAAGATGTTATCTTCTTGTGTAAGAGTAGGATGTGGAGTATCAGACAGTATTTTAGAGGGATCAGGTTGGGAAATTTCTGAGGTGTATAATTTTTCATAGAATTGGCTGAAGGTTTGGGAGATTAATTTAGGATCAGCCGTTAGTTTTCCATCTGCCGTATTGATAGCAGAAATATTTAATCTTTCCTCTTGAATCTTTAAGTAACGAGCCAGGGCACTACCGGCTTTGTTAGAGTCACAGTAATAGTTAGCTTTTTGCATGAATATGGCATTTCCTGCTCTTTTACTTAGAAGTAGATTATAGCTCAATCTCTCCTGATGTAATAGTTTCAATGTGACCATGTCAGCTGGATTAGCTTGATGACGTCTCTCCAAATCTTTAATGACTTTTTCATGACCAGTGAGTTGTTTATTTAACATTTTAGATTTATGAGCCTGATATGAAATGATGGTCCCTCTGAGAGTGGCTTTAAGGGCATCCCATAATATTGGCCAAGCAACATCTTCAGTAGAGTTAAATTCAAAATACTCAGTTATCGCTGTTTTGATGAGCTTCACAAACTCTGCATCCTGGAGTAGAGCATTATTGAATCTCCAAACCTTTCCCTTCTTTGACAATGAGGAGTCTTCAAAGGTGAGCTCAATGGCAGCATGGTCCGACACAGAAATTTCATTAATGGCAGTGTGAGAGACATTGTTCAATAGATTATTACTAATCAGGAAATAGTCAATCCTCGAGTAGGAATTATGAGGTGTAGAATAAAAGGTGTATTGTTTATCAGCACCATTCATAAGTCTCCATACATCTACAAGTTTCAATTGTGTAATCAAATTATGAAGACACTGCCAAGACTTAGTGGGCTTGTGTTTAACTGCTGATTTTCTATCTACCATCGGATCCAGAGTTAAATTAAAATCGCCCGTAAGAATATGAGGTTGAGATTTGTCTACTAGCATAGAAGCCAATAGATTGTCAAAAAATTCAGGTTTATCCTGATTGGGAGCATATATATTAATCAGCGTCATTTCTTTCTGATGGATGAGGAGTTTAACAGATATCCAACGACCTTCAGTGTCAGTGCAGTGCGACAAAAGTTTGATGTGATCGCATTTTCTAATTAACACTGCTACTCCATTCTTTTTTTGTAAGGCAGGAGAGGCAACAACAGGAAGTGACCAAGAAGTTTTTAATTTGGCCGACTCCAACATGGTCAAATGCGTCTCCTGGAAACATACAATATCTGGTGATTTTTTAGAAACGTAATCCAGGATCTTTTTACGTTTGATGGGATTGTTAAATCCTTTGACATTTAAAGATATAATTTTTACCATTTGACTGGAGAAATACTAGAATCAGTGTAGGTGAGTAATCTGTAGATAGTGGCACCCTGAGTATAGTGAAACATATCTTGGTTGGAGAACACTACAATGCACAGAAGCACACACAAACTGCAACGTCCTAAAAAGGACATTAAACAGTAAACCCCTATGGGTAGAGAGAGCATAAGAGGAACACAGACAGCACACCGGTAAGGCAAATATAATAAAATATCCTCCTGTGTTAAAACCTTGAAACCCTATATGATTGACTTGCTAATTCGTATAAGTAGAATAGTATTTATGATATTGCGACTAAGACAACTGTAGTAATAAGAATGTAATAATAACAATAACTTTGAGCATTCATACTAAAGTAAACAGCGTATGGATAGTAACAGGTAAGACACAAGTATCAGCAAAATGAATCACCACCACAGTAGCAGGTTAACAACCATAAGAACAAGCAAGAAAGAAGACCAGGGGAATCTGTCCAAAAGATCCCTTTTCAACTAGGGGAGGCAAAGAAATGTGACAACAATTTGAACAAGCATGGCATGGCAGTGCAGGATTATAAAACACTTGGAAATGGCAAGGTATACTGAGGAACAAATAATAGTAGCAACGCAGAATTCAAATAAACCACATTCTGTGAAATGAGTGACCAAATAAAGTGACTATGTGCAGAATCAATCCAATTCATAAGGTGAGATACACATAGTTAAACATGAAGAGTTCATCACATATATGGAAGAGGGGAAGGATACATAAGGGGGAAAAGGATTTATAGTAACATAACGGACGATCTAGAGTTAATATAGAGTGATATAAAACAATAAATATTGATAATTGAATGTTTGTACTGAAATAGGAGCAGAATTCATAAAGAGGAGAAAGACATCGTAACTGTGAAGTTGATGAGCTATGAGTAATAAAGAATATTATCAAATAATAACAAAAACAATGCATAAATGGCAAACAAATACTTATAGTTAATGAGAACTATAATGTCAATTAAATAAAAGTTATAGCACCATTAGTAATATTTCATATAGAGGAACACACAAAGTTAAAGATTAAAATAGTAATGCTTAAATTAAGGAGAGAACTTGATGCATAGAGGTGACGAAGAAGTTAAAACAGACTGGTGAACAAGCTAAAATCAATAAGTTATAGCCTAGAACAGAAAATGTATAGCACGCATGTATATGGAGTTGATTAATGAATGATTTAAAAGCAGAGTCTATAACACCATAAAGAACAATTCATTAAGGGGAACCTTCACAAACATTAAAATAATATTGTCACTAGAGATAAGGAAGCAGAATTCATCAATAAAAATAACAGGGAATAAAATAAGACCGGAGATGTACAAAAAGCAGGCAGGAAATCTTAATAAATATTGGTTTTAAACACATACATGTGAAGATTATGACACCATAAATAAGAGTTCATAAGAGAAGTTAATCGTGATTAAACATTAAAATTAACAGTGCATATACTTAAAAGGAAGCAGAATTTATGAAAGGAAGGGAAAAATTCATACTCATATAGTCAGGAAGCTAAAATTAATAAGGAGTAATATAAGAGAATAGATTTATAGAGAAAAGAAACCCAATAAAATATAAAAATATTATTAATATAGCAGTAAACGAGAGAACAGGAAGGCAGATAAAAACAGTCACTTGTGCAGACCAGCAAAGGTAATTCATATAGGAAATAGTCATCAATAATGTAAGAAAAAATAGGGTAAGTATAGCAGCAAAGAACAAACCTTGAATTAATATACGGGACAATAATATGATTAAAAATATAATAATGCCTAGCAGGGGAAGATGAGAAATAGTGTAATTGACAAAAGCAATATGAAATATGATGTTGAAGAGGAGCCTACGAACAAAGAAACGATATAGTGAGTCGGTGAAAAGTGAGGGGGTGGCACATCGTAAATATATTTTAGGACTAACAATTCATGAGTTCATACATGTGGAATGCAGCATATAATGTAAGTTTTTCGATAGTTCTAAGCAACACAAGTAGCCTGTATGAAATACTGAAAATAACACGAGTTAATATAGAGTCCAGTGAAGCAATTAGAACACGCTGCAAGCATACATTGACATAATTGTATATATATAGAAAAATGCAATCAAAAGAAAATCAAAAGAAGAAAAGTAAAGGAACAAAACAGAAGTGGGCAGTTGCAGGCAAGCGATAATGTAGTTCCCGCCAAGCCTGGAGGTGATTGTAGGAGAAACGGTTTCCTCGTGGCTTCAGTAATATGGTCGCCATGCCATGTGCTGATCACTAAAACAACAGTTAGGGACTCCGCTGGTCTTCATGCTGTAGCGAGGTAAATTACACTCTGTCTATAGCGGTTGGTTGCAATTCCTCTAGAAAGTCCGATAGGAGCTGAGAATCTGTAAAATTCTTGGTTTGATTGTTGATTGTGACACGCATCGTGGCAGGGAAAAGCATGCCGAACTGCGCCTTAAGCTCTCTAAGCTTCGGTCGGTATGATAGTAGCTGCTTCCTCCTTAGCGCCGCTGTTTTAGTAAGATCTGGCACAAAGAGAATAGTATGCGTGTCCAGTTTAATAGGAGATTTCAGCTTCGCTCTCTGCATGACCTCGGAGAGCTGTGTATATCGAAGGAACCGGACAATTATAGCCCTGGGGTACCTAGCATTAGCTGGTCTGAACGACGGAACTCTGTGAGCTCTTTCTAGTTCGAACTCTCTTGTAAATTGTAGGTTGAGAATGTCGGGGATTAATTTTTCCATAAACGTTAGCATATCAGCTCCCTCTTTCCCCTCGGGTACCCCAAGGACGCGCAGGTTATTTCGGCGCGAGCGAAGCTGAAGGTCTTCCAGGTCCTTTTCCAGTTGAGGAACTTTCTTCAGCTGTCCCTGCAAATTTTTGATAGTAGCTTGTATAGTGGTTTGAGTGGTTTCAACCACCTTAATCCTGGTGGATAGCTGCACAATATCAGATTTTAGCGTAGTTAGATCTTGTTTGATATCAGATGTGTCTTCTTTGGTTTCATTAACTACCTCCCTCATGGCCCGTATTTCAGCCATTAGCGCCTGAGTGGAGTCAGGCTCAGATTTGTCTTCTGTTGTGTTTTGAGGGGAGGTGGGCTCAGGCTTGTGGCGTTTGCCTACCTTAGTCGAAGCCATTAGATGTAGGAAGGACAGAGGGCTAATTTTGAAGTTTTCACGGAGGTTATCGCTGATTATTTATTGATTCTGTAGTTTGCAATACCGGAGCTCGCCGACTATGCTGCCATTCCTTATCGCGCCCTCTAGCGCCCCCTCGAAGCTCAATGTTTTTAATTTCCATCTCCATACGTTGTAGATCTTCTCTTAATTTTTTATGTTTATTAGCTGTAAATGTAATAATGATTCCCCTTATGAACGCCTTGAAGGCGTCCCAGCAACATATCCATGACGTCTTATCAGGTATGTTAAACAGAAAGTACTCTTGAATCTGGGTTCTTATGGTATCACAGAAAGCTTTGTCTTGCAATAAAGCATTGTTAAAGCGCCATTGTCTCGGAATCTTGATAGGTGCCTTTACGGAGATCCGCATAGTGATAGCCGCATGGTCTGAGACAGTTATCGGTAGAATATCTGCTTCTATATCAGATGTACACAGGGTTTCACTGATAAGAAAAAAATCAATGCGCGAATATGAAGAATGTGGTGGTGAGTAGAAGGTGTAGTCTTCCTCATCTTTATGTTTGAGTCTCCAGATATCGAGTAGTTTGGCATTCTCTATAAGGTCCCGTAGTGCATAACATGAACAACATTTTTTGTATGTGCATGTTGATTTTCTATCAACCTCCGGATTTAGAACCATGTTGAAATCACCAGCTACAATAAGTTTTGAATAGGCATCATCTAGTAAGGACTCAGAAATGGAATGGAAAAAATCTGGATTATCTGTATTTGGACCATATAGGTTAAATAAACAATAGCTCAGACCAGCAAAGCTAATTGTAACTTTGACCCACCGGCCATTAAGGTCGCAAGAGGACGACAGAATGGAAATGGCATTAGATTTCCTTATCAAAGTTATTACTCCTCCTTTCTTATCCACTGCAGGAGAGGAGAAAGATGGCAAGGACCATGGCAGATGTACCTTAGCTGATGCTAGAGTATCTAGGTGTGATTCCTGTAGCATTATGATATCTGGCTGTTGACCGTCTAAGTAATCTAAAATCTTCTTCAACTTTATTTTATTATTAAGACCTTTTGTATTTAGTGATACTATTTTAAGTGACATAGAGATGGTAAAAAAGGCACAGGAAAATGTATGCATATGCAATTAAATGGAAGCTGAGACATAATAATGTACATGTTAATAAACAAAACATTACCAACACATAAAATATACCTTCATCACATGTAATTAGTGTACCCCCTGAATAACCATAAGTGACTTAGAAGCCACAATAAAACAACTGTGTGAGAACAACTAAGAGAGACAGGATAGCAGTGAAAATCTCCGAAATCCCTCCTCAGTGATTCTTATTTGTATTAAATAAGCAAACATATTGAATCGGAACACATAACAATTTAACTCAGAGTAAAAGCACATCATGAGGCTACATTTTCAACCTTAAACATGAGCAATCTGACATTAGTCGTGTCTGGGAAGCACAAGGCTTCAAAAATTACTGTTGGACTCGGCATAAGTAATCACACCTGATTAATTGGTGTAGGAGAGTGCTGTTCAATAAAGGTGGCTAGTTCATCCGGCTTCGTGAAGTCTTTAGTTGAGTTGTTCAAAGTCACTCTCATGCGTGCCGGGTATAGCAGACCATATTTTGCATTCAAGGATTTTAGTTGTGGTCTGTATGAGAGTAGTTGCTTGCGGCACAGGGCAGTGGATATACTTAAATCAGGAACAAACATTACAGTAGCACCCTCATGTTTAATCGGAGCCTTGATCTTTGCTCTCTGCATAATATCCAATACATGTTGATCACGACGGGTCTAGGCTGACAATCACCAGCAGCACGGTGAGAAGGCACTCTGTGTGCCCTTTCAATTTCAAACTACCGTTGAAATGTTATATCCAGCAGCTGGGGGATTAAGGCTTCCAATTGTTTAATAAGATCTTTATCTCTACCATTTTCTGGTAGCCCCAGTATACGAATATTGCAACGCCTAGATCTGTCGTTGCTATCACCAAGCTCTTTTTCCAACAATGAGATGCGATTAATATTACATTACATTACATTACATTACATTAGGGATTTCTATTCCGCCTGTGCCTTGCGGTTCTAGGCGGATTACATTAATATGTCTCCTTAGCTCTGCAAGCTGGTTTGTGGTCACCTCCATTTTGTTCTCTAGCAGACCGACACGTGTCTGCATCTGGGCGAAATCTGCCGACATAGCTGTTATTTTTTCATTTATTTCGTCGGTGCTGGCTTTGGTGTCTGCAGCGAGTTCTTTTAATTCTCGGAGTTCAGCGAGAATCTCGCGACTGGAATCGCCGGCGGAAGCAGGGAGCGGTGTCTTTGAAGGGGAGAGCGGCTCTGGCTTATGCCGCTTTCCCACTTTCTTGTCGGACATCGTAGCTGGGACACGAATGTAAATAAAGGTAAAAGGTACCTTCGCAGACACAATATGCGTTTCTCCGAGCAAGATTGGTCGAATTTGGTTAAGCTGTTTGCTTAGTTGGTGAGGGAAAACGCGGGAGCTCAGAGATTAGCTGCCATCTTGTTCGGGCTCAGCAGCGCCCCCCTCCAAACATTTATAACTTAATATTTCTTTAACTCAGTTAAATAATCTCTGCAGTCCCTATGTTCAATTGATAAGAAAAAATGACTTACAAATATATTTATTTCTCTAATATCATTTCCAAATGTATATTATTTTATTATCACTTTGACTTCTTAAATTATAACTTAGAAATCATACTCCATTTTTTATTAATTTAATTGTTCTGGCAATCTATTCCAATTTTTAACATGACAAGTTTAACAAAGCAATGGGGCCGGACAACCTGCACCCCAGGGTGTTTAGGGAGCTGAGTGATGTCTTGGCGGAGCCACTGTCCGCGCTCTTCAACCTCTCCCTTAGTACAGGCAGTGTCCCGTTGGACTGGAGGACGGCTAACGTCATTCCACTCCACAAGAAAGGCTCAAAGATGGAGACAGCAAACTACAGACCAGTGAGTCTAACATCGATAGTGAGCAAACTAATGGAAACTCTAATCAAACACCAATTAGATAAGATCCTGGATGAAGAGAATCTACGGGATCCCCGACAACATGGATTTACTAAGGGGAGATCCTGCCAATCCAACCGGATCAGCTTCTTTGACTGGGTAACGGGGAAGCTGGATATTGGGGAGTCCCTGGACATCGTGTACCTGGACTTTAGCAAAGCATTCGATAGCGTACCACACCGCAGGTTACTGAGCAAGATGAGTTCTATAGGATTAGGTAACACATTGACGAAATGGGTTGGGAGCTGGCTTGGAGGTAGGCTCCAAAGGGTGGTGGTGAACGGCACCCCCTCCGAAATGACGGAAGTGATTAGTGGAGTACCACAGGGCTCAGTCTTGGGCCCAATCCTATTCAACATCTTTATAAGAGACTTGGCAGAAGGGCTTCGAGGTAAAATAACATTATTCGCCGATGACACCAAACTGAGTAATGTAGTGGGCAAATGCACAACAGACAAAGATTCAGTGCCCGACAACATGATGCACGACCTACTCCTACTGGAGCGATGGTCTAGGACATGGCAACTCAACTTCAATGCCAAAAAATGCAAAGTTATGCACCTGGGCAGCCAGAATCCATGCAAGTCTTATACCCTTAATGGCGAGATCCTAGCAAAAACGGTAGCAGAACGAGACTTGGGGGTAATCGTCAGTGAGGACATGAAGTCTGCCAATCAAGTGGAGCAGGCTTCGTCCAAGGCAAGACAAATCATGGGCTGCATACGAAGGGGTTTCGTCAGTTGTAAGGCGGAAGTCATTATGCCATTGTATAGATCCATGGTGAGGCCCCACCTGGAATACTGTGTGCAATTCTGGAGGCCGCATTATCGCAAGGATGTGCTGAGACTGGAGTCAGTGCAAAGAATGGCCACCCGGATGGTCTCGGGATTCAAGGATCTACCATACGAAAAACGGCTTGACAAATTACAGCTATACTCGCTCGAGGAGAGCAGAGAGAGGGGGGACATGATCGAGACGTTCAAGTATCTTACGGGCCGCATCGAGGCGGAGGAAGATATCTTCTTTTTCAAGGGTCCCACGACAACAAGAGGGCATCCGTTGAAAATCAGGGGCGGGAAACTACGAGGTGACACCAGGAAATTCTTTTTCACTGAAAGAGTGGTTGATCGCTGGAATAGTCTTCCACTACAGGTGATTGAGGCCAGCAGCGTGCCATGGGATCTCTTCACAGGGCAAAGGTAGGGGAGGGACATTAAGGTGGGCAGACTAGATGGGCCGTGGGCCCTTATCTGCCGTCTATTTCTATGTTTCTATGACAGACACCATTATATGGTTTTATATTATTCAACTACCTATTTTAAATTCATTTTATATATTTATTGTGATAAATAATCTTAATTATTAATTAATATGACTTGTAATTAGATTCAATTAATCTTAAAATATCTCTGCACATATGACTCAATTCCATTTTAATTTATATTCAATTTATATTCAATTTATATTCAATAAATAAACTTCCTTATCTTAATGAATTAATTAATTATTCCGCTTTCATCTTTAATTCAATTAGTTTGTTTAGAATTTCATCAATAAATTGCCTTTTCTATCTAATATTCAAACTTAATACCTTTACTTAATCTTACAGCATTAAATTTATTGAGTTATCATTGTGATTAAATTAGGGATGCATTCTATTTGTGTAATGAGGAGTAAATATATTTTTAACTGTCAAAAATCTGTAATTCCTGAGGATAATTTAAAATACTTTAAAATAATTCTGTTGTTCTCTATTTAGGATCTCTTATTATTTTAATAATGACCAGATTTCCTTCCTAAATTGTAATAATTTAGCATTATTATCTCAACTTACAATTCTTTTATTCAGAAGTATCATGCAATCATTGTAATCATTGTAAGAATAGCATTTGCAAAGTTGTCTGTTAAGACCCTAACTTTAAAACAGAAGTCCTTGTTTTAGTCTACTGTTCATTTTTAAATCAACAGCACTTCTCCTTTGCTCCTCTCTGAACGTAGTTTTTTGATTCAAGAGCAAATAAACAGTTCAAAGTAATTAAATGCACTTCAAAGAACAAAGCAGGGAAAGCAAAGCAAACTTTCACAGAACTCAGAGAGAAAGCACAGTCATCATCATATGTTTCTTCAGGGAAAAATTACAGCCACAGATTTCCCTTCACATTGGTGTCTCAATATGCTGTCTGTTCCAAAAAAATCCCCAAAGTCATACAACCCAGCAGTATATATCACAATCGCAAAAAATAGTGTAAAATACCACTTATATGGAACAATACACATCAGTATTATTAAGTCTTTATCATTTAGGGCATACAATACGGCCTCAGAAATGGAGCCTACGCACAGCAATATAATCACAAAGCTGAGACAATCCGCGTAGTTAAAATGCTCCTGCTCCAATCATTGGCCACTATATACTTATTTAAAGTGCTGCTTTTAAGCTTATTTTGATAAATTTAGTGTTTAACTTAATACTATAACTGTGATACTTTTTCAAAAAATCTTCTTCAAATACTGTGTGTATTATCCAGATTTGAAAAACTAGACCACAAAAACGTATCTGCTTTGTCTTCACTGGCGGAGTCTTTATAATAAAACCTCAATACATGTCCATTTGCCAAAGCGGCCAGCGTTTCGCGGGAATTACACACATCCGCTGCGTCAGGGCACCGGGACATTAACACACACACCCACACTGAAAATAAATGCAGAAATTAATGCATTCATACTCAAGAACTGAATAACACAAAACATTTTTAAAAAATTTAAATAGTACACCACTCACATCAGTGCATTCGGTCACAGCTTTTCAAACAGTGCCAAGATGTCAACTACATCTTTTTATAACCTAAGTAACGTAAACAGCGTGCTGACGTAACCAACACGTGACACATGGACGCTTCACAGCTCAAAGAATGGCAATTAATAAAAATGTTGCCATTCAAAGGACCTATTCAGACCCTTAGGCCAAAGAGTGTCTAATCTATTAATCCAGCGCTGTTCTCGTTGTGCAAGATAACGCCTAAAATCACCCTCTCTGCTTCCCGGAATAACCACTTCCAAAATCAGAGCTTTTAGGGACCAGAACTCATGGTTATTTTCGATACAATGTTTGGCCAAAGGTGCCCCAATTACTTTATTTTTGATGTTACTTTTATGTTCAGTAAGCCTTATAGTAAATTTCCTCGAGGTCTGCCCTACATAGATTAAATCACAGGGACATTTTATGATGTACACAACCCCACAGGTTTTGCAATCAGAAGTATGCCTCAAAATATATTCACACTTATCCTTCGGATTGCAAAATCTGTCAGTACATACCATAAGCTTACACATTTGGCAAGCCCCACACATTCTATGACCCAACTGAATGCCAACATCACTCGAACTACCGCTAGGTAACTGAGAAGGGCACAAAATCTCTTTGAGGTTCCGAGTGCGCCGAAAAGCTATTCTTAATTGGCATGCTTTAAAAATTCCTGAAGTTTGCAGAATCCCCCAATGTCTCATAAGAGAACGTACCACCTGGTGACATTGACTAGAATATGTCACAACACACGTAATGTATTGTTCTCCTAATTTCTGGGGCCCAGATTTTTTAGGGACAAACAGAGAATCCCTATGACTATAACATGCTCTTTTATATGCTGCAGAAACAACCTTATGGGGATAACCCTGAGCCAAGAATTTTTCTTTGAGGACAACAGCTTGTTTTTTAAAATCACCTATTGTGGAACAAATTCGCCGCATACGTATAAATTGGGAGTAAGGTAAACTTTTTTTCAAGGAACTAGGGTGGGCACTGGAATAGTGGAGAGTAGAATTACAATCAGTAGGTTTTGTATATACTACAGTATGGAATTCACCATTCCGGATTTCCACAGATACATCCAAAAATGAAATCTGGTGGGTACTGGAGGTATGGGTAAATTGAACTTTAGGATGACAAGCGTTCAAATATATAAAAAATTCTTCCAATTTTTCCTGACCACCAACCCAAATCAAAAAAATATCATCAATGTACCTAGTCCAGAAAGTAACAAACTTAAAAAATTCACATCCATAGACCCAATCACATTCAAACTTGTCCATAAAAAGGTTAGCAACTGAAGGGGCCATCGTGATCCCCATAGCAATGCCTGACTTCTGGTGAAATAAATGTTCCTCAAACATAAAAAAGCTGTCACGTAAGACTATACTAGCTAGAGAGCAAATAAACTCAGTTGGAACTTTGGGATTCAATCTCTTCTCTAGGGTATCATGAATGATTTGTAGTGCTTCAACCTGAGGGATAATTGTATATAATGAGCAAACATCAATGGTTACCAGGAGAGAGTGAGGTTCAGGCTTAACAGTATCCAGTTTTTTTAGGAATTGAGTAGTATCTTGGGTGAAGGCAGTGGTCTGACAAACAAATTGTTGTAGAAATTTGTCAATATATATAGATGAAGCTTCCAACAGGGCGCCTCGATTGGAGACAATTGGTCTACCCGGAGGAGAACTAGAGGACTTATGAATCTTCGGGAGTAGATAAAAAATTGGGGTCTTGGGATGTAAAACATTCAAAAACCGAAATTCTTTCTTGGTCAAATAACCTGCATCTAAAGCCTTTTTAGTTAAGGAATTAATTTTTAGTTGAAGATGTTCAGTAGGGTCAACAGAAAGAACATCATAGTCCGGACTAAACAGTTGTTTATGAGCCTCACTAATATAAGCCTCTTTACTTAACAGCACTATTGAACCTCCTTTATCTGCTTTTCTTATAATAAGGTTATCATCCGTAGTCAAAGACCTGATAGCATTTTTCTCAGCCTTGCTGATGTTATAATAAGTCCTCTCCTTATTATTTGTTGTGTTCTTCAAAATATCCATTTCAACCAACTTATGAAATGCAGTAATTAAAGGATCCACCGGACCTGGCGGGACCCAGGTGGATTTAGGGGTAACAATAGAGTCTTTGTCCAACTGTCCAGTCACTTCCTCACTCGAGAAGAACGCTTTTATCCTCAATGTCCGGTAGAATTTCTCTAGATCAATCCTATTTTGGAAGACATCCACAGGGGTAGTGGGAACAAAAGATAAACCTTTTGATAACAAACTATATTCATCAGGAGTAACTTGATGCTGAGAAAGATTAATTATTTGGATTTCCCTAGACTCTGGTGACAGTGTCTGGGTTCCATTCACGGATATTGTTGTCCTCTTTGGGATCGCGTTAGCGGACGTTGATATTGACTTTGGTTTTGATTTTGATAAGGGTACTGAGCTTGACCTCGACCTCGGCCAGTCCCTTTCCGCCATCTTCCTCGTCGCGAATATCGTGGATTTTGATCTAAAAAATCATCATCTGAGTTGGAGCTGAAACTCGAGGATTCAGAGGTATGGTCAAACGTAACTTTTTTACCAGTCGAATGCCCAGACGAATCCAATGGTTTCACCCAAGCATAGACTTTATGTTGAAGATAATCTTGTTCGTCACGTTTGAACTTTTTAAACTTGTCTCTCTGAATATCAGCTCTAAATCCGTCCACTTTAAGTCATCCTGATGTTGTTTAAAGTCATTCTCACTCGAATTCTGTTTTAAGATTTTCAATTTCTCTTCTATTTCTTCTTTAATGTTCGTCATAGATTTTTTTGTGCGGTCAATAATCAGTACCATAAGGTCCAGTGCACATTTATTTAGGATCGCTATCCACTTCTGATTGAAATCAATATCATCGACAAACATTCTTGGTTCTTTTTGCACCCTCAACCCTCTGGGAATATATTCCTTTTTGCAGTATTCCGACAGAGTTGCCCCATGGAGCTCAGCACGAATATATCTCTTAGAGAGAATACTCATTTCATCCCAAAGAATCGAATTGTTCATGGTGGATTGTTCCCAATTCATATTTAAAGATGAATCAAGCACTGAATTAATAAAATCTGCGCTGAAACTCAGGCCACTTTGCCACGTTTGTTGTGCCATCTTAAACACCAAAACAGGGAAAAAGTACTAGTGTAAAACCTAAAGTCATACAACCCAGCAGTATATATCACAATCGCAAAAAATAGTGTAAAATACCACTTATATGGAACAATACACATCAGTATTATTAAGTCCTTATCATTTAGGGCATACTATACGGCCTCAGAAATGGAGCCTACGCACAGCAATATAATCACAAAGCTGAGACAATCCGCGTAGTTAAAATGCTCCTGCTCCAATCATTGGCCACTATATACTTATTTAAAGTGCTGCTTTTTAGCTTATTTTGATAAATTTAGTGTTTAACTTAATACTATAACTGTGATACTTTTTCAAAAAATCTTCTTCAAATACTGTGTGTATTATCCAGATTTGAAAAACTAGACCACAAAAACTTATCTGCTTTGTTTAGTAGTCTTCACTGGCGGAGTCTTTATAATAAAACCTCAATACATGTCCATTTGCCAACACGGCCAGCGTTTCGCGGGAATTACACACATCCGCTGCGTCAGGGCCACCGGGACATTAACACACACACCCACACTGAAAATAAATGCAGAAATTAATGCATTCATACTTAAGAACTGAATAACACAAAAACTTTTTAAAAAATTTAAATAGTACACCACTCACATCAGTGCATTCGGTCACAGCTTTTCAAACAGTGCCAAGATGGCAACTACATCTTTTTATAACCTAAGTAACGTAAACAGCTTGCCAAATGTGTAAGCTTATGGTATGTACTGACAGATTTTGCAATCCGAAGGATAAGTGTGAATATATTTTGAGGCATACTTCTGATTGCAAAACCTGTGGGGTTGTGTACATCATAAAATGTCCCTGTGATTTAATCTATGTAGGGCAGACCTCGAGGAAATTTACTATAAGGCTTACCGAACATAAAAGTAACATCAAAAATAAAGTAATTGGAGCACCTTTGACCAAACATTGTATCGAAAATAACCATGAGTTCTGGTCCCTAAAAGCTCTGATTTTGGAAGTGGTTATTCCGGGAAGCAGAGGGGGTGATTTTAGGCATTATCTTGCACAACGAGAACAGTGCTGGATTAATAGATTAGACACTCTTTGGCCTAAGGGTCTGAATAGGTCCTTTGAATGGCAACATTTTTATTAATTGCCATTCTTTGAGCTGTGAAGCGTCCATGTGTCACGTGTTGGTTACGTCAGCACGCTGTTTACGTTACTTAGGTTATAAAAAGATGTAGTTGCCATCTTGGCACTGTTTGAAAAGCTGTGACCGAATGCACTGATGTGAGTGGTGTACTATTTAAATTTTTTAAAAATGTTTTGTGTTATTCAGTTCTTGAGTATGAATGCATTAATTTCTGCATTTATTTTCAGTGTGGGTGTGTGTGTTAATGTCCCGGTGCCCTGACGCAGCGGATGTGTGTAATTCCCGTGAAACACTGGCCGCGTTGGCAAATGGACATGTATTGAGGTTTTATTATAAAGACTCCGCCAGTGAAGACTACTAAACAAAGCAGATAAGTTTTTGTGGTCTAGTTTTTCAAATCTGGATAATACACACAGTATTTGAAGAAGATTTTTTGAAAAAGTATCACAGTTATAGTATTAAGTTAAACACTAAATTTATCAAAATAAGCTAAAAAGCTACACTTTAAATAAGTATATAGTGGCCAATGATTGGAGCAGGAGCATTTTAACTACGCGGATTGTCTCAGCTTTGTGATTATATTGCTGTGCGTAGGCTCAATTTCTGAGGCCATATAGTATGCCCTAAATGATAAGGACTTAATAATACTGATGTGTATTGTTCCATATAAGTGGTATTTTACACTATTTTTTGCAATTTTTTTCCAAAAAAAAACCCCCCACAAAAACCCCCCTGATGATCCTGTCCCCTTTCTGGATTTCTCCATTGATTCCCACCTCTGAGATTGCAGCATTGTTACAAATTACCACAATTCTCTGTATCCACATTAAAATCGGAGAGAAAGCACAGTCATCATCTTATGTTTCTTCAGGGAAACTTCAGTCTCAGATTTCCTCTCGGCCGACTACAGATACTTCACATATTCTCACAACTGAGATTGCAGCATTGTTAAAAAGATCCACAAACCTCTGTATCCACACTAGTTTCATCTGAGAGGTGAGATTTTATCCTTATGCCTATAACTACTGGGGGTTTGCAGTGAACAACCAGAAATCACATCTCCAATCAATATAGACCTTAGAGTTCATATGAGCTCTTCTGGACACTACTCAGGGTCAAGCTTTTATATCTCAACAGAGAGTCATCAATCTAATCCATCTATGTCAGAAAGATTCCACCCTGTCATGATTCTCTGCAAGTCAAATGTTATGTTTTCTGGGTCACATGCCTTGACAGTACATGTCACTCCATTTGCATGACCACATCTTAGAGTTCCACAATGGACTCTCATCCCAATGGTTGCAAGTCACTGAATCCTTATCTACATGAATATAGGTGACCTCAGCTCCAACCAACCTCTCCAGAGGCCTTCTCTTTCAGTCTCTTCCCCACCAGAAGATCCTGATTACAGATGATTCCATGCTAGGCTGGGGAATCCATCTCAATGGCCTCCATACTCAACGAGTTTAGAACACTCAGGAGAAAACTCTCCATATCAGTCACCTGGAACTGTGAGCAATTTGCAGTACTATCTGGACCTTTCAAGGTCGCTTGCAGAATCAAGTCCATATTTGAACTGGCAATCTATGTGGATGAACATGGAGATGCAGGCTCTCACCCTCTCTGCCAAGAAGCGATAGAGATATGGAATTGGGTGATTGTACACATTGCCCTTAGAGCAGTCTATATCACAGGAAAACAACATCTTAAACTGAACAGACTCCTTCAACCTCACAAGTGGTCTCTCCACACATCTCTCTTGTGTTAGATATTCTTGGCTTGCAAAACCCAAGAAATAGATCTTTTTGACTCCCCACACAACAACAAACTCATGCTCTTCTGCTCCAGACTCTATACTCCCAATTGTTTGGAATTGGATACGTTCCTATTGGACTGGTGAAAGAAGTTCCTCTATGCATTCTATCCATTCCTCTCATTGGGAAAGCTTACTCAAACTTCATCAAGACTGAAACACAGTGATTCTCATTGCACCTCATTGCCTTCATCAACCATGGTTCCCTCTCCTCTTATAGCTCAGTGTTCAGCAAACTGTCACACTGCAGTTTCTAACACTACTCACACAGAACAAAGGATCTCTCCTTTATCCCAATTTGTACTCATTAGCACTCACAGCATGATATCTCTCTCCCAGTGAGTAGATGCTTTCACCTATTTGTATCAGTGTCAGCTATTTTTGAAGCTTCTAGAAAACTTTCCACAGTGGTACTGAGCAAACCTAAGCATGTCTACAGTTAGACGTCCTTTGTAGAATCGTCTTTTAAGCATTGCATACACGTCAGAAAACTGTGAGCCATGGAATCGAGGGTGAAATACTCACGTGGATTAAAAACTGGCTGGAGCATAGGAAAAGAGTGGGGTAAATGGACAATACTCGGACTGGAAGAACGTCACTAATGGGGTGCCGCAGGGCTCAGTACTTGGACCCGTGCTCTTTAACATCTTTATAAATGATCTGGACATAGGTACAACGAGTGAGGTGATTAAATTTGCAGACGATACGAAGTTATTCAGAGTAGTGAAGACACAGGGGGGATTGCGAAGATCTGCAATGTGACATAATCAGGCTCGAGGAATGGGTATCAACATGGCAGATGAGGTTCAACATGGATAAGTGTAAAGTGATGCATGTCTGTAACAAAAATCTCATGCACGAATACAGGATGTCCGGGTGGTACTTGGAGAGACCTCCCAGGAAAGAGACTTGGGAGTTCTGATCGACAAGTCGATGAAGCCGTCAGCGCAATGTGCGGTGGCGGCAAAAAGGGCAAACAGAATGCTGGGAATGATAAAGAAGGGGATCACGAACAGGTTGGAGAAGATTATCATGCCGCTGTACCAGGCCATGGTGCGCCCTCACCTGGAGTACTGCGTCCAGCACTGGTCGCCGTACATGAAGGACACGGTACTACTTGAAAGGATCCAGAGAAGAGCGACTAAGATGGTTAAGGGGCTGGAGGAGTTGCCGTACAGCAAAAGATTAGAGAAACTCGGCCTCTTCTCCCTCGAACAGAGGAGATTGAGAGGAGACATGATCGAAACATTCAAGGTACTGAAGGGAATAGATTTAGTAGATAAAGACAGGTTATTCACCCTCTCCAAGGTAGGGAGAATGAGAGGGAACTCTCTAAAATTGAAAGGGAATAGATTCAGTATGAACATAAGGAAGTTCTTCTTCACCCAAAGAGTGGTAGAAAACTGGAACGCTCTTCCGGAGTCTGTCATAGGAGAAAACACCCTCCAGGGATTTTGGACAGCCCCTGTACATCCACCAGATCAATACAAACTGGCATTTACCTTTGGGAAGAAACAGTACACTTGAAATAGAACACCTTTTGGTTTCTGAACTCTCCAGCAGAGTTCAACATATTTCTCCATAAAGCCCTTCCAGATGCTGAAGCTCGAGGAACTCTGGTCTATGTGGATGACATCTTGATCAAGAGTCCCACCTTTCAGAAACACCTGGAAGAGATAGAACATGTGTTCCAACAATTGCAGAATGCAGGAGCTAAATTGACCCTTGCCAAAGGTCAATGATGCCGAACATCTCTGAACTACCTAGGGTATGAAATTTCCTCTGAAGGTCTTCGACCACAGAAGAAAAGGATACAGGCCCTACAACAGTTGAGGAGACCTACCAATCTGACGGAACTTCATTCATTCTTGGGGATATGCAACTATTCTCAACAGTTCATAGATCAGTATGCAGAGATCTGTAGACCTTTGGTCACCTTACTGAAGAAGGATGTATCTTGGACTTGGGGTCCTGAACAGGAAAGACCAGCTTAGTCGCAAGAAATGAAAGACCAGCTTAGTCGCTTTCCTTGCCTGGCCTACCCCGAGAGTGGTCGTGAATTCTTCATCGACCTGGGATTCTCCAAACACTCTATGAGTGCTGTCCTGTACCAGAAATACAACTCTGACAACCGTGTGGTGGCCTATGCAAGCAAAGGCTTCATCGATGTAGAGAATAAGTATTCTGACTGTGAGAAAGCTCTACTGTCAACTGTTTGGGATCTTCAACATTTTCAGAGTTACATCCAAGGAGAAAAACTCATTATAGAGACTTGTCATTAACCCATTAGTTTCTTGGGTAGTGATAGGATCAAGACTGGTCGTGTCTCCAATAGCTGAATAGTCTCATGGACTTTGGCTCTCCAAGGATGGCCTTTACAGGTAAAGTATGCTCTGAAACATCGTAACACAGTAGCCCAAGGGATAGCAAAATTGCATGATTGTACAGAACAAGATTCTCTTACAGGTATACCGGAACCTGATGTTCCACCAGAAGAGGAGGAACCCCATCATCATCATCTTTATGATGAACAGCTCTGTGCCAGTATACCTCAAGTTTACGTGGACGGCTGTGCTTTCCACCAGGCCTCGGACCATGATTTGGTTGCAGGAGTAGGTGTAGTATGGAATGCCAACACACCTAACATAGAAACATAGAAACATAGAAATAGACGGCAGATAAGGGCCAAGGCCCATCCAGTCTGCCCACCCTAATGTCCCTCCCCAACCATTGCCCTGTGAATAGATCCCTCCTCTTCCTTTGCCCTGTGAATAGATCCCACGTGACGATCCCATATGGCCTTAAAATCAGGCACGCTGCTGGCCTCGATCACATGTAGTGGAAGACTATTCCAGCGATCAACCACCCTTTCTGTGAAAAAGAATTTCCTGGTGTCAGCTCGTAGTTTCCCTCCCCTAATTTTCCACGGATGCCCTCTTGTTGTCGTGGGACCCTTGAAGAGGAAGATATCTTCCTCCGTCTCTATGCGGCCCGAGAGATACTTGAACGTCTCGATCATGTCCCCCCTCTCTCTGCGCTCCTCGAGTGAGTATAGCTGCAATTTGTTTAACCGTTCCTCGTATGGGAGATCCTTGAGTCCTGAGACCATCCGAGTGGCCATTCTCTGAACCGACTCCAGTCTCAGCACATCCTTGCGATAATGCGGTCTCCAGAATTGAACACAGTATTCCAGGTGGGGCCTCACCATGGATCTATACAATGGCATAATGACTTCCGGCTTTCGGCTGACGAAGCCTCTGCGTATGCAACCTATGATTTGTCTTGCTTTGGATGAAGCTTGCTCCACTTGATTGGCAGCCTTCATGTCCTCACTGACGATCACCCCTAGGTCACGTTCTGCTTCAGTTCTTGTTAGGATCTCGCCATTTAGGGTGTAAGTCTTGCATGGATTTTGGCTGCCCAGGTGCATAACTTTGCATTTTTTGGCATTGAAGCTGAGTTGCCAGGACCTAGACCAGCGCTCCAGTAGGAGTAGGTCGTGCATCATGTTGTCGGGCATTGAAACATCATCTATTGTGCATTTGCCCACTACATTACTTAGTTTGGCGTCATCGGCGAATAATGTTATTTTACCCCTAAGCCCTTCTGCCAAGTCCCTTATAAAGATGTTGAATAGGATTGGGCCCAAGACCGAGCCCTGTGGCACTCCACTGATCACCTCCGTCATTTCAGAGGGTGTGCCGTTCACCACCACCCTTTGAAGCCTACCTCCAAGCCAGTTCCCAACCCATTTCGTTAATGTGTCACCTAATCCTATAGAACTCATCTTGCTCAGCAACCTGCGGTGTGGTACGCTATCAAATGCTTTGCTAAAGTCCAGGTACACGATGTCCAGGGACTCCCCAATATCTAGCTTCCCCGTCACCCAGTCAAAGAAGCTGATCAAGTTGGATTGGCACGATCTCCCTTTTGTAAATCCATGTTGACGGGGATCCCGTAGATTCTCCTCATCCAGGATCTTATCCAATTGATGTTTTATTAGAGTTTCCATTAGTTTGCTTACTATCGATGTTAGACTCACTGGTCTGTAGTTTGCTGTCTCCATCTTGGAGCCTTTCTTGTGGAGTGGAATGACGTTAGCCGTCCTCCAGTCCGACGGAACGCTGCCTTTGCTAAGGGAGAGGTTGAAGAGCTTGGACAGTGGCTCCGCCAGGACATCACACAGCTCCCTTAGCACCCTGGGGTGTAGGTTGTCAGGCCCCATTGCCTTGTTAACCTTGAGCCTTGATAGCTCACTGTAGACACTGCTGGGCGTAAACTCGAAGTTACTGAACGGATCAACTGAGTCAACCCTTGTCTGTAGCTGAGGGCCAAGCCCCGGCGCTTCTCGGGTGAAGACTGAGCTGAAGTATTCATTTAATAGTTGGGCTTTTTCCGAATCCTTTTCCACATAGTCTCCGTCTGGTTTCCTAAGACGTACAATCCCGCCTGAGTTTTTACTTCTGTCACTGATATACCTAAAGAAGGATTTATCTCCCTTCTTGATGTTTTTTGCCAGAGACTCCTCCATGTGAAACTTAGCCTCCCTGACTGCCGTTTTGACGGCTTTTGATTTGGTCAAGTAGTCTGCTCTAGAGACCTGTTTCCCTGATTGTTTGTAAGAGATGAATGCTTTTTTCTTCTCCTTGATAAGGGCCGAGATCTCTGTAGTGAACCACTTTGGCTTATTGTTCCTTCGTTGTTTACTTACTAATTTAACATAGCGGTTTGTCGCTTCCTGTATGGTGGTTTTCAAAGTCGACCACATTTCTTCCACGCTATCGGTTTCTGCTTGTTCTTGTAGCGCCTGGTGAACGAAGTCTCTCATTTCTTTGAAGTTTGTGTCCTTGAATTTGAGGATCTTGGTCAGTGTGGTAGATTTAGTGAAACCTTTCCTAAGATTGAACCATACCATGTTGTGGTCACTGGAGGCCAATGTGTCGCCCACCGAGACCTCTGTGACACTTTCTCCATTGGTAAGTAATAGGTCCAGTATTGCCTGATCCCTTGTTGGGTCCAACACCAGTTGCTTGAGACCAGCTCCCTTCATAGCATTTAATAGCCTCCTGCTGCTGCCGGAAGCAGAGGTAAGTTTATCCCAATCCACATCAGGCATGTTGAAGTCACCTAACACTACTGTGTCCCCATGCAAGGTGATATTTTCTATATCACTGATTATTTCCATATCCAGGTCATCATGTTGTCTTGGGGGTCTGTAAATTACGCCAAGATACAAGCATTTGTCCTTCCCTCTGGCCAAATTAACCCAAAGGGATTCCCCAGTGTACTGGACATCTGAGATTCTTGTGACCATAATGTCATCTTTAGTATATAATGCTACACCTCCCCCTATTCTGCCCTCCCTGTCCCGGCGAAGCAAGTTGTAACCTGGTAAGACCATGTCCCACCCGTGGGAGTCTGTGAGCCAGGTCTCAGATATTGCCACCACATCCAGGTCGGCATTCCTTATTTCCGTTTCTAATTCCAGGATCTTGTTTCCCAAACTGTGTGCGTTGACGTACATAACCCTCCATGTTGTATTTTTGTTACGTCTCAGTGGGGGTGTTCCTGCTTGAGCTACTTGAACACCTTTAGCATTGTTTGTATTCTCCCTAGACTCATAACTTCAATGTGTACTCCCCTTGGACCCAGAATTACAATGTGTGCTCCCTCTAGACCCAAAATTACAATGTGACCCATAATTGTCATATGAACATACCCCCGATTTGAAAGTTTTCGTACTCGACCCTGACCCAGAATTATGGTGACTACTTTCCTCAGCCCCAAAAAAGTATTGGCAGTTTAGTTCGCCAGGTATGTTGTATGTGCCTGTACCCTCCCCCGACTTACCTAGTTTAAAGCCCTGTGAAGTAGGCGGGCTAGACGGTGTCCAAGGACATTCTTTCCTCTTCCGGTCAGGTGTAGCCCGTCGTGTCCCTGTAGTCCTTGCAAAGCTTCTCCATGGTGTAGAAACCCGAAGTTCATCTCCTTGCACCATCCTCACAGCCAGTCGTTCGCCTTCTGTATTCGATCCTCTCTGGCTCTGCCCTTGCCCCTCACTGGGAGAATCGAGGAGAAGACTACCTGCGCATCCATCCTCCTCAGCTTCTCCCCCAGGGCTTTGAAGTCTTCAGATATGCTGTCCGGGGTGCTCCTGGCGGTGTCGTTGGTTCCAACGTGGATTAGAATCATGGGGAAGTGGTCTCGGGGCTTGATGAGTCTGTCAAGGCAAGCGGTTACATCCCGGATCCTGGCCCTTGGCAAACAGCAGACCTCTCTTGATTGTAGGTCTGATCTGCAAATTGGTCCCTCGGTGCCCCTCAGCAGCGAATCTCCGATGACCACTACTCTGCGCTTCTTTGGGGTGGGCCTTACTGTTGATTCCGGAGCTGGAACCGTCTGCCGAACAACTTCTTGAACAACTTCTTGTACTTCATTCTCAGGACCTTCCTGTAGCAGCTGATATCTGTTCCTCAGGATGAGTTGAGGTGTCGATGTAGAGCTGCCCTGTATGTGAGAAAAAGAGACAGAGTTAGGTCCTCTGCGTTTTCCTGTGGAGGATGTCACCAGCTGCCAGGAGTCAGCGTCTCCAGTAACTTCCTGCATTCTGACGGTTTGTCTCAAGTTAGCAGGTTTGGATGCTTTGGGTGTTCCCAGGGTGATCTTGTCGGGTTCCTGTTCCGTGATCTGTGACAGCTCCTGGATGACTCCATCGATGAAGGTCTCGTCGTCTCGGATGCTCCTTAAGCGCTGAACCTCCTCTCTCAGGCTCCTCAGCTCCATCAAAAGGCTTTTGTCCGGCTGATCAATTACTTCTGTCTGCGTTGAGACTGTAGCCATCTTTGAGGGGATGGCCTCGGTCTGTACAGAGGCCTCTACCCTCCGTCCTGGTTCCCCTTCCATCTGTACTCGGACCATAGCCATCCCCTGGGTACTCTCGGTGGCTGAACTACCCGTTTTGATTGAAGTCTTGCTGCTTCTAGTTCTACCTGCCATTCACAAAGATTTATGAAATATTTAATTTTAAATAAAATTTTTTTTTTTTTTTTTTTTTTAGATAAGATAAGAGTAGTTAGTTACCAGTTAGTTAATTGTCAGTTAAGGAAGTTTGTTTGTTAGTGTGCTAGAGAGGTCAGGCTGATTAAAGGTTAGTGTGCTGATTAAAGGTTGGAGGATAGCCTGTCTGCCTGTTGAAGTGGTATGGGAATAGAGTGATTTGTAAAGTCTGTTTGTCTAGAGAGAAGTGTTTTAGTAGCTTGTTGGTTAGATAGAAGTTATGAGTTAGATAGAAGTTATGAGTTTGAGAGTTAGTTAGCTTGTTGGTTAGATAGAAAGTTGTGAGTTTGAGAGTTAGTTAGCTAGTGTTATAAGTTGAGTGTTATAAGGGAGGCCCTTCTTGAGGCCCTTCGCAAAGGCGCTCTCGCTTCGCCGCGCGCCGTTGGCTGCTCTCCTTATATGGTGAGTTCGGGCTTGTGATGTCAGGGGGTGGGCGGAGCTAACTCTCGCCTCTGTCCCGCGACTCTGGTGGATCCCTGCTTGCTGCTCCGCTTTCCTTTCTCTCTCCCTCTGCCTCCTCCGATCTCACTGCACGCTCTCCGCTCCGATTTTCAAACTCCCTCTGCCTCCTCCGGTCTCCCTGCACTGCTCTCCGCCCGCTGTCTCTCTCCCTCTACCTCCTCCAATCCGCTCCTCTTTCTGCCTTTCCTGCTTCTCCTCTCAGCTGCCACGTGGTTTGGGTTCGTTAGGCACAGCTCTGCCTATCTCCTGCCACTGTCCCGAATGCTGTCCCCAAACGAGACCCTCGCCTATTGAAACCTTGAAGTATAGATTGGGTGCTAAAACCAACCAATACGGAGAGATTGTAGCAACCTTGGTCGCTGTACAGTCTGCAGTACAGAAGGAGATCCCAGAACTGATTATCTGTACAGATTCTGATTATGTACGTCAGAACTTTGTCTCACTTACCCGTGTGTAAAAAGGACATGTTAAATTCCAAAGGAAAGCCTGTCCATCATGGAGACTTGATTCTAGCCTTAGATCAATTGGTACGAAACAATGACATGACCATCTATTGGAAGAAAGTGAAAGGTCACGCCAAGGTTAATAGTCCTGACAAGATCGGAAATGACCTTGTGGATCAACTGGCCAAAGAAGGTGCTTTGTCAGGTGAACTATAGCAATGCCCTGAAGAGTTGTTCTCGACGGTGCATGCTATTACTCGACGCCAAGTGAAACAGGTAGCTGAATCACTAGTATTGCAGTGGGGCAATGATATCCCTTCCTTTGATCTTGTAACTGCTCAGAAGACAGATCCTATCCTGGGAAAGTTTTATAACTTCATACAGAATCCACAGGAACATCCATTGTCTGAAGACGACCAGAAGGATGAAGACCTGAGAATACTCTACGCCTCCAGAGAGAAATTTTCGATTCACCAGGACCTGCTCACTCGGACGAGTAAGCATGGGTATCGTGCAGTGGGTTGTACCCCGTGCATATGTTGCAACATGCCCATGATGAACCTTGTGTTGGACATAGAGGTGAAGAAGTTAACTACGAGACACTGAAGCAAGTGGTCTACTGGCCTCATATGTGACAAGATGTGCAGTTACATACGAGAGGTTGCTTGACTTGTCAATTTCAACCCTCCACACCAATTCACCGAGCACCCTTGAGAAAGAAGGGTTTGGTCATGCCCTGGTCCGACATCCAGATTGATTGGATTGGCCCAGTGGTCCGTTCCTCCCGAGGTAATAAGTATATGCTGACTGTCACCTGTTTGTATACCAAGTGGATTGAGTGCTTGCCTGCACCCAATTGTACTGCGGAGACTACAGCTACCTTGCTATTGAATCACGTGTTCAGTAGGTGGGGGTTGCCTATGCGAGTGGACTCAGACCAAGGATCACATTTCACTGCTGATGTGATGCGACACATGTGGAAGATGCTCGGAGTGAAAAGTAAATTGCACATAGCTTACCACCCTCAATCATCGGGACAAGTGGAAAGAGCGAATCGTACCATCATCACCATCCTGAAGAAGTACGGTATGGTAAGGATTGGGACATGAAGTTACCTTTGGTACTGATGGCTATTCGTGCCATGTCTCACCATTCAACGGGGGTGACGCCTTTTGAAATGATGACAGGTAGAGAAATGACATTACAAATTCATTTGTTGTATAGAACTAACGATGTAAATCTTACTAGTGTTGCTACTGCCCATGAATATGTCACCCATTTACGTCAACATCTCCAGGGTGCATTTTCCTTTGCCCAGAAAAATCTGGAAACTGCTGCTAAAGGTAGAAAAGCCTACTATGATTATAAGACTACCACAAAGGAATTCCAAATTGGCAACAAGGTATTCTATTACAATTTTGGCAAAACCAAGACCAAAGAAAGTAAATTTTTGCCAAGCTGGCATGGTCCATTCCTTATAGTGGAAAAAGCTTCACCTGTGGCCTATCAAATTCGCACCAAGTCAAATTCTCAAGGTGAAGATGTCCTTAAATGGGTCCACATTAATCAACTGAGACCATGTCATCCCAGTAAATTTGCCCAGGATGAAACCATTGTTGTGATGAATGATATTAACCTAGCAACAGCCTAGGCTGTTCTCTCTTTTCTGTTTTTCAGATGGCGAAAAGAGTTCTGCTGATGCTGTTCCTGGTTGTCCTGCTGATTGGAGTTGGTCCCAAATTGATCAATCCTGGTCCGCAGTCCCATGTTGTCCTTCAAGATTCTCTTGGTTTCTTGTTCTTCCCGTTTCAGATCTTTCTCCAGCTCTTTCTTCTTTCGATGTTTCTCTTTTCTATTTGGACTCTACTCCTACTGAGACTAAATTGGAAATCCTGGATGTTTTCCGTGGATATCCCATCAACTTTACCCTTGAAATGGAACAATTTCTGTTGTCTAAACCTTCCCATACTATTGAACTGAAAGTTGATAATGATAACCTTCATGTTGCGGACTATTATGTTGGTTCCTTCCATGTACATGAAGTTGTTGGTATCTATAGTGTTGACCTTCTTATCATTGTTGTTATTCCACTTTTTACCATCCTGTGGGTTATCCTCTTTGGGTTCTCTGTTTTTGCACTCTACGAGACCATCCAGATTTGACGTCTTATTCGTCGTAGATCATCACCTCTGGACTTAAGAATGCATGATTACATTGTGGCTATGAATGAGTAATTTTTGCTAGCTGTATTTTTGATTTAGATTTTTCTGTCTTAACTTTTGCTTTGGCATACCTTTTGTGCCTTGCTTTGTAGTTATGATTTTTGATTTTATCATATATTGCCATTTATCAGTGCTTTTGTTATCAGGCTTGGGTTTCTTATACTTTAGCCCTAGACTTTATGATTATTTTACATTGATTATTGATATCTTTGATTTATTACTGATTTTTATGGTATTGCTTATGTTTATGCATTTTTAGTATCACCTTTGGTCTTGATGATCCTTTCCTATTAGTTAGGTTGAAGGTGAAATAGACTCCATTGAAGTTATTTCTCCTTCAAGGGGGGGACTGTAGGGGTGTTTCCTTATTTGTACCTGAAGGTTAGGCCTCTATGACATCATCAAGCCTGAACCATCATTTAAGCCTAAACCATTATTTGCAAGAAATCTTTCCAGCATGAACCTTGCAAGAAGAGAAAGAAGAAAACATCTTTGCTGTTTCTGCCTGATGCATTCTGGGTATGTACCAGAATGGTATTCTAGTCAAGGACATCCATCTATGCCTTCATGCTTAGACTGTGTGAATCTTGGGGGAGTTATACTCCTATGCTGTGCTTATCTATCGAAAGGCGCCTGTGTCTCCTAGCCTGTATGAGACTTTACACAGAAAGTCTATTCATCTAAGTTCTGTTTTTGGATTGGTCCGAGGAAGTCATCTGACGAGATCCAAGTGATAAGGTGCTAATTATAATTAGTCTGTGTTTAGGTGTGGGTGAACTCACATCTCATCACAGGTGTTCTGCACGCACCTCTCTTTTATAATAATTAAGACCTGAACAGTTAGCTTGTGTGACTCTCTGCCTGAGAGAGAGTGAATCGGATCTTAAACATATCTGAATTCATCACCTCAACGAAACCTTTGCTGTCAACCTAAATTACAGCTTTACCAGTGGCTGACGAACACTTGTTCCTGTAACCGAAGGATTTCTATATCTGCTAAGCTGAGGATCAACGTCTTTCATTTCACCTGATTTTATGCCAAGGCCTAATTGGATGGTGAGAATACGGAATTCTATTATCTTTAAGCTGGGGTTAGATAAGTGAATACTATTGTGATATAGGATAAGGCTCGTAAAGCTACTTGTGGTGATAACTGTAATAGATTGCTGCTAATCAGGAATTGTTATTATAAGGATTTGTTTAGTGTGTGTAAGAATTAGTTTTACTTAGTTATCTAGCAAGTGTGTTGTGATAATTATGTACTGAGTTTCATATATGTAATCGGATATTTTGTGAACAATATTTAGATATTGCTGCTGGCTTGTGAATTATATTTTTCTATTTTCATAATAAAAGTATATCTCATTAGCCTTGGTCTGGTCATAGAAACATAGAACATGATGGCAGAAAAGGGACACGACTCATCTAGTCTGCCCACACTAATGGCCCATCCCCTAACTACCTCCATGAAGAGATCCCACATGCCAATCCCATCTTTTCTTAAAATCTGGCATGCTGCTGGCCTCAATTACCTGTTGTGGAAGATTATTCCAGTGATCAACCACCCTTTCGGTGAAGAAATATTTTCTGGTGTCGCCATGAAATTTCTCACCCCTGATTTTCAACGGATGCCCTCTTGTTGCCGTGGGTCCTCTTCCACCTCGATACGGCCTGTGACATATTTGAACGTCTCGATCATGTCTCCCCTCTCTCTGCGTTCCTCGAGTGAGTACACCTGCAACTTACCCAGTTGTTCCTCATACGGGAGATCCTTGAGACCTGAGTCCATTCTGGTGGCCATTCGCTGAACCGACTCAACTCTATGCACATCTTTTTGATAATGCGGCCTCCAGAATTGTACTCAGTATTCCAGATAGGGTCTCACCATGGATCTGTACAATGGCATTATGACCTCGGGCTTACGGCTGATGAAACTTATACGGATACAGCCCATGATTTGTCTAGCCCCGGATGAAGCTTTCTCCACTTGATTGGCAGTCTTCATGTCTTCGCTAATGATCACCCCCAAGTCACGTTCTGCTACAGTCCTTGCTAGAATCTCACCATTTAGGGTGTAAGTCCTGTATGGATTTTTGCCACCAAGGTGCATGACCTTGCATTTTTTGGCATTGAAATTTAGGTGCCAAGTCTTTGACCATTGAGCTTTTGTCAGGCACTGTGCTTTCATCTGTTGTGCAGTTGCCTACTATGTTGCATAGTTTGGCGTCATCGGCGAATAATGTAATTTTACCTCTAAGCCCCTCAGCCAAGTCTCTTACTAAGATGTTAAATAGGATCGGACCCAAGACCGAGCCCTGTGGCACTACGCTGATCACCTCCGTTATATCGGAGAGGGTACTGTTTACCACTACCCTCTGAAGTCTACCTCTAAGCCAGTCCCTAACTCATGCAGTTAATGCTTCACCCAGTCCCATCGAACCCATCTTGCTCAATAACCTGTGGTGTGGGACGCTATCAAACACTTTGCTGAAGTCCAAGTACATGATGTCCAGGGACTCCCCTATATCTAGCCTTCATGTCAAAGAAGCCGATTAGATTTGATTGGCAGGACCTTCCCTTCGTAAAACCATATTGATGGGGATCTCGTAGATTCTCCTCGTTCAGGATCATATCCAATTGGCATTTGATTAGTGTTTCCATAAGTTTTACTCACTATCGATCTGAGACTCACCGGTCTATAATTCTCAGCCTCCATCCTGCATCCCTTTTTGTGGAGTGGAATGACGTTAGCCATTTTCCAATCTAATGGGACTCTTCCTGTACTTAGGAAAAGATTGAAGAGCGTGGATAACGGTTCCGCCAGGACGTCACTCAACTCCCTGAGCACTCTGGGGTGTAGTTTGTCCGGTCCCATAGCTTTGTTCACCTTAAGTCTTGATAGCTCCTCGTAGACACTGCTGGGCGTAAACTCAAAATTTTGAAACGGGTCTTCTGAGTTTTCCCTCGTTGGCAGTTGAGGGCCGGATCCCAGCACCTCACAAGTGAAAACCAAGCAGAAGTATTCATTTAAAAGTTTGGCTTTGTCAGAGTCCGATTCTACATAGTTCCCGTCAGGTTTCCTAAGGCGTACTATCCCATCTGTGTTTCTTTTTCTGTCACTAATATAGCGGAAGAAGGATTTATCACCCTTCTTGATATTCTTTGCCAGGTTCTCCTCCATTCGGAGTTTGGCCTCCCTGACTGCCGTTTTGACCGCTTTTGATTTTGCCAGATAGTCTTATTTGGATTCTCGCTTCCCTGATTGTTTGTAGAGGATGAACGCTCTTTTCTTCTTTTTTATGAGGTCTGAGGTCTGAGAACCACTGTGGTCTATTGTTTCTTCGCCGTTTACTTACTGATTTGACATAGCGGTTGGTTGCTTCATGTAAGGTTGATTTCAGAGTTGACCACATTATCTCTACATTATCTGTTTCGGCATGGTTTTGCAGTGCCTGATGGATGAAATCACCCATGCTTTTGAAGTTTGTGCCCTTGTAGTTGAGGACCTTGGTTGATGTGCTTGACTTAGTGAAACCTTTCCTGAGGTTGAACCATTCATGTTGTGGTCACTGAATGCCAACGTATCGCCTATCGAGACCTCTGTGACACTTTCTCCATTGATGAGTATTAGGTCTAGTATCGCCCGATCCCTAGTGGGCTCTAATACCATTTGTCTGAGTCTCGCTCCCTTAATAGAGGTTAATAGCTTCCTGCTGCCACTGGTGGTAGCGGAAAGATTGTTCCAATCCACATCAGGCATATTGAAGTCTCCTAATAATACTGTGTCTCCACGCAAAGTGATATTCTCAATGTCTTCGACTAATTCTATATCCATGTTCTCCTGATGTCTTGGAGGTCTGTATACTACACCAAGATACAGGCATTTGTCCTTCCCCCTAGCCAAATTCACCCAGAGGGATTCCCCGGTGTACTTGACATCTGCGATTTTGGTAACATTTATGTCCTCTTTAGTGTATAGTGCTACCCCTCCATCCATTTTGCCCTCTCTGTCCTGCCGAAGTAAGTTGTATCCCGGTATAGCCATATCCCACCCATGGGAATCCGTGAACCAAGTCTCGTATATCACCACCACATCTAGGTCGGCGTTCCTCATTTCCGTCTCTAATTCCAGAATCTTATTGCCCAAACTGTGGGCATTAATGTACATAGCCCTCCATACCTTATGTTTACTATGTCTCTGTGTAGATATTCCTGCTTGAGCTAATAGGACTCCTATAATACTGTTTGCAATGTGTGTACTTACCTCTGACTCGGAAATGCAGTGTGTACTTACCTCGGACTCAGAAATGGATTGGCAACTTACCTCGCCAAGTTGGTTACTTGCGCCAGCAAGTGAGTGGGTACCCTCCCCCAATTTACCTAGTTTAAAGCCCTACGAAGTAGGCGGGCTAATTGGTTTCCAAAGACGTTCTTTCCCCTTCTGGTCAGGTGAAGTCCATCAGATCCCTGTAGTCCTTGCAGCGCCTCTCGATGGTTCAGAAATTCGAAGTTCATCTCCCTGCACCATCCGTGCAGCCAGTCATTTGTCCTCTGGATACGATCCTCCATGGCTCTTCCCTTGCCTCTCATTGGGAGGATCGAGGAGAAGACCACCTGCGCTTCCATCCTCCTCAACTTCTCACCCAGGGCTCCAAAGTCTACAGATATGTTCTCCATGGTATTCCTGGCAGTGTCGTTCGTTCCAATGTGGATGAAAAGCATGGGGAAGTGGTCATGTGGCTTGATAAGTCTGTCTAGGCAGGCGGTTACATCTCAGATTCTGGCTCCTGGCAGACAGAAAACCTCTCTTGATTGCATATCTGGTCTGCAAATTGGTCCCTCGGTGCCCCTTAGCAGGGAATCCCCAATGACTACCACTCTTTGGGGGGAGCTGATCTGTTGTCTCCGGAACCGGAATCGTCTGGTGGACAACTTCCTGTACCTCATTGGCAGTTCCTCCTGTAACAGCTGGAATCTGTTCCTCAAGGTGATTAGTGGGGTCAATGTTAAACTGCCCTGTGAATGAGAGAAAGACAGAAGAAGAGGAAGAGGAAGGTCTTCTACGTTTGCGGGTGGAGGAAGTTACCAGCTGCCAGGAGTCAGCGTCTCCAGCCTCTTCTTGTACCCCATTCGTTGGTTTCAGGGTTGCAGGTTCAGACAGTTTGGGCGTCCTGAGGATGGTCTTGTCTGGCTCCTGCTCGGTGACCTGGGACAACTCCTGGATGACTCCGTCGATGAAGGCCTCGTCCTCTCGGATGCTTCTCAAGTGCTTTACCTCCTCTCTCAGGCTCCACAGCTCTGCAAGATGTCTCCGTCTAGCTGATCCAGCTCTTCTGTCTGTGTGGAGACTGTAGTCATCTGCTTGGGGATGGCCTCGGTCTGTACAGAGACCTCTGTCCTCCGTCCTGGCTCTCCTTCCGTCTGTACGTGGACCCGTGGCCATCCCCTGGATCCCTTTGGTGACTGGGTTGCCTGTCTTGATTGTAGCCCTGTTGCTTCTTGTTCTTCCTGCCATTTTCAAATTTATTTTTTTTTTGTTAGTTTAGATATTTGTTAGTTAGTTATGTCTGCCTGATCGTTAGTGAGCTAGAATAGTCTGCCTGTTAGATAGTATGAAAGTCTGCCTGTCAGAGTTTGAAAGTTGGAAAGATAGAGGTAGTTAGTTAGTTAATTGTTAGTTTAGTCTGCATGTTTGTTAGTTGGCTAGAAAGGGCTGCCTGTTAAATAGTTTGAAAGTTTGAAGGATAGAGTGACTGGTAAGGTCTGGCTTTTGCTTAGTTAGAGAGGTTGCGTAAATAGGCAAGAAAGTTGAACCTGGATGAGATATTATGGTCTTCCCTAGAAACTAACAGGCATGTATTTGTTTATGTAACTGATTAGTGGACCATAAATCTTTCTACAGTAGGGCTAGTCTCAGGGCGCTGGTCTTTGACCGGAGAGCCGCCGCATGAGTGGACTGCTGGGCACGATGGACCAACAGCGGCACTTCTTATGTTCACACAGTGATGCTATAATTTTAAATGGATTTGCTTCTCTGTCTAGTGTGATCTCCATTCCCTAGATCCAATCACTTGTCAGTTCTGGATTATTTCCTTCACCATTTCAATTCTGGCCTCAAAATTACTTTAGTACATGTTCATCGCAGTGCTATCAGCACCTTTTATTCACCGTTAGACAAGAAACCAGGTTCATGAAAGGCCTTTACCATACCAAGCCTTCACTCAAGCCTCATGCTGTTGCCTGGGATCTTAATCTAATTCTCTCCATATTGAAGTCTCCTTTAGAGCCTCTTTCCACTTCTTTATTCAAACATATTACATGGAAAGTCGTCTTTCTTAAAGACCTTAGGCCTGCACTCAGGTTCAGTGAACTTCAGGCTCTGGTATTGGATCCACCCTATACAAGATTCTGCCATGATAAGGTTGCTCTCTGAAAACATCTAAAATTCCTTCCAAAAGTTGTCTTTGAATTTCACCTCAACCAGTCACCAAGAGAACAATCTTTACTTGGCTAGCAGACTGCATCTCCTTCACATATGATTGGATCGGACTAATACTTGAAAGCTGAATCACTGTTCACAAAGTGCAAGCCATGGTGACTTCAGTAGCCCATCTTCACTCTACACCCACTGAGGACATTCATAAAGCAGTCACATGGTCCTCAATTCATACCATCACTTCCCTTTATTGTTTAAAGAATCATTCTAGAAGGGATAGTCACTTTGGGCAAGCAGTTCTACAAAATTTGCTCTCTTCTTAGATACCAACTTTCCCTCTAGCCCTTTGAGTTTTGCCAGGATCATGGTTGTGATGAGGATAATTGTATTATGCAGAATATAAGGGGGGGAGCAAAATTAATATGGCCCCCACAACCAATATATATATATATTAGATACACTTTTAGTTAGGGCTCTGAAAGACACTAATATTATAGCTGAATATAAATCCTTCACACACAGCAAAGTATAAATAACAGAATTTGCAGAGTACATATTTTTCCTTCATAGAACAAAATATTATGGTTTAATGTCTGAAGGAAGATGCTAGAGCCATAACATAGCAGGCCCCTGCAAATAAGCGACATATTTGTCACTTGAATTAGGGGAACTCATGTGATTATAACCATGTGGTTGTAGAAATGTATTGTTTAGCAAATGAAAGAAGTTTAGCAAACGAAAGAAGTTATCCTGCCATTGTATCGGGCGATGGTGCGTCCGCATCTGGAGTACTGCGTCCAATATTGGTCGCCATAGCTTAAGAAGGACATGGCGTTGCTCGAGAGGGTTCAGAGGAGAGCGACGTGTCTGATAAAGGGGATGTAAAACCTTTTATACGCTGAGATATTGGAGAAATTGGATCTCTTTTCCTTGGAGAAGAGGAGACTTAGAGGGGATATGATAGAGACTTACAAGATCATGAAGGGCATAGAGAGAGTAGAGAGGGACAGATTCTTCAAACTTTCGAATAATAAAAGAACAAGAGGGCATTCAGAAAAATTGAAAGGGGACAGATTCAAAACGAATGCTAGGAAGTTCTTCTTTACCCAACGTGTGGTGGACATCTGGAATGCGCTTCCAGAGAGCGTAATAGGGCAGAGTACGGTACTGGGGTTCAAGAAAGGATTGGACAATTTCCTGCTGGAAAAGGGGATAGAGGGGTATAGATAGAGGATTACTGCACAGGTCCTGGACCTGTTGGGCTGCCGCATGAGGGGACTACTGGGCACGATGAACCTCAGGTCTGACCCAGCAGAGGCATTGCTTATGTTCTTATGTTTCTGGAAAACATATTTTCCTTCCAGTAGTTGGTTAGACGGTTTAGAGAGAAAAACACATCTGTGTATGAGGACATAGTTTTCTTCCACTTACATAGTTAGGGCAAATATTGATGAGCTGGTAGTTATAGAAAATCATGTGATTGTTTTTGTAAACGAGATATTTGCAATAGAAAGCAAGGGTCGGTGTGACCTCAGTCCACTTCCTTCTATGGCTGACAGAGGTGAGACTATTGAGCTGCATGTGATGAGTTAAGTCATTGTTGCTAAGGAACAAAGTAACCAACAGAATATTGCAGTTTGTAAATGGATTGTAATTGGACGATGTACTAACTACGTATGTTTAATAATGAATTAATTCCTATCATTATTTCCAATAAAATGACCAGTCACCTGTATTGGGTAATTCTTTCTGACATCCTATTATTTTGGGGATGCAGAAATGCTTCTCAAAGCTTTGACTATTACCTACACTCTTGTGTGGATTTCTTTCTCTGATCTTCCCAGAAATAGAATTAAGAACTGGATATATGGAAGTAATATGAGGCAGTTATTAACTATAATCCTCTTCTTAGAGCAGGGGTGTTAAACTCAATCACATGAGGGGCCGAAATATGAAAAAAAGGCTAAGTCGTGGGCTGAATTTTTAATTAAGATACTTAGGGGTCCTTTTATTAAGGTACGCTAATTGATATAGTGCACGCTAAATGCGCACCTTAATAAAAGGACCCCTAAGTGATTAAGGTTTGGTCTTAGCAGAAATATAGGGTTATGTCTCCAACCCCACACCAGTTCTGTGGTATAAACAAAATAAATATTGTAATTACAAAACAAAATAAAATTATTTTTCTACCTTTGAGGGTCCCAGGCTCTGGTTGTCTTCTGATAACTTGCTTGCCAAGGTCTCATGCCCATTTGTTGTTTTCTTCTTTCTCTGTGCTAACCATCCATCTTCCATTTCTGTCCTCCCCTCCCTCCCTTGGAGATCTGGCATCTTTCCTTTTTTTCGTGTCCACATCCGCAGCTGCAGCAATGGACCCCACCTTCCCCAGATCCACCATCTGTCATTTTCTCAACTACTCTTTCATCCAGCATCTCTCCCTCCTTCCCCCACCACCCCAGGGTCCACCATCTCTCCATTTCTCTTCCCAACTACCCAACTACCCTCCTATCCAGTATCTATATCCCCCTCCACACCATCCCTTGTGTCCAACTTCTCTCTCTTTCTGTTCCTTCCCTCTCTCCCTCCATCCCATTGCCCACCATCTCTCCCCCACCCAACCCAACCTCCACTTAGTCCGGCATATGCACATCTGGACCCCTCCTTCTCTCCCTCTTGGTACTTTTGCACCAGGGCCCACCCCCGTCTTGAAGGCCTGCATGTTTTTCCCCCTTCTTCTTCCCAGTCTCACCTATAAAGTTGAAAATGTCTGGTGGGTCAATTTTTAACACGCTGGGGGCCAGAGTTTGACATGTCTGTCTTAGATGCATGATACTGGCAGCTTGGGAGTCCCACATGTGAGAATTTTATGCCTAATTGTTCTCAGAGAAAGCAAATTTAGTCATCTGTAGCAGGTGTTCTCTGAGGACAACAGGCATATATTCTCACAACCCACCCACCTCCAATAGTTGGCTTCTTAGCTAAGAATAATAAATGCAAGATCTATTAGGAATAAAGTAATGTTAATTCATGATGTATTAGATACAGAGAGTTTTGATATATTGTGTATTCTTGTACAATCCCCCTTTATGCTGGGGACGGATGGGTGTTATGTACCTTGGGCAGCCAAGGTCTGTAGTAATTTCACTTGTTAGAAGTTTTCTGCTCCACCCTCCATCTCTCTACTGCTGGGCATTCTCCCTGGACATCAGTTTTGTATTCCCGCAAGCCAACCTGTAGAAGCTCATCTCTTCCTCTCGTGTTTTATTTCTTAAATTTAGTGTATTATTTTAATTTTCATTTTTGCGGGTTTGACCTTATGCTGTGGAAACATCCTTTCGGCGGAAGATCGCAGACTTTGTAGTAAAGTCTGCCTCTGGGGGATTACCTGCCACTGCAGTAAGCCCCCACCCTCCGAACAGTCTGCATTAGAGTTGCACGGGGACAGAAATCCCACCCGTCCCCGCCAAAATCCCACCCGTCCCCATGAGGAATCCCTCCGTCCCCACCCATCCCTGTGAGGAATCCACTCCATCCCCGCTCATCCCTAGAAACTTCAGAAATAGTTATTTCATTTAATTATGCTACTGAATTAAAGGTTCTGGTAGAGACCCATTTACAAATAAGCAAAGACACTTTATTAATTTGGAAATATTGATTGGGAAGAATACATACTTTGTAAACGAATTTCTACCACAGCCTCTAATGTAAATATAAAATATAAATACTCAGCTGATGAGAACCCCCAAGCTGTCAGCTGAGGACTTCCTTTGCAGTTGGCTAGGGGTCCCTTTTGCCAAGCTTGGCAGGCAGCAGTAGCGTCCCTGAGTCACAGATGCTGGCACCTCAGTGGCTCATGGATGTTGCCAGCGACTACTATGCATGGTGGAGGGAGTTCTGGCTGTCTCTAGAGGAGGTCCTCTGCTGGCGGTGCTTGGGGATCCCCACCAGTCACAGCAAGGGTCAGCAAGTACTTCAACACTGTAGAAATAAAACCAGAAATGCATTTCCTTTTCTTTGGAACACAATACAAAGATATCTGCTATATACATTTCCCAAAGCTAACATATTTTAGTCAATAAATTCCGTTTTTTACCTTTGTTGTCAGTTGGTCCCAGTTTCTTTTTTCCGCTTTCCCATCTTCTGTAAATTCTTCTGTTGCTGTCCATTGGTTCCTCCTACCATGGTCCAGCATTTATCCCTTTCTCATTTTCGCCCCTGCCCACCAGCCCCATGCCCAACATTTCTCCTTCTATCACCCCTCTCCAGCACCATGCCACATCTCCCTCCATTCCCTTCACCACTATGTCCAACATTCCTCCCTCTTGCATTCATTTCAATCTGTCCCACTGTTCCCTTTCCACCACAATATTTCTCCCTCATCTGTTCCTCCCTCCCTTCCTATGACCAAAAATTCAACTTTCTTCCATTCCCCGTGTACACAACCATCTCACTGACACACCCACACCCAATTCTCTCTTTCTATTTCCTCCACCACCTCAGCATCTTTCCTTCCCTTCCTCTCTCCCAAGTTCATGCATTCTGTGTCCAAAAACGCATTCCCTGCCCACCTCAGCATCTCTTTGCCTCCCTTCCTCCATCCACTCTCCCAAGTTCATGCCTTGTGTCCAAAAATGCACTCTCTTCCCCCCCTTTTGTGTTCCGCATTTGCCTCTCATGTTCAACCTCCTTCTGTCCCTCATTTGCCTTCCATGTTCGACCCTTTCTGTGTCCTGCATTTGCCTCCCACGTTTGTGTCCAGCCCTCATCTGCCAGCAACTTTCTCATCCAAATGGAGCTCTGGGAGGTAGCTGGAGCCGCGAGGCTCATCTTCTATTTCCTGCCTGCCCTGCAGCAGCACACATAGCTGACCGGAAGTCTTCCCCGATGTCAGTGCTGACGTCGAAGGGAGTGAGGGCTTTGCTTAAGCCTCCCTCCGACATCAGTGCTGACATCGGGGAAGACGTCCAGTCGGCTATGTGTGCTGCTGCAGGGCAAGTAGGAAAAGAAGATGAGCCTCGCAGCTCGAGTTGCATTGAACCCCCGAGACCACGAGGGGCGTCCCCAAAGGATCCTCACTACCTGAGGAGTTGTCCCCACGGTATCCCCGTGACCTGAGGGGGCATCCCCACGGGATTCCCGTGACCCGAAGGGGGAACCCACGGGTCCCGTGGGATTCCTGTCGTCCCCGTTCCCATGCAGCTCTCTAGTCTGCATGTCAAATCGGGGCTCTAGAATTGGGAGCTAGCTCATGCCAGGTTCATCTGCTTGTGGGGGGAGCGCAGGCTACACGTTTCCGTGGAGGCGCACCTGGGATTGGGACTGGACTGCTTACCATCCCTGAGCAATCCAAAGGTGTTGGAAGTCACTGACCGAGGTGGCCAGGCAAGTGAGGCAGTCAGAAGATTTGAAATCCAGTTTTCCAGCTTCCTGAGGCTTGAGATCTCCCTGCATGCTGTTTTCAGCATTGCTTGCCATTTCTCATTTACAGACCACAGTGAGTAGCTGCTTGCTTGCCTGGTTTAGTGATTTGGGGAGGGGGTCCTAAAAATGGGTTTCTGGGTGGTTTCCCTGCATGCCGTACCCCCACCCCCACCTCTAAAATCGCAAAATCGCTGTTTTCCAGAGATTCCTGTTTTTCCCAGGTTATTTTAGGGCAAAATCGGCACCCGTGGTGGCCATCTTGGATTTTTTTTCCAAACTTTTAAAAAGTATATGTTTTGGACTTAAGAGCTTTGTTTTCATTCCAAACGGCTCAGATGGCCTCCTCAAAACATGATGGCATGGATTCATGCCTTGTTTCCAGTGGATGGCTTTTGGATTCGCAAACATATTCTACATGTACGTGAGGGAGGCAAGGTGTGCACAGATTCAGTGCCTTCCACCTCTTAAGAGGTCCTTCTTGGATCTCCTGCTGTAAACACTGAAAAAATTGCACCAGGAGACTCTCTGATGGGTGATGGTGGTATTTCAATGAAACGCAAGTGCAGTTCCAGAGACAAGCCTCATAAATCTTCTAGGTATTCTAAATCTAAGGCGCATAGAACAGTACTGGTCATGGGGAATTTGTGAACATGATGTACTAGGCATATTTGGTTAAAAAGTCCATGCCTGTGGCTCCCCCTCAGAATCCAACCCAGCATGTGGGTTCTTCTCCTCCACTGGACTCCAGTCTGTCTCTGTGTTTACAGACGGGGACCCCGGAGCATCTCTTTCCATCCCTCTGTCACCTCAGGGCACTTCGGCAGCATCCACTGATGTGGCTAACCTAGCTGACCTTCATGATCAAGATTCGTGTGGATCCCGAGATCTGGCGGATGATCCATCTGTACGCAGGTTTTTCAAGCCAAATCGTCTTGAGAATCTCATTTCGGAATTCCTGCAGGAAATAAACCTGCAGTCTGATCAGCCTTTCCAGGCAGAATGCTCGTTGATGAGTGATCAAAGAGTGCTCTCTGCTTCCTTTCCTGATAATCTGGATCTGGTCCGGATTCATTCGGAAGTTTGGGAAAACCTGGAAGGTCCCCTGAAATGCGCTAGAGCCATGGCCAGACTTTACCCCATGGTGCCAGAGTTTTCCAAGCGCTTTGCTTCTCCAAAGGTGGATTCGGCTGTGGCTCAGGTCACCAAGTGTACCTCCCTACCCTCCAATGGAGGGGTGATTCTGAAAGATGTTCAGGAAAGGTGGGTAGATTTTATCCTTAAACTCCTTTTTGATTCTGCGGCGGCTGGGGTCAGAGCAATAGCAGCCACATCATTTGTATCATGAGCGTACCATTCCAAGCTTTGCCATGATCCTGATGTGGTACTCCGGGATCTTGATTTCCTGATTTCTGGAGTGGATTAATTGGCGGATGCCTTATATGACATGATGAAGGTCTTTGCCAAGCTGGGAGCTTATTCTTTGTCGGCCAGGAGAATGCTTTGGATATGGCAGTGCTCTGGGGATTCTTCCTCTAAGGCCACTCTCAGTAGCCTGCCCTTTAAAGGACTACTCTTGTTTGTCCAGGGCCTGGATGACCTTATGGCCAGTGTACAGGACCATAAGACTAAGATTCTGCCGGGAAACAAGCCTTGCCCCATTAGAAATTCAGGGCATCCTAATTTTTGTCCCTCAGTACGCCGGTCCCCTGGCATCTGATCAAAGATTCAATTCTTCATCCAGACCCCGCTTTGGAGGCCCTGCCTGTCATCAGTCATCAGACGTCTTCCCGCTCCCACTAAGAAGAAGCAGTTCTGACGCCAGGCCTTTGGCCGCTGTCCCCTGAATCGAAGGGCGACTCTCGTCAGGTTTTCAAGTTTTTAATAAAAATTTGATATCGCTTATCAGAACTTCTAAGCGGTTTACAATTAAAAATAGGGTAAAGGACAAACAAAAAAAAGTTTCCATTAAAAAAGAAATTAAGAAAAATGTAGACATAGTAAATGACGGCAAATAAAGACCCGAGTGGTCCATCCAGTCTGCCCAACCATACATGCTTCATAAATTAATTATTTAGTTTATGGTGTAACAATTTTTATTGATTTACAATTCAAGCAAAATTCAACAATCACAAAAGGATCCAAGGATCAACCAGAAATACAAAAAGTCCTGCAACAACCGGTAACACCACTCGCTCAACCCGCCCACTAACCCACCTCTCAACCACCCTCCCAACCCAACCTCCAACCCCAAAACAAGCAATCGGATATCCTAGAGGGCTTGTCTCTGATAGCCTTCCAGGGGATGCATCACCTAACCCCTCCTCCTCCCATCCCAACCAGAACAAGAGCAAGAATCCACAATCAGGAAGAAAAAGAAAATGGGGGAGGGGCACTCGCACTGCCGCCCACCCCCCTCATGCCAAATAGATTATAGAGGGTTTAATATGGCACTTCTAGCTCGCGGAGACAGGGAGGCAATATAGGGGTCCCACATACTCAGGAATTGGCGTTTGCATTTGCCGCTGATATGAGCTGCCCTACTTTCCAAGAGCATTAGATCATGGAGTCTATTTCTCCATGCCCAATATGATGGTGGAGTGGGACTAATCCAGACTGAGAGAATCACTCTCTTCCTTAAGAACCCTACTTTTCTCATAAACTGATGAGAACCACAAGAAGGGAGCTGGAAGGCTTCATATTTGTCTAGCAAAAAACGACTGCCGATATCGGTAAAACATGATCTAGAATATGACTCGTGTACTACAGAATAAGTTTCCAAAAGCGGTTGATTGTTGGACAAGGCCAAAAACTGTAATAAAAAGAAAGAGGTTGTTGAGAACATTTCAGACAGGTAGGGGAAGTGACGTAGCCAGAATAATAGAGTTGGCTCCGGGTAAAATAGGCTCAGTGAATAACCCGAAATTGACATTCATGAAGATCTACACTAACAGCAATCTCAGGAATTCAGCGAATCAGAGCCAAAAGGTCCAGTGCATCTGCAGGGAGACCCAGATCCCTATACCATCGCAGTCACAACTCACCTCTGGAGATGTGCTCCCCTAATTGATGGAGATCTTTATAGAACCCAGAGACAGTGAACCCATCCTCCAAGTAGGGAGCTAAAAGCTCATGAAACCGAGCATCAACATCCAAGGTTAAAGCCCCTGAGTCCAGAGAGTGGACATAATGCTGGAGTTGATGATAGGTTAAGAAATCCCCACTCAGTACAGAGCATTGAGCCTGAAAGTCTGCCCACGAGTTCAAGAAGCCAGTGTCAGGATATGAGTTAACAACGTTATACCCCGTGATGCAAGACACCAAAAACTAACGCTATCCAATCCCAGTGGGAAGGACAAATTGCCCCGAATAGGCAAATATTGAGAAACCCGAGGATTTCTGCTCCAGGCTTTCAAGAGAAAAGACCAAATCACCCTTAATGAACCAAGAAGCAAACTGGATCTAAAAGAGGGAGGAATCGGGGACCAAGGAGCATAGAGCAACGAAAGAATATGCCAAGGAGCAAATAGCGCCTTTTCCAAGGCTTTGGGGGTACAGTCCTGTCTATCTGAGAACCAATCTCTGAGGTAGTGCATCATATAAACCAAGTTATAAGAACATAAATTAGGTATTCCTATACCCCTCCATCTCTACGGTCCGCCCATATATTTAAGGACAGTCTCGGCTTCCTCCCCCTCCAACAGAAACGAGATAGTAAAGAGCACAATCGCCCAATGTCCTTTTGCAGCAACCAGATTGGTAATAACTGTAGAACGTAAAGCCATTTAGGAAAGAGGACCATCCCAAATAATTGGATCCGTCTATATAAAGAGAGAGGGAGAGGTGACCACCGTGTAAGACACTCCTCCGTGTAACGCAGCAACAGATCCACATTAGCACGGTATAAGGTATTGGTAGTAAGAACAATGCAAGGTAACGAAAAGAGGACATCGCCTACTGTAGAGGAAAGGGCCCAGGCCAAGAATCCTTCACAGAGGAAGAGATGGGGAGGGCTAACGATTTATCCAAATTTAGTTTGAATACGGAAAAATTGCCATACTCTCGAAAAGTCTCCATCAAGCCAGACAGGGACCCCACCAGGTCAGAAAGATAAAGATGGACCAGAAGGTCATCAGCAAAGGCCGAGATCTTAAATTCTATGGTACCTATGCGAATCCCTGGGATAGCCTCATTACTCATGACATCTCGAATCAAGGGATCCAAGGTCAGGGCAAACAGTAAAGGTGAAAGAGGGCAACCCTGCCTGGTACCCTGGTGTATCTCAAAAGGAGAGGAAGTGAGACAATTAGCCCATACAGAAGCCTTAGGGGACCAGTATAAGGTCCGTACCGCAGTCTGAAAAACCCTGTCAGACCACAGAGCTCCAGTACTGCAAACAGAAAGTTTCAGGAAACGCGGTCGAACACTTTCTCAGTGTCAAAACTAATTAAAAGAGATGGAATGGCATGGCGTTCAACATATTCTAAGGAGGCCAATATCGATTGAATATTACAAGTACTGGTACGCCCTCGAACAAATCCAACTTGCGGGTCTGCTATTAAAGAGGGCAGGCAACAAGCTAATTGGTTCGCCAGAATCTTAGCATAGTTTCGCCTCCACATTTAATAACGAAATAGGACGATATGAGGAGGCCAGAGAAGGATCCTTATGAGGCTTCAAGAGTACCACAATCCTTGCAGTGAGAAGTGAGTCAGGAAGAGATCCCAATTGTGTAGAAGCATTAAATGAAGCAGCCAGAACCGGGGACAAGGAGTCACACAACAATTTGTAAAATTCCATACGATAGCCATCTGGTACAGGCACTTTCAACATGGGGCCTTCTTGGATTGCCATCGTCACCTCTTCTGCTGTAAATGGAATGTTAAGAAGACCTGGTAATGAGACACTATCAAGATATGTATTGTTATCCAAGAGCTCGTCCGATGGGACATAGAGTGTCTTATAATATGCTCAAAGACCTCAGTGATCTCCTTGTCCATCCAAACCAACCTACTTCCTGAAGATTTCAGTTGTAAAATCTTTGGCCCTTGTGACTGGCGAATTGCTCTGGCCAGAAAGCGACCACAGTGGTTACCATATCGATGGACTTTTTGGTGCGCTCATGTAACAGTTCCTGCAATGTACATTGCAGCGACAAATGCAACCTATGCATTGGTGTCGGATGTTGTCCATAGAGTGGGTGGGCCCAGCACAACTGTCGTTTTAACCGTAAGATGTTCCGATCTCGGGACCTCCGCACATGGCTAGAATAAGACATTATCTCCCCTCTAAGAATCGCCTTAGCTGTTTCCCAAAACAAAACTGGATCAGATCTGTGAGCCTCATTATTGGCTTGGTAATCTGTCCATTTCTCCTGAAAATGGAGCGTGAAATTTCGAGTTATGGTAAAGTTGAAGTGGAAATCGCCAATGAAATGGCCCAAGCTCCGTCGAATCCAAACATAAAGTAAATAGGATCATGGCATGATCTGAAACATCAAAGGAACCAATGTCTGCATCCTCAATCTTAGAAAAAAAGAGAGCATGAGATCAACCAGTAGTCAATTTGAGACAAGGTCGCATGAGCTCAAGACAGGTGCATAAAATCTTTGGCTCCAGGGCGAGGGATGAGATTTATCTAATGAGGGATCATGAACACAATTAAAATCCCCCTCACATTAAAATAGGGATAGCGTGATGATGACTCAGTCTGGTAATATGCGAGTTAAAGAAACATTTATCATAAGAGTTGGGCGCATAGACGTTACATAGTAACAATTCCTGACAATCCATTACTACATGAGCAATAATATAGCAGGCCCGTGGATCTATCCAAAGGTCTGTGACAGAACAAAATCCCTTTGGGCACCAAAATCAAGACCCCTGCCTTCTTATGGTCCGCCAAAGCCCCCAGTTGGTGACCCACCCACCATCGCTGAAACTTAGCATGTTCAGTATCAGGCAAATTGGTCTCTTGCAAGAAAGCCACATCTGCCTTCTGATGGTTCAGGGCTCTTAAAATCTTCTGCATTTTCACAGGCAAAGTGACCCCCATTAACATTCTTTTTTTTTTTATGTTCAATAATTTTTATTGAAGTTTTGTAAATATAACAAGAAGTAAACCAACAGAAAACAGGTATACCATGATACAGAACTAACACATCGTCATATAATGATCATCAATATCACAGGAAATGGTAAATATGCTAAGTAAAAGTACTAACACATGTCTAAAATAGGAGCCCAAATCTTGTTAAAGGTAGACAAGGAATTTGATTTTTCAGCAGCTACTTTTTCAAACTTCGCATAGAGACATACCAGATTCCACCAGAAGGATACATTAAGAGATGCAGAGTCTTTCCAATTAGACAGTATGGATTTGTGGGCTAGCTGCAACAAACTAAATAATAGTTTGGACTGGTATGTATCCAGATCATCAGTCATGGCATAAGCACCAAACAACACCACAGCATAAGAGTGAGGAGATGTAATAGGTAAATAGTCACATATGTGCGCCCACACATTAGACCAGAACTCAAGTACATTCGGACAGTGATAAAACATGTGGGCAAAGGTACCCACCCCTACAGCACATGACCAACATTTATTAGACAACTTATTGCCAGTTAGAGAGAGCTTATGTGGGGTCCAGTAGGCCTTATGAAGAAGAAAGAACATTTGTTGAGCAATGGCGGAAGACCTAAGAGATCTTCTAGTGGAGATCCAGATCAGTTTCCAAGTGTTAGGGGAGAAAGACGTATCCGTTGTCTCCTCCCAGGCAGATTGAAGAGACGTGCATGCGGGGAATTTCTCATCCCGTAAGATCCGGTACCAGGAAGAGGCTTCTTTCTTGGCCCCGCTATATTGTAAACACCAAGGCAAGATAGAAGGAGTCAACTGAGATATGGGATGTTCTTTCAAACATGCCGTCAAACAATGGCAAAGCTGAAGCCATCTAAAACTGTGAGAGGCCGGTAACTGATACTTGGAAGCGAGTTGAGAAAATGGCATTAGTTTGGAGTCCACCATCACATGATTAAAGGACCAAATGTCCTTCTTTATCCATGATTTCCACTCCAAATATTGCCCCTGGATCTTGACATGCGGATTATTCCAGATTGAGGAGAAGGATGACGAGTTCCAAGACACATCAGCACAGTTATCAACCGCACGTAAAGCAGAACAGGTAGAAGAAAGGATTGTGTTGTTGTCCACCGTGTGGTTAGGAGCCATGAAGGAAACGTGTTTTAGATGATTTGCCGAGTGGAAATTAAGCTCCAACGAGAGCCAGGAAGGCAGATAGTCAGGAGGAGAGTCAAGCAACCATTTCGAACCCTGACGAGCCAAAAACGCCAGGTGGTAATCGAAGTAGCTGGGGAAGTTCACACCCCCGAATTCCTTAGCGGCTTTGAGTTTCTTCAGCGCAATGCGAGGAGGTTTCTTTTGCCATAGAAATGAAACCAAAATAGATTCCAGTTTGGCATAAACTTTAGAGTCCAGTAAGAATGGTAACATAGAGAGAATATAGTTAAGTTTGGGTGTTAATATCATCTTGATGGTATCAAGTCTTCCCCACCAGGACAGTTTGAGGGGAGACCAGCGATTCGTTAATGAAGAAGCAATCTGGAACAGCAGTTCTGAGTTGTATTTTTGAGTATCTTCCAGTGATGAACCAAAAAAGATCCCAAGGTATCTGAGTTTATGAGCCAACGGTTGCAGACGAAGAGACTGAAGCAAAGCCGGATCTACCAGACCGTTTAAGGGCAATATTTCGGTCTTGGAGATATTGAGTTTGTAGCCAGACACACGAGAGTAATTTTCTAATACTTGGAACACACATGGCAAAGAAGCGGGGTCCACATATAATAACACGTCATCTGCATAAGCGGACAGCTTCGCCTGAAAGTCCCCGTGTTGGAAACCTCGGATGGACTGATCTACTCTGATGGCGATGAGTAGTGGTTCTAATGCAATGTTAAACAATAGTGGAGACAAAGGACACCCCTGTCTTGTCCCTCGGGTAGGCTGGAAGGCAGTAGAGATGGAGTCATTTATTCGTAAAGAGGTTGTGGGATTCGTGTAGAGAACTTTCACCATAGAAATGAACTTATCCGAACAACCAAACCATTGCAGAACTGCTAAGATAAAAGGCCACTCAATACGGTCAAAGGCCTTCTCCGCATCAAGAGACACTGCAACAAGAGGAGAAGAGGATTTGGAAGCCTGGAGAATAATATGCGTAAATAATCTGGTGTTGTCCGAGGATAGGCGACCACACATGAACCCGCTTTGATCAGGATGGATGATTGTAGGAAGAACAGATTGTAATCTGATGGCCAGAATCTTTGCAAAAATCTTCGCATCCGTGTTGATTAAGGATAGCGGACGATAATTCTTAACATTGAGAGGATCTTTATCTTGTTTCAGTAAAACGATAATCGTAGCTTCAGTGAAGGAGCCATGTATTGATCCAGTATCAATTAGATGATTAAAGAATTGCAGTAGAATGGGAATGAGCAAGTCCTGAAAAGCCAGGTAGAATTCAATTGTGAGGCCATCTGGGCCTGGAGCCTTCTTCTTGGCCATAGAAAGTAAAGCTTCCCGAATATGATCAGCAGTTAACGGAGATGTGAGGTCGGCATTTTGCGCATCAGACAAGGTGTTGTGTGGCAGCATGTCCAGAAAAGGTCCAATGGAAGTTATATCCGGTTCTTCGGAAGAGTAAAGTTTGGTGTAGTAGTGGTGAAATTGAGCACAAATATCGGCATTATTTGTCCACAGCAACCCAGCATTGTCACGTATGGCCGGAATCGAGGTACGTTCCGATTTAATTTTCACATACTCAGCCAATTGATGACCACATTTATTGATATTGGCGTAATAATAAGCCGATTTCATGAAGACTTCCTTTGCAGCAGAAGAACTTAGCAGAAGATTGTACTCAAATCTCGCCGCTCTTAGAGTATTTAGAGAGGCTTGATCCTGTGGGTGGGATTTATGAAGCTCGGCAGCATCACGTACTTTTTTCTGAAGAATAGATTCTTTTTCCTGGAGTTTCTTCTTTTTGACCGCAGCATATGAAATAATCAAACCTCTGACGAAGGCCTTGAAACAGTCCCAAGTGATGTTCCAGTCTGTGTCTTCCACTGGGTTTAGCTCAAAAAATTCCTTGATACGGCTTTGCAAGGCTGGGACGAACAGTTCATCTGATAATAAGCAGGAGTTGAAGCGCCAAGCACTCCTGTTAAGTTTGGCGCCGATATTATCAAAAGACAGGAAGACCGGGGCGTGATCTGACACTGCTATCTCCCCAATGTCAGCAGAGTCCACTTTAGCCATCAGGTTATAACTGATTAAGAAAAAATCAATGCGTGAGTAGGAGGCGTGTGGAGCAGAGTGAAAAGTGTAGTCCAGATCATTGGGGTGCAGAGTTCTCCAAGGGTCACCTAGCTTCAGTTGTTCCAGCATATCGTGTAACTTAAACCATGATCTTGACTTGCGATAGGGGACAGATGATTTCCTATCAACAAGAGGGTTCAGAATCATATTGAAGTCGCCACCTATAATATAATGTGAACCGCAAGTAGTAGCAATCATGTCGGTGATTTCATCAAAAAAAGGTGGATGGTCCACATTGGGTGCGTATATATTGACAATACTTATCGGAAGACCATTGATGGACATATGAACGGCCAACCATCTGCCCCCAATATCACAAATGTGAGAGACAAGAGCAAAATCTGAGCGTCTCCGCACAAAGGTAGCTACCCCACCTTTTTTGTGAGGTGCAGCAGAGAATAATACGGGATAAAATCCCTTCAGTACCATTTTAGCAGAGTCAGATGCAGAAAGGTGAGTTTCCTGTAATAAAATAATATCATGTGAAAGTTTCTCAACATATCTCAGAATCTTGGTTTTTTTAACCGAGTTATTTAGACCCTTAACATTAAGAGACAAACATTTCATAGACATGAGAGAGCAGAATATAATTCAATAGACATTGCAGAGATAGAACTTATAACAGCAAGGATATCTGTACTGTGGTAGATAATATTCAGAATAAATCCCTGTGAAGAAAATTTATGAGCCTGGTCACGTTCTGTATCAGTGTAAGTAGTTAGCAAGAAAGCTAACATAGCCTATGGGTTAGTGAGTAGCACAGGCAGACCAGCAGAACCAGCTCCATAACCATGCAACAAGCAGTAATTATTAAACATCATTATATGGTACCAAATGAGAACAGGGAAAGAAAGGCACAAACGGTTACAAAGCCAATTGAAAGTAAAGCAGCAACACAGCAGAACTATATTTCAGGTCTTGTCAATGGAGGATGGCTGAACAGATTCAAGGAACTCAGCCAAAATGGAAGGCTCAGTATAGTCAGTGGTTTTATTGTTGTATGTGACCCTCATGCGTGCTGGAAATAAAACTCCAAATTTTGCTCCTATCTCCTTCAGTTTGGGTCTGTAAGCAAGGAATTGCTTACGGCGTTTTGCAGTCTCCTTAGCCAAATCAGGAACAAACAGCAGTTTGGAGCCTTCAAATATAATCGGGCCATGAGTTTTAGCATGCTGCATTATGAGCATGGTTTGGCTGTGGCGCAGCATGGTGACAACGAGCGGCCTGGGGAATCTGGAAGATTGGTGACGCTGATGAGGTACACGGTAGGCAGAATCAAATTCTAGCTTGTGAGTGTCAGCGATTTTCAGTAACTGTGGTAGTAGGGCTCCCAGGAATTCTGTAGTATCACACGCCTCCCGTCCTTCGGCCAGCCCAAGCAAGCGAAAGCCATTTTTTCTGGCTTTGTTTTCTGCATCCTCCAGAGCACGTTCTAGTAAGGGAACACGTGCTGATTGCCGACGGAGCAATTTTAATGATTCTTCAGCCGCTGCTGATTTCGTCTCAAGGACCTCAACACGAGTGAGAACTTTTGAAAATTCACCCTTTAAATTTGTGAGGTCCTCCTTGATGTCGGAAACATCTTGTTTAGTTTCACATAAGAGCTCTCTTATACTGCGGAGCTCCGCCAAGATGGCCGATGAGACGTCCTCCGATTTCTCGGAGGGCTGTTTTTGCGGTGAGGCCGGTTCGGCGCTCTTTCGTTTCCCCGATTTAGGCACGGACATTTCAGCCACCGGTAAAGTTAGAAATATTTAATTTCCGTGCGAGAAAATGACGTTTTTCTCGAGGCTCTGTTAAGCGGGTCCCGGAGCTGAAACGCTAGGCTGCCATCCGTGCACGCGCTCACTAGCGCCCCCCATTAACATTCTAAGAGACACATTCCCCCATATATGTATTGTCTCAAGTGCCCCGCCAACAGCCAACCTGTGCCAGCCAGTGAAGCAGACAATGTAGACGTAGGCCTTCCCTTCCCATCACCCATCCCTGTACCTATCCAGGAGGAAGTAAAATGAAAAAGTTGTAATGCACCCACAGATAAAGAGGCAGGGCCCACAAAGCGTAGCAAGCAGGATTCAGGGAAGAAAACCACCTCTGTAAAAGAAGGCAAAACAAATATACATTCACATGTGCAGTCAAAAAAAATATACCGAGTGCCATGTCTCTAGAAGGCAAAAAACAGAAAAATGCTCCCTTGGTCCTTTCCACCAGCTCCTTCTGCTGCCTCCAGCACTGCTCCTGAGGCTGTTTCAGCTGCTCCTCCCTGGCTTCTTCTCTAGCTGTTCCAAGCCCTGCATTTTATATTTGGAAGAGCCACACCCACTGCACCTGGAGCAGAGGAGGGGAATTGATTCTCTAAGCTGAGGATCCTGGCTTCCTCCATACTGCTTTTTAAGGGACTGTCTCAAAATAACAGGCTTCTCTTTAAAAACAGTAAACCTTCTTGGCTCAGCAATAAACCTTTCCTGAGGTTTCCTTTGTGTGTGGCTAGGTAACCAGTACCTGACTTGCTCAGCTTCACTGCCTGGGGAGTAGCCAGCTAACTCCTGACTATGGCTACTGACTTAGTCAGCTCTTTTGATAAGGGACCATAAGTTCCTAATGCTGCCTTTTCTTGGGAGTAAGCCAGCACTGGTGCTGGGTTAGTCACAGTGGACAAACTTCAGAGATGAAATGCAGGAAAACAAGAAAAGGAAACCATTCCACCAGCAAAAGAAGAATCAAGTAGGTCCCTCAAAAACCTCAAGATGGCAAGGCTGGAGCTGGCAATGATTGAGTAAATTGGTAAGCTGCAGATGCCAGGCTGAAGTTCTGAGTGTTCCCCTCTTACCGGACTTGTAAGTGTGCTGGTTATAACAAGGCAAATTGAATGCGCTTTTGATAAAGCAGGGAACATGCTGCAGAGAACTCCTTCCTCTTGACTTGAAGAGCAGCCGAATAGTCCTGAAAGCAAAGTACCCTCGAGTTTTCATATGTAAGGGGTCCGGCTGTCCGGACGGCTTGCAAAATAGTCTGTTTGTGGGATTGTTCGATGTGAAGTGGGCCATGTGTGGTCGGCAAGTGCAGGGATTGAGACAGCCAGGTTTCAGGGAGGCTGACCAAGCGCAAGTTCACATGACGCGAGCGGTTTTCAAGATCTTTAATCTTTTCCTCCAACGCCGTGACCTGCGCCCATAGCCGCTGATGGTCAGCCTCCTGCTGCTGCACCCGATCTTCCACTTTGAAAAGGTGGTTTTGATAAGTGGAAAACTCGCCCTGTAAAGCCTCCAGTCTGGTATCCACTGTATCCAGCTTATCCACGATAGGCTGCAATTTAGCTGTTAACAATCCCTCTAACAGCACTTTAACCTCGTTCACTACTTCTGCCACCCAGGCGGACCTGACTGACACGGCAAGGGAAGGCTCTTCGTCCACCATCTTGGGTTCCCCCATGCGGGACCGCTCTCAATCATGGTGCGGCAGTTTGAAGGTCATAAGGCACGCGATTCAAGCTGAAAAGTACCCATAAATGCAGGAGTCAATGCACTGTCAGACAGGGGGGCAAGATCGCCGAAAGTGGGGAATTAATCATTGAAACAGAGAAAATTCATAAGGACTCACTCCACTGACGTCTGCCTCAACATCACGTGACCCCTAATTATTTAGTTTAAGTGTTCCTTTTACTTATATATATCTGGGCCAGAAACCCAGAGCCCTGCCCAGTAGTGTGCTTAGGTTCCATCTACTGGAGTCTACATCAAAGCTCACTCCAGCCCATCTTAACCATCCCAGCCATCAAAACCCTCCCCAGCCCGTCCTCAACTGAATGTTAATTTATGGGACACAGGCCGTGCAAGCCTGCCCAGTACTGACCTTAGTTCCTTCAATGTATACCCATTATATTCTGATTAGAGATCCTCTGTGTTCTTCCAGCACTTGTTTGAACACTATCACTAAACTAAACTAAACCTTAGGTTTGTATACCGCATCATCTCAACATTCGTAGAGCTCGACACAGTTAACAAGGATTAGGGTGGAAAGGAACTCCAATGGAGGGAAAGATGAAGAGGAAATTTAGAGGACTAGAGTAAACAGAGAGGGAGGAAGAGTTACATTTTTGAGAATAACCAGGTTTTCAGATGTTTATGGAAGAGTTGGAAGGAGCTCAGATTCATAAGTGAGGAGGTAAAGTTGTTCCAGAGCTCAGTGATTCTAAAAGGGAGGGAGGAACCTAGTTTTCCTACAAGGGAAACTTTTAGAGAGGGAAAGGAAAGTTTCAGTTTTTGGGTGGATCTGGTGGAATTGGGGTGAGAGGAGTTCCAAGAAAGAGGAATAAGGGGGGGGGAGGATGCCGTGTAGGATCTTGAAAGTAAGTCCATTTGAAGTGGACTCGAGATTATCGGAAGCCAGTGGAGCTTGGATAAAAGCGGTGAAACGTGGTCGAATTTGCTTTTTGCAAAGATAAGCTTAGCAGCGGCATTCTGAATCCGCTGTAGTCTTTGAAGGTTTTTGTTTGTTAGGCTTAGGTAGATAGAGTTGCAATAGACCAATCTGGAAAGGATGGTGGATTGGACAAGGACGGCAAAGTGTTTTTGATGGAAACAGGTTCTCACTGTCCTCAGCATGTGAAGGCTGAAGAAACATTTTTTTTATTAGGGAGTTGAGGTGATCATTGAAGGAAAGTGTAGAGTCAATGATGACTCCCAGAATTTTACTTGAGTATTCAAGATGCAGAGTAGGGCCAGAGGACAGAGGGATGGAGATGGGCAGTTGGTCCAATTTTGGGCCGAGCCAGAGAAGTTTTGTTTTAGATTCGTTCAGTTTCATCTGCACAGTGTGGGCCCAGGACTGAAGGTTCGAAATACATGAGGATATGTTCGCAGAGAGGTTGGTGAGGTTCCGGTCGGTCTCAAGGAGGACAAAGATGTCATCTGCGTAAGTGTAAAGTATTTCAAGGGGGGAGAGATGGAGGAGTTTGAGGGAGGACATATAAATGTTGAAAAGGATAGGAGAGAGAGGTGAGCCTTGTGGGACTCCACAGATCGGGTTCCAGGGGGAGGAAGAAATGCCCTTCATGTTGACTGTGTAGGAAAGGGAGCGTAAGAACTTTGAGAACCAGTCAAGGACTGTGGAGTTAATGCCTATCTCGGTGAGTTGGTAAAGTAGGATATTATGATGGACAACATTAAAAGCTGCAGAGAAGTCGAGTTGAAGAAGGACGGCAAACTTGTTGCGAGAATGGAGATGTTGAACTTTTGAGATTAAGGAGGTCAGAAGGGATTCGGTGCTGAAGTTGAGACGGAAGCCGTATTGGTAGGATAGCAGAATGGTGAATTTTTCAAGGTAGGAAGATAGTTGAGTGGATATGATGGATTCTAGCATCTTGGTAAGGAGAGGAATGTTTGCTATTGGACAGTAGCTGGATGGTGTGGAGGAGTCTAGATCAGGTTTTTTCAGTAGTGGGGTTAAGGAGATATGGCCCATTTCTGGGGAGAAGAGACCCGAATGGAGGGCGGAGTTTATGAGAATGGTAAGAGATGAGATGGCCTGAGGGGGAGTGTTCTCGTAGAGGTAGGAGGGGAAAGGATCCAAGGTACAGTTGCAGGATTTCAATTTGAGGCAGAGATTATAGACCAGGGATTCGGAAACAAGTTCGAAGGAAGACCAGGATCTGTCTGCTGGGATAGGGTAGGAATCTGTTGGGATAGGGTTGGGGTCAATTGGAATCAGAGATTTGTAGGAGATTGCAGGTGGGAAGGAGCACTTCAAGGTGGAGACCTTATCGTTGAAGAACTTTGCTAGAGAATCGGCTGAGGGGGAGGAGGGAAGTATGGAGTCATTTTTGGAGGTTAAGGAACGCCAGATGTTAAATAATGTGGATTTCCAAAGATCGGAGATCAAAGAGCAAAAGAGAACCGGCATGGCTTACCAAACAGGTGAAGGAAGCCATAAAAGAAAAGAAGGACTCTTTCAAAAAATGGAAATACATAAAGACAACCGAAGCCTGGAACAAACATAAGATGATCAGAAGAAATGTCACAAGGCGGTGAGGGATGCAAAACAGGAATATGAGGAAAAAATAGCCCAGGAGGCCAAAAACTTCAAGCCCTTCTTTAGATACGTGAAAGGGAAAAAACCTGCAAAAGAGGCAGTGGGACCCTTGGATGACCAGGGAAGAAAAGGGTACATCAAGGAAGATAAACAAATCGCAGACAAACTAAATTCCTTCTTTGCGTCCGTCTTTACGAAGGAGGACACCTCAACAATACCTGAAGCGGAGAAAGTGTTTGCAGGAGAAATAGAAGACAGCCTCACCACAGTTGAAGTGGACTTAGACCAGATATACTATCAGATCGACAAACTTAAAAGTGACAAATCCCCTGGACCGGATGGAATTCACCCGAGAGTCTTAAAGGAATTGAAGGTTGAAATCGGAGAGTTATTGCAAAAACTTGCAAACCTGACAATCAGAACTGGACAGATACCGGACGACTGGAGGATAGCGAACGTCACCCCAATTTTCAAAAAAGGATCGAGAGGGGAACCGGGCAACTATAGACCTGTGAGTCTTACGTCTGTCCCCGGCAAGATGGTTGAAGCACTGATCAAGGATAGCATGGTCCGGCACTTGGACGCACACGACTTGATGAAACCCAGTCAACATGGATTCAGGAAAGGGAAATCATGTTTGACGAATTTACTCCAATTTTTTGAGACCGTGAACGAGCAAATTGATAGTGGGAAGCCGGTGGACATAATATACTTGGACTTCCAGAAAGCGTTCGACAAAGTTCCACACGAAAGACTTCTCAGGAAACTACAAAGCCATGGCATAGAGGGGGATATACAAAGATGGATAGGCAAATGGCTGGAAAACCGAAAGCAGAGAGTGGGCATAAATGGGAAGTTCTCCGACTGGGAGAAAGTGACTAGTGGTGTACCCCAGGGCTCGGTACTTGGGGCGGTACTATGCCGGGCGATCAGATCGCAGGAGGATAGAGAGAAACTCCAGAGCGACTTGTGTCGGTTAGAAACATGGGCGGAGAAATGGCAGATGAAGTTCAATGTGGAGAAATGCAAGGTAATGCATTTAGGCAATAAGAATAAGGAATACGAGTATACAATGTCAGGTGCAACTCTGGGGAAGAGTGAACAAGAAAAGGACCTGGGTGTACTGATAGATAGGACCCTGAAGCCGTCGGCACAATGCGCAGCAGCGGCAAAGAAGGCAAATAGAATGTTGGGCATGATAAAGAAAGGAATCTCGAGTAGATCGGAGAAAGTTATAATGCCGCTTTATAGGGCAATGGTCAGACCACACTTGGAATACTGCGTCCAACATTGGTCTCCCTACCTAAAGAAGGATATAAAACTGCTGGAGAGGGTGCAGAGACGAGCAACAAAACTGGTGAAGGGTATGGAGAAACTGGAATACGAGGACAGACTTATAACACTAGGATTGTTCTCCCTTGGGAAAAGGAGACTGCGTGGGGATATGATCGAGACCTTCAAAATACTGAAAGGAATCGACAAAATAGAGCAGAGAAGATTATTTACATTGTCCAACTTGACACGGACTAGAGGACATGTAATGAAGCTAAGGGGGGACAGGTTCAGGACTAATGTCAGGAAGTTCTGCTTCACTCAGAGAGTGGTTGACACCTGGAATGCCCTCCCAGATGAGATTATTGCGGAATCGACCGTCCTAGGCTTCAAGAGCAAACTAGATGCATATCTCCTTAAGAGAGGCATATAAGGATATGGTGGACTATAAATTACGACAGGTGTACACCTGGCAGGGCCTCCGCGAGTGCGGATCGCCGGACTTGATGGACCGAAGGTCTGATCCGGAGATGGCAGTTCTTATGTTCTTATGTTCTAATTGTTGGATTTGGAGATTTTGTCATCGTAGAAGTTTTCTTTGCTTTTTTTAAGAACAGTATTATAGATTTTAATGTTGACCCTCCAGGAGAGTCTGTCTGTAGGGGATTTAGATTTTTTCCATTTTCGTTCCAGAGCTCGGCATTTCTGTTTTAGTTCTCTGTGGTATGGGAGGTACCAAGGGGCCTTGCAGGAATAGGAGATGGTTTTAGTGGCGAGAGAGACAAGGGAATGGAAGATGGACTCGGAGAGGGTGACCCAGTTTTGCCAGTTTGTTTCTGGTTCTGCAGGTTTAGGGATGGGGGAGAGTTTTCAAGAAAATTGGTCCAAAACAGATTGCTCGAGATTTTTTTGCGGAAGGTAATAGAATTTGAGGTGCGGGATGGGGGCTCAAAATGTGACATGAAGACTGGGAGGCAGAAAGCCCCTAGGAAGTGGTCGGACCAGGGGACAAATTCCCAGCGAATGTCAGTGGTTGAGGTTTTGTGAGTAGTGAGATCCAGAATACTGATGAGGTCTAGTGTGTGGCCTTTTTCGTGGGTAGGGGAGAGAGTGGGAGGGGGAAAGCCTAAAGAGGAGAGGAAGCTATTAAATTCAGATGTGTCCTTGCTGGTGACATCGTCAAGGTGGAGATTGATGTCTCCGATGATCAGTAATCTTTGAAATTTGAGGAAGGCGTTTGTTATGGTTTCAAAGACGAGTGCGGAGGAATTGTTCCAAGGGGTAGGTGGGCGGTATAGGAACAGGATACCCAGTGGATGAGGGTGGTATTCATCGTTAACTGAGGCTAGCATGTATTCTAGTGAGGAGAGGCTGCCCTTTTCAAGGAGCTGGACATCGAAGAATGATTTGAAAAGGAGAGCCAGGCCGCCTCCTTTTCAGTTAGTTCTGGGAGAGAAGAGGCCTTGGTAGCCGTGGGAGCAAAGTTCGTTTTGAGTAAATTGGTCATCTTTTGTGATCCAGGATTCTGTGATGAATAGGAATCCGGGGTCTGAATCCTCGAGTAGGTCTTTCAAGATTTGAATCTTATTACAAGCGGATCTGGCATTGCAATAAAGTGTCGGGACTGGGGTGAAAGAATCAGAGGCAGGGTTGGAAAGAGTGGAAGCGGGGACAGGTTTTAGAGAGGTGTGGTTGACTTTACGAGGGTTTTTATAGGATGTGTGGTGATTGGAGCATATCAGCGTGGGAATTCTGAGGCCAAGACAGGTACTGCGGGCATTTGCAGGGTCGAGGAGGTTGGGGGAAGGGGGTGTCAGGCAGGGGGAGAGTTTGAGAGAAGAGCAGAATAGGAGAAGAAGGAGCCAAGAAGGTGGCTTCATGATGAGAGTTGGGGGGCCTATGGGCTAGGCGGGCCTATTTGGGGCATGTGAGAGTAGGTTAAAGATAGAGGAGCGGCTAGATAATGACGTACTAGGTATCGGCACAAACAATATTAGAATAAACTAGTAGAGCATTTCTAAATTGGAAAAATTCTGAAATTGATCTAGTGGAAGGGGAGTGAAAATAATCCGGCTATTGATTCAGGGCTCAAATTAGCATAGACTGTTAGATACAATAGGCATTTAACAGATTATTTAAGAATTGACAACAGTTATCAAATATTAAGAAACAGCAAGCATTTAACAAATTATAAGATTCAACAAGTATTTAACACATTTTTTTGTTTGCTTTTGCCTATTATATATATATATATATATATATATATATATATATATCTTTTTTTTTTTTTTGAGAGCTAGTCACCATTTTCTTCTCCACTGAAGGAGTCTGGGACTAGTTTTCCTGCGTGTTGAACTAAGTTTTCTCTTTAATAAAATGCTGAATTATGTTTCATTGCATTCCTAACTTATCTCATGTTCTAGCCTGCCTGCACTAGGTGTTTTAGCTTGGGCATTCTAGCTTCTTATGGCTATCTCAGCATACACAATATTGTATTTCACCCTCCTGGACATGTAACAGAAAGACTGCAGGGCTTAGATAAGTCACCTGCTAGTGTGAGCTTAGGACCAATGATTGTTAAGAAAAGTAACACGTGAAAAGTTTTTTTCTAGAATTCAGTTGTATGGCCAGAAGAATGTATAAATATCTCTGTAACTTCCTGGTTTCAGGACTTCTGAAGCCAGCTTGGGGCTCAGGGGTCTGCATATGCTGAATAAAACATCTGTGCTTTCTTCAAGTCTCTAAGTTTTGTGGCTGACCAAACAGGGACTTGAAGGTCTTTTGACCACCGGCTACTCGATTGGTCACTTGTGTCTGGTCTGAGAACCGACCTGTCTGCCAAGCCGGCTGGATTCCTCTTGGGATCGGTAGACCTCGTGGCTCTGGCCGGCTCAACTGATTAATCGAGTCCTGGGTTAAAGTGCAGGTATCTGTCTGAGGTTGGCCACCAAAACTGGTAAGTTTAGGAATTGGTCATTCCTCTCCAGTTTCTTTTCTCTTGCTTTAGTAAATGACTTGATCCATCATTGAAATAGCAGGAAAGAATTCTAGGAACTGTGCCTGTCTGTTGGGAAATGAAACTGAACTAATCTGTAGATCAGAAGTTAGACAATAGACGTAAGCTGTTTGTATTTACAGGGCTCAGCGTGATTTGGATGCATCCTAAAAAAAACCGGTGTACGTTGAACATTTCAGGAGTCAGGGAATTGGTTAGAACTAGCTATATTTCTATTGTGTCGTATTTGTAAAGGAAGATGGAGGAGGGGTAATAAATATCTGTTGGATTTTTGCCTGCTAGGTTTGTTAATGACTGGCGCTGCTAGGTTTCAGGAAAGATAAAGAGCGATGTAATTTGAAGAGAGAGACAGGAAGTGCTTTAAAAAGGAGACGAGAGTGGTGCTTTAAGTATGTAAGGAACCAGAGTTTGAAATGAGGTGGAAGTGAATGAGTTAAAGGACGTCTGAACAGCTGGATGGTTTATGTGTTTCTAGCTGCTCTGAGCAGGCAGTGGAATCAAGAATGTACGCATATGTTGAAAGTATTTTAGAGAAAGTATGTACATGAATTCTGACCTGATTAAAGGGTGCATGTAGCTGGAATCAGTGAGCAGATGTATGTAAGATTATAAGGGGCAATGCAGTTGAGCAGCCCAATAGGGAAGAACGAATCTTTTGTGTAGGAAAAATTTTATTCCAACCGAGATACCATGCTTATAAGAAAGATATATAAGACTAAAATTGTACAAAAGTACAGAGATTGCTTTTTGCACAGACCATTTATCTGCATGTATGTGTGTTTTTTTGTGTGTGCATGACATTAAAAATCCCCATCCTTTGTATTTTTATCCTGGGTTCCTTATGAGTTCTGTCTGTCCAGTATGAATTTTTGTTCTCCATATTTGTTTTATAAAGTCTTTTTAGAATTGTGTAATGCCCTGAATGTCTGATTAGGTGATTAATCAATTTTTAATTACACTTGACCTAACAAAGGTGGAGGTTAACTGCCCATCTTTTCTGTACATTGAAATACATGGTAAATCAGGGTTTGCAGACCTGGTTCAGGGTAATAGCCAATTTTGTTAGTGCTTTATGTAAGTGGTGTGATGGGATCCCATGAGTGACAATGTGTGTGAATGTATATTTTAAACCTAAGGAAATTCTGAAACGTACTACATCTGTAATTTGATCTCTTTGATCATTAAGCAACTCTCTCTCCTCTGTGAAATTCTGAAGGGAGGGGGGTAGGTCTCTCCTGCTTCACTTTTACCACAGGGATACGAATTTATCAGCACTGAGACGCAGGTTGATTGTAACAGAAAAGGTTTAAAGTTGTGTGTATGGATTATCTTTTGTGAGTACAGTAAAACCTTGGTTTGCGAGCATAATTCGTTCCAGAAGCATGCTTGTAGTCCAGGGCGCTAGTTTCCCCATAGGAAATAATGGAAACTCTGATGATTTGTTCCATAACTCAAAACTTTAATACAAAAATATACATACTTTTATTGCAAGACCTCGCTCGTTTGGAACAGTCACTGCACTCCTGCAGCGTCATAGAGAGAGGAACCATTGGCTCAGTTGTGATGATGTGATGCTTGTATACTGTATGTACTTGTATTACAAGACATTGCTGGGATATCAAGTTAAAATTTAACAAAATGTTTTGCTTGTCTTGCTGAACACTTGCAAACTAAGTTATTTGCAATCCAAAGTTTTACTGTATATTCCAATCTTTGTTTTTGTATTTCTTTTTATAAATCATATAAGCTTAGTATAAGAATGTAACTTTTAGATATAAGAATGTAATTTTTAGGAATGCTTTTGTGACACACCCATATGAAGGTATGGAAGCAAGCCTTATATGGAAATAAATATTTTTGCCAGTCAGATGATAGTGAAGGGACTGCTGCTTTAGAGCATGCTTGTGTCAGACTACCCTGCTTAGTGGGTAGACCCAGAGTTGAATTTTACTTAATTTTTACAGATCAGCTCTTTGTGGTAGGAACCTGATACAGAATAGGGATTGAGAACAATTCTTATGTGCTAGTAGACAGTTTACTTGAGTCTTGTAGATAGTAGGTCTGCCTTTTAAATTTTTCTGTGGCCATATTTACACTGATTCCAAGTATGCTTTCCTCGTGTCACCTACCTTGGCTTTCATATTTTCCAGGGTACCAGGTCCCTTCTCCACACCCGTGTCCAGGCTGTCTGTAGTCTCCCTGTTCCCGACTCTCACAAAGCCATGCGTGCCTTCCTTGGTATCGCCGGATACTGTTGTATCTGGATCCCTGATTTCTCTACCATTGCCCGCCCTCTGTATAATTCCACCAAAGGCAAGAACTCAGCCCCTTTTGTCTGGACCCAACTCCAGGATCGGGCTAACCGCTGCCTGCAAAACTTCTGACTCAGGCTCCTGCCCTTGGCCTTCCTGACCCCTCCAAACCGTTCGAGCTCTATGTTTATGAAAAATCCGGTATCGCAGCCGGGGTCCTTGCCCAGTTCCTTGGCTCCTGGCATAGGCCCATTGCCTATTTCTCTCGACAACTGGATCCTGTTGCTGCCGGGTGGCCTCCCTGCCTTCGGGTCATTGCCACCGTCTTAGATCTCTTACAGCACGCTAACAAACTCACTTTCGGCCAGCTTATTGACCTCTTTGTCCCGCACTATGTGACCTCTCCTCTAGAACATAAAGGCTCCCTGTGGCTTAAATACCAAGCCCTTCTTTGCAAAAACCCTCAGGTCTCTCTTGTTGTCTCTTCTCTCCTTGACCCCTCCACTCTCCTTCCCGTCTCCTCCCAGCCAGTCGTGCACAACTGCCTTGACACCGTTGACTTAGTTTATTCTTCCCGTCCTGGTCTCACTGACATCCCACTCCGGGACCCTGATCTCACTCTTTTCACGGATGGCAGTTCTTCTGTCACCCCTTCTGATGCCCGTATCATTGGCTACGCAGTGGTATTTGCCACTTCCCCTTTACTTATGGGCCCCCTGCCCTCTGGCATTTTTGCGCAAGAAGCTGAGCTGTATGCCCTCACTTCTGCCCTGTGCCACTCTGCCTCTCAGTCTTGCAACATATACACTGACTCCAAATATGCTTTCCTTACCTTGCATGCCCATCGAAGTTTCGTTACAGCCTCCGGCCGCCTGATCCATCATGCTTCCCTCATTCTTGACCTCCTCGAGGCTGTCAAATTGCCTTCCTGTGTTGTGGTTATGTCCTGTCAAGCCCACCGTCGTGTCACTAATCTCATCTCCTGTGGCAATGCCCTTGCCGACCGCACAGCCCGAGCTGCCAGCCTCTGCCCCCTCCTTCGGCTCCTCTGTACACAATCATTCCTTTTCTGGACACCCTTACACCCCAGTATACTTCTCAGGAACAGACTTGGGCCCGCACTCTTTTGGGCCAGTCTGTCCTGAAAGGGGGGTGGATACAAATATGCGCCAATTCAAGTGCAAATCCAGACCCACACACTGATACTTCAAATGCGAGCACAGTGGGTACCCTCATATTCATTCCACAACACCTGGCCCTCACAATTGTCAAAAGATGCCATGATTTGGCACACTCTGGAGAACCCACTATGAAAATGACCCTCAAGAGACATTTCTTTATCAATCACCTTGATCAGCTAGACCGGAATATGGTCTGACAGTGTGTTGTCTGTTCTAGAATAAATTCCCCAACCAGACGACTGCCACATCCTGGACACCAACCCATTGGAACATATCCGATGCAGGTTCTGTCTGTAGACTTCACCCACATGCCTACTTCCCATTCCCTCAGTCACCTCCTAGTCTTCAAAGACACCCTGACTAGATAGGTTGAAGCCTTCCCTACTTGTACTGAATGCACCAGAGACGTAACCAAACACCTCCTGAATGATATAATTCCGTGCTTCGGTCTCCTCCTTTCCATAGGCAGCGACAACAGCCCCGTCTTCATTGCTGATATCGTCCAACAAATTGCTCAGGCCTTCCAAACTGAATGGAAATTATATGCTGCTTACCACCCCCAGAGCTGAAAGGATGAACAGAACCCTTAAGACCCTTCTCACCAAAACAAATTTAAGAAATTAATCTGCCCTGTCCTGTCCTGTTGCCTTTTGTTCTTTTCCAGATCAGGTGTACCCTGTCAAAATCCCTACACAGTCCCCATTTCAGCTCATGTTTGGCTGCCTACCGCCCATCATGAACCCAGACCCTGGTTCTTTTGCTACTCTGGGATCGGATATCCTCCAGAGTCAGATCCAATCCTTAGCTAAAGCCCTTCAAGAGCTCCACAAATGGGTCCTGGAAAGGGCCCCACTACCAATAGCCACACAAGTCCATGGGTATGTCCCTGGAAATACAGTATGGCTAAAACTTGGAAGTCAGACCCCCCTGAAACCTAGATGGATAGGTCCTTTTACTGTCCTAATTTCTTCTCTTACAGTTGTCAAGGTGTCCATACATGAAACTTGGTTCCACTACAACAAGGATATTCAGCTGAAGCTTTCTAAGACCTCAAAAGTTCTGAATATTTACCACTGTACTTAGCAGATGTTCTGAATATAACTATTTACAAGTGTTTGAGTTTAATTGACTGCCTGTGGTTCACCACTGCCTTTAGCAAGTGTCTTGAGTATAACTGTTTGAGATTTTCTAAGTTTTGCCTGAAAGAAAAATGAGCTTCCTATGTTAGCATTGTAGGCGCCTTTTGTCTTATATATCTGATATTTGTGTTGCCCTCACTGCCTTATGTTTCTTTCTTCTGTATTTCTTTCCTATTGTACTAGGGAATCAGAATCTGCATTGATAATTTTGAGGGTCCACTTATCAACCAGACTCTTATTGTAGACCCCATTTGCCCGGTGTTTATGTATTTTGATACATGAGTATTATTTGATGTTGCCCAGGGTCATGGCGCTAGGCCAGCCAGAGGGGCTCTTGGTGCAAGCACGTGGTGGGCAGAGAGAGGATCGGATCGGGTGAGTGGAGAGAGTGCTTGTGTCCAATTGCTGGATCGGAGAGGGCTGGTACAGCGGTGAGGGCAGGAGGACTGCTAGCACAAGCAGTGAGAGGAGCGGAGAAGTGCACAGGGGAGTCGGAGGAGGAGTAAAAGGGAGCGGAGAAGTGCACAGGAGAGTCGGAGGAGGAGGAGTGAAGGAGAGGCAGTGAAAGGCAGCAGATAGAGCAGCACTGCCATCGGAGTACGCAGCACAGAGAGGCAGACGGGACACAGAGAGGGGAAGAGGCGGGTGGTAGCTCCGCCCACCCCCCGACGTCACAGCCGATCGCCCCCATAAAAGGGGCGAGTCTACGGAGGGTCTCGCCTTAGCGAGAGCGCCTTTGCGAAGGGCCTCAAGAAGGGCATCAAGAAAGGGCTATCAACTAATAGCCAGTCTCCCAAATTATAAAACTAGCTAACTAATCAATTGTCTTTCTTTAACTTCTACCAAGTCTTTTAACTTCCAAACTTACAACTTCTATCTAACCAACAAGCTCTCTTTAACTTTCTATCAAGTCTTTTAACTCACAAACCTACAACTTCTATCTAACCAACAAGCTACTAGAACCTTCCTCACTAAACAGGCAGATCTCACCAATCATTCTATTCCCAAACCACTTTGAATAGGCATACCTCTCCAGCACACTAACAATTAACAAACTGTTAAATAACTACTACATCCCTCAGACCAAGAACTAACTACCTCTATCCCTCCCTCAACACTTACTGACCAACTTACTGATCAAATATTTAAAAAAAGAAAAATAAAAAAAAAGAAAAAAAAAAGGGATAAATAAATAAATAATAATAAACCTTTGTAAATGGCAGGCAGGACTAGGAGCAGCAAGACTTCAATCAAAACAGGCACCGAGAGTACCCAGGGGATGGCTATGGACCAAGTACAGATGGAAGGGGAGTCTGGAAGGAGGGCAGAGATCTCTGTACAGACCGAGGCCATCCCCTCAAAGATGTCTACAGCCTCAACGCAGACGGAAGGAATGGATCTACCGGACGAAAGCCTTTTGATGGAGCTGAGGAGCCTGAGAGAGGAGGTTCAGCGCTTAAGGAGCATCCGAGACGACGAGACCTTCATCGATGGAGTCATTCAGGAGCTGTCTCAGATCGCTGAACAGGAACCTGTCAAGACCACCCTAGAAACACCCAAGGCATCCAAAACAGCTACCTTGAGACAGTCCGCCGGAATGCAGGAAGTGGCTGAGGACGCTGACTCCTGGCAGCTGGTGACTTCTTCCACAGGAAAACGCAGAGGACCTAACTCTGTCTCTTTTTCTCTCATACAGGACAGCTCTACACCAACACCACAAATCGCCCTGAGGAACAGATATCAGCTGCTACAGGAAGGTCCCGAGAATGAGGAGGAAGTTGTTCAGCAGAAGGTTCCAGCTCCGGAACCAGCAGTACGGCCCACCCCTAAGAAGCGCAGAGTGGTGGTCATCGGAGATTCGCTGCTGAGGGGCACCGAGGGACCAATCTGCAGACCAGACCTACAATCAAGAGAGGTCTGCTGTTTGCCAGGGGCCAGGATCCGGGATGTCACTGCTTGCATTGACAGACTCATCAAGCCCCGAGACCACTTCCCCATGGTTCTAATCCACGTCGGAACCAACGACACCGCAAGGAGCAGCCCGGACAGCATACCTGAAGACTTCAGGGCCCTGGGGGAGAAGCTGAGGAGGATGGATGCGCAGGTGGTCTTCTCCTCGATTCTCCCAGTAAGGGGCAAGGGCAGAGCCAGAGAGGATCGAATACAAAGGGCGAATGACTGGCTGCGAGGATGGTGCAAGGAGATGAACTTCGGGTTTCTGCACCATGGAGAAGCATTGCAAGGACTACAGGGACACGACGGGCTACACCTAACCAGAAGAGGGAAGAATGTCCTTGGACACCGCCTAGCCCGCCTACTCCACAGGGCTTTAAACTAGGTAAGTCGGGGGAGGGTACAGGCACAAACAATATACCAGGCGAACTAAAATGCCAATACATTTATGAGGCTGAGGAAAGTAGACACCGAAATTCTGGGTCAGGGGTGAGTGCACACACTTTTGAGTCGAGAGTAGGGTCACATCATATTTATGGGTCACATTGTAATTCAGGGTCTAGGGGGAGTACACACTGTAGTTCTGGGTATATGGGGAGTACACATTGTGGTTCTGAGCCTCAGGAAAGCACAAATAACACAAACAATGCTAAAGGTGTTCAAATAGCTCAAACAGGAATATCCCCACTGAGATGTAACAAAAATATAACATGGAGGGCTATGTACGTCAACGCACACAGTTTAGGAAACAAGATCCTGGAATTGGAAACAGAAATAAGGAATGCCGACCTGGATGTGGTGGCGATATCCGAAACCTGGCTCACAGACTCCCACGGGTGGGACATGGTCATACCGGGTTACAACTTGCTTCGCCGGGACAGAGAGGGTAGGATGGGAGGGGGTGTAGCACTATATACTAAAGATGACATTAAGGTTACGAGAATCTCAGATGTCCAGTATACTGGGGAATCCCTTTGGGTTAATTTGGCCAGAGGGAAGGACAAATGCTTGTATCTTGGCGTAATTTACAGACCCCCAAGACAACAGGATGACCTGGATATGGAAATAATCGAAGATATAGAAAATATCACCTTGCGTGGGGACACAGTATTGCTAGGTGACTTCAACATGCCTGATGTGGATTGGGTTACACTTACCTCTGCTTCCGGCAGCAGCAGGAGGCTATTAAACTCTATGAAAGGAGCAAGCCTCAGGCAACTGGTGTTGGAACCGACAAGGGATCAGGCAATACTGGACCTGATACTTACCAATGGAGAAAGTGTCACAGAGGTCTCGGTGGGCGACACATTGGCCTCCAGTGACCACAACATGGTATGGTTTAATATCAGGAAAGGTTTCACTAAATCTACTACACTAACCAAAGTCCTCAAATTCAAGGAAACAAATTTCAAAGAAATGGGAGACTTCGTTCACCAGGCGCTACAAAGCCAAGAAGAAACCGATAACGTGGAAGACATGTGGTCGACTTTGAAAGCAACCATACAAGAAGCAACAAACCGCTATGTAAAATCAGTAAGTAAACGGCGAAGGAACAATAAGCCACAGTGGTTTACTGCGGAGATCTCAGACCTGATCAAGGAGAAGAAAAAAGCATTCATCTCTTACAAACAATCGGGGAAGCAGGACTCTAGAGCAGACTACCTGGCCAAATCAAAAGCCGTCAAAACAGCAGTCAGGGAGGCTAAATTCCTCATGGAGGAGTCTCTAGCAAAGAACATCCAGAAGGGAGATAAATCCTTCTTCAGGTATATCGGTGATAGAAGAAAAAACTCAGGCAGGATTGTACGTCTTAGGAAACCAGACGGAGACTATGTGGAAAAGGATTCGGAAAAAGCCCAACTATTAAATGAATACTTCTGCTCAGTCTTCACCCGAGAAGCGCCAGGGCTCGGCCCTCAGCTACAGACAAGGGTTGGCTCAGTTGACCCGTTTAGTAACTTTGAGTTTACGCCCAGCAGTGTCTACGGTGAGCTGTCAAGGCTCAAGGTTAACAAAGCAATGGGGCCGGACAACTTGCACCCCAGGGTGCTTAGGGAGCTGAGTGATGTCTTGGCGGAGCCACTGTCCGCGCTCTTCAACCTCTCCCTTAGTACAGGCAGCGTCCCGTTGGACTGGAGGACGGCTAACGTCATTCCACTCCACAAGAAAGGCTCCAAGATGGAGACAGCAAACTACAGACCAGTGAGTCTAACATCGATAGTGAGCAAACTAATGGAAACTCTAATCAAACACTAATTAGATAAGATCCTGGATGAGGAGAATCTAAGGGATCCCCGACAACATGGATTTACTAAGGGGAGATCCTGCCAATCCAACCTGATCAGCTTCTTTGACTGGGTGACGGGGAAGCTGGATATTGGGGAGTCCCTGGACATCGTGTACCTGGACTTTAGCAAAGCATTCGATAGCGTACCGCACCGCAGGTTACTGAGCAAGATGAGTTCTATAGGATTAGGTAACACATTGACGAAATGGGTTGGGAGCTGGCTTGGAGGTAGGCTCCAAAGGGTGGTGGTGAATGGCACCCCCTCCGAAATGACGGAGGTGATTAGTGGAGTACCACAGGGCTCAGTCTTGGGCCCAATCCTATTCAACATCTTTATAAGAGACTTGGCAGAAGGGCTACGAGGTAAAATAACATTATTTGCCGATGACGCCAAACTGAGTAATGTAGTGGGCAAATGCACAACAGACGAAGATTCAGTGCCCGACAACATGATGCACGACCTACTCCTACTGGAGCGATGGTCTAGGACATGGCAACTCAACTTCAATGCCAAAAAATGCAAAGTTATGCACCTGGGCAGCCAGAATCCATGCAAGTCTTATACCCTTAATGGCGAGATCCTAGCAAAAACGGTAGCAGAACGAGACTTGGGGGTAATCGTCAGTGAGGACATGAAGTCTGCCAATCAAGTGGAGCAGGCTTCGTCCAAGGCAAGACAAATCATGGGCTGCATACGAAGGGGTTTCGTCAGTCGGAAGGCGGACGTCATTATGCCATTGTATAGATCCATGGTGAGGCCCCACCTGGAATACTGTGTGCAATTCTGGAGGCCGCATTATCGCAAGGATGTGCTGAGACTGGAGTCGGTGCAAAGAATGGCCACCCGGATGGTCTCGGGACTCAAGGATCTACCATACGAAAAACGGCTTGACAAATTACAGCTATACTCGCTCGAGGAGCGCAGAGAGAGGGGGGACATGATCGAGACGTTCAAGTATCTTACGGGCCGCATCGAGGCGGAGGAAGATATCTTCTTTTTCAAGGGTCCCACGACAACAAGAGGGCATCCGTTGAAAATCAGGGGCGGGAAACTACGAGGTGATACCAGGAAATTCTTTTTCACTGAAAGAGTGGTTGATCGCTGGAATAGTCTGCCACTACAGGTGATTGAGGCCAGCAGCGTGCCTGATTTTAAGGCAAAATGGAATCGGCACATGGGATCTATTCACAGGGCAAAGGTAGGGGAGGGACATTAAGGTGGGCAGACTGGATGGGCCGTGGGCCCTTATCTGCCGTCTATTTCTATGTTTCTATGTTTCTATGGTTTTGCCCCTAATACAGTTTTGTGTGGCTCCCTAGATTGGGAGTGTTATTATACCAAATGTGCTAAGTATATATGTCTGTATAACCTGATGCCTTTAAGAAATGCCCTTATGAGGAAACCTTCACTAATGGTGGAGCCTGTCCTTTATGGAAATGTGTCTCGTGGGCCACTTACAATAACCCACACAAATATCCCCCTAATATCCCCCTCTGCCTCCCTTACTTTAGGTCCTAGTCCCAGCCCCTTGTGTACTACAGGCTACTACAGTCCCATAGTTTTCGCTATCACTGACCCACATAACTGGAATGCCAATGTCCAAGTCCAGAAGGCCAGAGGCCGCATGGCATTGTATATTGATGGTAAAAGGTGAGACCCAGGTACTGTTGTATATGTCCGTATTGTATCCCACCCACGTGCTCCTGTCCATCACTCTGTGGTGTTTCCCCAGTTTTATGAAATTATGAAAGTAGATACTGATATTCCTGTAATCACTAGAAATCTGTTTATACAGTTTGCTGAAACTATAGGCCAGACTCAACGTTAGCAATTGTTTTGTATGAGGAGGGACTGGTATGGGAGAACAGTGGCCATAGGAGGCAAAGTAGCTGGACATGTTAAACCTGACTTCACAGAACCTCACTTTTACATCAGGTTCACGACCTTCACGATGGGCCATGCGAACCTCCATTGTTGCTTCCCACTGTCTTCAGCGCCTTTCAGACACTGCTTAATGGAACTTCCTATGAACGATGGTCAGCTCCTGATGGTCGATATTGGCCCTGTGATCTGTTTGCCTACTCTTGGTTGGCTGATAACTGGACTGGTACATGTGTTCTTGGCATGATCCATCCCAGCTTCTTCTTGTTTCCGCTGGCCGATGGTAAACACCTAGGAGCCCCTGTATTCGACACCAAAAGCGGTCTACTTCCACTAATTTCCTTAAAATAGGTGAATGGGGAGACGACTGTCCTGCAGAACAGATCATCGCTGCTTATGGACCTGCTACTTGGGCCAAAGATGGTTGCTATGGTTATCAGACCCCAATCTATATGCTTAACCGCATCCTTCACTTGCAGGCTGTTCTTGAACTCATTACCAATGAAAAAGCTCATGCATTGGCTACTATTGGCAAGGCCAATGCTAAAATGCGCACTGCTATCTATCAGAACCACCCAGCTCTAGACTACTTGCTGGCGGCAGAAGGTGGTGCCTGTGGCAAATTCAACCTCTCCAACTGCTGCCTTGAACTTGATGATGATGGTAAAGTGATTGAGGAAGTTGTGGATCGTATCACCAAACTGGCTCATGTTCCTGTCCAGATCTGGCATGGCCTCACTTCAGACTGGCTCTCTAGCACCTTCGGCTCCTGGCTGCCCTCTGGTTCAGCAATGAAGACCATCTTGCTGGTTGCCACCCTGTCATCTCTGCCTCTTTGCTGCCTGCCCTGTGTGGTCCCCATACCCATAAAGCTGCTCCGAACTGTTGACTCTGCTGTTGACCGTTCCACTGCTGCTATGGCCCTTGCACTTCCCAAGTATCGACCAGTCCCTACAACTGATCCTGACCTTCCTCCTTCTTAAACTTTATCAGGCTCATCTCCTTCCTCCTTCATTTGACTAGCCTGAAAGGGGGGACTGGTTTTCCTGCGTGTTGAACTAAGTTTTCTTTAATAAAATGCTGAATTATGTTTCATTGCAGACCTAACTTATCTCATGTTCTAGCCTGCCTGCACTAGGTGTTTTAGCTTGGGCATTCTAGCTTCTTATGGCTATCTCAGCATACACGATATTGTATTCCGCCCTCTTGGACATGTAACAGAAAGACTGCAGGGCTTAGATAAATCACCTGCTAGTATGAGCTTAGAACCAATGATTGTTAAGAAAAGTAACACGTGAAAAGTTTTTTCTAGAATTCAGTTGTATAGCCAGAAGAATGTATAAATATCTCTGTAACTTCCTGGTTTTGGGACTTCTGAAGCCAGCTTGGGGCTCAGGGGTTTGCATATGCTGAATAAAACATCTGTGCTTTCTTCAAGTCTCTAAGTTTTGTGGCTGACCAAAATGACCTTTCACCACCACTTCCCTCAGGAGCGCATTCTACGTATCAACCACCCTCTAGATAAAGAAGAATTTCTTAGCATTACTCTTGAATCTTCAACCTCAAATTATAATAATAATAATAATAACAGTTTATATACCGCAATACCGTTAAGTTCTATGTGGATTACAATAGATTAAGCGAGGTACAAATTGATTGAATTTAAGAGGGGGAAGAGGAGAGTTAATAGGACCGGAAATTATGCCCTCTGGTTTTACCATTTTCCTTTCTCTGGAATAGATTTTGTTCTACGGCCATCTTGGATTTTCTTTAAAGTTTTTAAAACTATATTTTTTGAACCTAGAAGCTTTGTTTGTGCTCCAAACTTCACAGATGGCCACCTCAGGACAGGATGGCATGGATTCATGCTGTAAATCCGGCGGATGACTTGCGGTTGCACAGCCTCATATTCTGTGCGCCGCAGCCCATCAGGGGCATATCCAGTGTGTGGATTCCACACTTTCCTCCTATGGAGAGGACCTGCTTTCCTCCATTGCTGTCAGAGTTGCGATTCCAGCATCCAGGATGCCGCAATTGTGCAAGGAGTGCGTTTTCGCAAAAACGCAAGCGCAGTTCTAGGGCAAGTCTCATCAATCAAACAATTTCAAATCTGAGTCCCGCTGATCGGCTCAGGCCGCCGAGGACTAATTTCCACCAGAATTTGTGGATATGTTGCCTCAGGCTTTCATGAGAAAGTGGGCTATGCCTGTGTCTCCCTTTCACGCTGCGGTGCGGCAGTTTGTACAGCCTTTGGATTCCAGCATGTCAATCTGATCCTTGCTGGTACGCCTGAATGTCAGCAGCAACTTCCTGCTATTGTCGTGGTACCTGCGTCACTTTCTAGGCTATTGCTGTCATACAGCAATTCGGTGGGTCCCGCTGCGTGACTAGCCTAGCGGATCTCGGGGATTCCCAGAATGCTGATTCTCACGATGTGAGAGAGTATCAGATGGTGCGCAGGCTAAATCCAGTTGCCTTCCTGATTTTATCTCTAAATCCCTGCGAACATTGGGACTTGAATCAGACTGCAGTTCAGGCGGAGTGTTCGATCATGTGTTCTATGCACCCACTCTATGTTGCATTTCCAGATCATGAAGCCTCAGCAGAAATGCTCTTAGAGATTGGGAGGCCCCAGAGGGTCCCCTGAAGTGCGCTAGGGCCATGGCTAAATTGTATCTCATGGCTTCGGAATTTTCCAAGTGCCTAGTACCGCCAAGGGTGAATTCGGCGGTGGCTCAGGTCACTAAATGTACCTCCTTGCCCTCGGATGGAGGGGTGGTCCTGACAGATGTCCAGGACCATAGGCTGGATTTTGTCTTGAAGCGTCTTTTTGATTCTGCTGTGACGGGGGTGCGAGCTGCAGCAGCCACTTCCTTTGTGGCCCGGGTATGTCATACTAAACCTCTATGATATTTTGATGGTTTTTGCTAAGCTGGGAGCTTATTCAGTTTCTGCTAGGAGGATGTTATGGATTCGCCAGTGGTCAGGGGATTCTTCATCGAAGGCTACTCTGAGCAAGCTGCCATTCAAAGGTTCGCTCTTATTTGGCCATGGTTAGGATGACCTTATGGTGAGTGTGCAGGACTGTAAGCCTAAGGTGCTTCCTGGCCCTAGATCTCATCCGCCCAGGGGGCCGGGACAGCTGAATTTTCGTCCCTTCCGGAGGACCTCATAGTACGCCGGACCCCCCTGCGATGGGACAGCATTTCAGAGTCTCCTACAGACCTTGCTTTGGAGGTACAAGCGCACCCGCAGCCTCCCAACTCTTGACTTTCGGTCCCTTCCAAAATAAAATTATGATTCCAGGGCTCTGGTGAGGCCTCCCCGAAGATAACTTCGGACTAGTGGGTTCTAGAGGTACTCAGGGAAAGTCTTCGACTGTAATTCTGGCCGGCGGCAGACTTTTTCATGTCTTCTCCTGAGGGCAATCTGGACAGGGCCAGCATGGTGCGTGCTATGGTGCGCCGGTTGCTAGATCTGACAGCTATAGAGCCGGTCTCACAGGGCAACTTGGGCTCCAGGAGATACTCGATTTACTTCGTTGTGACAAAGAAGAACTCCGTCGATTGCAGACCAATTCTGGACCTCATAGCAGTGCATGCATTCTTGCGAGTTCAGCGTTTCCAGATGGAATCGGTGCGTTCTGTGTTAGCAGCGGTGGCACCCGGGGAGTTTTTGGCTTCTTTGGATCTCACGGAAGTGTATCTCCACATCCCGATTTTCCCAGAACATCGGAGGTTCCTGCAGTTTTGTGTTCTATGGAGGCATTTCTAGTTGCCAGTGTCCCTTTCGGTTTGGCATCAGCGCCCAGAACCTTTACCAAGTTCATGGTGGTGGTGGCTTCCCATCTGCGATCTCTGGGTGTGTTAGTGCATCCATATCTCACCGACTGGCTGATCAGAGCTCCCTCATGGGAGCAGGGCCGCTTAGCGGTTCACCAAGTGGTGTCTTTGCTAGAACGTCTCGGATGGGTGATCAATCTGAAGAAGAGTCGCCTCGTGCCAACCCAGGAATTGGAGTACCTAGATATCCGGTTCAACATGGGTCTGAACCGGGCATTTCTTACAGAATCCAGAAATCTGAAACTCAGGAGTGCGATTCGGGACATGTTGGCGGTCCCAGCTCCGCCGGCCTGGTGGCACCTGCAGGTATTGGGTCTCATAGTGGCAACCATAGAAGTAATTGCATGGGCGAGAGCTCGCCTGCGTCCTTTTCAGTTTTCACTTCTGTCGAAATGGGATCCCCAGAGAGATGTGCTGGGGATGCAGCTGCCTTGGTTGGCAATGGCGCGCAGCAGTATGCTATGGTAGTTGAACCCAGTCACTCTGTCCACAGGGCTTCCTCTGTGGGTCTTGGATTGGATGACCCTGACTAAGGACGAGAGTCTCTCCGGTTAGGGAGCAATTTGCATGTCCGTCCCAGTACAGGGCTGTTGGACGGGGAGCGATCTGCGTCAGAGAGAGCCGAAGGTCGATCAATCGGCTGGAGCTACGAGTGATCTGGTTAGCTCTCGGTTCCAAGTGAATCTCCACAGGACAGCTGTCCGTGTGTTCTCGGCCAATGCGATGGCTGTTGCTTATGTCAACCGTCAAGGGGGCACGAGGGATTGGAGGCTCGGATGCTCTTTGCATTGGCGGAGTCATCTGTTGGCTTTATCCATGGCTCATGTGGCCAGCGTCGACAACGTTCAGGCAGACTTCCTCAGTCGTCAGACTTTGGACCAGGGAGAATGGTCCCTGTCCGGGCTGGCTTTTGAGACCTTAGTGCACTGCTGGGAGCATCCCACCTTCGATCTGATGGTGTCCTCAGTGAACAGGATGGCGGACAGATTCTTCAGCTGCTGCCGAGAGGTCGGCAGCATCGGTCTCGACGCTCTGGTTCAACCTTGGCCCACAGGGGAACTTCTGTACATCTTTCCCCCATAGCCCATGATAGGGTGCGTTTTGTGCCGGGTGTCCTTGCACAGGGGTCCAGTGATCCTTGTGGCTCTGGACTGGCCCAGGCAACCTTGGTACGCAGACCTTGTGAGGTTGAGCTCCAGGAGCGATCTGCATCTTCCTTGCCATTCACAGTTCCTCAAGCAGGGTCCATTTGCACTTCAAGATCCGGACCACTTTGGTCTTATGGCTTGGCACTTGAGCGGGCAGCCTTGATGGCCAGGGGATATTCCTCTGTGGTTATCGCCACACTCCTACAGAGCAAGCAGAAATCGACGGTCTCGGCCTACGCGAAAGCCTGGAGGTGTTTTCAGGCTTGGTGTATGGGGCTCCAGGTGGACCCTTTGGTTCCGTCGGTGGCTCAGATTCTGGACTTCCTGCAGGATGGCCTCAGGAAGGGTCTGGCAGTCTCTTTTCTACGTGTTCAGATTGTGGGACTCTCCTGTTTGGGTCCCTCTTCGTTCAGGGGTTCTCTGGCTTCTCACCTGAATGTTGTCCGGTTCTTGCGGGGGGCAGGGAGGCTGGGGCCTCCCTAGTGACTGCCTTGCCCATTGTGGAGCCTGAATTTGGTCCTACGCTCCCTGTCTTGTCCACCCTATGAACCCCTGGATGAGATCTCTCTGAAAGATCTTACCATTAAGACTGTCTTCCTGGTGGCAATCACTTTTGAACGGCGAGTGTCAGAGCTTCAGGCTTTGTCGTGCAGAGATCCTTTTCTCCACATCATGGAGTAGGCGGTGATTTTGAGGACTGTGCCTTCTTTTCTTCTGAAAGTGGTTTCTTCTTTCCACATCATCCAGGAAGTTCGGTTGCCGGCCTTTGTTCCTTCGTGTTCCAAGTCTCAGGACTGTGTTCTGTGGTCTCTGGATATCCGGCGTCTTCTTTTGAGATACCTAGAGGCCACTACTGACTTCCATCTGTCAGACCATCTGTTTGTCCTGGCAGGCCCCGCGCGTCGGGGTCGGCCTGCTTCCAAGACTACTATTTCGTGTTGGATACAAGTGGCTATTTCTGCGGCCTATGTGGCGGTGAAGGCTCACTCTACCAGAGTAATGCTTCCTCGTGGGCTGAATCTCACATGGCCTCGTCAGGAGGCCACGTGGGCTTCCCTTCATACCTTTTCCAGGTTTTACAGGCTTGATGTGGCGGCTAAGGGTGAGACGGCCTTTGGCGCTTGTTCTTGCGCGGGCTTATTGGCCCCCCCCAAGTTATGGGGACTGCTTTGATACATCCCTTCAAGAGAGATTGTACAAGAATGAAAGATTAGGTTTCTTACCTTCTTGTAGATCTTCTCTGGAAGCTGAACGCCCACCCATCTGTTTTTTTGTCCAATTTGCAGGTAACCTGTTCAGTAACTGGTAAGCTGGATTTCTGTCTTTGACCAGCCTCACTAAAAATTTCATGCGTATTCACCTTTGTTGGGTTTAAGAGTTGGTGGGGGTTCCCCAGGGGGTGCCCCTTCTGATCTTCAGGCTGTGCCCATGTTCCAGGATTTTCCTGGGTTTTGCAGTTTATGATGTTTGCATTATCTGTTTGATTTCAGTTGGCCATTTTTGGCCGTAGTTTTTAGTATAATACAATATTGAGCAGAAATTAACTGGTAACGGGAGTTTCCGCACCCTCTCTCTCTTTTCTTCTGTTTCCTGTTGTCTTAGGTCTACGTGGTTTTTCTACTAACTGAGCAAGACAGGAAGCACCCGGGCAGGTAGCCCAAAGGGGAGGGATCATCTTTTAGTTGCCCTGCAGCTGAAGCTAATAGAGATATAAGATCCTATCTGTTCAACTTCCAGAGAAGATCTACAAGAAGGAAGATTAGCAGGGGTAAGAAACCTAATCTTTCATTAACCCCATGACAGAATATGTTAGGAACATGGGATCATAAATTGTTTCAATTGTTTGAAGCATGTTGTTTTGATCATATAGTAACAAAGGATACTCATTGTGCAGGTCATGTATTGGACTTACCCCCTCTTTTACTAAGATGCGCTAACTGATTAGCGCACGTTAAAAATCTGACGATTAAAATCTGACAAGTCTCCGGGCCCAGACGGAATCCACCCGAGAACACTGAAAGAGCTCAAAGATGAAATAGCGGAGTTCCTACAGCAGATATGCAACCTATCCTTGCAAACAGGAGTAGTCCCGGAGGACTGGAGGATAGCGAATGTCACACCCATCTTCAAAAAAGGATCCAGAGGTGACCCGGGTACTACAGACCGGTGAGCTTAACCTCAGTTCCGGGGAAGATGGCTGAATCACTAATCAAGGACAGTATCAGTGAGCATATAGAAAGAAATAATCTGATGAGAACCAGCCAGCATGGTTTCTGTAAAGGAAGATCATGCCAAACAAACTACTGCACTTCTTTGAAGGGATAAACAAACAATTGGACACAGGTGACCCCACAGACATCATATACCTGGACTTCCAAAAAGCCTTCGACAAGGTACCCCACAAGCACCTACTAAGGAAACTGTGGAACCACAGGGTGGAAGATGCATAGATGGATAGATGCCTAGATGGATCAGAAATTGGCTGGCGGACAGGAAGCAGAGGGTAGGAGTAAAGGGACACTACTCTGACTGGAAAGGGGTCATGAGTGGCGTCCCGTATGGGTCAGTGCTGGGACTGCTGTTGTTCAATATATTTATTAATGACCTGGAAACAGGGACGAAGTGCGAAGTTATAAAATTTGCGGATGACACGAAACTCTCCAGTAGGGTTAGAACTGTTGAGCACCCGCCATTTCCCAGCACGACCGGGCCGGCGTGGGAGCCCTGCTCCGCCCCCCCGATCCCGCAGGAGGACTACATACTTTAAAAAGACACAGCGCCAGCACCCGCCATTTCCCAGCACGACCGGGGCCGGCGTGGGAGCCCTGCTCCGCCCCCCCGATCCCGCAGGAGGACTACATACTTTAAAAAGACACAGCGCCAGCACCCGCCATTTCCCAGCACGACCGGGCCGGCGTGGGAGCCCTGCTCCGCCCCCCCAATCCCGCAGGAGGACTACATACTTTAAAAAGACACAGCGCCAGCACCCGCCATTTCCCAGCACGACCGGGCCGGCGTGGGAGCCCTGCTCCGCCCCCCCGATCCCGCAGGAGGACTACATACTTTAAAAAGACACAGCGCCAGCACCCGCCATTTCCCAGCACGACCGGGCCGGCGTGGGAGCCCTGCTCCGCCCCCCCGATCCCGCAGGAGGACTACATACTTTAAAAAGACACAGCGCCAACGGCGCGCCGCCGTTCGGCGTGGGCGCCTTCGTGGAGCACCTGAGAGGAGCACCAGTGGACCTTAGAGACGTGAGCACCCACACCCCGGAGACCACTCCACCGGACCGCCTGCCTACCTCCTACCTCCATTATAAGGTAAGGAGCGAAAGATCCCCCGCTCCTCCCCCTACAACCAGGTCTCTAAGAGAGAACCACTCCCTCTACCTAACAACTCGTACACTCCAAACCTGACATCAAACATGAAGCCCTCCCGAAATACACACAAAATAGCCACCATCCTGATAATCCTCCTCATTTCTAGCTGGAATACAACAGCAAACAACCTGCCCACCACAACCTCAACCGCAAGCACAACCAACTTCCAAATCCCCAACAGAAGAATACTCACACCAAGATACCCAAACCACCACACCAACAATCAACACCCCATCACTGTTATCTGGAGAAGAAGATCAACACCCCCGAAAACAAAACCTCAAACAACCACAACAACACTCATATACCCGGAAACAACTTACATTCCACAGACAAACACGACCTCCCTTACATGTGCCTATGTCAACATCAGATCTCTAGGACCCAAAACAGAAAACATAAAAAATTGGATAACAACAGAAAAACTTGACTGCCTATTCCTCACTGAAACCTGGCTAACCTCAGACACAGACCCTAGAATAAAAGAAGTATGCCCGCCGGGATACAAAATAACAGTAACCTGCAGAGAGAAAAAAAGAGGAGGAGGACTAGCAATAATATTCAAAAACTCCATAACTCTAAACATACTCGAGAAAGTATCCACTCCACAAATGGATTTCCTAGCGTGCCAACTCACAAACTCAACACAAAAAAACCCTCTAAACTGCCTGCTCTGCTACATAACACCAGGAAACTGGACCACAGTGAGACCCGAATTTGAAAACTTCATCTACCAAAATTCACTAACAGCTGATTTTAACCTCATACTAGGAGACCTAAACCTACACCTAGAAGACCCAACCTCCATACCAGCAAACAACTGTCTATCCTTTCTCAATGCATTATCCTTCCAGATCCTAAACCCACAAACCACGCATGAAAAAGGTCATCAACTGGACATTGCAGCATTCATGTCTCACCAACCATCCAATCAAGAAATCCAAACTCCTAACGGAACATGGTCCCCATCCCTATGGTCAGACCACTACATCTATAACTTCAATATCAATTGGACCAAAACCAAATTCACACCTCAATCAAAAAAAAACCACATATACCTCACGCAAACATATCGACCCAACCATCTTCTGGTCAAAGGTAGACGAAACCATCCAAGACAGCGACCCAAAAAACTTCATCTCCCACTGGAAAAATGTATCCACCAACATCCTTGATAATCTGGCACCCCTACAAACCAAAACCAGAATCAGCAGGAAATCAGACCAATGGTTTGATAATGAATTACTCCAACTCAAAAGACAGTGTAGAAGACTAGAAAGAAAATGGAGAAAAAAGAACCAAGAACAAACAAAAACCGACTGGAAAAAAATCAACAAACTATACAAAAATCGACTAAAAGACAAGAGGAAAAGTTACTATACCAAGCTCATAGGCACAGAAACACAAGATTCCAAAAAAATTTTCCAAATCCTGAAAGAATTAACAGACACCAAACCACACACTACCACCACGAACACACCTCTACCATCACCTACCCTCTTAGCAGAACATTTCAAGAATAAAATCACCAACACCAGAGCCACACTCATCCTCAACCCATCCAAGCAAAATCCAATCACAATCCACCCTACAGGAAAAGAGGCAATCGCAGCAGACAGAATTTGGACTCAATTCCCAAACATACAATGGTCAGAATTCAACAAATTCTACAAAAAATACAGCCATGCCTCCTGTGACCTCAACCATTGCCCCTCATATCTCCTTACCACCTCTAGTGTAAAGTTCCGCACCATAACTCTACAATGGATCCAATTCACGCTCACAGAGGGCACATTCCCTGACAACCTCAGCGAAATCGTCATCACCCCAATCCAAAAAGATCCAAAGGCACCACAAAACCTCCCAGCTAACTATAGACCTATAGCCTCAATTCCGCTATATGTCAAAATTATAGAAGGCCTAGTAGCCAAACTCCTCACCAATTACATAGAGGACCACAACCTACTCCACCCCATGCAATCAGGATTCAGAACAAACTTCAGCACAGAGACATTACTAGGCTCCCTCATGGATACCGTTAGACAACAACTTAGTACAGGAAAAAAAATGCTACTCATACAACTGGACCTATCGGCGGCATTCGACCTAGTAGACCACAACATCCTTCTACAGATCTTAGATGCAATAGGCATCTCAGATAAAGTATACGCCTGGTTCGAAGGATTCCTAAAACTCAGAACCTACAGCGTAAAATCAAACAAAGAAAAATCAGAATCCTGGTCAAACCCCTGTGGCGTACCACAAGGATCTCCACTATCCCCCACCCTCTTCAATCTATACACTGCCTCTCTAGGAACTCATCTGGATAATCTAGGCATAACATCCTATAGCTATGCGGATGACATCACCATCCTCATCCCATACGATCATTCCAAACCAACCATGACGGACGAACTTCACCAAACACTGGAAGCAGTCACAACCTGGATGGAAAATCACAAACTTAAACTCAACCAAGACAAAACCAAATTCATCCTCCTAGAAAACGACAAGATCCAAACCACAACCATACTAGACATAAACGCAACCAAATATCCCATCCAAACAACCATAAAACTACTAGGCATGACCATAGACAGATGCTGCACAATGCAACCGCAAATAAACAAAACAACGCAAAAATCATTCGCAATCATGAGAAACCTGAGACAAGTCCGAAAATTCTTTGAAAGTACACAATTCCTACTTATAGTACAATCCCTGATACTAGGCATATTGGACTACTGTAACATACTATTCCTCCCATGTCCAGCAAATACGATAAGACAACTCCAAACAATCCAAAATACAGCCCTAAGACTCGTCTATTCATTGAGAAAACACGACCACATCACTGAGGCCTTCATCAACTCACACTGGCTCCCAATCCAAGAAAGAATCCAATTCAAATTCTACTGCATATTATTTAAAACCCTACACGGAGACAGCCCATCATACCTGAACAATCGCCTCATCCAAGCAACCAACACCAGACACAGAAAAACGCACTCCCCATTCATACCCCCCCCATCCAAAGAAGTAAAAAGAACAAAACAACATGACGGCCTCCTAGCCACACAAGCTGCAAGACTGGACAAACAGATTTCCAACCTTCTGATGACAACCCCAGACTATAAGACGTTCAGAAAAGAAATAAAAACCACACTTTTCAAGAAATTCCTAAAACAGCAATAACAACACGACTTCTAAAAGCCCTTAAGATCTACATCTAACCTATCTAGCTATTCATTATAATTCATGTAATTATGTAATTCTGTAATTATGTAACTCTGTAATTCTATAATTCTCTAACTCTGTAATTCTGTAATTCTGTAATTCATTGTAATCCTGTCCTTAAACTAACCTTTTGTAATCCGCCTTGAACCGCAAGGTAATGGCGGAATAGAAATCCCGAATGTAATGTAATGTAATGTAATGTCTTGCATGTAGGGAAAGGAAACCCAATGTACAACTACACGATGGGGGGAAGGTATTGGGGGAAGGCAACCTTGAAAAGGACTTGGGGGTCTTGGTGGATAAAACAATGAAGTCGGCGGCACAATGTGCAGCGGCCTCCAAGAAGGCGAACAGAATGTTGGGCATTATCAAAAAAGGTATCACTACTAGAACCAAAGAAGTTATCCTGCCGCTGTATCGGGCGATGGTGCGCCCGCACCTGGAGTACTATGCTCAATACTGGTCGCCGTACCTCAAAAAGGATATGGCGATACTCAGGGTTCAAAGAAGAGCAACAAAAATGATAAAAGGCATGGAAAACCTTTAATATGTGGAAAGGCTGGAGAGGCTTGGGCTTTTTTCCTTGGAAAAGCGGAGACTTAGAGGGGACATGATAGAAGCTTACAAAATCATGAAGGGTATAGACAAGGTAGAGAGGGACAGATTCTTCAGACTTGTGGGGGTAACAATAACAAGACGGCACTCAAAGAAATTGAAGAGAGACAGATTCAGAACAAATGCTAGGAAGTTCTTCTTCACTCAGAGGGTGGTGGACACCTGGAACACGCTTCCAGAGGAGGTGGTAGAGCAGAGTACGATTTTGGGGTTCAAAAAGGGATTGGACGAATTCCTGAAGGAAAGGGGAATTGAGGGTATGGTTAGAAGAATACTATACAAGGCAAAATGTTGTAAGTAAAAGATCACTAACAGGTCTTTGACCTGGAGGGCCATCGCGGGAGCAGGCTGCTGGGCACGATGGACCTATGGTCTGACTCAGCAGAGGCGATGCTTATGTTCTTATGTTCTTATTCATCCTAAGTTTGAAGTGCAGACTTTGGGAAACAAGTGGCTTCCCTGCTTGAGACAATTAAATTAAAATGAAGATATATCTAATAAATGGTATAATGATGTTGCAGACATCTTTGGATGATATAGCTTCTTTGAAAGAAATAAAATTAAGTCAGAATAGGAATTATTGTCCATGGAGAACTAAGCCTCTTCAGAATTTAAGGAGAGAGTTGAGAAATATGAGTGTATTTGGAGGAGGATTATGGATGTTGATGATTGTGACAATTATCATTTTCTTTAAAAAAAAAAAAATTATTGATTTTCAAACTTTAATAGTGCAATACATGCAATACATTGACATAAGCACCTTCAACTTACAATTATACTTAATTATGCTTAAGCACTCATTTTCTCCCACCCAACCCCCCACCCACCCATTCAATAATTATACCATAAAATACAGCAACATAGAGTTCCACAATAATCTTACCCTAAACAATTTAATAAATCCTCCCATCCTCCCACCCTCCCCGAGTGTAAATACTCTAAGATCAAATTAGGACAGAAATATCCCCCCTCCCTCCCACCCTTCCCTGTATGTGTACGAAAATAAACAAAAAGTGACTTATACAAGACCTGCTATAATAAAGTAACATAAGATGCCAACGCACCCCAAACTAATTAAAAAAATTACTGTGCCCCAAACTATCTGCATTCATTTTTTCATATCAATAGCAGGAACACAGACTTGCCCACCAAAAAGGAAAATTTAAACAGTCGTAGTTCTTCCAGTTACGGGTAATCATCTGCATGGCTATCCCGGTTATGATAAAGAAAAGACGGCATTTATATTGATCCATAGGGGGCTTAACATGTAATAATGTTCCACAAATGACCGCCTCATTTCAGTGTCATTTATGAATCCAATATGTTATTAATCTTATCCCAAATTGACCTCCAAAAGTTAAATATCAAAGGACAATATAACAGATGATCCAGCGTCCCGATGTCAAGATGACAGTGCCAGCATCTATTAGATTTAGAACTATCTAATAATTATCATTTTCATTTGTATGAATAGATTTTCTGAAGTCGAAAGAGAGATTTTATAGTGAGAAAGTTAAACAGGCTTCTAATAGACTGAAGGAAGCAGAAACCCGAGGTACAGCTATACAATGGGAGGGATGTTATTGAGCGAGAGTACCCAGAAAAGGGACTTGGGGTAATAGTGGGCAAGACAATGAAGCCGTCGGCACAGTACGCAGTGGCCGCTAAGAGAGCGAATAAAATGCTAGGTATAATCAAGAAGGATATTACAACCAGAACGAAAGAAGTTATCCTGCCGTTGTATCGGGCGATGGAGCATCCACATCTGGAGTACTGCATCCAATATTGGTTGCCATACCTTAAGAAGGATATGGTGATACTCAAGAGGGTTCAGAGGAGAGCGACACGTCCGATAAAGGGTATGGAAAACCTTTCATACACTGAGAGACTGGAGAAACTGGGGCTCTTTTCCCTGGAGAAGAGGAGACTTAGAGGGGATATGATAGAGACTTATAAGATCATGAAGGGCATAGAGAGAGTAGAGAGGGACAGATTCTTCAAACTTTCGGAAAATAAAAGAACAAGAGGGCATTCAGAAAAGTTGAAAGGGTACAGATTCAAAACGAATGCTAGAAAGTTTTTCTTCACCCAATGTATGGTGGACACCTGGAATGCGCTTCCAGAGGGCGTAATAGGGCAGAGTACGGTACTGGGGTTCAAGATAGGATTGGACAATTTCCTGTTGGAAAAGGGGATAGAGGGGTATAGATAGAGGATCCTGGTCCTGGACCTGTCGGGCCGCTGTGTGAGTGGACTGCTGGGCACAATGGACCTCTGGTCTGACCCAGCAGAGGCAATTCTTATGTTCTTATGTAACAGTCAAGTGAAGATATATCATATATCATTGCCATATATCATTCTCACCTATAACTCTTTGCCCAGTTTTAAGAGACCTGCTCTGGCCTCTGGGAAACACAACAGGAGTCATTAACCACTTTGGGGGGAGATGAGCATAGTCAACCTGAAATCAGGAGAAAAGGGAAAATGTTAGAAAGACATATGTGTCAAAAGTAAAAAGCAGAAGTTGTGGGAGAATATCATGAGGACAAAAAGTTAAAGGAGAATCATTATAAGCAATAATACAGAATGGGAATCCAAAAGAACAAATCATTTCTGACTGAGCTTTTTTTGTAATAAAGACACCTAAGTAGCTATCAATATATCATTCTCAACTAGATTTGGTATCTGAGCTGCTAGCAAGGAGTTCCTTGCATAGGTGCAGCATATTCATCTGGAAAGATGAAAAATGTTAGAAAGATATCAATTGCAAAGTACTATAGCTACTAAAGGTCCTGTGGCATGGAGAAAGTTGTGTTTGGTATAGGAAACAAAAGATAATCAGGAAAGGTAAGGTCTCAGAAATCAGCATAAGCAATAACACAGAATGGGAGTCATAAAAGAGAAAACTGTGTTCTGATGGTCCTTCTTATACTAAACACGCCTAGCATTCAAACTGATTTGGCATGCTTTGGGTGTGGTTTGGCCAAACACAACTGTACTGACTTTTCATAATTTTCTTTACTTCTCAAAGCTTTTACTAGAAGCCATTTGTCATCTGCTTAATTTCTAGAGGCTCCTGTTACCAAATTCTGAAAGGAATTCCCTCTATAGCTCTATGCTTCAAAGCGTATGGAAGGTTTTCCATACCTTTTATCAAAAGTGTTGCTCTCCTCTGAACCCTCTCGAGTATTGCCATATCTTTCTTAAGGTACGGCAACCAATATTGGATGCAGTACTCCAGATGCGGACGCACCATCGCCCGATACAATGGCAGGATAACTTCTTTCATTCTGGTTGTAATACGCTTCTTGATTATACCTAGCATTCTATTCGCTCTCTTAGCGGCTGCTGCGCACTGTGCCGTCGGCTTCATTTTCATGTCCACCATTACCCCCAAGTCCCTTTCTTGGGTACTCTCATTCAATAACATCCATCCCATCGTATAGCTGTACCTTGGGTTTCTGCTTCCCACATGTAGTCCTTTACATTTCTCAACATTGAACTTCATCTGCCATCTCGTCACCCATTCCCCCAGTTTGTTCAAGTCCCTTTGTAATTCTTCCCTGAGTAGCCCTTGTGATGAATTAAATATATTTCACAATGCTAACATGTTTCAAACTTTGTTTTCCCTTCACAAGGGTGCACTTGATGAATTTCTGAGAGAACAGTAAATTGGTGATAGTTTTCTGCTAATATGACACCATTCCATGCATTGTGACCAGTCAGACCCGGGCTCTGCCAAGGTCCCAGTTAAGTCAGGGAAAAATGTAAAAGTAAAATCCCGGAAGGAAAATGCCAGGATTTCCCAGGATGATAATGTGGGGGATAATGCCAGTGGCCACCAGGAGGAGCCAGATTTATCTGAAGATGAAGGGAGTGAGTTTTGTCCTAGTCACCACCAGGGGAGCTCAAGAGGCCCCTGGTCTTCTGCTGACACCATCAGAACAGGGCACGCCCCTAGGGTAGATAAGCCAGCAGTGGCATTCAAACCAGCAAGCCGGTTAGGGAGGAAGTTTAAGTCTTGCCTCCCTAAGGATCCACCTGGGCCAAGCAGGGACAACAGACCTGTACCGATGGAATGGACTGAGGCTGAACAAGCAGAAGACTTACCACTTCTGAGTGAGGAGCCTATGGACTTCCAAGAAGCTTGTACTGGCTGTGAATCCAATTATCCTGAATCAATGCAGGTGGACTTGGCTTCAAGCCACAAACAGTGAGTGTGGTGTGTTTTGGACTGTTTGTGTGCTGTTTTCTGGAATGTTGTTTTGAGGAAGCTGTGAGAGTGTGGGGAGAGGTTTTGCTTCCACCTTGGGAGGGAATTTGAAAGCCTATCTGAAGGCCTTTGTTTTGGCAAAACCTATTGCTCTCTCCTGTTCCTGGCAGACATCTTCTGTTGCCAGAGGCTTTTCTTGATTTTCTTTTCTGACTGAGAATTAAGGAAACTTGTATGCTGAACTTTATTTTTGGATTTGATAAAATACCTGCTTTGAAGCAGGCAATGCTAGCTCTCTGTTGAGCTGGGGTCTCAGGAGCTAATTGAGACTTAATAAGCAGAAGAAGAAAGTTTGAACCTGATTGTGCATTGCTTTATTTTCTTGCTCATTTTGGCAGTTTTTTTTTTTCTTTCTTCTTGAATGTGGTGAGGAACCCTGACTAATGTTATAAAGTTTGAAGAATTACTTACCTGCTTTAAAGAATTGAGTAAAATGAACTATTCCTTTAAACTACCCTATTGTTAGGACTTTATTCTTGAGTGGAGTTGATTTTGATTGTTGCTGAAAGTCCGGTCCTGCAGGGTGACTCCATGCCGGGTCACACGCTAAGGTACTGTCTGTTGTAACCATCAAGATTTCTACTGAGCCCTGTCCTGGGCTATATTGGTGGTCACAGCATTCCTGCTCTTATCTGCACAGTCATATTTTGCTATTTATTTAATTATGTCTATTCCCTCAAAGGAGCTCAAAATAAGTGACTAAACAGGTGCCGAAACTTTTTTTACCACAACTTTATCTAATATACCTGTAGCAGTGGAGGATTACAAATGATTTGGTCAGGATCACAAGGGATAAGGTGAGATATGAACCCACAGCATCAGCACGCTAAGGTTGTTGCTCTAACCACTACACCATGGTGAGATCTAAATAGTGTGCAACCCCATACTATTTATATAAGCTAAGCAGCTCAAGATAAAGAGGGTTAACACATTGCTTCAGGTAAGGGAGGACAGATTTAGATTTTGGGGTTGAACCTCCTTTTTCTGAAGTAACAAATATGGTATACCCTAGGAACATCTGAGGTGGCACTCTAGGGGGCGCTATGGTATATTAATGGAATGGATAATGTGTAAGATGTGTTTGTGCAGTATTTTGTGGAGTTTTTTCTACAAAAATGCCTGCTTTTCGTATGGTTCTGGGTAATTCTAGTTAGATACAAGCATATATGTTAGTTAAGGCCACGCCCAATAGAAGCGTACAGAAAGTTGGTGAATAAAAATCTGAATATGGATGTAGCCAAGGCCAGAAAAACACACTACAGATTAATATTAAGGAAAAGCATAACAATATTCTCTTTATGTATGTTGCTATTAAGCCAGATCATAGAGGAAATCAGGTATAGATATATATAATACACACATAGAGATATTACTGACTCCATTTTGGTTTTCTGTTTTTCTGTAAGTATCTTCTTCTTGGTTTTACTCCATCTTGGTTCTCTGCTTTTCTCTGTCTCTGTCTGTCTTTGTTCAGTTTTTCCCTCTTTTAGCCTTGTGGTTCTAATTGATACCAGATGTGCTTGAGCTGGTTAGGAGCATATTAGATTATGTATCCCAAAATGGAGATTACGTATCCCAAAATGGGGTATAACAGAGAAAGCCTATTAAGTATGAATGCAATATATCGTGTTGTGTGTGAATGGGGCCCTGAATGATTTCTCAAAGGGTATAAGAAGATGCTGGTGAGGTAAATCAACCTTGACAAGTCCAAAACTCCACCTCACACCATTAGAGAAAGAGATATATTGCTGAATCTATCAATTTAGAATAGCCACCTCCAATACATTGTACATTCAAGGTTTAGGTAAACAGTCCTCTTCAAATCATATCAGAAGTAAGACAAACCAAATGTATAGGATAATTCATTCATTTATTTTTCTTCCATACAGCAGAGATACTTGCATGTCCCCGACGGGACCCGTTTCGCCCAAACTGGGCTTTTTCAAGGGTTCACAGTGGGCGCTCTGCATAATACAAAAAGATTTCATGTACAACATATCTAAAATTTTAAGAATTTTTAAGAAAACAAAGTATATAAATCTATTAATCCACTCTAATTTATATCTCACTCTAATGAGACTGCTTAAACAGCTATTCAAATTCTAACAAACCCTATCCATAATACACATATTCTCATTCAAAATAAATAATCCTAAAATGGAGAAGTATTATTACTAATGTTCCTGAGAATATAAATAAATATAATTCATACACATTAAATATACATAAAAGTACAATAATTAAGTATGCTAAAAGCAATCAGAGTTCATTCATTAATACACTTTTTAATATATCGTTATCTCTCTAAAACACTTTGTGTATAGTTGATTATGCACCAAAAGTCATCAAGTTCATCTATTATAGACTACTTTAATTGATAACCATTTCATCAAATACTAATTGACAATTCAATTTATATTAACTTGATGACTTACTCATAATTACCTATTCATTTACTTCATCAAATACTAATCAACCTAATTCAACTTATAATTCCTCAATAATTAACTCATTCCTTATAATCAAGCATATTATTGAAGCTAATTTGATTATAGGTCTCAAAGATAAATTCATACACATTAAGCTAAAACACAACAAAGAGAACTCTTTAATAATTTATATATAACTAATGAAAACTTTTTATATAACTAATGAAAATTTTAATAAGAACTCTCAAATAATTTATATATAATGAAAATTTTTTATATAACTAATAAAAATTTTAATAATTCATTATATATTTTAAACATTCTATCTTTAAAAACTCATCAAATTCATCTATTGATTAACTTACTTCCCTTAAAACTAAGTGACTTAGTTCAATTTATCTTAACTTGAAGACTTAATCATATTAACTCTTTAATTTACTTCATCAAATGCTGATTGACTTAAGTCAATTCATGTTAACACAATAATGAACTCCTTCCTTATAATCAACTATACTAATGAAGCTAATTAAACTTAAATATCTCAAATTGATAAATCATTAACTTGCTTCATCTAAACCCAATCAATTTAATTTATGTTTACTTAATTACCTAAAGCAGTTACATTGATCCCACAATTGATCCCACAATTAAATCATTTCCTATTTATCCTCTCATTATTGCTATAAAATTCCTTATAATTAACAAAATGTTAATTGACTTAATACAATTTATGTTAACATACTAATGAACTACTTCCTTATAATCAACCATACTATTGAAGCTAATTAAATTTATAAATCTCAAATTGATAGATCATTAACTTACTTCATCTAGACCCAATAATTTATATCTACTTCATTATCTAAAGCAATCACATTAATCCCTCAATTACTTAAATCATTTCCAATTTATCTTCCCATAGTTACTAAAAAATTCATTTTAATTAACAGAATCTCAAAGTGCTAAATCAGTGCAATTACATCCCTTAAATGAAATTCATCAAATATTAAATATCAAACATACATATCAACTCTTTCTAAAAATCCATAGTACATACTGTGCCTTTAAAAATACTACAACCATCTAAATACAGCTAATATACTTTAAAACTAAAACTAAAACATTATAAAACTTTAAAACCCACTTATAGTGCCAATCTAATTCTCATGTGAACTATACCTTTCATATATCTTTAGAGAAAAACTCTCAAAATAAATGAGCTTATTTTAATTACCTTTCACAATTCATTGTTACATGCCAAACGTTCACCTCATTCAGTACCCCATTAATTTAAAAAGTGAAAAACTAATCAAAATGTACTAAATCTTGCTTAAATCTCTTAACAATACTGTTCTATCTATAGAAAGAGTAAATGCTCCATCTGCATTAAGCAAAATTACCCACCTTTCTTCAGCGTCCTCACTTCTTAACTGCTAGATCTGCTGGGAGTATTTTGACTTAAAGTTGACTTCCCTTATAAGCACCGATGCTGTTACAGCTCACTTCCGGTGCCCGACGTGCTTACGTCTCATTACACGTTCCTAACCTTCCTTTAAGGCTGTTTTTCTCAGCCAAACCTAATCGAATGCAGCAGCGCATGCACTCATTCAATAGTATTTTAAACTTCATTTTGTCAACAAAACACGTTCTACCGTAATGGCATCAATAACATTTCAAAAGTGAGGCAAAAAACACCCAAGGAAAACAACCTCTCCTCTCTATTGTGTTCAAAATTCAAACAAATATTTATCAATCCAGGTTAAAGTGAGACGCTGAAAAGAGTGGGGGGGGGGGGGGGGAGGCTGATAAATACTACCAAGCCTAACAATAACATTCTAAATAGAACACTGAAAAAATAACAATGAATAAAGCATTGTACTTATGATATATGCATCAAAGCTAAAATAAGCAAATACATCATACATTAATTCACAATACCAAATTTATAACAACCAAAAAGAAAAAAGAAAAAGAAAAGAAAAAAGGGAAAGGGTAACAAAGAGGAATTTCCCAAAAATGATGATCAGCCAAAAATAAAACACAGAATGAGTTCTTCTCCACAAATAAATAATTAAATTTATGGTTTCCAGTCAATGTCTGAATTTAACCCATTAGGTTCCAGAGTATTCAACAAGAAAATCCACTTGGTTTCTTTCTGAAGTAGTCTATTTTTTCTATTGCCACCTCTCTTACTTTGTGCCACATGGTCCAATGCTACACATTTGAAGTCTTCAAATTTATGATGAAATTCTAAACAATGTTCTACTAAAGGTTCAGATAATCTCGAACATTTTATATTGGATTTATGTTCTGATATCCTAGTCTTTAATGATCTCGTGGTCATCTCAACATATATCTTGTTACAAGGGCAGATCATCAAATATATGACAAATGTTGATTTACAGTTTAAAAAATGATTTATCACATATTCTTTATTATCTTTTGGATTTTTGAAGATCTTCATTTGGGTGCATATGCCACAAATATTGCATGACAGGCACTTAAAGAAACCTGATGGTAACGAATCTCTTTGGGTTGAAGAATTCTCTCCCGTTCTCAGGATTTCCTTTAAGTTTTTTTCTCTTGAAAATGCTATTCTTAATTTCAAATTCCTCATTGCTGGATGCATTGTAATAATGTCCCAATATTTATGTAAGGTAGTGGTTAATAGATTGCTTAAACCATTGTATCTAATAACACATGTGATCGTGTCTTCTGTTTCTCCATCCTTTTCCCTTTCAGTCAGCAGCCAGTCTCTATTACAATACTTTGCTCTCTTAAATGCTTTTCTAATAACCTTTTTAGGGTATCCTCTACTCAATAATTTACTCTCCAGAATCTTTCCCTGTTTTTTAAAATCTTCATCTCTTGTACAATTTCTTTTTAATCTTAGAAATTGAGAGTATGGTAAACTGTTCTTTAATTTATTAGAATGGTTACTGTCATACATCAAAAATGTATTCCTATCTGTTTCTTTAATAAACACATCCGTTATAAATTTCTTATCTTCTTGAATAATTTCTATGTCTAGAAAATTAATTCTATTTGCTGAATATAGTGTAGTAAATTTTAAATTATCATCACACGAGTTGAGCCATTTAAAGAAACTTTCTAAAAGATGGACCGGTCCCTTCCACAACGTAAAAATGTTGTCTATGAATCTACGCCAAAAGTAAATATACTGAATGAACGGTGAATTGTTAATCCATTCTAATTCAAATTTAGTCATGAATAAGTTAGCAATTGTGGGTGCAAAGGTGGCTCCCATTGCCACTCCTCTTTTTTGTATAAAATACTCATCATTGTACTGGAAATAATTTTCTTTCATTGCAATGTTGAGTATTTCCATTAGAAATTCTGTAGGAATTTTATGTGGCCTTGGTCTCATGTCTAAATTTTCTTTTGCAATCATAATGGCTTCATTTTGAGGAATGGACGTGTAAAGAGATACCACATCACATGTAACCATTATAAAAGGAAACTCATTTTCTGGTATCTCTGACAGTAAATTCTGTAAGTATCTTCTTCTTGGTTTTACTCCATCTTGGTTCTCTGCTTTTCTCTGTCTCTGTCTGTCTTTGTTCAGTTTTTCCCTCTTTTAGCCTTGTTGTTCTAATTGATACCAGATGTGCTTGAGCTGGTTAGGAGCATATTAGATTACGTATCCCAAAATGGGGCATAACAGAGAAAGCCTTCTTGTATTAAGTATGAATGCAATATATCGTGTTGTGTGTGAATGGGGCCCTGAATGATTTCCAATATTTTATATATTTTAAACCTGAAGAAACTCTAAGGAGAAATCCTGAGGCAACATCTGGAAATAGTTAGAGTCAGAAACACTGTGCCAGTCTTAGAAGGAGTCAGAGTGGAGGGAATAGCCCCTCCTCCTTTCTATGGTACTGATAGGGACATGAACTTTTCAGCACTTTTCAACAGATCCTGAAAACAAATGCAGGCTCTCCTGAAACAGATAAGCAGGTTTAGATTTAAAGTTTTCTTTGGATATGTTATAATATATTTATGCATATTCAGAAATTAATGTAAACAAAAATATGACTTTAAAAACTATGTCTTTGAGTTTGAAAAACTATGTAAAGGAATTTTCTTTGTCCAAAGCTAAGGACAGCCTCTGTTAGTGGATTGGCTGACAGCCAATGATGTTAAACTGGACTGAAGATATATATTGGTGAATAACGGTTATAAGATTGAGATTTTTGCCAGAAAAGCCAGCAGTTGGCATCTGTAAAGATCTCCCAATGACGCAATAACTTTTTGATAGATGATATGGAAATAAATAAAAATTAATAAGTTTTTTTGAACCTTTGCGTCATGTGCCATGTTTCATATACTCTTTACCCACCCATGAGCAAACCTGGCTGCTTACATCTCCAATGTGTAAATATGCTTCTCCTCTTGTCCATTTTCAGGTGTCCTGGACAGCCAAGTGTAGTCTCTGCTGCGGTATTGGCAGATCCTGTTCCATCTAACTGATACCTGTGCATACGTGAGCATCTTTGTGTTTTTTAGGGAAATATCTTCCTTTTTACATACCTGGTTTACCAAAGAAGTGCATGTAGGTTGCTTTCTTTGGGGTGTTGTTATTATACGGCTCCAGAACCAGGAACATGGATTGAGAAATCTGGGTTTTACTTCCATTGCCTTCAGTGGAAGGAAGAAAAACCTAGATGTCTCATTCAGTCATCCTCTTGTTCTAGAGGCTGACTGCCCTTAGCAGCAGCCCTTTATTCGGGAGCTTACAGTTTAGCTGTAAGCTGATAACAGTGGCTGAGCGAACTCTTATACCATAGTTACAGTGGGCTGGAGATGGAGGGAAGGGTTGGAATGTGAGGGTTGGTAGTGGGAGCTAGAGGTTGGCAGGGATTGGTGGTTGGGGTGCTAGGACAGGAGGATTGGTTGTGAGGAAGGGTGAAGGGTAATTGGTGGAGGAATTGTGTGGGATTAAGGGTGAATTTTGTGGATTGAATCAGTTTGGGAAGGGTGGGAGTGTGGGAAGAGGTGGGTAGGCAGGGTTAAATTTGTTCAGGTTTAAATTTGTTTTGTGTTGTTGAGCAATTTACTAGTAGTTTTACCTTTCCTTCCTGGTTTCCTGACGTGGTTGCTGCTTCGGAGTGTTTTTGGGCTGGTGTGCGGTGGTTTTATGGAGAACGGACCGTTGCTTTTGTTTCTTTGGGTAGTGCCGGTATTTGTGACAAGCATTGGAACTGAGCTGTAGTTCCTGTCAGGGTTTTTAGCGGTTCCATTACCGAGTATCCTTTTTGCTACTCTCGCGTTGTTGATGGGGTGACGCACGTTGGTGTGGCACCGGACTTGATAGGTCCTCATTCTGTGTCTTCCTGCTCGTTTCCAGCTGTTCTGGGCACCGCGAGTTTCCTTGGGGGCAGGCTATACACGACGCGCAGCATTAGCGTCTTTTCCCTGCTTGGTTTGACAGGGGTGCTGCGTGTCTTTGTGAGCCGGCATGGCCTGCCGGCCTGGCTAGGTCGGCCTCGCTCGTCTTTTCCTGCTCAGTCCAGTGGAGGGGAGCTGACAGTGTGAGCACCGAGCTGGTCGGATAAGCCTTTTCTTCTGCTTCTGTTGTTGTCTGGAGCACCGGGTGTCTGTGAACTGAGGTGTCAGTGCACAGCTGAAGTCTTTCTGTTTCCTGCTGTGTGGGTTGCCTTTGTGGTGTGTGTAAGTTTTTTGCTGCCAGTGGTTCTTGCCTGCTTCTTCATTTTGTTAAGGCTCTTTAGGTGTGTATTCTTGGGGGCAGTTGGGGGGGAGGTGTTGGGTTCGTGGTGTGGGGGTTGGGTTGCTGTGTGGTTGAGCTGTGTGTGGTGTGAGTGATTTGGGTGGGGTGAGCTAGTTTGGGGCACAGTTCTTGCACATTAGTGGGAGCAGGTTTTTCTATTTTGTTCTGTTATGGCTCCTAGGAAGCCGCGTAATGCTAGCAGGGGCTCTTCAGCTAAAGGGGGTTCTTCTGCTATAAGGGGCTCTTCGGCAACAAGGGGCTCTTCAGCTAGGGGGGCCCGTAGGGGTCAATCTACCGTGGTGGGTTCTGTTCCCCGTGATGCTGTGGCTGGGACACCGAGGCATGGTTCCTGTGCAGCTGTTCGGAGGGGTGTTGGGCCCCGCAGAGGTGGGGCTCATGGTGTCAGGACCCCTAGTGTCAGGACCCCTGTTACACAGACATCTGTGGTGACAGCTTCCTCTCAGCCTGGTCCATCTGTGGTGGCTCCTGCTCCTATTGATCATTCTGGTGAGTCTCTTGGGGCTTTGATGGATGTTTTGTCTGGTGTGGGTGCTGCCGAGTCTGGGAGTGGGGTGGCACAACGGGGGCACTCGGGGGTGCGTCCGGTGGCTCGATCTGTGGCGAAGCGTTTGCGGGATAAAAAATTTTTGAAACGTCTCCAGCATGTTGTGAAGCAGTTAGATGTGGACAAGAGGCAGCGTAGGAGGGTTCCTGCTGATCCTATGGCTGTTTGGCAGTCGTCGGATTCCTGGGATTCCTCAGAAGTTTCTTCTGGTGCCTCTTCCTCATCTGAGAGTGGTGCTGCAGCTGGACCTTCGGCTCAGTCGGTGGATTTGGGAGTGTGTGTCCCGCCGTCCATGCCTGTGTCGAGTGGTTCTGCTGGTGCCGCTGCTCAGATGATGCGTCGTGGACATACCTTATGCGAAATTGCGTCCTTAGACTGTAGTATTTCTAAGAAATTGCGGGAAAAAATATTGAGGGTCAAGTATGTGGATGTTTTTTCTTTGTTGGAAAAGGAACAGGGTACGTTGGATAAGAAAAAAGATACTAGTAAGGCTGATGGGCAGCGTAGTCGTTGTCGTGTGCCTAGAACCATTATGAATTGGTTGTTGGGTTTTAATATTTATGCTTCTGTGGTTGGGGCAGCACGGCCTGGGTTGTATGCAGGCTTTTTGAAATATTCTGATCTCATTTTGCGGGCGTTTAAGATTTATGGTGGTTGGTCATGGTTAAACTATGATGAGCAATTTCGTAAAAGTTTGGCTACTGACAAATCATGGGTGTGGGGGTATAGGGATGTGGATTTATGGCTTGCAGAGATGACGCAGGCTCGTGCTGGTTCCTTACGTTTCGGAGGGGGAGCTGGCTCTGCTGTCTTGGGAGGGCCCTCAGTTAGTGGGGTCTCCACCTCTTTTGGTTCCCAGGTGCCCCTTGGTAATTCCAGACGTGGTGAGACCTTTGGGTTGCCTGGGTCACGGGTTGCCGTGGGAACCTTCTGTTTCCAGTTTAATGCCATGCGCTGTGACCGAGCGGTCTGTAAATTCAGACATCGGTGTAGTCAATGTTCCGGTGCCCACCCAGCATTTTGTTGTTTCAGTGCTGGAGCCAATGGTCGCGGGGCAGGGGTCCGGTCTGCCGGGTCCTTTGGCGGGAGTTTGCCAGGTCAAAGCAGAGTCCCCAATTAATTTACCCATGCTTGATCTATGGCTCGGATTGTACCCTTTAGAGGATGTTGCTCAGCTGCTGGGAGAAGGTTTTCATTTTGGTTTAGTGATTCCTTTTGCTGGGCCACCCCTTGCTCATCATTGTCGTAATTCTCCTTCAGTTGAACAGCATGTGGAGGTGGTTCGTGTTAAATTGCAGAAGGAGTTGGAGTTGGGGAGGATTGCTTGCCCATTTTCTTTTCTGCCTTTTCCAGACTTGGTACTATCACCTTTGGGTGTTGTGCCTAAAAAGGAGCCGGGCAAGTTCCGGCTCATCCATAATTTATCATTTCCTTTGGGCTGTAGTGTGAATTCTTTTATTGACCCCCTTTTTTGTTCTGTGCAGTATACCTCGTTTGATGTGGCCATTGCTATGCTGCGAAATCTGGGTCCGGGTGCGCTTTTGGCTAAGGCCAATATTGAGTCTGCATTTCGTTTACTTCCTGTGCATCCAGATTCTTTTTATTTGCTTGGTTTTCATTTTGAGCATCGATTTTATTTTGACAAATGTATGCCCATGGGTTGCTCTGTTTCTTGTTCTTATTTTGAGGCATTTTCTACTTTTATTCATTGGGTTACTCAATGTGTTTCTGGATGTGTGACTATTGTACATTATCTGGATGATTTTTTGTTTGGGGGTCCGGCTGGTTCTTCTCAGTGTGCTGATTTGGTGGTGGCTTTTCACGCAGTAACTAAGAATTTGGGGGTTCCCTTAGCATTGGATAAATCTGAAGGGCCAGCTACTTCCTTAGTTTTTCTGGGGGTTGAATTGGACTCTGTGCGTATGGAATCTCGTTTGCCTGCTGTTAAGGTTGCTGCCTTGAGAGAGGCTATTTAGGCAGCGTTGCAGAAATCCAAATTGACATTGCGGGAAATTCAGTCTCTGGTGGGACACTTTAATTTTGCTTCTCGGGTGATCCCGATGGGTCGGGTTTTTTGCCGTCGTTTGGCAATTTTGTCTCGGGGCTTGCAGAAACCGCATTTCCGTGTGCGCATTACACAGGGTGTGCGGGAAGATCTTCGGTTGTGGTCTCATTTTTTGGTTTGCTTTAATGGGGTTTGTGTGTGGCAACAGGAGGAAGTTACATCAGTGGATTTACGTCTTTTTACTGATGCCGAGATCGGGGTTGGTGTGATAATATTGCTTTGTTAGAGCTTTTTCCGGTCTTTGTGGCTATGGTTCTTTGGGGAACAAGTTGGCTAACAGGAGAGTGGCGGCTTTTTCTGATAACATTGCTGTTGTGCAGGCGCTTAGGCCCTGATTCTCCAAAAGTGCGTCCCGATTTTTGGCAGCTGTAGGCGTCCTACAGCTGTCTAATCAGCCAATCGGGATGCACGTTTTTTAAACAAATGCTCCCCAGGCAGGCCGCCTATATTGAAGGCGAGGCCCGCAAGACACCTAAGCTCGCCTAAGGGCCTTAGGCGAACCTACGCGTCTCCCTAGTAGAGGAAGAGACGCTTACAATGTAGGCCAACAAAATGCTGGTCTACATTGTAAGTAGACGTGGCTGCTATACTTATTGCGGCAAGGGATCTCTCTGCTGCTATAAGTATAGCGGGCCGCGGCCACCTGTCCAATTGCTGGCAGGAGGATGCTCAAACCCTCCTGCCAGAAGATGCCCCCCCGCCACTCCCGACCCCCCCCCCCCCCCGACACTATCGCCTGCCCCCCCGACACTACCGATCGCTGGCAGGAGGGTGCCCAATCCCTCCTGCCGGAAGACGCACCCCCTCCGCACCCCCCCCCCGCGCTAACAGCCCTCAAACCTCCCCCCAACCAAACTAACCTTTCCTTGTTGGCCAGACGGGACTTGCCCATCCAGCCAGCAGGCCAGTCTCGTCGAAATGAGGCAGGCCCGCCCCTTCCCGGCCTATCCTTCCGAAGCCTAAGGCCTGATTTGCCCAGGCTCTAGAAGCCTAGAAGCCTGGACCAATCAGGCCTTAGGCATAGCGGGTCCGCCCATCCCCACTTAATCTAAGGCGCCTGGGCCAATCAGGCCTTAGACTTAGTGGGGATGGGCGGACCCGCTATGCCTAAGGCCTGATTGGACCAGGCTTCTAGAGCCTGGGCCAATCAGGCCTTAGGCTTCGGAAGGATGGGCCGGAAGGGGCAGGCCCGCCTCATTTCGATGAGACTGGCCTGCCGGCTGGACGGGCAAGTCCCGTCTGGCCAACAAGGAAAGGTTAATTTGGTTGGGGGGAGGTTTGAGGGCTGTTAGCGTGGGGGGGGGGTGCGGAGGGGGTGCGTCTTTCGGCAGGAGGGATTGGGCACCCTCCTGCCAGCGATCGGTAGTGTTGGGGGGGGCGGTCGGTGGTGTCGGGGGGGGCGGTCGGTAGTGTCGGGGGGGGGCATCTTCTGGCAGGAGGGATTGGGCACCCTCCTGCCAGCGATCGGTAGTGTCAGGGGGGGCGGTCGGTAGTGTCGGGGGGCAGTCGGGCCTCGCCTTCAATATAGGCGGCCTGCCTGGGGAGCATTTTAAAAAAAAACGTGCATCCTGATTGGCTGATTAGACAGCTGTAGGACGCCTACAGCTGCCTAAAATCGGGACGCACTTTTGGAGAATCATGGCCTTAATGCTCAATCTGCTCATTGTCCATTATTGGTTGAGCTTTTGAGGCTCATTGTTTTGCATTGTTTACAGCTTCATACCACACTCTCTGCTAAGCATGTTCCTGGTTTCTTGAATGAGATTGCTGATTCCTTATCTCAGTTTCAGTGGGCCCGTTTCCGGGCTTTGGTGCCTGCAGCGGACGAAGAACCCGTGGTCATGCCTGTCACACTGTGGACCTGTTTGCTGGATCGTTGGGAGAGTTACTGAGGAATTCCTTGGCTGAGAATACGTGGAATTCTTATCGGTCTGGCTGGCGCCGTTACCTGAGGTTTTTGGAAGCCACATCTGCATTGGCTGTTCTGCTCTTTTCGGTATCTCTCTTGGTACACTTCTTGCTTTTTGCTCAGCAACGGGGCTGGTCTGTTGGGGTAGTTCGTGCCTCTTTGGCCAGCGTTGCTTTTTTGGCTCAGCTGCTCGGCTATCCGAATCCTTGTGCTTCCTTTTTAGTGAAGAAATTGTGGGTTGGCTTTCAGCGCTCTATTCTTATTAGGCCTGAGCGTTTGCCTATTTTACCACTTTTATTGAAGCAGTTGTGTGCTGTTTTGCCTGGGGTTTGTACGGATGGCTTTGAAGTGTTGTTGTTCCGGGTGGCTTTTAATGTTGCCTTTTTTGCAGCTTTGCGAGTTGGTGAACTGGTAGCTCCAGCAAAGTCTGCGGTTAGTAGCACTGGCCTCCTGGTATCTGATGTGTTTGTGGGTAGGCGCTGTTTGCATTTGCATATACGGCGTTCGACGACTGATCCTTTTGAGAGAGGGTCCTCTGTTTATTTGCGGGCTTTGGCAGCTGATCCCTTGTGTCCTGTGCAGTGTGCATTGTCTTATGCTGCGGTGCGCCCGCTGGGGGGGTCTATATTGGCTTATTCATGCTGATGGCACGCCACTGACTCGTTTTCAATTTTCTGCCCTCTTGAAGAGGTGTCTGGTGGCGGTTGGATGTGACCCGCAGTCTTTTGGGACACATTCCTTCCGTATTGGGGCTGCTTCTTATGAGGCTGAACGGGGGGCTTCTCCTTCCATGTTATGTAAAATTGGGCGTTGGCGTTCTACATGTTATAAACGCTATGTGAGGCCTGGCTGTATGTCAGTTTGTGCATGATTTTCTTGCTGCTTCAGTTTTTTCTACAGGTCCTTTGCCGCCTGATAACTGTGTGTGGTTATGCGGCCATTCTTACATCTTTTGGGCTCAGAAACGTGCAGTGGAATCTCGCTGGGGATCGAAACTGGGCCTTGTGCAATATGGAGTTCGAATTCATTGGCTGGGACTCTGAGGCATGTGCTGGGACCAAATTCTTCCGACCTTGTTGCAAGCCAGAAGATTTTCCTGTCCTCAATTGTTTGTTTTTCATGTTGGTGGGAATGATCTTTGCAAGGTAAAAGGGGTGGATTTGATTCGAGGTATAAAGCGTGACTTATTGTTGGTGGCCAGTTATTTTCCTGGCACCCGCTTAGTCTGGTCTCGCATTATTCCTCGGATCGTTTGGAGGGATGCGCTCAAGGTTAAAGGTATTGAGCGCTTGAGAAAACGGGTAAATTCTGAAATTTCTCGGTTCATTGTTTCTCTTGGTGGGTTTGTTTTATGCCATGATTTGATTGCAGTTGATTGTCCTGGTTTATACAGACCAGACGGTGTGCATTTATCTGATATTGGTCTTGATATTTTCTTGAGTTCTATCCAAGACCTGTTGGAAGCTTGTTATAATGTGCAGCATGGTCGCAGTTGGGGGGGGGGGGAGCGGTGACTTGCGAGGCAGTCACCGCTTGTGGCGGAAATGTGTTATGGGGTGAATTGTGCACAGTGTGGCTTATGAAGTTATATATTTTATGTGCTTATTCTGCTCATGTGCGGAACCGCCATGGATGGCCGGCATGATTCTGCGATACCGCAAGTCTTGCTGGGGGAAGTGGGGTTTCATGGAATGTGATGAATTTGTTGAGCTGAGCTAATTCGACACCGATTAGCATCAAGGGGTTTGAGTTTTGTGAGTTGAGCTAGTTCGACACCGAATAGCTCCAAGGTTTATGGTTGTTAAGCTACACTGAATTATTTATGTATAAAATGTTATGTTTTTACCAATTCATTGATGGATAAGTTTAATAAAGCTGCGGCCCATGCTTTGCCATTACTAAGTGTTATGTGTCTTTATTCAGTGATGTGAGTATAAGGAGTGATGCGAATGCCAGTGCTATACAATTCTACCACAGTGACATTGTTCCTCTTCCTCACGTAGGCTTCTGCTTTGGAACCGGGAGTGGCTTACTTTGCATATCATAGCTGGGATATCATATCATCTAGCTACAGTTGCATACCGTTATACCCGCTTGCTGCTTTCTTGGATTCTGCAATGATTCTACATCTGAGTGGCTAGGAGGTAATAGAATTACAGACACCAATAAAGTTCCAAAAACTTTTTATATATCACCTTGTTCTTATTTTGAAAAGGAATGCCAGGGCCCATTCAGCAGTACCTCCTGAACCCTATCTACCTTGCACTCTGTCCACTAAACTGAAGATGGCAGAAAGAGAAAACCACACAGGAAACCTATAAACCAATATAAACTTTTTTAAATAAAACAATAAAAATATTAAAACTTTTATTAAACTGGCAGGCAAGGTTTTCAGGATATGCATGAGAGAGATTTGCATACCAAGAAGGCTGTGCAGGCAAATCTCTCTCATGCATATTGTTTTTGGTGAGGAATAAGACAACTCCAAACAACCAGAGGCTGAACGTTTTCACACAATCAAGTTATCTCTACTGTTCTCTCAGAATGGTTTACATATTTATTCTATCTACTCATTATTCACCAGCCTGAGCGGCAAGTTCTTGTCGCACCCCCTGCAGGAAGGCCTGCTCCTGTCTCCATAGGAGGTGACCATGTTTGTGTAGATCCTCCATCTGCATAATGGAGAAAGAGAGAAAGAAAGGAGAGGGAGGGATAGGTTGAGTGTCATATTGCAGTGTGACATAACAATCTGACTTATGTCTTGACCTCTATATCACAGAAAAATGGATTACAAGATATGCTGGCCTCCAGTGATAATAGGATAGGGTCAGAATAGAAGCCCCTTCCCTTCCTGTCGCACTCACACTCCCATACCAGTATGATGTTCCTAGGTGCAGGTGGTTATCACTGCTTTGGGCAAAGAAGGAGGACAGGTGGGTGTGTCCTGGCCTATAGGGATTTGCAGTGGAGAAAAATCCCCCCCCCCCACGCATCCAGAACCTACATTAATAAATTAAAGTTTATAGACCATTATGCCAACAGTAAAAATGAATTTATTCAGATATTTAGGCAACTTTTCTTGTCCTGATGGGATGACAATCTATGGAACGCAGCTGTGGTAATTAAATGGGTTGGCCAGGGTGAGAAGGAACAGCATGGTTATGAACTTGCAATCTCAGGATGCTGAGGGTGTAGCTTTCACAACTGTGCCACTATCTCCCTAGACTTGCAAGCTGTGATACAGATTGCTGTGTACATATGCCAAAGAGAAATTATAGGGACATATATGTAATCATAAGGCAGGGGCAAGCACTTTAATATTTTACTTTCTTTTGGCAAAGTTGATTTCAATATGTTTCCATTACAAATGACATGTTTGGTGTCACTTGCATGTGGCACAAAGATTAAAAGCAGCACATTGTGAATGAGGATATATGATGAAGAAATAGAGTTTGTAAGTTCAAATCCCAGTCCTGTACCTTTGGGAAGTGTTTGTAAAAATAACTATTTTATATAGGTTTACGTAAAGAAAAATTTTTTACATTATTATTTGTCATAACCTGACTATGAATACTTACATCCCTGGGAAAGGAGGCCAGCCTGTTGAACCTCTTGGTGAGGCGGTGTCAGGAGGTTCTGTATTGCAGGTAGGTTATTTACCTGCCTTCCACCTTAAAATAGTGATGTTCCTTGTGCAGGAACAGTGTGTCAAAGAGCCTGGAATCCTCAGTGCCACAGTTAGGATTTCTCCTGGCAGCCATGCTTTCTAAATCAATTGCATTGTAAAAATCAGTGATTTTATGATGTCACACCGCTAAAAAGCGATTACATCATATCGCACCGCTTGAGCGTGCTTGTGGATCCACTACAGCACTGTCCAAATGCCGTTATTATATACACAACGACGCTTAAATTGAACAGTAATAAAAACTTAAATGCTATTATTTAGTGGCTCATTATATAGCACAATGGTTAGAATGAGGATTAGCATGTAAACCTGATATGAAGTTTCAAGTTTATTAGTGTATTTGATTAATTGCCTATTAAAATTTCTAAGCGATGTACAAAATCAATAAGGAGCAATAAAAAGAAACTAACAATATACATAGTGGTTATATATTATACATACATGAGTCGGGAGGAAAAAAGGTTAAAAGTTACAATTTTTAAATTTTTCGGTAGAAAAATAAAGGAAAATACAAAAGGAGGGGGTGTTAAAACCATAGCATTATTAAAAGCATCTCCAAAAAGTATAAAAATTTTCAAATATTAAAAGCGTCATTAAATAAATAAGTCTTTAATAATTTTTTAATGTTGAGATATCTTTTTCAATTCTAATGTATTGTGGTAGGGCGTTCCACCATTGAGGTCCCATCACAGTGAACATGTCTGATCTACGTGTTCCAATAATTTTTAGAGAAGGTACTGTAAGCAGATTTTGTCCAGATGAGCGAAGTGGTCGTTGTGTATTATGTGGGATTAAATATCTAGATATAAATAAAGGTTCATTGGATGCTAGTGTTTTAAAAATGAGTAATATTATTTTAAATGTAATCCTGTGACCGATTGGTAGCCAGTGAGCATCTATTAGCAAAGGTGTAACATGGTCATACTTTCTTGCATTAAATATTAATTTGATAGCCGTATTTTGTATTAGTTGTAATCTCCTTTTTTCTTTCTGTGTGATATTGAGAAGAAAGGCGTTACAGTAGTCAAGTATAGCTATTACTAATGAATGTATAAGTATCTTGATTGATGTTAAGCTAAGAAATTTAGCAATTGAGCGAATCATTCTTAATTTATAATAACACTTTTTAACTGTAAGAGAAATGTGAAATCAACTCCCCCCATGTACTTTAGCTCACACAATACACATTTTAACTAAAATAATTACAAACTACAGACTAAATAAATTACAAAAGTGAAATAGAGTAACTTGGGCAGTCTCAGGAAGAACACAGTATGGACATAAGTTCACATATTTTTGCAGCTGGTCTACTTTTCAGTGGCTTTAGAGTTTGAGCTAGACGCTAATTTCAGTCAGTACAAAAGAAACCATATATAGCTCACCAAGTTAAGGTGCATTGTTGCATCTTGTCTATCCTCTCCAGCACACCAGTTCAAGTCCCACTGTCACCTTCACTAATTTTAACAGTTTCTTATTAGGTCTCCTAGCAGTCTAGATGGTGGACTTTGCCATTTTTCATCAACATTTCATTTTGAAGGTACATGTTTTGATATGTATCCTAGAGACATAAGTATTGGTACATTCAGCTTGGTTTTAGAATTTGGGGTATGTATGTTGGGTGGGTTTAGGATGAGAGAACAGGCTGCTTTAAAAATCTTAGAATTGCTGCAAATCATTTTAAAGCTCAACCCAAGGTTTTCTGGTAGATAAATTAATACAAACCACACTCAAGACTTAAGCCCATGACCTTTGGAAAATATAAGCAGTGCTTTTAAGCATAGAGCTACACTGGGGATTTGGGAACAGGAGCCTCAACAAATGCCTTCATGTAAAAGCTTTGAGAAGTGAAGGCAATGATTCAAAGTCAATACAGGTGTGTTTGTCGAAACAACACCCAAAGCATGCCCAATCAGTTTGAAAGTTTTCTGGCGGGAAGTCCTAACGGTGCTTATGACGTCAGATGCAGTTTTTTGTCTGCTTAAGACTCTCGTGCGTTTGTCCTTCTGCTGCTTGATTTGTGATATTGTGAGACTTTGTACTGTGACCTCACTGTTTCTCCTTTATCCTACCTTCTCCCTTTTGTTTTGTATTTGTCAGTTGGTGTCTTTTGTTTTGTGTTGGTTTGAGAGATGGCTGAGTACTTTGGGTTTGTGTTAAGTGTGGAGGGGCATAGATTGTTGGGGAGAGGAAGGGGTCCAGCCCCGTCCCCAGCCCTGGGGTGTGGCCAGGTTAGATGCCCAGGCACAGGCCGATGCGGATGCCAAGTCCCCAGGGTATATAGGCAGACAGAGGAGCAGTGTATTGGTCTCTTTAGATTTAATCAGGAGACCATAGTTCATCTGTGTGAGCAACTGCAGGATGATCTAGAGCACAGTTCTTCAACCGCCGGTCCGCGGACCGGTGCTGGTCCGCAGGAAATTTTTGCCGGTCCGCGCAGGGCCGGCAAGATTGACTTACTTCAACTTCCTGCCAGTCTGTGCAGGGCCGGCAAGATCAACATCTGAAGTCTGCGCTAGAGAGCTGCACGGGGACGACGGGGAATCCCGTGGGGACGCCCCCTAGGGTCGCGGGGATCCCGTGGGGACGCCTCCAAGGGTCGCGGGATTCCTGCGGGGCTGGATGTACTCAGTCGATGTAGCTCCTCTCCCTGGATGTAGCTCCTCTCCCTACCTGCTCTGCTTGCAGCACAGAGTCGAACAGAAGTCTTCTCACGTCAGCGCTAACGTCGGAGGGGAGGGAGGGCTTAAACAAAGCCCTCCCTCCCTCCCTCCGATGTCAGCGCTGACGTCGGGAAGACTTCCGTTCAGCTCTGTGCTGCAGACAGGGCAGGAAAGGAGAAGAAGAGTAGCCTCGCGGCTCGAGTGGCGTACCAAGGGAGGGGGGCGGTCCACCCCAGGTGCAGCACAGCCGGCCAGGTCCCCTTACTTTTGTGGCGCTTCCCCGACTGACAACAGCCCCAGTCCGACAAACCTCCCTGTCCTGTAGCCGCGAATCTAAATTACCTTCTTACAGCAGCTGTAAGAAGGTAATTTAGATCCGTGGCTACAGGGCAGGGAGGTTTGTCGGACCGGGGATGTTCTGTTGTCGGTTGGGTGGGGAAGCGCCACAAAGGTAAGGGGTAGGGAGGGAGAAAGGGAGGAAAGGTGGAGTGGAGAAGAAAAGACACTTAAGGGAAATGGGTAGAACTGAGAGGGGAGAAGGACGCTGAAAGCACTGGGGAAGACGGGGGGGAGAAGGACGCTGAAAGGACATGGGGAAGACAGAGGGGGGGAGAAAGACACTGAAAGCACATGTGGAAGACAGAGGGGGGAGAAGGACACTGAAAGCACATGTGGAAGACAGAGGGGGGAGAAGGACACTGACAGGACATGGGGAAGATGGGGGGGGAGAAGGACGCTGAAAGGAAATGGGGAAGAGAGAGTGGGGAGAAGACGCTGGCAGGGAAGAAGACAGAGATGCCAGTCTATGGGGGGAGTGGAGGGAAGAAGATGGGTGCCAGACCAATTTGGAAGGGGGGAGAAAGGGAGAGGCACAGTAACAGAGCAAATGGAAGACGCAGAGGGAAGAGAGACAGTGGATGGAAGGAAATGAATGAGAACATGAGGAAAGCAAAAACCAGGCAACAAAGGTAGGAAAAGAATTCTATTTCTTTCTTTTTTTTTGCTTCAGGATAAAGTAGTATATTAGTTGTGTTGATAAAAATTTATAAACATTAGAGGCTCTGGTAGAAACACGTTTACAAAGTATGTATTCTTCCCAATTAATATTTCCAAATTAATAAAGTCTTTTTGCTTATTTGTAAATGGGTTTCTACCAGAGCCTTTAATTCAGTAGCATAATTAAATGAAATAACTATTTCTGAAGTTTATAGAGACAGGCAGGGACAGAGGGGATTCCTCACAGGGACGGGCGGGGACGGAGGGGATTCCTCGCGGGGATGGAGGGATTCCTCACGGGGACAGGTGGGATTCCTCACTGGGACAGGTGGGACTTTGGCAGGGACGGGTGGGATTTCTGTCCCCGTGCAACTCTCTAGTCTGCGCTGGGCCGGAGAGATCTTGGGGAGCCTCCGACAGTGGCTTTCTCCCCTCTCTGCAGCTCTCCTTTACTTCCCAGCGCAGCGATTCACGAAGGCAGCCTCGGGGCTTTTGCTGAGTCGCGGCTGCCTCTGATGATGCAACTTCCTCTTTCCTCAGAGGCGGCGCGACCCAACAAAGGACCTGAGGCTGCCTTCCTGAATCGCTGCGCTGGGAAGTAAGAAGAGCTGCTGGGAGGGGAGAAAGCCACTATCAGAAGCTGCTGGGCAAGGGAAAAAAAGGGCTGCTACTGGAGAGGGAGAAGGAGAAGGAGAGATGCTTCTGGGAGGGGAGGAGGGAAAGGAATCTGGGAAGCTCATGGGCAAGGAAAAAAGGGACAGCTGCTACTGGAGAGGGAGATGGAGAGATGCTGCTGGTAGGGGAGGAGGGAAAGGAATCTGGGAAGCTGCTGGGCAAGGGAAAAAAGGGACAGCTGCTACTGGAGAGGGATATGGAGAAATGCTGCTGGTAGGGGAGGAGGGAAAGGAATCTGGGAAGCTGCTGGGCAAGGGAAAAAAAGGGATAGCTGCTATTGGACCTGGAGGGAAGGAGAAGGAGAGATGCTGCTGGGAGGGGAGGAAGGGAAGAGAGTTACTGCTGGACAGGAGGAGGAGGGAAGGGATAATGAAAAAAGGAAGGAAACAGCTGGCAGAGAGATTAGAGGAGGGGAAGGGGAGACACAGGCATGAGAAAGTAGAGAGATTGATGATAGGAAGGGGTCAGCAGAAAAATAAGCAGAGAGGGACAACGATGATAGATCTAGTGTAGGAGAGATAAAAATGAAGAGAGCAATGAAGCTGGAATGAATCATGTAAAAAGGAGAGAGGGGTACAAGCTGGATGGAAAGGGGAGAGGGGCATAGAAAGAAGACAGATATCATATGGAAGGGGGAGAGGACAGACAGTGGATGGAAGGGGCAGATGCTGGATTGAAAAGACAGAGAGGTCAGACGCTGGAAGGAAGAGAGTGAAAAGAAGATTGAAAGCAGAAACCAGAGACGACAAAAGGTAGAAAAAATAATTTTATTTCTATTTTGTGATTAGAATATATCAGATTTGAAATATATATCCTGCTAGAGCTGGTGTTAGACATAACTGGGGACTGCAAAACCCAGGAAGTGCGTCTTTAGCTTCCAGCTGGCTTAGGGCGCTCTCTGACCAGGGGGCAGTTGCCCTAGTTGCACTCCCCTAAAACTATTCCTGTCATGTGTGACTGCAGTATTCTGTTAGCATGATATTTCTGTGTAGCATTCTGTAATAATTTGGCTCGTTCAGTTTTCTTGATAGTAGAGGGGATATATGTGAAGGGGAGGGGAGACAGGGGTTTTGTTGATCCTTGCTCTGAATTATTTGTATTTATAAAATGACAATTGTACAGAATATTGTTTCTTTTTATACTTTAATAAAATACATTCAATATAAAATCATAACTGAGGCTTGTGTGGATGGGATCAGATGATTTGTAGGGACTGAGCTCGTGGAGATGGGGCGGAAATGGGGTTTTTAAATTTTAGTCCTAGTAGTTTGCCGGTCCACAAAATAATTCTTTTTTTTCTGCCGGTCCACGGGTGTAAAAAGGTTGAAGAACACTGATCTAGAGCACACCACTCTTAGGGAACAATCCAGTTTATGTACAAATAACTACAGCCCTGGATTTTTTGGCTACTGGAACATTCCAAAGGCCCCTGGGAGCTGGGGCTGGCATCAGTCAACCATCTGTCTCCAGGATTATAAATAGGTTTTGGGATGTATTTTTAAGGTGGATTGCTATTTATACAGATTCCGATGAGTGAGGCAGACCGGCAACACACAACAAGGGGTTTTTATCAACTGGCATGCTTCCCTTCTGTCCTGGGAACTATAGACTGCACACATTTAGAACTCAGACCACCTGCGGAGACTGAAAGGCAATTTAGGAACCAGAGGGCATATCATTCTATGAATATGCAAGTGGTCTGTAGTGCTACAATGGAGGTGATCAATGTGTGTGCCAGCTTCCCAGGGTCCTGTCACAATGCCTATATCCTGGCCCACTCCGGCCTAAGTGGCAGGTTCCAGAGGGGAGAAATCCACGGTGGCTGGCTGGCTGGTTGGTGAGTTATCATACTACTGCAAATAAAGCTTTGCTTCATTAACCTTGCTTCATTTGCTTTCTCTCCTTTTACCACAGAGTCGTCGCAAACATTGGAGGATGCATAATAATAACAATCATGCATAATAATAATAATAATAATGCAGGATAATGTGCAATAACAATGCAGGACAATGCAATAACAATGCAGGACAATGTGCAACAGATATGTGCCCCTTTTCTAATATTATTTCTTCTTGCAGGTGATCGTACCTATCCAGCTGCAACCATGGCTGATGACCTCGTTGTTCATCCCCACTGGCCGGAGGAGGTGCGATATAACTGGGCTCTGAACACTACACGGGCCATTATTGAACGTGCATTTGGGTTGCTGAAGTCCCAGTTTAGATGCCTAGTCTGCTCAGAAGGGCAACTGCTCTACAGCCCGGACAAGGTGTGTTAAATCTTTACAGCGTGTCGCATGTTACATAACATGGCGGTGAGAAGAAGTTCTATCTCTGACCTATGTGACCACAACCAATGGGATTTAAATAGGCGGGGCATAATCCACTCTCTGTGTTTGGGGAACCACCATGTTTGATCGAGGAGTTGATTTGAGAGTATGTTGAAAAGTGTCTGGTCCATTTAATTGAGAGGTTTGAGCAGCTATCCTTCAAACGTTAAGTATTTGATCATATATAACTTTGTGTTTTGCAGGATTGACTGTGACTTCACATCCTGAAGCAGCTTATAATTAGCGAAACGCTGGCCACCGTTGATGTGCGGTGTCTTTCTGTTTACTCAATAGAATTTGGCTTTTCAAATCATTTTCAGATCATAGGGGTCCTGATACAAGGCAGAGTATATCCCACTTGCATTGCACAAGGCTTTTCTCTATTGAAATATTATTGAGGAGGTTTTTTATGCCAGTGACTTTATTACACCCTGTAAAACTCCACCTGTTTTCAACCTGAATTTCTCGGTTTGGTGGAGGAGGATCTGAGGCTTTTTCCTCCTCTTAATAATTTTCACAGAAGAAGCATTGCTGATGTGCTTTGTTCTGGAACTCTATGCTCTGTGGACTCTGCTGATCTTTCATGAGTAGTGCTGTGCTGTAAACCAGGTCGAAAGTGTAGTGAGATTATTTTATTATGGTGAGAAGAAGGATGCCAGACCCTCCTGAGCGAGTCCAAGACAGGGGAAAGGTTTAGAACAAACACCAGGAAGTTCTTTTTCACTCAGAGCGTGGTGGATACATGGAACACGCTACCGGAGGATGTGATAAGCAGGAGCACGCTACAGAGCTTCAAAGAGGGTCTGGACAGGTACCTGGAGGACAAAGGGATTGAGGGGTACAGATAGGAGTAGAGGTAGGTAATAGGGATAGGATTAGAGGCAGTTACAAAATTAGTCAGGGACACTGTTCAGGCAATTAGGCCTGATGGGCCGCCGCGAGAGCGGACCGCTGGGCAGGATGGACCTCTGGTCTGACTCAGCGGAGGCAACTTCTTATGTTCTTTACAGAAGATGCTTTGTATCATTGTGAAATAGGCATAGAGCAACCTAGCATCTACTTTTTTGTGATCTTCATGAAGGCTTTCCCAGCGGCACAGTTTAGATGGAACAGGGATAATGTTGTGAAGAACATAAGGACATCCAACCTAGACAGAGGCTGCTACCTGAGCAAGAGAGCATAGAAGAGACCAGGTGGTCAGGGACCCATTTCTTGGGATAATGGTGAGTATATTTCTTGATGTGCACTTAACTGTGATTCCCCAACAGCTTCTCTCTCTTTCTCTTTCTTTCTCTCTTTCTCTCATGTGACAGAATGTGATGATGCCTCTTTCCCTAGGCAGCAGTTAAAGCTCAGATGTCCCTGACCACCAAAGCAAGAAGTTATTGGTAGCAGCTCAAGTATTAAAGCAGCAATAATAGGTGAGAATACAATATTGCAACCTTTATAAAATTCTTAAACTATTTTTGACCTTGTGCTTATTTACAAAAGTGCGATAACCCTAACCCTGTGTGATATGGGGACAACATCCATGTGACATCTTGAATATTATCCGGGCATTAGTGTTTTTCTTAGTAAGCACCACTTTAAATTCAGCTACTTCATCATATTGACCTTTGTTTTATCTAGTGTACCTGAGCCTATTAAGTTATTTGTACAAGTTCACAAGGAGCAGGATGCAAAGGAGAGAAATGGGGTGGAGGAACATGGATGCTTGACCTATAAGAAGGGTGGCAAACAGGATAGCTGTGCTATGTTTCAAGGGTGCATGGGCTGGCATGTCTTCTACTTGCTCACCAGTCCAACATTACCTTTGTTTAATCGATTTTAGTTATAGGGAGTTATCAGTTGAGGCAGTGTTTAAGAAACACAGCCTGTGGCCACAATCCCTGCTTTCATAATGCTGTGGTCTGCCCTACTTGGCCTACAAGAAGATGCCACTTTCCTGGGATAAAATTTGATTTTCTAATCTCATGCAGCTGCAGATGGAATACCTCACTAATAACATCCATTGCAAGATACTACTTGGACATCCAGCAAGGCGTCCAGGAAGACGCCTAAACTGCCTCACAGCCTGCAAACAGCATAATGTTTATGAAAATGGCATTATATGAGAGCAAATAGGAAGATGGTAAAATGGGTGAGAGTGGGATTTGAGCTGGTGAGCATCTGCTTTAACTTGGTGAGCTAGAAGCACTTTCTTTGTGGTGATTGTGATATCATTCCTAAGCAGATGATATAGGCAGATCTGTAAGCTATGATATGCCAGGGCAGTCAGATCCACCTGATAGGAAGCTGATGTAGCTCAATGTGTTAAAATCCTGTGCTGATTTTCCAGAGATTGTCAGTTCAAATCCCAGTAGTGGCCCTTTGGGAAGTGTTTTTTAAAAATGACCAATTTGTTTTTGTACATTATTTGTGAAAACCTGAATATGGTGCTCATGGGGGAGGAAGAGCCTTGCAAGGTGGTTGGTATCCTCAGTGGAGAAGTAGGGTTGTTTCCTGGCATCCATTCTAGCAAAATTTGCTGCCGTTTAGCCGTGCTTCAGATGCTCCAGTACGGTGCAGCAAGAACGACGCCTATACTGAACTGCTATTTTGAACAGGTGGGCTGGATAGGATGGATGAGGTGCAACTTGGTGAGCCACAGATGGCTTCTTTCAATCAGTGCAGAGGTTTCTTACCATGAGAGCTTAGGATGTCCTAGCCATGGGAAGGTGAAAATAAGTTTGCCTGGAAAGGGAAATGCACTGATGGAAAATGACAATGTCCACCTACCAATAGTATGAGAGCTATTAGGAAGCTGTTAAAATGAATGAAGGTAGAGGTGGGATTTGAACCGGTGAGCTGGAGAGGATAGATAAGATACAACAAGGCACTTTAACTTGGTGAGCCACAAATTGCTTCTTTCTATGAGGGGAGAAGTTTCCTACCTTGATAGCTTAGGATGTTCTAGCCATGGGAAGGTGAAAATAAGTTTCTCTGGAAAGAGAAATATGCAGATAAAAAATGGCAAAGTCCACCATCTAGACCAGGGCTGCCCAAGTCCGGTCCTCGAGATCTACTGGCAGGCCAGGTTTTCAGGATATCTACAATGAATATGCATGAGAGAGATTTGCATACCAAGAAGGCAGTGCAGGCAAATCTTTCTCATGCATATTCATTGTGGATATCATAAAAACCTGGCCTGCCAGTAGATCTCGAGGACCGGATTTGGGCAACCCTGATCTAGACTCTCTTAGGACAGCTAATAGGAAGTTGTTAAAATTAGTGAGGGTGACAGTTTGATTTGAACTGGTGAGCTGAAGAGAATGGATGAGGTACAATGAGGCGCTTTAACTTGGTGAGCCAGAAATGCTTCCTTTGTGGTGATTGTGATATCATTGCTAAGCAGATGATACATAGACAGATCAGTAAGCTATGATATGACAGGGGAGTCAGAGAAACCTGTGTGGAAGGTAGTGTAGCTCAATGTGTAAAAGCTGTGTGCTGCTTTTGCAGGTGCACCTTGATGATCTCACAATGAAGTCAGCATTTTGGAACTGCACAGCTCCATTTGCAATGAACTAGAAGCCACATTCAGGTCTGCTATGTGTTTTATTCTGTTTTAAAGCTTTGCCAAATGAAGTTATGGTCTTTCTTTGCTTTAAAGAATGAGCTGATTGGAGGAATGTTTAGTGAGAAAGGAGGTGTTGTTTGTAGCAAGAATCCTAAAGTTGTGATTTTCATGTGCTGTAATTAGCTAATAACATTGCTTCTTTGGCCAGGGAAGTTAGTAAGTTATAAATTCATTGTGCTTGTATGGCTATGTCCTGGGAAGTTAGTAAGTTATAAATTCATTGTGCTTGTATGGCTATGTCCTGTTTATGTGCTGGCTGAATCACAGAATAAAATCCCTGAACTGTATTTAGGAAGATCACTTTGGAAACGTCCAAAATCTTCCTAAATCCCATTCAGAGAAACATCTATCTAAAGCCCAAACAAAGCTCAGCAGATGACCTACAGGACTGCCTCAATAGCATCTATCTGACTAATGTCTTTCTGAAGCCTAAACCACATCTATCTAAAGCCCAAACAACGCTCAAAGAGCTATTCCTTCTAGTGCACCTAATTTTACAGTCCATATACAGCTTCCAATGTGGCACGCAGCTTAAAGTTACCCCTTCTATGCTGATGTTTCCAGTTCAGATCCCAGTCAGTACCTCTCACTGAAAATAAAATATTATAAATATCCTTTTAAAGATGGCACAGGGTGTTACTTTTTTATTTTTACTATGTTAAAGCTTACAATCCTGAAATAATAAAGAAAAAGAATATGACAGAGCAGTGAGATCCACCTTGTTTTTTCTCCTGGCATGTATCTTAGCAGAATTAACTGACATAACGACACCTATGTGGAACAGTATAATAGAACCAGAATTGTTATTATTGTATGGCTCATTGTCTAGCACAGTGGATTAGCATGAAGATTAGCGTGTAGGCTTATTACATTTTATCAAAATTCCAGTTCAACTCCCACAAAAAATAATATATTATAAATATCTTTGTAGAGATGGTATACTGTGTTTCTATTATGTTAAAGCTTACAATCATGAAATAATGGAAAAGAATTGGTAAAAAACACATTTTTATATATAGCTAAATACATTGTAGGGACATCCACCTGGCATCTAGAAGTGGAAAAAAATATATTATTGGAGACGCATATCTGACGCCTATCTCACGTCTAAGTAACGTGGAGTGCGACTTGCGCTTCATAGATGTCTAAACCACATCTAAAGTTAGGCGCAGTTTGTAGAATCAGGGCCTAAATGCTCCAATGCTACTGCTCCAATGCTCATATAATTCCTATGATCATTAGAGCAGCGTCAGAGCATTTAGCATCTTGGGCCACAGTAGAAACCTCTGCCGCAGCTTAGTAAAAGAGGACCTTAGATAAGATATTTAGGAAATTACACGCCAATTACTGTCTTACCATTTTGGGGGAAGATCATTAAGAAGGTAGTTTTGAAACAATTAGAAGAATTTATGGAACAGAAAAAATTATTGGACATACTGTAGAATCATAACTGGTCTCTATGGTTTGGTTAAATGTGTAATCTTCTTTTGATACAGTTGATATTGAGATTTTTATTTTTATTTATTTAAAAATTTATGTACCGCATACAACTATGCAGTTTACATATCACATACATTAAATCTTATTTCCCTGTGATTTTTACATTGACATAACTAGACAATATAAAATGTCAATATACCAAATCAGATCAGATTTCAACAATTTCCTTCTTCCCATCTTCTCCCTAATTCACTGATACTATCTGATCTACTTTTTACTTTCACAAGAAATGACCTGTGATCCTACTTTGTAACCCTCCTTCTATAACTCTTTTGTAATTCGCCTTGAACCGCAAGGTAATGGCGGAATAGAAATCTCTAATGTAATATAATGTAATTTAACAATTAAGGAAGAAAAAGGCATTAGATCAAACAATACTTTTCAATGTAGATGGCAAAATCGATCCACATATACTGTACAGGCAAAACAAATCAAATTCCAACAATTCAAGAATACAAACAAGCTTTAAATCATACCTTGCCAAAATGGGGTGGAACAGTTTTAATTGATTTGTTTCTTACTTTCAGGATTGGTTCATACAGGTAAAGTGGTATGGACATGCTTGGATGACACATCAAAAGTTAGTATTGAATCTTGCTAAAACAGAATTGTTATTGGTTGGGAGACATGAGGACCCACTATGGTCTGAAGTTGTTGAAGTCGATGGTCTAAGGATTCCTGTTAGAAGGAAGATGAAAGTTCTAAGAGTTCACTAAGATTCCACTTTGTCTATAAATGAGCAGATATTAATTGCTGTTAAATCAGCTTTCTTCCAGATGCAGTTGTTAAGCTGGTTGAAACCAATGTTATTTCTTTATGATTTTTTCTCAAGTTTTTTCTCAAGTTTATTAGGATTTTATATACTGCCTATCAAGGTTATCTAAGCGGTTTTTACAATCAGGTACTCAAGTATTTTCCCTCTCTGTCCCGGTGGGCTCACAATCTATCTAATGTACCTGGGGCTATGGAGTGACTTGCCCAGGTCACATTGTAGTTCAAAATATAGTGATTAAATGACTGGACTGCTGCAATGTCTTGTATATGGGGATGATGTCTTCTAGATGCAGAGCACTGCAGGTCATTCAAAATGCTGCAGCACGATTGATTTGTGTTGACAGTGAATATGAACGTGTAACCCTTTTGATGCTACAGTTGCATTGGTTACCTATTAAATTTCATATAGTCTACAGCAGGGCTGCCCAAGTCCGGTCCTCGAGATCTACTGGCAGGCCAGGTTTTCAGGATATCCACAATGAATATGCATGAGAGAGATTTGCCTGCACTGCCTTCCTGGTATGCAAATCTCTCTCATGCATGTTCATTGTGGATATCCTGAAAACCTGGCCTGCCAGTAGATTTTGAGGACCGGACTTGGGCAACCCTGGTCTACAGTGTGTTTTGGGTTTTCATGCAATTTACCATAAGATTCCATGCTATTTGTCAAATGCTATAACTCTGCATCAACCATAACAATCATTGCGATCTGAGTTGTCAGTGCGTTTATCTATGGATGGGATACAATACGTGAAGTATGCTAGTACTAGGAAAATGGCCATTTCTGTAGTCAGAGTGAATTTATGGAATAACTTGATTGGTCACTTGAGATTAAGAGTTTTAAGAATCTTTGAAAAACAATATTTTTTATGGAAGCTTTTACTGTGAGTGAATAAGAAACAGTGGTGGATAAATAAACAAATGCAAGATGGACTGTTAATAATTTGGATTTGTTTGTTTTTATGATATTCTGCATGTTTGCTTTATATACAATGTATGGGTTTTTTTTAACCTACTTAGGTTTAGGAATGCTATAAGTTTTTAAAATAAATAATGTGTGAGAATATATGCCTGCTGTCCTTGGAGAACATCTGCTACAGGTGAGTAATTTTGCTTTACCTCAGAAGGAGAAGTACCGTATTTTCGCGGATATAACGTGCACCATTGTAAAACGCGCACAGGGGTATAGCGCGCAGAAATCACGATGATATGTACAAAAACTTTTCTATACCGCGCTCAGGCATATAACGCGCATGCTGCCCGACTCTCCTCTGGCCACCCCGACTCTCCTTTCGCTCTCCCCGACTCTCCTCTGGCCACCCCGACTCCTTTCGCTCTCCCCGACTCTCTTCTGGCCACCCCGACTCTCCTTTCGCTCTCCCCGACTCTCCTCTGGCCACCCCGACTCTCCTTTCGCCCTCCCCGACTCTCATCTGGTTGCCCCGACTCACCCTGACTTTCGGTGCACTGCCCCGACTCTCCTCTGGTTGCCCCGACTCACCGTTCACCCGCCCTGACTTTCGGTGCACTGCCCCGCCTCTCCGTGCCTGTCCCCCTTGAAGTCCTGTCCCCCCTTGAAGGTCTGCCTGTCCCCCCTTGAAGTCCTGCCTGTCCCCCCTTGAAGTCCTGTCCCCATCCTGAAAGCCTGATGCCCCCCCTCGACGTCCGATTCTTCTCCCCCCTCGGCAGGACCACTCGCACCCCCACCCCGAAGGACCGCCGACTCCCCGACAATATTGGGCCAGGAGGGAGCCCAAATCCTCCTGGCCACGGCGACCCCCTAACCCCACCCCGCACTACATTACGGGCAGGAGGGATCCCAGGCCCTCCTGCCCTCGACGCAAACCCCCTCCCCCCAACGACCGCCCCCCCCCAAGAACCTCCGCCCGTCCCCCAGCCGACCCGCGACCCCCCTGGCCGACCCCCACGACACCCCCACCCGCCTTCCCCGTACTTTGTGTAGTTGGGCCAGAAGGGAGCCCAAACCCTCCTGGCCACGGCGACCCCCTAACCCCACCCCGCACTACATTACGGGCAGGAGGGATCCCAGGCCCTCCTGCCCTCGACGCAAACCCCCCTCCCTCCAACGACCGCCCCCCCCCAAGAACCTCCGACCGACCCGCGACCCCCCTGGCCGACCCCCCCACCCCCCTTCCCCGTACCTTTGGAAGTTGGCCGGACAGACGGGAGCCAAACCCGCCTGTCCGGCAGGCAGCCAACGAAGGAATGAGGCCGGATTGGCCCATCCATCCTAAAGCTCCGCCTACTGGTGGGGCCTAAGGCGCGTGGGCCAATCAGAATAGGCCCTGGAGCCTTAGGTCCCACCTGGGGGCGCGGCCTGAGACACATGGTCGGGTTTGGCCCATGTGCCTCAGGCCGCGCCCCCAGGTGGGACCTAAGGCTCCAGGGCCTATTCTGATTGGCCCACGCGCCTTAGGCCCCACCAGTAGGCGGAGCTTTAGAACGGATGGGCCAATCCGGCCTCATTCCTTCGTTGGCTGCCTGCCGGACAGGCGGGTTTGGCTCCCGTCTGTCCGGCCAACTTCCAAAGGTACGGGGAAGGGGGGTGGGGGGGTCGGCCAGGGGGGGTCGCGGGTCGGTCGGAGGTTCTTGGGGGGGGGGGGCGGTCGTTGGAGGGGGGGGGGTTTGCGTCGAGGGCAGGAGGGCCTGGGATCCCTCCTGCCCGTAATGTAGTGCGGGGTGGGGTTAGGGGGTCGCCGTGGCCAGGAGGGTTTGGGCTCCCTTCTGGCCCAACTACACAAAGTACGGGGAAGGTGGGTGGGGGTGTCGTGGGGGTCGGCCAGGGGGGTCGCGGGTCGGCTGGGGGACGGGCGGAGGTTCTTGGGGGGGGGCGGTCATTGGGGGGAGGGGGTTTGCGTCGAGGGCAGGAGGGCCTGGGATCCCTCCTGCCCGTAATGTAGTGCGGGGTGGGGTTAGGGGGTCGCCGTGGCCAGGAGGGTTTGGGCTCCCTCCTGGCCCGATATTGTTGGGGAGTCGGCAGTCCTTCGGGGTGAGGGTGCGAGTGGTCCTGCCGGGGGGGGATGTATCGGACGTCGGGGAGTCGGCCGGGCAAGAGGGCTTGGGCTCCCTCTTGCTCCGATCGTGGATGCGGGTGCGGGTGGGAGCGCGTGCGAGCGGTCGTTCGGGGTGGGGGTGCGAGCGGTCCTGCTGGGGGGGTGAATCGGGCGTCGGGCGGGGTGGGAACTATGTTTAAAAACTTTTGTATACCGCGCTCAGGCATATAACGCGCGAGGGGTATGCGCGGTACGTAAAATCACGTATAACGCGCGCGTTATATCCGCGAAAATACGGTAACCACAAGAAGCATATCTTATACTAATCTAAATTGGGTAAAAATTATATAGTCCTAACTAGTTTCAGTATGTGGGATAGCAATAGTGGAGGAGCAGTGGCTGTACACTTGGTGGCTCAAAGGTGAAAGAAAATTTATCTAAGATTAATGACATGTTTAATGAGAGAGTAAATGGTTTCTTAGTCTGCTGAACTTCTGTTACCTTCTACCCAAGAGCAATACTACTTTGGCCCAAACCTACTTACCCCAAAGAGAATAGACACCAATACAAACAATAATATCAGCATTAGTAAAGTAGTCCCATAAAAATAGTATAAGACCCCCCAGTATATCAGTAAACACTGTACCCATGCAACAGCCCAACCACCTCATACCTCCCTCTCCTGTCCTTCCTCTACCACACCTTTTCATACAATTATCCTTTTCAATTAAGTAAACATTCCAGTGGGACACATGTACACGAAAAGAGATCACTTTGTGAAACAGGAGGCCCATTGCCTCCAACTGAAACCCCCTCCACACAAAAAACCTTGAGGCCCAGAACCTGGACAGGGCATGTCTTTGTTAATGCTTAAAAGTATACAAACAACCATTGAAATAGCAATAAGAGGGGGGGTGAGGCGCTAGTGAGCTGCAATGGAGTAGGACGCGTGACGCTAGAGCTCCAGCAAATACTATTACTAAATCAATAAAAACTCAATTTTCGCCCTTAACTAGTTAAGTTTTTTGAGCCCTGGAGTGCTGATAAACATGACTACAGTAAAGCCTGGTAAGCGCAAAAGCGCCGAACCACCTTCGCCACAAAAATCTCTTGCTGGCAAATCGGAAGACGATTCACAGGCCTCCATAATTGAGGAACTCCGATCGATTCGGAATCTTATCATAGATACTAAACAGGATATCTCCGATATGAGAGACGACCTTAATACTCTCAGAGAGGAGTTCGGAAATGTCATACAATGAACGGACACATTGGAGTTGAAAATGCTGTCCTCGGAGGATTCCATAAAAGTTCTCCTGAAACAAACAGACATTCCGGATCTCCCAACTGGAATTAGTGCTGGAACATGCAAATAACAAGGCCAAGCGTAACAGCTTTCGTCTTCTCGGTTTACCGGAGGGCAGGGAAACTTGCTACCTTACAGATTTTTTCACTGCCCTCTTGCCTGAGCTTTTGAAAATCCCTGCTGAATCGCAGTTAGACTTTGATACAGCCTTCTGGGTGCCGCAGCACGTGGCGCGCCATAACCAAAACCCGAGACCGATTGTGGTTACACTACTTCGCTAAGCACGGGTCCAAATGCTTCTACAGAAGGCTAAGGGGCTCAAAATAAAAAACAGTCTAAAAAGTGGCCTAAATGACTACTTGGACGATCAAAAAGCCTGATCGTCCAAGTACCCATAATCAAAGTTGGTTTTAGACGTATCTAAAACCAGCTTAGGCCTTTCCCCTGCCTCTAAACGCACAGAGAGAAAAGAGGCATTTTTAGAGGAGGGGAAAGGGCGGGCGGTGGGCAGACCTAGACCTAGGCGTGCAGCAGGTATAACCAAAACTTTAGGCAGGTTGCCTAGTCGGCACTTATACATTTTGACTTAGACCAAGTCAAAACAGGTATAAGTGCCGAAAAGGGGCCGCTGAGATGATCGTGACTGCTGCGATCAGCTTAGCGGCCCCAGCAACCTGCCTACACCCCTACAGCAATGATCGCGGCAGGAGAGATGGCTCATCTCCCCTGCCACGATCCACCCTTCCCCCCAACGATCAGGGCAGGAGGGAGCCCAAGCCCTCCTACCCAGCAATACCCAACCCCCCGGGCCGAATCCATTGGGGCCAGGAGGGAGCCCAAGTCCTCCTGGCCCAGCGATCTCCCCCCTCCCCCCACCAGACGATCCAGCCAGGAGGGAGCCCAAGCCCTCCTGGCCCGGTGATCTCCCCCCACCAAACGATCCGGCCAGGAGGGAACCAAAGCCCTCCTGGCCTGCAACCCCCTCTAACCCCCACCCCCCACTAAAATACGGGCAGGAGGGATCCCGCCCCCCCGAACTCCTGATCGGCCCCCAACTGTCCCGCGACCCCCCTGCCACCCCCATGAACCCCCGCCCCCACTCCTCTTCCCCGTACCTCAAAAAATGTTGGCCGGACGGATGGGTGCCAAGACTGCCCGTCCGGCAGGCCAGCCAGTGCAGGGGCCTTAAGCACATGGGCTGGGTTGGGTCCATGTGCCTAAGGCTCCGCTCACAAGGAGGGGCCTAAGGCTCCCAGGCCTATTCTGGTTGGCCCAGGTGCCTCAGGCCCCACCTGTGGGTGGGGTTTGAGCCCCCTGGGCCAATCCGGCCCCATTCCTGCTCTGGCTGACCTGCCGGATGGCCGGGCTTGGCACACGTCCATCCGGCCAACATTTTTTGAGGTATGTGGAAGGGGGGTGGGGGTTGGGGGGTCATGGGGTTGGCGGGGGAGTCGCAGGTCAGAGGGGGCCAATCGGAGATTCGAGAGGAGCGATCATTGGGGGTTTGCATTGAGGGCAGGAGGGCCTCCTGCCTGTATTTTAGTGGGGGGTGGGGTCAGAGGGGGTCACGGGCCAGGAGGGCTTGGGCTCCCTCCTGGCCAGATCGTGTGGTGGGAGATTGCCGGGCCAGGAGGGCTTGGGCTTCCTCCTGGCCCCAACGGATTCGGCCTGGGGGGTTTGGGGATCGTGGGGCAGGAGGGCTTGGGCTCCCTCCTTCCCCGATAGTGTCGAGGAGGTCGGGGGTGCCGCAGGGCAAGAGGACTTGGGCTCCCTCTTGCCCCGATGTCATCGGGGGGGGGGGGGGTTTGGGGATCATGGGGCAAGAGGGCTTGTGCTCCCTCTTGCCCCGATGTCAGGGGGTGGTGCATTCTGTAACCGGTGTGTTTGACAGACACCGGTTACAAAATCCAGCTTTTAGGCGAAGGACTGGCTCCTTCTTCGCCTAAAAGCCCTTGTCTTGGACGTTTGGGGCTTAGGCTTCTTTTAGGTTGAGACTCCCAATATTTTTATTGTTTTAGTAATTGGGTAGTCGTGATCTTTTATATGTAACGTTGTTTTGGTAATTTTGTCTGTTGGGCTTGCAAGGAAGACTTTTGTTTTTTCTGTGTTTAGTTTTCAGTTTGAAGTTGATTGTCCAGTGTTCTATTTCGGTCATAATATGAGAAATGTATTCTGAGGTCTCGTTTGTTATGCTGTTCACTGGGATTAAAATGGAATGTCATCTGCATATATGTAATAGTTTAAGTTTAGCTTTTGCAGTAAGTGTCCTAGGGATGAGTTGTAAATGTTGAATAGTGTAGGTGATAGTGGTGAACCCTGAGGGGTTTCTCCAGGAGTTTGAGTATGTCCCACCACTAACCACACGGTATGATCTCTGTTAGGAAACCCTGTATCCAGTTTCTTACTCTTCCCGTAAGTCCTATTGCATCTAGGCAGTGGAGCATTATTTTGTGATCAACAAGATCAAAAGCACTGCTGAAGTCTTGTACAATCAGGGTACTTTTTCCTTTGCTGAATAGGCCATATAGATGATTAAGGATTGAGGCTAGGACTGTCTCAGTGCTAAAACCTTTTCTGAATCCTGATTGGTGTTCATTGAGTATGCTAAATTTGTTTAGATAGTTTACCAATCACGAGATCTCATAGATTTTTTTTAATTTTAGCAACTGAGAGAGAAGATGCATAGTAGGTTCGCCTGATGGCTCTGTTCAAGTTGCTGCCTTCTGATGCCAGAGCTGTAGCTTATTATAATGCCACATATGTAAGCCTTGAATGGAACCCATGCTGTTGGCTAGATTGTATCTGTAATTCTGTTGTGAAAAAAAATACTATTATAGCTAAAGTGCCTGCATCCACAAAGCTTTGCTTCTCTAATAACCCAGAGTTAAAATGCCACTGGAGCATAGATTCCAGCTCTATGGTTGCTAGAGCACTCCCAATATTTTTTGCAGCACTGCTCAGCCATCAAAGCTGAAATTTTCTCAATGTAGACCTGCAGGACAAAGCAGGAAGTAAGGCTGTGTCTCCTCAGCTTTTGCTCCCACCTCTCCCTGCAGCCTAATGGTCAGATTATTCCTTAGCTATCCAATTTGCTGCAAAGGAGGCAGAACCAGTAGCTTAGGAGACTCTATTGGTCAGACATGGCAGCTGGGCTTCAACGCTAAAAAATGTAAGATCATGCATCTCGGCAGCGGAAATCCATGCAGAACATACTCCTTGAATGGAGAAACGCTAGCTAGGACTTCAGAGGAACGGGACTTGGGGGTAATCATTAGTGCGGACATGAAGGCTGCCAAACAAGTAGAGAAGGCCTCATCTAAGGCAAGGCAAATGATGGGATGTATCAATAGAAGCTTCGTCAGCCGCAAACCTGAAGTCATAATGCCACTCTACAGAACCATGGTGAGACCTCATCTGGAATACTGTGTGCAATTCTGGAGGCCACATTACTGGAAAGATGTGCTTCGAGCTGAGTCGGTCCAGCGGATGGCCACTAGGATGGTCGCTGGACTCAAGGGTCTCTCATACAAAGAAAGACTGGGCAAACTGCAGCTCTATACCCTGGAGGAGCGCAGAGAAAGGGGTGACATGATTGAGACGTTTAAGTACGTCACAGGTCGTGTCGAAGTGGAAAACTATATATTCTTTCCCAAGGGACCCTCGGTCACAAGGGGGCACCCGCTCAAACTCAGAGGGGGGAAATTTAGTGGTGACACCAGGAAGTATTTCTTCATGGAAAGGGTGGTAGATCACTGGAACAAACTTCCGGTGCAGGTGATCAAGGCCACCAGCATGCTTGATTTTAAGAATAAATGGGACATTCATGTGGGATCCCTACGAGGGTCGAGCTAAGGAACTAGGTCACTAGCACTCAGTCTCAATGGGTCAATAGAGTGGGCAGACTTGATGGGCTGTGGCCCTTTTCTGCCTTCATCTTTCTATGTTTCTATGACAGTCCTTAGCCAGCCAATAGGTTACAGAGGAAAGCAGGACAGAATATTGATGTTTCCTAAGCTATTTGTCCTGCCTCCCCTTGTGTAGCATGATATGATTAATTTTACTGGACAACAAATTTGCTGATAAATTTAGGCATTTTTATTTTATCTTATGCTGCTGATATTTTTATTTTAAGTCCAGCATTGGATAATCTGTTGGCGGCTTTGAGATTTATTCAAAAGGTAATTATATTAATGGATAATTGGGCAGCCAATAATGTCTTACAGCTGAATAATCAAAATACTAAATTAATTTGTTTTGGTAATCCAAGTGGGTTTATTGGTCAGAAAATAGTACAGAGTACTGGAGAAATTCTTATGATAGAAGAAAAATCTAGGATTTTGGGAATTATTTTGGATTGTCATCTTGTCATCTACCTTATTCACTGAATTCAAGCTTAAGCATTCTTCTCTTTTGCATTGAGTGTTACATGTATGACTTTCTCCCGGTTGCCGAGAAGTTATGTCTGTGCTCGCTGCAAAGAGCTCCTAGCTCTCAGAGAAAGAGTGCGTTCCCTTGAGGCTAGAGTAGCAGACTTGGAGGAGCTGAGGGAGACAGAGAAATACATAGAGGAGACCTACAGGGATGTTGTAGAGAATTCCCACCTCCAGTCTGGTAGCCCCTGTGCTGTCTTGGAGGAGAGAGGTCTCTTAGAAGGAGAGCATCACCCTGGTAAATAATCCTGTAGCTAGGACCTGCCCACCATGGGATACAATATCCTCTCGCACCGAGGATATGTCTCCAGGGGCTTCTGCCCAGGAGGGAAAAGTTAGGACAGTGGTTGTAGTTGGTGATTCGATTATTAGGCATGTAGATAGCTGGGTGGCTGGTGGGTGTGAAGATTGCCTGGTCACTTGCCTGCCTGATGCGAAGGTGGCGAACCTCACACATCACATAGATAGGATTTTAGATAGTGCTGGGGAGGAGACAGCTGTCCTGGTACATGTAGGTACCAATGACATAGGAAAATATGGGACGCAGTGCGATGTAATAAATGAACAAATTACATCTTGGCACAGTGCGACAGAACAGTTGATAGAAAAGCTGGCCCCGTTATGTAGTAAAACTATTAGTCAAAAGAAAATCTGAAACCCCTGGTTCACAGATGAACTTTCACTCATTAAAAAACAACTCAGGTCTTTAGAACGGAAATGGAGACGACCTAAATTATGGGATAATTTAGATAAATACAAAGAACAAATGCAGTATTATAAAAATAAAATAAATTTAGCAAAAAAAAATATTACTCCAACAAAATTGCAAGTGCTAAAAATTCATCTGCTCTCTTTGCAATATTAAAAAATCTCACAGCCCCAAAAAGTATTGAAGATCCATCTTTAGAAATCAATCCTAGTGCCCAAAATCTCGCTGATTATTTTGTAAATAAAATTTAAAAAATTAGAGAATGTATCAATTCAAAAACTAATTCTAACATAGACGTAGAACAAATACAAACGATACCTATTTCTAAATGCGCCAATTTCAATTTACCAACTCTAGAAGATCTTAAAAGACTCCTGCAAAGTATTAATATTAAGGGCACAGACTTCAATTCAATTTCTCCTCTTTTCCTAAAACATTATTTTTCCTTCTTCGGTCCTTTTATTCAGATAATGATATAAACCAGTCTAACAACAGGATTTATACCAAAAGAATGGAAAGAGGCAATTATCCGTCCAATTATAAAAAACTCAAAAGAATCAATTGCAACCAAATCAAATTACCGACCCATAGCTAATCTTCCCTTTCTTGCTAAATTAATAGAAAAAGTTGTCTTTAATCACGTAACCAACTTTATAGAAAAAACTCATATACTACATCCAAGTCAGACAGGCTTTAGATCAAACCATTCAACCGAACATTCCATGATAGGACTTACAACCAATATCCAATATCACCTGGATCATGTCGTGGCTCGTGGCTCGTAGCTAGCGCTGTTTATATTGGACGTGTTTATATTGGCTGTTTATATTGACGATATTGGAATGGATGTCAGAAGCATGATAGTGCAGTATTTTTGTAGCGCCAGTTTTTCGTATGATTCTGGGTAATTCTAGTTAGACAAACATCTGTGTTAGTTAAGGACCACGCCCAAATAGAAGTGTACGAAAAACAGGTGAATAAAACATTTAAATATAATGTAGCTAAGGCCAGAAGAAAAAACACACTAAAGATTAATATAAGGAAAAGAATGGTGTTTTCTTGTGTACTTTGCTGTTGAGCTAAATCATGGTGGAAATCATGATTACATGGAGTCCAGTTTAGGTTCTTTGTGTGTACTATAACTGTCCTGTCTTCGGCCACCATCTTGTGCCAGTGAATAGTTTCTGTTCTTTGTTCAGCTTCCCGCCTTTAGCCTCGTGGTTCTAATTGATAACAGATGTGCTTAGGCCAGTTAGGAAGAGCATATTAGACTCCATATTCCAAACTGAGATATAAAATGTATGAAGTATGAATGGCCAAGATATGAATGAAATTATGAATGTTTGGGGCCCCTGAATGTGATATGTGGTGATATAAATGGTTTATAAGAAGAAACACTAAGGAAAATCTTAAAGTAACATCTGGAAGTAGTTGTTAGAATCTGAGATGCTGTATCAGTCTCCAGCAGAGGGGAGGGGGATTTAAACCCCCCTTCCTCCAAAGTAAGGTTTCTGTGTAAGGCTGTGCAATTTGAATCTGTCAGCTTAGGAGTTTTTTTTTTCCTTTAAGGCTCAGAACTTGTCAGCATGGAAGGGCTGAGAATTTCTCAGCACCATGTTAATAATTGTGAATTCTTTTGAATGTTAATGTTAATTCAGAAATCAAAAGTAATTTTCTGAAACTTTGATTAACTTTTAAATGAGGAGGAATGTTTCTTTGTCCAACTTTAAGACCACCCATAGGATTGTTATTGATTGATTAGGATGATGTCAATAATGTGAACCAATTAGACTGCAGATGGATTGTAACGAAGGAATGTCGTCATTTAGGAAATATATATGGACATGTAACTGGAAAAACGTTGGAATTGTTGTGAGCAAGGCCAGCTTTTGGCTTCTGTAATAATTCTCTGATGCAAATGATACTCAATTGATTTGCTAATAAAATTAATTGCGTACTCTTATGACCTAATATAGATATCTAGATATTTTGGATTTTATGAAAATATTTTGCATCATTATTATTTTCTCATTTTCATTCTACAACCCTAGAAAGCTATAAGTACGCATGTGTGCAATTATCCTGCTCAATTGGCACCCCAGATGGGACAGCAGCGTACTTTGCATTTCTAGGTTTCATTTTTTGAACCTTTGGGTTTCTTTTGGAAGTGCAACATAAGGTATGTCTGTTCTTTGAGTAACAGACTGGGGGGCCCTTTTTGAAGCTACGGAATACTGTGAGTTATATGTATAGTTTATTTGTATACTAATACTAATTGAAAAAAAAAGAAAAAATTTTAAAGTCAGACGTAGGAGGAATTAATGCTTTGTATATAGGCATAGTGTTTGGGGATATTGTATTATATGTTTAGTTTGTTAAGATTTGGGGGTATAGAGGAAAAATTGTATCTTCATTATGCTTTATGACTTTATTTCTGCTGTCTCTCTCTGGCCAGATTTTTTTTTCTCTTTCTCTCTGTTTTTTTCCTCTCGGGGTTTACAGCTGTCCTGTTACAGTGTGTTTTGTAAATACCTCCTGGGGTTTGTTTCTTAAAGTGTTTGTTTTGAAGTGTTTGCGTATGTTATATCCTGATCATAAAGATATGAACAGGGTGATTGCACACAAATTTAAAGTAGGAATGGATATTTATGAGGTTAAAGAGGAACAAGAGAAAGGAAAAAACTGAGAAAAGAATGACATAGTTGTGGAACTGGCTCAAATTAATAGGGCTAAGAATCCAGAAAGGTTGCAAGTGAGAAAGCCGGCAAGTTTTTGCTTGTTTGAATTATACTAAAAATGCTGAGATAATAGAAGTTATTGAGTTTGAAGAGAAAAAATTTGTTCTTCCCTGCTGTGTGTCTAAGCTTTGTCTCTGAACTAACTCTTTCTCTCTGTGAAAAAGAAAACTGTCTGTTTTACTCTGACTTGTTTGGAAAAAAGTTTCCCTCGCTGTTCCGTCTCTTTGTTTGAAAAAACGGATTGAGGGCACTAACTGGTAGCTTTGTTTTTCTAAACTCCAGTTCTGTCTTTCTGTCTCTTTGTCTCTCTGAATTAACTTTTTTGGTCTCTGCAAAAGAAAAGTTAATGGCATCTCGTAAAAAGTCCTCTCGCTCTATGCTGTTCCTTTGTTTGAAAGAGCGGGCTGCAAATGGGGGATTTTCACCCCCACCTTTTTCCTCCCTCTATGCCTTCCACAGAGCTATCACGTGAGCTGGAAGGCGGGCTTTTTTGAGTTTCTCCTTTGTTCACTACCAGGCAGAGGGAGATGGGGGAGGAAAGAGGAGGGGGAGGGAAATTCCACAGCATGGAGATTTCTCTTTGTTTGCAAGTTTGGGATTTTTCAAAAACAGGTATCGATCTTTAAAATATACTTAAATATTAACAAATTGTGGATTTAAAATGTAGGAACTTGCAATGAAATTAATAATGTAAGCAAGGAACCAAAGGGTTTATTGATAAAACTTTACCAGCCTTATAATAGGGAAATGCATGCTGTTTGGAGTTCCGATCAGCCGATATATTGATAAAAAGTTTTGATCTAATTTAAGAAAAAAAGGGCTTCTGTACGCTAGCTAAGTGATTCTTGCTGTGTTGAGAACAATAGAGATACCTATGCTGAACTTTTAGTCTTTTAGAAGACCATGTGAATAGGTTTGCATCCCAGTAAGAATAAAGAGTGAATGCCACGTATTTTTAAAAGTTGTAAGAGTGTTGAAAGAAAAAGAAATGTAGAGTCAGAAGGCATCAGAAAGTGATATTTAAACGAGATGGTTAAGTGAAAAGGAAAAGAAAGTTAAATGTCTGGCGGTTTCAAAGCAGGGAGATAGTCTGTAGAACGAATGTACAGGAATGTGGAAAGAAAGCTTGTGAAATGTGTTAATTCCCTGATTGTAAGGGATCTGCTATGGAGGAGTTCGATAGGGAAGATAGGAGAAAAGAAAGAATTCTGCTGGACTTGGGAATGTATTCAACAGTGAAAGGATAATTTTGTGGAAAAGAAAAAGATTTATTCCAAAAAACAGATACCATGCTTACAAGAAAGATTGTTCTTGTGAGCAAGCAAAGCAGTGCATGAGAAAAAAAAAATCCCTGCCTTTGTATTTTTATCTCAGGGTTCAAATTAGTTTTGAATATGAATTTTTGTGCCCCTGCATGGTTTATAAAGTATTTTTAAAACTTGTGCATTGCCTGAAATGTATGATTAGGGAGTAATTAAATTTAAAGGCATTTTAAAATTAAATTAGGAAGTTTAAAATAAAAAGATTAAGAAAAATAGAGGTTAAGTACCTATATTTTTTTTTGAAAATCGAAATAAATGTGAAACAAAGGGCTTGCTAACTTGGTTAACGGAAAAGAACAATTATAATAAACTTTTATGTAAGTGGATGAATTCGAAATTGAAATTTTGCTTACTTTTTACAAGTAAGCTCTTCAGGATAGGAACCTAATAAAGAATATGGATTGAGAATAATTCCCTGATGTTAGGAAAAAGAAAGTCTAATTTTACCATGTAGAGAATGTGTCTGCCTGTTTAAATTTTCCTGTGGCCATATTTGGTACCACAGGACCCTGAAAAAAGTCTATTTAATCTGTATGTTTTGTGTTTCAGTTAAGAACCTTCTTTGAATCTTTTCAACAATTCAACACAGAGACTGTGACTCTGCAATACAAGAATTAGTACTGTTTGCAGAGGGGAAAACGTTTCATGTGTTTTTTTTCTTTGTTCTTTTTGTTAATGACCATGTGCTTTCCTTCCAGGATTTACACTGACCCGCAGTACCACATTCCACCACTAGAGCTGTGGAGAACACAGAGAAAAATTCCGAAGCTGAATTTTCGGCGGGAATTTCAGTGTTCCTTTGTCTGTATTCAACTAATAGGATGCTTTTTTGCAGTTGTAACAGTACGGGTGTGTTCGCTTGGACAACAGAAAGAAAGACAGAAAAAGCAGTTCCATAGTTACAGAAAAGCCAAGCTTGAATTATGAAAATGTTGCAGCATGAACTTTTTAAAGCCATGATTTAAAATTCACTGAAATTAATTTAGAGACTCCAACCTTACAAGTTGCTAAAACTATTTACAAAAGACATTTCTGGACTCATATAAAAAATTTTTGAAAGAAAAAACAGACTTTATCTTAAACCACATTACTTTAAATCACTCCATTTGAATTAGGCTTCTGAACTTTAATTATGCTTTTGCATAATTCAATAGGCTTATTATGATATTGTATTAACAACTGTATTTTCTTTATCATTGTCTTCATGCATTGTTCTCAGAAAATATTTTGTGTATCCTGTATTTTAAATTTTATTTCATATGACTGTATTTCCATATACAGTGACAGCTTCTAAGCTGTTACACAGTGCCACAATATTGTTTAATTGGGTTTAACAGCTGATATCATCAGTCCTTTTAATGATTTTAATTTAAATTTGAGAAATGAGTTCCTGCAACACACACAGAAAAAGAAAACTTATATCTGATGTGCATGCATTATCTGCACATGAGTTACATTTCCATATTAAGCATATATTTGGTTTTCTTAACACTGTATATTATTTTACACTTTATTGATTTAATTCCAAGATTTTATAACATAACACTTTTGAGCATGGGGACTAATTAAATTAGGTAATACTGAGGTTCTCGTTATCTGAGGGAAATCTAGGGTTCTATTTTTCTTTAGCTATACTTTCTCTAAATTTCTGACTTTTTAACTTCAAAAGTACTGGAGTTTCATGAATACCTCTATAAATAAAACAACAGACGTTTCTGCTCTAGGACTGTACTTGCACCTAGAGCAGACTGTCTAGCTACCACTGGAATGGTAAGTTTCCTATATGATATGGTTTAGACAGCAACTTACATAAATGTACACTTGGATGGGTTTTATCTAGAATAGTGGATGGGATTTGCTTGCATTCTCACTAGAGAATTCAAGTAAGCTTTGGGTAAGATCTTCTAGGCACCTGCCGTTGCAGGCCTAGGTAGTACATTTTTCTGGCTTTTGCTATCTAATTGGCATTTAAAAGAATATACTTGCACAGACACACTGATCCATAAGAAGAACCGTACCCTGAGTAAACCCCAGCGCCACAGATAAGACCACGAGCTCAATTCTGAATATTACTTCATAAATTCAGTAATATCCAAGAGGGGATTGTCGTGGCTCGTGGCTAGCGCTGTTTATGGGACGATATTGGAATGGATGTCAGAAGCATGATAGTGCAGTATTTTTGTAGCGCCAGTTTTTCATATGATTCTGGGTAAGTTAGACAAACATCTGTGTTAGTTAAGGACCACGCCCAACTAGAAGTGTACAAAAAACAGGTGAATAAAACATTTAAATATAATGTAGCTAAGGCCAGAAGAAAAAACACACTAAAGATTAATATAAGGAAAAGAATGCTGTTTTCTTGTGTACTTTGCTGTTGAGCTAATTCATGGTGGAAATCATGATTACATGATTACATGGAGTCCACTTTAGGTTCTTTGTATGTACTATAACTGTCCTGTCTTCGGCCACCATCTTCTGCCAGTGAATAGTTTCTGTTCTTTGTTCAGCTTCCCGCCTTTAGCCTCGTGGTTCTAATTGATAACAGATGTGCTTAGGCCAGTTAGTAAGAGCATATTAGACTCCATATTCCAAACTGAGATATAAAATGTATGAAGTATGAATGGCCAAGATATGAATGAAATTATGAATGTTTGGGGCCCCTGAATGTGATATGTGGTGATATAAATGGTTTATAAGAAGAAACACTAAGGAAAATCTTAAAGTAACATCTGGAAGTAGTTGTTAGAATCTGAGATGCTGTATCAGTCTCCAGCAGAGGGGAGGGGGATTTAAACCCCCCTTCCTCCAAAGTAAGGTTTCTGTGTAAGGCTGTGCAATTTGAATCTGTCAGCTTAGGAGTTTTTTTTTCCTTTAAGGCTCAGAACTTGTCAGCATGGAAGGGCTGAGAATTTCTCAGCACCATGTTAATAATTGTGAATTCTTTTGAATGTTAATGTTAATTCAGAAATCAAAAGTAATTTTCTGAAACTTTGATTAACTTTTAAATGAGGAGGAATGTTTCTTTGTCCAACTTTAAGACCACCCATAGGATTGTTATTGGTTGATTAGGATGATGTCAATAATGTGAACCAATTAGACTGCAGATGGATTGTAACGAAGGAATGTCGTCATTTAGGAAATATATATGGACATGTAACTGGAAAAACGTTGGAATTGTTGTGAGCAAGGCCAGCTTTTGGCTTCTGTAATAATTCACTGATGCAAATGATACTCAATTGATTTGCTAATAAAATTAATTGCGTACTCTTATGACCTAATATAGATATCTAATAAAAAATAATATTTTGGATTTTATGAAAATATTTTGCATCATTATTATTTTCTCATTTTCATTCTACAACCCTAGAAAGCTATAAGTACGCATGTGTGCAATTATCCTGCTCAATCACCATAAATCTGTCCTTCTGGTTTCACTTGACTTTGCTGCATTTGACACTACAGACCATCATTTACTCATCAATAGACTGTCTTCAGTGTGTGGCGCAGTGGTTGGAGCTACAACCTCAGCACCCTGGGGTTGTGGGTTCAAATCCCGCGCTGCTCCTTGTGACCCTGGGCAAGTCACTCAGTTCTCCATAGCCCCAGGTACGTTAGATAGATTGTGAGCCCCCCAGGACAAATAGGGAAAATGCTTGAGTACCTGATTGTAAAACCACTTAGATAATCTTGATAGGCGGTATATAAAAAACTAATAAACTAAACTATTTCCAACCAATTATTAAATTGGTTTAAATCATACTTTCAAGATTGGTCAGCTAAAGTTATCTTTAATAATTCATCATTGAATAACTTCACCAATTCTTATGGATACCTCAAGACTGAATTCTGTCCCCACTTTTATTTAACATTTTTTATCACCTCTCTTAACCCTCAGTCAGTCTATTGGATTTTCTTCTTTTACATATGCAGATAACATCCAACTCCTGTACCCTCTAAATACAGCAGACCCCAATAAGATAACAAATATAAATAATAAGTTAAAACAAATAAGCCAATGGCTTAAGGATAATATGTTGGCTCTGAATCAGGGGTCTCAAAGTCCCTCCTTGAGGGCCGCAATCCAGTCAGGTTTTCATGATTTCCCCAATGAATATGCATGAGATCTATGCGCATGCACTGCTTTCAATGCATATTCATTGGGGAAATCCTGGATTGCGGCCCTCAAGGAGGAACTTTGAGATCCCTGCTCTGAATGCAACAAAATCTTCAGTAATGTTTTTTCCATGGAAAAATGATCTTAAATTTTCATCGCAGATGCTTCTAGATAATTTCCCACTCCAAATAGTAACAACAACGAAAATATTGGGAGTGATATTAGATCAGGAACTATCTTATCACGATCAGATTAGTTCAGTGGTTAAAAACTGTTTTTATAAGTTACGTCTCATTAGATCCTTATCAAAAGTTCTAAAACCAGAAGCTCTTAATATTCTCATTCACTCATTAATTATTTCTAGGCTTGATTATTGCAACACATTATATCATGGTATAACCCAAAAAGAAATAAGAAGATTACAGATAATACAAAATACAGCAATAAAAATTATTACTAATTCAAAAAAATATGATCATGTCACACCAATTCTACAAGCAGCACACTGGTTACCAATTACACATAGAATAACTTTTAAAATTATACTGTTAACATTTAAAATTCAAGAATCTAATGCTCCGATATTTTTGGATCACCTCTTGATACCGTATTCTCCATTCAGGGCACTTAGATCAACAGAACAACATTTACTGACTATCCCTTCCTTAAAAGTAATAGGGACCAGGAGATCTACTATTTTCTCGGTTATAGCACCCCAGCTCTGGAATAATTTACCAATTTATTTACCCAATAAATCCTCTTTAGAAAAATTTAAAAGTTCTTTAAAAAGTTTCCTGTACAAGGATGCATTTGAGATATAGATAGTTTAACTCACCAATCATTAAATCTCATGATCTAAAAACTTAGATTTTAATTAGACCTATGCAGAGGTCGCAAACTTCTCTTCCTTCTTTTCTATGCTTATTTTTGCTTTTATCTTTTTTGTGTGTTACCCACCAGATGTGTTTTTCCCTAAATGTTTCTTCTCTTTCTTTAAAGATTGTAGTTCATCTCCCTCACCTGTACGTTATTTGTACGTATATACTTTGTATTTAATTGTATAAAACAGTTTTGTTTTGTCCCCTATTTTAAAAATGTTTTACGCATTGAAGTATTTGACATTGCATGTACAACAAACCTTAATAAAACTTGAAACTTTGAAGCCAAATTTAGGCTTTTAGGTAGAAAGCTGAATTCCAGATCCTCCAGGGTTGCATTTACAGAAATGCTCCCAGTTCCACACCAGGACCCAAGAGGCAGGTAGAGCTCCAAAGTCTCAATGCGTGGTTGGGACGATGGTGCAGGGATGAGGGATTTAGATTTGTTAGGAACTGGGCAACATTCTGGGAAAAGGGGAGCTTGTTCCGAAAGGACAGGCTCCACCTTAACCGGGATGGAACCAGGCTGTTAGTGCTAACGTTTAAAAAGGAGATAAAGTAGCTTTTAAACTGAGATGTGGGGAAAAGCCGACAGTCGCCCGGGAGCGCATGGTTCGGTGTATGGTATCCTTGGATGATACTATTGAATTAGGATATTTAGGGAGTCCCGGTAGAGAGGTTCCAAAAATGGTAAAAGAAAGCCAAGAAGGTGTAAGAGGAAGGCAGAGTAAAAGACTCACAGCCACTTGGGCGCCCTTTAGTCTCAGCGAGATGACTCCTAGATCTACCTCTCTATACCTGAAATTTAACCTAAAGTCCAAGAAAAAGTCTCTGCTTGTTTGGCTGACATTGCTGCCTGGATGTCCTGCCGTCATCTGAAACTAAATATGTCCAAGACTGAGCTGCTCCTCTTTCCTCCTAAACCCTCTACTCCTCCTCCTTTCTTCATCTCGGTAAATAATGCTGTCATTGTTCTAGTCTCCTTTGCTCGCAATCTTGGAGTGGTCTTCGATTCTGACCAGTGTTCGCTCACTATTTTCAGTGGCGTCGCTTATACGCTTTCTCCTGTCGCTCACTCGAGGGCGGGCAGAGGTGAGAGGAAGCGGCGGCGGCCTGTATTTTAAAGTTAAAAGATGCAGCGGTGCCTCCTCTCAAGATCCCCAACTGCATCGGACTTCCGACACAGGTGGGGATTCGTGAGAGGAGCCGCTGCCATGTCTTCAGTGTCGTACCAAGGGGGGGTGGTCCGCCCCGGTTGTGCACCCGCCCTAAGGCTGCAGTCGGAGAAGAAGTTCGGGCCAGCCAATCGCTGCCTGGCTGGGCGGAACTTCCTCTCCGACGGCAGAATTGACGTTGGAGGATTGCTGGTCGGCCCGGTGGGAAGCAGAGAGAGCTTGGGGAAGCCGCGGTGGTGGCTTTGGGGCCTGTTTACCCCGATGGTTGCTGCGGTGGCTTTGGGGCCTGTTTCCCCCGATGGTGGCAGCAGTAGCTTTGTGGAGGGTAGGGAGAAAGAAAGGGGGCAGGCAGGGAGACAGAAGGGAAACAGAAAAAAAGAAAGGGGGCATCAAGAGAGAAAAAAGAAAGAAAGGGTAGGGAGAGAGGAAGAAAAAGTTGGGGGAGGGAATGAGGTCTGGAGGAGAGGAAGCATATAGGCTGAAAGAAAGGGAAGAAAGATTGGATGCACAGTCAGAAGATGAAAGTGCAACCAGAGACTCATGAAATCAAAAGACAAGGTAGGAAATATGATTTTAATTTAAATTTAGTGATCAAAATGTGTCTGAATTTATATATGCTGTCTATATTTTGCACTATGGCCCCCTTTTACTAAACCGCAATAGTGTTTTTTAGCGCAGGGAGCCTATGAGCGTCGAGAGCAGCGCTGGGCATTTAGCGCAGTTCCCTGTGCTAAAAACTGCTATTGTGGTTTATGTAAGGTTTGTTAGTGGCCCCCACAATATATGGTTGGTGGGGTCACTTGAGAGGCGCCCTTACACACGCCAGGTCCCAGGTTCAGTTCCCTCACGGAAAATTCACCAGGAAGTAGAATCAAAAATGCACAGCCATAGGTGATTGCATAAAGAATATATTATAGAAATAGGCTTACAGAAAAGCAATATTTATAAGCATTACAATTAAATAGAGAGCAAAGCAGTTTCCCTGCCTTACAGAGTCCAGAAACAAAGAGAGACATAGAAGCTTGCAGTTCTAGGAAGAGCCAGAGAGAGAGAAAAGGGGGCTGGTCTAAGCTTCGTGTTCCATAGATAAAGGGAAGGATAGACAGAAAAAGAGAGGGAGAGCCAAGAGAGAACCAGAGTGCCAAGCCAAGAGCCAAGAGATAGCTAGATAGAAAGAGATAGATGTGTGTTGCAGAGAGGAGGCTTTTATACCTTGGAATCTTATTCTGAATAGAAAACTATTGAGCTTCAATAGAAGTTAAATCTTCCCCTCCTTAGTAAACAGCCGAATAATAGGCTATGGGCATATATGTATTTCCAGTCTGTCTCTGACAATAGTTTCTGATTAAGTTATCTGTGCACCTGGACCCATTGTCCTAAGCACCCTCTTAATCAGACATTAACACCTTTTAGCTAGTCATGATTCAATCAGGGATACTAGAAACATATCAATCAGGGATACTTAAAACCGTCTTCCTGCCCTCAGGGTCTATCTGCATTCCCATGCCAGAGTCAGATTGATATAATTTCCCATAGGCCTTCGCTGACATAAGTAATGCCAACTAAAAATGCTGAATGGTAGCGATAGCTAGGCTGACAATGGGGAAGGCTTAGCAGCGGCAGGTGTCTGGGACTTGGGCAAGGCCCTAGGATGCGCCTGCTGATGTCTGGGCAGCGGCCGGGAGAACGCCAGAGTAGACTTTTGTGGTATGGCCTCGACGTGGATGGCTTCGGCTTCGGCCTGATTAGCGAAGCAAACGACTTCTCATGTTCCAAGAGGCGTTTGATAGCTGCCTCAATGGTGTCATCAAACAGCTCCTTGCCCACGCAGGGGAGGTTTGCCAACCGATCCTGCAGATTTGGATCCATGTCGACCAGGAGCAAGGATCAACAAAACCCCTGTCTCCCCTCCCCTTCACATATATCCCTTCTACTATCAAGAAAACTGAACAAGTCAAATTATTACAGAATGCTACACAGAAATATCATGCTAACAGAATACTGCAGTCACACATAACAGGAATAGTTTTAGGGGAGTGCAACTAGGGCAATTGCCCACTGGTCAGAGAGCGTCCTAAGCCAGCTGGAAGCTAAAGAAGCACTGCCTGGGTTTTGCAGTCCCCAGTTATGTCTAACACCAGCTCTAGCAGGATATATATTTCAAATCTGATATATTCTAATCACAAAATAGAAATAAAATTAATTTTTTCTACCTTTTGTCGTCTCTGGTTTCTGCTTCCAATCTCTCTTCCTTCCAGTGTCTGCCCTCTCTGTCTCTTCAATCCAGCATCTGCCCCTTCTATCCACTGTCTGTCCTCTCCCCCTTCCATATGGTATCTGTCTTCTTTCTATGCCCCTCTCCCCTTTCCATCTAGCTTGTGCCCCTCTCTCCTTTTTACATGATTCATTCCAGCTTCACTGCTCTCTTCATTTTTATCTCTCCTACAGATCTATCATCGTTGTCTCTCTCTGCTTATTTTTCTGCTGACCCCTTCCTATCATCAATCTCTCTACTTTCTCATGCCTGTGTCTCCCCTTCCCCTCCTCTAATCTCTCTGCCAGCTGTTTCCTTCCTTTTTTCATTCTCCCTTCCCTCCTCCTCCTGTCCAGCAGTAACTCTCTTCCCTTCCTCCCCTCCCAGCAGCATCTCTCCTTCTACCTCTCCAGTAGCAGCTGTCCCTTTTTTTCCCTTGTCCAGCAGCTTCTCAGACTCATTTCCCTCCTCCCCTCCCAGCAGCATCTCTCCTTCTCCCTCTCCAGTAGCAGCTGTCCCTTTTTTCCCTTGCCCAGCAGCTTCCCAGACTCCTTTCCCTCCTCCTTTCCCAGCAGCATCTCTCCTTCTCCCTCTCCAGTAGTAGCTGTCCCTTTTTTTCCCTTGCCCAGCAGCTTCCCAGACTCCTTTCCCTCCTCCCCTCCCAGCAGCATCTTTCCTTCTCCTTCCCTCCAGGTCCAGTAGCAGCTGTCCCTTTTTTTTCCTTGCCCAGCAGCTTCCCATACTCCTTTCCCTCCTCCCCTCCCAGCAGCATCTCTCCTTCTCCTTCCCTCCAGGTCCAGTAGCAGCTGTCCCTTTTTTCCCTTACCCAGCAGCTTCCCAGATTCCTTTCCCTCCTCCCCTCCCAGCAGCATCTTTCCTTCTCTCTCTCCAGTAGCAGCTGTCCCTGTTTCCCCTTGCCCAGCAGCTTCCCAGACTCCAATAGTGGCTTTCTCCCCTCCCAGCAGCTCTTCTTACTTCTCAGCGCAGCGATTCAGGAAGGCAGCCTCGTTGGTCCTTTGTTGGGTCGCGCCGCCTCTGAGGAAAGAGGAAGTTGCATCATCAGAGGCAGCCGTGACTCAGCAAAAGCCCCGAGGCTGCCTTCGTGAATCGCTGCGCTGGGAAGTAAAGGAGAGCTGCAGAGAGGGGAAAAAGCCACTTTTGGAGGCTCCCCAAGATCTCTCCGGCCCAGCGCAGACTTCAGCTGTTGATCTTGCCGGCCCTGCGTGGACTGGCAGGAAATTGAAGGGAGTCAAACTTGCCGGCCCTGTGCGGACCAGCAAAAATTTCCTTCGGACCGCCACCGGTCCGCGGACCGGCAGTTGAAGAACTGTGATCTAGATGACCATAATATACTTCACCCCACACAATCTGGCTTCAGATCCAACTTCAGCATAGGGACATTACTAGGCTCCCTCATTGACACAGCCAGACAACACCTCAGCACAGGAAAAAAAATGCTTCTCATACAACTAGACCTTACCGCAGCATTTGACCTGGTAGACAATAACATCCTACTGCAAATTTGGATGCAATAGGCATCTCAGATATAGTATACTCTTGGTTTGAAGGCTTCCTAAAATCCAGAACATACAGAGTAAAATCAGATAAAGAAAAATCTGAACCTTGGTCCAACCCTTGCGGCATACCACAAGGATCCCCACTATCCCCTACTCTCTTCAACCTATACACTGAATCTCTTGGTACATACCTAGATAATCTAGGCATCACCACCTACAGTTATGCAGATGACATTACCATTCTCATACCTTTTGATTAATCAAAGACCGCCATGACAAACACACTACACCGAACACTAGAAACAGTAGCAACCTGGATTAAAGATCCCAAACTGAAACTAAACAGAGACAAAACTAAATTCATCCTTCTCGAAAACGGCAAAGTCCCAACCATAACCAATATAGAAATTAACACAATCAACTATCCCATTCAAACTACCATAAAACTACTAGGAATGACTATAGACCGATGCTGCAAATAAATAAAACAATATAGAAATCCTTTGCAGTGATGAGAAAACTAAGACAAGTCAGGAAATTCTTCGGAAAAACCACAATTCCAGCTTATAGTACAATCCCTAATCCTAAATCTACTAGATTACTGCAACATCCTCTACCTCCCCTGCCCTGCTACAATGACTAAACAACTACAAACAATCCAAAATACAGCTCTGAGACTCATCTACTCATTGAGAAAACACGACCATATTACAGAAGCATACATGAACTCACATTGGCTACCAATCCAAGAAAGAATACTATTTAAATTCTACTGTATGTTATTTAAAGCCTTAAACGGAGACAGCCCAACCTACCTGAACAACCGCCTCATCCAAACCACCTCAATCAGACATAGAAAAACACACACCCCATTCACAAACCCCTCAATCAAAGAAGTAAAACGGAAAAAATTATACGATGGCCTCCTGGCCACTAAGCAGCTAAACTAGACAACCAAATCTCCAATCTACTGATAACGACAACAGACTACAAGACGTTCAGTAAAGAAATAAAAACTATACTCTTCAAGAAATTCCTGAAACAGCCATAACTTCAGAAAAGAAATAAAAACTACATTCTTCAAGAAATTCCTGAAACAGCCCTAACTTCAAACTTACTGTCCTTCCCCCCTCCCTCTTCCCGCCACACAGAAACTACATAACCTACTCTTTACCTCTCTAGAAAGGACAAATGTTCTTCCATTGTAACCCTCTGTTTTTATCTCTTTTGTAACTCGCCTTGATCCGCAAGGTAATGGCGGAATAGAAATCTTTAATGTAATGTAATCCTTTATCCAGAGAAAATTGGAATTTTTGGAAAATAAACAAAGGAGGAATAATTTAAGGATTTTGAATTTCCCAAAATCCTCAGTAATTGCTCCGCTTGGAATGATGTGGAAATATTTGAAAGAGGTCCTCTTAATTCCAGAAGAGAGTTTGCCACCAATAATTAGAGCACAATATATATCTATTAGTGGCAAAAAAACAGGCTTCATCGACTCCTACTGGAGAAGTGGAATTACAGAAGAGTGATTTAAATTTGACTAATTTCCTGGAGAATTTGCTTGAGGTTTGCATGTGCCTTGGAGTTTGATAGGGATTTAATACTTCGAACCTATTTTAGGCACATGAAAGATAAGTTTTGTGGCTCAACAATTTGCTTGTTCCCTGATTTATCTAAGGAGACACAGAAAAGAAGGAAAGGATTCCTAAGATAAGCCTAGAGTTTTGGCTCTAGATGCATCGTTTGTAATAAAATTTCCTGCGAAATGCTGTATCTCCCTTGAGAGTAAAAATTTTTCTCTTTTTTTGAGCCAAAACAACTAGTTGGATTTATTGTGGTCAAGGAAGGGGGGGGGGAGTAAGTATTGGTCCAATTGTATTACCCACAGCGTAACAAACTGGCTTTTTGGGGGTTATCTATGTCTCCTACTCCATTATAGTAAGATTATCTATCTTTTGTGTTTATTTTCCAGGTTCTTGGATCCAATTAGTGGACTAAATAATGTTAATTACGATAATCCTCTTTTTTTGTATTATGATATCAATCAAGTGTATGATTGTTTATGTATAATTTCCAATAAAAAGTACTAGGTCTTATTTTTGGGGATGTGTTATTTTTTTCATATACAATGATCATCTCTCCCTTCCTCTCCTCCACCCCAATTCTTCCTATTTCCTTTCTCTCCCCTACATGTGCAGCATCTTTCCTCTCCTGTCACCCATCCCCTTGTGCAGTATCTTTCTATCCCTCCCTCCCTTCCCTTGTGCAGCAGAACCCTTGCAGCTTCTATCCCTCCCTCCCATCCCTTGTGTAGCAGAACCTTTGCAGCTTGTATCCCTCCCATCCCTTGCAGCTTGTATCCCTCCCTTCCTCCCATCCCCCGTGTAGCATCTTTCTATACCCCCTGCCGCCGCTGCACCCCCCCCACGACCCATCTCTCCCTCCTGTCCGAACTGCGAGACCAAATGTACCTTATAACAAACCGGCAGCATCAGCAGCAATGTAGACAGGCTCCTTCGTGGCCTGGGCCGTTCCTCTGCCATGTTGCTGCTGCTGGCGACTAGGGCTTATTTTCGGGGGTAGGGCTTATTTTCGGGGAAACACGGTAGTACGAGTAAGATCTTTTCTGGGTGTTCTCAAGAAGAAGGGCATGTCTTGAGGGCAAACTTAATCGCTTTTCATCTTGCAAATGAAGCGGTAAATTTGGGTGCCAGTACCATGTTGTGGAAGAGTTTGTAGGTCATTTCTAAACCTTTGAATATACATCGTTTTTCGATTGGCAGCCAGTGGGCAGCGCGCAACATCGGGGCAATCAGGTCTCATAATGGAGGTTCTTCAGGAGTCGGATAGTAGCATTTTGTACTCATTGAAGTCGATTGTTCAAACAATCAATGGATGGACTGAGCACCAGAACTCCCTGAAGGGGCAGATGGGACCAAAGCCGAGGCCGCCGCTCTCCCTACGCGGCAGGTGAAAATGTGGATGATCCCAACAAATCACCATCCACCACAAAGAAGGCAAGAATCTGAAGAATTCAGCATTGGGGAGTTCATCCCACATGTTTTCTTGTTAAAACAAGGTGTTTTGAGGCAGATAATAGCTTTTAAATTTGAATTGGGAAATCCAAGATGGCTGTGGTGGCAGTGATTTTAGTGACAAAAACGGCCCCATTTTAGAATTTCTGAGATGGGGACACCCAGTACTACCTCTAGAAACTCTTAAAAATCCAATTTACAGAACCTCCAAAATTGATCTCTCAGGCTGTCAGCCTCCTGCTAACTGTGCAATGCTGGAAGCTGCGGATAGAAGCTGAAACAGCCTCAACAATCTTGAATTTGGAACTGCCGGTTTCTTCTAATGCCTCTCAGCCCATGACCCAGCCGGAGACTTCAACGCCCACTGGATTCTAAACGCACAATACGGGGGGAGGGACATGCCACCATTGAGCTACACAACCTGCATTCCAGCCCACTAGCAGACGAACCTTGGGTGAGTATAGCTCCCAAGGGAATGGGAACTGAGCCCCGAAACTGGAAAAGCTGGCTGTGCAAGGAGGTGCACTGCAATGTAGTCATGCCCTGGAAGCAGACTCAATCCCATTAGAGTCTGTTATCTCCCAACCAGAGCTATACCCAAAAGCGATCCTCTGCAGCACAAAATAAAATCATTGAACACAATAAGAAAATAAACACCAACTGAAAAGAACAGCTTATACTATCTCCTTAGGAAGACAACTGGAAGGGAGAGGGCAGTCCTGAAGTAAGAGGGGAGGGTCAAAAATTTGTTAATGAGGCTTCCTATAAGACAGGATACATAACATAACTAAGATGACCAAACATCCCGTTTTGAACGGGACCGTCCCATTTTTGGATCCCCTGTCCTGTTGTCCCCATACAAAACTTTGGGACGCCAAAATGTCCTGTTTTCAGGGACAGCGTCCCAAAGCTGTGCGCGGAGACTAAGGGACAGGTGATCGCTTCCCCTCCCTCCCTGCTGCGCCAAAGCTAGCCTCCCTCCAGCGCCCAATTTAACCCCCCCCCCCCGGTCTGCCGCTGCTTACCAGCCTCCCTCCAGCGCCAATTCATACTCCCCCGGTCCGCCGCTGCTGCTGCTTGCTGCTCAGAAGCCTTCTTCCAGATGTCAATTCTGGCGTCGGAGAGGAAGTTCCGGGCCAGCCAGGCAGCGATTGGCTGGCCCGGAACTTCCTCTCCGACGTCAGAATTGACGTTCGGGGTGGGGGGGGGGGGGCGGAGAGAAGACTTGTAGGCCTGGCGCTTGTGCAGTGCAATTGCTGCACGCGCCTTGATGTTGCTGGGTCAGGGAAGCAGGGTGCGTGGGGGCGGGTGAAGAAGGGAGGCTTGGTGGGAAGCAGGGTGGCTTGGCTAGGGTGTGTTGGGGAAGCAGGCTGGCTTGACTTGTCGGGGGGGCAGGGGAAGCAGGCTGGCTTGTCTTGTCGGGGGTCAGGGGAAGCAGGGTGGCTTGGGGGGGCAGGGACACAGAAAGAAAAAGAAATGAAAGAGAGGATGCAACCAGAGAATCATGAAATCACCAGATAAAGGTAGGAAAAATGATTTTATTTTAAATTTAGTGATCAAAATTGAAGGATCCCTAGCTAGCTGACATAGCTGGGTCACGGTGTAGATGAAGAAAATTCCATTTTAGATCAGTGGGTCATAATTAGTACAAAGAACAACCTGTGACTCCATTTTATTGCTCTGAGAAATCACGTATACATACAGGCCTGTTCTATGTATCTGTCTTAAGTGCCAGGCACGGCAAGGAGGCAACAGGATGTTAGCCTGTTAGTTAGTCTTGATGTATAGATTATAGGATGGATTTATGGTTTTGTTTTTCTCTCTGCTGTTACCTTTTGGTCAGAGCTGGTTAGAACTGGTTTGGACTGGTTAGGACCCTATATAACTTTTGTGTCCGAGATCCTCAGGGTCTTCTGTTTATGCAGCCAGTTCTGCCCAGAAGTCCAGCATATATGCTTGTTTAATAAAAGCCTTTTTAAATCTCTTCAGTCTCTGGCTCAAGTCTCTGCACTACTAACGGAGGGCCTTATCCTAAAAGGTACCTTCAAAAATGTGTCACTGTTGAGAATTTATATCTGCTGTCTATTGTAGGGTCATTAAAATGGTTAACTGTTGTTTAAAATATTGCTCTGGCCTACATAGCTGAAAACAGTGTATAATCTACTGACCTCATCTGCCTAAAATGTATGTCCCTACCTTACCACATTGTAAGCTAAATAGATAAGAGTTTGAGCCATGATGTACCCTACCCTCCTGTACATGTAACATTTAGAACTGTAAGACTTAGATAAGCAGAGAAATGAGCTAGTTTCTTATAGCACAGTTCTTCAACCGCTGGTCCGCAAAAAAATCTTGCCAGTCCGTGAAGGATTCAGGACCCCGCCGCAGCAAAAGGTGCCGGCATCAGCTGACGTGCAACTTCCTGTTGCCGTCGCTATGCCGGCACTCCTGCCTGCCACCACCGACTCCTGTCGCGTATGTCTCCACACCCCCAAAAAAGCAGCGGCAGGTCTGTGTGCTTTTAACTTCGGCACACAGCTGCCCCTAGGCAGTATTTTAGCGCGGTTTCATGAGGCAGCCTCGGGGCCTTTGGTAGGCCGGCCCACATCGCATCATCGAAGCGGGCCGGCCTACCAAAGGCCCCGAGGCTGCCTCATGAAACTGCACTAAAATACTGCTTAGGGGCAGCTGTGTGCCGAAGTTAAAAGCACACTGAGCTGTGCTAGCCTATATAGAGGAAACATTTGCTGGAGAGGGAAGGAGGGAAGGGAGAAGGGGTACTCCTGGACAAGGGAGGGGAAGGGGCTACTGCTGACAGGGAAGAAGGGAAAGGGAAGGGACGAGAATTACTGTTGGATAAGGAGGGGGGAGGAAAGGGAGAAGGGGTACTCCTGGACAAGGGAGAAGAAGAGGCTACTGCTGACAGGGGATAAGGAGAAGGGAAAGGGAAGGGACGAGAATTACTGTTGGATAAGGGGAGGAGGAAAGGGAGAAGGGGCACTCCTGGACAAGGGAGGGGAAGGGGCTATTGCTGACAGGGGAGAAGGGGAAGGGAAGAGGGTTACTGTTGGATAAGGGGAGGAAGAAAGGGAGAAGGTACTGCTGGACAGGGGAGGAGGAACATTGGAAGGAAACAGCTGGCAGGGAGATTAGAGGAGGGGAAGGAGTCAGGATGGAATGGAGAGATCAGATGAGGGAAAGGGGAGAGACAGAGGAATGACAAGGTAGAGAGAGATTGATGCTGAGAAGGGGGGTCAGATGAAAAATAAGGAAAGAGGGACAAAGATGCTAGATCTGGTGTAGGAGAGAGGGACATAGAAAGAACGCAGATACCTTATGGGAGGGGGAGGGGTAGAGGGCAGACAGTGGATGGAAGAGGCAGATGCTGGATTGAAGAAACAGAGGGCAGATGCTGGATGGAAGAGAGTGAAAAGACGATGAAAGCAGAAACCAGAGACGACAAAAGGTAGAAAAAAATAATTTTATTTCTATCTTGTGATTAGAATATATCAGATTTAAAATATGTATCCTGCTAGAGCTAGTGTTAGACATAACTGGGGAGTGCAAAGCCCAGGCAGTGCATCTTTAGTTTCCAGCTGGCTTAGGGCTCTCTCTGACCAGGAGGCAGTTGCCATAGTTGCACTCCCCCTAACACCATTCCTGCCATGTGTGACTGCGGTATTCTGTTAGCATGATATTTGTGTAGCATTCTGTAATAATTTGGCTTATTCAGTTTTCTTAATAGTAGAGGGGATATATGTGAAGGGGAGGGGAGACGGGGGTTTTGTTGATCCTTGCCCTGTATTATTTATATTTATAAAATGACAATTGTACAGAATATTGTTACTTTTTATACTTTAATAAAATATGTTCAATATAAAATCATAACTATTTGAGGCTTGTGCGGATGGGATCAGATGGTTAACGGGACCGAGCTCGTGGGGACAGGGCGGCAATGGGGTTTTAAAAAATTTCAGTCTTATTAGTTTGCCGGTCCACGAAATAATGATTTTATTTTCGCCGGTCCATAGGTGTAAAAAGGTTGAAGAACACTGTCCTATAGGACTATAAGTTGTAGCCCTGAACCTATATAAGTGCTGGCTTATGATCAATAATAATTGTAGAAAAGTTATAGAAGTAACAAATGAGATGTTGTAGTTTTTGCATGTATTAGTTTGCATATGTTTAGTGAAAAGGGCATAAAAGTCCGTGCATTTCCTGATTCTAACACTCTAGTAAGCAGGCTGTTCACTGCACTAGAGTCCGGCATGCTGTAATAAACCTCTTGTACTTTCTTCACGCCTCTGACTTTGTGTGTCCAAGTGATCAGGCAGCGATTGGCTGGCCCGGAACTTCCTCGACGTCAGAATTGACGTTCGGGGTGGGGGGAGGCGTAGAGAAGACTTGTAGGCCTGGTCCTTGTGCAGTGCAATCGCTGCACGCACCTTAATGTTGCTGGGTCAGGGAAGCAGGGTGCATGGGGGCGGGTGAAGGGTGGCTTGGCGGGGAGCAAGGGAAGCAGGGTGGCTTGGCTAGGGTGTGTCGGAGAAGCAGGCTGTCTTGGCTTGTCAGGGGGGGGGGGGCAGGGGAAGCAGGCTGGCTTGGGGGGGGGGGGGCAGGGAGACAGAAAGAAAAAGAAATGAAAGAGAGGATGCAACCAGAGAATCATGAAATCACCAGATAAAGGTAGGAAAAATGATTTTATTTTAAATTTAGTGATCAAAATGTGTCACTTTTGAGAATTTATATCTGCTGTCTATATTTTGCACTACATTTAATGTGATCCGGGGGTCCTGTCCCGTTTTGAGGAAAAAAATAAATGGTTACGTTACACATAACCCACTTGTCCATGAATAAAGTGCAATGGTACAAGAAAAGTATTTCCAGGATATAAGAATATATATATATATATATTTACATTATTTCCCTAGCTAATCTTGCACAAATCGACATGAGAATTGTTGGCCTTTTAGTTTTAAAAACTGAGCAAATAACAATACTGCACTGTTCGTAAAGACGATACTGGAGTGAGGAGAATAGTCGACTTAAAAAAAGTTTACTAGCCAACTAGAGGTGCAGGAAACGAATCCAACACTTTTCTGTAATTCATATCTGGTTAGCAAAACATAATAAAGTAATTAGAAACTACCTTTGCTGCTTCCCCGTGACCGGAAGCATAGGTTTCCGGAAGTTCCCGAAGTTTTGTAGCGGTGGGAAGAACAATAATGGCGGAGGAAGAGGTAGTTCTTAGTGTTTCAACAGTAGCGGTCTCAGCCTGTGTTACTGCTGTCCAACACTCTGCCACTTCAGTAACAGCAGCAACAACCGTAACATCAACAACCAGAGCAGTGACTGCACCGATTAATCCTTCTAATGGAGGCTGGACCCGGCATGTAACTTGCAGGTGAGCGGCAGTAGTTTAATAGCAATAAAAGCAATATGAGTTCCTACTGGATTCCTGTCTCTTCATATTTTCTGTTCTGCGTCTTATATGTTTATGTTCTGTTACTTTGCAATTTCTGTTCTGTCTACGTTTTACTAATCTCTATTTTTTCTAATTGTGCTCTGGTTACCTTTTCCTTCGGGAGTTTTAGTTTTGACCTCCAGTTTAGCTTAAGCCTTAAGGTGATGCCTTCTTCCGTTATAGTGTGTTTTTTCCATTCGCTTTTTACCCAAGGTATATATATAGCCAATTTCAGCTATTAGATTCACTTGCTTTGTGATAATTAACTTTTATTATCAAGTAAGCATCTTCAGTGATGTTTTCTTTAATTTATTAGCTTGTATTGGTAATCTGGGCAGGAAATATTGTGAAGGCCTATAATTTGGTGTGTGGTACCTTAAAAAAAAAAAAAAAAAGCAGCTGCTATTTAGTCCTGTTTGTTTATAGTGAGAGATATGCTGTTTCTGCTGCTGGCTGAGTCCAAACAAGGGAAATATGTTTTGAAATGCTATTCAAGATCCACTTGTTTGTTGTATTTTGCTCATTGTGCTCTGTCTTCAGGGAGGGAGTGCTACCTCCTGGGTGTTATTGAAGAGAACCAGCCACTAGCAAGTCAGGATATCTTTCATTGAACTTACACACCTCACTATTACATTTTTGGTAATTGTATTGCTTATTTTCACAGTGCTTGTTATGAGCCACTTATAATCACAAAATCAGCACTTATCTTATGTTTAAATCTGTTTTTATTAACAAGAAAAATCACACAATAACGAATACAACACAGCAGACAAAAATGGAAATGATGCAACACAGGGATCCCCCCCAAGAGGACTGGCAATTGGCATTTATCTTATGGCATTAGCTGATGTGCTGACGGGACCCGTTTCGCCAATTTAAGGCTTCTTCAAGGGTCTGCATTCATATGAGAACAGCTGTACTTTGACTTATAAGTCAAAGTAGAGCTGTTCTCATATGAACGCAGACCCCTGAAGAAGCCTTAAATTGGTGCAACGGGTCCCTTCGAGCCATCGGCTAATGCCATAAGATAAGTGCCAATTTTGTGATTATAAGTGGCTCATAACAAACACTGTGAAAATAAGCAATACAATTACCAAAAATGTAATAGTGAGATGTGTAAGTTCAATGAAAGATACCGTGTCCTGCTAATGGCTGATTATTGTTATTTAAAAAAAAACAAACAACAAAGGAATTGTGGAGAGTTGATGTCAAAGATGAAGGCTTTATTATAACAAATAGATAATCCACATAAAAATGTCTAGGCCTGAACCTCTGAGGACATATGGACCTAACACGGCCCATGTTTCGACACTATAGTCTTCTTCAGGGGTCCCTATTGGTCCTAAATGGAGACTAATGGATTAAAATAAAAAACAAAAAACATAAATCTTTGCGCAGGCATCTGAGAACTTTCCACCTCTTTATTAATCACACATTTGTTGAAGACAGTTGTGTTTGAAAATCTTTTGTTCTAGTTTGTTTTGCAACTTTGAAGACTTTTCTTTGGTGTTATTGGAGAGAGACGTTCCTTGTTACAGCAGATGATTCCAGAGACCAGTGGGATTACGTCCAATAACCAGCAGCTGGAGATAGTACTGAATTGTCCTTGGGTATATCTGGATGCACAGCCTCCTGGCCAACCAGTATATTCTGGTTTCAGCTCCTGAGGACGGAAGGCTGTTTGCTCCTATTGCTGTGGCTTCAGTAGAGCCTAGGGGTGTTGGCCAGACTGAGTCAACTTTAGGGCCAACATCTGGGTCCACCCATGTCCCTTCCCCACCCTCCCTGCCTGTAGACCCCAGGTGCCGGCACAGTTCCCTGTGCGGTGCAGCACAAGCACTTCTTTGCCTTCCGGTAATTCGGGAGCACATGAGTAATGTGTTATTTCTTGGCCTTTCATGGCCGGGTTGTTAGCCGGAAAGGGCGCAAATTATGGTGTTCTCGCTGTGGGCATTGGAGGACACCAGCAGGGTTTGCGTGGCTGGTTGTTCGGAATATGGGAGATTGTTGGTGCTGGTTGGCATGTTATTTTAGTATGCGTCTTACGTGGCTACGGAGTTGAAAACTCCGGTGCTAGAGTGGGCCTCTTCGGCAAAGGTCTGCAGGGTCTGACTTAGGCTCAGTGGAGCCTTTGGCCTAAAAGAGTTTTTTGGGTCTCTTCTGGGATGGGGGAGGAGGCAGATTTCATCTCGGAAGAGCACAGAGATTTCATTTGGGAGTGGCGATTTTGGAGTGCGAGCATGTCCACACTCCATCTTCTTGGCTGGTTAGTGTTTAGGTGCGTTGATCTCATCCCAGCCTTGTGGTTGCCCTTGGCAGCTAGGCGGGGTTTTTTGGCCAGTTCAAGGAGCGGGTATTTAGAGCGCACGCGCTTACTTTTATGCTAGATTGGCAGTGCCACAGCTAGCATACTGTTCCTCCCAGAGGCGGACTTTGGGGCAGCGTTTCCACGGTTTCCGTGTTGTTGAAAAATGGAGGCGTTTGCGAGTTTGAAGCTCTCTTCGTTTGAGGAGGAGGTTGCCTTAGTATTTTGTGTAATGGTTAGTGTTACAACCTCTGGGCTGGGGGTTCAGATTCTACACTGCTCCTGGTGACCCTCGGTAGTTTTAAGGATAGGCCTTTTGTGCTGATGTAGAGGCTCCAGCTTCTCCTATGGAGTTTTTTCTGGAGCGTTTCCTGACACACCAGACATGGCCTGTTAAGTATGCGGCCTGGACTGGCGCTTTTTCTGCCTTTCTTAGCTACTTCTCTGCATTCGGGTGGTCCTTGCGGTATAATGGTCTTGCCCCAAGCATGCATGGTACTGGATTTCGGCAACTTCTCACACTTAGTGTGCATCTTTTAGCTAGGTGAGCTAGCGGCTAGCAGTGCTGCCTGATTCACGATTCAAATCGATTCACCGATTCATTTCGGGTGAATCGATTCAAAACCAAAAAAAATCAGCCTCCCGATTCACTCTGACCCTCTCCCCCCTAAAGCAGGACCGGCAGCGCTGCCTCTTGCTGGCCGGCGCTGCCGCTCCTGCTTTAGAGAGCGAGGGGGGAGGGGCAGTCGGGAAGTGCTGCAGTGTCCGGCTTCCCCCCTTGCCTCCCGTGCCTCCCTTTACTTGATTGCGGCAGAGAGCAGCTTGCAGAAAGGAACGCGGGTACTTTAGTGATCCTTGAAGATTGCCATAGGACTCCGGAGCTGTCATCCCTCTGCCGCGATCCTGCCTCTGACATCAGAGGAGGGGCGGTGCAGTTCTTAGGAGGGGGGCAGGTCTTTGGGGGGGTGCAGGTCTTCAGGGGGGCTGCAGGCCTTCGGGGGGAAGGTACAGTTCTTCAGGGGACACAGGCCTTCGGGGGGGGGACGCGGCCTTCAGGGGAGACAGACCTTCGGGTGGGAGGTACAGTTCTTTGGGGGGACAGGCCTTTAGGGGTGTGGGGTGGAGGCCTTCAGGGGGGACAGGCAGGCGTTCAGGGGTGGCGTGTAGGCCTTCAGGGGGACAGACCTTCGGGGGGAGGTGCAGTCCTTTGGGGGGACAGACCTTCAGGGGTGGGGTGCCCTTCGGGGGAAGACAGACCTTCAATGGAGGGGGCCCTGTTGTAGAAGTACACGGAGGGAAGAGGGGGGTTCAAAGAGACGTGCATATGCCAGACTTTGGGGGGAAGAAATAATGGGTCTAAAAACAGAGGAATGGGAGAGAGATGGTGGATAATGGGATTTAGGGAGGGAAGGAACAGAAAGGGAGAGAAGTTGGACACAAGGGATGGTGTGGAGGGGGCTAGAGATACTGGATAGGAGGGTAGTTGGGAACCGAAAGGGAGAGATGGTGGGTTGGTGGGGAAGGAGGGAGAGATGCTGGATGAAAGGGTAGTTGAGAAAAGGCGGATCTGTGGATGGAGATGAAAAAAAGGAAAGATGCCAGACCTCCAGGGGAGGGAAGGGAAACGGAAGGGGAGGACAGAGATAGAAGATGGTTGGTTAGCACAGAGAAAGAAGAAAAGAAGGAGACCCTGGTAAGCAAGTTATCAGAAGACAACCAGAGCCTGGGACCAATTGATTTGAATATTGACCAGACAACAAAAGATAGAAAAACTAATTTTATTTTCTGTTTTGTGATTACAATATGTCAGATTTGAAACGTGTATCCTGCCAGAGCTGGTGTTAGACTGCAAACGTGAGCTAGGATTTAAGAGAGAGAGGAAAAGTATTTTTTTTTGTTTACACCACAGTGCCAGTATGGTTAGGAGAAGGCAAAGAGGGTGAAGAAGCTATAAAATAAACCCACCAGGATGTTTTATAAAAACACCCAATTGGGCAGAAAAATTGAATCAAAATGAAAAATTGATTCAATAGGCTGAATCAAAATTTTTTTTCCCCTGAATCGGGCAGTACTGGCATCTAGTATAGCTATCCATAAAGCGCCTGGGTGGCTACTCTCACCTTGGTTCTCCTACTCTAAGTTGAGGGGATGAGGGTCTTTTACAGGTAACTCTCTTCTTCAGGTGAATAAGGAAGAAATCCTCTTGTGGCTGGGGCCCCTGGATGGGAACTCTTCCTGAGGCTTAGGCATCAGTTTAGGTATATTCTGGGGGCTCAGGCCTCAGTGGAGAAAGATTCCTGTGGATAATCTGATGGGTAATCTGGCTTGGCCTCAGATAACGAAATATGCCTGTGGCTTTGGTCTCAGATGAGAAATTATCCTGTGACTTAGACCTCAGGGTGAAAAGATTCCTGTGGCGTAGGTCTCAGTTGAGATCTCTTTCTGTGGCTGTGGCCTCAGAGGTGAGATCTCTGCCTGTGGCTGTGGCCTCGGAAGTGAGATCTCTTCCTGTGGCTGTGGCCTCGGAGGTGAGATTTTCCTGTGCTCAGGCCTCAGAGGTAGGATCTTCCTGGAGCTCATGCCTCAGTTAAGCTGCAGGATTTTGGCTGTTCGGTGCCAACTTTCGGGGGGGGGGGGGGCAACACTTGGGCTATAGGTCTCTTCCCCCTCCAAAGAGCTTGGGTACCTGAATCTAATAGGCTCACTCGTGCTGTGGGCATGGAGCTACAGAGGTTGCCATTCTCTTCAGAGAGGCACTGGTAGGAGGAGTTTTTTGCTCCTTTCCCGCATAGGGAAGCGGAAGCTTCTTCTGCAGTAGTAGCACGTGGCCACTAATGAGCAATGGGTGTTAGGAGGCTCTAAGGGCAGTTGACCAAGATCCTTCCCTCTCACCGCAGATTGGGAGAAGGGGGGGGCGTCACTGCAGCTGCCGTCACTGCCGCTGTCAGTCTTTCTCCTCTCAAAGGAGGGACACCGCCTCCGGCAGTGAGGCCTTTGTCACCATTAACCGATTAGCCCCAGGTGCTGCCGCACGGGCGGTGGGGTGGCTTTGGGGTCATTCCATGTCAAGTGATCAGATTCTTGGAAAGTGCCCTGCATGACCATCACGGATTTTGATGAAACTTCATATGCAGAGGCCACCATGTCTCAAACGAACTTTGGTAAAGTTTTAGTTTCGCCTGTGGAATATTTGTGGAGATATAGCCATTTGTTTGACCCCATACCACAATGAAATACAGTACGACAATGACATTCTGACAACTTTGAGACACAATATCTCCCGAGCTGTGTTTCCAAAAAAACTGAAACTTAGCTACCCTGCACAACTTTTTGAGCTCTGTTCATTGCTACCAATAACAATTTTTGCCGAGCACTGATTGAATGCCTGAATTACAGTAAACTTGGCCGAAAAAATTAGTGCTCCAAAAAAAGTCAAAGTTTGACATTACTTAGCTCCCACAATAATTGAGTAATAAATGCGAAATTTGGCGCATAATGTCTCAGTACAACGTTGTTTTCAAAAGTACAATTTCAACCTCCAAGCTCTTTCCATTAGTTTACAAATTAAGTGTAAAGTTGCTAATTTGTGTAAAAAGGCCAAAAATAGGGTATTTTCAGCCTGCTTTTACAGAAAAATACCTTTTAGAAACTCTTTCAAATCAGTCTCATTAGAAAGAGCATATTTCAAACCCCCTAGAAAAGTGGACTTCATTTTTCAACGCAGGTTAACAATGGCTGAAAAAGGGGGACAAAGTTGGGAGACGTTGCCACAGCAACAACCTCTATTTAAACATAGTTCTGTCATTTTTAAAGTTACAGTTTTGTATTGACGTAGTGTTACTACTACTCTATTGCGTTGGTCCATGGTGACATTGTCACTACCAGTTCAAGAGTTTGAACTGGCAACCCCATCGCCATAGGGGTCACGCCAGATAGCTGTGCAATACCAGCCACGGGTGGGCCACTTCGTTCAGGTTCCCAAGCCTCGCATTTGGTTTCTTTGTCAATGTTCCAAAGCCTTTTGTTGGTATCTTTCTGGTTCCAAAGCCAATGATTAGGGTGTCTTATCCTAGGTTCCCAAGCCTAAATTGGGTTTCTTATATGGTTCCCAAGCCGAAGTGAAGTCCACTTTGATTTTAACTGCCAGCAATCTTTATAACATTCTGTTAAATTTTTGAGCCACTTTCTTCAATGCAGTTTCTGGAAATTGATATTGGCGGCCGGATGATGTAACTGAAGGGGCACAAAGCATGCAGATGAGGTGTTGCTCTGGAACCCAACAAACGTCTTGCCTTTCTGGCCAATAAAACGAATGAACTGGACCGTGAGGATGCATAAATTTTATCAATGCATCATTTTGTTCAATTGAGACTTCAACAACGTTGCCTATCCACCATTGATTATCGTACGTACAGGCAACGTAGCAACCAGGAAAGATTTCGGACACTTTCAAATTTGGAATGGCAGTATCAGAAATTTTGGCAACAAAATTTATTGTGTCATTTGAAACTTTGCTGACACGAACCGAGTTTGAGTCGACTGGTACAAATTGGTGGTGCTCTCTGGTACCGGCTACTGTGCTGCTTTCATGCCATCTTTCTTCTTGAAACTTTTTGCTTTCTTCAATTTCTTCTTTTGGAACATAAATGTATTTAACTCCGTGTATATTTTGGTCACAAAAGTTAAATAGATCCTTTGGCGTCAATATTTGATCCGTTGATGGTCTTTGGAGGCTAGCCCGGGCAGCCAGTCGTTTAGTTGTTCCACCAACTCCATCGCAGGGTGATTTTCCGTGGCTAGTTCCAAAAAAAATTCCATTCAGCCTCAGTGTTGAAATCATTTCTGTGATTGCACAAATTCACAAAGTTCTTGTAGTTTTTATATTGTGCAGCTGAGCCGTCACTGAAGTAGTATATTTTGGTAATGTTTGTTTGAGTTACCAAAAATTTGATCAACTTTTGAATAAACACGTGTACAGATATCGTATCATGTTGCATATGATCAGAAATAATGCAACAGTTTACAACTTGCAATGTGCCCACTTCATTGAGGTAATATGCAACAAAAGGATGTACCGTAGCTTGTGAATTTTCCCAGTGAAAGCCTTGGGCGGCATCCTGAACAACAAATTTCCCCATCCCACCCCACCCAGCTACTTTTTCATGCCACCCGGCTGAAAAAAATTTCTGGGGAGAACACTGAATTATTTTTGTTTTTTTTGCTTTAAGATAATTTGCCAATAATCATCCCGCCTTATTTGAATTTTCATAATACAAAGCTTGTTGAGAAAATAAGTCTTTCCTTATCAATTTAGAAGAAATCTCATTATATTTGCCTTTAGCTTTTAAGAGAGCCTGTAGTGTAGAGTATTCCCATTTATCAATTTTGATTCCAATAACTTAATTTCTTGTTCCAAATTAGAAAATTGTCTTAACTTGTTTCCTAATATGTGCCAAAAATGAAATAATTTGACCTCTCATAGTTGCCTTAAAAGTATCCCATAAAGTTTCCATGGAGATATCTTCTGTATTATTAATTTGAAAATAGTCATTTATTTTTAACTGAACTTCCTCAATGAAAGTTGGTTCCGCAAGCAGTATATTATCATATCTCCATACAGATCTATTACTATCTTGATCAATTATTTTAATTTTAATCCACACCCTCCATGATCAGACAAAATAATTGGATCTATGGAGGCTTGTGTAACCTGTTGAACTAATTGATTTGAAACAAATATATAATCTATTTTTGAAAAATATTTGTGCACATGGGAACAAAAAGAAAATTCCCGATCATTAAAATGAAGTATTCGCCATATATCTTTCAAATCACAATGCTGTACCAAATTATCTAATCCTAATGACTTCATAATTCTACAAGGTTTTTTTACCCCTTAAAGGATCCATAACAGTGTTAAAATCCTCTGCCACAACTAAATTAGACAATGTAAACGATGAACACTCAGTATCAAATGATCAAATATAAACAATTATGTACAACTGATAGTGAATCAAAATGCTCAGAGATATGGAGGTGATAACAGGGAAGTCCCAACACTACCACCTCACTGCCCAATCATCGCACAATTCAATGCACCAGCTGTAAAATATATTGGGTATGCACAATTGCTTTGAATGCACTAAGCTACTGATTTTGTAAAAAATAACAAACACTAGTTAAGTGGTCAGAAACAGCAAACTTATCTTGAGCTTGCGCGTTCCGACGTGACACAGACACGTTTTGCTCCTGCCTCAGGGAACCATAGGAGAATTTGCAAGAATACTCAAAACGTGTGGGCGAGAGGAAACTCACATGTTTAATGCATTTCTACCAAATAACGGCTTTCAAAAACATAAGCTTTTAGTAAGACTGCCTCCTCACTGCGTCGGAACCCGCAAGCTCAAGACAAGTTTGCTGTTTCAGACCTCTTAACTAGTGTTTGTTATTTTTTACAAAATCAGCTTTGTGCACTCAAAGCAATTGTGCATACCCAATATATTTTACAGCTGGTGCATTGAATTGTGCGATGATTGGGCAGTGAGGTGGTAGTGTTGGGACTTCCCTGTTATCACCTCCATATCTATGAGCATTTTGATTCACTATCAGTTGTACATAATTGTTTATATTTGATCATTTGATACTGAGTGTTCATCGTTTACATTGTTCACTGCTTTTTGATCACTCTACTCTCAGTTTCGAGAGATTATTGCCCTTATTGTTTGTTTGACTGAGTCTACAACTAAATTAGAAGTAGCCAGTGGTAGTATCAATTGTTGTAGAGATTTAAAAAATTCAAATTGATTCGAATTAGGTGCATACACATTAAAAAGCGTCAGCGTAATATTTCCCAGGCTCATATCCACATGTAACCATCTCCCTGAAGGATCAGCAGCAAACAAATTAAACATAGCAGTGCATTTTTTATTCACCAAAATTGCTACACCAGCCTTCTTTCCTACAGCAGGGGCAAAGAACAATGTTTTACCCAACCCCCTTCTAGTTTCTTGGACTCTAAAGCCGAAAGATGTGTCTCCTGGATATAACAAAAGTGTTTTCTTCCTTTTAATTGGATGGTTGAGACCATTAACATTTAATGAGAATAATTTAAGCTCCATTATGAAATTTACCTACAGGACATATGAACTCCATCAAACATTTCAAATTATTATGATTTTTCTGTACATACCTCATTTCCCTCAATTTAATATATGTAACATAACAACTCACCCCCTAAACCACCCCTTCTTAAATCCCTTTCCCTCCCTTGATCCTTTGAACATTATACTTCTAAGACCCCAAGAACCCCTCCCTATTCCCTCCCAATTCCCCACCCTCTTTATTTTACTATTACTTGAAGACATAAATTCAGACTGTTAGCCCCCTCCCCCAGGCACCTTACTTTAATACTTCCTCTACATTATTTTAATTAAACGACCCATGTTAATTAAAAAGATTTATAATTAGATATATATTCCTATTCAAGAAGTGAAGCCTTTTAATATCCCCTTTAATATGAAGAATTATCAATCAAACCTATCAAACCAAAAACATTACATAAATATCTGTGTGAATTCTGTTTATAAAAGAAGAATAATTAAATGTTATAGTATCTTCACAATATCAGTCAAATTTTCTTAAATACATAAAAGTTCCCTTTATAATTTTCCCTTAACATTATTAAAATAAATTTTGAGATATGTGCATTTCAAAACTTCTATCCATCAAAATCCATTTGAAATAAGTATTCAAATTAATTTATTTATAAAATACTCAATCTTTAAACTTGCTAAGTTGAATAATTCATAAACCTGAAAAACCTATTTCCCCCTTTTTCATGAAATAGAATTAATCATCCCTAAACTAATAAATATTTCATAAAATTCTTAGTTTTATCTATTCGCATAGGAAGAATAAATATATATTAAAATATGTTAACCACACAAACTAATTAAATTACATGGATAAATGCATTCAATTCATAGAGCTTTCTCCATGTCAATAAAAATTACTTAAATATTAATAATTTAATATAAATAAGCACCCTATTTTATTATTATAACAGGATTAAACTATATTTCAGATCCTTATCTAGGATAATTAAAATGTAATATCTTACTAGTGTCTCTAAAAGAAATCCTATATCAATATAAGTATATTTTGAAGATAAAGATTCTGCACCAGGAGTTGTATCGTGCTTATAAGCCATCAATTATGTGTGGCCTTTCAATTATTTACAAAACCCTTACTCCAATGGAATGATGAACGAAAAGGTAACAAGCGCTCCACACTTCCCTTATCCCAACATTAAAACATCGATCTTCTTTAAGTATTTTTTTGAAACAGACCAATCAGACAGAGAGGCCTTCCACAGCAATTCCTTTCTTATCACAGTCTTCTCCTGCCTTTAATTAGAAGTTAAACTTTTAGGGGGGGGGTTCTCCCCTCTTCCCAGTTTTAAGTCTAACAGTAGTCTCGGCTCTGATTTGTAATGACCGACAGGTTCCTTTAAGTTGTGTAAAGTCGGACAGGATTAAGGGGGGAATCAATTGGGGGAATTTTTTTAAAAAACCTCCAAACACAGACCCGAGTCTCCCATCGGAAGCTTAGGAAGGAGAGCCCAGAAAGGCTAAAAGAAGTTATTGTAAAGTATCCGCCATACACCTTCAGCCATATACATTCAACCAGGAAAGAGCATAGGCTCTGTTTCTCAACGGGAGTAAAAGCAAAGGGCGAAAGAGAGTGGTGACTATAACTGATAAATTTAATCGGTCAGGCGGGCTGTTCAGGTCGTATAGATTTCATTGCAGATCTAACTTCATCTTACTCGGCTTCACTGTATATCTGTCATTGATCACCGCATTAATTTCAAACCCCATTCCTCACCTACATTCTTTTGTATAAACAAACATAAAATCCAGCAGATGCCCAAGAAAGAAGGCCCGGACAGGACACAGGAAATGTCCATCTAGTAAGAAGTCCTTCCGCTATGAGAACAAGGCAATGGGGAATGAAAGGCAGATCCTCAGATCGTGTTTACATCTACAGCCCCGCCCCCGAGTTACAATTTCTGCCGCACTCACCGAATCATATCCACCAAAGTTTTCTTCAAAATTCACGCCCTGCCTTTGAAATCGGCAGGCCAAAAAGTTCCAGCCAAGCCACATCATCTAACTCCCAGGCTCCATATCAGAACGAAGACGCTTCTGTTTCTCCTCCCCTCCCCTCCCCCTTTCTTCATCCGTTTCCTCTGACGTCAAGTGACTATTTGAATATATTGATGTATCAGTTCAATTGTAGAATCTTCTTCTGTTTTAAATGAAAACTATTCCAATAGTTCCAATACAGTTAAAAATCAGTTGCAACATCCATTTTTAATATCTGACAAAGTCAATATCAAAAATATTAAGTTACTTCTGTAATTCTCCAATATTTTCCAGATCAAGGTAAATAAATAAAACAAAATCACATGTTCCATCAATAAAATGATCTTGAGTTCATAGGTGTTTCTTGAGATGACAGAAATTCTTTAAGTCTCTCTGGATCCTCAAATTGATAAAATTTTTCTTTATATGTAACTCTCATCAGTGCTGGATAATATAACCTATATTTAGCTCCAATTTCCTTTAATGGTTGTCTTAATTGTAGAAATTGTTTTCTCAGTTGAACAGTCTCTTTAGCAAAATCTGGAACAAAAATTAACTTGGAATCTTTATAAGCCAGATTTTTTGATTCTTTTGCAATTTTTAAAATATCTAATACATGTGGAAATCTCAGTAATCTTAAAATGACTGGCCTGTGGTTTTCTTGATTTTGAGATTTTATCCCTGGGATCCTGTGTGCCCTCTCTATTTCAATTGGCACTTTTAATTTGATGGGAAGTATTTTCGGTATTGCTTCTTCTAAAATGGATATCATATTTTTCCCCTCTGCCCCTTCCTTTAATCCAAGGATCCTTATATTCTGTCTTCTTGATCTGTTCTCCAGATCTGTCATTTTTTTACCCATTTCTTTTAGGATCTTGTGATCTTCTTTATGTCTTGTGTTCTTCTGACATGTCCTGTTGCACATGTTCAATTTTTTCTATTCTAGTTTCAATCTTATCCATTCTGTTTACTAAATCCAACTTGCTATTCATGATGTTCATTTCTTTCCTTATCTCAGTTAAAGTTAAGTTGATGTTTCTGAGTTCCTCCATTACCTCTATCACATCTAAGGCATCCATTGGCAAAGGAATTCCACTAGGGGTCTGTGGATCTTCTTTTAATCTTTTTGTCTTTCCTGCATCTTCTGCGGGAGTTTCCTGCATCTTCTGCTTGTTAGTAATTGATGCTCAGAGGAGGGAGCTCAACAGCTAACCAGCCATTCACCAAGTCTCCAAGTTCCGGAATCTCCAAACCACCACTTCTTTGTATGATTACTAGATAAGGCACAAATGGAAATGCAGTCAATTTTAATAACTTTTGTAGCCCCACAAACATTGCCCAGGCTTGTTGATTTTTCCAGTTAACACCTCCAGATGGTACAACATTTTAATGACAAGCACTTTCTCAAATTATTTTTGCTGCTGAAGTACAGAGGTTTTGTTGTGTGTGATATAAAATCATGACTATATGCAGCTATAATTATAAAATTTGTAAAACGCAGGCTAGTTTTCAGAGCTAGATTGTAATTATCTTTACTTGCTTTCAATATAAAAAATATAACTCACTGATTAAGAAACTGGTTTTTTTCTGTAAAAATGTCAACATGCAATGTATTAATACTCGAGAAGTTTAGACTAGTTCAGTTCAAGCAATCAGCCAGAGCAAGTTCAACATTAGCAATAAATGACTAGTAATGTATTGCTTAGTCAGTTGTAGAATGAAAGTGAAATACGCAATTAAAAGTTAGCAAAAAAAAACCCTAGCTAATACTGAAATTGCCATCTTGAATTTCTGACACTGGAGTGCTTGGAGGGGTGAGGTGCTTGGTTTCTTGGTTGAGTCCATTTGTCTCTGCGCAGACACCACACGGTAGACTCATTCATCGTGTGTTTTGGTTTTTGGATTCTGGTTATATTTGTTCCCGGATTATTAAATCTTTTATCTTGTATTTCTATATCACAATAAAACTTTATTATAACAAAAAAATAAATAAAAAGTTAGCAAAAAAACTAGCTTATACTGAAATTGCAACTCCTCAAAATACAATGTAATACAGTCGAATCCGCTTAAGTGCAAGCCCTCCAGACCGGACCACGACGTACGCTTAAATGGAGTACCACTTTTTAGTCATGAAAAATCACAGTACACTGTAGTCAAAATGCAATAAAAAACTTTTATTCAGCAAAAAACACACAGTTCAGTTTTACAAAACAGCACTGTTCCGACTAATGCAATACACTGTAAACCTTTTTTAAACCAACATTCTATTGAAATAATCAGTCATTGTTTTCTGCACGCAGATTGCACGATTCAGACTGTATATCTGACTACTGATGCTGTAAAACTGTTCATAGTTGTGACATCCATTTATTTCCAGATAACAACGCAGCGTGTGTAGGGACTTCAGCGCATCCAAGAAGGAAACAATCTCTGCAGGTGTTTTATTAGTCGTGATGACCGCATCAGCATCTCCATCCTCATCAGACTCTTGGTTGTCTGCAGTGTCCTTTATGACTGTACAGATATCGGAATTAGTGCTGTCAGATGATGTGGGCACATCAGCGACATATAGCTTTTGTGGCAAGAGTCCAATGGACGAAGTATCAGCTTCATTTGTCTCATCAGATGCGTGAACGAAGCTCGCCCGTCGATAGTAATTTGAAATCGTTGATGAAACTCAACTCCACACTTCCATATCATGTGAAGAGAGTCGAGCACCGTCATTTTTCTTGTGAGCTCAGCAACTCGTAGGCTGGATTCCATACTTGCATCAATCACTGCCATCACATATCTTAAGACGAGCGACCTGTAATGACGTTTGAATTTGGCGATTACTCTTGGTACATCGGTTGGATCAAAGATGTCGTGTTTGGTGGCAGAAACATGAGTTTGATGTTGGTTAGTCTTACGTCATTGCTGTGTGCTACACAGTTATCACACAGCATTATAATGTGCCTCCTACGCCTTCTCATCAGATTGTCAAGCTTCTGCAACCATTCAATTCACAGTGTTGCTGTCATCCATGCATTTCTGTTGCTTTCATATTCAACAGGCAGGCATTTAATGTTTTTGAAGCACCGAGGATTTTGATTGTTCTCGATCACCAGTGGCTTGAACTTTTCGCTACCATCCATATTGCAATTGAGCAGCAATGTCAATCGTTCCTTTAGCACCTTGAAGTCAACAGTTTCGCTGCATTTGAAAGTCAATGTTCCATCAGGTATGGCATGCTAGTACAGGCCCGTCTCATCGGCGTTGAAACGTTGCATGGTTCATATCCACCAATGACTGATGGCAACACTTCCATGATCCATCTTTCTGCACCAAATTCATCCACGTCTTGTTTTTCGCCATGCTGCTTCTTAAATTTTATGCCATTACGAACTTTCCACTTCTCTAGCCATCCATTTGTTGCTTTGAAGTCTTTGGATACCTGTGCTGCTTTCTCCATCAGCAGAGGCCCACTGATTGGCAGTTGACGACTTCTAGCTTCAGCAAGCCATCACAGCAACAACTGTTCAACATCTCCAGCCTTTCCAATTTTTTTCAGTTTCCTGGTAGGATTGCTGTTTTACCATTCTTTCATTATGGCTTGCTTTTTTTTGTGAATCTGAGAAATCTGTCTAGATGAACACAGTAATGTTTTGCAATAGAGACTTGATTCTCCCATTGGTCAAGTCTCTTTAAGACATCAACACGTTCAGCCAAAGACAATGACTTTTGACCAGTGTGTTGGACACTTTCAGCCAAAGACAAAGATTTTTTTCTTCACGTGACACCATGGTGCACTTCCAAAAGTTTGAACACCTGGCCAGGCCTAGACTGCTGATCCAAAACACATGGCACATCCACGTGAGAACGTGATTACTTTTAACCAGAGTGAACGTAACATGAACAAATAGAGGTGGGATCTATAACATCAGTGTGCATAAGCGGTTTGTGCGCTTATCAGAATTGTAATTATCCAGAGTATACGTCCATTGACTTTAATGTAAAAAAAAACAAAAAAAAACGGGACCATGGTGGTAGGCTGCAGATAACCAAAGTGTGCGTTTAACCGACGTTCACTTAGGTGGAGTAGACTGTAGCATAAAGTCTAGGCCTACAATAGCACCTCGTCACAGCACTTGTCAAAGAAAACCAAGTCAGCTGTTTTAAAACTGAACCGACTTAACACTACACTTACTACACTATTTTATCAGTGTCGCAAATTGCCTCTTTTAAGCACAACAGAAGTTATTGTAACTGCTAATTACAGTGTTGTAGAAGGTGCAACAGTGAGCAGCGTGATGCTGACATGGGTGTAGGAGCACGAACTTCAATCAGCACATCATCTTCAGGTACTGTGTCGATGTCATTGGCTGCCTTGAAGCAATTTACATTTTGAGATGTCTGGTGAATGAATTCAAGTTTCACCAACTACCCCTGCTTCTGAATGGCACAACCAATAAACCAGTGCTCATTGTTGCACCAGTATACTGCATACCATTGACCTATTTCTGTGATGATAGTTGGCATCACAGCTTCAGCTGCTCCAGCTTCACCACATGAACATGTTGTGTTCTGTGCTGAAGTAATGATGACATTTGGTGTGATCCTTGGTACTTCACATGAGTACTGTTTTGTTATAATCAGCTCATTCCGTCATTCAAAACAATGGAAATCAGATATTCCCTATATTGCTTTGGCTTCTTTGAAAACGTCTTCACGGTGCAGGTCATGTTCACGCTAGAGAGTTGCGCGGGGACAGAAATCCCACCCGTCCCCACGAGGAATCCCCTCCGTCCCCACCTGTCCCCGTGAGGAATCCCCTCTGTCCCCACTCGTCCCTATAAAATGCTTCCTCTTCCGGCGGTCCCGGGCCTTCTGTGAGCCCTGCTGTGAAATGCTTCCTCTTCCGGCGGTCCCGCCCTTTCTCTGAACCGCCGGAAGAGGAAGCAGCGCAGACGCAGGACTCAAAGAAGGGCCGGGACCGCCGGAAGAGGAAGCATTTCAGAGCAGGGCTCACAGAAGGCCCGGGACCGCCGGCAGAGGAAGCAGCAGGAGAACGGTAGGAGCTTCTCCATGATGGGGGGGGGGTGGGGAGGCTGTGGGGGTGCGAGCGGTCCTTCGGGATGAGGGTGCGAACAGTCCTGCGGGGTGAATCGGACGTCGGGGGGGGGGAACTATGTAAAAAAAATGTTGTAAAACGCGCTCAAGCGTATGGTTATTCACGGTTTGTAAAAATACGGTATATGGAATATACGGAATTTGATGAAAAGAGTCTGTATTGTGGATTATAATTTGTATTAATATTTAATCATGCCATTTTGTAGATAAACAAAGAAATACCTTCTTTTTGATTAAAAGTCCATAAAAATTTCCCCCCCGTCATTTGAAATTTCATAGCCATGAGAAGGAATGCAAAATCCAACTTTTGTTATGGAAGAGACAGTGGAAGAGATCATTGCGAGGCTCGTCTTCTCCCTACCTGCCCTGCCGCAGCACACAGCCGACCGGAAGTCTTCCCGATGTCAGCGCTGATGTCGGAGGGAGGGATACAGACTCTTTTCAGCAAATTCCGTATATTCCATATACACCTTCATAGCATTACAATCATGACTTGTAGCAAAAGCATTCTTTTCCTTCACTCTGTTTTTCATACCATATTTCATCTTGTCATCTCGTTTTCTTTTCTTATTTTTTTTTTTTACTCTGGAATTTTCAGCTGTAAATCCGAAAGACAGAATTGAGGATTGTGCAATACATCAGGATACTTCTTTTGCCTTTGAGTAACGCTGTTTATTTTTGTCTAATCCAAGTTTTCAAGCCAAAGCATTTAATATGCAATGAAGCCTCGCGGCTGAGTACATCCAGCCCCGCAGGAACCCCGCGACCCTCGGAGACGTCTCCACGGGATTCCCGCGACCCTAGGGGTCGTCCCCACAGGATCCCCATGACCCGAAGAGGGAACCCGCGGGATTCCCGCGGATCCCGCGGGATTCCCGTCGTCCCCGTTCCCGTGCAGCTCTCTAGTTCACGCTTAACAAACTGATCTGCCTTAATGCTCATCACCATTATAGACGAGTCTTTGACTGCAGCAACAAACCAGCCATACCATTAATGATGCACTGTCGTGAACAAACCTTGTTTGCAGCAATATGCTTCAGTGTGCTGGTGGCAAAAAAGTTCCAAATCAGCTTCACATCACGACAATTATGTGACAGTTCTTTCATTGCAGTCATAACATAATTGTTCTTGAACTGGCTTGCAGGCCCATCTGTCCAAATCTTTACTTCTGTCACATTATGAGGTAGTTCACTGGTGAAGATCACAGCTGATGCTTTGTAGTGGTGCATGTAGTCAATCACAACATGTCAGTGTTCTCCCCAAAAATTTTTTCCAGCCGGGTAGCATGAAAAAGTAGCCGGGTGGTGCGGGATGGGGAAAATTAACCCCCTCTTTTACTAAGGTGCGCTAGCATTTATAGCGCGCGCAAACCCCTGCGCTGCATGGGAAAACTAACGCCAGCTCAATGCTTGCGTTAGCATCTAGCACGCATGGCAATTCCTCCGCGCACTAAGCGCACGCTAAACCACTATCGTAACTTAGTAAAAGGAGCCCTAAATGTGTACTATTTTTATTAGTTAATTATTATTATTATTTTCCAATGTTCAATATGACTTCCTTTTTTAAGGTCTTGAAACTTGTGCCAGAATATTTTTGGAGAGATATGACTTCCTCTGAACGAGCTATTCCTAGACAGTCATCAATTCTCTTTTTGATTTGGACAGTTGGATCTTGGGGTAAGACATTGTAATACATAGAATTGGATAATTGGCCCATAGCTTCGTTTCGATAATCAGTGTAATTCTGAATAACAATTCCACCCCCCTTGTCAGCCCTCTGGATGATGATCGTTTTATCCCTACTGAGATCTCTGATACCCCATTGCTCAGTGGACAAATTAGATTGGGTCCTAATGTTGCAGGATTCTAATGACTGAATGTCTCTAAGTACTAGACGTTCAAAAGATGATATAAGGGGATCCATCGCCCCTGGAGGCATCCATGTTGATTTATTTCTTAGTCCACAAGGAAGTCCCGTGTCCCGTAAATGGAAATCTCTATCTTGAAAATATACTTTCAAACGCAAAACTCTGAAAAACCTGTAAGATATCAAACCCGTCGTATTTGGTACTAGAGACGAAAGAAAGACCTTTGGCCAATAAGTCCTGTTCCTGACGACTCAAATTACGGGAAGACAGGTTGAATATACCAGTGCTGAACTTCAATGTTCAGCTTTCCTCTGTTTGTTGTTACTGCGGGTTTCGATCTTGTTCGATGTCGATTGGTTGTCCGCTAATGTGGACAGTCTTAAAAAAGACTCAGATAGAGCATTAGGATTAAGTTGTTCATTATTTTGACGTTGCTTGGTCAAAACCGCACTATCATTATCAGAGGATGAATCGCTAGTGGATAAATTAAACCCCACTTTTTTAGTGGAATTTAATTTACGCTTTCGCCTTGTCTTATTATTTCGATTCATCCATGGATATATGTATCCTTTGGTGAAATCTAGCTCATCACGATGATATTTCTTGATTTTCATTTGACGTTGTTCTGTCCTATATTTCTCCATGACTCCTAGATGATCCTGATATGCTAAGTCAAAGTTGTCTTGAGAGGATTGCTGTTTAATTGTCTCCAATTTCTCGTTTAAATCTGCTTCCTGAGCTTCCAACACGGGAACTAATGCGTCTATAGTAAGGAGCATTAAATCGATAGAACACCTGGTGAGAGTTTCATTCCAGTTCTTTAAAAATTCAGGATTATCTTGAAACCTTGGCTCCTTATATAGCCGCAGCCCACGTGGGACTCGTTTGGCATGGCAGTACTCCACTAAAGCTGCTGAATGAAGCTGAGTTCTAATTAATGCTTTGTGGGTGTATTTTATGTCATCCCAGGTGCTTCCCATATCGGGCTCATTGCCTCCAAATAATCTAGTACTGGCCATCAAAGTGGATATGCGCTCATCAGAAAGTCCTGATTTGGATGCCCACCCTAGAGAGGCCATTACTCCCCCTTGTACTAAATATTCTCTATCTATGGGGAGAAAACCAATAATCCTCTATGATATTAATATCACAGAGGATTATTGGTTTTCTCCCCATAGATAGAGAATATTCCTTTTAAAATGACCAAGTCAAAATGATCTACCAACAATAAAATTTAAAAAAATACAAAGCATACTGTACGCAGAGAAAATATTAATTATTATTTATATTCCGCGGGTTTTCAAAGAGGTCAAGGCAGATGACTTTATGCAATGTCACCTCAGGAACAAGTATACAGAAACAGACAAATATACCCCCTCCCTTTTTGCTAAATCGCAATAACGGTTTTTAGCACAGGGAAATGCGTTGAATGCCCTGTGCTGCTCTTGATGCTCATAGGCTCCCTGCGCTAAAAACCGCTATTGTGGTTTAGTAAAAGGGGGCCATAGTGCAAAATATAGACCAGATATAAATTCTCAAAACAGACACATTTTGACCACTAAATTGAAAACAAAATCATTTTTCCTACCTTTTTGTCTGATGATTTCATGAGTCTCTGGTTGCATTTCCTTCTTTTGACTGTAAATCCAATATTTCTTTCTTTCTGTCCCTCCCCTTTTCTTTTTGTCTCTCTTTCTTTCTCTCTCCCCCCCTGCCCCCCTCTTTATTTCTGCCTTTCTTTCTCTCTCTCTCCCCCTGCCTGTCTTTCTTTCTCTCTCCCTCTGCCCCCCCCAAGCCATCGCACCGATTTCTCCACTTCCCCGATTCTTTCCCTACCCCCTAAGCCACCATGCCGATTTCTCTCTGCTGGCTCCCCGAGCCAGGCCAGACACATACAAGCACCGGACTCACAAGACTTCACCTCCAACGTCGATTCTAACGTCGGAGAGAAAGTTTAAGGCCAGCCAGGCAGCGATTGGCTGGCCCAGAACGTCTTCTCCGACATCAGAATTGACGTCAGAGGTGAAGTCTTGTGAGTCCAGTGCTTGTACGCGCCTGGCCTGGTCAGGGAGGCAGGAAGAAAAAGAATGGAAAGGCAACGCGATCGACTCACATTGCCTTTGCGATCTACTGGTCAATCACGATCGATCATTTGGGCACCCCTGCTGTTAAGGTATCCTGTCCTGACCCGAGGAAAGGGGTTTAGTCCCTAAAAAACTGCCTTATTTCCTTTTCCTATTTATAAACTTTAATCAATACAGTTACAATACTACTTGATTCTGAAAAGGATTAGGTCCCAATTCCTGCCCCATAATTTCTCTTTCTCTGTCATTTGAAAGTCAGATGCATCTGGGGACATATTGTAGAGGCCAGAAATGATCTCCAAACATATCCGCTTTATTATTAGCTTCACATTCCTTTTATATCATTCATGAATCAGTGTTGTCAGCATGTGACGTAAATACAAACCATATATGTACACAGGTCACATGAAACTTTAAAGAAAATAACAAGCATTTTTACTAGCTAGAGACTGAAGTCCACAGAGGGTGCTGTGGTCAGCAGAGCTTATCTTATCTAAAGCTGTCTGTAAATACGGCTTAACAAAACAATTGAATTCACTTCACAACAAATTAAGAACATCTCTGTTCAAACATAAATGTCCTTGTAGTATTTTCAAAGAGGGAAAGACAAACAGGGTCTGGCTTTCTTACAGCTTGAAAACATGGCCTAAGGACTTGATACGTGTCCCTTCAATCCCCTCTTACGTCATGAAAATGATGTCATAAATACACAGCATGAGCTGGAAGGGAGTGATACTCTAGATATGTCTCTCGAGGAGGGTTTTTTTAAGGAGCTGTAATACAAATAACACAGTACATGAGCAGTCAAAAACAAGAGTGCAAATAATAAGAGATTATAACAATAAAAAGGTCTTTTACCCAACCCTGCATTCAACTAAAGTGCTGATCCCAAGAATTAGATAAATCAGAGTTACATTTGAGCTTAGCAAAGAGGTCTGCTAATTTCTGAATGTCCATAGTAGGACCTATATTGTCAGAAAGAAAAGTACAACTGCTTAAAGTACTGAGGAGAATTTAACAGAATTCTCAGCTAGAATCATATCTAGGGCCACACGATTTTGAAAACCATCTGAGAAGTGGAATAGTTCACAAAGCGTTACTGATTATAATAAATTTAATTAATCCAATCAACATTCTTATTAATAGTAATAAAGGGAATAAGGAATTCAAACCCAGCCTTAACCTGAGCTCGGGCCTTAAATTCATCTGGGACCCCTCTTGGGACCCCTATAGCATCTATGTATACATGTGATCAGATTTATATCGAGACAGAAAAGAGGAAAAACCATGTGAATAGGAAGGATGCCTTTCAGAAAGAATATGCAGAAGCATGATAACCTTAGCTAAAGTGCACTGGCCTATCCACTGGCTGGGTAGCTTAACAGGGAGCCAAAAGTCTCCATAAAGCCAGTAAATATCAAATCTGATGCAGCAACAATGGGGCATACCTATGAGCCAAGACAGAACAATAACCTGGGAGTAAATTACCTACAAAACTACCCTGTGTCAGATTAGAAACATGACATGTGTAATTGCCCTTATAGATGGTAACGGCAATATCAAGCTTTTGCTGTCCTGGCAACAAAGGGTATTTAGAACACCACAGTGCACAAAGGGGATCAGTAAAATTAGAGGAGGTAGATAGATCCCATGAGAAAACTGATGGGTCGGATAGCTAGACCCACCCTTAAACCACATGTCCATAAAGTACATACCTTCATCAGTAGGTCTAGGGTTGTCAATAGTAAGAGAAAGCTTAATAATTTGTGCAGGAACACTTTTCCTATAACAGTTTCCAACCTTATGAAAGGTCATACAAGTAAACAATGATTTACCATTTTGGTCCACTTTTTTCAGAGTACTTTCTGATTTATAAACCCAGTCAGTATCAATATTCCACCCTACCGCTCCCCAGAATGCACACTTATCCCCCAACGTGAGTCAGTAACATATATATATATATATATATATATATATGTCCTTAGTTTTAGGAATCTCTGAGGACCAATGGCACAGCCTTGGGATATCAATTGATGAACAGTCCACAATGTCACAATACTCAAAGGAGAAGGTGGCAACTTGCACACTGCTGGAATTATACCATAAGGTAGTATACTGTCTGTCTTTCTGGATTCCAATTGAAGGACAGCCTTTGCGAGGGAGTAGTCCAGCTTAACGTGTGTTCGCAAAGAGGTGCTGGGGGTGCTGTTTACAGCAGAAGTGTCATTTACAGATGGGTATGGGCAGAAAGTGTCGTGGACCCAAAACACATCATCCCTGTAGACCCAGTTAGAAATGATCCATACAGGGAGAAAAACTAGCAGCAGCGTTGCCAGTAAGAGAATGATAAAGTTGGTAGAATGCTGCAATGAGATCATCATGTTGTTCCACTGGAGGAGGTGAAATCTGCGCAGGGAAGACTTGCTTCTGGGGTTTTAGGTTAACCCTCTTCAAGCGACTTGCGTGGATCCAAACAGGAAACTCCTCAATGAGTGCAGCAGGCCTGGTCACAGCGATCACAGTAGTGGGAAGGCCAAAGGGGAAATCCGTCTGCTTCCGATCCTTGGAAAGCTTCTGGACAATCACCAGGCTGGAAAAAATGGGTAGGAATCTGTGGAGAGAAAGGAGAAGTGCAAGACACGTTTCTTTGAACAAGCCCTAATATTTCAATTAGCTTTTGGACGTATTCCTCCTGTATCAAGGGAAAATCACTACTCAACTATTGAGGGTTTGTCCACCCATGGGGCAGGGAAAGGTCATCCCGTGAGAATCTCAAAGGGAGAGCAGCCAGATGTCTGTGCATACAGAAAGAGATACTTGAAAAGAGATGCTTGAAAAGCATTCCAAATATCATTCAGCAGCTGTACTCCAATGTGATCCAAATAAGAGATAGAAAACGAGAAAGAAACCATGTTGCCTGTACTGAATGTGGCAACATGTAACAATACCAATTCATTTACTTGATATAGCTATGGCAAAAGAGAGACAATACTCAGTTACTTAAGGGTCTTAATTGAACAATCCAAAAAGATATGTTTTTGCGTGCTGCATATAACTATTATGCACCTCAGAGAGACCATACTGATGTACTGAATGTATTCAGAAATGTATACTGAATGGATCATATGTAGGGAACACCACGAAATAAACGCTGTATAAAATAAAGCTTTTTCTTAAACATATAACCCTTAACTAAACTATATTCAGAATATAAAAGCTATAAGTAAAAGAACATTGCGCAGTTAGGCTAGTAAGAAGTGGAAAAAGAGCTCTAAAAATGTCCAATGTTATGTATCCTGGGGTACCCACTAAACTAAAACAAGTAGACATGACACAGACAAAACATAAAGTTTTAAGCGTGGAGCTATTACTCCAGCTGTCAAGTGTGCAGGGCTGAATTTAACTCTGCAAATAAACACATTGATATAAAAAACCAAAACTACAAATAATGTATATCATAACCATCTCATATTTGGAAAAAGGCATAAAGCTAATGTCTCTTTGGAGCGTCTCTATCTCTGCAGTGATAAAGAGGACCCGTGGAAAACATTAGAAATATCTGTGCCAAAACTGATCTGGGATGGCTATGTATACATCCGGAAAAAACATTTTAAATTAGCAACATCCTAATTTCAGCTAAAACACTAGAAACGAATTGTATTTTCCAATTTGTTTTTCAAGTCACAACCGTGCCAGCTGTAATTATCGAGCTATATATATCTGTATCAAGGAGCAAAAAGGTCAAGAATGAAAATATCACTAGCAAGAAGTTAAAATGTCGAGCGAGCACTACGATAACCAATACCATGATATTGGGCAATGAATAAGGGAGCCAGGGCGCGAAGACCACTTTAGCAGCCGCGAGGAGAGGAGCAGAAGCAGCGGAGGCAGGGGAGAACAGCCGGTGAGAGAAGCCGGAAGAGTTTTTCTTTTTTTTCTTTTTTGAAAGAGGCAGCAGAGAGGAGCGGGTAGCGGCGAGAGGAAGCTCCGCCCACCCCCTCCACGTCATCAGCATCATCGCCCCGACTCCCCCTTAACAGGAAGGGAGCCAACGGCGCGCGGCGAAGGCGAAGGGCCTTGAGAAGGGTCGAGAAAAGACAGCCAAGGACTCCAGAACACCAGGTAAGGAAGAAGCGAGCATGCATGTAGGGAGAGTACACGCACAAGAAGAAAACACACAATAAGACACTCACAAGACAGGAAAGGATAAAGAAGCAGCAGGTTTCGGGGACAAGAAAGAGGCCCAAGGGAGGCTAACAGACCCACCAATACAAAAAGCGGCAGAAGAAGTAGACAGGAAAGAGCCAAACACAGGAGAGAGCACAGCGCCCGCACACATAAGGACATAAGACAAGGGAGAGGACATCTAGTGGACTCCGAAGAAAGAGAAATGGAAGCAGCAGGAACCCAGAGGAGCTTCCCAGTGTACTGCACAGAGTGTCATATGTATAACTACCTTCCCTCGGGAAGGCAGGCATACATATGCAGTCGGTGTCAGGAACTGGAAAGCCTGAAGAAGGAAGTTGGTCGACTGCAGTGCAGGGTTCAAGAGCTGGAGGGACTCCACATCTCAGAAGCACCTTTCAAGACAACTGAAGACCCTGCAGGAGAAAGCCACATCGAGGAGCAAGTAAGGGAGCTCGAAAGATTCATCGAGAAGGCCTACAGGCAGGTAGAAGAGCAGGATCATCAGCAGCGCTGGAGCGAGGAAGCTACGGCTACACAAGATGGAGGACATGGGCCAACAGATGGAAGACAGGGGTCAATGGACGCCGAGGATGAAGGAACACATGAAAGATTCGTGCAAGCAGAGAGGGCGAAGACTGGCGGGTACCCCGGAAGAGAAGGACTGAACCACACCGAGGATACAGACTTGAGACCAGTGAGGAAGCTGAAGAAGGAGAAATCTGCAGTCGTTGTGGGAGACTCAATCCTGAGAGAAGTGGACAGTCACGTAGCAGGAGGGAGAGAGGATCGGCTAGTGACCTGTCTCCCAGGAGCAAGAACGAAGGACATCACCGACAGAATCGAGAGGATCCTGGACGGCGCGGAAACAGAAGAGACAGCAGTGATAATCCACGTGGGAACAAATGATGTCAACAGAAGAAATTACAGCAGAACTACGCTAATTGAACAGTTCAAGATCCTAGGAAGGAAACTTAAGCTGAGGACACAGAAGATAGCATTCTCAGAGATTCTGCCAGTACCGAGGGCAGACGTGAAGAGGCAGACCGAGCTACAAGCAATAAACGCATGGTTGAGGAGATGGTGCGAAGAAGAAGGATTCCTTTTTGTAAGAAACTGGGCAACTTTTTGGGGGAAGAACAAGCTCTTCAGGAGGGACGGACTACACCTGAGCAAGGCAGGAACGAGACTGCTAGCAAACAACGTCAAGAGAGGAATTGAACAGGCTTTAAACTGAGAAGAAGGGGAAAGCCGATAGTCGACCTGACGACGGTTCGGACAAGAGTATCCAAAGAAGATACTGAGCGGGAAAAATGCTGGGAACAGGCAAGAGACGAACAACAGAAGCTGTTGACCAACAAAAAGGGCAAACAGATAAAATTAGAGGAACAGGAGAGATCAGGAAATCAGGTTGCAGACGAAAAAGATACACCAAAAAATGAGGAAGAAAGGAACAGAAAAGATACACCAACAAATGAGGAAGAAAGGAACAGAAATGAGGGACTGGCAGCCCAAATAGGGGATGGTAAGAGGAGCAAAACACATGTAAAACCAGCAGAGAAAAGAAAAGACCAGGACTTAAATTGCTTGTACGCTAATGCAAGGAGCCTAAAGACCAAAATAGGAGAATTAGAAGCCATAGCCAAAAAAGAAAACCTAGACATCATTGGAATCATGGAAACATGGTGGAACGAGGACAACCAATGGGACGTAGTGCTGCCAGGGTACAAACTCTATAGAAGAGACAGGACCCACAAGAAGGGTGGAGGAATAGCACTATACATAAAAGACACCATTCCCTCATCCAGAGTGGATATAGAACCAAAGGCGGAAGGACTGGAGTCATTATGGGTCAAATTGCCAGGAAAAAGTGGCCTTGACATAAGATTGGGTCTATACTATCGTCCACCTGGACAAACGGAAGCAAACGACAAAGATCTGGCAGCAGAATTGAGGCGGGAAGGCAACAACAGGAATGTGACAGTAATGGGAGATTTTAACTACCCCGGGATAAACTGGAATATTGGAAACTCAAACTGTGCGAGGGAAACAGAATTCTTAGAGGCTGTGAGGGACTGCTTTATGGATCAGCTTGTCATGGAACCAATAAGAGGATATGCCACTCTTGACCTAATCCTCAACGGAATAGAGGGACCTGCAAAAGAAGTGGAAGTAGTAGGACCACTAGGAAACAGCGATCACAACATGATCCAGTACAAATTAGGAGTAAGTGCAGCAAAAGGGAAGAGAACCACAGTGACAACGTTCAACTTCAAGAAAGGGAACTATGATGCTATGAGAGCAATGGTAAAAAAAACAACTTAGGAATAGCTCAAGGAAAAACAGAAACTGTAGAGCAAGCCTGGTCTCTATTCAAGGGCACAGTGCAAGATGCACAACATATGTACATCCCCAGATTTAGAAAAGGGTGCAAAAAAAACAAACAAAAGACCCCGCATGGATAAACAATGAGGTGAAGAAAGCGATAGGAGACAAGAAAAAATCATTCCGGAAATGGAAAAACGAGAAAGTAGACATGGAGAAAATGGAAAAAGGACCAAACTGACATGGAGGAAATGGAAAAAGGACCAAACTGGGGAAAACTGGAATGAACACAGGAAACGCCAAAGAGAATGTCATCAAGTGGTTAGGAGAGCGAAAAGAGAATACGAAGAGAGACTGGCCAGGGAGGCAAAAAACTTCAAATCATTCTTCAGATATGTTAAGGGGAAGAAACCGGCGAGGGAGGAAGTAGGACCGTTGGATGATGGAGACAAAAAGGGAGTGATAAAGGAGCAAAAAGAGGTAGCCGACAGGTTAAACAAATTCTTCTCGTCAGTCTTCACAAGCGAGGACACATCCAGTGTACCGGAACCCGATGTGATCTTCCATGGTGACCAAGAAGAAAAACTGTCAGCAATAGAGGTGAGCCATGAGGATGACCTCCAACAGATAGATAGATTGAAAAGCGACAAATCACCAGGCCCGGACGGAATCCACCCTAGGGTACTAAAAGAACTAAGAAATGAGATAGCGGGAATACTCCAACGAGTTTGCAACCTATCCTTGAAAACTGGAGAGATTCCAGAGGACTGGAAGATAGCAAATGTTACACCTATCTTTAAAAAGGGGTCAAGAGGAGACCCGGGAAACTATAGGCCGGTAAGTTTGACATCGGTTCCAGGCAAGATGGTAGAAGCACTGATAAAGGACAGCATCTGTGAGCACATCGAAAAAAATGGGCTGATGAAAGCGAGCCAACATGGCTTCTGCAAGGGAAGATCGTGCCAAACAAACTTACTGCACTTCTTTGAGGGGGTAAACAGCCAGTTGGACAAAGGGGAACCTATAGACATCATTTATCTTGACTTCCAAAAGGCCTTTGACAAGGTACCCCATGAGCGGCTACTTAGGAAGCTGTGGAACCACGGGGTGGAAGGGGACGTACACAGATGGATCAAACACTGGTTGGCAGGCAGGAGACAGAGGGTTGGGGTGAAGGGTCACTACTCGGGCTGGAGGAAAGTCACGAGCGGAGTTCCGCAGGGGTCTGTACTTGGACCGCTGCTGTTCAATATATTTATTAATGACCTGGAAACAGGGACGAAATGTGAAATTATAAAATTTGCAGACGACACTAAACTCTGTAGAAGGGTTAGAACTATGGAAGAGTGTGAGGACCTACAAAGGGACCTAAACAAACTGGAGGAGTGGGCGAATAAATGGCAGATGAAATTTCAATGTAGGGAAATGCAAGGTCATGCATGTAGGGAGAAAGAACCCGATGTTCAGCTACCAAATGGGGGGATTAGTATTAGAGGGAAGTAACCTTGAAAGAGATTTGGGTGTACTGGTGGATACAACAATGAAGCCAACGGCGCAATGCGCAGCAGCCGCGAAGAAGGCAAACAGAATGTTGGGTATTATTAAAAATGGTATTACGACCAGAACAAAAGAGGTCATCCTGCCGTTGTATCAGGCAATGGTGCGCCCGCACCTGGAGTACTGTGTTCAATATTGGTCACCATACCTTAAGAAGGATATGGCAATACTTGAGAGGGTCCAGAGGAGAGCGACACGAATGATTAAGGGCATGGAAAACCTTTCATACACTGAAAGATTGGAGAGGCTGGAGCTCTTCTCCCTTGAAAAGCGGAGACTCACAGGAGACATGATAGAAACCTACAAGATCATGAAGGGCGTAGAGAAAGTAGAGAGAGAGAGATTCTTCAGATTTTCAAAACATAAAAGAACAAGAGGGCATTCGGAAAAATTGGAAGGGGATAGATTCAAAACAAATGCTAGGAAGTTTTTCTTTACTCAGCGGGTGGTGGACACCTGGAATGCGCTTCCAGAGGACATAATAGGGCAGAGTATGGTACTGGGGTTTAAGAAAGGATTGGACAATTTCCTGTTGGAAAAGGGGATTAGAGGGGTATAGATAGAGGATTACTGCACAGGTCCTGGACCTGTTGGGCCGCCGCGTGAGCGGACTGCTGGGCACGATGGACCTCAGGTCTGACTCGGCAGAGGCATTGCTTATGTTCTTATGGTATCCAGGGTTTCCCCTCTTTGCACCAAAGTCCGTCCAAAAGGGCGGCTTTGGGCACCTGCCAAACGCCAGGCATCAAATTCAGAGGGGGGGTAACAAAGGACTGAAGCTGTGAAAAAAGAGAGGAAGAGAATCCTGTTCACCTGTGAGACCCAGGAGCCCATTTAAAAGAAGGGCTTGTACATCGTGAAAAGTGTGAAGGGTAATGGGGTGACCAAGGGTCAGAGGAGTAACTATCTCTACCACCATAGCACATGCAGCCAGGGAACTTGAACAGGAGTGACTATAGAAAAAAAGGCAACAGAGCGTAACTTACTGCCATGTTCTCCCTTCATGGTGTTACAATAGTCCCAAACAAAGAGATAAAACATGTGGGCATAAGCAGGAGAACCCAAACCTGAGCTAGAAACCAAAGCACATTTTATGAGTCCATCTGATAAGAGCAGTCATTTCAGAAACCAGGGTCTGTCTCAAAATCTGGTCATAGAAGGAACAAGCAGAGATCCATTGGCGGCAGTGACCAATCATAGCAAGAAAAATAAGCATGTCTTTCTTGGTAGCTGGGCGGGGCAGACCCAGAACAGCAGCAGTGCGGAAAGTGCAGATTTTCCTCTGACCATGAGACAGGACAAAACCCAGGTATTTCACTTCAGATTTACAGACAACCATTATAAAAGGTGCAAACTATCAGCCTGACAGGTCTCCTGAATTATGGAACACAAAAAGATGTACAAAATAAGGATAGGACCATGAGGGGCAGTGCATGACTGTAGAATAGCCCGAAGGACAATGAAGTCAACATAGCCCTGGGGCATTCCACACTAGGTATACTGTTGCTTAAAGGTGAAGGCAAAAAAGAGCTGAAAAGCCTCACCAACAGGGACAAAAATAAAACATTCTTTAGGACAATGACAGAAAAAAAAAAACTTTGGCTGCCGGTGGAATGGTGGAAGAAACATAAGTGCAATGAGAATTACCAAAACACTAACAGCCCTAAAATCTAGGACGAAACGGGGAATGCCATCAGCTTTGACAACAGTAACAAGCAGTGGAATCATGATTCTCACCGTACTGCTTGATAAAAACAAGAATGAGTAACTTCAAAGAAGCACTATAGGGGGTCAGTGTAAGCCCAAACTGAGAAGTCTGGGGGAAGGGGCAAAAGCATTAATGCACGGACCCTGATAATGAAAGCAAAGAACAGATTAGCTTTGCTCCGCACAAGAAAGAAAGCCTCTAAAACGGAATTTTTTCTTTTACTTTTTTTTTTTTTTTTATGATCCAGCACAGAACACAAAGGAAGCAGCCGTAGAAGAAACGCACAAAATTAGTCAGGATCAAAAGGAAGACAAGAAATAGTGCTTGTGTACAAACTACAAGGGAAAGATCTTAGACTGATTCAAACAGCGCTTCCAATTCATTCCACATAACAGCACGTCCTACCTCAGTATTAAAGATTGGTAATGTGAGCTGAAGGAAAAATGTCATACACACACACAGCCGTACAAGTCTCATTTGTCTAGGAGAATCCTAAGTGCCTTTACAAAAACAATATAACAATGCAAAAATTTTCGCTTATCTTACCTTATAAGCGAGGTACAGTAATAAGAGACAATAAAATCTTATACTCTATAAAAGTTTTAACCTCACAAATGACAGAGTGGGCAGGGGGGTTCTATAAATAATTTCATTCTTCCCGAAAGAATGGCAGCTGCTTATATTCACGAGGGGCGCTTACCGAAAGTACCCTGAGAATTTTCCCCAAAAAAACTCCATAATAGAACCCAAAGCTTGAACTTAAAATAAGGGGTGGGTACAGGTCACCACTACCTAGTGAGTATTAAAGAACAGAAAAAAATTCAGAAATACTCACAAAATATTGGTGATATCATCTGCCCATCGCGGACGTGCCCCCAACTGAAAAGGATTAGGTCCCAATTCCTGCCCCATACTTTCTCTTTCTCTGTCATTTGAAAGTCAGATGCATCTGGGGACATATTGTAGAGGCCAGAAATGATCTCCAAACATATCCGCTTTATTATCAGCTTCACATTCCTTTTATATCATTCATGAATCAAGGTTGTCAGCATGTGTCAGCATGTGACGTAAATGCAAACCATATATGTACACAGGTCACATGAAACTTTAAAGAAAATAACAAGCATTTTTACTAGCTAGAGACTGAAGTCCACAGAGGGTGCTGTGGTCAGCAGAGCTTATCTTATCTAAAGCTGTTTGTAAATACGGCTTAACAAAACAATTGAATTCACTTCACATCTCTGTTCAAACATAAATGTCCTTGTAGTATTTTCAAAGAGGGAAAGACAAAAGGGTCTGGCTTTCTTACAGCTTGAAAACATGGCCTAAGGACTTGATACGTGTCCCTTCAGATTCTACGTAAAGCAACAAAGCAATTTTTTTTTCTACCTTTTGTCATTTCTGCTTTAATCATCTTCTCTTCACTCTCTTCTTTCTATTCAGCGTTTTCCTCGCTCCCTTCCATGCAACATCTGTCCTCTCTTTGTCCCTTCCACCCAGCTTCTGCCCTCTCTCTCTCTCTCTCTATACCCCTTCCATCTACTGTCCACCCTCTCTCTGCCCCTTGCATCCACTGTCCACCCTCTCTTGGCCCCTTGCATCCAGTGTTCACCCCTCTCTCTGTTCCATATGGCATCTTCCCTCTTTCTATGTCCCTTCAATAAACTGTATACCATATGCCCTTTCTCTCCTTTGTACATGATTCATTTCAGCTTCACCCCCTCCCCTATGTTCTGGCATCTCTCTCTTCTCCTATCCTTCCTTCCTTCCCACTCCACCCCATGCCCTGGCATCTCCCTCCTCCCCTCCCCCCATATGTGCTGACATCTCTACCACCACCATGGTCTGGTAGCTCCTTTCCCTCCCTTCCTCCCTCCCATGGTCTTGGCATCTCATACCTCTCCTCTCCCTTCACTGGTCTTACTTCTCCCCTCTCTCTCCCCAATTGGGTGCTGCTGCAGCAGCACTTCTCTTCCCCCTCCCCAATTGGGTGCAGCACCAGCTTTTCTCTTCCCCCCTCCCCCTCCAAAAATTGGGTGCAGCAACAGAACATTTCTTTTCCCCCTCCCCTCCCCCATTCAGTGCAGCAGTAGCATTTCTCTTCCCATCCCTCCCAGCTCACGTCGGCAGAGTCACTAGGCAAGTTGTGAGCTTCCCTCCATCGCTGACCTATTTTCCATAGGTCAGCGACAGAGGGAAGCTTACAACTTGCTGCTTTTACCTGCTTCGGGCCTTCCTCGTTGCCGGATCCTGCCTACTTTCTGTTTCCGCGAAGGCAGGACCCAGCAGCGAGGAAGGCCCAAAGCAAGTAAAACCGTTAACCTCAGTTTGGTGGGATAAGACTTTAGAAACTTGGTAAGCCCTACAAGTGGTTCACTGCTAGGCACGCTCGGACAAGGCAGGGAGGACGGGGGTTTTCGTTACAGAAGTTGCACAGGCTGACATGCGCAGATAGGCCACACAGGTAGCGGCTTCCCAATACCTCGAACATGAGTCCCAGCAGGATGACCATGCCCACGCACGACACCATATCGGCGTGATTTTCAATCACGCACTCGTGGCTGAAGACCGGGGGCTTTTATTTTTCTTCCGCAGTACCATGCTGGCTGGCCAAGGGACTCACCGCCCGCTCTGCACCGCAGCGCAACAACGAGTGCTAAGAGGGATCAAGCACGCAGACGCTAACCCCCCTCTTTCCAGAGGCAAACTGAAAACCAACCGTCCTACCAGCCCACCCCATCTCCTCCTCCCTCCTTAGGCACAACTCACCATGCACATAAGCTTTCTTCTCTCCCTCCCTTCCTTCAACTCGCTGCCCTATCTCCCGCCTTAGCCTGCAGCGAATTGAACCCATGCTCCAGGTTTTAAAAAAATTTGACAGCTAACAGGATGACCATGGCCACGCACGACACCATATCGGCATGATTTTGAATCATGAACTTGTGGCTGAAGACCGGGAGGGCTCTTATTTTTCTTCCGCAGTACCATGCTGGCTGGCCAAGGGACTCTCGCCCGCTCTGCACCGCAGCGCAACAACGAGTGCTAAGAGGAGCCAAGCACGCAGACGCTAACCCCCCCCCCCCCCTCTTTCCAGAGGCAAACTGAAAACCAACCGTCCTACCAGCCCACCCCATCTCCTCCTCTCTCCTTAGGCACAACTCACCACGCACATAAGCTTACTTCCCTCCCTCCCTTCCTTCAACTCGCTGCCCTATCTCCCGCCTTAGCCTGCAGCAAATTGAACCCATGCTCCAGGGTTTAAAAAAATTTTGACAGCTGGGCGCTCACCTAAATTAGCTGGGCGGAGCGCCCGGCTATAACCCGCTAGGGAGAACACTGTAATTGCAGTAAAGGATGAGAAAGGTAATACTTATTCTCAAATTGGATCTATTTTAAAACAATTTTTAAATTTTTATAAAGTTCTATATTTTTCTGAGCCTTATTTACATAAAGAAAAGGATGGTTTAGAATTTTTAAACTTAATTAAGGGACCAAAAATTCCTGAGCATAGAAAAGAAAGTTTAGAAAAGCCAATATCACTAAAAGAATTGCAAACAGCGTTGAAGTCCCTTAGAGTTAGATCCACTCCAGGTGGAGATGGTTTCACGGTAGAGTTTTATAAATCATTTCAAAATACCCTATTACCATATTTGTTAAATTTATATCAGGTTCAACTAACTAAAGGCTGCATTACAGGTACTATGGCAGAATCATTAACTATAGTTTTGCTGAAGCCAAATAGAGATCCCACATTGGTTTCAAACTACAGGCCTATTTAAATGTAGATGGAAAACTTTTAGCTAAGACTTTAGCGTTATGCTTGGCTAAAGCTCTCCCCTTCATTATTGGTATGCACCAAACAGGGTTTGTGTCTCAGAGACATTATTCCAATAACAGTAGGTTGGCTTTACATATGTTAAATTTATCAAAAATCATGAATGATCTGGCCTTTTCTGTATCCATGGATGCAGAGAAGGCCTTTGATTGAGTAGAGTGGGCCTTCATGTATCAAGCATTGGAATGGTTTGGTATAGGTTCAGGATTTATACAAATGATTCAAACATTGTATAGCTCCCCTGTTGCTAGATTGCATATATTTAATAATTTCTCAGAGCGTTTTAGTCTGCAGAGGGGGGTTAGACAAGGCTGTCCATTAGCTCCTATGCGTTTTGATATTGTATTAGAACCCTTGTTATTAGCTATTCAGCAAGCGAAGGATATACAGGGTATTCCTAATTCAGATCAGGAATATAAGGTTTCTGCTTATGCAGATGATATACTGCTTCATTTTAGGAATCTGGGAACAACCATTCCAAGCTTACTAGAATTGATAGAGAAATTTGGAAAATTTTCAGGTACAAGATACATTGGAGTAAATCAGAAGTTCTTCCACTTAATGGGCATTGTACAAAAGCTCTGTTTGATTCATTCCCCTTTCTATGGAAAAATGATGGAATAAAATATTTAGTTATTTGGATTAAAAATACACTAGAAGACACAATGAAAGTGAATGAAAATTTTTTATTACAGAAGGTAACAGAAATATGTGAGCAATGGAATCCTTTACATCTTTCGTGGTGGGGGAGAGTCTAAACCAGGGGTGTCCAATGTCAGTCCTCGAGGGCCGCAATCCAGTCGGGTTTTCAGGATTTCCCCAATGAATATGCATGAGATCTATTAGCATACAATGAAAGCAGTGCATGCAAATAGACCTCATGTATATTCATTGGGGAAATCCTGAAAATCCGACTGGACTGCGGCCCTCGAGGACCGACATTGGACACCCCTGGTCTAAACTATTAAAATGATGATTTTTCCTGTGGCTTGTTATCAAATGGGTATGTTGCCGGGTTTTTTTCAAGGGTCCTTTTATAAAAAATTAAATAGTGTTCTTACAAAATTTATTTGGCTGGGTAAAACTCCTAGAGTTGCTTTAGTATCTCTACAAAAGCCGATTGCTGAGGGAGGGGGTAAATTTTCCCTATTTTTATAGGTAACATCAATCCTATATTATGCGCCAGGGTATGTATTGGGTCCTCCCAGAGCTCATTGAAAATATCCCAGATTTGTTATGGTTGGAATGGCGCCTCATGTTTCCTCTGCGATTATGTTCTTAGTATCAAAATGCCTAGATTATATAAAGAAAATAGAATATTAGTAGATACTTGGAAAACATTAAGATATGTAAGTAATTTAACACCTATTCCAATTCACAAATCAAACTATATGGCTGAACTCCAAGATTCAAATTGGTGGATTTAAGGTCATCTAGAAGTATTGGATGATAGCAGGTATTATATGATGTTATTTCTAATGGTAAACTGCTTGATTTTTCACAGTTGCAACATAAAAATGGCCTAAATAAATCACAAAGTTTTTGATGGATGCAACTGAAGCAGGCCATTCAGGTGGGGTTCCCTGAATGGAAAAATCTTAATAGTTAATATAGTTTAAGAACATAAGAAGTTGCCTCCGCTGGGTCAGACCAGAGGTCTATCGCGCCCAGCAGTCTGTTCCCGCGGCGGCCCATCAGGTCCATGATCTGTAAGGTGATCCTTGTCTAAAACCCTTTAGTCCCCTTTATCCTTCTATCATAACCTATCTCTACCTCTATCTGTATCCCTCAATCCCTGTATCCTTCAGGAATCTATCCAATCCTTCTTTGAAACCCTGTATTGTACTCTGTCCTATCACAACCTCCGGAAGTGAAAAAGAATTTCCTAGCATTGGTTCTAAACCTGTCCCCTTTCAATTTTTCCGAGTGCCCCCTTGTTCTTGTGGTTCCCAATAGGCTGAAGAATCTGTCCCTCTCTACCTTCTCTATGCCTTTCATGATCTTGAAAGTCTCTATCATGTCTCCTCTGAATCTCCGCTTTTCCAGGGAGAAAAACCCCAGCCTTTCTAGCCTGTTTGCGTATGAAAGGTTTTCCATATTTTTTATCGTTTTTGTCGCTCTTCTCTGAACCCTCTCAAGTATCGCCATGTCCTTCTTAAGGTATGGTGACCAATATTGGACACAGTACTCCAGATTCGGGCGCACCATCGCACGATACAGCGGCATGATGTCTTCCTTCGTCCTGGTTGCAATACCCTTCATAATACCCAACATTCTGTTTGCTTTCTTTGAGGCTGCTGCGCATTGTGCCGTTGATTTCATTGTTGTATCCACCAGCATACCAAGTCTTTTTCAAGGTTACTTTCCCTAGTACTAATCCCCCCATTTTGTAGCTGAACATCGGGTTCTTTTTCCCTATATGCATGACCTTGCATTTCTCTATATTAAAGTTCATTTACCATTTATTTGCCCACTCCTCCAGTTTGTTTAGGTCCCTTTGTAGGTCTTCACATTCCTCCGCAGTTCTAACCCTGCTACAGAGTTTAGTGTCATCTGCAAATTTTATAACTTCACACTTCGTCCCTGTTTCTAGGTCATTTATAAATACATTGAACAGCAGCGGTCCGAGCACCGACCCCTGCGGAACACCGCTCATGACCCTCCTCCAGTCCGAGTAGTGGCCCTTCACTCCAACCCTTTGCTTTCTGCCTGCCAACCAGTGTTTAATTCATCTGTATACATCCCCTTCCACCCCGTGATTCCACAGCTTCCTAAGTAGCCGCTCATGGGGTACCTTATCAAAGGCTTTTTGGAAGTCGAGATAAATGATGTCTATGGGTTCCCCTTTGTCCATCTGGTTGTTTATCCCTTCAAAGAAGTGCAGTAAGTTCGTTTGGCACGATCTTTCCTTGCAGAAGCCATGCTGGCTCGCTTTCATTTGTCCATTTTTTTCTATGTGCTCACAGATGCTGTCTTTTATCAGTGCTTCTACCATCTTGCCCGGAACTGAAGTCAAGCTTACCGGCCTGTAGTTCCCTGGGTCACCCCTCGATCCCTTTTTAAAGATAGGTGTAACATTTAATATTTTCCAGTCCTCCGGGATCTCCCCAGTTTTCAAGGATAGGTTACAAATTTGTCGAAGTGTTTCCGCTATTTCGTTTCTTAGTTCTTTTAATACCCTTGGGTGGATTCCGTCTGGGCCTGGTGATTTGTCGCTTTTCAATCTATCTATCTGTTGGAGGACATCCTCATGGCTTACCTCTATTTGCGACAGTTTTTCTTCTTGGTCTCCACTTATGATCTCTTCGGGTTCTGGTACATTGGATGTGTCCTTGCTTGTGAAGACTGACGAGAAGAACTTGTTTAACCTGTCAGCTACCTCTTTTTCCTCCTTCACCACTTCCTTTCTGTCACCACCATCCAACGGTCCTACTTCCTCCCTTGCCGGTTGCTTCCCTTTAACATATCTGAAGAAGTTTTGAAATTTCTTGCTTCCCCAGCCAGCCTCTCTTCGTATTCTCTTTTTGCTCTCCTAACCCACTCGGTGACATTCTTTTTTGGTATTTCTTGTGTTCCTTCTAGTTTGGTCCTTTTTCCATTTTCAGAATGATTTTTTCTTGTCTCCTATCGCTTTCTTCACTTCAGTTGTTATCCTTACCGGGTCTTTTGTTCGATTTTTTTTTTTTTTTTGCACCTTTTCATAAACCTGGGGATGTACAGATTTTGTGCTTCTTGCACCGTGTCCTTGAATAGGCAGCAAGCTTTCTCTACGGTCTCCATCTTTCTTGAGCTGTTTCTGTGTTTCTTTCTCACCATTGCTCTCATAGCATCATAGTTCCCTTTCTTGAAGGCAAAAAGTCAGATATCTTTGAATAACAACAAGCTTTTGCTTATAATGACAGAGGTTGCCATACAACAAATTACATGTAATTGGAAGAACTGGAATAGAATGTAATGTAATGTGGGGGGTCACGTGATGGCTGGCACCTGATCGGACGCCTGAACGCGGAGCTCCGTCCTCCCTACACCATTCGGCTCCCCTATCGCCTGCTGCCGGCGGTAATATCTTGATTTTTTTGCGGCTCCTGCATTTCCGGGTTCGCTCCCGCTGGACTGCGGAGCGTCCGACGCGTGACTCACGGTGGCGGCGCGGGGGATGCTGACTCGAGCCCCGAAGGCCCCAAGAAACAGCGTGGCACCGGCTTTCAAAATGGCGGGGACTCAAACGGAGGTGCTGGTGGAACGCACTTCGGATGAGGTGCTCCAGGTATCCATGCGGAACTTATCCCAACTATTGGATGTCAAGCTGGCTAAGCTGCATGCTTCCATGGACGAGATCAAGGATGTGCTGGCTGGACACACGACGCAGATCCACCAGGTGGAGGAACGTGTTTCGGCACAAGAAGACAGAGCGGCGGTCGCGGATGGCAGGCTTGACTCCTTGGAGACCCGAGTGTGCCAACTGCTCGAGAGAGTGGAGGACCAGGAGAACAGGGCCCGCAGAAAGAACCTCCGTCTGATAGGGCTCCCGGAGTCAGTGAAAGATTCTGATCTTCTCCACGTGGTGGAAAGATGGCTGCCGAAGGAGCTGGGCCTGGCGGAGCAGGCTGGCCCTGTGGTGGTAGAGCGGGTTCATCGTGTTGGTCAACATCGCGATGGAGATGGACCGGGCCGCCCAAGGCCGGTGCTGGCCAGATTCCATAATTATGCAATCAAAGCGCGCCTGTTGGACCTGTTCAAGAAAACCAGATCTCTGTCCTATGAGGGGGCTAAGCTTATGCTATTTCAAGATTTCTCCACCAAAGTTGCAGAGCAGCGCAGGGCCCTTACGCCGTATTGCTCGCAGTTGGTCACGAGGGGAATAAGATTTGCATTTCTTTACCCTGCTAAGGTGAGACTAACTCATGAAAATCAGACTTTCACCCTGAGCACGGCGGATGATCTGAAAAAGTTCCTCGAGAAGCTGCCGGCACCTTAGGAGTGCTGCTGGGCGCCTGTCGTGAGATTTCTGGTGGTTTTTCTTCTATCAAGTTGTTTTGGTCATCCGACAGTGTGGTGTTGATTCTGTTCTGCCCGGTGATGCTGGGGGCATATGTTTTGCCTCCGCCTGTGTGATCTGCTTGCGTGGCATGACTCCAGTCTATACAGTCTCCTTGAGTTAACAGAAGCCATGCCGCCTCGACTTCCATTGGGAGAGGGGGACCTGCACTGCAAGGACTTCTGGCCTCTGGACACACTTGGTTTGAGATTATGATGAGTGCCTGTTTGAGAGATTTACCAGTTTGTTGTTTATGCAGCTCTCTTTGCACTGTTTTGATGTGTTTTCCATATACCTAGGCGTTTTAGCCCTTTGGAGTTTTTGTGGGGGTTCTTACTTTAGTTTACGGTTGGGAGGCTGGGTGGTGTATGGGGGGACGAGAGTGTTCGTGTGAGAAGGGAGAAAGTGGAATGGAGGTAGTGCTGGGGTTTTGGATGTGTGTGTGGGGATTGTTTGGTGTGAGAATGGTTGAGATGCGTGGGGGAACTGGGGGTAGTGTTGAGGGGATGAGAGAAGATGGGATTGGGGTGGGAGGGGGGTTTTGGTGGGGCAGGGTGGGGGGTGGGATGCACCTGGGGTCTCTGATCAGTAATGTAATGATAATTCAGTGGGTGGCGTGTTGGTTTGGCTGGGAGACCGGCGCTGCTGCCCCACAGGCCTGTTGTCTTTGGGGGGACTTACTTCTTACCAACTGCTCTTGTGAGTTCTGTTAAGATTGCCAGCTTCAACATTGATGGCTTGCACTCCCCGGTGAAGCGCAGCAAATTACTTCAATACTGTAAGAAATTAAAAGTAGATGTTTTAATGCTTCAGGAGACTCACCTCAGCGTGTCAGAACATGTTAAACTGAAGAGGGATTGGGTAGGGGAAGTAGCTTTTGCTTCATATAACTCCAGACAGTGAGGTGTTGCTCTCCTCTTCCATAAAAAGCATCCCTGTAATATACACAAAGTGATAAAGGACCCTGAGGGGCGATATGTGATCTGGGCAGGAGTTTTCCTGGGGAAGAAATATGTGTTTTGTTCTCTTTATGCACCTAATGTATACTCTCATAGATTTTTTTCTGTATTAGTAGCGGCTCTGACGCCTTTTTCTGAATACCAATTGGTATTAGGTGGGGATTTTAACATTACTGCAGACCTACTTGTTGATTGCAGGCCGCCTAAGCCTCGATTGAAAGGAGGCGACCACAAGGGGGTGAACTTTGTGATGCACCAACTGGGTCTGATTGATGTGTGGCGCACACTGCATCCTACTGAATCTGACTTCAGTTTTCACTCTCAAGTACATGATGTTCACAGTCGCTTGGACTATCTGCTGGTGGCTCCTTCTCTGCTGGCGGGTATTCCACGAGTGGTGATTGAAGACGGTGTTTTGTCAGATCACCACTTGGTTTGGCTGGAGCTCATTGATAGGCCGGGGTCCCAGGGGTCGGCTACTAGTTGGCGTATGAATCCCATGTTATATGAAGATGCTGAGTTTAAGGATTTCCTGGAACAACAATGGGATTTCTTTGTGAACGAAAACCCTGCTTCTGATGTATCAGAGGTGGTGTTTTGGGAGGCAAGCAAGGCGGTCTTGCGTGGTAAAATTATTGAGTAGAGTATACTACCCGCAAGCGCAGAGCCCAAGATATGACACTGTTGGACTTGGCACAACGTTTGGCCGCGCTGCGTGGGAGTTTACATGCTCCGGGTGCCAATTAATGACTTATTGGCAGATAGAGCCCTTAGAGATATCAGAATGTATAAATATCGCCTACATCGCTGGGGAAACAAAGCGGGAAAACTGCTTGCATCTTTGGTTACCTCAAGGGCTCCGAAGCGCATTATTTCAAGGATTCGGGCGCCTGATGGTAGAGAGGTAACTGCCCAAGCTGGGATACAGCAGAGTTTTGTTAATTACTATAGGGCTCTATATGATAAGGGGACTTATGACACAGCACAGAGGACGACTTTCTTTCAAGACCTACAGCTTCCGTCCTTGGGACATGAGCAGCGGGAGGTGTTAAATGCCCCGGTGCGAGGGTTGGAAATTCAACAAGCTAAAATTGGCTAAAGCCCCTGGGCCTGACCGACTGGGTTCTGAATATTATAAGTTGTTGGGGGTACGAGTGGTGGGCCCATTTCAAGCCCTATGTGGGGCTCTTAGTAGAGGTGCACTGCCTCCGCATAGACTAACTCATGCTAATATTGTGGTTCTACCGAAACCGGGTCAGGCGGAAGATCAGCTGGGATCCTATAGACCTATTTCTCTGCTCAATCAAGATATCAAGTTGTTTGCTGCTATTATGGCGGCTCGCCTGGGTCGGGTTTTGCCCAGCTTGGTTCATTCGGACCAGGCAGGTTTTGTGCCGGGCCACTATTCATCTGCTAACGTGCTGAGGGCGCTTTCGGTACTTCAGAATCCTGGACTTGTTGGGCAGCACCCGGGACAGAAGAACACTCTTATAATTAGTCTAGACGCGGAAAAAGCATTCGATAAAGTGTTATGGGATTATCTTTTTTGGGTTCTTCCTCAGTTCGGCATTATGGGGAGCTTTCTGACTGGGATTCGATCATTATACGCTCATCCTACGGCCCAGATCCTGATTAACGGGGAGCTTACCTCTTCTTTTGAACTCGAGAGGGGGACGCGCCAGGGCTGTCCCCTCTCCCCGATGCTTTTTGTCTTGGCTCTAGAGCCTCTTGCGGCTAAGCTCCGTCAGAGCCCCGATATGCATGGTATTCGGTTGGGTTCCCAGGAATTTAAAATTAATTTGTTTGCAGATGATATGCTCATCTTTCTGGGAGACGCTGAAGAGGGGGTTCCTCGATTAATAGATCTTATACAGAGATTTGGAGCCTTTTCTGGGTTGCGAATTAACTTTGAAAAGTCGGAGGCTCTGGCGGTCCGCCCCCCGTGTGCTCTGTGGCATGATCCTTCCTTTCCATTGCAATGGTCTAAGGGTACGCTCAAATATCTGGGAATATATCTGCATGCAGATCCGGGGGTGGTTTATCGGAAGAACGTACTTGATAAATTAGATGCAGTCCGCGCTCTGTGCAAGAGGTGGATGGAATTTCCCCTCTCGCTCCTGGAGCGCGTTGCCCTTATTAAAATGGTCCTCTTGCCGAAGCTCCTGTATCCACTACAAATCCCTTTGGATCAAACAGAAAGATGTGCAGGCTTATAGGGGGGTCGTTTCATCCTTTATATGGCGCTCCCGCCGGGTGAAAATTGGCTATAACAAACTGATTAGGGGGCGCGATCACGGAGATGTGAACTTGCCCAATTTGCGTCTTTATAATGTTGCTGCTTTGTTGAGATGGGTGCATGAATTATATACGGGAGTTGACAGGTTTGCCCCGGTTGGATTCTGGTACCTTTTGTCAGCTCCGGTGTCAGTTTTTAACCTCCTGTGGCATGGGGCGGGACCCTGCCCTTCTATGCTTCGACCCTTGCGAATGGCCTGGTGCTGGTGGCGGTCTTCATTGGGGGGCGCGGTGGGTCCTTCGCCTTTTACGGAATTGGTGGGTAACCCTAAGTTTCCTGCTGGATCGTTACATGCATTTTTCGCCTCAGTTCGGACGTCTGGGTGTCGTTTTGTGGGGTAGGTTGCTGAAGTTGGGTCGGGATCGGTTCTCTCTTTTCTGGCATGTCGGGACCGCTGGGGTTGGACCGCAGGGTCTATGTTTGCATACCTGCAGCTGCGTAGCTATTGTTTGGCGCTCCGGAGGGCAGCTTTCCCACTTTCACTTTCTTGGATCAACAGTTTTTGTCCACCCCATCTGAATTTAACACGCTCTCGGAGTGGTATAAAGTGGGGAGGGAAAGACGGTCTGGTAGGTTTCTTGATGCTATGGCAACGGATTGGACTTTAGCTTTGGGAGAGCAGGTCACTGCTGATGAATTAGTTCTGTGTTTTGAGGAATGTGCCTCTGCCTCCCCTAATGTGAGTTTGCGGGAAGTACATCTGCAGATTCTGCACCAATCTTATTTAACGAGATGTAAGGGACGAAAGATGGGGTTATGGCTTGATGACTGCTGCCCCCGTTGTCCGGCTCGTCAGGACACCTTGGTACATCACTTTTTGGAATGTTCACATGTAGGGCCCTTGTGGATCTTTGTGCTTCAGGAGCTGGAGAAAGTTATAGGATTATCTATAGACTGGTCTTATAAGATGTTGCTGTTGGGTGTCACAAGTCCCCTGGTGGAAGCGGGTGTTAGCGATCCTGGAAGGCGCTTTCTTTTAGTGGCCTTAGGAATCACAAAGAAACTAATTCTTCGCTACTGGATTGGCACCACGCGGCCAACAATCCAACAGTAGCGGGCCAATATATTTTTGATGGCTGGTTGGGAGCGGCAGCACCGCCGGGGGGTTGCGAGCTGGAAATCTAGGACCTATTTGGATTATTGGAGTTCCTTTTAGTGCTGGTTAGAGATCATGGGTGCACATGGGGGGGGGGAGGAGTTGGAGGGGGAGGGTTTCACTCAAAATTGGATCTGCATGGGAGATGATATGTTGTGGATTTATCTATGTTTGTTTATTCTTTACATGAACCCTTGACTTTTGTACATGATGTCTTTCTCGTATGGTCATATTTTGTATTTTCTCGTATGCATTGATCCTTTAATAAACATATTTTTTAAAAAAAAAGAATGTAATGTAATGTAACTGGAATAGAATGAATTATAATTTTTGGTGGAATTCGTTATGCCATATATATAAAATGGAAAGAGCAATAGCTACACAGCAGGGGTATTTAAGGAAGTTTCAAGATGTGTGGGAGCCGTTAACAAAATATTGTAATGAATAGATACAATTTTTCCCTTAAATTTATAAATTCAATATTTGAGGGGGGGGGGTAATTTTTTAAGCTATCAGCTAATATATAGGAATGATAGGGAAAAAAAGGAAATTTTATAATATGGTATTTATATTTGTTACCAGTCTTTAAGCCCGTTACATTAACGGGTGCTAGAATAGATGTGTCTGTTTGTCTGTGTTTCTTTATCGCTCTCTCCTTGGCCGCTGTTTGTGTCCTTCTGTCTCCCCCCCCCAGAGCAAAACTGTCTGTCCCCAGCACACCTCCCCCCCAAAGCAGCCCCCTTTCCCTCTCCCTATCTCTCCATGGCCCCTTCTGTCTCCCCTCAGCACACCCCTCCCCCCAAAGCAGCCCCCTTTCCCTCTGGCCCCCTGTATTGATACCCCTGCTTACCCTCCCTCCATCCCAGCGTCTTCTGGCCTGCTCCTCTTCAAAGCAGGCCGCGATCGTGGTGGCCGGCCCCAGCGAACCACGCAGGCCGCTCCCCAACCCGGAAGCACGCTCCCCCCGACGCAATCCCATGCGTCGGAGGGAGCGTGCTACCGAGGCAGGAAAGCGGCCCGCGAGGCCCGCCAAAGTCGGCCACGATCGCAGGCTGTCCCGAAGAGGAGGATCAGCGGTGAGTGAGGGCGGGAGGAAGGGAGTGGCCAGAGTGATCCCTGCCTCCCCGTTCTAAAATGGAACGCGGCCACGGATCAGAAATCACAGCGGCAGGGATCACGAAGTTTCAAGAGCGCATGCGCGCTCTAGGGTTTTATTATATAGGATGAGAGGGTGGGAAGGGAGAGAGATAATATCTGAACTTATTGCCGATTATTAAGTGTTATATATGATGTTAAAATGTTTCAACTTATTGTAAGTTTTAAAATGAATAAAGAGTTTTATAAAAATAAAAAAAAGTGGTGGTTTGGAAAATTATTTATTAGTGGATATCTCAGACTATAATGACTGTAATACTCTACATAGAAATGTCAACTGAGTCATGGTGGAATGGCTGAGCAGGTACCTTCAGGGATAATAAAAGTGCTGTATTTCCTGTCCCTGTGGCTATTGCTGCCTTTTCCTGTCACTTATTTATTTTCTCCTTTCCACTAGACCAGAACCTGTGGGTTATGCTCTCTATCAGCAAATGGAGACAGAAATAAAATCTTGCCTGCTTTGTCTTATAAGGGCACTGTGCAGCCACAGGTCTTTAGTATTTTCTATCTCCAGCAAATGGTAAAGACATACCATTTAGCCTTTGGCATGGTCAAGGTTACTGGCTCCTGATTAATTTGGAGAATTGGAAACCAATTGAACAGGGTGTTATGCTTTCGAAAAAAAAGAGAATAGCTGGTTATGTCATTAAAATAATAGTTTATCCATACAGCACTCAGGGCTCCTTTTATCAAGCTGTGGTAGGGGTTTAACGCGCGGAGTACCGCGCGTTATCCCAGGACAAGCAGGCAGCATATTCCCACACATGGGTGACGTCACCAACGGAGCCCCGCAGCGGACAGCCTCGAAAGCAAACTTGCTTGAAGATCTCGAGCTTTCGAGTGCTGCATCGCGCATGCGCGCGTGCCTTCCCGCCCGAACTAGGGGGCGCATCTCCTGTGAGGATCCTCAGTTCAATGTTTTCCGCGGAGCTGAGAAGACTTGTCGACTTGGTTCCCGTAGCGTTGTGCCTTCTCTTCACCGCGGCTGAGTACTCTTTGTTGTTTTCGGTCGCTGTGTTCTTGTTTTTTTTCTTTTCTTATCAAAAAAAAAAAAAATAATACAATTTCTTTTGTGTTTTATTGTCGTCGGGTTGGAAGATTGAGGCCTAGGCCTCTCTTCCTCGTTCTCGACACGGACTTTGTCCTATCTATGTCCCGGCCTGTTACCGGGTTTAAAAGGTGTTATCAGTGTGGCAGGACTATCTCCATCACTGATCCCCATAGTCGGTGTATGATCTGTCTCGGGTCGACTCATCGCCCGGAAGATTGTCTTCGCTACCTCACTCTTCAACCTCGTGTCTTCAAGCGCCGCTGCGACAGGTTCTTAGAACTTTTTCCTCGAATGGAGCCTGATAAAGCTATGGCCTCGGTCGAGGCAGCTGTTAAGCCCTCGACTTCGGGACAATCCTCGAGTGCTAAGACCTCGACCTCGCCTCCTCGAAGCCTGGATTGGGGGGTAAGTCTCCTGCTTCCTTTTCAGGTACCATCCCTAAGAAACCGATGGAGTCTGCGTCTACGCAACCTGGGGCTCCAGGTTCGACTCCGTCTTCTCGACCATCTTCAAAACGTGCTTCCAAGTCCAGGGAATACTCTCATTCGAGGTCGCCCTCCTTGGAATGCATGAGACCACCTGTGACTCCGAGTCCCTTGGTCTCCGTCCCCATGTTTGAGGACATGCTTAAGTCAATTTTGACTACGCAGATTTCCTCGATAGTGGCTCAGTTGGTCCCGGCCTCGACTCTGTCTTCGCAACTCCAGCCTGAGCAGCAGTCTGCACCTCGTCGACGGTCTCCCCGTCGCAGGTCTCGATCTAAGGTTTCCTCGTCGGATTCCTCTCCTGAACGGACTTCTAAACTATCGTTGCCTCGATTGAAGCATCGGTCTCGGTCTTCGAAGCTCACTCCCTCGAAGAGCTCGAGGCCTTCGGATCTCACTTCGAAAATTGTGCCTCGCTCTCACAGTACCGTTGCCTCTTCGGTTTCATCGAGGCATTCGAGGTCGAGGACTCCGCCTTCGAGGCGTTTATCTCGGGATCGATCTCCTCTGGCTAAACCTCGCACCTCTCCATCTCGGAGTCTTAAGCGGAAGCATTCAGCCACTCCTCCTCTGACTGGCAGTGGAGCATCCTTTATCACTTTGCACCTCGAATCGGAGCCAGTCTCTCAGTATTCGCGCGAGGCTTCTCCATCGTTTTCAGTGGCGCCTCGTTCTCGTTCTGCCTCCCCTGAAGAAGCCTCGACTTCAAAATCTTCTTCGTTTGCGAAATTTGTTTTTGACATGGGGCAGGCACTTAACATCGACTTGCATTCCGATTCTAAGTACACGCCCGAATATTTGGCGGATATGGAGCTTTCCCATCCTCCTAAGGAGACTTTGCGTCTGCCCATGACACCGGTGCTGAAGCAGACTTTCCTGCGGAATATGGAGACTCCTTATTCTGTGACAGCGATCCCCTCGAAGTTGGAGTCTCGGTATCGCACTGTTCCCTGCAAAGGTTTCGAGAAATCACAACTTTCTCATCAGTCTCTAGTGGTGGAATCGTCCCTGAAGAAGGCTCATCCTTCTAAGGTGTCTGCAACAGTCCCACCGGGGCGCACTATGGACAAGTTTGGGCGCAGATTTTATCAAAATTCGATGATGACAAATCGAATTTTGAACTACAACTATGTCTTTACTTCATATTTTAATTATTTTTTGAAGCAGTTGTCATCCTTTTGCCCAGACTGGCCCAGAGAACGCCTTTCTGAATATAAACATATTATTCAGTCTCTCTCTCAATTGCGTCTCTTCATGTTGCAGGCATCTTATGATGCTTTTGAGCTTTCTTCCAGGGTCTCGGCATTTGCAGTGGCCATGCGACGTCTTGCATGGCTCAGAATAGTGGACATGGATCCCAACTTACAGGATCGTTTAGCGAACCTGCCGTGCCTAGGTTCTGAGCTTTTTGATGACTCGATTGAGGCGGCTACTAAAAGGCTCTCTGAGCATGAATGCTCCTTCGCCTCTCTTCTTCGTCCAAAACCAAAACCTTCTGCGACTAGAGCTTACAAACCTCCAGCTCGTCGCTACCCGATGAAGTCCACGCCGGCTTTCTCTAGGCCTCCACCTAGACGGCCCCAACAACAACGTCCTCAAAAATCCCAGGCGCCTGCTCCAACCAAAACAGCTCCGTCTTTTTGACGGTCCAATGGTGAGCATTCCAACCTCTTTGCATCCAAACTCCTCCCTACCCATCAGAGGTCACCTTTCCCTCTTTACATCTGTCTGGGAAACCATTACATCGGACCTTTGGGTCCTCACGGTCATCCGCGAGGGATACTCTCTACGTCTACTTCAGGTACCTCCAGATCACCCTCCAGGAGAGTGTCTTTCCAGTTCCTCGCAACTCCCCCTTCTTCTTCAGGAGGCTCAGACGCTTCTTCGCCTTCGAGCGGTGGAGGAGATTCCTCCTTCCGAACACAATCTGGGGTTTTACTCCAGATACTTCCTAGTTCCAAAGAAGACGGGGGATTTGCGACCCATTCTGGATCTCCGAGCTCTCAACAAATTTCTAGTCAAAGAGAAATTTTGCATGCTCTCTTCCGATTTTGTACTCCCTCATGGATCAGGGAGATTGGATGTGCTCTCTGGACCTCAAAGAGGCTTATACTCACATTCCTATCCATCCAAATTTTCGCAAATATCTCCGGTTCAAGGTGGGGAACCTTCATCTTCAATACAGGGTTCTTCTGTTTGGCTTGGCAACCTCTCCCCGGGTCTTCACCAAATGTCTAGTCGTGGTAGCCACGGCCCTTCATGCTAGGGGACTTCAAGTTTTTCCTTACCTCGACGATTGGCTTATCAAAGCTCCTTCTCTTCCAGAGGTTACTCAAGCGACCCTTCAGACTATTTCTTTTCTTCAAAGTCTGGGGTTCCATATCAACTTTCCCAAATCTCAGTTGGTTCCAACTCAATCGATCCAATTTATTGGCACCGTGTTGGATTCTGTTCGCATGAGAGCTTTCCTCCCCCTCAATCGTCAGGACACTCTCTTGCGCCTTTGTCATCACGTATCTTCCTTGTCGACTCTCACGGCTCGACAAATGATGGTCCTTCTGGGGCATATGGCATCTACGGTGCATGTGACTCCCTTTGCAAGACTCCACCTTCGCATTCCTCAGTGGACTCTGGCGTCCCAGTGGCAACAAGCCCTGGATCCACCTTCTCGTCATATAGCGGTGACGCCTTAATTGAAGAACTCTCTCTGCTGGTGGATGCTCTCTTCCAATCTTTCCAGAGGTTTGCATTTTCACCACCTTCCTCATCAGAAAGTTCTCACAACAGATTCGTCCGAGTACGCATGGGGAGCCCACGTAGATGGTCTCCGTACGCAAGGGTTATGGACCGCCACAGATCGTCGATGTCACATCAATCTGTTGGAACTCAGAGCGATATTTCTTGCTCTCAAAGCTTTTCTTCACCTCCTTCATGACCAAGTAGTCCTTGTTCGGACGGACAATCAAGTAGCGATGTATTATGTCAACAAACAGGGCGGGACGGGTTCCCACTCCCTTTGTCAAGAAGCTCTGAGGTTGTGGCATTGGGCGATTTCTCACAACATCCTTCTTCGCGCTGTTTATATTCAGGGCCTTCAGAATTGCCTTGCAGACAAATTGAGTCGTCTATTTCAGCCTCACGAATGGACGCTCAACTCCCCCACACTTCGTCAAGTATTCGTTCGATGGGGGACTCCTCGGGTGGATCTCTTTGCGTCACCCAGCAACTTCAAACTACCTCTGTTTTGTTCCCGCATGTTCTCGCCTCTTCGTCTCGAGGCGGATGCTTTTCTTCTGGATTGGAGGGGTCAGTTCCTCTACGCCTTTCCCCCTTTCCCTCTGATTCTCAAAACCCTTGTCAAGCTGAGGTCGGACCATGCCACGATGATTCTTATAGCGCCTCGGTGGCCCCGACAACCTTGGTTCTCTCTTCTTCAACTCAGCGTCAAGGAACCTCTTCTGCCAGTTTTTCCTTCTCTGCTCACTCAGAGTCAGGGGTCTTTACTTCATCCCAACCTGCAGTCTCTTCACTTGACAGCATGGTTCCTTTCTACTTAACAAATTCTGCTAAATTTTCTCAGTCTGTTCAAGATGTATTTCTGGCTTCCAGAAAACCGTCCACTCGTCAATGTTATGGTCAAAAGTGGACCAGATTCTCGGCTTGGTGTTCCACTCATAGTCTTCAGCCAAAATCTTCTCCTTTGGCTTCTGTTCTGGATTATTTGCTTCATTTATCTCAGTCAGGTCTTCAATCCACATCTATTAGAGTTCATCTTAGTGCAATTGCTGCTTTTCATCAGCCTTTGGATGGGAAACCGCTCTCGGCACACCCTCTGGTTTCTCGTTTTATGAAGGGCCTTTTTAATCTCCATCCACCTGTCAAACCGCCTCCTGTTGTATGGGATCTTAATGTTGTTCTGGCTCAACTGATGAAACCTCCTTTTGAACCTATTGACTTGGCTCATTTTAAATATCTTACTTGGAAAACTGTTTTCTTGATTGCTCTCACTTCAGCTCGTCGAGTTAGTGAGTTGCAAGCTTTGATCTCGGACCCACCTTTCACAGTTCACCTTTCACAGTTTTTCACCATGATAAGGTGGTTCTCCGTACACATCCCAAATTCTTACCTAGAGTAGTGTCTGATTTTCATATCAATCAATCTATTGTGCTACCGGTATTTTTTCCTAAGCCGCATTCTCACCCTGGTGAGGCGTCTCTGCATACTTTGGACTGTAAACGTGCGTTGGCATTTTATCTTCAACGTACTCAACCTCACAGAACTTCTCCTCAACTTTTCATTTCTTTTGACCCAAATAGATTAGGTCATCCTGTCTCGAAGCGCACCATCTCCAACTGGATGGCTGGTCTTCCTCTACAGGGTCGAGTGACGGGCCACAAAGTTAGAGCTATGGCGGCTTCTGTCGCTTTCCTCAGATCAACTCCTATTGAGGAAATTTGCAAGGCTGCCACTTGGTCCTCGGTTCATACTTTCACCTCTCATTACTGTCTGGATACTTTATCCAGGAGGGATGGCCATTTTGGCCAATCTGTTTTGCAAAATCTTTTTTCGTAAATTGCCAACTTCCCTCCCCCCTTTTTTACTTAGCTTGGAGGTCACCCATGTGTGGGAATATGCTGCCTGCTTGTCCTGGGATAAAGCACAGTTACTTACCGTAACAGGTGTTATCCAGGGACAGCAGGCAGATATTCCCACAACCCTCCCACCTCCCCTGGTTGGCTTCTTGGCTTGGTATCTGAACTGAGGATCCTCACAGGAGATGCGCCCCCTAGTTCGGGCGGGAAGGCACGCGCGCATGCGCGATGCAGCACTCGAAAGCTCGAGATCTTCAAGCAAGTTTGCTTTCGAGGCTGTCCGCTGTGGGGCTCCGTTGGTGACGTCACCCATGTGTGGGAATATTTGCCTGCTGTCCCTGGATAACACCTGTTACGGTAAGTAACTGTGCTTTATGGCCACGTTAAGTAGTGCGTGTGGTAAAATAGGTAGTAGCGCGCAGTATTTCACGCGCAAAAGCCCTAACGCGGACAGGGCGGAGATAGAGGCAGAACGGAGGTGTGGCGTAGGCGGGGACCAGAAATTATGTATCGCGCGGTAAAACCAGACACGTAGCGCAGCTCTATCACGTATCTAACGTGTAATGCCTCAAAAATAGGTGTAGTTAACCGGTTTTTATGCCGCGCGCTGCGTATGGGGACTAACGTGCGATAATCCGCATGATGACATCTCCCTGTCAGCCAATAAAATGAGACTGGCAATTCAAACAACCAGGAAGTGTTTGCAATCATGGCTGTTTACAGTTGTGCTGCAACACTGGCATTCCTCTTGGTAGAGGAAGAACATGCACAGACACAGGGTGCATGTGCGCATGAGGAGGCACCCCCCCCAGGAGAGACCAGTAGCAGGAGCAGTAGGCCAGCTACAGCAGCAGGAGAGGCGCGGGCGGCCTTGTATGGCCAAACAATGGCCATGTCTCCCTCGCCTCTTTCGGGTTCGGAGGCTGTTGCGAGGACAGAGGGAAGACCAGGTGGTGGTGTTCTACCGCCTCAGTTCTGATGCCATCGCAGAACTGTACCATCAGCTCTGGGATGATCTGGAGCCCCTGACTGCTAGATCCAGAGCCATCCCCGGGATCTGTAAGGTAATGTCTGCCTGCACTTTCTTGGGTCCGGCAGCTTTCAGCCCTCTGCCGCTGCCGTGGCAGGGATATCTGTACCCTCATTTTCAAGGTGTCTCCACCAGGTACTCGGCGCCATGATGGCCAGAGTGAGAAATTATATCTCCTTGCCCGACACCAGCACGGGAAGCCCTAGGAGCATCTTTTGAGACTGTCACCGGAATACCACAGGTCATGGGGGCCATCGACTGTACACATGTGGCATTAGTCCCGCCCAATGCCACGGAAGCCTGTTACCGAAACCAGAAGCATTTCCATTCCCTCAACGTGCAGGTGGTGTGCGACGCAGATATGTGATCATGAATGTGGTGGCCAGATTTCCAGGATCTACTCACGATGCCTACATCCTGTGACAATCGGCCATATTCCGCCAGTTTGAAGAGGGCAGGCATGGCAACGGTTGGCTCCTAGGTTAGTGTCACGGAGAACGACGTGAGTCTCAACGCTCTGTAGCTTTGATTTAGGAAGCACCAACATCCTACGGACGGCTTGAGATATCCGGGTTTACCTCCATTGCCCCAAATAGAAATAAAAGCCAGATGTCTCAATCCTACTCTTCCTCCTCTTTTTGGAGCCGGGTGGCAATTGCCACCAGGCGCCGTCTCCACAATCCTGGGTGTGTGATAAGACAGCCGCCAACATATAAGGTAGCAATCTCACACTTAGGATGGTGCATACTTATAGCCTCTTTGATTAGGCTAGCGTTACAATGGATATTTACCTAGTACGGGGGGCCGGTTAGTGAGGCCAAATATGTCCTATTTGTGCTGTGTTTGAATATACCCACCGCTGTTGCATGTTTACAAATGACAGGTGACCCCATTCCAGCTGGGGAGTGTGTTCACACTCCCAGCCTGATGCTGACCTTTGCAAGGCTACTCTCCTACAGAGTCCCTGCTCAGAAGATAAATGGGATGGTGGGGTGGCTTTGCTATTCAGGTGGTCACCTGTAAGTTTGTCAGTTAGCAGGGTGCTCCCAGAGTACAGGTGTGTCAGGAGCTGGCTACATTTGTAGGGCAGGGAAGGACATGCTATAGGCCTAAGCCAGTCCTCAGCAGGGTGAAGCAAGTGTTCTGGCAGATGAAAACTCCGGAAAGCCTCTAATAACAGTGGTAATCTGTGCTTCTTTGTTCCCCCAGGTGATGCTGGATACGGCTGTCTCCCATGGCTTCTCACTCCACTGCGTGATCCCCAGACACCCGCGGAGAGGGCCTACAACGATGCCCACATCGCCACCCGTGGGGTTGTTGAGAGCACCTTCGGGGTGCTCAAAAGTAGGTTTCGGTGTCTGGATCGGTCCAGCGGAGCATTGCAGTACTCCCCCGATACTGTAGCCCAGATTGTGCTGGCGTGCTGCATGCTCCACAACATCGTAGTGAGGCACCGTGTACCTGTAGAAATCCAGCCCGATCTTCCACCGGATCCATCATGTCGGCCCGCACCCGCTTGCGCTACCACTCAGAGCGGTAGGCAGTGACTCATCGAGGAACATTTTTCCTGTAAGTTTCACAGATGCCTTTGGGGTGGGGACGGGGGCCAATCGGGACTAGGCAGGTATCAACGAACTAGCCCTCTCTTTTACAATGACACGCTCACATCCATAGGGATGGCCGTGGCAGTTACAGCTCCGGCGCCGAGAGCAATTCTACCAAGCGTCTGAGTTGTTTTCGTGGCCCCACAGCTTTGTCAAGGAGCCAGCACGTGTTCATCTGTTGTCGTCCCCATCTTTTCTGCACCAAGCGCAGCCGGGATCTCCTCCTATCCACGGCGCCGCTATGTGTAGGTGTGCCACAGTACGGAGGATGCCATATACATAGGTTAGATCCGAGCATAGCAATTGTCTTCTGTTCAGTTCTCCCACATCGGTCAAATGGACTTTATCAGGAATGCTCAGCATACAGCTGTTCATTTCAAAGGTACATGAGGGAGGGGAAACTTGTCCACTCCGCCACAGTTAAGGGAGGGGGGACTATGTCGAATGCCCTACCCATGGATTTTTGGGTCTTCCGATAACTTTTTCATCTTTTTGCTTACAGAGAGATGGATCCGTCGGAGGTGTTGCCATCACACACCACCTGGTTGCTTGGCATTTGGAGGGCCATTCCATCTATTCAGATAAGTAGCAGTTCTGTGTTTTGTCTGCGAATGAGATCAGGTTCTCGAAGAACAGAATGCATGGGCATCGGCCTGTGTCCACATGGCCGGTGCGTGTCGGGGCTTCTGAGAGAACATTCTCCATATCCTGATTACATTGATAGGACAATATCTACACATCTACTGTATATGTACTTGACTAGTGTAGGTTCAAAAGACTTCTTTAATCCTAATAGCTGTCTCCCCATAACTCCACATTCCAGGATGTTGGATTATTCTCTTTCTGGGATGCAACATTCAAAGGATGCGATCCTCTTAATGGTCTTTTCTCTCACTACAGGAGCAAGATCAGCTCGGCGGTTGTGCTTCCACCCACTTCACCAACCCTATCCATGTCTCTAGAGGCCTGTCTCCTCCGCCCATCCCCACCTATTCCACATTCGAGGACTGTTGGATTGTGTTTCTTCTGGGATTCTACATTCAAAGGATGGGATCCTGTTAATGTTCTTCACTGTTTTCTCTCTCACTACAGGAACAAGGTCTGCTCGGCGGCTGCGCTTCCACTCACCCCACAAGTCCATATGTGGCCACCTATGAGTGAGCTTTTTCTGGCCTCCTATTAAGCTCCTTTACTCTTTTCTCTCTCACTACAGGAACAAGGTCAGCTCAGCCTCCCATCCATATCACCAACCCTATCCACATCTCGACATGCCTGTCTCCCCCCCATAAGGCCGCATTCAAGAATGCGCTTTTTCAGGTATGCTACCTTGTATGGCTTTACTCCAATACAGGAACCTTTACCTTTACTTCCCTCATCATTTCACCTCTAGCTTTGGCCCACAACCCACCTTCCACCCCACCCCCCCCCGTGTCCAAGCTCACACTTACAGTACTTTCATCTACTCCTACCTGGTATCCCTCAGGGTCACCTTTTCTCTCCTTCCAATCTGTGCAAGACTCTGCCACTTGACTTATCTTCAACTAACCTCCCAATGTTCACATCATCCCTCTCTTTCAGTCACTTCGCCGGCTCCCTATCCGCCACGGCATACCCTTCAAGCTGTTATTGCTCACCTACAAGTGTGCTCTCTCTCCTTATACGCCTCTCTGATAGCTCTGCTCCTCAGATCAGTAAATCGTCCCCTCCCCTGCCTAATCCAGACGCCCCCTATGCCTGCAATCAATTACCTGAGTTTGTCCTTGTTTACAAGCAGACAGAAAACCAACCCTTTGGATTTCACCGTCAACCCTTTGCCCATGAAACCCCTTTACTTTATCCATGACATCTTGTTTGTCCGTCTTCCTTGTTTCAAGTGTAAGCTCTATTGAGCAGGGACTGTTTCCTTATTCTTTGTGAGTCTGGTAGCGCTATAGAAATAAGAACATAAGATGTTGCCTCCGCTGAGGCAGACCAGAGGTCCATCTTGCTCAGCGGTCCGCTCCCGCGGCGGCCCATCAGGCCTACTTGCCTGAACAGTGGTCTTTGACTAATTTTATAACTTACCTCTAATCCTATCCCTATAACCTACCTCTACTCCTATCTGTACCCCTCAATCCCTTTGTCCTCCAGGTACCTATCCAAGCCTTCTTTGAAGCCCTGTAGCGTGCTCCTGCTTATCACATCCTCCGATAGCGCGTTCCATGTTTCCACCACCCTTTGGGTGAAAAAGAACTTCCTGGCGTTTGTTCTAAACCTTTCCCCTTTCAATTTCTCTGAGTGCCCCCTTGTACTTGTGGTCCCCCATAATTTGAAAAATCTGTCCCTGTCTACTTTTTCTATGCCCTTCATGATCTTGAAAGTTTCTATCATGTCTCCTCTAAGTCTCCGCTTTTCCAGGGAGAAAAGCCCCAGCTTTTTCAGTCTGTCAGTATATGAGAAGTCCTCCATACCCTTTATTAGCTTAGTTGCTCTTCTCTGGACTCTCTCAAGTACCGCCATGTACTTCTTGAGGTACGGCGACCAGTACTGGACACAGTACTCCAGGTGCGGGCGCACCATTGCACGATACAGTGGCAGGATGACTTCCTTTGTCCTGGTCGTGATACCCTTCTTAATGATACCCAACATTTTGTTTGCTTTCCTTGAGGCTGTGGCGCAGTGCGCCAACGCCTTCAATGTTGTGTCTACCATCACTCCCAGGTCTCTTTCAAGGTTGCTCACCCCTAGCGGTGATCCCCCCATTTTGTAAGTGAACATCGGGTTCTTTTTCCCCACATGCATGACCTTGCATTTTCCTATGTTGAAGCTCATTTGCCACTTTTTGGCCCACTCTTCCAGCGTTGTCAGATCTTTTTGGAGATTTTCGCAGTCCTCCATGTTTTTGACCCTGCTGTATAGTTTGGTGTCATCCGCAAATTTAATAACCTCACATTTTGTTCCTGCCTCCAGGTCGTTAATAAATATATTGAACAGGAGTGGTCCCAGCACCGACCTCTGTGGAACTCCGCTCGTGACCCATTGCCAGTCTGAGTAATGACCCTTTACTCCAACCCTCTGTTTCCTATCCACCAGCCAGTTTTTGATCCATCGGTGGACCTCCCCTTGCACCCCGTGGTTCCATAGCTTCCTTAGCAGTGTTTCGTGTGGTACCTTGTCGAAGGCTTTTTGGAAGTCAAGGTAAATGATGTCTAAGGATTCCCCTTTATCCACCTGGCTGTTTATCCCCTCAAAGAAGTATAATAAGTTCATGAGGCATGACCTGCCCTTGCAGAAGCCATGCTGGCTTGACTTTAGCTGCCCATTGTTTTCGATGTGTTCCCAGATGCTGTCTTTAATCAGCGCTTCCATCATCTTTCCCGGGACCGAGGTCAAGCTCACCGGCCTGTAGTTTCCTGGGTCTCCCCTTGAGCCTTTCCTGAAGATGGGCGTGACATTTGCTATTTTCCAGTCCTCCGGAATCTCTCCAGTTTTTAAGGATAGGTTGCATATTTGTCGGAGTGGCTCAGCTATTTTGTTCCTTAGTTCCTTGAGTACCCTTGGGTGAATGCCGTCCGGTCCCGGCGATTTGTCGCTCTTTAGCCTGTCTATCTGCCTGAGGACATCCACCTTGCTCACCTCTAGTTGGACCAGATTTTCATCCTGATCTCCTTTTACGATCTCCTCGGGTTCCGGAATGTTGGTTGTGTCCTCCCTCGTGAAAACTGACGTGAAGAACTCGTTTAACCTGTCAGCTATCTCCTTTTCCTCTTTTACCACTCCCTTTCTGTCTCCATCATCCAAGGGTCCCACTTCCTCCCTTGCTGGTTGCTTCCCCTTGACGTACCTGAAGAATGATTTGAAGTTTGTTGCTTCCCCCGCCAGTCTCTCTTCATATTCTCTTTTTGCTTTCCTAACCACTCGGTGACATTCCTTTTGGTGTTTTTTATGCTCCTTTTGGTTGTCCTCTGTTTGGTCCTTTTTCCATTTCTTGAATGATGCCTTCTTGTCACTATCGCCTTTTTCACTGCATTGGTTATCCACACTGGGTTTTTTGTTCTATTTTTTTTGCACCCTTTCCTGAACTTGGGGACGCACAGGTTTTGTGCTTCGTGCACCGTGCCCTTGAGTAAGGTCCAGGCTTTTTGTACGGACTCCATCTTCCTTGCGGTGTCGTTGAGTTTCTTTCCCACCATTTTCCTCATGACCTCATAATTCCCTTTTTTGAAGTTCAGTGCTGTCGTTGTAGTTCTTTTCACCTTTGATGATCCAATTTCAAGCCTGTACTGGATCGTGCTGTGATCGCTGTTTCCTAGTGGGGCTAGTACCGCGACCTCCTTAGCGGGCCCCCCCTAGTCCGTTGAAGATTAGGTCAAGAGTGGCATCTCCCCGTGTTGGTTCCGTGACTAGCTGTTCCATGAAACAGTCCCTCGTGACCTCCAGGAATTTGGTCTCCCTCATGCAGTTTGAGTGCCCGATTCTCCAGTCTATTCCCGGGTAGTTGAAGTCCCCCATCACCACCACACTTCCGCTTTTGCATACCTGCCTCAGCTCAGCCTCCAGGTCCTGGTCGATTTCTTCTGATTGTCCAGGTGGGCGATAGTACAGACCCAATTTTATGTCTGCTCCAGTTCCTCCTGGTAGCTTAACCCATAGTGATTCCAAGTCATCCGCCCTTACTGTTGTTTCTGTCCTGGTTGAAGGTATGGAATCTTTTATATATAGCGCTATTCCTCCACCATTTTTGTGTGACCTATCTCTCCTGTAGAGTTTGAACCCTGGTAAGGTCACATCCCATTTATTGTCGTCAGTCCACCACGTTTCTGTGACTCCAATTATGTCTAGGCCCTTTTTGCTGGCTAAGACTTCCAGCTCTCCCATTTTAGCCCTTAGGCTCCTAGCATTGGTGTATAGGCAATGTAAGTCCCGGTTTTTCACCTTTCTTGCTGGTTTTCCTCGTGGTTTGGCACTCCTGGCGACACCCTCGTGAGTTGCCAGTCCCCAAGCCTCGTCTCGGTCATCCTCCTCCTGTGGTGTGTCAGTTTCGTCCTCAGCCTGTTCCCCCATTTTTGGTTGTCCCTCTGGATTCCGTTGTTCTCTGTTAGTCCTGCTTACCAATTTCATTTGTGCCCTAGACCCCTGCAATGCGTCCTCAGGTCCTTTTCCCAAAAATTCCCACTCAGTCCCGAGCCCTCTTTTACAATGTCCTTGTTCAGTATCCTTATTTGATACTTTGGTCCGATGCGTCAGATCGACTATCGGCTTTCCCCTCTTCCTCAGTTTAAAGCCAAATCTATGACGCTCTGGACGTTGCATGCCAGCATCCTCGTCCCAGTCGTGCTCAGGTGCAGTCCGTCTCTCCTGTAGAGTTTATTCTTTCCCAAGAAAGTTGTCCAGTTCCTCCTCTTCGCACCATCTCCTGAGCCAACCGTTTATTGCTTGTAGTTCGCTCTGCCTCCTTGCGTCCGCTCTCGGTACTGGTAGGATCTCCGAGAAGGCTATCTTCCTTGCCCTCAGTTTCAGTTTCCTCCCCAGGATCCTGAACTGATCAGTTAGTGCAGTCCTGTTGTAGTTCCTCCTGCTGACGTCATTGGTTCCAACATGGATTACTACAGCTGTCTCCTCCGTCTCGGCCCCTTCCAGGATCCTCTCGATTCTGTCGATGACGTCCTTCGTTCTTGCCCCCGGGAGACATGTCACTAATCTGTCCTCTCTCCCTCCAGCTATGTGACTGTCCACTCCTCTCAGGATTGAGTCTCCCACTATGATAGCAGATCTCCCTGGTCTCAGGTCTGTGTCAGTGGCGCAGTCCGCTAGTCCTTCCTCCGGTTTCTGTTGGATCTCCTCCTCATCTGCCTGTCCAGATTCTCCGTGATTCATTCATGTAGGTGTAGGTGTAGGTGTAGGAACAATGCATGTATCTAGACGGTCGTGTGATTATGTTTTATTCAAAGGACAGCATCCTCTTCACATCCTTCCTTTTATTTCCTCTCACTACAGGGGAACAAGGTCAGCTCGGCGGTTGCGCTTCCACCCACATCAGCCATTTCACACTATTGCCACCGAATGCACCCGAACCAGTGAAGATATCAGCAATCTCCTCACTGAGAAAAGAAGAAAGCTGCAGGAGGACAACTGACAACATTATCTAGGGACAAATACCAAGGATCAACTCGACAACTGGGCAACTTTCAAACCATCACTGAATTATGAGTAAAGAAACTACAGAGAAGAGTGAAACCGGTCCCAGCCTTCCCTCCACAGCTGTCTGATTTGGCCGATGAGAGTGCCAGCACTCTCCCTCATCCATGACTCATTACAGTCCCGACAAGTTCCACTTACACATAAACATTCCATGGTCAAACCTATACCAAAGGGTCACAACACCTCTTCAACTACAGACCCGTAGCAAACCAGCCGTGGATATCCTAACTACTGGACAAACTAGCACAGCAACATCAGACACACGTGACCCCCCCCTTCCAATCACCATTCCGCAGACAACTCAGCTCCAGTGTGGTGTGAGTTCTGCATGAAAAATCCTATGAGAAGAGGGGGATAGGAACAGTATTGCTTCCTATGCCAGCACTTTTGAGATCGATTGATTTATTGAGTTCATCTTTGATGTGATTTTGAACATATATGCAGATGATGTTCCCGATTGAGATGGGCCTAGGGGAAATCATTGGATGCTTTCCACCGAACACTAAACATCAGTATTGTTGAATTGACCAAGAATGGGGAGGTGGGGGTTACATACACGGTTGTGTGGCTGGAGTCTAGCCTATACATGAAAACGCCAATCCTATGGATCTTTAAAGAGGCTTCGGCCAAACTCAACTTGGTTCCAAGTCATCAAACCCTACCTCTCCCACCGACCAATGTCCAATGTAGTCCTAATCCCCAGTAGTCACTATCTTTGACTACTGTAATCCAACCTTCCCGGGTTGATCAAGCGATATGATCGCACAGATCCAAACTGTACAAAACACTGCAGCTAGGTTTCTACTAGATAAATCTACACCCACGTGTCCCACCCTGCACCGGCTTACCCCTCCCCCCCAAAAAAAAAGAGTAGCATCAATGACTCCCATTCCCTAAACAGAAGAGCTGAGCAATTCAGTAGCAATACTCAGGAGTTTGCTGCCTAATCTCCAGACAGGGAGGCTGAACAGGACACGGACCGGTGGTTCAGCTGCATACCATACCACTGCTTTCTTTCTAAGCCAATGACATTTACAGTTGTGAAAAAGGAGCCTGTGACTTAAAGGCAGCCCCTGAGAAGCCAGTAGAGAGAGAGAGAGGCAGGCCCTGCAGCTAGATTCTGTACCCTGCTCCAAGCATAAAGGGCAGGTGGAAGCTGAAGGAGGAGAGCCCCACCACTGCCCTTTACCCCAGCTACGGTTGGGCCAGGAAATAGAGATGACTGAGGAAGGACCAGCTGTAGGCCAAACCTCCAGGGAGACATCAGAGATTTGCTTTCTCTTCAGCTTAAAGCGGCCCGGGCAGCTTAAACCTCTGTCGGAGGGCACAAGCAGCTTTTTCTTTCCTTTTCCCCTCTCCCCCCCCCCCTAAGGAAAGACTCTCCTAAGGTCAGACCCAGAAGGTGCGGTCATTTGGTTTATGTGGTGCCATTGAATGCCAATGTGGAACCGTTTCTCTCACATTTCTCAGCCAGATGACTACATTCTCTTCTTCACAAAGAAGGAAATGTTGGTGCTGTCTGGACATACGTACCTGTGTGAAGCCGTCTCCGGATATGAGGAAACCTCAGCTTGCACCTGAAGCTGTGGTTGGTGAAGTCTCTGGAGCAGTCCTTCAAACACATCTAATAGCAAAGCACCAGGGTAAGAATGTTCTGGGTAATGGCACCCATGCGGTGGAATGAAGGTTCAAAAAGAACAGCTGAAAGTTTTACAAAGCAAACTAGAGAGAGAGAGAGAGAAAACCTGATCTTTGGGGCTAAATATTTGTGGAAATGGCCAACCTCACGAAGAGGTAGGTCCAACTGATTTGGTATCAAAAAGTGCAGTAAGGTAGGATGATCCAGTACTAAGACCACCACAGAGCTTTTGTGTATAGAGGCTGTGCATTGTAACACCTCACACCTGTTCCGAAGATAATGTATCATAGCACTTTTACAGAAGCTCATGTCGTGTAGCCTCTCGCCAGAGGCTCGTATAGAAGCTTTCAATGATTGTCATCCTATTGCACAATTAAATCAGATTCACCTTTCACCTGCCCAGATTCTGTCTCTTCATTTGAACATTATTGAACTCCTCAGGGCCATAGTGACGTGTGGCTTCTTGTGACCAACCACAGTGCCATCCCTTTCATCACACCAGTCAGAGTGCTGTACACCTTATTCTACACTTTGACATTAGCTTTTGCCAGCTCACATCCCTCTCAGCCTCTCTTCTGATGACATTCATGGGCCCATTACTACAATGAAACAAGGAGGAAATGTGATGGGGGGAGGGGGGAGCGTTGTGCAGTGCTTCTACCAACAGCCTGGAACTAATGCTGCTCCCTGTCACCTTGTCAAACTCGCTTCATATTACCCCCCCACCGGGCCATGGAAATGGACATGCTGCATGCATTACCCACTCCATGTAAACAGTAGCTCTTCTGAGCTTCCCTTGGGAGAACATCATACAAATAGCAATCTGCAAATGTTTCCACTTCCAAATGCAAGTAAAGGCCTGACTGTCTCAATCTGTCCTCTGTTCTCTGTATCCCAACCCTTTGGCTCAGATCAAAAGATGTAGGGGTTGCTATTTGACCGCAGTAGTTGGTGTTTTGCAAACTAGTAGGAATGCTCACATGGTGCACGTTCATTCCCCTAAAGAGCTGATGGCTGCAATGTTATTCTGTGTGGTCTCTCATCTGTAAAGGTTGACAATTCCCCTCCACCATCTTACCTAAAATCAAAGCTCAAACATTGTATGTACGTTACTGAGCAATGGAGCACAATACTAGCTTTGCAAAGACATATTTCACCTTATGAAGCAATGGAATCCTTTGGAGTGTGTGGGGGCACACCGTCAACACCTCTGACACTCATACAAATCTTCGGAGTGTCTGACCTGTTAACACTGTGCCAGCTGGAAATATTTCTTATGGAGCTTTTTCAGGAGTAGACTCAAACTGTGTCATAGTCTTGCACACATGCTGGGAAAACATCGTCTTACAAACAATGAACATCAGAGCACATCACCAAATTCTGGGGGAGGCACGTTAGACCCCCCCCCCTTCCACGTAGATCCTGAGGCACAATGCAAGAGTTGACTCTCAAGGTTTCGGATCTCAAGACCCTTTCTGAACTATTGCATTATCGCAAGTGCCCAAACCCAGGAAGTGGGTGACTGCCATTCTACCAATTGTGGGTCGGATGAACTGCAGAAGTGTATTTCCTTGTACTTTTAGAAGGAAGTCACCCAAGGTTTAAAAGGGAGGGGGGGGGGGGAGAACCGCAGCAACAGTGCTATGTAAAGTCACCGCACTGGGCACACTTCTTGACTCCAGCCAGTACACGCTGATATTACCATGTTAGCCATATCGGACAAGCCTGAACAGCCATTTCCCAGACGGGTAAGGCAGTTAGAGTTAACCTCATGTTCACCGTTGTCAGAATCCAATGCAATAGGATGCAAAAGCTTTTTGCAGGGGGAGCTAAGGGTCAATACGTGATGCACACACACTCAAGTGCCTACCTAGCACTTTGAAAAGAATCACAAAATGACTACAGCAAAGAAACAGTATATAGTGCAATAAAGAAATGTTTTTTTTATTTACAATGTGTGTCCCTTCCCCCACCCAACACAAACGACACCCTAATGGCCACATCGGGGTACTTTTGGCGGTCTCCCCCGACCCCTTGAACGCTCCTTCCCCGGCCCCTCTGATTAGGGGCTGGCTGTCCCCTGGCCTCTGCTAGCTGCAGAATTGCTGCAGTGAGTCCCCTGATGTCCTGCCTCACTCCCTCCATCCCAGCTCTCATTCCCTCCATCCCAGCTTTCACATCCTGCCTCATCCCAGCCAGCTCCTTCACCTTTGTCTGCCCGCATGCCTCCATCCTCTCAAAATGGAGAGTCTGGAGGGCATGCTGGCTGCTGTGGTGGTGGTGGGGGAGAGCTGTGGAAGAGGGGCCGGTTGTGGAAGCTGGCCCGGCTGTGGAAGCTGCCCCGGTGGTTGCTGGCGATGGAGTGGCTGCCCCATCTGTGCTGCTGGGGGATCCTGAAGGCCCGGCTGCTGGCTCCTCACCTTGCTGAGGCTGGCCCTGTCTTCTGGTGGCTGAAGTACACAAAAGACAAATTGAAGGTGTGCTATGAATGTAGATAGGCAGGTGGCTGCCTGATCATGCAACATTAAAATCATTGGTGGTGGGAGTGCTTATAACACCATACCCGACTTACAAATATCCTGCTGATAGTGGCTGAAACATTCCACCCTATTTTACAATCGCTTTATGTGGATTGTAGGGACAGCTCATGGAATTCCTGGGAGCAGGTATCTCAGCTTCTCCCACATATATAACCCCCCCTCTAGGTATTTGTTAACACAACCCTTTGCATATATTGTTCCAATGCATGTATTAGCTGTATGCATGCTGAAAGGGGGTGGGGTTGTCGAAGACCTTGTTCCTTTTGTGTCTCACTTGAAGCCTTCAATATTATATTAGAGGTGTGTGTGTCCTAATCACATTGTAAGCTCTTCTGAGCAGAGAGCCCTCTTTCAATGTTATCTGGACAATACAGCACTATAGACATTATGCACGCTAGTAGAAATGGTAGTGGTGTGGCACATCATTCCATATATGGCCCACACCCTCCATTGACTTCCCTACACCACTCTATGCAAGCAGCTCAGCTTGTATAGCAAACTATTGTGGCCTACATTAATCATCATATATTGTGACATAGAACCCCATCCACAGACAAGTGAACCCCCCCCCCCCGAGCTGTAGAATACACTTCATATGTCAGTGACCAATCCCCTCATTGATGTAATGCAGTTACTCATACTTTGTCAGCGAGCAAACATACCAAATCAGAAGGTATGACAGCAACACAAATCCTATTTGCTTGTGCTCATCGCACTAACATGGAGTTCTGGCCATGACAGTGACACCTATCCATCCTCCATTCATACATCAATTTTTTTCCTGAGCGTCAGAATGTTGTGGTATTAGCTGCTGGCTAGCTGTGGTTTGACAGCCAGAGTGTTAAAAGAGGGCTATCTAGATGTATGCATATCTGTTGATGTGCTTGATAGACACAGCCTTCCCCTTGCTGGGGGGGGGGGCACAATGATCTCGTGGGAGGCCATTCAGGTAATGAAGGGTTTGGGTGGTGGACAACAAGAGGCTAGGTTAACATGTTGTGGCCTGGAAGTCAGGTGCTGAGAAAATATTGAAGACACAGCTTCCCCCCCCCCCCCCCTATTCCTGTTACTACCTGCCACACTCAGTGCATCAGGCCCTCACATAAGAGTTATAACAGGCCAGGGTACCTTTTTGAGGCTAACCCTTGCTACCTATATGTACCCATGTGTGTTGCCATTCCTTCTTTCCTGCTGACTTTATCTGGCTCAGGTTTCCATGTCTAGATAGTAAGTTCTTGGGAGTACAGACCATCTGCTGTGTGTTCAATGTACAATAGTGTGTAGGTAGGCTAATGTAATATAAACTATGAATAGTACTGGTAGATGGTGGGGGGAAGGGTAGGGTGACAGACACGATAGGGGTGGGAGGGGGGGCTTCATCTATAAAGGCAGAACACTGATGGTGGACAGGAGGGATGTCCAAACTCTGGGAATGTGCGTGGAGGAGGAACAACATGGAGAAAATAGGGTTAAAGGACAGGAGACCGAGCAGAGCGACTCTAGCACTGACACAAGAGATGTACCCGTGCAAACTCAGGATCAATATGAATAAAGGATGAGTAAGTATGTGCCCTATTCCTCCACCTCACCTCCCCCAGCCTATACCAAACCAGACCAGTGGGTCCGTCTTACCTAGCAGTCCTGGGTGGCCTATACGGGCCCATCAGTAGAACCAGCGTGGAAGAGTAGGATGGATGTTAGCAGCTGCAGGCAGGGCACACCCTGCTCCCTGTATGGCATTGGCAGATCCTGCCTGCAGCCGCAAACATCCATCCTGCTCTTCCACGCTGGTTCTACTGATGGGCCTGTATAGGCCGCCCAGGTACTGCTAGGTAAGACGGACCTACTATAAACAGGGGCTTATCTAACAGTTGTTCAACTCATATAGGCCCTTTTTTCCAGCCTAGACTATACAGGGAGCCAACGTATAAGAGGGGGTGGGGTGGCAATACATTCTCAATTGTGTCTCAGTGCTTAGTTGAAAGGCACTGGAGCTCTATACGACAGCTACCTTTGAGCCATGAGTTATAGAATTTGGACCTCGGTGTCCACATTGGCAAATGTGATCTTACCATCGTCCCCTATGGCCGATGTAGGCAGACACATGGCATGGACCCTGGACATGAAAGCGTTAAATGGGTAAAGGGCCCCCCCCCCCGTGACCTTGTTGCTTTAAACCAGGGGTGCCCAATACGTCGATCGCGATCGACTGGTCGATCACTCAGGCAACCCCAGTCGATCGCAGAGCCGTATTCCCTTCCCTTCTGTTTTTTTTCACCCCTCCTGACTGGCCCGCCTCTTGAAGAACGCCGGCCAATCAAAAGTCAGCTCATTCAGTCCCTGCCGCTCTCCAGGCCCCCCAGGCTGCCGCTGCTGGTAGAGGAGGAAGAGGAGTCCTCGGCACAGAGCAGGCAGCAGAAGGGCGTAACGCGCTCTCGTCCTTCTGGCAGTGGACATGCTTGAAGGAGCGGGGAAGGGAGTCGGGTTTAGGTAGCAATCGGGAAGGGTGATGGTTGTGGAGCCGCTGGCCGGGGACACGTTAATATAGTCAGTGCAGGGCAGCTTGCCCTCGTTGCTCTCCACGGAGAGTTTGGGCTTGGCCCCGCTGGTCCACATCTTGATGTAGCCGTCGGGCGAGCAGCTGCTGCTGGGTGACATCCAGCTTTCTCCTTGGCCTCCCGGTACTTTTAGCAATTCTTGCAGGTTGCCATTGGCTTCAGGAGCTGCCTTCCCTCTGCTGTGGTCTTGCCCCTCCTCTGAGTCAGAGGCAGGATTGGGGCAGAGGGAAGACAGCTCCTGAGGCCCATGGCAACCTGCAAGGATTGCTAAAGTATCAGCGATCCTCTCTGCAGGCTGCTCCCTGCAGGAATTAGGTCAAAGGATTTGGGAGGGCAGGGAGGAACATGCAGGTCTTCTGGGGGGGAGGGCAGGGGCAGGCCTTCAGGGGGGTGCAGACCTTCAGGAGGACAGGCAGGCCTTCAAGGGATGGGGTGCAAGCCTTCGGGGCCCTGCTGTAGAAATACACAGAGGGAGGGAGGGAAGGGGGGTTCAAAGAGACGTGAATATGCTGGACTTTGGGGGGGAAGAAATAATGGGTCTAAAAACAGGAGTGGGTGAGAGATGGTGGATTTAGGGTGGGAAGGAACAGAAAGGGAGAGAAGTTGGACACAAAGGATGGTGTGGAGGGGGGGGGAAAGAGATACTGGATAGGAGGGTAGTTGGAAAAAGAAAGGGAGAGATGGTGGACCCTGGGGTGGTGGGGAAGGAGGGAGAGATGCTCAATGAAAGGGTAGTTGAGAAAGGTGGATCTGTGGATGGAGATGAAAAAAAGGAAAGATGCCAGACTTCCAGGGGAGGGAAGGGAAATGAAAGGGGAGGACAGAGATAGAAGATGGATGGTTAGCACGGAGAAAGAAGAAAGGAGGAGACCCTGGCAAGCAAGTTATCAGAAGACAACCAGAGCCTGGGACCAACAAAATTTGAATAATGCCCAGACAATAAAAGTAGGAAAATGATTTTATTTTCAATTTAGTGATCAAAATGTGACCATTTTGAGAATTTATATCTGCTGTCTATATTTTGCACTATGGCCCCCTTTTACTAAACTGCAATAGTGGTTTTTAGCGCAGGGAGCCTATGAGTATCGAGAGCAGCGCACGGCATTCAGCACAGCTCCCTGCACTAAAAACTGCTATTGCGGTTTAGTAAAAAGAGAGGGGGTATATTTGTCTATTTTTGTATGGTTGTTACTGAAGTGACATTGCATAAAGTCATCAGCCTTGATCTCTTTGAAAAAAAACCCAGAATATAAATGATAATTAACATTTTCTTTGTGTACAGTGTGCTTTGTGTTTTTTAAAATTTTATTGTTGGTAGATCATTTTGACTTGGTCATTTTAAAAGTAGCTCGCAAGCCCAAAATGTGTGGGCACCCCTGCTTTAAACAATACTTGCATCCTTACCTCTCAGGGCCTGCAGCTCCTGCAGTGCCTCAGCTCCCGGGCCTTCTTTTTAAGATCCTCCATCTGCCAAACAGAGAATAGAGATGAGCTTTGCACACAAGGTAAGTGTAAGTAAAAGATGTAATATGTGACCAGCATTATACTATTTCTTCTTCCCCGCTCCTTTATTGCCGGATCTTAGTTGAAACACTATACAGAGATGGCTTCACTCACAATTGAAGAACCTAGGCCATATGGCAGCTTGTCCCCTCTAGTGTGAGAGAGAAACTAGAAACATGGCTGTTCACAAAAGGTATGGGCAACCGCTCGGGAGAGAGGTGGGAAACCCAGGTCTGCTAGGTGAAGGTGCAGTGGTCCGGCATACATTCCGTCTCACTGTCCTCCTTGCGGGGCCGGTGGGCAGTGAGTGTCCTGAAGAGCCATAAGCTATTTGGCTTTGCCACATTTCCATAATGAACTTCATGTCATGGCCACCCCCGGCCTAGGCCCCGCACGGAGGGCAGCGAGACGGAATGTATGCCGGGCTGCTGCACCTTCACCTAGCAGACCTGCGTTTCTCACCTCTCTTCCGAGCGGTTGCCCATACCTTTCGTGAACAGCCACGTTTCTCTCTCACACTAGAGGGGACAAGCTGCCATATGGCAGGCCAGGACACAGCCTTAGCTATTTATCGACAGCTATGAGTGACTTTAGGTGTTTCCTGCTTATAGGTAGGGTAACTATCTTTAATCAGGACAAACAAAGTCGAGCCGTGACCCTACCCTTAACCCGACCTCAATGTCGCTGTGCCTTCACCCCGTAGTCTAAGTTAGCATCCTATTTGGCCTTTGATGCTTCTCTGTCTCCCTCCCTACTGCTGACATGGTATAAGGTTGGCATAGGTCATGAGAAAAAGGAGAACAGATTGACCCGTGTACTTTTGACTTGCACCCAGCTATGTCAATACATCACCCCCTCTACATATCAACTTATGGCATCCCTACTCCGGTGGGGGGTGGGTATGTGTGAAGGTTGAGGGCACACCACCAGAATGGAGGCCTCCCCCATACCACGCTGACTAATTCAATTTGCACGTGGCCTGTGTGCTACCCTGAACAAGGTGAGTCACAAACCCTCCGTTAAACGGCTGCCTGTCACTGTAGAATGGAAGTGTGGTGGCTGGCCTGACCACCATCATGTGTAGCTTCATCGGAGTGGCAGGCGGCTCACATGTAGATAGCATTTAAGCTGACAAAGCAGGTGGGGGGGGGGGGGCTATGGACATGAGCTGAAAAGCCTTCTTTCATATATTGGTTTTATAAATATGTGTAGCTATCTGCCTGGACAGTGGTCTCAATAAAGAGCATGGCTGGATTAATATGACCAGACACCATTTTACCTTGGTAATGAGGGTTGATGTTACAATCGGCCCTTACTGCGCAAAAACAGTCTTGCAACCGTTGTAAAGATAGAGAACCTAGGAGCATCATTATGCTTGATCAGGGTGAGTTACAAATATTTGAAAAGCCTTACTGGATCAGCCCAATGCTAGCCCCTTCTGACGGTGTGCAAGGCAGCTTCCTAGTACCAGAGCAAAACCCATTGAGTAGCAACATGACATGCTACCCATCCAGAGGTAACTCATGCTTCCCCTCCCCGACAGTCTTTATCGCCATCCCTCTCATTCACGCCCAGGCAGATACAGGACTGACTGGACAGCTCTCTCCCATACTCTTGTGTAGCAAACTTTCAACACCTTTGTATATCCCTTCCACCCCACCCCCCTCTGCATACCACTTATGTCCCTGGTCGTCCAAGCCCTGATAGCTAATGAGGGAACTGGCTGCTGCTGCTAGAGCACCAGAGAGTTAAAAACTATTGGGGCTGGGGGGAGGTACACATTAATCAAGTTGCCTGGCTCAGAGATGGGAAGGATCTCTCCTCTCTAGGGTTCACAGATTTTACTTTGTGCCATACCAGACTTCCCCCCCTGGCTTGACCCATTATACCCTCATACCCCCCCAGCCATCGTGCAGGAGGGCATCTGAGTATGCAGAAATGCAGCCTCATGATATCACACACAGCAGTTTGCAGTGCATGCACAGATACCATTTTGAGGACACTTTTCAAAGCACTGACACAGTGGACATTTCTGAAATGCTACAGGGCCAGCCCCCCCACCCCTCCACACATATGTGCAGGTCAAGTTGACCTAAATAGATACCACCCCTTAAAATCTCTGTTTATATTTGATATTGTAGAACAATTTTTGGATCAGTTTCAGATTTTGGCTCATTGTAAGGAAAGCGTGTGTGATGAACAATGAGAGTATTTAGGGCAGCTTTAACGCACATGACGTTTCATCACATGCTACCCCCTGCTCAAGAGGAAGCAGTAGCGGCTACCACACCTTTGTAAAAGGAGCCCTTAGAAAGAGACGCAGACACATGAACCTACCTCACGGGGCAACTGCGCTCGTTTGTGGTAGAGCCAGAACACACGGTCCCACCTATTCTGGTACTCCTCAACGGCATGAGCCATTGAAGAGCCCGTAAACAGGCAGGCCTGATGCTGCGCAATAAGCCTTGCTAGCAGCCGCAGGTTGGCCCCTGAGAAGCGGGGCTTTCTAAATTTCAGTGGCATCTCTACAAGTATAAAAAAAATTGAAACACAGAATTGTTAGTATGTGCAGAAGAAATCCTATTAACTGTGTGCATGCGTGCACAGATTAATAATCCTATATAATAAAACCCTAGCTGCGCATGCGCACTCCTATCTGTGTGCGTCCGTGATCAGTAGGTCTGTTGCCGCAGGAGTGCGCATGCGCGACTCCCCAGCCTTACTTCCCAGCATCCGCGAACTACTGTTTTGTTTTTCTCCGTCCCCTTCAGTCCCTTTAAGCTGCACAAGCGCGTCGGACCGAGCTTCGGACTATGGACCCACAAAGCTGCCGCGGCGGCTCCTCTCTCATCTTCCGACGCAAGTGCAGCTCATGAAAGGAGCCGCGGTGGTGGCTTTGAAAACTGCTCCCTTGCGGCGCTTTACAGAGAGTCACAAAGGCGACAGTCCCCAGACAGATATTCTCGGAGTGCCCCCGCCTCCTTTTTTTGCTATCCATCGAGAGGCTCACAATTAAGCTAATCATTGACAGAAATTGAAGCTCTGAGAAAATCAATTCAAGTATTTAGTCCCCATGAAGGCAGAAGACTGGGCAGCAGGGGCTTTGCTGTAGCTCCCATGGCTTTCCCTTTGGATTTCCTGTGGGGGGTAGGGAGTGCAGCCTTCCAAGCGGAAGGTGGAGGGAAGCAAACTGCCAGTGGACTCTACATTTGGAACCACTTCGCCCTCGGCCAGAGGAGCCAACTTGGAAACGCCAGCGCGGGGCCCTCCGGGGACAACTTCGTTTACCTGGACAAAGATTTGGCCGCCCTGGAAATGCTGGGGGTGACCTTCTATCACTTCTCGATTTCATGGCCAAGGCTCTTCCCTGGCGGAGTGGGGGGGAGCTCCAGCGAGAAGGGCGTGCGCTTTTACAACCGACTTATTGACGCTCTGCTCCTCAGGAAGGTCCAGCCGGTGGTCACTCTGTACCACTGGGACCTTCTTCTGGCCATCCAAGAGAAGTTGGGGGGCTGGAGGAGCGCCGCAGCCGTTCAACTCTTCCGCGACTACGCCAGCTTCTGCTTCCAGGAGTTTGGCGACCGGGTGAAATACTGGCTCACAATGCACAGGGAGCAGGCAGGCAGGCAGGCAGGGGGAGAGGGAAAGGGGGCTGCTTTGGGGGGAGGGGTGTGCTGGGGCAGACAGCAATCATGGGGGGAACAGATGGGGCCAAAGAGCAGGCAGGCATGGAACAACAGGGGACAGGGTGTGGGGTGTGCTGGGGGCTGCTTTGGGGTGAGGGGTGTGCTGGGAGCAGACATCAATCATGGGGGGGAACAGAAGGGGTCACGGAGAGATAGGCAGGCAGGGGGCAAGGGAGAGACACAGACAGAAAGAATGACAGACAGACAAGCAGCATCCAAGCACAGAGAGAGAAAGGAAAAAAAACCGGACAGTCGTCCACTCTAGCACCCGTTAATGTAACGGGCTTAAACACTAGTATATATATAATATATATGCACAGATTCCACTTACTGAATACTTGTCTTGCCTGTTCCACAACCTCCTTCCACTTTCAGACTAAACAAAGGAATTCTACCAACTGTATTAAGTTTAAAGCTAAACAGGAAGTGTGTGGAAGGGGGTGAGACCTTTTTTGGACTAGTGTTCATTTAAATCAACCAATAGCTAACAGCAAGGCTTCAGGTCACTCTGCATCCAAGTGAAGCTACTGTGCTTGAAAGAGGCACTTTTCCACACTACCCCTTTGCAGTTTGAACTGCCATTCTTATCTATGGGCCCTAACACTTGTGACATGGAGTGTGAGAATCACAGAACAATCTAGAGTGTAGCAATGTTGAAATACACATTACCATCTATGCTGTCAAATGTGTATGTGTAGAGGAGCTGTGGTGTAGTGGTAAACTTGATATCACCCCCCCCCCCCCAACCCCACTGGATACTTCATTGGAACATTTTAGCTTTGAGGTTTTTTAAAGAATTATATATTAGACACCATGAAAAGAGGCTACTGCCTTAGAGAGACAGTTGACCTTTCCCAGTAGGGCAGTTGTAATGTTTGCAAGACTCACTTCTCATCGATGTTGTTCATAGCAGGAGGCCTCCTGGAGGAAAAGTCCACCTACAGGGTTGTTGTGCGACGTACTTGTGGCTCTCGGTTCCTGGAAAAAAAATCCCTAGTCAGTGATCCTGATATGAGGAGGTAGCCAGATAGCGCTCTTTGGGTTTTGCCAAGATAGAGAGCTGCCTTGGTGACCGTGAGAAGGACCGACCATTGGTCTGACCGAATAAAGCAGTTGAAATGTTCCTCATGAGTTACATATGACAGAGCCCCAGGGTAGAGGTGTTTTTGTTTCAGTTTGTGGCCTCATCCACTGACCTCACCATGTGTACAGTAAAACTGTGCTGTTACACATACAGCCTTATGTAGGGAACATGTGTGTTTGCACACAGTATTGTTTACTTATAGTGAAATCATAGCTGCACTAACTCACCCCTCTCTTCCCCAAGCATGGTAAGGGTTCTTATGAGCAAACAACATGGTCCCACACACTCATGGAGTGTCAGGTGCAGCACCGAACACAATGCATCCTGAATAGCACTAAACAAACACCACTAGCACAGGTTGGTGGTGACATTAATGTATGAGAATGAAGCGACAGTAGGACAGCATTAAGGTTAATGACACGCTGTTGTCTGCGTGAGTAAACACCATACACACCTTTTACAGAAGCAGACTAGTGCTTTTTGTATCCTGACCACTTCTCTCAACACTCATGGGAACCATAGGAAGAAGCACAGCTCCCACAGTTACCACAGTTTTGTTTAAAGGGGTGTGTGTATTGGATTGCACTGAACTACTGTACTCAGGACATGGAGAAAAGTTGGACCCATAAGATGAATAGGCAGAATGCTGTTGGATTACCGCGCGCTAATACCTGCCTTCGTCGCGTGCTCTTTACTAACGTGGTGTGCACCATGCGATAGTGACTAACGCGGCAACATTGCTACCGGCCCGCACTAAATAGACCCATACTGCGTGGTATTCTAGCGTAGGCACCTAGGCGCGCTAATTTCTTTAGCGCACCTTGATAAAAGGAGCCCTTAGTTTTTATATATAAATGTTTTTGTGAGGATCACCAATCGGATTCTCCCCAAGATATACATCAAGCTCAATTTATATCTCAAAACTCCTCACCTCTAATGTATAATCCCTAGATCCTCAAAAGTACCACCTGGGCTCAAAAACTTTCACAGCCCTAGGCTTTATGTACTACCTCCTCACTGGAGCCGATATCAATTTTTACTCACAAACGTTATTTTTAAATTTTTATTTAACAACCCTTCTAGCATATTTCAAGGGTACTTAGCTTTTAATTGTGGTCTTCTTTTGAGGGAAATAGGAGCCAAAATGTTTCACCCACAGAAGGTTTTTTCAAGGCTTATCATCCCTATTTAAAAAACAACTGTTTAGTTTATTTCTAAAATGTTTAATATACTATCTATCTAATAACTCACTCCTCATGCTAGCAGTGCTAGAAAATATGTAAGTATTACCAAAAACATCTCTCTTACTTTAGCAAGCTTTACACTGACATATATGACCACTGAATATTGATTCAAAATGGCCACGGCTTCTTCTCCTCCCTTGTATATACCCACCAGGACCAGTCAGCTGACAGTTGCATCAGCATTATCTACTGCAGCATTATGGGCCTGTGAGGCTATAAAGGGACTAGGTTAAAACTACCATTACTTTGAAAAAAGTTCTAGTGAACTGTTTTTTTAAGCACTCTCCATTTATTAAAAAAAATCCAAGGATAACCTCCCCGCTTCAACCCCTAAGATCAAAGTGGTCTATTCAAGCTCCAGATTTAATCCATTTGGTAAAACTGTATTTAGATAATAAATCCATCTCTGCTCAGCGAAATTCAGTTTTTCTTCCCAGTTACTTCCCTCCCTCCCTCCCTACATCATAATGTTCTATTACTCTCCATTTTATTTGTTCTATTGCATGTTTTTTCTGGGTCCAATGTTGAACTAGCGGTGCCTGGAGATTATCTGTAACTATCGGATTTATGCTCATTGAGCCGTATCTGATTAGGGCGCTTTGTCTAACCTACATATACCAGTGGGCAAGGACAAGCAATCACATAGATTTCATAGTTTGATGTACTATTTGTGTTATCCTTGGCCCTAATCACCCACTGGATCTGGGGGTCCTGCCAACTAGGCCCCTCACACCATTGGCAATGATTACATTTAGTATGGCTTCCTTGAATTTCTTCCAAATTTATTTTTTCCCGGTGTTCAAGGACTTGACCTATTGTTCTACCTTTCTTAAAAGCAAACAAAGGCAGTTCTTGAAATCCCTTTAAAGTGTGTAAAATGGGCCAGTGTTTTTTTTATAAGATTAATGACCCTGCCAATAACATCGGAATAGGGGAGCACACATACTATTTTCTTTCCATCCAGCTTGTCCTTTTTAGACACATCATTTTCTTGAAGTATAAGTTCACCTGCATATCGTGCTCGTGTATATGCCTGCCAGATGGCTTTTTCAGGGTTTTCGCGGGAGCCAGTAAGGACGCCTCTCAGTACCGAGCAGCAGCGCCAAATTGCATTCCTGCTCATATCGTTCAGCAGCCGAAGGAACTCGCAGCAACCAGTTAGCAGCAGGGCAGGAACTTGGAAAGTTCACTCCTGCCTGCTGTACCTCCACCGCGGATCTCCAAGATGAGCTACCGTATGAGGCTAGGGCAGGGAGGGTGGCGGCGGCCTTAAAAAAAAAAAAATTCTGAGAGGGGGCATTGACCCAAATATAAACCGGGACCCCCATTTTTGGGCCAATTTTTTGGCCCAAAAATCCCGGTTTATATTTATGTATATACAGTATTTGGGATCTAGGTAGGTACTTGGGACCTGGGTTGGCCACTGTTGGAAAAGGGTTTGATGGACCTTCAGTTAGTCCCAGTATGGCAATTCTTATGTTCCCTTCCTGGAATCTTAGCATTGTATTACAGGGTCTCATGAGGGCCCCATATGAACCCTTGAAGGAAGCTTCACTCATGGGTCTTACAATCAAGGCAGTATTTCTAGTTACAATTACCTCTTCTAGAACAGTTTTAGAATTGCAAGCCTTGTGACAGACCAGAACCTCACCAACCTCCACAAGAACATTACAGCTTGCATAATGAGACTCCATTCCTGGTCCTTCTTGGTACAGATGAAATTGAATGAATCAAAAACAAAATTACTCTGGCTCGGCCCAAAATGAGAACACCTGCCCACCCTCTTTGCACAACCCTCCTCGAGTCCTGACTCTACCAGACCCGCCCAAAGGTATAAACTATCCTTCCCCTCTCTACACGGTATTCGCTATGCAGGCAAACTGGGAAAATCCCTTCTCTTCAGAATCACAGGTCTTTGGAACGACCGTACTAACTGCTGCGGAACCTGGGCTCCCTCCAATTATTCCGCAAGCAACTGAAAACCTGGCTTTTCACTAAAATGTAATTCTATCCCCGCTTATTCTTCTCTTTAAACCTTTTTTTTTTCCTTTTCTTCCTATATTTTAAGTTCTTGTAAACCGTGCCGAGCTCCACATCCGTGGAGATGATACAGTATATAAACTTAAGGTTTAGTTTAGTTTAGTTTGTGCAGGGAACCGTTCCTAAAGATTACAGAAGTTGGGGTAATCTGAGTTTAGTATCGTCCTTTTTGACAAAGGTTGTTTCAGCATTTCACATCAACCAGGAAGTCAGACTTCCAGCTTTTCAAACTACAGGTTCTAAGAGGAAAGACAAGGCTTTAAAGCTTTTGGACGTCTACAGAGTTCTTTTGGGAGTTCATATGGATGGGATGCAAACATACCAGGATATAATCTTTTTAGGAAGGACAGAGATGGTCAAAAAGGTGGAAGAGTAGCTCTCTATGTAAAGATCAATATCCAAGTGACCGAAATGCAAGGGACCTGGGGAGAGGAAGAAGTGATATGGATTGCTCTGAAAAGAGAAGATGGAACTTCTATCTACGTGGGTGTAGTCTACAGACCTCCGACTCAATCGCAGCAAATTGATAAGGATCTGATTGTGGATATCCAAAAGTTTGGAAGGAAAGAGAAGGTTCTACTGTTGGGAGATTTCAACCTGCCAGATGCGGACTGGAATGTTCCGTCTGCGAAATCGGAAAGAAGTAGGGAGATTGTGGATGCCTTTCAAGAGGCTCTGCTCAGAAAAATGGTGACGGAACCCACAAGGGAAAAAGCGATATTGGATCTGGTCCTCACAAATGGAGAAAGTATCTCTAACGTTCGAGTGGGTGCTCACCTGGGAAGTAGCGATCATCAAATGTTTTGGTTTGATATAATGGCTAAAGTGGTGAGCGTCCACACGATACTTAAAGTCCTAGATTTCAAACGTACGGACTTTAATGCAATGGGAGAGTACCTGAAGAAAGAGCTGTTAGGATGGGAGGACATAAGAGAAGTGGAAAGACAGTGGTCTAAGCTGAAAGGAGCGATAAAAATGGCTACGGACCTTTATGTGAAGAAAATCAATAAAAACAAGAGAAAAAGGAAGCCGATATGGTTCTCCAACCTAGTGGCTGAGAAAATAAAGGCGAAAGAGTTGGCGTTCGTGAAATATAAAAAAAACCAAGAAGAGGAAAGCAGAAAGGACTACAGGGTGAAATTGAAAGAAGCCAAAAGAGAGATACGTCTGGCAAAAGCACAGGCGGAAGAACAAATGGCTAAAAATGTAAAAAAGAGAGACAAAAATTTTTTCAGATATATTAGTGAAAGGAGGAAGATGAAAAATGGAATTGCTAGGCTAAAAGATGCTGGGAACCAATATGTGGAGAGTGATGAGGAGAAAGCAAATGTGCTAAACAAATACTTCTGTGTTCACAGAAGAAAATCCTGGAGAAGGACCGAGATTGTCTGGCAAAGTTACACAAGAAAATGGAGTAGATTCTGCGCCGTTCACGGAGAAGGGTGTTTATGAGCAACTTGAAAAACTGAAGGTGGACAAAGCGATGGGACCAGACGGGATCCATCCCAGGATACTAAGGGAGCTCAGAGAGGTTCTGGCGAGTCCTGTTAAAGACTTGTTCAACAGATCTCTGGAGACGGGAGTGATTCCTGGGGATTGGAGGAGAGCGGATGTGGACCCTATTCATAAAAGTGGCCACAGGGATAAAGCAGGAAACTACAGGCCGGTGAGCCTCACTTCAGTTGTTGGAAAAATAATGGAAGTGTTGCTGAAAGAAAGGATAGTGTACTTCCTTTAATCTAATGGGTTACAGGATCCGAGGCAACATGGCTTTACAAAAGGTAAATTGTGCCAAACGAACCTGATTGAATTTTTTGATTGGGTGACCAAAGAGCTGGATCAAGGACATATGCTAGATGTAATTTACTTGGATTTCAGCAAAGCCTTTGATACAGTTCCTCATAGGAGGCTGTTGAACAAACTTGAAGGGCTGAAGTTAGGACCCAAAGTGATGAACTGGGTCAGAAACTGGCTGTCGGACAGACGCCAGAGTGTGGTGATTAATGGAAGTCGCTCGAAGGAAGGAAAGGTGAGTAGTGGAGTCCCTCAGGGTTCGGTGCTGGGGCCAATCCTATTCAATATGTTTGTGAGTGACATTGCTGAAGGGTTAGAAGGAAAAGTGTGCCTTTTTGCAGATGATACCAAGATTTGTAACAGAGTAGACACCGAAGAGGGAATGGAAAATATGAAAAAGGATCTTCAAAAGTTAGAGGAATGGTCTAATGCATGGCAACTAAAATTCAATGCAAAGAAATGCAGAGTAATGCATTTGGGGATTAATAATAGGAAGGAACTGTATATGCTGGGAGGAGAGAAGCTGATATGCACGGACAGGGAGAGGGACCTTGGGGTGATAGTGTCTGAAGATCTAAAGGTGAAAAAACAGCGTGACAAGGCAGTGGCTGCTGCCAGAAGGATGCTGGGCTGTATAAAGAGAGGCGTAGTCAGTAGAAGGAAGAAGGTGTTGATGCCCCTGTACAGGTCATTGGTAAGGCCCTACTTGGAGTATTATGTTTAGTTTTGGAGACCATATCTGGCGAAAGACGTAAGAAGACTTGAGGCGGTCCAGAGGAGGGCGACGAAAATGATAGGAGGCATGTGCCAGAGGACGTATGAAGAGAGACTGGAAGCCCTGAATAAGTATACCATAGAGGAAAGGAGAGACAAGGGAGATATGATTCAGACGTTCAAATACTTGAAGGATATTAACGTAGAACAAAATCTTTTCCAGAGAAAGGAAAATGGTAAAACCAGAGGACATAATTTGAGGTTGAGGGGTGGTAGATTCAGAGGCAATGTTAGGAAATTCTACTTTACGGAGAGGGTAGTGGATGCCTGGAATGCGCTCCCGAGAGAGATGGTGGAGAGTAAAACTGTGACTGAGTTCAAAGAAGCGTGGGATGAACACAGAGGATTTAGAATCAGAAAATAATATTAAATATTGAACTAAGGCCAGTACTGGGCAGACTTGCACGGTCTGTGTCTGTTTATGGCCATTTGGTGGAGGATGGGCTGGGGAGGGCTTCAATGGCTGGGAGGGTGTAGATGGGCTGGAGTAAGTCTTAACAGAGATTTCGGCAGTTAAGACAGTACCGGGTAAAGCTTTGGATTCTTGCCCAGAAATAGCTAAGAAGAAAAAATTAAAAAATTAAAATTGAATCAGGTTGGGCAGACTGGATGGACCATTCGGGTCTTTATCTGCCGTTATCTACTATGTTACTATGTAACATCTACTATGTTACCTGGAAGTGACTGATGAGTTTTGTCTGTTGGACCATCTGTTTGTGCTGATCAAAAGTTGAGCTGAGGCAGACCAGTTTCCAAGGCCACCATTTCCCAGTGGATTTGGGCAGCAATCTCCTCTACATAAATTGTTTGTGGCAAACAACTGCCAGTGTCACTGAAAGCACATTTCAACAAGAGAAGTGGCCTCCTCTTTGGTGGAATCATGGGTGATAACACTGGCGGAGATATGCACATCTGCTACATCAGGGGTGCCCACTCTTTTTGGCTTGTGAGCTACTTTTAAAATGACCAAGTCAAAATGATCTACCAACAATAAAATTTTAAAAAATATAAAGCACACTGTATGCAGAGAAAATGTTAATTATCATTTGTATTCGGGTTTTTTTTCAGAGGTCAAGGCAAATGACTTTAAAATATGCAATGGCACCTCAGTAACAACTGTACAAAAATAGACAAATATACCCCCTCTCCTTTTACTAAACAGCGATAGCAGTTTTTAGCGCAGGGAGCTGCGCTGAATGCCCCTCGCAGCTCCCAACGCTCATAGGCTCCCTGTGCTAAAAAACACTATCGCACTATCGCAAAATATAGACAGCAGTTATAAATTCTCAAAACGGACACAGTTTGATCACTAATTTGAAAATAAAATAATTTTTCTTACCTTTTTGTCTGGTGGTTTCATGAGTCTCTGGTTGTACTTCTTCTTCTGTAAATCCAATATTTCTTTCTGCCCCCTCCCCTTTTCTTTCTGTATCTCTCCCCTTGCCTGCCAATCTTTTTTCTCTATCCTCCTGCCTGCCTGTCTTTCTTTCTCTCTCTTTCCCCCTGCTCCCCCAAGCCATCGCGCCAATTTCTCCACTTCCCCGATTCTTTCTCTCTCCCCTTGCCCCCTCCCAAGCCACTGCGCTGATTTCTTCCTGTTTCCCTGAGCCAGACTTGGAGTGTACAAGTGCCGGACCCACAAGCCTTCACCTCCAACGTCAATTCTGATGTTGGAGAGGAAGTTCCAGGCCATCCAGGCAGCGATTGGTTGGCCCAGAACTTCCTCTCCTCCGTCAGAATTGACGTCGGAGGTGAAGGCTTGTGGGTCCAGCGCTTGTACGCGCCAGGCTTGGCTCAGAGAGGAAGGAAGAACAAGATTGCAAAGGCAATGCGATAAACCATTTGGGGCACCCCTGTGCTACGTGGTCTTCCCTTCACTCGTTCACTAAATTCTATAGGGTAGACGTGGCAGCACAGGAGGATTCCATATTTGGATACTCGGTACTTTGGATACCCTGTGAGCAGGCTTGGGACCTGGGACTTTGGAGACTGCCTAGTTATGTCCCTATGCTTCATTATATCACCCCTACCCCCCTATTGCACTGGAAAAGATATTATCAAGGTAAGAACCTTGTCTTTTTATATGTGTGTACTCCTCAATTTTTTCTACCCTTCACCCCACAAAACTAAGACACCCCCTCTCCCACTCATGAATAAAGATGCCTTTTCCCATTTAAGGTCAAAGGTACATTAGTCTAAACCGGAGAAAGAATTGCATAAGAACATAAGAATTGCCGCTGCTGGGTTAGACCAGTGGTCCATCGTGCTCAGCAGTCCGCTCATGCAGTGGCCCTCTGATCAAACATCCTTGCCCTAACTGAGAGTAGCCCTCCCTGAGCACGTTCCGGTTCAGCAGTAACTTTGTATTGAATCCCTGGAGGGTGTTTTCCCCTATGACAGACTCCGGAAGAGCGTTCCAGTTTTCTACCACTCTGGGTGAAGAGGAACTTCTTTACGTTAGTACGGAATCTATCCCCTTTCAATTTTAGAGAGTGCCCTCTCGTTCTCTCTACCTTGAAGAGGGTGAACAACCTGTCTTTATCTACTAAGTCTATTCCCTTCAGTACCTTGAATGTTTCGATCATGTCCCCTCTCAATCTCATGTGCTTGAGGGAGAAAAGGTCCAGTTTCTCTAATCTTTCACTATACGGCAACTCCTCCAGCCCCTTAACCATCTTAATCACTGGACCCTTTCGAGTAGTACCATGTCCTTCCTCATGTACGGTGATCAGTGCTGGACACAGTACTCCAGGTGAGGGTGCACCATGGCCCGGTACAGCGGCATGATAACCTTCTCCGATCTGTTCGTGTTCCCCTTCTTTATCATTCCTAGCATTCTGTTTGCCCTTTTCACCGCCGCCACACATTGCGTGGACGGCTTCATCAACTTGTTGATCATAACTCCCAAGTCTCTTTCCTGGGAGGTCTTTCCAAGTAATGCCCCGGACATCCTGTATTCATGCATGAGATTTTTGTTACCTACATGCATCACTTTACACCAGGGGCGTCCAACCTTTTGGCTTCCCTGGGACGCATTGGCCAAAAAAAAATGTTTCTGAGGCCGCACAAACGCGGAAACGCTGCAGCAAGACAGAGGAGGGAGCCAGGAAGACGGTAAACACTCGGGGGCATCAGAGGAAAACACTGCATTGCCTTCGACCGGGGCCGCAGGTTGGATACCCTTGCTTTACACTTATCCACATTGAACCTCATCTGTCATGTTGAGAAACCTCGAGCCTGATTATGTCACATTGCAGATCTTCGCAATCCCCCTGTGTCTTTGCTACTTTGAATAACTTTGTATCATCCGCAAATTTAATCACCTCACTCGTCGTACCAATATCCAGATCGTTTATAAAGATGTTGAAGAGCATGGGTCTAAGCACTGAGCCCTGCGGCACCCCACTGGTGAAGCTCTTCAGTGTTCTCCCTAGGGACTTTTAGCCGGAGCTCCGCCCAACTAATTTAGATGACTGCCTGGCTATCATCCGATCGTGAATTCTGCTGCTAAACTAAACTAAACTAAACCTTAGGTTTATATACCGCGCCATCTCCACAAGCGTAGAGCTCGGCACGGTTTACAGGGTTAGGTTGAAAAGGAGCTACAATGCTGCTGCTGCTCAACATTAAAAAAAAAAACTGCTTGGAGATTTCACGCCATAGCCCGTAGCAAACTTATGCTCTGGGACTCTAACATATGCATGCCGGCTTCCCTTTTCTTCCTTCTGAAACAGGAAGTTATGTTTGGGGGGGAGGGGAAGAGAAGGGAAGCCAGCACGTACATGTTAGAACCCCGGAGCATGCGTTCGCTACTGGCTAAGGCGGGAGACAGGTCAGTGAAGCTTACAATTTGCTGTTCTTGCTGCCGGGTCTTGCCTACTTTCTGTTTCCGCGAAGGCAGGACCCGGCAACATTTCTCTAGAACAGGGGTGCCCAATAGGTCGATTTAGATCTACTGGGCCGATAGCCTTCCTCTCCCCGACGTCAATTCTGTCGGAGAGGAAGTTCTGGCCAGCCAATCGCTGCCTGGCTGGGTCGGAACTTCCTCTCCGACGGCAGAATTGACATCGGGGAGAGGAATGCTGGTCGGCCTGAAGCAGGGAGAGCTTGGGGCGGTGGTGGCTTTAGGGCCTGTTATCCAATGGCGGCGGCTTGGGGGCCTGTTCCCCCCATGGCAGTGTCAGTGGCTTGGGGGAGGGCAGGGAGAAAGAAGGAAAGAAGAGAAACAGAAAAAAAGAAAGGGGGCATGAAGAGAGAAAAAAAGAAAGGGAGACATGGAAAGAGGAAGAAAAAATTGGGGGAGGGAATGAGGTCTGGAGGAGAGGAAGCATACAGGCTGAAAGAAGGGAAGAAAGATTGGATGCACAGTCAGAAGAAGAAAATGCAACCAGAGACTCTTGAAATCACCAGACAACACTACGGTCCCCTTTTACTAAACCGCAATAGCGTTTTTTAGCGTAGGGAGCCGATGAGCATTGAGAGCAGCGCTAGGCATTCAGTGTAGCTCCCTGCGCTAAAAACTGCTATCGTGGTTTAGTAAAAAGGGAAGGGGAGTATTTGTCTATTTTTGTATGATTGTTACTGAGGTGACAGTGCATAGAGTCATCTGCTTTGACCTCTTTGAAAAAACCCCGGAAGAGGAATGATAATTAACATTTTCTATGCGTACAGTGTGCTTTGTGTTTTAAAAAAAATTTTTATTGTTGGTAGATCATTTTGACTTGGTCATTTTAAAAGTAGCTCGCAAGCCCAAAAAGTGTGGGCACCCCTGCTCTAGAACATCGCTCCTTAGTTTTATCAAGTGGTGCAGTGAGGGGCCAGCACTTTACATCTTATCACCTCATTCTTTCTTTTTTCTCCTCATGTATAGCACGGTTCTTTATTCTAAGCAGCTCTGGCACTAACAGTACTACGGGTGCCTTATGCTACTTTCACTACCACTTGCAGTCAGGTACGGCATTTTATCATGGTTTTGGTTTTTTATTTAGTTTTCACCAGTATTTTCATTTATTTATTAAAGCAGCCTTTTTTAACAGCCCGATGCCCCTCCCCTATCAGTGAGCATCCAATCTACTGCCGACACTTTTTTGGCGCCTCTTTCAATGGATCAAATATCATAGCCCTACTGTCGCGTGTTCACATTTATTCTGTGTACGAGTTTATCTCATCAGTGCAGAGACCTTTTCGGTAAGTCCATTTTGCTCTCCCTTTTTACTTTCCCGAGTTCTGTGGTTTTATTCTTTGGTTTTAATAGAAGCTCATTTGAACAATAATTTAGATCTTTCCCAGGTTTCACTTTTCATCTACCCGGTCGGCTTGTCTTTGAGCTACTATCGGCTTATGTTTTCAAGATACACTCTATATTATCAGCTGTTCATTTCCCATAGGTATACTTTTGCCCTGTTTAGGTCTATATAGTCTAGGCATACTGTTTGTAACCAGCCATCATTTTAAGTATGTATATGCCCTATTTTAGGGGGGTGGGTGGGTTGGGTGGGTTAAGTTCTTTTAGCATGTTCAGTGTTCTCCCCAGGGCCTTTTAGCCGGGCACTCCGCCCAGCTAATTTAGATGACTGCCCAGCTGTCATCTATCAGGAATCCTGCTGCTGCCGCTCAACATAAAAAAATCCCCCCCCAAAAAACATCTCTCACCGGCTTGGAGATGCGAACTCATGCTTCGGGGCTCTAAGGTGTGCGTGCCGGCTTCCCTTCTCTTCCCTCCGAAACCGGAAGTTACGTCGAGGGGGAGGGGGGGTGAAAGAGAAGGGAAGCCAGCACGCACCCCTTAGAGCCTCGAAGCATGAGTTCGCTACGGGCTAAGACAGGAGACTGGTCAACGATGGATAGAAGCTTACAACTTGCTTCGGGCCTTCCTCGCTGCCGGGTCCTGCCTACTTTCTGTTTCTGCGAAGGCAGGACCCGGCAACGAGGAAGGCCCGAAGCAAGTTGTAAACTTCCCTCCATCGCTGACCTATGCCTAATGAGGTAAAAAAGTCACAGCGCAAGGGAAGTCTCCCCTTCGCTTGGTTGGAAACTTCATCGCAGCGCAGGATGCCTATGGTGCAGGACAGGACACTGAACAAATCGGACCTCGCACTCTCTTCCACGCTGTCCTTCGCAACCTCGCTGCTTAAAGCGTGGTCACCACCTGTTTGATACCAGTTCAACGCCGATTCCCCCTCTCCGAATCATCATTATGTCCAGGTTATCGCAGGATGAAATATACAATGGCTACCCGAAGCAGTTAATCCCGGCCAGATCGGTGGTCTTCTACCATAATGGGGACCCTTTCTTTGTTGGCAGAAAATTGGTGATCAATGGCAAGCATGTGCCAACTTTTGACGCCCTCCTGTCATAGTTGACTAGGCATGTGCCGCGTGAGGGCCACCCCGTGAGCACCATGGACGACATCCTGACAGGCCACACCTACATCGTAGCGAACAAGGAATCTTTCTGGGAGCTCGAGTACATGACATCATTGTGCAAGGGGGTTGCCTGTAGTAAAAGTCAGGTGGACTGGTCTGGATTTGTATGTTATAGAGTGACGTATAACTCCATGATTGATATGACTGATTACTAGTTGACAAAAGGCCAAAATTCATTTGTGGATATGTTTTGATATTTTATATTTAGCAATTTGTCACTGGAAAAAAAACTGTGCAGGTACAGCAGTAATGTGGTATTTTTCCCCCCCAGGATTTGAAGTTACTGTAAAGTTATTTGAAGTTTGTTTAGCTCTTGGTAGGATAGTAATTGTGAATCATTTCTAACCAAAATTTATATGTCTACTCAGTAAACAGGGACATTCAAGATACTGAGTGCAAAAAAAAAAAGAGAGAGAGAAAACTTAAAAAATGGTGAATATTTGTCATATGAATATAAAGGAGTGAAAAGCTAATATAAGGGGCCTGTATGCAAAAATTTAAATAGCTATGTGTAGAAAATAGCTCAGTTTGCATCTTGGAGATAAGGATTTTTTAAATTGAAAATGCAAAATTATGCTAAAATTTCTGGGATGTGGTTATTCGTCCCCCCTTCCTCCCAGCAGGTCTACCATCTCTTCTCCCGCACTAGGTCCAACATCCATAGTCAGTAGAATGCTTTTTTGTTTGGGGGGCCCAAAAGCACTGCCTAGGCTCCACCCCAGACCCAGCCGCCATACTAATAATAGTACTAATTGTAAATGCCATTTCTTCTATTCATTTTTCACATACACACAATATAATCTTATTAATAATACATAATGGTAACCACAAAATTAAACTACACAAAGCACACTCTTTTACCCCTCCCCACCTTGCACAGCATTTCTTCCTCTCTCCTCCACCCCCATGTGCAACGTCTACCATCTCTCTCTCATTCCTTCCCTTGCTGCAAAGGGAGTGAGGAAAGAAAGATAGAGGGATCCAGGGTATATTGCTATGACCTTCTACTGCACATCCAACATTTATCCCTCTTTCATCCCCCCCGGACTGTGTGCAGCATCTTTTGCCCCTGCCCACCAGCCCCATGCCCAACATTTCTCCTTCTATTATCCCTCTCCAGAACCATGCGACATCTCTTCCTCCATTCCCTCTACCACCAGGTCCAACATTCTTCCCTCTTGCATCTGTCCCACTGTTCCCTCTCCACCACCACATCCAACATTTCTCCCTCTCATCTCTCTCTACCTTACTTCTCTCCCACCAACATGTCCAACAATTCTCTTCCTATGCCCAACATTCTCCTCTTTCTTCCTTTCCCCATGTACACAATCTCTTTCCCTCACACCCATGCTCAACAATTTTCCCTTTCTAGTCCCTCCTCCACCTCAGCATCTCTTTCCTTCTATCCTTCCTTTCTGTGTCCCAAGTTCATGCTCCCACCCTCCTTCCTTCCTTTGTCCCAAGTTCATGCCCCTTCCCTCCCTTCCTTCTGTATCCCAAGTTTGTGCCCCTCCCTCCTTCCTTATAGACTTTGTCTTAAGTTTGTGACCCCTCTCTTCCTTGTGTCCCAACATGTCCCTCTCTCCATTCTGTATCCCAAGTTCATGCTCCCTTCCTTCTGTGTCTTAGTGCACACCTCCACCTCCCTCCCATGTTCCAACGCGTCTCTCTCGCTCCCTTCTGTGTCCCAAGTTCGTGCCCACCTCTCAAGGGTGTGTTCCTGTGTTCTGGTCAGCTCTTAAGACGTGCAAGTAGGCCTTCTCCTCCTTTCCAGCTGCACTTCTTTCTTCACAAAGCCACAAGCAGTAGCAGAGTACTGGGGTGCTGGCTGTGCAGCTACCAAAAGGTGTGCGGCCACACAGCTTAGAGGGAACATTGCTTTATTCCTTTTCACTTTTTATCTAATCAACTTTCTATCTCCTTCTCTAATCCCCTAGCTTTCACATTTCTCATCCCCTTTTATCTGCTTCCCATTACCACATTTCTACCCTTATATACTCATTATTCTGATCACTCATCTTAACAATTCTCTCACATTGATCCACCATTTCTAGCATCTCCTCTCCTTATCGCCTTTCCTTGTCTATCTTTCCCCTCCCTCCTCTGCTTTCCCTGAGTCATCCATCTCTCCCTCCCCCTTCTTCCCCTCCCCTGAATCTTTTTCCCTTAACCCGTTTTGCCCTCTACACCAAATCCATCTCTCCCTCTCCCTATTTTACCCCTCCACATCCATTTCTCCTTCCCTTTCACCCCTTGTACCATCTGACCCTGACCCCCTCTGCCTTTCTCTATGTCCATTTCTCCCTCTATGCGCCTCCAAATCCATCTCTCATTGTCCCCCTTCTACCCCCTCTGCCACCTCTTCCTGTTTTCCTTCTACTCCCTCTGCCATCCCCAAGTCTGACTCTCCTTCCATTACCCCATTCCTGAGTCTCAGATCTCTTCCTCCTTCCCTCATTTAAGTCTATCATCGTGCTGATCAGCATTCCGCCTCCCTGACGTCAATTCTGATGTCGAAGAGGAAGTTCCCGGCCAGCTAGGCAGCAATTAGCTGGCCCAGAACTTCCTCTCCGACGTCAGAATTGACATCGGGGAGAGGAATGCTGGTTGGTCCAATGCTTCTGCAGGGAGAGCTTGGGGCGGTGGGGAACGTCGGGGAGAGGAAGGCTGATCGGCCCGGTAGATTGGGACGGCAACACGAGTTTATCACGGAGCCCGGGATGGGCTCTGTGATAGATTCACGGTCTAGAGTTTACTTTAGTTTAATTTTTAATCCTTTTTGTTTTCCTGTTATTTTTATTTATAAATTTAGATTGTTAAACTATTCTATCTTTCCTTATAATATAACGAATTCAAAAAAATATGATCATGTTACACCCCTCTTACAAGCTGCACACTGGTTACCTATTACACATAGAATAACGTTTAAAATAATATTACTAACATTTAAAATTCAACAATCGCATATGCCGATATTCTTGGACTGACTCTTAATACTTTACTCTCCATTTAGGACACTCAGATCAACACAACAAAATTTACTAACTATTCCTTCTTTGAAAATAATTGGGACCAGAAGAGCAACCATCTTTTCAGTAGTAGCTCCCCAGCAGTGGAATAATTTGCCAATTTACTTACGTGGCGAACCATCTTTAGATAAATTTAAGCGCGCCTTAAAAGGTTTCCTTTATAAAGATGCATTCAATATATAGACAGAATAATTAATTAAATACAATACCTTGACTCTAGTGCATTAAACGAATAGGTCATCAAATTATAAAATTTAAGCATTCCCTAAAATCTTTTTTCTATAAAAAGGCTAATATCACATAGTCTGTTCAATAAAACTAAATCTATACAAATTATTAAAATATCTTCATCTTATTCATTTTATACCTTTCCTCAAGTGATCCCATCCGTTGTGTTCTTACCTCAAATGTTCCCCTTTTTTATAAATTGTAGTCCCTCCCATTATCCATTTGTACCAGTTTGTATCAGTTTGTAATAGAACAAAATGATATGTCTTAACTTATTTTATTTTGTCCACCCTGTTTTCTTTTATATAATGGATACATGTTATACACATTGAAATATATGACATTGCGTAAAAATCAAACACTATTAAACTTGAAACTTGAACTTGATCTAAATTTTTTTTTCCTTTGCCTTCAATGTTCTTTACTTTCCATGGGGTACTTTCTTTTATTATATATCGCTGTAATGTTAGTAATGTCTTCTCTTGTATGTTCTGGGTAGAGAGTAGCTCAGTGCTTATATAAACTGCTTAATACCTATATTCAAGTTGTATATCAAATGCAATAAATCCAACCCAACCCTGTTGCTTTTATTTTTAAGTATTAGTACGTGTCTGAATAGGAAAATAAATAATGGAAGGTTTGATACTGGCCAGTAGTTATTCGGAATAAGAGGATCTGCATTACTTTTTTTCAAGGGTGGCTTAAATGCTACTGGAACACTGCCTAAGTGTCAAACCTTAAAAAAGAAAGTCATATTGAGCATTGGAAAATAATTAATAACAATTAATAATAAAAATAGTGCACATTTAGTGATCTTTTTACTAAGGCGTGCTAATTGTTTTAGCGCATACTAAACGCTAACGCATCCATAAACTATAATAGACACGTTAGCACGTGTGCTAAAATGGCTAGCAAGCCTTAGTAAAAGGACCTTTTCATTTTTCCTACCACCAGATTTCCCCATCCCGCCCCACCCGGCCTTTTTTATGCCACCTGGCTGGAAAAAATTTCTGGGGAGAACACTGATGTTATTTTATTAATTCTGAGTTCGGTGTTACAATATGTTCTTGGTTTTTGGTTTACACATTATTTATTCTTTTCTATGACATGTTCGCATCGCAATTTTACTCAAAAGTATAAATAGGTATCCATATTTCCATTCAAGTTTCATCACGGTGCTCTGGTTTTGGCTCCAGTATTTATCACTTCCGTCCACCAGTTTTGGCTATCCGTTACCATCTCATATTTTAAAGACTCACTCATAATTAGCAGTGATCCGCATGTCTCTTCATAATGGACATGTCCGATTTTAGCATTTGAATCTTAATACTATGGTTTGGTCTTTTCTGGTTTCCTTTCTGTAGTCTGCTTTTCGTCTGGAGTCTTTTGAGTTTAGAATTACATTTTATGACATATTTTTGTGGTTATAATTGTATGACATGTCTAAATCGGTCAAGTTATCCATTCTTTTTATTATTTTTTGTCCCCTTATACAGTGGCAGACCGCCCCGGGTGCCAACCCTAGGAGGGTACACAGCCGGCTGGATCCAGAACCTCCAAGCTGCTTTAAATGGCACCTGCACCTCAGCGCGGTTGCCGTTCTTATTCCGAAGCAGAGTCGGCAGCTGCACTGAAGTGCAGGAAGGTCCCGCGATGACTGCATTTGCCACCTCTGCCTCCAGAAGACGTAAGTGACATTGGATGGGGTGGGCCGGCAGCTGCAGTCATTGCGGAACCTTGCGGCAACTCCCTGCGTCTGCCGGTCCACCTCCTCCAGTGTCACTTACATCTTCCAGAGGCAGAGGCAACAGAAGCAGTCATCATGGGACCTCGCTGGTTTGGAGGGAGAGAGGAGCATAGAAGGGTGGTGGAGGGAGAAAAAGGGGGTCAGGGTGGTATGGAAGGGTGGTGGAGGGAGAGAAAGGGGGCAGATGCTGATGGAATTGGTGCAGGAAAAGGAGAGAGAGACATAAGGGGGAAGGATACAGGATGGAATTGGGTTGGAGGGAAAGAAAGGGGGCAGATGCTGATGGAAGTGGGGGGAAAGGAGAGGAGAGAGTGAAATGCCAGACCATGGGGGTGTGGGAGAGGGAAGGGAAGAAGAGGAGAGAGATGCCATACCATTGGAGGAGGGAAGAGAAGAAGATGGATGCCAGACTAATAGGGGTGAAGGGAGAGATGGAAGGGGAATACAAGGAAAGAAGATGCCAAATAGATGGGGCAGAGAGAAGGTAGACAGTGGATGAAAGGAAGAGAGTGACAAGACTATGAGGAAAGAAGAAACCAGAGAAGACAATGTAGAAAAAAATTATATTTATTTTTTTTTGCTTTAGGCGAGATGCATTGCTGTTTCTGTGGTGTTGCATTGTATGCAGAGTCCAGCTTCTTGGTGGTTCAATTTAACCTTTGTCTACGTTTTTCTATTTTATCCCCCCTTTTACAAAACTGTAGAGCGTGTTTTTAGCACTGGCCATGGTGGTAATTGCTCAGAATTCTTTGAGAGTCTGAGCTGTTACCACCATGGCTAAAAATCACATTACAGTTTTGTAAAAGGGAGAGGGGTTAGTTTGTGATTACATATTCCATACTAGGCGAAGGTGTTTTCTGTGTTCTGTGTTCGAAAGACATGGTTTTCAGTTAGGATTGACTGTGTAGGATTGATCTGTACTAGTCTGGCTTGTTTAGTGTTACAATGGGTGTATTGATGTACTGCTCCAGTGTTCTCCCCAGAAATTTTTTCCAGCTGGGTGGCATGAAAAAGTAGCCGGGGGGGGGGAAAATTTGGTAGTGGGGAAAATTAAATGTATACTATTTTTATTAGTTAATTATTATTATTTTCCAATGCTCGATATGACTTCCTTTTTTAAGGTTTGACACTTGTGTCAGAATATTTTTACTAAATTTAAGAAGTATCCAATTCTAGAAGTGAATAATTAGATATTCACCCTCTTTCAAATGCTATATAGGTTTAAAAAAGGGAAATGCGTTTATGAAGTCATTAGGTTCAATCTAACCATTTATTTCTGCATGAATTTAAACAACTAAAAAAAAAAGATAAATATAGCTCATCCAGTCATACAAGAAATGACTGTACAACACCTCTAATAATGTTTTGATCACTAGGTTCCTTCCTGAGGTCTCACTGAGGATATGAAATAGGTGCTATCCCCACTTCCAGACCTCTTCCACATAATTTATGGAGAGGTGTTACTGAACCTTGAAGGGCACCTGTGTGATTGATCTTTATCTGCTTCTTTTTTATTTTGCTATAGTGCAAAGTAAGAGCTAGGGCCAAACAGTATAGGTAAAGATGCAGGTAATAATTAGCAATGTGTTAAAAATATTTTATTTTTATTTGCTTATAATGCCATTTGAAAGCTGCTTGATGATAATACAACTTTAATTTAATTCTTTATAATGTGTGTGTCTGTGTGTTGGGGGGGACAATACCTACGTCAACAGTAAAGTTAGAATAGGGTCATTAAATCCAGGGGTGTACCTAGTATATATGACAGCCAGTGCTAATTATTTTTTTAACAACCCCCTCCTCTATATAAAAAAAATATTTTTAGTAATAATCCATGAGTCACACAATAAGGGTGCATCTAGGAAAAGGCAGCATCTTAAACACTGCAGTGAGCACTAGAACACTAACACACGCATTGTAAAACTAAACAAACCAGATCCTACACAGTCAATTGATCCTGTAGTCGATGCTAACAGAAAGCCATGTCCTTTTCATGCACACAGAACTCAGATACACCCTCGCCCAAAATGGAATAATCACAAACTAAAAATAGAAATATGTAGACAAAAGTTAAACTGAACCAAGAAACCAGACTGCATACAATGCAACACCACAGAAACAATGACACATGTCCTCTAATACTGTGCAAAATATAAAGACAGTAGATGTAAATTTGAAAAAAAAACTTCTACATAAGTCACCACTTTACAAATTAACAAATAGAAATAAAATAATGAGAAATATGAAAATACCATTTTATTGGACTAATCCATTTTTCAATTAGCTTTCAGAGGCCAAATCTTTCTTCAAGACAGTACAGTATACAACTGTTATGGTATCCTGTCCTGACCTGAGGAAAGGAGTTTATTTCCCCCCAAAATTGCCTTATTTCCATTTCCTATTGATAAATTTTAATCAATACAGTTACAATACTACTTGATTCTACGTAAAGCAACAAAAATATTTTTTTCTACCTTTTGTCGTTTCTGCTTTAGTCATCTTCTCTTCACTTTCTTCTTTCTATTCAGCATTTGTCCTCGTTCCCTTCCATGCAACATCTGTCCTCTCTCTTTGCTCCTTCCACCCAGCCTCTGCCCTCTCTCTACCCCTTGCATCCACTGTCCACCCTTTCTGCCTTTTCCATCCAGTGTCTGCCCTCTCTCTGTTCCATATGGTATCTTCCCTCTTTCTATGTCCCTTCAATAAACTCTTTATCCTGTGCCCTTTCTCTCCTTTGTACATGATTTATTTCAGCTTCAACCCCTCTCCATTTTTTGTCTCCCCCCCCATGCTCTGGCATCTCCTCTCCTCCTTTCCTTCCTTCCTTCCTTCCCACTCCACCCCACCCCATGAACTGACATCCCTATCTCCTTCCCTTCTCTCCCCCCTTTCCAGTATCTGCCTCCTGTCTTTCCCCTTTGGTCCAGGCCTCTCTCTTTCTCTCCGTTTTTCTTCTGTGAGGAGATCATGTTGATCTTGAACACTGAATAATTCTTCCACATTCTCCATATCACTGTACTGTAGTCTGGTCCAGCAGACTGATTTGGCACTATTACATGAGTAATAGTAAATTCATTATGCATCAGCTTTCCACACAGAATGCCACAAGTATCCATTTCTTGTGCTGTGTTTACATCTGCCTGCAGCAGAAACTTGTGAGACAGATCCCTTGGCAATACTACACTTCGGAGCCCATTGACCATTTGGTTCTGTATGGCTGCAGGCTTTAAAGCTCTGTTTACTGGAGGAGACTGTCCAGCATACATAGTTGCATCACTCTTAAGGATCTGATCAGAGATTACATTAGACAAGGTGGTATTTTTAGGCATGGAAAAACAGGACATGTTCTCCTCAATCTGCTCAGATGCCTTCAAATGCCCTTTAATGTTCATCTGATCTCGGGCTAAATCTTGCCTCCTGAGCTGATCTTCAAAGGAGAGCGGAGTGAGAGCCATATTGGGCGCGGGCCGCAGTGAGATCCGTTTTGGGCCGCATGTTGTGCAGGGCTGGACTAAGGCAAGTTGTAAGCTTCCTTCCATCGCTGACCTATCTTCCATAAGTCAGCAACGGAGGGAAGCTTACAACTCACTGCCCTTGCTTGCTTCGGGCCTTCCTCGTTGCCGGGTCCTGCCTTCACGGAAACAGAAAGTAGGCAGGACCCGGCAGTGAGGAAAGCTCGAAGCAAGCAAGAGCAAGTTGTAAGCTGACCTGTCTCCTATAGCGAACCCATGCTCCAGGGCATGTGCATGCAGACTTCCCTTCTCTTCCCCCCTTGAGACATGACTTCCGGTTTCGGAGGGAAGCGGCATGCACATGTTAGAGCCCCGGAGCATGGGTTCAAGTCGCTTGCTGGCGTTAAAAACTAAAAAAAAAAAAAGTCAGGCTCCTGCGATTCAGGCTGTGCCAAGACAGCCCAGTAAATCTCCAAGCCGGTGAGAAGGGTTTTTTAAAAAAAATGCTGAGCAGAAGACGGCAGCAGCAGCAGGATTGCGATCGAGATTACAGCCGGGCAGTCATCTAAATTATCTGGGCAAAGCGCCCGGCTGAAAGGCCCTGGGGAGAACACTGTGCTCACTGCAGTATGTAAGATGCTGCCTTTTCCTAGGTACACTCTTGTGTGATGTGTGGATTGTTACTAAAAATCATGTTTTTCATACAGATCGGGGGGGGGGGTGTCAAAAAATAATGGGCCTCAGGTGTCACATATGCTAGGTACGCCACTGCCTTAGTTTATATCTAATAATAAATAATAATAATAACTTTATTTTTCTATACCGCCATAGTCAAAATGACTTCTAGGCGGTTCACATAGAAAGAAGGCTGGACAGTCAGCGAATTACAGAATGCATGAAGAAAGAAGTTACATTATAAATTGGAGAACCTGGGGAAAGAATACATGAGAGGAGAAAGATGTTACATAATACGTTGGGTTAAATGGGGAAAGAATACCTGGGAGAGGTAATTTGATTAGGCAAGGAATTTGTCAAATAGAGCGGTTTTAATTGATTTTCGGAATGTGTTGTAGGTCTGTCTGACTTTATTTATGTGGTTTCCCAGCCAGGATTGCTGTCTGCTTGGAACATGAAGATTCTGTCTAGGAAGGATTTGTATTTGCAGCCTGTGATCTTTGGGTATGCAAAGATGTTTTTGTTTCTGGTTGTTCGTGTAGGGTTGTGTAGAGTGAAGTGAGTTTGCAGGTAGGCCCCAGACTTGTTTGAAACAGATACATGCAAATTTGAACAGTATTCACGTCTCCACTGGAAGCCAGTGCAATTTTTTGTAATAGAGGCTAATGTGGTCTTTTTTTCTCAGTCCGAAGATCAAGCGAACTGCAGTGTTTTGCACTAATCTTAATTTTTGTACTGTTTTTTTTTGGGGGGATACCCAGGTAGGCGATGTTGCAGTAATCCAAGGTAGATAGGATCAGCGCCTGCACCAGTAATCTAAAGGATGTTGTGTCAAAGTATTTTTTAATAGTCCTTAGCTTCCACAGCATGTAAAAGCATTTCTTCACCAGTAGGTTTGTGTGGTCAGCCATGGTTAATTGAGTATCTAGAGTGATACCCAGTATTTTTATGGTTTTGGAGATTGGGTATTCATGGCCGTTTATTTTTAACGATGTTTTCGTTATTTGGTCGTTGGGGCTTGCCAAAAAGACTTTTGTTTTCTCTGTGTTTAGTTTTAGTTTGAAGCTGGTGGTCCATTTCTTGGTTTCTATCATAGTGTGTGAGAGGTTATCTATAGTTTCATTTGTGATGTCATTTAAGGGGATTAGGATGGATATATCGTCTGCGTATATATAGTGCTTTAAGTTTAATTTTTGTAGTAGGTGACCAAAGTAGGTGACCTAAGGATGCGAGGTAGATGTTGAATAAGGTGGGTGGTAGAGGGGAGTCTTGGGGCACCCCTGATGGGTTTTTCCATGGGTTGGAGTAATTTCTGTTGCTGGTTACTCGGTAGGATCTATTTATTAGGAATTCATGGAACCCATTTCATTACCTTTCCCGAGATTCCTATTGCGTCAAGGCACAGTAGCATGATTTTGTGGTCTACTAGGTTAAATGCACTGCTAAGGTCTAGTTGCAGAATCAATGCACTTTTGCCTGCTTTTAGGACCTACAGGGTATGTATCCCTCTAATTCATGACAATTTCACTTCTCATGTTATCTTATCCATTCTTTTTATTATTCAACTGCCCAGATAAGCATCATTCTTTGATGTGATTGGACCTTGAAAACTAACGGCAACAGTGTTCTCCCCAGAAATTTTTTCCAGCCATGAAAAACATTTGCTGCATTTAGTGTGCCACAAAAAACATTTGCTCCATTTAGTGTGCCGGAGTTTAAAAAGTTTGAGACGCTGCTCTATACCATTTGAAAGAGGGCAACTATCTAATTATTCACTTCTAGAATATACTTCTTAAATTTAATAAAAATATTATGGAACAAGTGTCAAACCTTAAGAAAGGCAGTCATATTGAGCATTGGAAAATAACTAATAATAATTAACTAATACAAATAGTACACATTTAGGGCTCCTTTTACTAAGCTTTGATAGCGGTTTTACCGCACGCTTAGTTCGCGCAGAATTGCCACACGTACTAGAAACTAACGGCAGCATTGAACTGGTGTTAGTTCTAGCCGTGTAGCGCGGCAATTCTGCACGCGCTAAAAATGCTATTGCAGCTTAGTAAAAGGAGCCCTTAATTTTCCTCACCACCAAATTTCCCCGTCCCACCCCGCCTGGCTACTTTTTCATGCCACCTGGCTGGAAAGAATTTCTGGGGAGAACACTGTTCTTACAGTCTGAGTATTGTCCATTTACCCCCACTCTCTGTTTCCTATGCTTCATCCAGTTTTTAATCCATGTGAGTATTTCACCCTTGATTCCGTGGCTCGCAACTTTCTGAAGTAGTCGTTCATACGGAACCTTGTCAAACGCCTTTTGAAAATCCAGATAAACAATGTCGACCGGATCGCCCTTGTCTATCTGTCTGTTTACTCTCTCAAAGAAGTGCAGCAAGTTCGTCAAACACAATCTGCCTTTGCAAAAACCGTGCTGACTGGTCCTCATCAGCCCGTGTCCGTCAAGATGATCAATGATGTAGTCCTTTAACAGCGACTCTACCATCTTTCCCGGTACCGAGGTCAGACTCACCGGTCTTTAATTTCCTGGATCTCCCCTCAAACCTTTCTTGAAGATCGGCATAACATTCGCCACCTTCCAGTCTTCCAGAATTTTTCCTGATTTGATCGACAAATTGGCTATTAGTTGAAGCAGTTCAGGTATGGTCCCTTTCAGTTCCTTGATGACCCTCGGATGAATGCCATCCGGTCCTGGGGATTTATCGCTCTTAAGCCTATCAATCTGCCTACACACCTCCTCTAGACTGACCGTCAATCCTGTCAGCTTTCCGTCTTCGTTTCTAGCATATAGCCTGATGGGTTCTGTAACGCTGTGTAGATCTTCTTTGGTAAATACTATTGCTGCCCAATTCACAATTTGAATTGGTTCACCGATTCACTTTGGGTGAACCGATTCGAATCGATTTAAAACCCCCAAAAAATCAGCTTCCTGATTCGACTGACCCTCCACCCTCGCTCCCTAAAGCAGGAGCGGCAGCGCCACTCTTGCTGGCCGGCCGCTGCCACATCTGCTTTAGAGTGCGAGGAGGGTGAGTCAGTCAGGAAGTGCTGCTGTGCTGGTCTCTGGCTTCCCTCCCCCCTCCCTGGTGTCCGGTTTTCCCCCTGGCCTCCCCGAAGGACTGCGCACCCCCCCCCCCCCCCGGAAGGCCTCCGTGTTCCTCCTGGCCTCCCCGCACTGTTTACCTCATAGCTGCAGTCTGCAGTGAAGATCGCTGTTACAGCGTCTTTGTAAACTTGCTTTGAGCTGTTTCCTCCGCTGCGATCCTACCTCTGACGTCAGAGGAGGGGCAGGATCACAGCAGAGGAAACAGCTCAAAGCAAATTTACAAAGACGCTGTAATTGCGATCTTTGCTGCAGACTGCATCTATGAGATAAACGGTACGGGGAGGCCAGGGGGAACAGAGGCCTTCCCGGGGGGGGGGGGTGCAGGCCTTCAAGGGGGGGATGCAGGCCTTCAAGTGGGGGTGCAAGCCTTCAAGGGGGGGTGCAGGCCTTTAAGGGCGGACAGGCCTTCAAAGGGGGGGACAGGCCTTCAGGGGTGGGGTGCACACCTTCAAAGAGGATAGACCTTTGGGGGGTACTGGTGTATAAGTACACAGAAGGAGGGAGGGAAGGGGGGGTTCAAAGAGACATGCATTTACCGGACTTTGAGGGGGAAGAAACAATGGGTCTAAAAATAGAGGAGAGGGAGAGAGATGATGGACAATGGGATTTAGGGAGGGAAGGAACAGAAAGGGAGAGAAGTTGAACACAAGGGATGGTGTGTGTGGGGGATAGAGATGCTGGATAGAAGGGTAGTTGGGAAAAGAAAGGGAGAGATGGTGAACCCTGGGTTGGTGGGGAAGGAGGGAGGGATGCTGGATGAAAGGGTAGTTAAGAAAAGGTGGATCTGTGGATGGAGACAAAAAAAAAGAAAGATGCCAGACCTCCTGGGTTGGGAAGAGAAAGAAAGCACAGTTACTTACCGTAACAGTTGTTATCCAGGGACAGAAGGCAGCTATTCTCACATATGGGTGATGTCATCGACGGAGCCCGGATGCGGACGCCTCGCAAGCAGACTTGTTTAAAGAAACTCGAAGTTTCGAGTCGCCCGCACCGTGCATGCGCGTGTGCCTTACCGCCCAGCGCAGGGCGCGTCTCCTCAGTTCAGATAGCTAGCAGAGAAGCCAACCAGGGGAGGTGGGTGGGTTGTGATAATAGCTGCCTGCTGTCCCTGGATAACAACTGTTACGGTAAGTAACTGTGCTTTATCCCAGGAAAAGCAGACAGGTATTCTCACATATGGGTGACCTCCAAGCTAACCAGAATGCGATGGTGGGAGTGTTGGCAATTTAGGAGAATAAATGTTGTAATACTGTTTGGCTAAACTGTCCATCCCGTCTGGAGAAAGTATCCAGACAATAAAGAGAAGTGAAGGTATGAACCGAGGACCAAGTAGCAGCTCTACATATTTCCTCAATAGGTGTAGATCTGAGGAAAGCTACTGAAGCTGCAATAGCTTTGACTTTATGGACTGTGACTTTACTGTGAAGGGGTAATCCAGCCTGGGCATAGCAGAAAGAGATACAAGCCGCCATCCAGTTGGAGATGGTACGCTTAGAAATAGGATGGGATCGAAGGAAACAAAAAGTTGAGGAGCAGTTCTGTATGTTTTGGTGCGTTCCAAGTAGAAGGCCAAAGCACGTTTACAGTCCAGAGTATGAAGAGCTGATTTTCAAGGATGAGAATGAGGCTTTGGAAAAAATACTGGAAGGACGATGGATTGATTAAGATGAAATTCCGAGACCACTTTAGGTAGGAATTTAGGATGAGTACGAAGAACCACCTTGTCATGATGGAACATAGTGAATGGTGGGTCAGTTACTAAAGCTTGCAGTTCACTGACTCTTCGAGCAGAAGTGAGGGCTATGAGAAATACCACTTTCCAAGTGAGATACTTCAGATGAGCTTTATCGATTCGTTCAAATGGAGGCTTCAAGAGTTGAGAAAGGACAACATTGAGGTCCCAAACCACAGGAGGCGGTTTGAGAGGAGGGTTAACATTAAATAGTCCTTTCATAAATTTGGAAACCACTGGATGAGCAGAGAGGGGTTTCCCTTCAATAGGCTGATGGAAAGCCGCAATTGCACTGAGATGGTCTCGGATAGATGTAGACTTGAGGACAGAATTGGATAAGTGCAACAAGTAGTCCAAAACAGAAGATAAGGAGGAATGCTGAGGCTCCGTATGATGAGAAAAACACCACGTAGAAAATCTAGTGCACTTTTGGTGATAGCATTGTCTAGTGGTAGGCTTCCTAGAAGCTTCTAAGACATCTCATATAGATTGAGAAAACTGAAGAGGAGTTACGTTGAAAGGTACCAAGCTGTCAGGTGTAGAGACTGCAGATTGGGATAAAGCAGAGATCCTTGACTCTGTGTAAGCAGAGAAGGAAAAACTGGTAGAAGGTATGGCTCCCTGGTGCTGAGTTGAAGTAGAAGGTAGTACCAAGGTTGTCTTGGCCACCGAGGAGCGATGAGAATCATGGTGGCATGATCGTTCTTCAACTTTACCAGAGTCTTGAGAATGAGAGGGAATGGAGGGAATGCGTAGAGGAAGAGATTCATCCAGTCCAGAAGAAAAGCATCTGCCTCGGGACGGTGAGGAGAGTATATCTTGGAGCAGAACTAAGGCAGTTTGAAATTGTGAGGAGCCGCAAAGAGGTCTATCTGAGGGGTTCCCCATTGAGAAAAAACGTGATGAAGAGGCGAGGAGTGGAGAGTCCATTTGTGAGGTTGCGGAAGACGACTCAAGTTGTCCGCCAAGCAATTCTTCGCCCCTTGAATGTAGACAGCTTTGAGGAAGGTGTTGTGGTGGATTGCCCAGTCTCAAACCTTCAGAGCTTCTTGACAAAGGGAGGCAGATCCTGTCCTTCCTTGTTTATTGACATAATACATGGCGACTTGGTTGTCCGTCCGGATGAGGACTACCTGGTCGCGAAGAAGATGTTGAAAAGCGTTGAGAGCCTTGAAAATCGCTCTTGAGTTCCAACATATTTATGTGACATTGATGATCTGTACTGGTCCAGTGGCCTTGAGTATGGAGACCATCGAGATGAGTGCCCCAAGTGTAGGTAGAAGAGTCTGTCGTGAGGACCTTCTGATGAGGGGGTGTTTGAAAAAGCAAGCCTCTGGAAAGATTGGAAGAGAGCATCCACCAACGGAGAGACTTCTTCAAGGAAGGAGTGACTGAAATGTGTCGAGAAGGAGGGTCGTAAACTTGCATCCATTGAGATGTCAGGGTCCACTGAGGAATTCTGGGGTGAAGTCTGGCAAAAGGAGTCACATGTCCTGTGGAGGCCATGTGACCCAGAAGTACCATCATGTGTCTCGCTGAGATGGAAGAGCAGGAAGACACTGTATGACAGAGGTGTAGAAGAGCTTCCAGACGTTGTTTTGAAAGGAATGCTCTGAGTTGGACAGTGTCCAGAACAGCTCCAATGAATTGTAGATGCTGTGAGGGCTGAAGTTGAGATTTGGGAAAGTTGATTTCGAATCCCAAACTTTGTAGGAACCAGGTAGTCCGTTGGGTCGCTTCAATAACCCCTTGAGATGTGGAATCTTTGATGAGTCGTTGAGGTAGGGAAATACCTGAAGACCATGGTTCCGGAGAGCTGCCGCTACCACTACCAGGCACTTGGTGAACACTGGGAGACGAGGCCAGGCCGAAGGGTAGTACTCTGTATTGAAAATGCAGATTCCCCATCCGAAATCTGAGGAATTGACGAGAGGCCGGATGAATGGGGATATGAGTGTAGGCCTCCTTGAGATCCAGAGAGCATAACCAGTCGTTCTGCTCGAGAAGGGGATAAAGAGATGCCAGGGACAACATTCAAAACTTTTCTTTGACTAAAAATTTGTTGAGAGTCCTGAGATCCAGAATGGGTCGCAGATTGCCCATCTTTTTCGGAACAAGGAAGTAACGGGAGTAAAACCCCCCTGTTCTGTTCCAAGGGAACTGGTTCGATGGCATGGAGAGAAAGCAGAGTTTGAGCTTCCTGAAGAAGAAGAGAGGTCTGGGACGGATTGGAAGGATACTCTCTTGAGGGAAGCTCTGGTGGAACCTGAGTGAAATGAAGAGAGTATCCTTCCCTGATGATGGTAAGCACCAAGAGATTGGATGTAATTATTGTCCATCGGTTGTAAAAATGATGGAGACGACCTCCTATAGGGGGAAAAGGAGACAGAGACAGAACGGTGGAGGTTATGCTCTGTTGTAAACAGTCAAAAAAGCTGAGAAGCCTTAGGTGCAGCAGAAGGTTGGGATTTCTGTTGCTTCTGAGGTTGCTGTTTTTTTCAGAGGAGGGCGAGTATAAGGAGCCGGCTTTGGAGCAAAACGCCTTGGATAGATAAGAGCAGGACGTGCAGGTTTGGCAGGAGCTGGCTTTGGCTTGGGTCTGACTATAGAAGCAAATGATTTTGCATGGTCAGATAATTTCTTGGTGGCTGCCTCGATGGATTCATCAAAGAGGTCGTTGCCCTCACAAGGAATGTTAGCCAAGCGGTCTTGAAGGTTAGAGTCCATGTCAATGGTACGAAGCCAGGCAAGATGACGCATAGCTACAGAGCAAGCAGCGCTCGGGCAGATAACTCGAAGGCATCATAAGATGATTGGAGGAGATGCAGACGTAATTGAGAGAAAGAAGCAATGACTTCCTGAAACTCAAAATGCATTTGGTTATCCAAATAATTCAAAAACTTTGGTAGAAGAGAAAGAAGAAATTCAAAGTAATTGATGAAATAAAAATTATAATTGAGGACTTTAGAGGACATCATAGCATTCTGGTAGATGCGACGTCCAAATTTGTCCATAGTTTTCCCTTCCCTTCCAGGAGGGACGGTGACATAAACCTTGGAAGGATGGGACCTTTTCAAGGAGGACTCGACCAGCAGGGATAACTGAGAATTGTCAAACCCTTTGCGATGCACAGTCTTATATCTAGAGTCTAATTTCCCTGGAACAGCCGGTATGGAAAAAGGTGTTTCCATGCAACGACCAAAAGTCTGATTAAAAAGCTTATGAAGTGGAAGCTTAAGAGACTCTGCCGGAGGATGAGGAAGATGCATGACTTTGAGATACTCCTTAGAATATTTGGAGCCAGTATCCAATTGAATATCCAAGTCCACAGCCATCTATTGCAGGAAAGACGAGAAAGATAGCTGATCTGCCAATGCTTTGCCTCGAGAAGGGCTCGAGAACGTCGAGGCAGCCTGTATCAAAGAAGAAGCTTCGGCAGGGAAAAATGCATCAAAGGAACCTGGTGACTTGGACAAGGCAATCGAGACCGGAACATCCTCGAGATCCAGCTTCGGAGACCTCGAACGAGGAGTCGGTGGTCTGGTCGAGGTTGGAGTAGATCGAGGCTTCGAGGAAGATGGTCTGTCATGAGAAGAACTATGCCTCAAAGGATGCCTCGATGAAGGCCTCGAATGTCGGTGAGAACTGTGTCTGGAACTAGATCTCGAGGATCGAGGAGATTTCGCCTCGGAGACGTGGGCAACCGATGCCGATGTATGAATAGAACTAGAGGCTGTAGATCGAAGCTCCAGAGGCTTGGAGGAGGAATCTCGATGCACTCTCAAAGACTCTGCTCCTTGTATAGAGTGTGAGGATTCTCGTCGAGGCACTCGCAAAGAATCTGCTCCTTGTTTTACGTGCTTGGATGCCAGACCAGACACTCACAGAGACTTTGCTCCCTGCAAAGAGTGTGTAAGTTCAGACTGGGGCAAAGTAAGCGGCTCGACCTCGCAGGAGTCTGCTGAATGCCCAGGCTGGATAAGAGGAAGCAGTTTGGGTCCATGTTAGTAAGGAATTGAATAAACTGCTTCTCTAACATGGTCTGGAAAGAAGCCGGCAAGGATGGATCCGCGTCTGAAACCGGACCACCTGCTTTGGCTGGAGGTTCCTTTGAGGTAGTGTGAGTGTGCTTCAACTTGGAAGTTTTAGACACTTTAATCACCACCGGCGGAACTGACTGCTGAGCTATCTGACCTGAGGAAACAGGGGAAGATACAGCAGATGACGTCAAAGCAAGAGCCGCTGCAAACGACGAAGGTTTGATGAGGCTCGAGGTGGAAGCAGTAGGCGCAGAAGAAGCCTCGGTGGAAGTTGAGGCCGAAGACGCCTTTGAAGTCGAGGGATCAATAGGAGACTCCATCTCGAAGAGCTTGTCCACCAAAATGCAACGACGCTTGAAAGCACGAGGCTGAAGTATTTGGCAAGGCAAGCACGAACTAGGATGATGTTTTGGCCCAAGGCACTTGAGGCAGCATCTGTGAGGGTCCGTAAGAGAGATCACGCGCTGACTCTTGCTACACCTCTTGAAGCCCGTAGCAGGCCGGGACATAGACGGAAAAATAGCCGCCGCAAAATCGAAGCCCTCGGGCTGCTGCCAAGCGGCCTGTCTCGGAAAACGAACAGAAGAAGAAAAAATGTATTTATTTATTTATTTTTAACTAAAATAAAATAAAACAGCGATTCGTGAGGAAAAAAACACAAACCACGGTTGAGAGAAGGCACAAAGTGAATGATGTTAAACGCAGAGAGTCAAAGATGGACCTCTCGGCTCCGCAGAAAACTGAGAACTGAGGAGACGCGCCCTGCGCTGGGCGGGAAGGCACTCGCACATGCGCGGTGCTTGCGACTCGAAATTTCGAGTTTCTTCAAGCAAGTCTGCTTGCGAGGCGTCCGCATCCGGGCTCCGTCGTTGACATCACCCATATGTGAGAATACCTGCCTGCTTGTCCTGGAATAAGCGGAGGACAGAGATGGCAGATAGATGGTTAGAACAGAGAAATAAGAAAGAAGGAGACCCTGGCAAGCAAGTTATCAGAAGACAACCAGAGCCTGGGACCAACAAGATTTGAATAATGACCAGAGAACAAAAGGTAGAAAAACTAATTTTGTTTTCCATTTTCTCATTACAATATGCCAGATTTGAAACGCATATCCTGCCAGAGCTGGTGTTAGACCGCAAACGTGAGCTAGGATTTAAGAGAGAAAGGAAAAGTCTTTTTTGTTTGTTTATCTTGTTTACACTACAGCACCAGTGTGATTAGGAGAAGGCAAAGGGGGTCAAGAGGCTATAAAATAAACCCACCAGGATGTTTGAAAAAAACAAACAAACACCCAATTGGGTAGGAAAATCGAATCGAAAAACCAATTCAATAGATTGAATCGAATCGAAATTTTTTTCCCCTGAATCGGGCAGCACTAGTAAATACAGATGCAAAAAATGTGTTCAGTTTGTCAGCAATTGCTTTGTCCTCCTTTAGCTCTCCCTTTATTCCATGGTCATCCAAAGGTCCCACTGCTTCCTTCACGGGTCATTTCCCCTTAATATATCGAAAGAATAGCTTGAAGTTCTTCACCTCCTTGGCTATTTTTTCCTCGTAGTCTCTTTTGGCCCCTTTTACTGCCTTATGGCACCTGCGTTGATGTTGTTTGTGCTTGTTCCAGTTTTCGTCCATTTTTGACCTTTTCCATTCCTTAAATGAAGTTTTCTTGTCTCTGATCGCTTCCTTCACCTCTACAGTGAGCCACACCGGTTCTTTTTTCTTTTTTCTCTTTGATCCCTTGTTGATACGTGGTATATATAGATTTTGCGCCTCGGTGACCATGTCCATAAAAAGGGACCAAGTTTGCTGTAGCGTTTTTACATTGCTTATCCTCTTCCTAATCTTCTTCCCTACCATGAGTCTCATCCTTTTGTAATTCCCTTTTCGGAAGTTCAGTGCCGTGGCTGATGTTTCTCCCCTGCGTCCAGATCGAAGCGGATCATATTGTGATCGCTATTTCCTAGCGTCCCTTCTACATCTTGGGCCGGTCCTCGCAGGCCATTTAGAATTAAGTCCAGAATTGCATTTCTTCTAGTATTTTTCTTGACAAGTTGTTCCAGGAAGCAATCGCCTACAGCATCCAAGAACTTGTTCTCTCTAACGCAGCCAGAGGTGCCTAGGTTCCAGTCTATTCCCGGATAGTTGAAGTCATCCATGATAACTTCGTTGCCTCCCTTGCAGTTGCGTTTAATCTCGTCCGTCATTTCTCTGTCAATTTCTTCGGACTGCCCTGGGGGTCGGTAGTAGATGCCGATCTTCATTTCCAGGCCATTTGTTCCCGGAATTTTGACCCATAGAGACTCTAACTTATCCGTCAGTTGTGGCGTGTTCTCTCCAGTAGATTCAATTCCCTCTTTGACATATATGACAATGCCCCCACCTTTTTGAGCCACTCTGTCTCTGCGGTATAGTTTGTATCCCTGTAGCACAGTGTCCTAGATGTTTTCCTCAGTCCACCATGTTTCCGTGATGCCTATGATGTCAACGTTATCTTTTTGTGCCATAATTTCTAATTAACCCATCTTATTTCTAAGGCTCCTTGCGTTCGTGTACATACACTTGAGTTTGCGACCTGTTCCTTTCTTGCATTTCTTTTCCTCTTGTGTTCTTTTCGATCCGTCTTGCACGTGATCTGTTGAGTCTTTCACTCTATCTTCTTGCACGGTATCCTCTGGGTATACTGGTTCCCGAACCATTGACTCTCGGTCGACTGTCGGCTTTCCCCTTCTTCCTAGTTTAAAAACTTCTCAACTTCTCTCTTGATGTTGCTTGCAAGCAGCCTCGTTCCGTCTCTGTTGAGGTGGAGTCCGTCCTTCCTGTATAGCTTGCTCTTCCCCCAGAACATCGTACAGTTACGCACAAAGTGGAATCCTTGTTCCTCACACAAGCGCCGCATCCACGCGTTGACTGCTTACAGCTCCATCTGCCTCTTCTCATCAGCCCTGGGTACCGGCAGTATCTCTGAGAATGCTATCCTCTGCGTTCTGGTCTTCAGCTTCCTTCCTAGCATCCAGAACTGGTCCTTCAGTACTTCCCTGTTGTTCCTGTTGCTCACGTTGTTCGTCCCCACATGGATCACTACCGCTGTATCTTCATTCACACTGTCGATGATCCTGTCGATGCGATTCACTTATCTTTTACCTTGACTCTCGGTACGCAGGTCACCAGCTGATCCAGTGTTCTTCCTGCTATGTGGCTGTCGACTTGTCTGATGATGGAGTCCCCCCCAACGATTGCTGTCCTCTCTATCTTCTCTTGATTCTCCAGCCGCAGGTCCTTGTCCCTGGTGTGTGTCCATCTCTCCTGCCATGGGTCCGTATCCTTCATTCTCACTGCTGTGTCTCCCATTTCTTCGTTGTGGTTGTCCATCGGGTGGTCCACACTCTCTGTAGGTGTCTTTTGGTAGTTCCACTGTTGCTGGTGATTTTCCACAGCCTCCCTGTATGCCTCCCCCATGAACTTCTCTAGCTCTCGGACTTCTCCCTCGATGGTGTCCTCTGTTTTGTTCTCTGCTTCCTCTGTCTTAACATTCTCTGCATTTTTGTCTCCCTCCTCCACTGCGTGAAGTGCCTCCAGTTCCAGTATTCTACCCTCCAGGAGTCTGACTTGTTTCTTCAGGCTCTCCAGTTCTCCGCATCGAGCACATATGTAAGACCGCCTCCAAGAGGGAAAGTAGTCATACATATGGCAGACGATGCAGAAAACTGGGTAGCTCAAAATCTTGCTTCAGTCTGCTGCTTCCATTTCTGCCTGCTTGCTTGCTTGCCGGTCTGCTGTGGCTGTCCTCTGCGCCTGCTGTGTTCTCTGTGCCTGCCTGGCTGTGGCTGTCCTCTGCGCCTGCTGTCCACTATATCTACCTGGTTGTGTGCCCTCTGCGCCTGTTGTGGTCTCCTTCTGCTCTCCTTTAGCGGCATGTGGTTGTGTGTCCTTTGTACCTCCTGTGTGTGCCTGGTTGTGTGCCCTCTGCTCCTGCTGTGGTCTCTTTCTGCTCTCCTTTAGCGGTGGCTCATCCCTTCTCAAGGCCCTTCGCAAAGGCGCTCTCGCTAAGGCAAGCACCTTTAACGCTCGCTTTCGACGCGCGCTGAACGGCTGAGCGCTGTTGGCCCCTCCCCTTTTAAGGGGGAGCTTCGGTGGTCGACTTTGGGGGGTGGGTGGAGCTAACTGTCGCCGATTCCCCTCTTGGTCTCTTGCCTCTGCTTCTCTCTCTCCTGCTCTTTCTCCCCTTTGGCTTCTCTCTCTGCCTCTCTCAGCACTGTTTTTCTGCTTGCTTTCCCCATTTGTCTTTTTCAGCAACAGAAACCACCCCCCCAAGCAATATTTGCTAGTGCTAGGGGAAAAGACACTGCATTTTTAATAGTTGACAGAAATTGTCTCCTATAAATTATATAGCCATCATCTTCTATGCCTTCTTGAATATCCAAAAGTCTCTCATATTGTCTCTTTTGCTTTTATTAGCATTCAGCAATGATTCTGAAATTGTGCTTCAAGCAGTATTATAATATCTTTCAGCAAGAAATTGAATGAACTAAAGAAAAGAGCCTTCTTGAAATAGAGTAGTGTACTGTGTAAAAGATATCTCCCTTTTTATTTCTTTAGTTGCAGCATGACCTTCAATTTTTAGTACTTGGGATTGGAGCATTTCCATATTCTTTATAAAGGAAGCTTTATTTTCCTTGTTGGCAATCATTTTCTGTGGGGATGTTGGACTTGTTTTATTTCATGTGATGTTTCCTTTTTGCCTAATTTAACTGTTATGACAAGATAAGTATTTGGAAAAAAGCAGCAAGGGATGCTTTCTCTTTGTTGCCTCTTAACTTGTTGATGTTTTCCTTTTTTTTGTCTCTACTAAGCATAAAGGGGCAGTAAGGGTCAGACACTTAATGGCCAGAACTTCCTCCTCAATGCAACAGAGTATTGAGTTCTATACTGCCAGTACTTTCTACAGAACTAGAGAGTTGAACCCTACGGTCTTGGGGCCGAAAACATCTGTCGCCTTCAGAACCTCCTGCACCAACATATTGGGCTGCATTGGCAGCAATGGTACAGGGTTTCCCTGATATAAAAGGGGTTGCAGAGAACTCCTTAAGGCAGTCATGCTGAAGATTAATGCTGCTGAGAATAAAAAGCTGCTGGAAGTTGGAGTATCTGCGGCAGCTAGTGCTGCCCGATTCACGATTTGAATCGATTCAACGATTCAAATCAGGTGAATCGATTCAATAAAAAAAAAAAGAAAAAAAAATTGGCCTCCCGATTTGATGACCGACCCTTCCCCCCATGCCTTCCTAAAGCAGGAGTGGCAGCACTGCCTCTTGCTGTCCTTCTGCTGCTGCTCCTGCTTCAGGAGGGAGGATCAGTTGGAAAGGCCTGCATGTTCCCCCAGCTTCCCCGCTTTTACCTTAAGCTAATACGGCAGCCTGCAGGATCGCTGGTGCTATAGTGATCCCTGCAGCTGCCGTCATCCTCAGCGGCACATTCTTTCTGCTAAGGTCCCGCCCCTCCTCTGATGTCAGGATCGCGGCAGAGAAAATGTGCCGCTGAGGATGACAGCAGCTGCAGGGATCGCTATAGCACCAGCGATCCTGCATGCTGCCGTATTAGCTTAAGGTAAAAGCAGTGAAGCTGGGGGAATATGCAGGCTTGCAGGGGGAGCAGGCCTGTGCAGAGGGAGGAGGAGGAAGAGTGCCTTCGCGGTGGGGAGGCATGGGGGGGGAGAGGGGAAGGGAGATGCCAGACCTGGGGTGAAGTGCAGGGAAGAGAGAGACCAAACCAAAAAGAGGGGGAGGAAAGCAGAGGACGGAGAGGTACTGGACTAATGGAGAGAGGGAGAGAGAAATGCAAGATTAGAAGGGGGGAAGGGTACAAGAGGGACAGATACTGCTCCAAAGTAGGTGGGCAGGGTGCAAGGATGGCAGGAGAGAGAATAGGAGAAAGCCTGTACCTGGGGAAGGGGATACAGGAGGTAAGGAAGAGAGAAAGAAGAAGCTGGATATGGGGAGAGACACGAAACAGAGATAAGATGCTGGGCATGGAGGAAGCATAAGAACAGGGACCCAAGGGGGACACTACTGGAGAGGATAATAGGGACAGGGACACAGAAGAGAGATGTTGGATGAAAGGATAGTTGAGAAAAGGAGAGATGGTGGATCTGTGGATGGTGGGGTGCATCGCTGCAGCTGCAGGGGAATGGAGATGAAAAAAGGAAAGATGCCAGACCTCCGGGCGAGGAAAGGGAAACAGAAGGGAAGGACAGAGATGGAAGATGGATGGTTAGCACGGAGAAAGAAGAAAGGAGAGCCTTATCAGAAGACAACCAGAACATGGGACCAACATGATTTGCAAAATGACCAGACAACAAAAGGTAGGAAAAATATTTTTATTTTCTGTTTTGTGATTACAATATGTCAGATTTGAAATGTGTATCCTTCCAGAGCTGGTGTTAGACTGTGAACGTGAGCTAGGATTTAATAGAGAGAGGAAAAGTATTTTCTGTTTGTTTATTTTGTTTACATCACAGGACCTGGGTGGGTAGGAGAGGGCAAAGGGGGTGAAGAGGCTATAAAATAAACCCACCAGGATGTTTGAAAAAATCCACCCAAATCCACCCAAATGGAAAATCGGATCGAAAAATCAATTCAATAGGCTGAATCGAATCAAAATTATTTTCCTGAATTGGGCAGCACTAGCGGCAGCTCTCACAGTGGTGACTCTTGATGCGATCTGGAAAGTACAGTGGAACCTGGTTTACGAGCATAATTTGTTCCAGAAGCATGCTCGTAAACCAAAATACTCGTATATCAAAGCGAGTTTCCCCATAGGAAATAATGGAAACTCGGTTTATACGTTCCCACCTCCCCAAACCCCCCCCCCGAGGCCAGCGGCACTGCTCCCCCCCGCTCGCAAAGACCCCCCCCCCCGCGCAAACTGGCACCCACCGCCCTAACAACTTGACACTTACCCCCCCCCCCCGGTCTGGCACCGGCACGCAGCCCACAGGATGTGCCGGTGCCGCTTGAAGAACTTCCTGCCTCTGCCGGGCCTTGAGCATGCATCTGTGGAGATCTCCGAGATTCTCGGCGAGAGGGAGAATTAGAAGGCCTTGAGCATACGCAGATGCATGCTCAAGGCCTGGCAGAGGCAGGAAGTTCTTCAAGCGGCACTGGCACGTCCTGTGGGTTGTGTGCCGGTGCCAGACGGCGGGGGGGGGAGGGGGGCAGCGATGCCGGTTCTCGGGGGGGGGGGAGGGTGCTCGCAAATCGAGTCAACACTTGGTTTGCGAGACAAGTTTTGTGAGAATGTTTTGTTCGACTTGCAAAACACTCGCAAACCAGGTTACTCGCAAACCGAGGTTTGACTGTATTACAGAAGCTAGAGGAAACTGTCTCTAAATCCACAGGAGAGATTGTGGCATTAATAAGTAAAGCTGACCTGCTTTCTCAGTCTCTTGTTGAAGCTAAACAGGAAAGTTTATGCCAGCTTAATAAGTATTGAGAAGAATTAACATCTTTAAAAATTGTAATGACATCTTATTTTTTTTTTTATTCAATTTTTCTATACCGTTCTCCAGGGGAGTTTAGAACGGTTTACATGAATTTATTCAGGTACTCAAGCATTTTTCCCTGTCTGTCCCGGCGGGCTCACAATCTACCTAATGTACCTGGGGCAATGGGGGGATTAAGTGATTTGCCCAGGATCACAAGGAGCAGCGTGGGTTTGAACCCACAACTCCAGGGTGCTGAGGCTGTAGCTTTAACCACTGCGCCACACACTCCCCGTATCTATTATTAAAGATAATACTGTACTTTGATTCATAGGAAACTTGAACAAATGGAAAATTATAATAGAAGATTAAACTTATGGTTTTTGAAAATTCCAAGGCCTCAAGAGCATGACTTCCTGATAATGTTTTTTGTAAACATCTAGTAGAAATATTGAAATTTACTTCAAAAGCTATTCTCCTTTTAAACAGTCTTGTTATCTACCAGTTTCATCAAATATTTCAGAGGGAGCCACTGGACATCTGAGTCAACAGGAGAAAATTGATCTTAATATGTAATATTTCAGTTATAGTAGAGGAATCAACTTTGTAAGTATCTGGAAGAGCTACTTTATTGGTGTCATTTGTTTTTGAACGAGATCCTGAATGCTGTTCTCAGAATTTATTTACAGAGTGCTCAAGTTCTGTTCTGTGGTCTAAGGATATGGATTTTTCCTGATGTGGTTAAGTCCATACAGGAAAAAAGGAAAGAGACTTGGGTGCATCTTTTCTGCTTAGTTACCCATATAAATGTTTACGGTAGTTTGTTTTGCTGGAACTAAATATGTTTTTTATATGCCATATCAGTTAAGGGTCACCTTACATCTGAAGAAGATCTCCATAGGGATAACTAGTTAAGTAGGATGATATGGGAATGTTTGTGTTAAACCTTACCTCTAAAATATTTTGCCTTATTAATGTATACTCCTTTAATTCCAGATTTTCTCCCCAGCTTGTTTTTTTCTTTTAAATTGTGTAAGAAGCATTTTAATGTGGTTTTTTTTTCTATAAAAATTTATAATTTTTCTTCAATATGTTTGCTATTTGTTTTTCTATTAACATGTTTATTAGCAATTTTGCTTGCAGGTTTTTATATTGTGCACATGCTCTTAGAGCAAATATTTTGCACCCATTGAACAATAAGCTTTACAGAATATTAATGTTATGAAAGATTAAAAGTGCAATAGATTGTTTGACATGGTCTGATTGAAAAGAATTGAGGACTTCCTTTTCTTTTGCTGCAAATAACAAATGTTTAAACTAAATTTGACTGTACTTGTTTACAGGTATTTCATCCATGGGGTATGCAAGGAAGGAAACAACTGTCATTATTCTCATGACCTCTCTACCAGCCAGTCCACCATGATCTGCTGGTACTATCAACGAGGGTGCTGTGCTTATGGAAGTAACTGCAGGTGAGTATGTTGAGCTTGTTTAGTGGTGAAAAGAATTTCTGCTCTGCATATTTTGCTGTCTGTATAGTTGTCTTTTAAGAACATAAGAACTGCCATCACTGGATCAGACTTATGGTCCATCATGTCCGGCAATCCGCACACGCGGAGGCCCTGCCAGGTGTGCACCTGGCGTAAATTAAGTCACCCATATCCCTCTATGCCTCTTTTAAGGAGATGTGTATCTAGTTTGCTTTTAAATCCTAGAACGGTGGATTCCGCAATAACCTCCTCTGGGAGGGTAGTCTAGGTGTCCAACACTCGCTGCATGAAGCAGAACTTCCTGATATTTGTCCTGGACTTGTCCCCCCTTAGCTTCAGTCCATGTCCTCTTGTCCGTGTCACATTGGACATTGTAAATACTTTTTTTTTCCTGCTCTATTTTGTTGATTCCTTTTATTATTTTGAAGGTCTCGATCATATCATCTCGCAGTCTCCTCAAGGGAGAACAATCCCAGTCTCTTAAGTCGTTCCTCGTATTCCAAGTTCTCCATACCTTTTACTAGCTTCTTTGTTCGTCTCTGCACCCTCTCCAGCAGTTTTATATCCTTCCTTAAGTTGGGAGACCAATGTTGGACACAGTATTCCAAGTGTGGTCTGATCATTGCTCTATATAGCAGCATTATAACTTTCTCCGCTCTACTAGTGATCCCTTCTTCATCATGGCTAACATTTTATTCGCTTTCATTGCCGCCGCGCATTGTGCCGAGGGTTTCAGTGTCCTGTCTATCAGTACACCCAGGTCCTTTTCCTGTTCGCTTTTACCCAGAGTCGCACCTGGCATTCTATATTCGGGTTCCTTGTTCTTTCTGCCTAAATGCATTACTTTGCACTTTTCCACATTAAACTTCATCTGCCATTTCTCCGCCCATTTCTCTTACTGACACAAGTCATTTGGAGTTACTCGCTATCCTTCTGTGATCTGATTACCCAGCATAGCTTTGTGTTGTCTGCAAATTTGATGATCTCACTAGATGTTCCTTCTTCTAGGTCATTGATGAAAATATTAAATAAGATGGGCCCAAGTACACCGCTAGTCACTTTCTCCCAGTCTGAGAACTTCCCATTTATGCCCACTCTCTGCCTTCTGTTCTCCAGCCAATTGCCTAGCCATCTTTGTATATCCCCCCTCTATTCCATGGCTTTGTAGTTTCCTGAGAATTCTCTCATGTGGAACCTTGTCGAACACTTTCTGGAAGTCCAAGTATATTATGTCCATCGGTTCTCCACCATCAATTTGCTTGTTCACGGTCTCAAAAAATTGAAGTAAATTCATCAAACATGATTTCCCTTTTCTGAAGCCATGTTGACTGGCTCTCATCAGATCGTGTGTATCCAAGTGCCGGACTATGCTATCTTTAATCAGTGCTTCAACCATCTTTCCAGGGACAGACGTGAGGCTCACCGGTCTATAGTTGCCCGGTTCTCCTCTTGATCCTTTTTTGAAAATTGGCGTGACGTTCGCTATCTTCCAGTCGTCCAGTATCTGTCCAATTCTAATTGACAAGTTGGCAAGTTTTTGCAATAGTTCTCCAATTTCAACCTTCAGTTCTTTTAAGACTCTTGGGTGAATTCCATCCGGTCCAGGGGATTTGTTGCTTTTGAGTTTGTCGATCTGGTAGTATATCTGGTCCAAGTCCACTTCTACCGTGGTGAGGCTGTCCTCTGTTACTTCTTTGAATACTTTCACTGCTTCTGGTATTGTTGCAGTGTCCTCCTTCGTAAAGACAGATGCAAAGAAGGAGTTTAGTCTGTCTGCAATTTGTTTGTCTTCCTTGATGTACCCTTTTCTTCCTTGGTCGTCCAGCGGTCCTACCGCCTCTTTTGCGGGTTTCTTCCCTCTTATGTACCTAAAGAAGGGCTTAAAATTTTTGGCCTCATGCGCTATTTTCTCCTCATAGTTCTTATTGGCTTCCCTCACCGCCTTGTAACATTTCTTCTGATCATCTTTGTGTTTGTTCCAAGCTTCGATTGTTTTCGTGCTTTTCCATTTTTTAGAGTCCTTCTTTTCTTTTATGGCTTCCTTCACCTCTCTAGTAAGCCATGCCAGTTCTCCTTTGCCTTTGTTTTTCCTTTCTTTGGAAATCCGCGGAATGTAGAGATTTTGTGCTTCCATGATAGTATTTTTCATTAGGGACCATACCTGATCTATTGTTTTAACTTTGTCCATCTTATTTTTGAGCCGTCATTTCACCATGACTCTCATGCTATCGTATCTTCCCGAACCTACAGGAGCCGACCCTTGATAGCCTGCCGCACCATCGGAGCGCGGCCTTTTTCCCTCGGCCCCCGCACAGTTACCAGCGGGCTGCAGAGTCTTCGTGGGATCCAGCAGGAGAGGAGCGTGGGAGCACTGCTCCGCCCCCTCCCGAACCTACAGGAGCCGACCCTTGATAGCCTTCCGCACCATCGGAGCGCGGCCTTTTTCCCTCGGCCCCCGCACAGTTACCAGCGGGCTGCCGAGTCTTCGTGGGATCCAGCAGGAGAGGAGCGTGGGAGCACTGCTCCGCCCCCCCCTCCCGAACCTACAGGAGCCGACCCTTGATAGCCTGCCGCACCATCGGAGCGCGGCCTTTTTCCCTAGGCCCCCGCACAGTTACCAGCGGGCTGCCGTCTTCGTGGGATTCAGCAGGAGAGGAGCGTGGGAGCACTGCTCCGCCCCCTCCCAAACCTATAGGAGCCGACCCTTGATAGCCTGCCGCACCAACGGCGTGCAGCCGTTCGGTGTGCTGTCTAAGGCGGTACTTCAAAGGTGCGTGCGCCTTAGCACGTGCCTTTGTGAAGCGTCTGCGCGCAATTCCTGTGCTCAGTGAACCTGGTCCCATCACCCGGAGCCAGACTAGCAAATCCCAGCCCTCCGAACACCCAGGCAGCCACTACTCTCCACGCCGGGAGAGCATTATTTGCTCTGATCATTATCGCTCTCCACGCCAGGTCCTGACATCACAGACCGACCTAGACACAGCCCGGTCATCCTGTACTATTGTGACTGGCTTAACTGAATCGACTCGATACAACCTGGACACCCTGTAACACGGAACCTGACCCGACAGTCCAACCGGATAAGTACTATAACTGCAATAAGCTAATCCTGTCTAGCCTGCAAAACCATTGTTTAAGCCTTAGACTATAGACTTGGAACACTCTGAAGTTCCACATTATTAGCCAACATAGTCTGAATCCAGCACACTGTAGCACCACCGAAGTAGCCAACTTAGCCTTCAGCACGCAACACACTACGGCAGCAGAAGGCCGTGCAAAGCTTGGTAACTATCCCTAACTTTACAACCGGATAGCAGACCTTAGCCCATTCCTAAGTAACAGCGGGAAAACAGCCTACAGCTTATATAAGTTCAGTTACCTGTAGCCTCAAGCCCACTGTAGTCCGCAACCGTGCACTACACAGTAATCCTAGCTGTGCATCTAAAGTAGTCTGCACCCTTACACCACACCTGTAACACCTGTATTCTCAGATAAGCCGGCAATAGATCGTAAAAGTTTATATTGTTTTTGCTTTTTACCTGCTTACCCGTTAGAACCAGAAAAAGTTGGCATTGTATTGCTTTATTGCATTGCTTGAACCTGTTTAACCTGTTCTACTTTGTATTGCTTTATTGCATGCTGGAACCTGCTTAACCCCTGCCAAACACCCATCAATGTGCAGCACTACTTCTACTCTATCTAATCACCCTTAGGATCTGCACAGCAGACCCATCATATGCAACCACCATCCCTGTCCACTTCTCCTTATACCGCTCTGTAAAACCCAAAGTACCTACGTTCACACCCCACACGCCACAGAATCACCCAAATACTATACTGCCCCCGAACCCTCCACCATCCCACAAACCTACCAAGCCCTGCTCAAAAAAACCAAGAGCACTAAAAAAACTAGCCTACTCTTACTATTCCCCAGCCGACCACCCCAACCACCAGAACCTACTAGGTTTCTACCTAAATATTAGATCAATGAGGAACAAAGCCATCCTGATCAAAGACTGGCTGATTGAAACTAACCCCGATTTTGTCCTACTCACCGAAACCTGGTTGCAATCGGACAAGGATATCGTAATCAAAGACTGTCTGCCCCCAGGCTTCAAGATTCTCTCCCTGGCCAGAACCTGGGGAAGAGGAGGAGGACTAGCAATAATCTTTAGAGACCAGCTTAATTGCGCCGTACTCAACACCAAATCCTCTCCCAACTCTGAAATACTAGCCATCTCTCTTACTTCTAAATCCCTGGCCTCCTCCCTAACAATTACTCTATTCTATATCCCACCAAAAAAATGGTCTCTAGCCAAAGAGGACTTTGCGGAATCCTTATTAACTAACTCCCTAACAAGTCCTTACAACCTTCTGTGTGGGGACATCAACATCCACCTAGAGCAAGCAGACCAACCAGAAATATCGGATTTTTGGTCACTCATCTCCCAACTAGGCTTCTTCAAACCCCCCCCAATCAAAACTCAACAAAAAGGTCATCAGCTAGACCTGGTGACATTCTCCTCCAAAGAACCGACCAACCCCAAATTATACTGGAAACAAGCCAACTGGACAGACTCCCTATGGTCTGATCACAGACTCTGCGACTTTTCCATTGGCTGCCAACAAAAACCCTCAAAAAACAACAAAACAAGAAACATCAAAACCCACACTACCAAAGGAAAGATAGACCCAGCGGAATTCTGGTCTCGCTACGATACTAACACAAAACAAAACGAAGAAACAGATCAACTCATGACCGCCTGGATCAATGACAGCACAAACATTTTAAATGAAATTGCCCCCATAAAAACCCGCCAAATCAGAACTACAAATCAGGAGGGATGGTTCGACTCAGAGCTGCTACTGATAAAGAGGGACCTTAGAAAATCAGAAAGATTATGGCTAAAGTCCGGAACCCAGGAACACAGAGTTGCCTGGAGACTTAAACTAAAAACTTACAAAAACCTTACCAAGGAAAAACGAAAAAATTTCTACTCCCACAAAATTGGTAACATTACAATCAACAGCAGCAACCTCTTTAAACTGGTTAATGACCTTTACAACATCGAGACACTCACTAACAACCATGAAGAATCCACCCTAATCGCTAATACCCTAGCTGATTTCTTCAACTCCAAGATCCATAAACTAAGATCAACATTACCTACCTTGACCAATCCCCTTGAGCTCTTTCCCATTCTCCCTGACACCGACATAGCTAAACCAGACCTAGGGTCTAGATCTGACCTAAACTGGAACAAATTCACTACAATCGACTGGAAAACCTTCAACAAATACTACAACAAATACACTAACTCCTTCTGCAAACTGGATACCTGTCCCCCAAATGTTATGAAAATTGCTCCGATCCACTTGAAAGCCAACATACTAATGTGGGTTAACTCCCTACTATCCTCAGGAAATTTCCCACCAGAGCAAGGCCATATTATGATAACCCCAATCATAAAAAACGTGAAGGAACATCCTAATGCCCCTTCTAATTACAGACCAATCACTAGCATCCCTCTATTCACCAAAATAGCTGAAGGGGAAGTAAAAGCTGAACTCACTGCATACCTGGAAAAATTCAACATCCTAAGCAACAATCAATCGGGCTTTCGCGCGGACCACAGCACAGAAACCTCTGCAATAAAACTCCCGCCCTCTCCCCCCTCCTTCTACTCTTCCCCTTCCCCCCTCCCCTCCTTTGGTTCTCTCTCTCTCCCTTTTACCTTCCAATCCAACCTTCGTCGTTGCTTGTAACTCTGATAAATTTCTGCTAAAATGTTCCAACATATCTTCCCAGTTCTTTCTGGCTTAAATCTGACACTTGGTGTCCTAAATCATCCTTCTGGCATTGTTAAGGTGTTAAGGCCAGTATTCCGCGGTCCCTCCAGGGCTTCAAAGGTTAATGTGATAGGTTTTTTTATCCTACCCTTATCATCTTTAACCCTATAATCAACCTCATTTATTCGTTCTGTGATTGTGGCAGGACCCGTCCACTGTGCTAGGAACTTGTGGGGATCTGAGGGCACCAGGATCAACACACGCTCCCCTACTTGCAGCTATCTATCCATGGCTCTACAGTCATTATATGCCTTCTGTCTTTGCTGGCTCAATTCCAAATTCTCCTGACCCAATTTGGCGACCTGCACCAATCTACCCCTTAACCGGGCCAGATGGGAAATTATGTCATTCTCTGTTTTTTCAGGAACGTCCCATTTCTCCCTTATCATATCAAGGACCCTCCTTGGGGGCCTACCAAAGAGCATCACAAATGGGCTGATTCCTAGTGAGTCCTGAATCCTTTCCCTGGCTGTAAAAAGTACAAGGGGGATGAACAGGTCTCAATCCTTCATTTCCCCCTGGAGCACTTTTTTTAGCATCTGCTTCAGGGTTTGGTTGAAACGCTCCACCACTCCATTTGCCTGTGGATGATAGGCCGAAGTTTTAATGTGCCTTATTTCAAACCCCTGCCAAAACCTTTCCATGTCCTTAGATAAGAAATTGCTCCCCTGGTCGGTTAGTACCTCTCAGGGAAACCCCATTGTACAAAACAATCCCATCAGCTCTTTCATTATAGCTGCTGATGAGGTCTTCCGCAAAGGAAAAGCCCAAGGAAAGCGCATAGCCACATCTATCACAACCAATATGAAATTGAAGCCCCTAGGTGTTTTCTCTAGGGGACTCACGATATCAATAGCTAGTCACGCCAATGGCTCCTCGATCCTGGGCAGAGGGATAAGAGGAGCCTTGGGTTTACTTAGGGATAGCTTTTGACATTCAGGGCAAGAATTGCAAAAATTGGCAATATTCTGCTGAATCCCTGGCCAAAAGAACCTCTGCATAACCTGCCTCTGTGTGGCCTCGGTTCCCTTATGCCCAGCCAGCGGATGGTCATGAACTGTAGTAGGATTTATGGTTCACTTAGCAGTTTTATGAACACGTTACGTCTCTGTTAAGTTGTCTAGGGAAAACCATAACCTCTTATCCAAGTCCAAATATTATGGTCTAATTATACGACACAAAACCCAGGCTAATGAGAAATATCTTTATTATGAAAATAGAAAAATATAATTCACAAGCCAGCTGCAAAATCTAAGTATTGTTCACAAAATATCTGATTACACAAATGAAACTCGGTACATAATTATCACAATCTAATTGTTAGACAATTGAGTAATTTTACTTGTTAAATACACACTAAACAATTCCTTATAATAATAATCCCTGATTAGCAAATAATTATATTATCACCAATGGAGCTTTTCAACCCTTATCCTTTATCACAAGTGATCCTTATCTAACCCCGCTATTAAGAGTGTAAATTCCGTAATCTCACCTTAAGATCAGCCTCTCAGATGAAATTAGGTGGAAGGAAAAACTTCTTGATAGCTTTGGAGTACGTCAGGAATCCTGTTGTTAAAGGTACACGTGTCGACAATCCTTGATGAGGCTATAAATCATCCGCAAACAAGTCCCGTTCCGTGCTGAGTTCAGAGCCGTTTTAAAAGTCTGAATTTCTTTCTCTTAGGAAGAGAGTCACACGAGGTATCTTACAGGTCTAATTATTGAAAGAAAAAGTTTACATATAAAACATCTGTGAGCAGATCTGAGCTTCCCCGGACCTTATCACAGACTAACTAATTAATTAATTAGCCCTCTTTCTTGTATCTCATCAGATGACCTCCTCGGACCAATCCAGAAACAAAACTTGGATGAATAGCCTTTCTGTGGAAAGTATCATATAGGCTGGTAGACCCAGGGCCATTAGACAGATAAGAACAGGATAATTTCTTCAAGATTCACACTGTCCCATTATGAAAGCACAGATGAATGTCCTTGAATAGTATAACATTCTGTTACATACCCATAATGCATCAGGCAGAAACAGCAAAGCTGTGTACTTCTTTCTTCTTGTAATTCATGCTTGGAAAAATCTCTTGTTCAGCAGAAAGATTTCTTGAGAATGGTTCAGGCTTTGATGACATCAGAGAGGCCTAACCCACAGGTGTGAATACAGAAATATCCCTACAGTCCCCCCTCTTGAAGGAGAAATAACTTCAATGGAGTCTATTTCACCCTCAACCTAACTAATTAGGAAAGGATCGCCAAGACCCAAGGTGATATAAAAATGCATAAACATAAGCAATACCATAAAAATCAGCAATAAATCAAAGATATCAATAATCAATGTATAATAATCATAAAGGCAAGGGCAAAATATATGAACCCAGCCAAATAAATGATAACAAAATCACTGATTAATGGCAATATATGATAAAATCAAAAATCATAACTACTTTGCAAGGCACAAAAGTATGCCAAAGCAAAAGTTAAGATAGATAGATCATAATCAAAAATACGGCTGGCAAAATCACTCCTTCATAGCCGCAATGTAATCATGCATTCTTAAATCCGTATGTGATGGTTTCTGACGAATAAGACGTCGAATCCGAATGGATTCATAGAGTGTAAAAACAGAGAACCCAAATAAGAGAACCCACAGGATGACAAAAATTGGAATAACAACAGTGATAAAAAGATCAATACTGCGGGTATCAACAACTTCATGTACATTGGAGGAGCCAACATGAAAGTCCTCAACATGAAGCTTATCATTATCAACTTTCAGTTCAATAGTGTGGGAAGGCTTTGTCAACAAATATTGTTCCACTTCAAGGGTAAAGTTGATGGGATGTCCACGGAAAACATCCAGGATTTCCAATTCCGTCTCGGTAGTAGTAGAGTCCAAATGGAAAAGAGAAACATCGAAAGAAGATGTTCTGGAGCAAGATCTGGAACGGAAAGAACAAGAAACCAGGAGAATCTTGAAGGACAACACGGGACTGCGGACTAGGATCGATTACTTTGGTACCAACACCAATCAGCAGGACAACCAGGAACAGCATCGGCAGAACTCGTTTCGCCATCTGAAAAACAGAAAAGAGAGAGAACAGCCTAGGCTGTTGCTAGGTTAATGTCATTCATCACAACAATGGTTTCATCTTGGGCAAATTTACTGGGATGACATGATCTCAGTTGATTAATGTGGACCCATTTAAGGACATCTGCACCTGGAGAATTTGATTTGATGCGAATTTGATAGGCCACAGGTGAAGCTTTTTCCACTATAAGGAATGGACCATGCCAGCTTGGCAAAAATTTACTTTCTTTGGTCTTGGTTTTGCCAAAATTGTAATAGAATACCTTGTCGCCAATTTGGTATTCCTTTGTGGTAGTCCTATGATCATAATAGGCTTTTCTACCTTTAGCAGCAGTTTCCAGATTTTTCTGGGCAAAGGAAAATGCACCCTGTAAATGTTTACGTAAATGGGTGACATACTCATGAGCAGTAGTAGCACTAGAAAGATTTACATCATTAGTTCTATACAACAAATGAATTGGTAAGGTCATTTCTCTACCTGTCATCATTTCAAAAGGCGTCACCCCCGTAGACCGGTGAGGTGTGGCACGAATAGCCATCAGTACCAAAGGTAACTTCATGTCCCAATCCTTACCAGAGGTAGACATGTACTTCTTCAGGATCGTGATGATGGTACGATTCGCTCTTTCCACTTGTCCCGATGATTGAGGGTGGTAAGCTATGTGCAATTTACTTTTCACTCCGAGCATCTTCCACATGTGTCGCATCACATCCGCAGTGAAATGTGATCCTTGGTCTGAGTCCACTCTCATGGGCAAACCCCACCTACTGAACACATGATTCAGTAACAAGGTAGCGGTAGTCTGTGCCGTACAATTGGGTGCAGGCAAGCACTCAATCCACTTGGTAAACAAACAAGTGACAGTCAACATATACTTATTACCTCGGGAGGAACGGACCACTGGGCCAATCCAATCAATCTGGATGTCGGACCAAGGCATGACCAAACCCTTCTTTCTCAAGGGTGCTCGGTGAAGTGGTGTAGAGGGTTGAAATTGACAACAAGTCAAGCAACCTCTCGTATATAACTGCACATCTTGCCGCATATGAGGCCAGTAGGCCACTTGCTTCAGTGTCTCATAGGTAACTTCTTCACCTCTATGTCCAGCACAAGGTTCATCATGGGCATGTTGCAACATGATTCCTCGATATGCAAGTGGTATAACCCTTATCCTTTATCACAAGTGATCCTTATCTAACCCCGCTATTAAGAGTGTAAATTCCGTATTCTCACCTTAAGATCAGCCTCTCAGACGAAATTAGGTGGAAGAAAAAACTTCTTGATAGCTTTGGAGTACGTCAGGAATCCTGTTGTTAAAGGTACAGAGAGTCACACGAGGTATCTTACAGGTCTAATTATTGAAAGAAAAAGTTTACATATAAAACATCTGTGAGCAGATCTGAGCTTCCCCGGACCTTATCATAGACTAACTAATTAATTAATTAGCCCTCTTTCTTGTTTCTCATCAGATGACCTCCTCGGACCAATCCAGAAACAAAACTTGGATGAATAGCCTTTCTGTGGAAAGTATCATATAGGCTGGTAGACCCAGGGCCGTTAGACAGATAAGAACAGGATAATTTCTTCAAGATTCACACTGTCCCATTATGAAAGCACAGATGAATGTCCTTGAATAGTATAACATTAATGCATCAGGCAGAAATAGCAAAGCTGTATACTTCTTTCTTCTTGTAATTCATGCTTGGAAAAATCTCTTGTTCAGCAGAAAGATTTCTTGAGAATGGTTCAGGCTTTGATGACATCAGAGAGGCCTGACCCACAGGTGTGAATACAGAAATATCCCTACAGAACGGCCTGCAGGATTATTTTATGGAACCCCTGAGGCACCATTAGCTGCTCCCTCCTTTTGCTAGAGCCCTCTTCTGGACTTTCCCTATACAACAGCCCCCTCTTTATCTTCAGGGTAACTCCACTACTTTGGGGTGCGGAAGCCTGATGCTGGGCCTCCTGCAATGAGCAGTCCGACCACTGCTCCACTGGGAAGGTTGGGAAGGTCTCCCTCACTTCCTGGGGTAGCCACGGAATCTCCCTGTCATGGGCTACTTGTTTCAGGGTCTGACTTCTTTGCTGTTGTCTCCTTTTCTGAGCCCTGGAGCTGCGAGCCCTCTTCAGGGTATACTTCTGGAAGGTTTCCTTGTTAAAGGGAAAGACCTTCCCTAATTCCTGCTCTGGTTCGTCTGCTGGCAGCCCCTGGGAACGGGTATTAACCAGGCCCTGTTTCTCCTCAAGGTATTCGCCTAAACCTGGCCAGTCCCATCCCAGTATTAAGTTAAAGGGAGCTTCGGATACTATGGCAATAGGCACTTGGTACACCCTGTCCTTATGTAATAGGATTGTGGGCCTAAGGATACCGGGCCCTATCCCCATGGATGCACATGATAGACACTGTTCCCGCATCTGTTCTCCCCTTCTCCCTGGGAAGACCTTTCTCCAAAACCTGGTGTCCATCATGGACTGATCCGCCCCAGTATCTATTAAGTCCATGGTTGCCCGTCCTCCCACTGAAACACAAGCCATATAACCCTCTTTGGAACCGTTACCAGGGTCTTGTGAGGCAACAAAATCCCTTTTCTCTCTGCAGTAACGTGTGTGCCCCCACTTACCACACCTAAAGCATTGGAGACCCCCATCCTGCATAGGCCTCCTAGGAACATTGGTTATAAGCTTCTTTTGAGGAATGCTCCGGGTGTCTAGTGTCTTAGGCCCTGGAACCTGCTCCCTCCGTGTTTCTCCTTTAAATGAGCTATCAGGCTTCACTTCCTCAAAAGAGGTCTGCGCATCAATATAAGCCTCTGCTGCCTCTACCACTTGTGGCAGGGTTTGACAACCTTTTCTTCGGATCCATCCCCGCAAATCTTTGGGGACTGCTTCAAGCAGTTGCTCCTTTACAACTTCAGCAAAGAGAGCTTTAGGATCCATGAGATGAGATTGTAACCATCTCTCTGCCAGTCTGGAGAGTCTCTGTAATAGAGCTTTAGGTCTCTCTTTGGGTAATAACTGAGTGGTCCTAAATTTCTGTCAGTAATGCTCAGTGGTATATCCTAGGTAGTCCAGGATGTGTGTTTTAACTATGGAATAGGAATTAGCTTGTTCAGGACTAAGTGTTTGGAATGCAGTTAGTGTTTCTCCTGCCAGGCAAGGCAACAAACGCACGGCCCACTGTTCGGATGGCCATCCTGCTGCAGTAGCTATACGCTCAAATGCATTCAAAAAGTCATCAGGAGCATCTCCTGGAGCAATCTTACAGAGATTTAAAGCAGTTAATGAATGTAGTCCTACCATGGGTGTCGGCTAGTTTAATATCACCAGTGGGCTTGGACTAGCAGCGGATGATTGTAGTAACTGTGTCCATACTTTGGTTTGTTCTCTCATGGCCATTAGAATCTTGTCCTGCTGGCGTCTTGCAGCCTGCTGACCACCGTGCCTGGGCTTTCTATGAAACAGTCCTGCTCCTCAACAGGCTCCTGTATAATAAACCACAAAATAAAACTTCAGAGCAATGCAGTTTGTAAATTTCACCTCTCTAGGCTGCAGCAACTCTCCAGTCTCGGGAGACTCGGAACAGAATTTCCGGGTCTACCTTTTACTATTGGCTTTTACAAACACCTGCAATGGCTGCTGTACCTCTGCTGCAGTGAGGACGCTGCTGAGTTTCAACTTTACTTGTAATAACCTACCGAAGAGACGGGGCAAGAACGCTGGTGGTGCCTCCCGGCGATCGACTGCCCCTTCGGTAACGATTGATGATCATCTTCGGCATCTTCAACAGGAGCAAGAAACATTGCGGGCTAGCCCGCTTGGGACATCGCTGGGAAATAGTGCGGCGGTGAAAACCTCAGGGCTCGACGTTACACTAAGCCCCGACGTCAGGACGCCACCCCTTCAACCGCTACCGCAGGTAGCCAGCTCTCCACAGGACCAGAATGCACCTGAAGAGGTAGCTCTCTCGTTCCCGGAGGCCATTGCATTGGAGAGTTTGCCGTTTGAAACATCCCAGTAGGACCTGCGATTGGGACAACTGAGGTTGGGGGAGCACAAGACTTCATCGAGGTAAATCAATTCCCAGAACAGTCTCCCGTAGCACAAGTATATTTTTTTCCTCCTACTAAACCCCCTGAAGTCACTCTTGAAGCACTATGGGACTTGGTAGTGAATTTAGGAGACTCCTTAAACCCTCAAATTAAAAATTTGAATACAGACCTTAAAGAACAGAAAGGAGAAATAAAATTGATAAAACAAGATGTATCTCAGTTAAAAATAGAGTCACAAAACTCAACTAAAGAGCTAACAGCAAAATATAATCAAGAGTTACTGGCTAAAGATAATATAATCCTCAGGAGGAAATTGGAAGCTCTGGAGAACAATGCTCGAGTTAACAATTTGAGAATTATAAATTTTCCTAGGATCTTTTCAATCTCCCCCCGAGAAATGGTGAAGCGTTACTTTATGGAAATATTGGAAATTCCTGAAAGCTCTTTACCTCCTCTTACAAGGGTATATTATCTTCCTGTTAAATCCCAAGTCAAAGAAGAAAAAGTTGAGGAATCTCGGGAAAGACCATTGGACATTTCCGCAATATTGGAACAATCGGATAGAGAATTGGCTGTTCCAGCCCCTCTTTTGTTGTCTGTGGCTTTGGCTCCAGACAAGGATTGGATATTAAAACTTTTCTTCAAAAATAGGTCCAAGGACTTCCTGGGACATCATATTCAGATATTTCCTGATGTCTCTAGAGAGACTCAAAAAAGAAGAAGAGAATTCTTAATCTTGAAACCTGGAGTGACCCAAATAGGGGGTATTTTCTTTTTGAGATATCCATGTAAATGTGTAGTTAGATACTGTTCTTTGAAGTATATCTTTACAGAGCCATCTCATTTGATAACTTTTCTTTCAATGAAACGTCTTGAGAAAGGAATAGCTACGCCTAAAGAAGTTTAACTCTTTGTACTGCAGTGGACATATGGCTTTCTTTGACAAATTTTCTTGAATTATTATGTTCTACTCTTTAAATCTTGGATCCAATTATTGAGCACTAGTGTGTGATCAAATGAGTCTATATTATGTACTTTTATTCTTTAGTTTAACTGTTTTTCAATTTTGAAAAATTTAAGTTAATTTGATTTTTGAACAAGCACCGGCAAAAATCCCAACCCTAGGTTTTCGGGGAACCCTCCCCAATTCTGCAAGTCACTGGCTCTTAATGCAGCAAACACAAAAAAAAACTCACACCAGCTTCCTCCTGGCTCAGCCCCAGCTGAAGTATAGACACTTAATTAAGGCTCTACACAATCCAAGTCCAGTATCAGCCCAGCCACCACTGCTGTGCAATCAAAAATAAAACCTTTCAAAATAGTTCCTTGGAAGCTACTTCTTTCAGTAAAGTGTCCCCCAATACAACATCAAAAAAAAAAAAGAAAAAGAGCAAAATAAGTTACTGGCAAGAAACTGTCACACTCACATCCATCGGTTCCAAGGATTCAGCTACAGGCATTGCAACCTCCGTTATGTCCATACATTCCTCTGGAGCCTCCAGCTCTGTAATTTCCTGGGGTGCAGAGCCTTCCCATTCCATGGGATCCTGGCTTGTGCCTTGCCTTTGCCTGGCCAGAAGAGCCCTATCTGCCAGGTCCTCCTGGGTTGCCTGCTTCACAGACTCTGAAAGCTGTTTTAAGGTGTTAAAGCCACTCCCTAGCTTATGTGGCTTGGGCACAGGTTTGAGTGCTTTCTGTTTCCCTCTCAAAGCCTTCTGGTCTCGCTCTCGCCGAGATTCTGAATCTGAGAATTTCGGAGAGAGCGAGACCAGAAGGCTTTGAGCATGCGCAAATGCTCAAAGCCAGTCCAGCCCGGCCCAGCCCAGAAGAGGGAGGATCTCCGACGCACCGCCCAGCCCAGGCCACGCCAGAAGAGGGAGGATCTTCAGGCACTGGCACTGGTGCCCAGTTGGAGTAAGGGATGTCATTGCCGTGCTCGGGGGGGGGGGAATGTAGGATCGCGGGAGGGTAGACGTGAGCGGGGGGGATGCCGGATCGCTGGGGGGGATGCCGGATCGCAGGGGGGGGGGGGGGGGCGCTCGTACAGCGAGGCAAGCTCGGTTTACGAGGCACCAAGTTTGCAAATGTTTTGCTCGTCTTGCAAAACACTCGCAAACCGGTGCACTCGTAAACCGAGGTACCGCTGTATATCTTTTAGTTTGTTTCCAGCAGTGCCTGAATAATATTACTAACAGAATAGGTACAGCACTAAATATGCAAAAGAAAACAGAAATTAAAATTTATATGCTTCAATTCAAATAAGTTAAGTCCTAATATAGTAGCTGAAGTATATCTGACAACCTAAAGAAATTATAGCTACAGTGGCATATGATATAAAAATATGTCAAAACATAGCAAGGAATCTGACCTAAATAAAAAGAATGCTATAAATTTAATAATAACTTTAATAATAATAACTTTATTTTTCTATACCGCAATACCACAAATCAGTTCAGAGCGGTTTACAGGATAAGAGACTGTACATTTACAGCGAAGTTACAGCTTAGTTATAGCGAAGTTACATCGAGGTTACAGCATATCGAAAAACAGTTCAGAGCGATTTATACAATGTAGGTGCAGAGAATTAGTTAACAATTATATAGTATAAACCAGTGACAATTACAAAATGATCCAATAATTGTTGCATGGGGGGAGGGGAAGGGTAGGGAGGGAGGCAAGGGATTATTAGTTTGGTCGGGGGGGGCGGGGGTTAGAGGAATTTATCAAAGAGGTATGTTTTTAGAGATTTCCTGAAGGATTGATAAGTTGGGGCAAGAGAGATGAGAGTGGACAGGCAGTCATTCCATTTGCCAGCTTGGAAAGAGAGGGTTTTGTCGAAGAATCTTTTGTGGATGCATCCTTTTGGGAAGGGGTAGGCAAACAGGTGTGCATTGCGTGTACGGTTAGAGCCTGGGAAGGTGAAGTGGCGTGAAAGATATATCGGGGCTGAGCCAGTTAGGGTTTTGAAGCAGAGGCAGGCGAATTTGAAGATGATCCTTGCTTCGAACGGTAGCCAGTGAAGTTTCCTGTAGAAAGGGCTGATGTGGTCTGATTTTTTGAGCCCGTAGATGAGGCGGACGGCGGTATTCTGAATAAGTCGTAGTCGTTTAATGGTTTTCTTGTAGGAGCCCAGATATATGATATTGCAGTAATCCAGGGAGTTTAGAATTAGGGATTGGACCAGCAATCTGAAGGTGGGAAAATCAAAGTAATGTTTGATGGAGCGGAGTTTCCACAGGGTGGAAAAACATTTTTTGACCTGGGTGTTAGTGTGTTCTTCTAAAGTGAGGCATCGGTCCAAGATGACTCCGAGGATTTTTATAGTAGAGTTGATTGGATACGTTAAGCCATTAAGTTGCAGGGTGGTGGATGTTAGTTTGTGGTTGGGACTTGCAAGGAAGAACTTGGTTTTTTCTGGGTTTAGTTTCAGTTTGAATCGAGTGGTCCAGTTTTCTACCATGGTGAGGACAGTTGAGATGAATTGTTCTGTCTCATGTGACAGTGAGGTGATGGGTATGATGATTGTAATGTCATCCGCGTAGATATAGGATTTCAGGTTACGGTTCGATAACATGTGTCCCAGTGATGCCATGTAGATATTGAATAGTGACGGGGATAGGGGGGAGCCTTGGGGGACTCCGCAGGGGTTGCTCCATGTATGGGAGAAGGTTCCGTCATTATGGACTTGGTAGGTTCGGTTTTTTAGGAAGCCTGTGAGCCAGGTTAGTACTTGTCCGGCGATGCCTATGGAGTCGAGGCAGCTAATCAGAATGTCATGGTCTACTAGGTCGAAGGCACTGCTGAGGTCGAACTGTAGTAGCAGTGCGCTGTTTCCCAGTGAGAATAGTTGGAGGAGGTGATTGGTTAGTGAGGCTAGAACGGTTTCCGTACTGTAATTGGTGCGGAATCCAGACTGGGATTCGTGGAGGATGTTAAATTTCTCTAGGTATGAAGTGAGATAGTGATTGACCAGTCCTTCCATGATTTTTTGGAAGAGAGGAATATTGGCGATGGGTCTGTAGTTGGAGGTTATGGAGGGAGATTCTTTGGGGTTTTTAATTATTGGAGATACGAGGATGTGTCCAAGTTCCAGTGGGAAGTGGCCGGTTGTCATGCACAAGGTTATCCAGTTGAAGAGTTCCGCTTTGAAGGGGAGGGGGGCAGTTTTCATGATGGTTGGAGGGCAGTTATCTAGTAGGCAGTTGGATTTGGAATATTTTGAGTATAGCTTGAGAAATAGGTTCCAGTCTGGGTTAATGAAGTGAGACCAGGTCATGTCTGCTGGTGAGCCATCCTTTTCTGGAGAGGGTGGTTGGATATATGGGTAAGTGCTAGTTGTTGTGAGCGTTGTTTTCAAGTTGAGAATTTTGTTGGCGAAGTAGTCAGCTAGGTTTGTTGGGGAGGGTGGTAGATCAGTGGGGGAGCTTTTATGTGGGACGGTGTCAAATAAGGAGTTAACTATTCTGAAGAGTTTATTAGTGTTTAGGGATGGGGTGTTGATAAGTTGGGAGTAGTGCTTGTGTCGTTTTTCTTTAATCATTTTTTTGTATTCTGTGACTTTAATTCGCCATGAGTGTCTATCTAATTTAAACATATTAACATATAAGTTATATGGAAACATATTAAAGTGAAAAAGATAAAAACTAAAAAGTAAAATAAAATGTAAAGGGAAGTCTACCAAAGTCATGGGTATAAATGGTTGGTTGGCTCATGATATATTTCATTAAGAAAAACAAACAGAACAATAAGTGTTGTTTAAAGCTAGACGAACAATTTTTCTAACAAGTGAACAGCCTATAATAGGTTAAAAAATAGCGTATGTCTCTGTTGAAACACTCAAAAACTTAACTTGGGAGACATAGGAAATAAAAAGCAGAACTTATTCTCACTTCGGTATATCGGCATAAGGTTAATTAATATTACTATTTGGGAAAGGAGAGGGTCATGAGAACCCCCATATGGAATATGTTCCAGTTATTATAGAATATTAATATCAGAGGCTATTCATAGACCGGACTCTAATATTAGCTTCACTATATAATATCCAGTCTTTATATCATTATTCCCAATACTTATTTATATAAACTTGTCATGATCCTCAGAGGGCTAAAGAATCCCATTGGTCCATGTGAATCCAATCACAGAACCCAATCGTCATAGGATCAATAGTTTATATATTATTTTGTAGTTATAAATCAAATGTATTTTTCCAAAACCTTTTATAACTTTAACTTTTTTTTAACTTCATTATTATGTTAACTTTTGCATAATAATATACTTAGCTTAGTATCATTAATCAGCATTTAGGGAGTGTCTCTACCAACATGCACATGTTTCAAGATAAACTTTTCATCAGGGTTGATGAAGTGTGATCACAGAAGAGCAGGTACCTGAATAGCATTGAATCATGCCTGATACAAGACCAATAAGACATCTAAGTGTTATTTGATGCTAACTCTATGTCAGGGAAAAAAAAAAAGATTAAATATCATTAAAATCAGAACCCTATCATTCTTATAGCTCTGTTGGTAGTCCTAACACATATAGGCCACATATAGGCTGCCGAACCTATAGCCCTGTCGTTAATCCCAGCTAACAATTGGCTGCCAAACCTATAGCCCTGTCGTTAGTCCCAGCTAGCAACTGGCTGCCAAACTTATAGCCCCTCTGGTTAGACACAGCTAACAAATGGCAGTTAAATCTATAGCCCTCTTGTTAGACAGGGCTAACAAATGGCTGTTAAATCTATAGCCCTGTTGGTAGTAACTGCTGCCAAAACTATATTCGTCGTACTTCACAAGCCGCCTGATCCGTACTAGTCACAGCTGTGGACTACAGGAACCCCGCTAGTCACAACTAGCTACCGGTTCCAGGAGTCAAGCCAAACGTAACCAGCTACTGGTTCAGGTTGAATGTTTGTATGACAATCTGTAATAAAAAAAGTGATGTTAAAGGGGAACAAAACTATATACACAGCAAGATAGATCTGTAAAAAACAGAATAAAAGCAGTTAAACACAGGCGCAAGTAATCACCCCTAGTTAAGTAAAGTCTTAAGTAAAGAAGCCTTAAAGAATCCCAAATAAGCGGAGAGGCTATTTGAAAAGCAGACATAGGCCTTCAACCCACTGTCCATGAAGCCTAATGCTAGCGTAATTCCCCATTTCACGTCGGGGTCACCACTGAAAATCTGCCTGTTTACGGCCTTTCAATACCTGGCTTCACAGAAACTCAATAAGCTGGTTTAATTAATATATATATTTTATTAACAATCAATAACAGGTTACAAGAGCAAATCTTTACAGCATATGGAGCTGACAGATAGTATGCCTCAAGCGCTTGAGTATACCTGGATGTCTGTCCTACTTTCATAATCACAAAGGCTGTCTCTTATACAATTCTTGACAGCCTGAGGCCATGTTGGCACATGTCATATTGTTAATTCTTATTGGTCACTTACAAATATCATTACATTTATCAGTTTATTAATTGGTTCATAATATCTCTGTCATACCATACGTGTGTCCTGTTTACTAAAATAACTATCTATTCCCATCAAATGTCATTTCAATATCAGGTCATCAACTTTGAGCTCTTGGGTCCAGTAAGGCTCTGCCCATTCCAGGATATATCTCGCAAATGATGTATTTTTTGTATTCTTGGTCAAGACATGTCCTCATCCTTTTTAGGTTCACTTCCCTTTTCTTATGGCAATACAGCAGATGTGACACCAGTTGCTCATTTTAGCATAAGTTTCGCTTGGCTTGCTGATTTCAGCAAGCATAGATTGTGCAAAGGCTGACAGTTTTAGTCTGAGCATTCTCAGCCATCTTAGGCCTAGTGTTTATTGGCCTATTCTGGGGGATTTTCAGGGGGTCTTCACCTCTAGTTTCATAGAGGACTTAAACTTCTTCACCTGTACACCTGTATAGGACTCTCGCTCTCTCCCCCCCTCCCTTTTCATCTCTCATGGCGGGCCTGCTTTATGGCTTCTGCTGCCGGATTTCGATTTTGCTGAAGCCATCTTCCTGCTTATGTCCAGGCCCATCACAGGCTTCAAAAAGTGTAGCCGTTGCCAGCACGCAATCTCCCTCACTGACCCATATAGGTGGTGTGTTCAGTGTTTGGGACCTGACCATTGTCAGGAGTCATGTGCCCGCTGTGCTACCCTTCAACCTCGAGCCCTCAAACGTTGTCGAGTTTAACTGGAAAAGCTTTTTGGCAGTATGGATCCCCTTGCCCTGACCTCAACCTCGTATCCGGTCAAGCTTATTGAGGTCCATCTACTTCGTCACCCATTAGTGAGAATACCTGTCTGCTTGTCCTGGGATAATATGCAGGTATAGACGACTCACTGGGAGAAGAAACCCTCACAGGAGAAGTAGATGGAGGAAGTGTCCTTGACTTCGGAGTAGAAAGCCTTGAATAACCTCGAGGTGTAGAAAGACGAGACGTATCTCGAGAAGATGATCTATGCCTCGACTGGTGTGGAGAACTGTGCCTCGAACCAGGCAGGTCTCGCTGAGAAAAAGTTGAGGAGTTTTGGCCCTATGCCTCGAGAAGGACAACGCCTTATGCGAGGAATGAGGGCTGGAGGCTGGAGATTGTGATTGAGACACCACTAGAGATTGAGTTCCTGGTGTCGAGGCATCTCGAGGCACTGCCAAGGACTCGGCTCCTTGATTAGCATGCTTATGCTCCAGATGAGACACTCGCAAAGAATAGACTTGCATACTGAGTGTGGATTCCTCTCGAGGTACTCCCAAAGACTCGACTCCTTGTATAGAGTGAGGAGTTGCAGCTCGAGACGCAGCCAAGGACTCAACTCCTTGTGATACTGCTTGCTCAGGCTGCTTGCTCAGCCCCAATGCGGACGCCTCATAAGCATTTTTGCTTGAAGAAACTCGAAGTTTCGAGTCGCCCGCACCGCGCATGCGCGAGTGCCTTCCTGCCCAGCGCAGGGCTCGTCTCCTCAGTTCTTATTTTTCCGCGGAGCCGAGAAGTCCGTCTTCGACTCTCTGCGTGAAGTTTTTTCAATTGTGTTTTCTAAAGTCTGCAGTTTTGGTTGATTTCAATCTTAATTGCTGATTTTCGTCGTTCTTTATTGTTTTTAAAAAAAAAATAATTTCTTCCATCCGTTCGACCGGGTAGGCCACATGGCTACAGCCCCGCGGCTTCGATCTTGCGGCGGAGCTTTTCCGGCCTATGTCCCGGCTTATCACCGGTTTTAAAAAGTGTGCCAAGTGCCAGCGCGCGATTTCGCTAACGGACCCTCATCAACGCTGTATTCGGTGTCTCGGGCCTCAATACCTCCCGAAATCATGCCGGCCTTGTTTCACACTCACCGCACGTGCTTTCAAGCGGTGGTGCATCTTTTGGGAGTCGCTGTTCAGCATGGAGTCCTCAACGGAGCAGTCTTCATCGAAAGGCCCCTCACCTTCGACTTCATCCGCTGCACCTCAGCCTTCCACCTCTGCGGTGCCGAGTCTCATCAAGCCTGCATCGTTCGTGCCGGCCCCGACTCCAGCGCCTGCTGCGATGCCTTACTCAGTCTCTTCAGATCGGATAGTACAGCAGCCTATTCCACCGGTAGTGCTAAAAGTGCCCAAGGCTTCTAAGCCCAAGCACTCACACACTACCCCCAAAGAACGCGAGGTCTGTGCAGGCGGTCCCATTGCAGATGTGGATCCGAGCTTGCCGGCCTCATTCCAGACCTTGTTAGAGAAGCAATTCATCGAGCTCTTTACCACCATAGAGCCCAAGCTTCTCTCCTGAATCCAGCCTGGGCACGCGGAGGCCTCCCGTGAGGTCGAGCCGCCTCTGGTGCCTCAGCGATACACACACTCTCAACAGGGAACAGAGTCTCTGTGAGTGTCTGGTCTGGCATCGATACATGCATCGCAAGGAGCAGAGTCTTTGCCCATGCCTCCGTTGGAACCGATTCACTCGATGCAAGGAGTAGAGTCTTTGCGAGTGCCTCCACTGGAACCGATCCACTCGATGCAAGGAGCAGAATCTTTGCGAGTGCCTCCACTGGAACCGATCCACTCGATGCAAGGAGCAGAGTCTTTGCGAGTGCCTCCATTGGAGCCGAGTCCCTTGGGGCGAGCACAGTCAACAACCACTGCTTCGATCAACCACTTCCAGCCCCATCCACTATCGGGGCCTCAGCGAAGATCCGCTCGCCTCATCCATCGAGGCCGACTTCCAGGCACAGCTCGCACCATCGTTCGAGGCATTCATCGAGGCACTCTTCCAGGCACGCCTCTCCTCATCGGAAGCAGCCTTTCCTCGACTATTCACCACCGGCTACTTCACCTCCGATGCCGGAGCTCGAGGACACCCTGGGATCGTTATCACCTCCACGGTCCCCATCCTCATTGGATCCAGAGGGCTCGACGTCCTCGATTCCTTCTCGAGGCCCTGCACTGGCTGATCAGTTGTCCTCCTCGTTCCTCTGGCAGATGGCAACTGATTTGGACATACACCTAGACACGGGGTCTAAATTTTTGAAGGAATACCTAGAAACTATGCATCTTCCTCAACCTCCGGCTGAATCCCTCAAGCTTCCCTTACACAAGCTGCTGGACCAGACCTTTGTGCGGTGCCTCGAAACACCTTACTCCATCCCCGCTGTGCTGGGAAAATTGGATGCCAGGTACCGCACGGTGCACCACAAAGGGTTCGATGGCTCCCAACTCTCCCATCAATCCCTGCTGGTGGAGTCTTCTCTGAAGCGGTCTCACCCCTCCCAGGTCTACGCCGCTGTTCCACCTGGTAGGGAGGGTAAGACCATGAACTGATTTGGCAGGAGAATTTATCAGAACTCCATGATGTCTTCGAGAGTTCTGAATTACAACTTCCATTTCATTACATACTTTGAATTCTTCCTGTCTGTACTCCAGAAGTTCATGCCCTATCTGGACCCCAGAGCACAGTTTGAGTACCAGGAGGTTCTGACCTCATTGTCCCAACTCCGGCTTCAATTGATGCAGTCCTCCTACGATGCCTTCGAGCTCTCGGCTCGGGCCACGGCATGCGTGGTGGCTATGCGCCAGCTGGTGTGGCTTAGGACCATCGACATGGACCACAATCTCCAGGACAGGCTTGCCAATGTGCCATGCGCTGGTACCGACCTCTTCGACGAATCCATCGAGGCGGCTACCAAGAAGCTCTTGGACCACGAAAAGTCTTTCCAGTCCATCCTGCGTCCGAAGCCCAAGCCTCCTCGTCCATCACGCCCGCCGTTAATCTACCAGCGGCGTTACCCACCTAAACAGGCCCCGCCCATTCGTCAGCCTGTTAAAGAGACCACATCCTCAAAAGCAACAGCAGAAGCCACATTCGTCTGCTGTCCCTAAGGCTCCTCAGCCCTTTTGACTGTCTCAAAGAGGGCATAACTTCTGTTGTTCTGCTGTTTTCAAGTTTACCACCGATTAGAGGCCGTCTCCATTACTTTCATCATCGATGGACGATGATTACCGCCGATCTCTGGGTCCTCTCCATCGTCAGGGAGGGATACTCCCTGCAATTCCAACAAGTTCCTCCGGAACATCTTCCAAGAGAGTATCCTTCCAACTTGACCCAGACCACCCTTCTTCAAGAAGCTCAGGCCCTACTGCAGCTGGGGGCTGTCGAGCCAGTCCCTTTGGCCCAACAGAACAAGGGTTTTTACTCCCGGTACTTCCTTGTGCCGAAGAAGATGGGTGATCTGCGCCCCATTTTGGATCTCAGGGCCCTCAACAAGTTTCTGGTCAAAGAAAAGTTTCGCATGTTGACCCTGGCATCCCTTTATCCCCTCCTCGAGCAGAACGACTGGTTATGCTCTCTGGATCTCAAGGAGGCCTACACTCACATTCCCATTCATACGGCCTCACGTCAATACCTCAGATTCAGGGTGGGACATCTTCATCTTTAATACCGAGTGCTCCCTTTCGGCCTAGCCTCATCACCCAGAGTCTTCACCAAGTGCCTGGTAGTGGTGGCCGCAGCGCTCAGGAACCACAGCCTCCAGGTGTTCCCCTACCTGGACGACTGGCTCATCAAGGATTCCACGTCTCAGGGAGTCGTCCTCGCGACCCAGAAGACGATCTGGCTATTACAACATCTGGGGTTCGAGATAAATTTCCCGAAATCCCATCTACAACCTTCCCAGACTCTTCCCTTCATCGGAGCTGTTCTGGATACTACCCAACTCAGAGCATTCCTCCCTCACGAACGTCTCGAAGCTCTCCTCCATCTTTGCCACTTGGTGTCTGCTCGCCGTCCATCTCAGCGAGACACATGATGGTCTTCCTGGGCCACATGGCCTCTACAGTTCATGTGACTCCCTTTGCCAGACTTCACCTCAGGATTCCCCAGTGGACCCTGGCGTCTCAGTGGACGCATATATCCGACCCTCTGTCCCGACACATCCAGGTCACTCCTGCTCTGCAACAGTCTCTTCGCTGGTGGATGCTATCCTCCAATCTATCCAGAGGTTTGTTGTTCCAAACGCCCCCACACCAGAAAGTCCTCACGACCGACTCGTCCACTTATGCCTGAGGGGCTCATCTGGACAGTCTCCGCACTCAGGGTTATTGGACTAGCACGGACCGCCAGCACCACATCAATCTCCTGGAACTCAGAGCGATTTTCAATGCCCTCAATGCTTTCCAGCACCTGCTTCAGGACAAGATGGTCCTCATTCGCACGGACAACCAAGTTGCCATGTATTATGTCAACAAGCAGGGTTGCACGGGATCGGCCTCCCTCTGCCAGGAAGCTCTGAAAGTTTGGGATTGGGCGATTCGCCACAACACCTTCCTCAAAGCTGTCTACATTCAGGGGCGGACAATGCCTTGGCGGACAACTTGAGTCGCCTGCTGCAACCTCACGAGTGGACCCTCCACTCAAAGCTCCTCCATCACATCTTTTCTCAGTGGGGAACTCCTCAGATCGACCTCTTTGCAGCCCTCCACAACTTCAAATTGCCTCAGTTCTGCTCCAGGATCTACACTTCTCACCGCCTCGAGGCAAATGCTTTCCTTTGGACTGGACGAATCTCTTTCTATGTGCGTTTCCTCCATTTCCTCTCATCCAGAAGACTCTGGTCAAGCTCAAGTCAGACCATGCCACCATGATTCTGATTGCTCCACGGTGGCCCAGACAACCTTGGTACTTACTCCCTTCTACTATAACTCAGCACCAGGGAACCCTTCCTTCTACCAGTGTTTCCATCACTGCTTACACAGCAGCAGGGATCTCTACTTCACCCCAACCTGCAGTCTTTACACCTGACAGCTTGGTTCCTCTCAACGTAACCCCTCTCCAATTTTCTCAACCTGTGAGAGATGTCCTAGAAGCTTCAAGGAAGCCTACTACTAGACAATGCTACCACCAAAAGTGGACTAGATTTTCTGCTTGGTGTTCTTCTCATCATCATGAGCCACAACACTCCTCCTTGTCTTGTCTTCAGTTTTGGATTATCTTTTGCACCTTTCTCATTCTGGCCTCAAGTCTACATCGATACGAGTATATCTCAGTGCAATTGCTGCTTTCCATCAGCCTCTTCAAAGGAAACCTCTCTCTGCTCATCCGGTGGTTTCCAGATTCATGAAAGGACTTTTCCATGTCAATCCTCCCCTCAAACCGCCTCCAGTGGTTTGGGACCTCAATGTTATTCTTTCTCAGCTTATGAAACCTCCATTTGAACATCTTCACAAGGCTCATCTGAAGTATCTCACTTGGAAAGTGGTGTTTCTCATTGGCCTCACCTCTGCTCGTCGAGTTAGTGAGCTCCAAGCATTGGTTGCGGATCCACCTTTCACAGTATTCCACCATGACAAGGTGGTCCTTCACACTCATCCAAAATTCCTCCCCAAAGTGGTCTCGGAATTTCACCTGAATCAATCCATTGTTCTCCCTGTGTTTTTTCCAAAGCCTCATTTTCATCCTGGAGAATCAGCTCTTCATACCCTGGACTGTAAATGTGCCTTGGCTTTCTACCTGGAACGCACCAAGCCACACAGAATTGCTCCTCAACTTTTCATCTCCTTTGATCCGAACAGGTTGGGACGTCCTATCTCTAAGCGTACCATCTCCAACTGGATGGCGGCTTGTATCTCTTTCTGCTATGCCCAGGCTGGATTACCCCTTCACAGTAAAGTCACAGCCCATAAGGTCAGAGCAATGGCAGCCTCTGTAGCCTTCCTCAGATCGACACCGATTGAGGAGATTTGTAAGGCTGTTACTTGGTCCTTGGTTCATACCTTCACCTCTCATTATTGTCTGGATACCTTCTCCAGGCGGGATGGACAGTTTGGCCAAACTGTGTTACAGAATTTATTCTCCTAAGTTGCCAACTCTCCCACCATCCCATTGTGGTTAGCTTGGAGGTCACCCATTAGTGAGAATACCTGCCTGCTTGTCCTGGGATAAAGCAATGTTACTTACTGTAACAGTTGTTATCCAGGGACAGCAGGCAGCTATTCTCACGTCCCACCCACCTCCCCTGGGTTGGCTTCTCTGCTAGCTATCTGAACTGAGGAGACGCGCCCTGGTCTGGGCGGGAAGGCACTCGTGCATGCGCGGTGCGGGCGAATCGAAACTTCGAGTTTCTTCAAGCAAAAATGCTTGTGAGGCGTCCGCATCGGGGCTCCTTTGGATCACGTCACCCATTAGTGAGAATAGTTGCCTGCTGTCCCTGGATAACAACTGTTACGGTAAGTAACATTGCTTTCAAGTCTCAGGTGCGAGTACTCCAGGAAAGATTCGCCCTCGTTCTCTGCTCTTCGAGGCGCTTCACGGTCACCTTCCCCTCGAAGTCAGCCTACCTTGGAACAGATCTCCTTTTTTATTTTTCTACGTCAAATGAGTCAGAAGCTCAAGATTAATTTGGACTCTGATTCCAAATACACTACTGAGTATTTGGAAGAGATGTGTATGTCTCGATCTCCTGCGGAGTCTCTCAAAATACCCATTAATAGACTCCTCTCTCAAACTTTCAAGAGGAACCTTGAAACACCTTATTCCATTCCTGCTGTTCCAAGCAAGCTGGAATCCCGTTTCAGAATGGTCCATTACAAGGGCTTCAAGAAGTCTCAATTAATACATTAGTCCCTTCTCATGGAGTCCTCTTTGAAAAGGAACAACCCTTCCAAAGTTTATGCCACTGTCCCTCCTGGCAGAGAGGGCAGGACCATTGACAAGTTTGGGCGCCGTTTGTATTTGAATTCTCTGATAGCAACCAGGGTTTTGAATTACAGCTTTATATTCATTTCTTATTTCAAGCATTTGGTTGATACACTGCCTGCATATTTCAAGTATGTTCCTCAACACCGTCATACCAGTTTTCTGAATACCATTACTACTCTGAATCAACTCTGCATGCATCTCCTTCAGTCTTCCTTTGATGCATTTGAGCTTTCCTCGAGGGTCACCGCCTTCTCAGTGGCCATGCGCCAGCTGGCCTGGCTTCGCACTGTTGACATGGACCCTAATCTACAGGATCGCCTCACCAACATTCCTTGTCAAGGCAATGACTTATTTGATGACTCCATCGAGGAAACCACTAAGAAGTTGACTAAGTGACTAAGAAGTTGTCTGAACATGAGAAGTCATTGGCTTCCATCATTTGTCCTAAGCCTTCCACCTTTAAGGGTTTCAGGCCTGTATCATCTTATCAGCGGCGTTTCCCACAGAGAGCAGCTCCTTATACCAGGGCGCCTCCTAAGAAACCCCACACTAACAGCAACAGAGGCAGCAGAAACCTCAGACTTCTGCTGCACCTAAGGCCTCTCAGCCTTTTTGACCAGCTACCACAGAGCATAACCTCTATTGTTCTGCGTCTGTCCTCTCCCCTTCCCATTGGAGGTCGTCTCCATCATTTTTACCAACGATGGGAGATCATTACATCAGACCACTGGGTGCTGTCCATCATCAGGGAAGGATACTCTCTTCATTTCATCCAGGTTCCTCCAGATCTGCTGCCAAGAGAGTATCCTTCCAATCTAATCTAATCTAATGCTTGACTTTATATACCAAGTCATCATTCAAGGAAAGCTTGACTCGGTTTACAATAGTTAAGTTATCGAATAAAAAACCAGAAAAGAATAAGACTAAGTTTGGTAAAGTTAATTTTCAAAGTGTTTAGTAAATAAAGTAGTTTTTAAGGATTTGCGAAAAGGTTGAAGTGAGCCGGAACTCCTTAAAAGAAGTGGAAAGTCATTCCACAGTTGAGATAGCTTAAAAATCAGAGAGTGACTGAAAAACTTAACTCCCTTAATCCCTTTTTTGGAAGGAAGAGATAATTTGAATTGTTGATCACCTCTTGCAAAAGAAAATCTATAAACATTCCAGGATAGAGGAAGGAGAGGAGTAAAAATACCATGTAAAATTTTAAAACAACATAGGCAAACTTAAATTGAACTCTAAAACAAACTGGGAGCCAATGAAGACTCTGAAGCAACAGTGTCACGTGATCAAATTTACGTTTCCCAAAAATCAATTTTGCAGCAGTATTTTGATTTAATTGCAATTTGTAGAGGCAAGTTTTTGTAACACCAAGGTAAATAACATTGCAATAGTTGAGACGAGATAAAATAATTGACTGAACTAAGGTGGAAAAGTGACATTGATGAAAGAGATGTCTAACCTTCCTCAACATACGTAGATTAAAAAAACATTTCTTGACTATGGAGTTAATTTGATCTTTAAAAGAGAGAGAAAAGTCAAGAAAAACTCCCAATACCTTGACAGAGAACTCAATCTGTAGAGAGGATCCAGAAACTAAGGGCTCCTTTTACGAAGGTGCACTAGGGTTTTTAGCTCACGCACAAAATTACCGCGCGTAGCCGAAAATCTACCGCCTCCTAAAAAGGAGACTGTAGTGGCTAGCGCACTCAGGAATTTTATGTGCGTTATTGCGCACATTAAGCCTCTAGCGCACCTTTGTAAAAGGAGCCCTAAAGCTACAGAAAGAGGAAGGCAGTCCAATTTTGGGCCTAACCATAATAATTTGGTTTTTGTTGTATAAAGCTTCATCCAGACGAACTGAGCCCAGGCTTGAAGTTTTGAAATACAAAGATTTGCTTTAGATGATAGGTCAGTAATGTCCAGATCTATCTCTATCAAAATAAAAATATCGTCCGCATAAGTGAATAGTGTTTCCCAAGATGACAGCTTGAAAATATTCAAGGTGGTCATATAGAGATTGAATAAAATTGGAGAAAGTGGGGAACCCACAAGGGGGCTGCCAGAAATTAGAAGTATTACCAAGAAAATTCACTGAATAGGAACGATACGAAGAAATTACGAGAACCAGTCCAAAACTGCCTGATGAAGACCTATATCTGAAAGCAATTGAAGGAGAATGCCATGATGGACAACATTGAATGCTGCAGATAAATCAAACTGGAGTAAAATAGAATATTTATTTTGAAGACGGATTTGTTGAATTTTTGAAAGAAGAGAAATCAATAGGGTTTCAGTACTAAAATTAGAACAAATCCCATGTTGAAATGACCGAAGTAAAGAAAATCTCTCTAGATAGTAAGTTGATCAGCTACAAGTAACTCCAACATTTTTGTCAATAAAGGTATGTTAGCAATTGGGCGATAGTAAAAAGGAAATGTAGGGTCTATGTCTTTTTAAAAAAAGAAGAGTAAGAGATATTTGTCCCATAGAATGTGAAAAATATCCGTTTTCCAAAGTAAAATTCAGAAAGGCAGTTAGCCACGCTTTAGCTTGAGAAGAGATATTAAGAAATAAATAAGAAGGGAAAGGATCCAAAGAACATTTACACTTTCTCATCCTTTTGCATAATCTAGAAACTTGAAGTTCAGATACTGATGTGAATGAATACCAGTAATAATTAGCTGGTATTTCCTCTGTAAAGTGTTTAAAATGTGTAGGGAGAGGCTCAATTTTGCTCGTGGGAAAAGATTGTCTAATGAGAGAAATTTTTTCTTGAAAAGAGCTGGCTAAGGTTTCAGCAGAAGAAGATGAGGAGTGATCAATTTTAAAGTCTGTATGGGTCAAGGAACACCAAAGCTTAAAGAGGGTACCACTCTGGTTATTAGATTTAGCTATCTTACAAACATAATAAGATTTTCTCGCTTTCCTAAGTTCGAGATTGTAAGATCTGATTGCACATCTCCAAATTGATTTATCTAGATCTAAGCAAGATTTTTTTCCATTTCATTCTAACTTTCTACAGTTTTGTTTCAAAACTTGATTTATCTAGATCTAAGCAAGATTTTTTTCCATTTCTTTCTAACTTTCTACAGTTTTGTTTCAAAACTCTGGAGAGGTACAAACCAAGGTGCATCCCGAGCAACAGTAATAGTTTTGGCTATGACTGGTGCTAGGGAATGATAAATATATTCTGTAGAAGAATTCCACTTAGGCTAAATTACATCAATGGGATGTTCCCTGGGAGAACTGGGAAGGGAAGTTAAAACTTGAGGCCAGAAAGATTCTGGACAAATTTTCTTTCTAAACGTAACAATTTTCTTTGGTAAAGATTGTGTTGGGGTAGGAGACATAAAAATAGGGAGTGAGAACTCACCAAGATAATGATCTTTTCCAAGGAACTGGTTGCCAGCGAACAGAATCTATAAAAGTCTGTTGGAGGGTATGATCAAAAAAACTAACAATATCCAGTGAATTACCTTTTTCATGGATTGAGGTAAAGGGTAAGAATAAAAAGACTAGTGACTGAAGAAAAAGAGTAAATTCGGAAACGTCTCTGTTAGAAGTGTCTTCAAGATGTAGGTTTAGGTCGCCTAACACCAGTAGTCTTTGAAATTTTGTTGAAGCATTGGCTATCATATCTAAAATTGAGGAAGAAGATCTATTCCAAGAAATTGGAGGTCGATAGAAGAGAATACCAAGTGGATAGGAGGAAAGTTCATCTTTAACAGAATCAAACAGATACTCTAACTCTGGGCTACTGGCCTTCTCAAGTAATTGAACATTAAAAAATGATTTAAATAAAAGAGCTAAACCCCCACCTTTGTATTATTTCTGTAGGACAATAGGCTATTAAAGCTTTCCCAGACCGCCCTTCTTCAGGAACATAAGAACATAAGTACTGCCATCTCCAGATCAGACCTTCGGTCCATCAAGTCCGGCGATCCGCACACGCGGAGGCCCAGCCAGGTGTACACCTGGCGTAATTTTAGTCACCCATATCGCTCAATGCCTCTTGTAAGGATACTCAAGCTCTGCTTTGTCTCTGTGCCATTAAGGAGGTTCTGCTAGAACAGCAGAGCAGGGGGTTTTACTCCCGTTATTTCCTAGTCCCAAAGAAGATGGGTGATCTGCGGCCCATTTTGGACCTCAGAGCCCTCAACAAATTTCTTGTCAGGGAAAAATTTTGAATGCTGTCTCTTCATCATTGTACCCCTTTCTAGATCAGAACAATTGGTTATGTTCTCTAGATCTGAAAGAGGCTTACACTCACATTCTCATTCATCCAGCCTCTCGACAGTTCCTCAGATTTTGGGTGGGAAATCTGCATTTTCAATACAGCGTGCTACCTTTCGGCCTGGCTTCATCTCCAAGAATGTTCATCAAGTGCCTAGTTGTAGCAGTAGTTCTGCGGAACCATGGGCTCCAGGTGTTCCCGTACCTGAACAACTGGCTCATCAAGGATTGAACATCTCAAGGGGTTATAGTAGCGACCCTATGGACTATGTGGTTCCTACAAAGTTTGGGGTTCAAAATCAACTTTCCCAAATCCCAGCTATAGCCCTCTCAGAATTTACAGTTCATCGGAGCTGTCCTGGACACTGTCCGACTCAGAGCATTCCTTCCTCAACAATGTCAGGATGCTCTCATTCGTCTCTGCCACAAGTGTCTTCCTTGACAACAATTTCAACAAGACACATGATGGTTCTCCTAGGTCACATGGCCTCGACAGTTCACGTGACTCCTTTTGCCAGACTTCACCTCAGAATTCCTCAGTGGACCCTGGTATCTCAATGGGCGCAGGCTTGTAACCCAATCTCTCAACTCATTACAGTAACTTCGTTGAGACAGTCTCTCCACTGGTGGATGCTCTCTTCCAATCTCTCCAGAGGTTTACTGTTTCAGATGCCCCCCATCAAGGGGCTCATCTCGATGGTCTTCGTACTCAAGGCCATTAGTCCAGCACGGATCATATCAATCAGTGTCAAATCAATCTGTTGGAAGACAGATCAATCTTCAATGCTCTCAAAGCTTTTCAGCATCTTCTTCACGACCAGGTAGTCCTCATTCAGACAGACAACCAAGTAGCCATGGACTATGTCAACAAGACAGGAGGAACAGGATCTCTTCCTCTTTGTCAGGAAGCTCAAAAGGTGTGGAACTGGGCAATCCATCACAACACCTTCATGAAAGCAGTCTACATTCAAGGAGAGAAAAACTGGGGGACAAATTAAGTCAACTACTGCAACCTCACGAATGGACACTCAATTCCTTGCCTCTTCATCACATTTTTTCTCAGTGGAGAACTCCTCAGATATCTCTTTGCGTCTCCCCATAACCACAAACTGCCTCAGTTCTGCTCCAGGAAATATTCTCCTCATCGCCTCGAGGCAGATGCTTTCCTTCTGGAATGGACAAATCTGTTTCTCTTTGCATTCCCTCTGATTCTCAAGACTCTTGTCAAACTCAAACAGGAGAATACCACCATAATTCTGATCGCTCCTCGGTGGCCCAGGCAACCTTGGTTCTCCCTCCTACTTCAACTCAGCAGCAGGGAGCCAATGCTTCTATCAGTTTTCCCCTCTCTGTTTACAGAGTCAGGGGTCTCTACTTCATCCCAACCTGCAGTCTCTACACCTGATAGCTTGATACCTCTCAACTTAACTGCCACTCTACAGTTTTCTCAATCTGTACAGGACATTGTAGAGGTTTCTAGAAAGCCTACCACTAGACAATGCTACAATCAGAAATGGACTAGATTTTCTGCTTGGTGCACCATTCATCACAAGGAGCCTCAATCTACCTCCTTGTCTTCAGTTTTGGATTACCTGTTCCACTTATCACAATCAGGCCTCAAATCCACATCCATTCGAGTCCATTTCAGTGCAATTGCTGCTTTTCATCAGCCTATTGAAGGGAAACCCCTTTCGGTTCATCCTGTGGTTTCCAGATTTATGAAAGGACTTTTCAATGTCAAACCACCTCTCAAACCTCCTCCAGTGGTTTGGGATCTCAATGTTGTTCTTGCTCAATTGATGAAGCCTCCTTTTGAACCAATGGATAAGGCTCATCTTAAATATCTCACTTGGAAAGTGGTTTTTCTCATTGCTCTTATGTTTGCTCGCAGGGTCATCGAGCTACAAGCTTTAGTAGCGGATCCATCTTTCAAAGTATTCCATCATGACAAGGTGGTCCTCTGTATTCATCCTAAATTCTTACCTAAAGTGGTTTCAGAATTTCATCTCAACCAATCGATTGTACTTCCAGTGTTTTTTCCAAAACTTCATTCTCATCCTGGAGAATCAGCTCTGCATACTCTTGACTGTAAGCATGCTTTGGCTTTCTACTTGCAACACACTCAACCACAGATCTGCTCCTCAACTTTTTACTCCTTCGAACCAAACAAGTTGGAACATCCAATTTCCAAACGCACCATCTCCAACTGGTTAGCGGCTTGCATCTCTTTCTACTATGCTCAGGGTGGACTGCAGCTACAGAATCGAGTCAGAGCCATGGCGGCTTCAGTAGCTTTCCTTAGATCTACTCCTATTGAGGAAATCTGCAAAGCTGCCACTTGGTCCTTGGTTCATACTTTCACCTCTCCTGAATTGCCAACACTCCCACCATCCCATTATGGTTAGCTTGGAGGTCACTCACAGGTTGAGAATAGGCTGCTTGCTTGTCCTGTAACACCCTTAACAGGTGTTATCCAGGGACAGCAGGCAGGTATTCTCACAACCCACCCACCTCCCCTGATTGGCTTCTCTGCTAGCTATCTGAACTGAGGAGACGCACGCCCTTGTTTGGACGAGAAGGCACTTGCGCATGTACGGTACGGCAGTCGCAAACTTTCTAAGTTCTGCAAGCAAATCAGCTTGTGAAACTGTCCACATCGGAGCTTCATTGATGATGTCACCCACAGGTTGAGAATAGCTTCATGCGATCTCTGGATAACACCTGTTACGGTAAGTAACTGTGCTTTTTAGGAAGGACAGAGATGGTCCAAAAGGTGGAGGAGTAGCTTTCTATGTAAAGATTGATATCCAAGTGACTGAAATGCAAGGGACCTAGGGAGAGGAAGAAGCGATATGGATCGCTTTGAAAAGAGAAGATGGAACTTCTATCTACGTGGGTTTAGTCTACAGACCTCCGACCCAGTCGCAGCAAATTGATAAAGATCTGATTGTGGATCTCCAAAAGTTTGGAAAGAAAGAGGAGGTGCTGCTGCTGGGAGATTTCAACCTTCTGGATGTGGACTGGAAAGTTTTGTCTGCGGAAACGGAAAGAAGTAGGGAGATTGTGGATGCCTTTCAAGAGGCTCTGCTCAGACAAATGGTTTACGGAACCCACGAGGGAAAAAGCGATATTGGATCTGAGCCTCACAAATGGGGAGAGTATCTCTAATGTTTGAGTGGGTGTTCACCCGGGAGGCAGCGGTTTGGTTTGATATAACGGCTAAAGTGGAGAGCGGCCGCACGATACTTAAAGTCCTAGATTTCAAACGTATGGAATTTAATTAAATTGGAGAATGCCAGAAGAAAGAGCTGTTAGGATGGGAGTACATAAGAGAAGTGGAAATACAGTGGTCTAAGCTGGAAGGAGCAATAAAAATGGCTACGGACCTTTATGTGAAGAAAATAAATAAAAACAAGAGAAAAAGGAAACCGATATGGTTCTCCAAACTAGTGGCGGAGAAAATAAAGGCAAAAGAGTTGGCATTCCTGAAATATAAATAAAAAACAAGAAGAGGAGTATAGAAAGGACTACCGGGTGAAACTGAAAGAAGCCAAGAGAGAGATACGTCTGGCGAAAGCACAGGCGGAAAAGAGCATATGGTTAAAAGTGTAAAAGAGGGAGACAAAATTTTTTTCAGATATATTAGTGAAAAGAGGAAGATGAAAAATGGAATTGCTAAACTAAAAGATGCTAGGAACCGATAGTGGAGAGTGTTGAGGAAAAAGCAAACGTGCTAAACAAATACTTCTGTTCTGTGTTCACGGAAGAATATCCCAGAGAAGGACCGAGACTGACTGGCAAAGTTGCACAAGAAAATAGAGTAGATTCTGTGCTGTTCACGGAGGAAAGTGTTTATAAGCAACTTGAAAAATTGAAGATTGGCAAAGCGATGGGACCAGATGGGATCCATCCCAGGGTACTGAGGGAGCTCAGAGAGGTTCTGGCGGGTCCTAATAAAGACTTGTTCAACAGATCTCTGGAGATGGGAGTGGTTCCTGGGGATTGGAGAAGAGCGAATATGGTTCCTAGTCACAAAAGTGGTCACAGAAATGAAGCGGGAAACTATAGGCCGGTAATCCTCACTTCAGTTGTTGAAAGAAAGGATAGTGAACTTCCTAGAATCTAATGCAGGGCTGCCAAAGTCCGGTCCTCGAGATCTACTGGCAGGCCAGGTTTTCAGGATGTCCACAATGAATATACATGAGAAAGATTTGCCTGCATTGCCTTCTTGGTATGCAAATTTCTCTCATGCATATTCATCGTGGCTATCTTGAAAACCTGGCCTACCAGTAGATCTCGAGGACCGGACTTGGGCAGCCCTGATCTAATGGTTTACAGCATTGTTCTCAAACTCAAACCCTTTGCAGGGCCACATTTTGGATTTGTAGGTACTTGGAAGGCCTCTGAAAAAATATTTAATGTCTTATTAAAGAAATGACAATTTTGCTTGAGGTAAAACTCTTTATAGTTTATAAATCTTTCCTTTTGGCTAAGTCTTAATAATAATATTGTCATTTATATCTATAGATACATATGATAAGAAACTGTTTTATTTTACTTTTGTGATTTTGATAAACATACAGAGGGCCTAAAAATAGTACCTGGCGGGCTGCATGTGGCCCCCGGGTCGCGAGTTTGAGACTACTGGGTTACAGGATCCAAGGCAACATGGCTTTACTAAAGGTAAATCGTGCCAAATTACCCTGATTGAATTTTTTGATTGGGTGACCAGAGAACTGGATCGATGACATATGCTAAATATCATTTACTTAGATTTCAGCAAAGCCTTTGACACGGTTCCTCATAGTAGGCTCTTGAACAAACTTGAAGGGCTGAAGTTAGGACCCAAAGTGGTGAACTGGATTAAAATTGGTTGTCGGACAGATGCCAGAGAGTGGTGGTTAATGGAAGTCACTCAGAGGAAGGAAAGGTGAGTAGTTGAGTCCCTCAGGGTTCAGTGCTGCGGCCGATCCTGTTCAGTATATTTATGAGTGACTTTGCTGAGAGGATAGAACGTAAGGTTTGCCTTTTTGTGGATAATACCAAGATTTGTAACAGATAGACATCGAGGAGGGAGTGGAAAACATGAAAAAGATCTGCAACAGTTAGAGGAATGGTTTAATATCTGGCAACTAAAATTCAATGCAAAGAAATGCAGAGTAATGCATTTGGGGATTACTAATCAGAAGGAACTGTATATGCTGGGAAGTGTGATAGTGTGCGAAGCTCTAAAGGCGAAAAACAGTGCGACAAGCCAGTGGCTGCTGCCAGAAGGATGCTGGGCTGTATAAAGAGAGGCGTAACCAGTAGAAGAAAGAAGGTGTTGATGCCCCTGTACATGTCATTGGTGAGGCCCCACTTGGAGTATTGTGTTCAGTTTTGGAGACCATATCTGGAGAAGGACATAAGAAGACTTGAAGCGGTCCAGAGGAGGGCAACGAAAATTATAGGAGGCTTGCGCCAAAAGACGTATGAGGAGAGACTGGTAGTCCTGAATATGTATACCCTAGAGCAGGGGTGTCCAACCCTTGAGCTGCATGCGGCCCAGCAAGGAGTTTTGTGCGGCCCAAGCTTCTCGCTCTCTCCCTTCTGAGCCTCCCTCCAGCAGGTATTAGTTTTCTGCCCAGATCCTCGCGAGCGATTCACGGCTGCTTCAAATAGCCTTCTCACATTCCTTTACTTCTTTGCCTCCCAGCGAGTGTTTTATTTTAAGGTCGGCTCCCTTGCTGCAATCCTCTGCGTGCGGCATTGGCTCCTCGTGCACGATCTGCGGCTGTGTCAGAAGCGTTTCCTCTGATGTAACAACGTCAGAGAAAAGGATTTGGAAGCGTGTGAAGAGCCGACGCCGCATGTGGAGGACTGCATCAAGGGAGACGACCTTAAAATAAACACTCAATGGGAGGCGAAGAAGTAAGGGAATGTGAGAAGGCTTTTTGAAGCAGCCGTGAATCGCTCACAAGGAGCTGACGACGCACGCGGAGGACTGTAGCAAGGGAGGCGGCCATAAAGTAAACAGTCGCTGGGAGACAAAGAAGGAAGGGAATGCTTCTAGTTCAGGCGCAGATCGCTGACGGCCATAAAGACTCGCCGAGGCACAGAAGGAAGCCGCGGATCGTGTGAGGATCCAGCAACCACCGCCTGCAGCTTTGACCATAAAAATGATTGCATCAAAGGAGCTGTCCAGAAGGTAAATACCCGCCAGAGGGAGGCACAGAAAGGAGGGAGGGAGGGGGCATGAACTTGAGACACAGAATCAAGGGAAGAAGGTAGGGGAGCATGAGCCATAGGATGGAAGAATGGAGGGAGTGAGGGAATAGAAATGGAGAATTGGGTGTCTGAGAGAGGGAAAAAGAGATGGTGGGGAGATGAAGAAAGAGGAGAATTGTTGGGCATAGGGAGGGAGAGAGAATTATTGGGGAAAGGGGTAAAACGCATCCCTCATGGACCTCAAACTGTCAAAGTAGCCTGGAGGTTAGGGTAGCTGTTTTGGGCCCTGCTGATCTGTGTTCAAGAATTACTACTACTAGTAAATATTTCTATAGCGCTACCAGATGCACACAGTGCTGCACAGAATCACAAAGAGTAAGAAAACAGTCCCTGCTCGAAAGAGCTTACAATCTAAACAGGCAAGACAGACAAACAGGATTTCATGGATACAGTTAAGGGGAACAGTTAATTACATTACATTACATTACATTAGGGATTTCTATTCCGCCATTACCTTGCAGTTCAAGGCGGATTACAAAAGAATTATCCAAGATGTATTACAACAAGAACTTACAAAAAAAAAAAAAATTGGTCATTTTCAAAAAGAGTAAGAAATGGGTAAGGTTATTTGTTTGGGGTAGTTGGCTTTAGTGAGAGGTGGAGTTTGAGACTTGCGGTATTATTTCTTTTTTCAGAGTTTTCTTGAAGAGTATGGTCTTTATTTCTTTTCTAAAAGTCTTGTAGTTGAGGAATGCCGTCAGTAGATTGGCGATTTGGATGTCTAGTTTGGCTGCTTGAGTGGTCAGGAGGCCATCATATAGTTTTTTCCGTTTGACCTCCTTAATTGGGGGGTATGAGAATGGGGTGTGAGTTTTCCTATGTCTGGTTGTGGTGTTGTGGATGAGGCGGTTATTCAGGTAGTTTGGACTGTCTCCGTATAAAGTCTTAAATAGTAGGCAGTAGAATTTAAATTGTATTCTTGCTGGGATCGGAAGCCAGTGCGATTGGAGATATGCTTCTGTAATGTGATCATGTTTCTTTAATGAGTAGATGAGTCTTAGTGCTGTGTTTTGGATAGTTTGTAGTTGTTTTGTTATGGTTGTAGGGCATGGGAGTTAGAGGATATTACAAGTAGGCCTAGTATTAAGGACTGAACTATGAGCTGGAATTGAGTTTTCTCGAAGAATTTCCGAACTTGTCTTAAGTTTCTCATGACTAAGAATGACTTTTGTATTGTTTTATTGATTTGCGGTTAATCAGCAGAGGGCAGAGGAGTAGGGTTAAGGATTGAAAGCTATATCAAAAAGGTGGGGTTACAGTCTGCTTTTAAACAAGGGAAGGACATAGGGAAGGCTTGACAAGGGAAGGCTTGACATAGGGGACAGCTAGATGAAAGGAACGAAAGTCTGGAATTGGCAATGAAGGAGAAGGGTAACGCTAAGAGTGACTTAACTAAGGAACAGAGTTCTCTGGGAGGTGTATAACGTGAGAGAAATGAGGAGAGATATTGAGGGGCAGCAGAATGAACACACTTGAGGTCAGCAATAAGATCTTGAACTGTATGTGATGGCAGATAGGGAGCCAGTGAAGTGACTTAAGGAGAGGGGTGACATGAGCATAGCGAGGTTGGTAGAAGATGAGATGCGCAGCAGAGTTTTGCACAGATTGCAAGGGGGAGAAGCGACACTGCAGGATACCAGTTAGGTGTAGATTGCAGTAATGTGCTCAGACTGGCTTAAACCAAGCAGAAATACATTTTCTGGCTGTAGCTCTGGGGTAAAAGGCAGACCTTCCTTAGCTGAAGTGTGTCCTCAAATTAATTATTATTAAGACTGTCAGCACAGATTTATAGCGGTGGAATGAGGGGCTAAAACGCGGACCTGCGGACCTGCAGACATGAACTCTGAAACCTCAGCTGTCAATAAATGAAGTTAAGGTCCGTGAGGTCTGCATTTTACCTCTTCCCAATTATTGAACATGGTGGTGGGAGAGGAGTGAAGTAAAGATACATGGGAAAGAGAGATGAGAGGCAGTAATGTTGGATGTGGTTGGGACAGTGGGATGGATGGAAAGGGATGCAACAGTGGGATGGATGGAAAGGGATGCAAGAGGGGCCTCCAGGATGTGAAGAAGGTGGGAAGAATACTAGGATCAGAGTTACATACAAATTCAACTTAAGAATGATTTTAAAAATGGAACCCGTTCCTAACCCAGGGACTGCCTGTACTGTGCATGTGTGGTCGGTGATGTGGGCCTTAGTGAGGGGCAATCAAGAATAATTTTACATTTAGAATGGCTAATCTTCTTAAAGTGGACCAGTGTCCTGATTTTTAAATATTGCTTTGCATTCTTCTTTCTGCCTCGTGCTGAATTGGCCGCCAAGGTGTGGAAGGGCCCAAAACCTATCTTTTATCTTAAGTTAATTTTTTTTTCCAGCATGGCTTCCACATTGCAAAAGAAAACAGAACACAAAAAAAGAAAAATTGCAGATGAAGGAAGAGTGTTTCATGAAAAGTGGACAGATGAGTACTTTTTTGTTGAGGCAAACAGTGAGGCGTTCTGCTTAATTTGTGGTGAATTTGTTCAAGTTTTCAAAGACTATAATTTGAAAAGGCATTAGATGCAAAAACATGCTGACAAATTCAGCACATACCAAGGAATGTGTCATAAGGACAAAATAGAGGAACTGAAGAAAAGTCTGTCTTCTCAACAAAATTGTTTTAAAAAAGTGATAAATCAGAGAGAATCTGATGTAAAAGCTAGTTATGTGGTTGCATATTTAGCAAAAAATTCAAAACCATTTAGTGAAGGTGAATTTATTAAGCAATGTATAGAAAATGTGGCAGATATAATTTGCCCTGAAAAAAAAGAGGATTTTTCTAAAATCAGCTTATCTCATCTAGGCGAACTGAAGAAATTGGAAAATCTGTCGAAAAATGTTTGAAGAGTAAAGCTGCTAATTTTAAATATTATGCTTTGGCAGTGGATGACAGCACTGATGCTAGACACAGCTCAACTTGCCATTTTTATTAGAGGCATTAATGACAAATATAATGTCACTGAAGAAATGGCTTCTTTAGTGCCATTAAGACACAACTAAATCAAGAGATTTATATGAAGCAGTAAAAAATATGTTAAAGCGATTTTCTTTGTCCATTGTCAACATATCTGGTATAGTTACTGACGGTAGGTAAAAGAGAGGGTCTTGTAAAATTAATAGAAGACGATGCAATTGCCGCCCAAAATTCACATTTGATGAAGTATCATTGCATATTACATCAAGAAAATTTATGTGGAAAAGCTTTAAAAACGGATAACGTCATGCAAATCGTCAACAAGATTGTGAATTTAATAAGGGCCACGGGATTGAATCATCACCAGTTCCAGGAAACCCTTAAAAGTATGGATGCTGACTATGGCAACATCATTTACTTTTCGGAAGTAAGATGGTGAAGTTGAGGCCAAATGTTGAAAAGATTTTATGATTTGCGACATGAAATCAAGTCATTTATGGTATCAAAAGCAAAATTTGTGCCAGAACTTGACAATGAAAACTGGTTTACAGATTTAGCATTTTTAGTAGATTTGACCGCTCATTTGAATGAGTTAAACATGCATCTTCAAGGTAAAAACCAAATCATCAATACAATGTTTCAAACCATAACAGCATTCTAAATGAAACTGAAATTATGGCAAGATCAAATAAAGGCAAACAATTTTATGCATTTCAAAAACATTGGCTAAACATAGTCCTCTCAACAGCGAAAAATATGCAGCCTTGCTTTTCGATTTGAAAGAAGAATTTGAAAACAGATTTCAAGATTTTCGGGATAATAATAAATATTTTGGTTTATTTGTGACTCCATTTTCAGTTGAAATTAATATGTTACCTGCCAATTTTCAGATGGAATGCATAGAGCTGCAATCTAGCATTCAACTGAAAGAAAAATTTAATCATGTGTCTTTAATGGACTTTTATAGGTCCTATCTTCCCAGAGAGAAATATCCCTCGCTTCACAATCACGGCTTATTCATGTCATCACTTTTTGGCAGCACCTACATTTGTGAGCAACTATTTTCAAGAATGAAGCTCACGAAAAGTAAAATTAGAACCAAGATATCTGATGAGCACCTTGAGCACTCACTGAGAATTGCAACTACTTCCATCGAACCAGATATTGATACACTGGTTTATCAAACTCAGTGTCATAAATTCCACTAGTTTTGTTGCCCTCTGTTCTATTACTTAGACTGGGACAATTTATTAAGATTTGACGAGGGTGTGAGAGCTGAGTTTGGAGAGCCTTGGTGAACCTAATACCTAATAAAGTACAAAAAGTCATTTATAATAAAAACAAATCTCCTGCAGCTTATTGTGATTTGTGATGGGGCAGTTCTGCAGGTGAGGGTAGATTTGTTTCAGTGAGATTAAGGGTTTTGTTTTTTTTACAAATTTGTAAATAACAGCAGCCTATGAGATATTCAGTAACATGGAGCCATCATCATGTTGACCCTAAGAATTTTAATGAATATCTCATTGAAAGAAATCTACTCCTCACCTGCAGAACTGCCCCATCACAAATCACAATCAGCTGCAGGATATTTTTTTTTTATTATAAATAACTTTTTTGCTCTTTATTTAAGTTCACCAAGGCTCTCCAAACTCAGCTCTCACACTCTCTTCAAATCTTAATAAATTATGAGTGAGCTAGGGAGGGCCACGGAAGTGACTGAATCTGATTTTTGGAACCTCTACTACGTGCAATTAATGACAAGTGAGGATCCACTCAACACAGCAGTGTAATTAAAAACTTCCTAGTTCAAGGAAAACCAAAAGCAGCAAGTACATTTTCTGCCATTGGAGCTAAGATGTACAGACGGAAAGAGACAGAAAGATGGGTGGTTGATTTTCCACATTTTGGTTGGCTGCAGACTGAGAAGGAAAGGTAATTTTTAATAACATGAAATTGCCAATTGGTTTGCACCTCAGTTATGTATGTTATATCTGTTTTTATAGGAGACATTACTTAAAAAAAAAAAAAAGTAAAAAATATCAAAACCAATTTTAAATGGACACTGTGGAGAGGAACCCAAAAAAGCAGTAATACCCTGACTGAGCTCCACGTGCGCAGTTGACAGCTGCTTCAGCATCCCTGCTCTGATGAGGCTCGCCTCTGAAGAGGCTCATTGTAGCTGTTAACCAGGCCTATGCTGTCAGCGGAACACGTGGAGGATCGCTCAGCTTTTTGGGGTTCCTCTCCACAGTGTCCCTTTAATGAAGGTTTATTATTAGAAATGTACATCTTCTATATTAGTAATTGCAAATTTAGGACCTGCTCGACCTTTTTTTTGTTGTTGTTGTTCATCAGCTAGCGTTAGTGTTTGTGCGGCCCCAGACAAATTTTTTTCTTCCAATGCGGCCCAGGGAAACCAAAAGGTTGGACACCCCTGTCCTAGAGGAAAGGAGGGACAGGGGAGATATGATTCAGACATTCAAATACTTGAAAGGTATTAACGTAGAACAAAATCTTTTCAAGAGAAAACCAGAGGGCATAATTTGAGGCTGAGGGGTGGCAGACTCAAGACCAATGTAAGGAAATTCTTCTTTATAGAGAGAGTGGTGGATGCCTGGAATGTGCTTCCGAGAGAGGTGGTGGAGAGGAAAATGGTGACGGAACTCAAAAAAGCGTGGGATGAACACAGAGGATCTAGAATCAGAAAATAATAGTAAATATTGAAGAACTAAGGCCAGTACTGGGCAGACTTCCATGGTCTGTGTCTGTATATGACCTTTTGGTTGAGGATGGGCTGGGGAGGGCTTCAATGGCTGGGAGGGTGTAGATGGGCTGGAGTGAGCTTTGACGGAGACTTCAGTAGTTGAAACCCAAGCACAGTACCGGATAAAGCTTTGGATTCTTGCCCAAAAATAGCTAAGAAGAAAAAAATTAAAATTGAATCAGGTTAGGCAGGCTGGATTGTCCATTCGGGTCTTTATCTGCCGTCATCTACTATGGTACTATGTTACTTCAAACTGGCAGCATTTGCATAATGATATCTTGGTGTTTTTGACTGACCCCCAACGCTCGTTGCCCACATTGCTGGAGAGTATGCGGGAGTACGGAGATTTTTCTGGGTTCATTCTTAACCTGGCAAAGTCGAAGGCTTTGGCTTCTTCAGAGGAGGGGAGGCTTTCTGTTACGATGAGCTGGGTCTTCTTTTCGGTACCTAGGGATCAGGCTGACTATGGATCTCACTCAACTGTATTGTATTAATATCGATAAACTCCTAATGGATACAAAAATGCTGTTGGTTAAATGGCAAGATCTCCTGCTGTCCTTGTTGGGTAGGATCTACCTATTTCGCATGGTCTTATTCCCGCAGTGGCTTTATGTTCTTCAGACTCTCCCCTATCTTTATTTTGTAGCAGGACATACGGGCCTTGTATTCTCTGTTATCATGTTTGGGTTTTGTTGGGTTTTTTGTTGTTGTTGTTTTTTTTTTTTTGGGGGGGGGGGCCGAAACCTAAGTTGTGATGGTCTTTGTTAGTTGGTCCTGCCACTGAGGGGGGAGGGTTGGTGTGCCGGACATTCAGGCGTATCCTGCTTGTTACATCATATTGGTGATTGGGTGTTAGGCACCTCTTTTTTCACTGATATTTCCTTGGAGCTGAACTATTTCTATCCTCTTCATCTTCTTTATCTCCTCCATGCCCCCTTGACAGAGATTACACGCTCGTGCAGGAGTAGTGTTTTTTTTTCAGCCTTTATGGGTGGTGTGGCAGCGGATTCTCCAGTTGCGGAATCAGGACTCATGTCAGTGTGTTCTTGCCCTTTGTAGGGAATCTAACTTTTCCTCCCGGGGTTGGTCCTTCATTTTTTAGTGGCTGGTGGGCTCAGGGAGTTGAGCAATTACAGCATGTTTTGCAGAATGATGGGGGACCTTCTTTCCAGTGATGACCTGGTGTTGCTGGGAGTCCTTAGGAATGGCCTTCTTTTGTCTATTGGCAGCTGAGGTATTAAGTGGGCTCTTTTCCGGGGGGTTTCTTGGGTGGAGAGTTTGGGATCCGTTTCTGTGCTTTTTTTGAGGAGGATCTGGACACTAGGGTCTCGATCTCTTATTTTCATAAACAAATTATGGTCCTACGACCGCCCAGGGTTTTTCCTGGCGTTCTTGAGGCCTCAATCCTATTAGGCACTCTATAATATCAATCAATCAAAGATTTTTCAAACTATTATTTAAATTTATATCATGCTTTATGAAGCAGCTTATAATACTTTTAAAAGACACAAGGGGAATCTCAGAATGCCACTTGTCTGCTTGTTGGTTCCTGCAGTACAATGTGGCAGCACTTGTCACTGGCTCACCCAAATGTGTCCTCTATTCTAATCTTCTTTTTTTCTTTTTTATATTCTTGAGGCCAGGCAGCGTGACTTGGGGAGGGACCTAGAGGGGAGTTTTTTTTACTAAGGGTGTTGAAATGCACTGCAGGTCTGGTCTATAATGTTGAATTACGGGAATGTCACCATTGCACAGTCCTGAGAGCTTTTGTTTCTCAAAGTTAAGCTTATTATCTGGGCTGTGTTGATACTCAGCTATGTGTGTGTTGTTCTGTTGAGGTAAATTCTTATTTTCATGGTCTCTGGAGCTGTGCGGGGATTCAAGCTTTTTGGAAAGCACTGGCTTCCATTTTGTGGGAGCTTCTACAAGTGTCTGTGCCTGTTTTGACACTTTCTATGTTATTTGCTCACTTCTCCCTGCTCTCTGCGTACATATCTTCAGAAAAACTATTTCTTAGCAAATGTTTCATATTGACTTGTTGCTTTCTCCAGAACCACCCTCCTTTTGATATTGGAGAAATATGCTCCATGAGCTAATGGGCTGGGAAGCTCATTTGGCATATTCCTCTAGACGCCGGAGCAGAGACTTTGTTAATACCTGACTTCTTATTTGAAAATTTTATCTCCAGAAAGTCGTAGCCATATATTTAATCGACTTCAATTGTATACTGCCTTACCTGTTTGACATCTGACCTCAGTCTGTGCTTTATTTCAGCTTGGGGGGGTGGACTGGGGGTCGGGGTTGGGAAAGGTTCTGCCTTTTGGGGAGGGGAGGTTTAATATTTGGTCGTCACTGTGGAGGATATAAGAGTTCAATCCTCCATAGTGGATAGGTTCTATTGTACACATTGTATTGCTCTTTTGTTTTTTACTGCTGTTTTGTCTAAGAAAAACAAGATTTAAACAAATAAAAGAAGAAACAATCATCTTGTACTGTTAGTTAGTCCCCAATTAATTGAGAGGCGGTAATATTAACGGAGATTACATATTTAAATTTTAAAGGAAAAGAAAAAGATGTTAAACCTACTGTGGACTAACATTTCTTATGAAGTTTATGCCTAGAGATCTAGTGGGGTACTAGCAGAAACAACCAGTTTACCAGCTAGAAATTTGGTTAACTGTGAAACTTAAAAATATATATATTTAACACTCAGAAGATTGATCATACAATTTACAAGGATATCTAAAAGAAAAAATAGCCCCTAACTTTATGACTTGGGGTCGCAAGAGTAGAAACTGTTTCTTCTTTTTCTGGGTATTTCTTGACACATCCGGGTACATTCCAGTTTTTTGATTCATAAACAATTTATCCTGATGTTTAAAAAACATTTTTAACAACCATTCTCTATCTGAATCCAATGCTAACTGGATGAAAAATGTGGCCAAAGTCACCACTTCTGTCTCTGATTTTTACAAAAAGTTTGTTAAGTCCAAACTATCCATTGAGAGATCTTGCTGGCCCTTCACTAATTTCTTTTTACCAAATGGTAGATAATAAACTTTTGATATTGGTGGATAAGAAGCTTCTGGTATTTTTAAGACCTCAGATAAGTATCTCTTGAACATATCAAGAGGTGTAATAGAAATTACTTTAGGAAAATTAATTAATCTGAGGTTTTGCCGTCTAGGTAAATATTTCAATATCTTCAATTTAAAATTGACATTACCGCTGTCTCTCATCATAAGTTGGCATTGGTTTTGCGATGTCTCAATTTTACCCTCCTGTTCTTGATAATTAGATTCCAACTTCTCCACTTTATCTTTTAACTTGGATGTGTCTGTTAATATCCTCTATAATAAAACCCTAAGCACGCATGCTGTCACCAGCGAGCTCAAGGCAATGGGTCCCGAGCCGCTGGGACAAGGAAAATACTCTTGTGTGCCGCTGCGGGCGACACAAGGAAAAGAAAGGCAGGTTCAGTGGAAGAAAACACCAGTGAATCAGGTAGGTAAAAATCAAAACCCAGACTGGATTTATTCTTTAGAACAAAAATCAAACTGTTGTTTTACTCTTATGTTCTTAAACCAGCCCTCAAAACAAAACCCAAACATAAACTCTGTCAGGAATTAGCCACAAATAGTTCAGTCCCCGAACATCAGGTTTGGGGGGAAACTTAATAGTCCTATTGCAGTACAAACACTTCCAAACAAGGGTTTAAACCCAAAACCAGAAACCTTATGCTTCAAACAAAAATAGATTCTTTATGTCAGCAAGAGTTCCAGTCAATAAGGTTTCACTACAAATCAAAAATAGTCCCAACATAAGTCCTCACTTTCCTCAGGAAGACTTGTGCATGAATCAGTGCCCCAGCACTGATTCCTCCAGCTGCAGTAGTGCTGGGCAAGGTGGCGTGCTCCACGTGTTGGAAATTTGCCAAGATTTGGCCCTCGATCCCTCCGCATGAACGTGGGGCAAACCTCACCACCTTGGCTACAAAACAGTTAAACTGCAAAAATAGTCCAACCAGCAAAAACCCGGATATTTATAATCCACTTTCAGAGTTTTACACACTTGCCTTGGACTAGCAGATTTCCATGGGCTGAACACCAGTAGGTACCTCAGTGAGTGGATCCGGCTCTAGTTCCATGGCTTGGGATTCTTCAACAAGGTCTGAAGGTAGCTCTGCTCCAGCCTCAACAAGTTCCATGCATTCAGGCACAGAACTGCCCTGCAGAACTCCCAGCCCTGAGCTTTGCAACTGCCTCTGTTCCCTCCAACTCTCCTTCTGTCTCTCCAGCAGGTCAGACCTCTGGTTTAGGAGCTGGCAACCACGCCCCAAACCCTCAGGTGTAGAGGATATCCGGTTCCTTCCTCTCTGATTACGTGGGGGAAGGGCAACCTGCAGTCTAGCCCCAGGACTCCCTCTACTGGATACAGGAGGAACACCAGGTGAAATACTAAACTGAGGTTTAACTTGGGCCAGTTGGGAACTGTCTGCTTTAGAGATAGGTCTAACCCTAGAGCCAGACCTAGCAGGCACAGTCTGCATATCACAATGCGCACTTAGGGTTTTGTGATCCCTGCCACTGTGCTGTGTCCCTCCGTGCCAAATTCCATTTCTGGCGCCTGGGGTGGATTGCATCGGCGATTTCAGTAGCAGTTTAATAATAATAATAACAGTTTATATACTGCAATACCGTTAAGTTCTATGCGGTTTGACTCCTGCGCTGCCAGGATGCCTCTTTTTACCCCCCGACCAGCAAACGCAGCAGCTGTGGGGCATTTGGTAGGCCGGCCCACTTCGATAATGCAAGGTGGGCCGGCCTAGCAAAAGCTCCGAGGCTGCCCGGGCTAACAGATGCTGGACAGGGGGAGAAGAGAAAGGAGAAGGCCTACTGCTGGACAGGGGGATCAGGTAAAAGGTGCTGCTGGACGGGGGATGGGGGGAAGGAAGGGAGAAGGCCTACTGATGGACAGGGAGCAGGGAAGAGGTGCTGCTGGATAGTGGGGAGGTAAAAGGAAGGGAGAAGGCCTACTGCTGGACAGGGGGAGCAGGGAAGTGGTGCTGCTGGACAGGGGCGAGGTAAAAGGAAGGGAGAAGGCCTAATGCTGGACAGGGGGAGGTAAAAGGAAGGGAGAAGGCCTACTGCTGGACAGGGGGAGCAGGGAAGAGGTGCTGCTGGACAGGGGGAGCAGGGAAGGGGGTGCTGCTAGACATAGGGGAGGTAAAAGGAAGGGAGAAGGGCTGCTGCTGGATAGGGGGAGCAGGGAAGGGGTGCTGCTGGACAGTGGGGAGGTAAAAGGAAGGGAGAAGGGCTACTGTTGGACAGGGGAAGCAGGGAAGGGGTGGTGGTGGACAGCCGAGGAAAGAGAGAGACAGAAAGAAAGAAAGAAAGAAAGAAAGGGGCCAAGGAGAGAGAAAGAAAGACAGACATACACATCTATTCTAGCACCCGTTAATGGAGAAAGCGTCTCAGAAATCTTCGTGGGAGATAAGCTAGCCTCCAGCGATCACAACATGATATGGTTCCATCTGAGGAAAGGTTTCCATAGATCAAACACTAAAACAAAGGTACTCAACTTCCGAGGAACAGACTTTGCACGTATGGGAGTTTTCGTCCATCAGGCACTCCAGGACCAAACGGAGACAGAGAATGTGGAGGATATGTGGTCATCCCTGAAATCTGTCATACACAAGGCAACCTGCCGTTACATAAAATCATCACATAAACAGCGAAGAAAGGACAAACCCCAGTGGTTCACCGCAGAGATCTCACGTCTCGTTAAGGAGAAGAAAAACGCATTTGCTTCCTTCAAACGCACCGGGAAAAGCGAAGATCAACTGCTACACAGGATCAAGTCCACAGAGGTCAAAACGGCAGTCAGGGAGGCCAAACTTCGAGTGGAAGAAACTCTAGCAAACAACATTAAGAAAGGGGACAAATCCTTCTTCCGGTATATCAGTGACAGGAAAAAAAACACAGACGGGATAGTACGCCTGAAAAAAACAGACGGGAATTACGCAGAATCAGATCCCGAAAAAGCAGAAATACTAAATAAATACTTCATCTCGGTCTTCACCTGCGAGGCGCCAGGGTCCGGCCCTCAATTGAAACCACAGTCAAACACCAAAGACCCGTTTCGGAATTTTAAATTCACACCCAGCGAGGTTTACTTTGAGCTAACAAAACTCAAGGTGGACAAAGCCATGGGACCGGACAATCTGCACCCCAGAGTGCTTAGGGAGTTAGGTGATGTCCTGGCAGAACCGTTAGCCGTACTATTCAATCTCTCACTGAGTACAGGGACAGTCCCCTTGGACTGGAAAACAGCTAACGTCGTTCCTCTACACAAAAAGGGTTGCAAGACAGAGGCTGCAAATTACAGACCGGTGAGTCTGACATCAATAGTATGCAAAATCATGGAAACACTGATCAAACGCCAGTTGGACACGGTCTTGAACGAAGGGAATCTACGGGACCCCAATCAACATGGATTCACCAAGGGTAGGTCCTGCCAATCAAACCTCATCAGCTTCTTTGACTGGGTAACAAAAAGACTGGATGAAGGAGATTCACTGGACATAGTGTACCTGGACTTCAGTAAAGCTTTTGACAGCGTCCCACACCGCAGACTGTTAAACAAGATGAAATCAATGGGGTTGGGAGAGACTCTGACGGCATGGGTCAGAGATTGGCTGAGTGGCAGACGTCAGAGGGTGATGGTTAACGGTACTTTCTCTGGGACATCGGAGGTGACCAGCGGGGTGCCTCAGGGCTCGGTCTTGGGTCCGCTCCTCTTCAACATATTCATAGGAGATCTGACTCAAGGGCTTCAAGGTAAAGTAACATTATTCGCCGACGACGCCAAACTATGTAATATGGTAAGCGAGGACAATTTACAAGATAGTATGGCGCAGGACCTGCGCACATTGGAATGCTGGTCCTCAACCTGGCAGCTGGGCTTCAATGCTGGAAAATGTAAGGTCATGCACCTAGGTAACAGAAACCCGTGCAGAACTTATACCTTGAACAGGGAGACCTTGACCAGGACTTCAGCGGAACGAGATTTGGGAGTAATCATTAGTGCAGACATGAAATCTGACAATCAGGTGGAGAAGGCTTCCTCAAAGGCAAGGCAGATGCTGGGTTGCATCCGTAGAAGTTTTGTCAGCAGAAAGCCTGCTGTCATTATGCCATTGTACAGGGCCATGGTGAGACCTCATCTGGAATACTGCGTGCAATTCTGGAAGCCACACTACCGCAAAGACGCAAAGACATGCAGAGGGTCGAGTCGGTCCAAAGAATGGCCACCAGAATGGTCTCAGGGCTTAAAGGTCTCCCGTACGAAGCAAGACTAGACAATTTGCAGCTCTACACTCTAGAGGAGCGCAGGGAGAGGGGAGACATGATTGAGACGTTTAAATACGTCACCGGACGTATAGAAGTGGAAGATGACATCTTCCTTCTTAGAGGCCCCTCAACCACAAGAGGGCACCCGCTCAAACTCAGGGGCGGAAAATTTCACGGCGACACCAGGAAGTATTTCTTCACGGAGCGAGTGATTGATCGGTGGAACGGGCTTCCAGTGCAGGTGATCGAGGCCAGCAGCGTGCCAGATTTTAAGAATAAATGGGACGCCCATGTGGGATCCCTAAGAGGGTCAGGGCAAAACACTAGCTAATCTTAAGGGGAGGGTCTATAGTGGGCAGACTTGATGGGCCTGGCCCTTTTCTGCCGTCATCTTTCTATGTTTCTATGTTTCTAATGTACCAGCATAATATTCCAACACAATGAGAAGTTAGAGTTTGTATCTGGGTTCCCAGAGATACTTGTAAATCAACTAATCATTTTAGCTTCTTTTTAACCATTTACCTCATTTTATCATAGTTACCCTTTTGAAAGTTAAATGCCTCTACAGTAGATTTCTTTTGCAATGTCGCTCCAGGTATTAGCTCAAATTTGATCACGGTATGATCACTGTTTCCTAGCAGATCCAACACAGTTAATTCCTGTGCTTTCTTGCATTCCACTAAGGATTAAATCTAAAATAGCTCTCTCTCTTTTCAGTTCTTGGACCAGTTGCTCCAAGAAGTAGCTATTTATGACATCTAGGAATTTTACCTCCCATGATGTAAAATTTAACCAGTCAATGTTGGGGTAATTGAAATCATCAATATAAACAAAACATACTCTATAATAGAACCTCAAGAAAACCTCCCAACTGTTGTTTTCCCACCAAACAATTTACTCAAGATCAGATCACAGGAGACAAAAACAGACAAATGAAAATTGAAGTGGAAAAAACCCTCAGTTGTGCTTAATCGGTTGAAAAAACTCCACTTCAATATAGTCCACAAATTTCTGTAAAAGAAGGAGGGCTTCTGTTTGGGGGATAGAAGTGTACAAAGCTGCATCTTCAAATGTTACCCAAAAGGTAATTTCTGACAAATTCTCTTCCTGCCTTTGAAGCCCCTATAAAAAATGGGTAGTGTCCTTCAATAAAGATCAGACCCCCTCTAAACAGAGCTGCAGATGAAAGTCTACAAATTTACAGGATCTTTCCAATAATGAGTCATGAGCAGAAACAATAGGCCTGTCGGGCAATTTTAGGAGGTTCATGTGGATCTTAGGAAGCAAGTAAAAAGCTGGTATTTTGAATTGTTGAAATATCAAAAAATTGAATTCATGTGCAGTGAGAAATCCTGCTTTCCTACTCTTATTGGCCACACATAAATAGAATCAGAGGGTCCACTTTCCAATGTCACGTAATTGTCTTTATTTAGTAACTGGACCCTGACGCAGCCTCTAGTGAAATGGGGATTTTCCTGTCAGGTCTTTGAAGACTGCAATGCTCTTAAAGAATGCTCCTGATTTCCGATGTGGACAGTGATATTTTATGTGCGTTTTGATGAGCATGAATAGCAGCTAAGTACTTTTTGTCTTGGTACTCTGATGTGAGTTTGGCGTTTGACGGCTTCCTTGAAGCTGGTTTTTGAACTGTCTACATTTAAGAAGATGTGAGATGATTCCTCCCTGTAATAACAGTGGAACCTTGGTTTATGAGCTTATTTCGTTGCAGAAGCATGCTCGTAAACCAAATTACTTGTACATCAAAGCGAGTTTCCCCATAGGAAGTAAGGGAAACTCGCTTGATTGGTTCAACCTCCCCCTCCCCCACACCCCCAGTACTTTAAATCATCCCCCATACCCCCCATGTACCTTAAATCATCCCTATCCCCCCCACGTGCCCCCAGTACTTTAAATCATCCCCATGTACCTTAAATCATCCCCCATACCACATGCCCCCCAGTACCATAAATCAACCTCCACGTACTCCCCAGCACATTTAAATTCCATCCCAGCCCCCAATCAATCATCACATTTATATACCCCCAGCACATTTAAATTCAATCCCAACCCCCAGCACCTTTAAATTCCGAACCAGCACCCCCCAATCAATCATCATTTTTACATACCCCCTAGCACCGTTAAATTCTGTCCCACCACCCCCCAGCAGTACCTTTAAATGTTGGAGGTCAGTAGACGGCTGCCTGCTGCTTGTCAGGGCCCGCAGCGCAAACCAGGAAGTAGCAAGCAGCAGGCACAGAAGAATACACACACTCACACAAGTAAAAAGGAACCAGTGAAATAAAAAAGGGTAGGCAAGCAAGCAGCAGGCACAGAAGAATACACACACTCACATAAGTAAAAAGAAACCAGTGAAATAAAGAGAGTGTACTACAAAAAAGGCGAACAGCAATGGAAGCAGAGGGAATCCAGAAGATGAGTTTTCCAGTGTTCTGCACAGTCTGTCATATGTATGACTACCTCCCCTTGGGGAGGCAGTCATATGTATGTGGTCGGTGTCAGGAACTGAAAAGCTTGAAGAAGGAAGTCGGGCAACTGAAGGACAAGATACAAGAACTGGAAGGACTTTACATCACAGAAGACCCAATCAGGACAGCTGAGGACTGCATGAGAGAAAGACACATTGAGGAAGAAGTCAAGGAACTCGAGGAATTCATTGAGGAGGCCTACAGGAGGAAGGTGGAAGAACACGAACATCAGAGGAAAGATGAAGTTACACCAACATGGAAGGGAGAACAAGAAAAAGATGGCTCCAAGGAAGAAACCCACAGAGGAATCCCGCAGGAAGGGGAGGAAAGGGCTAGTCGATGCCCAGAAGAAGAAGCAGCAGCGACCGGAGCGAAAATTGAAGAAGGGAAAGTCTGCGATCCTAGTGGGAGACTCATTCCTAAGGCAAGTAGACAGCCACATAGCAGATGGGAGAGAGGATTGACTGGTGACCTGTCTTCCAGGAGCGAGAACAAAGGACATTGTCGACAAAATTGGAAAGATCCTGGAAGGAGTAGAGATGGAATAGACTACAGTAATGATCCACATCGGGACAAATGATGTCAGCAATAGAGACTACAGAAGAAGTGCACTGATAGAACAGTTCAAGATTCTGGGAAGGAAGATGAAGATGAGGACTCAGAAGATAGCGTTCTCAGAGATCTTACCAATACTGAGGGCAGATATGAAGAGGCTGATGGAACTATAATCAATAAATGCATGGATGAAGAGATGGTGTGAGGAAGAGGGTTTCCACTTCGTGAGGAATTGGACAACGTTTTGGGGCAAGAGCAAGCTCTTCAGGAGAGATGGACTGCACCTGAGCGTGGCGGGGACTAGACTTCTAGCAAACAACGTCAGGAAAGGAATAGAACAGGCTTTAAACTAAGAAGAAAGGGGGAGAAGATGGATGCCTAAACTAGAGGATCCTTCTTCGCCGCTAGCCGCCCCGATCTTCCTCCAGCATGCGGAGGCTTTGCACCACCGAAGCCGACGCCTGAGTCGGTGCACTCGCTGGTATCCCAGATTACCTTCATCGGAGCGCGTCTGGGTAGTCCCTGGGTGACGGTTGAGCAGTGCACTGCCGGTCTGCTTCCCCCACATGTGGCGCGAGCGGCACCCGCTCTTGATACTTCCTGGCTGGCAGTGGAGTGGAAGACGGCGCTGAGGTCTTGAGTGGCCCGAGCGCGCCCGCTGTAGAGCACTTCAGCGTGGCTTGCCTGGACCGGAGGGAGCAGTGATGAGGGTGCAGAGCATTCGGGCGCCTGCAGGGCCTGAGGGGAGCGTTTTCGGCACTGATTGGAGACCCAGGTGGATCGCTGACTTGCCAGCCTACATACAGTGCTCTGGAGATGATAGGCTCAGCCTTTGGAAGGGGCAAGAGTCTGGCCCAGTCGGGGGAGGCTGATTGCATGCTCGGGGCCACCGGTGTCCATCCTTCCCGCCCTCCAGTGGATGCAGCTGTCAGCCTAGCTGTCGCTACCATTCAGCATTTTAGTTGGCATTACTTATGTCAGCGAGGCTTATGGGAAATTATATCAATCTGACTCTGGCATGGGAATGCAGATAGACCCTGAGTGCAGGGAAACTGTTTTAAGTATCTCTCATATGTTTTAAGTTTCCCTGATTGAATCATGACTAGCTAAAAGGTGTTAATGTCTGATTAAGAGGGTGCTTAGGACAATGGCCTGCTTGAATGGGACAAAGAAGCCAGAGGCTAATCCCATCACCATGCTTGCAGATATCACACCCTCCTTTGTCAATTAAATTGACCATTGTCTCAAACAGTTTGCAAGTTCTAAACAGAAAGATACTGGGAGATACAATAATTTCTTTATTCAGAATAAGATTCCAAGGTATAAAAGCCTGCTCTCTGCTCTATCAATCTCTCTTTCTATCTAGCTATCTCTTGGCTCTTTGCTTGGCACTCTGGTTCTGTCTTGGCTCTCCCTCTCTCTGTCTATCCTTCCCTTTATCTATGGAACACGAAGCTTAGACCATCCCCCTTTTCTCTCTCTCTGGCTCTTCCTAGAACTGCAAGCTTCTATGTCCCTCTTTGCCTCTGAACTCTGTAAGGCAGTGAAACTGCTATACTCTCTATTTAATTGTAATGCTTAATTGTAATGATTATAAATATTGCTTTTCTGTAAGACTATTTCTATAATATATTCTTTATATAATCACCCCTGGCTGTGCTTCTTATTTGATTCTATCCCTAATGAAACTTCTGTGAAGGTATTGAACTCGGGACCGTGGATTGTAAGGCCGTGTCAAACATAACCCCTCCAACCTAACATTGTGGGGGTGCGACCATCCTTACATTTTATTATCCTTACAGCAGCCACCCTTGTTTGTCCGTGGAGAGCCCCCGAGTGACGAGTGCCTGAGAGATTGCCACAGTGAGGGGAATACTGCCTCGCCCCTCTTGCGAGCCAACATCTGCAGCACCTGCCACCCTGTTTTCCCGCAGTTGGCAGCTAGACACATAGGATGTCCACAAGGAAGAAGTTGGACAGCTACGGATTTGCGGGAAGGAAGCAGAGTGCTCCGAAAGTGGCAGGAGCCAGTCCGCCACAGGCGACCAGGATGGCGGTGTCGGAGGCCACTGTGGGGGGTGGCGTGGCCCATCAGGATCAACTGGGCGGAGATGTGCAGGGAGACTCCGTGGAGATGCTGGACTCCCTGAGGGAATTGCTGCGGGACATTCGTAGAGAACTGCAGTCCCTGCGCCACGATGTTACCACAGCCGTAGCAGATTTAAAACGAGACCTGCGGGAGCAGGTGAAGAGGCAGGATGCGGTGGAAGCCTACGTCAACACTATGACTGACATTATAGCTGTGCAGCAGGCAGTAGTGGGGGTCCGCGCGGAGGAGGTGGTGATGTGGGACAAGTTGGAAGATCTGGAGAACAGATCCCGGCGATGTAATCTCCGGATCCGGGGGATGCCGGAAGAAAGTGCATATCAAGATGCCCTCCAGACGGCCTTGGACATCTGTACAGACATCTTCACAAGTGCTCTGGCGGGTGAAGGGCGAGTGCCGGAAATTGAAATAGAACGAGCGCATCGGGCTTTGAGACGCCCAAGATCCAACTTGCCCCGTGACATTGTTTTGTGCTTAGGCAGCTTTCGGGTGAAAGAGGACATATTCCATGCAGCGCAGAAGCAGAGGGATTACAAATGGAATAACTTGCGGGTGGACATTTATCAGGATGTGGCGGCAGCAACCTTGCGCAAGCGGTGACCACCTATCTCCGCAGAGATATCGGTGGCTGTACCCATTTGCCTTGGCAATGACGGTGGGGACCACGACAAGGCGGGTTCGCACAGTAGCAGAGGCCTGGTCGGTGCTACAAGAACTAGGTGCTCCTAACCTTCCAGAGGGAGATCCTCCCAGGGAGCGAGAGGAGGAGCAGGCTGGACCTTCCAGATGGCAGCAGCAGACCAGAGGAGCAACGGCCCGGAGTACTGGGAGCCGTGAGCCACAAGGACAACTCCCATGAGAAGGTTGTTGACATTGCTGGACATTAATGTTGGCTGGGCTAACTTCTGCAGTATAATGGTTGTGGGGTCTTGGTTTGGGAGGTGGGCAGGGGGGTGTTATTGAATGGGTTGAGGGATCGCTCGGGGAGTCTGTGAGTGGTGGGGCTTTGGGAAGGGGTCCAGGAGTGCTGTTGTGGGCAGTGTATTGCATATATATGGTGTATATTTGGGGTGCTGGGGGTGTGCATTGGGGTGGCTGGGGTGGTGGATTTGCTTCTTTCTCAGGGATCTTGGGATCTGTTTGGATGGTCTCGAGATGTAGTTTTGGGTTGGGAACAGGGGGGAGGGGGGATGTTTGTGGTGGGGGAGGGGTTAGGATTTGGGATGTGGAGGGGGGAAAGGGTACTATCTGCTCCGCCTTGGAATTGGATGGTCCATTGATGCTCTGGTGGGGCCTGGTCAGGGGCTGGGGTGGCCGGGTCCCAAGAATATTGAAGGTGTTTGTGATTCTAGTCTGGATTGCACGAGGCCGGGGGGTGCTCTACGTCGGGCTGGGGAGAGGGAGCTCCAAAAATTTAGTGATAATTTGGATTTAATCGACTCCTGGAGAGTACTGCATGGCATCGAGAGGGATTACACCCATATGTTCCGGGCGCACGGCACGCAGTCTCGCATTGATTATATTTGGGTGACGGAACAGGTGTTTCGGAAGCTGGAACGGGCGGAGATCGGTCCCTATACAATTTCAGATCATGCCTGGGTTCAGGTGTCGTGGCAAGCAAAAGGGGGGCCTCAGGGGAAGTGGCGCTGGGTATTTCCACTTGCATTGTATAGGGATCCGAACTATAAGGAATGGTTGCTGGGTACATGGAATGAATACAAACGGCATAATGCTCACGCGGAAGGGGACCCCGTCTTATTCTAGGAAGCGGCGAAGGCGGTGTTGAGGGGGGATACCCTTAGTTATAGTAGTCACGTTAGAAAAGCTCGCGATAAGGAAATTCTGCATTTGGAGAGGGACGTAGCTAGGGCCTGGAGGAGGTATGGCCAGACTGGTGACCCCATGCACAAACAGGAATTGATGGAATATCAAGTGGCCCTCAATTCCTTACTCCATTAGCGGGCGCACAAATCCCTCGCTTACTATAAGTACCAGCTTTATAGATATGGGAATAAGGGGGGGAAATTACTGGTCCGCCTAGTTTCTACCAGGATGGGCCCACGTAGGATTCAGGCCCCGATGAATGAGCAGGGAGAGAGAGTTACAACTGACCCCATATGCAAGCGCAATTATGCTCTTTCGAGGGATCCCACATAGTGCTCCACTTGATGACATGCAAACTGCGTGCCCCAGGTCTCCCCCACCTTAGCTAACAAATCTGCACAGGTCAACAGCTCCCCATCATCCCCCAAAATATGTTCTAAACAAGAAACTCCTTTCGCTCCCCAGGACAGGTACTCTCTAGATTCCCGTCCCGGAGGGAAGTCCGGATTACCATGCAAGGGCAAGAGATCAGTAACCGTCGGATCCCCACCCAGGGCTTGCACAAGCCAACGCCAGGCCGCTTGCAATGTGCTAAATATTATACTTGATCGGATAGAAGGGGGCAGTGCCCTCTGAGGACTATGTACTTGCTGACCCTAGCTGTGACTGGTGGGGATCCCCAAGCACCGCCAGCAGAGGACCTCCTCTAGAGACAGCCAGAACTCCCCTCCACCAAGCACAGCAGTCGCTGGCAACATCTAATACTGTGCAAAATATAAAGACAGTAGATGTAAATTTGAAAAAAGACTACTACTTAACAATCACCACTTTACAAATTAACAAATAGAAATAAAACAAATAATGAGAAATAAGAAAATACAATTTTATTGGCCTAATCTATTTTTCAATTAGCTTTCAGAGGCCAAATCTTTCTTCAAGATAGTACAGCAGGGGTGCCTCCACTTTTTTGACTTGTGAGCTACTTTTTAAAATGACCAAGTCAAAATGATCTACCACAGTGGTTCCCAACCCTGTCCTGGAGGACCACCAGGCCAATCGGGTTTTCAGGACAGCACTAATGAATATGCATGAGAGAGATTTGCATATAATGGAAGTGACAGACATGCAAATCTGCACCATGCATATTGATTAGGGCTATTCTGAAAACCCGATTGGCCTGGTGGTCCTCCAGGACAGGGTTGGAAACCACTGATCTACCAACAATAAAATTTTAAAAAACACAAAGCACACTACGCAGAGTAAATGTTAATTATCATTTGTACTCAGAGTTTTTTCAGAGGTCAAGGCAGATGACTTTAAAATATGCAATGTAATAACAAAAATAGACAAATATACCCTCTCCCCTTTTACTAAATCGCGATAGCGGTTTTTAACACAGGGAGCTGCGCTGAATGCCCCACGCTGCTCTCGATGCTCATAGACTCCCTGTGCTAAAAACCACTATCGCGGTTTAGTAAAAGGGGGCAATAGTGCAAAATATAGACAGTAGATATAAATTCTCAAAACGGATACATTTTGATCACTAAATTGACAATAAAATCATTTTATCTACCTTTGTTGTCTGGTGATTTCATGAGTCTCTGGTTGCACTTTCTTCTTCTGACTTTAAATCCAATATTTCTTTCTTTCTGCCCCTCCATTTTTCTTTCTGTCTCTCTTTCTCTCTCCCCCTGCCCCCCTTTATTTCTGCCTTTCTCTCTCTCTCTCTCTCTCTCTCTCTCTCTCTCTCTCCCCCTGCCTGCCTGTCTTTCTTTCTCTTTCCCCCTGCTCCCCCAAGCTATCACGCCAATTTCTCCACTTCCCCGATTTTTTCCCTACCCCCCAAGCCACCATGCCGATATGAGCCAGGCCAGGCACATACAAGCGCCAGACTCACAAGACTTCACCTCCGATGTTAGTTCTAACGTCGGAGAGGAAGTTCCGGGCCAGCCAGGCAGTGATTGGCTGGCCCAGAACTTCCTCTTCGACATCAAAATTGACGTCGGAGGTGAAGTCTTGTGAGTCCGGTGTTTGTATATGCCTGGCCTGGCTCGGGGAGGCAGGAAGAAAAGATTGCAAAGGCAACGTGATCGACTCACATTGCCTTTGCGATCTACTGGTTGATCATGATCGACCATTTGGGCATCCGTGCAGTATAGTATACTGCTGTTATGGTATCCTGTCCTGACCTGAGGAAAGGGGTTGATTCCCCCCCAAATTGCCTTATTTCCATTTCCTATTTATAAACTTTAATCAATACAGTTACAATACTACTTGATTCTACGTAAAGCAGCAAATAAAATTTTATACCTTTTGTCATTTCTGCTTTAATCATCTTCTCTTCGCTTTCTTTCTATTCAGCGTTTGTCCTCGCTCCCTTTCATGTAACATCTGTCCTCTCTCTTTGCCCCTTCCACCCAGTCTCTGCCCTCTCTTTCTACCCCTTCCATCCACTGTCCACCCTCTCTGACCTTTCCATCCAGTGTCCACCCTCTCTCTGTTTCATATGGTATCTTCCCTCTTTCTATGTCCCTTCAATAAACTGTATATCCTAGAAACATAGAAAATGACGGCAGAAAAAGGCCATAGCCCATCAAGTCTGCCCACCCAAATGACCTACCCCCCTAGGTTTACTTTCCTAGAGATCCCACTCCTAACGACCCAACTCCTTAACTCTACCCTCTTAGGGATCTCACATGGGCATCCCATTTACTCTTAAAATCTGGCACGCTGTTGGCCTCGATTACCTGTATCGGAAGCTCGTTCCAATGATCAACCACTCTTTTGGTGAAGAAATACTTCCTGGTGTCGCCATGAAATTTCCCGCCCCTGATTTTGAGCGGATGCCCTCTTGTGGTCGTGGGTCCTTTAAGACAGAAAATATCATCTGCCACTTCGATACATCCGGTGATATTTTTAAATGTCTCAATCATGTCTCCCCTTTCTCTCCTTTGTACATGATTCATTTCAGCTTCACCCCCACCCCTATGCTCTCGCATCTCTCTCTTCTCCTTTCCTTCCTTCCCACTCCACCCCATGGTCTAGCATCTCTGTCTCCTTCCCTTCTCTCTCCCCATGCCCTGGCATCTCCCTCCTATTTCTCCCTCTCTCTCCTTCTCTGGCACCTCCTCTCCTTTCTTTCCCTTTGGTCTGGCATTTTGTCTCCTTTAGTTTCCCTTCCTTTTCCCCATGCCCTGGCATCTCTCTCTTCTCCTTCCATCTTCCCCTCCCACTCCATTATCTGGCATCTCTTCTCCTTCCTTTCTCTCCTTCCTTCTTTTCACCTGGTCTGGCATCTGCCTCCTCCCCCTCCCTCCATATGCCCTGACATCTCTCCCCCCACTCCATGGTCTGGTAGCTCCTTTCCTTTCCCTCCCTCCCATGGTCTTGGCATCTCTTTCCTCTCCTCTTCCTGATCTTCCTTCTCCCCTCTCTCTCCCCAATTGGGTGCTGCTGCAACAGCACTTCTCTTCCCCCCCAATTGGGTGCAGCAGCTTTTCTCTTCCTCCTCCCCCCAAAAAAATATAGGGTGCAGCAGCAGCAACATTTCTGTTCCCTTCCCCCTCCCCCATTGGGTGCAGCAGCATTTCTCTTCCCATCCCTCCCATCTTACACACCTGTCAGCAGAGTCGCTAGGCAAGTTGTAAGCTTCCCTCCATCACTGACCTATTTTCTATAGGTCAGCGACGAAGGGAAGCCTACAACTTGCTTCTTTTACTTGCTTCGGGCCTTCCTCATTGCCAGGTCCTGCCTTTGTGGAAACAGAAAGTAGGCAGGACCCAGCAGCCAGGAAGGCCCGAAGCAAGGAAGAGCAGCAAGGCAAGTTTTAACTTCCCTCCGTTGCTGACCTATCTCCCGCATGCTCCAGGGCTCCAATGGTACCACTGTCCGTGCCTGCTTTCCATCTCTTCCCTACCCACCCTCGGGACGTAACTTCCGGTTGAGAAGGGAAGCCGGCACGGACAGTGGTATCGTTAGAGCCCCAGAGCATGGGTTAAAGTCATTTGCTGCCATTTTTTAAAAAAAATGTCAGGTGGGAACTTTTGGCGGCTGAAATTTCGGCGCCTCTTCAGTGTTGAGCAACGGCAGCAGCAGGATTCGCGACAGATGACAGCTGGGCGCTCACCTAAATTAGCCAGGCGAAGCTCCCAGCAGAACACTGGAGTTGGGAGAAAGACGCTGAAAGCACATGGGGAAGACAGAGTGGGGAGAAGGACGCTGAAAGCACATGAGGAAGACAGAATGGGGAGAAGGACGCTGAAAGCACATGGGGAAGACAGAGTGGGGAGAAGGATGCTGAAAGCACATGGGGAAGAAAGAATGGGGAGAAGGACGCTAAAAGCACATGGGGAAGCCAGAGTGGGAAGAAGGACGCTGAAAGCAATGTGGGGAAAACAGAGTGGGGAGGACACTGAAAGCACATGGGGAAGAGAGATTGGGAGAAGGACACTGAAAGCACATGGGGAAGAGAGATTGGGAGAAGATGCTGAAGGGAAATGGGGAAGAAAGAGTGGGGAGAAGACGCTGAATGGAAATGGGGAAGAGAGAGTGGGGAGAAGACGCTTAAGGGAAATGGGGAAAAGAGATTGGGAGAAGATGCTGAAGAGAAATAGGGAACATAGATTGGGAGAAGATGCTGAAGGAAAACGGGGAACAGAGAGTGGGGAGAAGATTCTGAAGGGAAATAGGGAACAGAGAGTGGGGAGAAGATGCTGAAGAAATGGGGAAGAGAGAGTGGGGAGAAGACGCTGAAGGGAAATGAGGAAGAGAGAGTGGGGAGAAGATGCTGGCAGGGAAGAAGAAAGAGATGCCAGACTATGGGGGGAGTGGAGGGAAGAAGATGGGTACCAGACCAATTTGGAGGGGGGGGGGAGAAAGGGCGAGGCACAGTAACATAGCAAATGGAAGATGCAGAGAGAAGAGAGACAGTGGATGGAAGGAATTGAATAAGAAGATGAGGAAAGCAGAAACCAGACAACAAAGGTAGAAAAAAAAATTCTATTTCTTTTTTTTTTGCTTCAGGATAAAGTAGTATATTAGTTTGTTGATAAATATTTATAAACAAAGCCCTGCCAGCTGAACATCTCTTTCTCCATTTCAGCAACCAGAACTTTGATGTATAAGGAAGGAATAAGCTAAATATTGCAGTACTGAGGCTTGTATGGATGCTGCGGGGACGGTGATGGGGCAGTGAAGGGGATGGCAGTGACGTGACGGGGCGGTGAAGGGGATGGCAGTGACGGTGTCAGGGCGGTGAAGGGAATGGCGGTGACGGGGCAGTGAAGGGGACGTGACGGGGACAGATTTTTTCCCCATGTCATTCTCTAGTAGAGAAGGAGCCGGAACTTATCCCTTATCTAATACAGTACTTAGACACTTTCACCAGGGCACATAAGCTTTATAGTGGATGGGCCTGGTTAAATTATGACATTAAATTTAGGAAGAGTATGGCTGAAGACATGTCAGTATTTTGGCGGAACAGAGTTGTTGACCTATAGCTTGATGAGATGATCCTCCGATTTTTGTTTAACTCAGATCGCAGCTCAGATGGTGTTTGTCATTCAAGCGCTGCAGACTATTTAGTTTTAAGTTTTATTAGTTTTTATATACTGACCATCAACATGCATCTAGCAGAGTTACAATGCTAAAAAATTTAAAGGTTAAAAAAAATATATATATATACAGTGGAACCTTGGTTTACGAGCATAATTTGTTCCAGAAGCATGTTTGTAAACCAAAATACTCATATATCAAAGCGAGTTTCCCCATAGGAACTAAGGGAAACCCCCCAAGCCAGTGGCGCTGCTCCAACCCCCCCCCCCCCCCGAGAACCGGCATCGCTCCCCCCTGCTTGAACCGGCACCCCTTGCCCGAACAACTTCAAACTTAAGCCCTGTCTGGCACCGGCACGTACCCCACAGGACGTGCCGGTGCCGCTTGAAGCATGCTCAAGGCCCAGCAGAGGCAGGAACTTCATCTGCGCATGTTCAAGGCCATCTAGTTCTCCCTCTCGCCGAGATTCTCGGAGATCTCTGAGAATCTCGGTGAGAGGGAGAACTAGATGGCCTTGAGCATGCGCAGATGCATGCTCAAGGCCCAGCAGAGGCAGGAACTTCTTCAAGCGGCACCGGCAAGTCCTGTGGGTTGCGTGCTGATGCCAGACAGGGGAGGGGGAGGAGGGAGGGGTGCTGGTACACGCGGGGGGCCTGTGTGAGCGGAGGGGGAGCAATGGCGGTTATCAGAGGGGGGTGCTTGCACATCGAGTCAACACTCAGTTTGTGAGACAAGATTTGCGAGAATGTTTTGCTCGTCTTGCAAACCGGGTTACTCGCAAACCGAGGTTTGACAATTTACAAATACAAACTTGGACTTCAGGGGAAGGGGGCGTCAATAAATACATCATTGAAACAAAGTAAAAGAACAGGGAAGAGGGGGGGATATGACATCAGGAGTGGGGAGTCGCTTCTTAAAAGCAGTTAATGATGTTTTACTAGCTTTTGGAGAGGAAGTATTTAAGGGCTGTGATATGCATTTACCCACAGAGGGCAACTCCTTTTCCTAGTAAAAAGCTGTGCAGGCAATTTCGTAATGTACATGGAATAACTGCAAGTTTCGACATGCCTGCTCACAATACGGAGCTTCACACCTGGCGTTTCAATGCAGAAATGGCAGAGATCGCTAGTCCCAGTCTCCAAATCAACCCCAGCCAACTGACCCTCCTGGCCCACACACCAATTAATCTGTGAGCCATGTTGCCATGGTTGGTGCAGTGCCCTCGGTGCGACCAAGCTAAACAACTGTGAGAGTGTTTCGAACATGGTTTTCAAATACCATTAAGGGGCGCTATACCAGGAACTACTTGGATACCTTGCAGTGCAGAGTATCGAGCTACACAAGGCTTTAGTAAAATAGAAAGTTAACAGAGATCACATTGGAGAGGGTAGCTAAACCATTCATGGCCTTCCCCCCATGGTCTTGATGCCTTTAGGCATTGTGCCCAAAAAGGAGCCGGGGAAATATCGTTTAATTCATAACCTGTCCTACCCGGATGACTCCTTGGTGAATGACCATGTAGACCCTCACCTTTGCGCAGTGACTTACTCATCTATTGACCAAGCTATTAAAATGATTAGACAGACTGGGCCCGTTCCCCACCTGGTGCAAGCAGACATCGAATCAGCATTTTGGCTGTGTCTGGTCCACCCAGAATCGTTCCAGTTTCTGGAATTCACACTGGACGGGGCATTCTACTGTGGTAAATGCTTACCCATGGGCTGCTCTATATCCTGCAGATATTTCGAGCTGTTTAGCTCATTTTTACATTGGGTGGTAGAGCAAGTGCTGGGATACCAGTGTGGTGGTGCATTACCTACATGTTTTCCTATTCATCGGATAAGTAGTTTACAGAGGCCCTGGGGGTGTAGCTGATCGTTTTGGCATACCGCTGGCACTGGACAAAACACTAGGCCCATCCCAATGCTTGTCCTTTCTTGGGATCGAGTTGGATGCTTTGAGTCAAGTTTTGTGCCTCCCAAAGGACAAGCATAATGTTCTGAAGTTGGAAATACAGTCTTTCTCCCAGGCCACGAAGGCTATCCTGAGACAATTTCAGTCTCTCCTTTGGCGCCTGGCTTTCGCATCGAGAATTATACCCATGAGTAGGATCTTCTTGTGTAGAATAACCCTAGCATCTAGAAACAGGGACAAAGTGCGAAGTAATAAAATTTGCAGATGACACCAAACTATTTAGTGGAGTTGGAACTAAAGGGGACTGTGAGGATTTACAAAGGGACCTGAACAAACTAGAAGAGTGGGCGACGAGATGGTAGATGAAGTTTAATGTAGAGAAATGTAAAGTCTTGCATGTAGGGAAAAGAAACCCGAAGTACAGCTATACGATGGGAGGTCTGGTAATGGGTGAAAGTACTCAAGAAAAGGACTTGGGGGTAATAGTGGACAAGACAATGAAGCCGTCGGCATAGTGGTAGTGGCCTCTAAGAAGGCGAATAGAATGCTAGGTATTATTAAGAAAGGTATTACAACCAGAACGAAAGAGGTCATTCTACCATTGTATCGGATGATGGTGCGCCTGCATCTGGAGTACTGCGTCCAATATTGTTCGCCGTACCTTAAAGAAGGATATGGCAATACTTGAGAGGGTTCAGAAGAGAGCGACGCGATTGATAAGAGGTATGGAAAACCTTTCATATGCTGAAAGATTAGAGACACTGGGGCTCTTTTCCCTGGAAAAGCAGAGACTCAGAGGGGACATGATAGAGACTTACAAGATAATGAAAGACATAGAGAAAGTGGAGAGGAACAGATTCTTCAAACTTTCAGAAACAACAAGAACGAGAGGGCATTCGAATAAATTAAGAGGGAACAGATTCAGAACCAATGCTAGGAAGTTCTTCTTCACCCAAAGGGTGTGATAGGACATGGTACTGTATCAGGGTTCAAGAAGGGATTGGATGAATTCCTGAATAAGAAAGGGATAGAAGGGATAGAGATCATTATACAGGTCCTGGACCTGATGGGTTGCCATGTGAGCAGACTGCTGGGCAGGATGGACCCCTGATCTGATCCAGCAGAGGCACTGCTTATGTTCTTATGAGGCAATATCTTCAGCTTATTGAAGTCAGTTTGGAAAATAATGAATCGTATCAGTCTGATGGAGGAACAGGAAGGAAAGACAAGCAGATCATCAGGGCTCGTTGCAGGGCTCGATGCAGAAAGGAGCAGAGAACAGGCAGGACCAGGGATATTCAAACATCCACCAGCTGCACAGCGGATCAGGACGGCCCCCCCCCCCAGCTCCCTCTGACCTCCGCAGAGCCTCTAAGACTAGCAGACCGGCACATAGTGGGTTGACTGCACTTTCTTCACCCGCACATGGTGGAGTCCACTTAGTGCTGTTCTCTAAACAAGATGAAGGGAGGCATGTATTGAACATGATAAGGGATCTGAGCTTTCAGTTCCAAATGTAAAATCATTTTTACTTTAAAGAGAAATAGCCTTATATGAAGGTATTTTGGGGCTCAGCATTTGTCTTCTGAGTACATACATGCCCTTAATATGTAATGATAAATTTTACAGTATTTCTCCTCCCTGGCCAGGCAAAAGCGGCGGTAGCGAATGCAATTCACTACTCTGCCACTACTCTGGACGTTTTCTCTCCATTATGCCGCCCAAGCGGAAACAGGAAGTTTTCACTGAAGGCAGGCCGCAGTGGAGAGAAGACGCAAAGAGTGGATCGCTAAATAACTACCGCCACTGGCAACACGTTGTAACGTCAAAATAAAGGTAGATGGTGGGAGAGGGGAGATGGACTTGGGGGAGTTGGTGGACTGGAGGAGAGATGGGGAGAAGATGAATGGGAGAAATAAACTTGGTAGAGGAGGGAAGATGGATGGTGGAGGGGGGAGAAGGACTTGGGGGAGATCATGAAGAGGGGAGATGGGGGGAGGGATAGAAGAAATAATGGATCTAAAAACAGGAGAGGGAGAGAGATGGTGAACAATGGGATTTAGGGAGGGAAGGAACAGAAAGAGAGAGAAGTTGGACACAAGGGATGGTATGTGGGGGGGATAGAGATACTGGATAGGAGGGTAGTTAGAAAGAGAAAGGGGAGGAAAGAGGGAGCGATGCTGCATAAAAGGGTAGTTGAGAAAAGCAGAGATGGTGGATCTGGGTATGGTGGGGTCCATTGCTGCAGCTACGGAAATAGAGGTGGAAAAAAGGAAAGATGCCAGACCTCCAGAAATGGAAGATGGATGGTTAGCACGGAGAAAGAAGAAAGAAGGAGACCCTGGCAAGCAAGTTATCAGAAGACGTTTGTTGTAGAGCTTGGGACCAACGTGATTTGAAAAATGATCACACAACAAAAGGTAAAAAAATAATTTCATTTTCTATTTTGTGATTACAATGTGTCAGATTTGAAATTTGTATTCTGCCAGAGCTGGTATTAGACTGCAAATGTGAGCTAGGATTTAACAGAGAGAGGAAAAGTCTTTTTTGTTTGTTTATTTTGTTTACACACAGGACCAGTGTGGGTAGGAGAGGGCAAAGGGGGTGAAGAGGCTATAAAATAAACTCACCAGGATGTTTGGAAAAAAATCCCAATTGGGCAGGAAAATCGAATCGAAAAATCTATTCAACAGGCTGAATCGAATCGAAATATTTTTTCCTGAATCGGGCAGCACTAGACAGAATTCCCACCCGTCCCTGTGGGAATCCCACCTGTCCCCACCCATCCCTGCAAGGAATCTCACCCATCCCCACCAGAATCTCACCCGTCCCCGCCTGTTCCCACGAGGAATCCCTTCCATTCCCCCATAAAAGTTACCTGTCCCTATAAAAAGCAGCAATTCTGACAGTTTAGATTTATTTTTTTTTTAAGTCTTAGTTTATTTAAACCAGCAATAAAATACAATCTAAACAAATAACAGTAAATAGAAATGAGACATCACCAGAAGGAATTAGAATAGACATTAGGTTGTGTGACAAAGTAAGACTGTAGGGTTCCATACTTAAATCTGTATCTTTTTGAGCATTTACCTTTCAAGTCACTCAGTTTCTCAGTGCATATGAATGGATTATTAATTTACTAGCTTTATAGCCCATTACATTAACGGGTGCTAGAATATATGTGTGTCTGTCTTTATTTCTTTCTCTCTGTCTCCTTAGCCGCTGTTTCCTATCCATTCTCCCTTATTTTTACCTCTCCTGTGTCCACCACCACCCCTTCACTGCTCCCCTTATCCAGCAGCAGCCCTTCTCCCTTTGTTTTACCTCCCCCCTGTCCATCAGCACCTCTTCCTGCTCCCCCTGTCCAGCAGTAAGCCTCCCTTCATTTTTCCCCCATGTCCATCATCACCTCTTCCTGCTCCCTCTGTCCAGCAGTAGGCCTCCTTCCATTTCCCACCCTGTCCATCAGCACCTCTTCCTGCTCCCCATGTCCAGCAGTAGGCCTCCCTTCATTCCCCCCCCCCGTGTCCATCAGCACCTCTTCCTGCCCCCCCTGTCCAACAATAGGCCTCCATTCCTTTCCCCCCGTCCATCATCACCTCTTCCTGCTCCCTCTGTCCAGCAGTAGGCCTCCCTTCATTTCCCCCCCTCTGTCCATCAGCACCTCTTCCTGCTCCCCCTGTCCAGCAGTAGGCCCCCTTCATTTCCCCCCCTGTCCATCAGCACCTCTTCCTGCTCCCCTGTCCACGGGAGTTAGTACAGGGCCGTTGTCTGCCATTCTCCCCAGAGTCCTTTCGCCCCCCCCCCCTTCCCACGGACCTGACTACCTACTCGGCGATTCAAGCAGTTGTGCAGCAGTCTTCACACGCTGCTTCGGGTCCTTCTACTGCCCTGATTTACTCTGGCACGTCCCTGATGACATCATCAGAGACGCGGCAGAGGAAATCAGAGAAGTAGAAGGGCCCGAAGCAGCGTGTGAAGACTGGTGCACACGCTGCTTGAATCGCCAAGGTAGTCGGGTCCGCGGGAAGGGTGGTGAGCGGAAAAGGACTCGGACTCCTGTGGTCTGTCGCGGAGGGTGGCCCGACTCCATTTCAGCCGCAGGGAAGGCTCACTGCCCTAGCTCCTTACCCATCCGCAGCCTAGGGCCAGGCCTCTCGCGCTTTCTCAGCGGCCCGGCTCGCTCGGTTGTTTTTTTTTTGGTTTACCTGGCCATTTCTTCCTGCATTCGCTGCTCTCCGTCAGTGAGGTAATAAGCGCGCATGCACACTTGTCTTGCCACATCCCGACAGAAAAGGGATCAATTTAAAGACCTGTCTAAACAGTGCAGCACCTGAAAAATTCAGATCAATCAATGCATAGTTACAATGAATGGTTAACACACAAGCCTCACAGATGCATTAGGTAAGAACACCCCTCCCCCCCAAGCAGTCTCTAAGCATAAGCTGGAAGAAAGGGAAACATACATGGGTTAAAAAGGAACAAGAGGGAGATGGGGGTGCTGGGATATATGAACGGTGTGGTAGCAAATCACAAAGCAAACATGGCGAATTTCAAAGTCAAATGAGATTTTTACAATATTTTAAAGCAATAACCAGAGGCAGACTTTAAAACTACAGTCTGTGTTAGAGTCTGCATGGGAACGGGGATAGGACTCACCGCAATCTCAAATTAAACAGGCTTCTGGTCTCCTTGGGTCTCTCTCAAAAGGCTTCCTTCCAGTCTCCTCTCTCGAGTTTCTCAGTCGGGGGCCTTTGGAGGGATCGGGTGGCTAACTAAATATAAGCTGTCTTCCCGCTCTAGCCTTGCATGTGACCCCTCCCAACCAATCAGCAGCAAGGCTCTGTGTATGACGTGTGCGTACATGCTGAGCTCACTGCTCAGCATGATTGTTCCTGCTGCGGAACTGGATCCGGACCGGTCTCTTCATGAAATTTCAGTTGTGGATCGATGGAGCATTAGGTTGGCCTCAAGAACCCTGGTTCCATCCCCGTGGGCCTGGAGGATGGGGGGGGGGGATCCCCACGGGATTCCCGCGATCCCCGTTCCTGTGCAGACTTCTAATCTAAAGGTGAATTTCAAAGGGCTGGTATTCTGGCAGAGGCCTCCATTGATGAATGTTGAATTGCAATTGTTCACTGACACCCCTGGCAGCACAGGATTTGGTAAATATTTCCAAGGTGAATGGTGTGCAGAGTGCTGGCCCGTGGTATGGCAGAGCTTGGGGATAACCAAAGACATTACATTTCTGGAGCTTTTGCCAATCATGGTTGCCTTCTGAATGTGGCCCCCTAGACTTGTACACCACCATATAGTCTTTAGGACAGACAACATGGTAGTTGTGAAAGTGATTAACCGGTTGTCCACTAGGACACTGGGCATTATTTCCCTGTTAAGGCAGTTAGTGCTTAAGTGTATGAATTTCAATATTACATTTAGGGCGCTGCATATACCCGGGGAGCATAATAACATTGCCATTTTCCCCAGAAATTTTTTCCAGCCAGGTGGCATGAAAAAGTAGCCGGGTGGGGTAGGGCGGAACGGGGAAATTTGGTGGTGGAGAAAATTAAATGTGCACGATTTTTATTAGTTAATTATTATTAATTATTTTCCAACGCTCAATATGACTTCCTTTTTTAAGGTTTGACACTTAGGCAGTGTTCCAGTAGCATTTAAGCCACCCTTGAAAAAAAGTAATGCAGATCCTCTTATTCTGAGTACCTACTGGCCAGTATCAAACCTTCCATTTCTTTCAAACTACCATACTTGAGAGAAAGGTAGTCATCCAACTTCAAACTCATGTTGAATCAGTTAATGCTTTGCATCCTGCGATAGCAATTCTGCCACAGCAAATGCACTGAAGCCCATAGGAATTGAATGGGAGAATCACTACTGTGGCTTTGTAAAAGGGACCCTTACTGAGTGAACTCCATAGTCACCTAGACCAGTGTTTTTCAAATTCTTCAAGCCAAGTACACCCTAAGTCTAACAAATACCAACCAAGTACCCCAGCCCAAGCTCCGCCTCTGACCCCACCCCCATTATAGTACTAATTGTAATGTAATTTCTTCCATTCATTTTTCATGTACACACAATATAATCTTACTAATTCATAATGGTAACCACAAAATAAAAACAAAACCACAAAGCACATTGTATGCTGAGAAAATGTTAATCATTTACATTTGGGGGGGTTTCAAAGAGGTTATGGCAGATATGCAATCAGTAACAATAGACAAATTTAGTGCAAAATATAGACAGCAGATTATAAATTCTCAAAACTGACACATTTCGATCACTAAATTGAAAATAAAATCATTTTTCCTACATTTGTTGTCTGGTGATTTAATTAGTTTCTGGTTGGACTTCCTTCTGACTGTATTTCTTTCTTTCTGCCTCTTGCATCCTTCCTCTCCTCCGGACCTCAATCCCTTCCCCAACCAACATCTCTCTCTGTCTCTCCATGAGTTCAACTTTTCTTCCTCTCTTCTCCACCCCTATTGGCAACATGCCTCCCTCTCTCTCCTTCCTCTGTTATGATCCTGCATCTCTGTTCTTCCTCAGGGACTCTCCCCCTCCGTTTCTTCTGTCTGCACCTCCCATAGTCCAGCATCTGCCTCCTGTCTTTCCACTTTGGTCCAGGCCTCTCTCTGTCTTTCTTCTGCTTACAACCCCTCCCCCACCCCTAATGTCCAGCATTTGTTCTCCTTTCTTGTGGGTCTTTCTCTGCCTCTCTCTCTCTCCTTCCTTCCTCCCTCCCTCGTCTAGAATCTTTCCACCTCTCTGCAGTCTCTCTCTTCCCTCTATACACCCCTAAGTCCAACATCTGCCTCCCTCTCTTCTACCTCCCCTTTGTTTCAGGTTTCTCCCTCTCTCTGTCTTCCTCCTGCTAACATTTTGAGTCCTCCCACCTTTGCAGCAGGGGAGGGAATGAGAGAGAGATGGATACATGTTGCCAATGGGGGCGGAGGAGAAAGGAAGAAAAGCTGGACTCAGAGGGACTCCAGAAATACATTTACAGGTTAAAATTCAAAACAAACAACAAAGATTACCATACCAGTGCACAGTTTAGTTCTATGCAAGCCCCAAACATCTCTGAACAAATCTCTCCCTTTCTTCCCTTCCCACTTACTTGCCCAGGACTTTAACTCTGAACCCTTTCCATATGTATATACGTGTGTTCAAAAGCATTGTAAAGCTATCTGAAACATAAATCTATATTAATAGCAATGTTTGCAACTGCCTCACTCTATGTTGTCCAACTTTAACCCATATGTATGAATAAACAACCAATTATGTAACTCCTGTGGTACATTCCACTCCATGTATGTTAATTTGTAATAAAACAAGGCAAGCGGTCCACCAAAAAATCCAACTTGAAACAAAAGAAGATAGGCAGACAATAAGGAGATTCAAATCAGGATTCGTGGGAGAAGGGAAGCTGGCACGCATAGTGTTACCGTTAGAGCCCCAGAGAATGGGTTCAAATCGCCTGCTGCCGCTTTAAAAAAAAAAAAAAAGTCAGGCTGAGGTGGGAGTCATAAAACATAAAAATAGCTTTACTGGGTCAGACCATTGGTCCATCAAGCCCAGTAGCCCGTTCTCACAGTGGCCAATCCAGGTAGGTCACTAGTTCCTGGCCAAAACCCAAGGAGGAGCAACATTCCATTCAGAATTCTAAACAATGGCAAGGTTCCGGAATTCCAAAGAGTAACAAAAGATTCCGGTACCCCAAAGAGTATCAACATTCCATGCTACCGATCCAGAGCAAGCAGTAGCTTCCCCCATGTCTTTCTCAATAACAGACTATGGACTTTTCCTCTAGGAAACTGTCCAAGCCTTTCTTAAAACCAGCTACATTAACCGCTCTTAACACATCTTCTGGCAATTCGTTCCAGAGCTTAAGTAGTATTCTCTGAGTGAAAAAAATTTCCTCTTATTGGTTTTAAAAGTATTTCTCTATAACTTCGAGAAGATGGAAATTTGATAGGTAGCTGAAAAATAAAAAAGAGGAGAAGGGTAAGAAAGAGACAGTTAGCGAGTGTGAGCTAGGACCTATCAGAGAGAGTCTTTTTTGTTTACAACACAGCACCAGGGTGGAGTTGGAATGGGGTGGCGGTGGGGGAGGCTACAAAAAACAAACAAACCCATCAGGCCATAAAAAAAAGGAAAGAAAACACCTGATTGGGCAGGAAAAGTGAATTGAATCAAAAAATCAATTCAATAGGCCGAATCAAAATTTTTTTTCCCTGAATCGGGACCACCTAAAACCTTAATTCCTAGTTTCCATTCAGCAAATTAAAATGAGCAGAGATGAAATATAAATCCCAAAAGAAACATGATAAAATGAACTGTTCGTTGTGATTAACTCTAAACTCAAAAGGTTCATTTCAAAATTAAGAAGTCCAACTTGGTCTGCAGAAAAAACACCAACCAGGAAAAACCAACAAAAATGTAGACTATGTACAAGATGCAGGCAAATTTATTTGTACCAAAATTAAAATGCAAAAGATAATATAAATAAAACCCTTTTACCAATCAAGGGACCCGACACGGTCCATATTTCGGACAAACCTTCATCAGGGGTCCATGGTAAATAAGGTCTAAAACATACCACAGAAAAATTGGAGATAACAACAAAATGCCTTTATGTTAAGTACGCCGAGAATCGCTGACAGAAGTAAAGCATCTCAAAAAGCTTTTTGAGACGCTTTACTTCTGTCAGCAATTCTCGGTGTACTTAACATACAGACATTTTGTTGTTATCTCCAATTTTTCTGTGGTATGTGTTAGACCTTATTTACCATGGACCCCTGACAAAGATTTGGCCGAAACACGTACCTTGTCGGGTCTCTTGATTAGTAAAAGGGTTTTATTTATGTTATCTTTTGCATTTTAATTTTGGTACAAATAAATTTGCCTGCATCTTGTACATAGTCTGCAGTTTTGTTGGTTTTTCCTCATTTCAAAATTAGACAACTCAAAAACTTTTCTACAAGCTTTAAGACCCAATACAATGCAAGCACTGGCTAGGTGCTGAATTCCACATTCAAATAGATCTGTAATATTACTTAAAACATATTAGAAAGCATAATCCTATCTTTAAATGACAAAAAAAGTATAAAACTCAATTCACCTTACCTTAATAGGAGCTGTAGAAAACTTAACCTTGTGCTATGGGTCTGGATGTTCTTCCTCAGAAATCCTGGTGACCGCAGGACAATCGCGCGCCGAACATTTGCGCACCAATGCGCACTGAGACCCAACAATTATTTTATTTTTGACGGTTATGAAGTTACCCTGATTTTTGAGGGGGGGGGGCACTACACTTAAAAAGTTCAGTTGCTATTTGTTCTTTCTCCCCCCTCAAAAACAGGGTTACTTATAATCCTCAAAAATAAAAAAATTGTTGGGTCTCTGTGTGTGCTAGCGCGCAAATGTCTGCTGTTATCACTGGATGCCTCACTATCGCTATTAACTAAAAAAACTCTCTAACCTCTTGGATATGGGCCCCTGCATTGCAGATTGATTTGTGTGTTTCCGGCGGCTCTTCATCAGCCCGGGGAATCACCATCCTCCAGTCAGGCGGGTAAGATCGGCAATGTGGCCCCTCCCCCATCCCCCATCGACAAAAAGTAAAAAAAATGTTTAAAAAAAAAATTTGCTCTCCTTCAGCGGGCCCCAGGCATGTGCCTACTGATACTAACAAGACTGTCTCGGGACACGATGTTCTCTATCTCAAAGAACTCGTGGGCCTTATGGGGAGAGAAATGGAAGACTGCTGGCCCCACATACCCAACACTCTCCTCCGGGACAGCCAACACTGGAGGCACTGGCAATTTCCCCAGAAAGTGATGCGGGAGAATGCAAAGAGGTCCCGCTGCACAGCGCTCCAACGCCAAGGTAAAAAATATCGTGGCAGGAGTGATGCATTCCTCCAATCAAAATCTGCTCCTCATTGCTGCTGCTCTTCCTATTGGCTGAACTGATCACAGCCTTACTACACTGCTTCCCGCCTCCAGCTGTGCCGGCCGCTTGATGAGGATCAACCAGCTGGAGCCTTACAGACCCCGAAGCAGGGAACTTGTTTGTGTTGCAGTTACAAAGGCAGTGTGGGAGAGATGCCCTGAGGGAAGAGGACATTGTCAACATGGAACTTTTTTTTTCCCCAAAAAAATGTTGCTTACTCAGAATGTTACTCACTGGAGGAAAACAGCCGGGCAGTCACCTAAATTAGCCGGGTGGAGCGCCCGGCTAAAAGGCCCTAGGGAGAACACTGCTCTTGTTTTAAGATGACAGAGTTCTGATTACTTGCCCCAGTCGCACATGGATGTGGAACACCGGTCCCCCCGGATCTTTTCAATTGGCCCTCGATGTTTAGCAGCTGATTTTACTATTGGTGTCCAAGGTCAATCAGAAGAAATATGGGATGTTCATGACCAATTTCATACAATTCTGTGACAACAATCATCTGGAGACAGCCTCCTGGTTCCAACCAAGTACCCTGGTGCAATATGTACTAGAAAGTAGAGAATGACATGGGAAAAAAATTTGTCCCCATCACTGCCCCGTTTCTGCGACCACTGTCCCTGCCCCATCCCTGCGACTACTGTCCCTTCAGCATCCAGACAAGCCTAAGTTCCCAAGCTTAAAAGGGTTCATAGTAGACGCGCAGGACAATCGAGCGCTGACAATACAGAGCAGACAATCGCGCGCAGTACATCAGCGCGCCGGACTTAAACTTAATTTTAAAGTGCTCCAAGTGGGGGTTTGGGTAGGAAACCCCTGCAGTTAGTACTTTTTGTGCTGCCGTTGAGTGGGTGTGTTGGGGGAGAAACCCCCCCCCCATTATAGAGGGAAGAGGCATTTTTCCCCTTTTTTTAGGGAAAAACGTCAATTTCCTCTGTAATGTGGGGGATTCCCCCCACACACATCCCCCAACGGCAGCAGCAACAGTACTAACTTAAGTGTGTGTGGGGTTCCCCCCCCCACACACCCTTGGAGCACTTTAAAATTAAGTTTAAGTCCAGTGCACTGATGTCCTGCGCGCGATTGTCTGCTTTGTATTGTCGGCGCTCGATTGTCTTGTGCGCTTTTGTCCTGTCACAGCTTAAAAGCACTATATGAGCTGCCTCTATAGCTTTCCCAGCCCCAGCCAATCCATGAAGCAGAGTCCTGATACCAAGTACCAAATCCAGATCCTCTGCACAGCACTTGCCACCAAATCACCAAGACAGCCTAGCAAAATATTCATGTGTGTGCATCGTACCTTTAAAACCCTCCTCGTCCACCATGACTGTAGTCTTCTGAAGTTTCTGTCAAGCTGAAGAATTTGCATCTGCTTTGATGGCGCAAAAAGAGGAGCTTGATGAGCGGGTGGCCGTTCTTCTCAACGCTCATTACCTAGTGATCCAGGAACTGTAGTGCCATAGCCAGCCCTGGGCCGGCTCCACAGTCCGCCAAACCGCGCTCACTGCCCTGCTTCTGCTCTGGAGTGGCCAAACTAGTCGCCCATCAAGCCCAGTACAGAAGCCAAACCCCGAAACTCTCGGCTCTCTGTCCCTGCCGGAGCCTTGAAGTCACATGCGGCTGCCGGAAAGTCCTCCTCTGTTGCAACCGGCAACAGGAAGTTGCGTCACAAGAGTACTTTGCGGCAGCCGCATGTGAATTCAAGGCTCCGGTGGCTTGTTAAGATTTAAATTAAAGTAAGCCAGGGAATGAGAGAGGGGGATGCCTGGACTGCGATTCGGAGGAAGGAGGCTGCTAGACCATGCGATCCTCAGTTAACTGTGGGGACAAGGCCATTCACTGCTCCATAGGGCGGTGAATGGCCTTCTCCCCGTCCATGCAGCGACCAATTTTTTTTCGTCCCCGTTTCGGTGGGTTACCCACGACTAGCCGTGGGTAACACTCACCATGTCATTCTCTACTAGAAAGTACAGGGAATGCCAGTCTGTTGTGCGATCACGGCTGGTAGGGATTGTTTTCTTCAGCAAGGCAGTAGGTACAGGAAGTTCCACCAATCACTTTGCAATCTGGCAGATTCTCAAGGGATGGGCGCAGCAGCACCCTGTAACTCCGTATATCAGGCGGTCTATTATACTCGGTGCACTAGGCAAGTTGTTACAGGCCCTGCAAGATGTCTGCCACAATCGTTTTGAGACCTCTCTGTTTGGAGCCACCTTCACCACCTTTTTTGGCTCCTTTTTTGGAGCTGGTTCCATCCAACATACAGCAAACCACTGGTTTATTACTGTCTGTAGAGATGCGGCTTGACAACATACACTTAATCCTGTGTAGGTCCAAGATGGATCAGAATGCCATAGGGTGAGTAGTCATGTTGGGTGCCCTTCCAGGTAGTGGCTTATGCCCGCTGAGGACACTGGTAGAATATATGTCTCTTTCAAAAAATGTATAATGTTGACTTTTATTTTCATTCATATTATTAAATATTATTCTTAAAATTTGTTTTTCTCTTTCTTTTACTTTTAAACATTGTGTGGTTTAAGAAATGTGTGATTCTTTTACAATGCGCTCAGTTCTCCTCCATCCAGGTCATTAGCAACATTTGAGCTTTAGGGAACCATCATCACATATGTATGTTCCCACCTAACCTGATACAGTAACCTTTAAGTTGCCTATTGATCTCTACTTATCTTAAATATCGATCTTTCGCAATGATGTTATAAAGTTCAAATGAAGTCTCTTTTTACATGAACGCGTCCCCTAAATATAACTGTGCACAGCATCGGGCAAGGAGAGTAGAAGGGAGCAGGAAGGAGAGGAGGAAAGGAGAAAAAGCAAAAGAACAAAAATACTAACCAAGAGCTGAGGAGGGAGTCAGGAAGGAGTAGCAAGCTAGGGGCAGCGGCCAGAATAAGCTCCGCCCACTTCCACCGCACTGGCAGTCATCGACCGAACTCCCCCTTAAAAGGGGAGGAGCCAAGTGGCACATGCGGTGCACAGCATCAGGCAAGGAGAGTAGAAGGGAGCAGGAAAGAGAGGAGGAAAGGAGGAGAAAAAGCAAGCTAAAAAGAACAAAAATAGTACTAACCAAGAGCCGAGGAGGGAGTCAGGAAGGAGCAGGAAGCTAGGGACAGCAGCAAGAGTAAGCTCCGTCCACCCCACCGCATCGGCAGTCATCGACCGAACTCCCCCTTAAAAGGGGAGGAGCCAACGGCGTGCAGCCGTTTGGTGCTCGCCTTAGCGAGAGCGCCTTTGCGAAGGGCCTCAAGAAGGGCCGAGTCACTACACTTGAGGACACTAGAGAAGGACAGCAAGGTAAGGACGCGGCAGACACACAAGAACACACACAAGTAAAGGTAAGGTAAGAACACCACACAAAAGCAAAAGACAGCAAGGTATAGAAGTGGCAGTCACAGAAGATAAGGAAGAGGCAGGCACAGAAGAGAACACACACACACACACAACCAAAAAGGTACCAGTACAATAATACTCCAAAAAGGCAGGACTATATTGGAAGCAGAGGGAACCCAGAGGACGAGCTTCTCAGTGTACTACACGGACTGCCATATGTATGATTACCTCCCCTCGGGGAGGCAGTCGTATGTATGTGGTTGGTATCAGGAGCTGAAAAGCTTGAAGAAGGAAGTCAGTCGACTGAAGTACAGGATTCAGGAACTGGAGGGACTTTACATTGCAGAAGACCCATTCAGGACAGCTGAAGACCTTTGAGAGAGAGGCACATCGAGGAATAAGTCAGGGAGCTCTTGGAGTTCATTGAGGAGACCTACATTGAGGAGACCTATCTACGTGGGTGTAGTCTACAGACCTCCGACTCAATCACAGCAAATTGATAAGGATCTGATTGTGGATATCCAAAAGTTTGGAAGGAAAGAGGAGGTTCTGCTGTTGGGAGATTTCAACCTGCCGGATGCGGACTGGAATGTTCCGTCTGCGGAATCGGAAAGAAGTAGGGAGATTGTGGATGCCTTTCAAGAGGCTCTGCTCAGACAAATGGTGACGGAACCCACAAGGGAAAAAGCGATATTGGATCTGGTTCTCACAAATGGAGAGAGTATCTCTAATGTTCGAGTGTGTGCTCACCTGGGTAGTAGCGATCATCAAACGGTTTGGTTTGATATAACGGCTAAAGTGGAGAGCGGCCGCACGATACTTAAAGTCCTAGATTTCAAACGTACGGACTTTAATGCAATGGGAAAGTACCTGAAGAAAGAGCTGTTAGGATGGGAGGACTTAAGAGAAGTGGAAAGACAGTGGTCTAAGCTGAAAGGAGCGATAAAAATGGCTACGGACCTTTATGTGAAGAAAATCAATAAAAACAAGAGAAAAAGGAAGCCGATATGGTTCTCCAACCTAGTGGCTGAGAAAATAAAGGCGAAAGAGTTGGCGTTCATGAAATATAAAAAAACCCAAGAAGAGGAGAGCAGAAAGGACTACAGGGTGAAACTGAAAGAAGCCAAGAGAGAGATACGTTTGGCGAAGGCACAGGCGGAAGAACAAATGGCTAAAAATGTAAAAAGGGAAATAAAAATTTTTTCAGATATATTAGTGAAAGGAGGAAGATAAAAAATGGAATTGCTAGGCTAAAAGATGCTGGGAACAAATATGTGGAGAGTGATGACGAGAAAGCAAATGTGCTAAACAAATACTTCTGTTCTGTGTTCACAGAAGAAAATCCTGGAGAAGGACCGAGATTGTCTGGCAAAGTTACACGAGAAAATGGAGTAGATTCTGCGCCGTTCACGGAGGAGGGTGTTTATGAGCAACTTGAAAAACTGAAGGTGGACAAAGCGATGGGACCAGACGGGATCCATCCCAGGATACTAAGGGAGCTCAGAGAGGTTCTGGCGAGTCCTATTAATGACTTGTTCAACAAATCTCTGGAGACGTCACGGGAGTGATTCCTGAGGATTGGAGGAGAGCGGATGTGGTCCCTATTCATAAAAGTGGTCACAGGGATGAAGCAGGAAACTACAGGCCGGTGAGCCTCACTTCAGTTGTTGGAAAAATAATGGAAGTGTTGCTGAAAGAAAGGATAGTGTATTTCCTTGAATCTAAGGGGTTACAGGATCAGAGGCAACATGGCTTTACAAAAGGTAAATCGTGCCAAACGAACCTGATTGAATTTTTTGATTGGGTAACCAGAGAGCTGGATCGAGGACATATGCTAGATGTAATTTACTTGGATTTCAGCAAAGCCTTTGATACAGTTCCTCATAGGAGGCTGTTGAACAAACTTGAAGGGCTGAAGTTAGGACCCAAAGTGGTGAACTGGGTCAGAAACTGGCTGTCGGACAGACGCCAGAGGGTGGTGGTTAATGGAAGTCGCTCGAAGGAAGGAAAGGTGACTAGTGGAGTCCCTCAGGGTTCGGTGCTGGGGCCAATCCTGTTCAATATATATGTAAGTGGGGTCACGTGATGAGGCTTAGCTGAGCGGAGGCTTCCAGCCCGAGCTCCGTTCCTTTCCAGCCCTTCCAGCCTTTTTTAAATGTGCTTACCTCGTGGCCGGGTTTCTTTTTTGGTCTCCAGGACAAGCTGAGACCTCGCAGCGCACGGTGGTAGCGCGAACTTGCCTCGGGGATAGCGTCGGGTCCTGGGTCATGCCCTCGAAGACTCCGCGGCCCGTTAAACTGCGACAGACCACGCTCCCCTCAAATATGGCGGCCGCCAGCGCGTCTCCAAAAACCACCGTCGCGCTGCAGGAGGAGACAATCAGGGAGCTGACTCGGCATCTGTCGGCCCTAATTGATGATAAATTCGCCCGTTTCCAAGCGGCGGTGGACGAGATGAAGGATTGTGTCGAGCGCCAGGGGTCCCAGATCACCCAACTAGAGCAACGGGTTTCGGCCCGGGAAGATGAGGCAGGGCTGACTGAGACGCGGGTCCGGGATCTGGAGGCCACCTGCAAGTTGCTCCACTCCCGTCTGGAAGACCAGGAGAACAGGGGGCGGCGAAATAACCTGCGGCTCATTGGCCTCCCTGAGCGGGTCAAGGACACGGAGCTGAGAAACCTCATGGAAAAATGGCTGCCTGAACAGGTGGGCTGGCACCCTGAAGCAGGAGGCTGTGTGATTGAGCGGGTGCATCGCATTGGGACGTCGAGAGGGGATGAGGCGCGCCCTAGACCGGTGATTGCCCGATACCTGAATGCAGCTGTTAAGGACCGTATTTTGGCGATGTTCCGCAGATCTGGGACTTTGGCCTATGAAGGGGCGAAGCTCCTGCTCTTCAATGACTACTCGGCTGATGTGGCGGGAAGACGGAAGGCCTTGGCTCCCTACTGCACGGAGCTCCGGAACCGTGGTATGAAATTTGCTGTCCTCTTTCCAGCCAGGGTCCGGATTCATACATCTGATGGGACTCGTCTGTGCGAGAACAAGGAGGAACTGCAGGCCTTTTTGGCGGAGCGTCGAGGAGAGGCTGCGTCCTAAGTTGTCTGGTCCTGCCATACCAGGTCCTTGCTGCCCCTGACTCCCCAAGGCTCATATGGGTTCCTTCTGTGGACTGGGGGAGTGGGGTGGGGCCATTTGTGGCTCTTGGTGCCGGGGGGTGGCCCCTAGGGGGGCTCCCTTGGCCTCTGCCTGACTGCCCTGTCCCGGTACATTTTGGGCCTGTCGTTTTCTGGTGCCTGGACTATGTTCTCCCCCTGAAATGGATGGCGGACTTTGGGTCGCCCGCAATGCTGGCTTATACTGTTTTCTGGGGGGGGGGAGCCCTGTTTGTGTATTTGTTTGTCTGTTTATATGCCTGCACAGGTTGGGGACATTAATGACTCTATATGTATGCCTGAATTTGGAGTGGAGGCACCTCATTTGAGGGCTGCTCACCTTCCTGGGAGTGCTGGAGTCCTGATCTGAACTGGGCTGTTATTATGGTTGTTCTCTGAAGGTTTTGGGATTTACACTGTATTTCCTATGTTTTTTGCACTGTTCATTGTTTCTATGTTCTTTGTGGATGGGCTGGAGGGGGGCGGGGGAGGGCTATATGGGGATGTTTTTTACCTTTTGGTTTTGGGGGTTGTGGGTGATGGGAGGGAGGGCAAGCCTGCCGGGGGGTAGGGGATGGAATGTGTACATTGTTGTAGTGAAGGGGGAGGGAAACAGGGTGCGGGCTGTGCGGCTGGGGGGGTTTGAGTGGGGGTTGTTTGTGTGTTGGTTGTGGGGACTGTCTGTGGGGTGTGGTTGGCAGGGAGGGGGGAAGGGGAGGCGGGGTTGTGAGTACTCTTTTCTCCATGGGATCCTCCAGACTTGGCAGGGGAGGGTTGTGGTGGTCCGATGGGGGATCTGGAGGGCTTCCCTGCTGAACTCCCCGGGCTTCTCCATGGTGGGGAGGTGGGGGGTGGGTAGGAGTGGATGGGTGGGGGTTGCATTCTGGGGGGGCTGGGGGTTGGTCTGGCCTTGGATGGGGGTGGGTTGGGTTAGGGGGTGGGTATCCCCTGGCGACGGGGAGTCTTTCTCTTCTTTCCTTTTTCCCGGAGGGCTATGCTGGGAGGCTCTTTGGGAATATGAGACCCTATGTATTTCTTTCTTGTTTCTATGTAGCTCCCATGGATATGGCTGATCTGACTTATATAACTCTTAATGTGGATGGTCTCCACTCTCCCATCAAACGTAAGAAGATGCTGTCTTTCCTGAAGAGGGAAGGGGTGTCAGTGGCTTTCCTCCAGGAGACCCACCTTACATCTAGTGAACACTCCAAGTTGGTCAGGGATTGGGTGGGAGAGGCGGTGTACTCTTCTTATAACTCCAGACAGCGTGGGGTCGCGATCCTTATCAATAAAGCGGTGGTGGCAGTTACGCATAAGACCATTGTGGATCCCCAGGGCCGTTTTGTCCTTTGGGCTGGCACCCTTCAGGATCGTTCGGTGCTCTTGTGCAACGTTTATGGCCCTAATGTGTATGATCACTCTTTCTTTTCCGCTGTGCTTGCTCGTATTTTGGCCTTGCCTAGTTACGAGCTCATCCTGGCGGGGGATTTCAACATCACTAGCGATCCCACCCTAGACTGCAGACCTCCGAGGGCGGTGCGGGGAGACAACGAGCGCATTGGCATAAATTTTTTGATGAGCGAGCTGGGACTGGTAGATGTATGGAGAACTCTTCACCCTGGGGAAGTGGATTTTACGTTTTACTCCGCAGTGCATCATACCCACTCCAGGTTGGATTACATCTTGATGCCGTCACAGGCCATTGGTAGGGTGGTACGTACTCACATCCTCGATGTTCCCTTCAGCGACCACGCGGCAGTCTCCCTTACCTTGCACTGGCAGGGTCCTGTCCATGACCGTATATGGCGCTTGAACCCTTCACTTTATTTAGATAAAACATTTCATGCCTATCTTGAAACGGAATGGGATTTTTACTGTCAAACTAATGGTGGAGGAGAGGTCTCTGATACCATCTACTGGGAAGCTGCTAAGGCCTTTCTTCGGGGTCGAATTATCGCTTATACGGTGGCACAACGTCGGAAACGCGACGCAGTTTTAGTGTCTCTCACTCGTCAATTACGTCTGTGTAGGAGTGCCTTGCATGCTGCACCTTCGGAGGCCGGTAGGACGGAATATTTGAGCCTGCGTAAACAAATTGATGTCATTTTTACTGAAAGAGCTATGTCCCATATTGACGTCTACAAGTTTCGGTTGTATCAATGGGGAAATAAGGCGGGCAAATTATTGGCCAATCTGGTGCGCCCTTTTCGTAAGGCTACTCGTATCTCTCGCATAAGGGCGAGCGCTAACATGGTTTACACAGGGGAGGCTGAGATTCAAGACCAATTTGTTCGTTTTTATCAGGATCTCTACGGCCCGGGCCCTTACGATCTGGAGGCGCGTGACACTTTTTTTCGGGACCTTGTGTTACCCCGAGTATCGGACCAGCAGTTAAGTCTGCTGAATGCCCCTATTTCGTGTGATGAGATTACAACTGCGGTGGGGGCGTTGAACCTTGCGAAGGCTCCTGGACCGGATGGTATGGGGCCAGAATTCTATAAGATTCTGAAATTTAAAGTGGGACCGGCATTGGTGGCCATGTACGCTGACATGCAGAGTACGGGACGGGTTCTCCCTGCTCAGAACCATGCTCATGTGGTGGTCCTACCGAAGCCTGGAAAGGATCCGGAATTGGTGGGCTCGTACCGGCCGATCTCCCTTTTGAACCAGGACATGAAACTCCTTACGGCAATTCTGGCGCGCCGATTGGCTCAAGTGATTCCTCACTTAGTTCATGCTGACCAGGTGGGCTTTGTCCCGGGTCGATTTGCCTCTGCCAATATCTTGCGGGCGATGGTAGCCCTTGGGGAGGGCAGGACTCGCACAGGGGATGATCTCTTGGCTAGCTTGGATGCGGAAAAGGCCTTCGATAAGGTGACTTGGCCTTATCTTTTCTGGGTTGTGCAGCAATTCGGTATTTCTGGGGCCTTCCATCAATGGATTACTTATCTCTATGCGTCTCCTACGGCCCAGTTGCTTATCAATAAGTGTCGTACGCAGTCCTTCTCGTTGTATAGGGGTACGCGGCAGGGCTGCCCACTGTCTCCGCTTTTGTTTATCCTATCTTTGGAGCCTCTGGCCCAAAAGATCAGGACCTGTTCAGATATTTCGGGCATCTGGGTGGGCGCTGAGGAGTGTAAGGTCTCTCTTTTTGCGGACGATATGTTGATCTTTGTGAGTAGGGCGCGGGAATCGATTCCCTGTCTGACTGCCCTTATTGGGCAGTTTGGGGCATTCTCGGGACTTTGCATTAATTTTAGTAAGTCAGAGGCCCTTCCAGTCTCCTCCCCGTGTGCCTCGCGTTCTGATCCTGGATTTCCATTCCGTTGGGCTGCGGGGGAACTCAAATACCTGGGTATTTTCCTCGGAGCAGACTGGTCCACGGTGTATCGCCGGAACATATCTGATCGATTGAAAACATTGCAAGACTCATGTGTGCGATGGGGTGAGCTACCTCTCTCTTTGTGCGGCAGAATTGCTTTGGTGAAGATGGTGCTGCTCCCCAAACTTCTTTATCCTTTGCAGATGATCCCTATCTGGATTAAGGCGGTGGATGAACGTCTCTATCGATCTACTATTGGCTCCTTTATTTGGCATAATCGGAGGGCAAGAATTAGTTGGCGGAAACTTACTCTGAGTAGGGAGGGGGGGGGGCTGGCTTTACCAGATCTACGCTTGTACAATGTCGCTGCTCTGATGAGATGGGTCCATGAGCTTTTTACGGAGGTTCCTCGTTTTGCCCCAGGGGGGCTGTTCGATTCCTGGACGACACCTCATAGAGCTTTTGCTTGTTTGACTTGCCCTCGGTGGAGGCTCCCTCGCTTGGGTCTTGCTTCGGTCTGGTTCCTTCCCCTTTGTAGGGCACTGCGGTGGTGGAGGCATAGGATTGGTCAGGGACAGAGCAACTGGGCTCTTCAACTGATCAGCCACAATCCTGATTTTCCCCCGGGGGTGGGACCCACAGCGGGAGTGGAGACGCGTTTCGGCCCCTGTTTCTGTCTGGGTCATGTGTCTGCGCTGAGCTCTGATCCTTTTGTTTTCCCCTCCTTTGACACCCTACGTATTAAGTGGGACTTGCCGCGTATGCCCTTTTTCGCTTACCTCCAGTTGCGGCATTTTTACATGGCTAGCCTTCGGCGCACTCCTGGGGGTGGCTCTTTTTTACGGGTGGACCTGATTTTCATGTCCGTACCTCCGGCTCATAATTCCTTATCCTTTTGGTATCGGACGGCAAGGGCGGAGAGGGCAAATACTTTGCTGCCTGACCTGGCTGCTCGATGGTCTGGAGACTTGGGGGAAGAGGTCACGTCGGGGGAGCTTCAAGCTTGCTTCTCAGATGTTACTTCAGGGGCCCGCAGTGTACAGCTCCAGGAACTTCAGTTCAAACTGCTCCATCGTACCTTTTTTACCCGGCTTCGGGGTCTGCAGGCGGGTTTGTGGGATTCAGCGGATTGCACGAAATGTGAGCGCGCGTCGGGGACACTGTTGCACATGATCATTGAATGTCCGTCCCTGGGTGTTTTCTGGAATGGGGTCTTGGACTTTCTTGTTCAGATCTTGGGGGTGCCAGTCCAATGGTCTTATCGGATTTTGGTTCTGGGCCATGGGGTGGAGTTCTTGGATCAGGGTTTCACTGCTGCTCAGTGGCGATTTGTCTATGTCGCTCTCCTGGTTGCCAAGCGGGGGGTCCTTAGCAAATGGATCGATGTGGAACCACCGGTATTAGTGGGGTGGCATCGGGCCTTGAGGGAGGTGGCACATTGGGAGCTGAGGGGTATACGGGGACAGCCGGGGGGGCAGACCCTGTTGTATCAGTCTATCTGGGAGCGGGCTCTTGCTGAGCTTCCTGCGCTTGCTGCTCCCGTTTGAGGCTGTTCCTCCTTTCCTTTCTTTCTTCATTCTTCATTCTTCTTTCTGCCTTTTCTTACTACCTTTTTTCCTTTCTTTCTCCATTCTCCAGTCGCTGGGGGGGGGGGGGGTAGCAGGGTGGTTTTGGGCTGATTTGGGGGGGGGCGGGGGGGGATTCTTCTCTGGGAAAACGAAGGAGGTATGCGGCCAGCCTGGTTCTTCTTACGGGTTGTTTGGTGGGTGTTGGGTCTTGCGGGTCCTGGCTGATATCGGGGAGTTTAGAGGGGGGGGGCTTGCTGTTCATTTTGTGTGCCTGGATGATTCAGTCCCTCTCTCCTATATCCTTCCTTTCTTCCTGGCCTTTAGGCCTTTTGCATTGTGTACTGTTTTCTCCCATTGTATTTTATACTTTGTACCTGGCACCTTGTACCTGATTATTGTTCGGTTGTATTTCCATTGTTTGATTGTTTGTCGGTATGCTCCTTCTTAATAAATATGTTTTAAACCAAAAAAAAAAAATATATATGTAAGTGACATTGCTGAAGGGTTAGAAGGGAAAGTGTGCCTTTTTGCAGATGATACCAAGATTTGTAACAGAGTAGACACCGAAGAGGGAGTGGAGAATATGAAAAAGGATCTGCAAAAGTTAGAGGAATGGTCTAATGCCTGGCAACTAAAATTCAATGCAAAGAAATGCAGAGTAATGCATTTGGGGATTAATAATAGGAAGGAACCGTATATGCTGGGAGGAGAGAAGCTGATATGCACGGACGGGGAGAGGGACCTTGGGGTGATAGTATCCGAAGATCTAAAGGCGAAAAAACAGTGTGACAAGGCAGTGGCTGCTGCCAGAAGGATGCTGGGCTGTATAAAGAGAGGCGTAGTCAGTAGAAGGAAGAAGGTGTTGATGCCCCTGTACAGGTCATTGGTGAGGCCCCACTTGGAGTATTGTGTTCAGTTTTGGAGATCGTATCTGGCGAAAGACGTAAGAAGACTTGAGGCGGTCCAGAGGAGGGTGACGAAAATGATAGGAAGTTTGCGCCAGAAGACGTATGAGGAGAGACTGGAAGCCCTGAATATGTATACCCTAGAGGAAAGGAGAGACAGGGGAGATATGATTCAGACGTTCAAATACTTAAAGGGTATTAACGTAGAACAAAATCTTTTCCAGAGAAAGGAAAATGGTAAAACCAGAGGACATAATTTGAGGTTGAGGGGTGGTAGATTCAGGGGCAATGTTAGGAAATTCTACTTTACGGAGAGGGTGGTGGATGCCTGGAATGCGCTCCCGAGAGAGGTGGTGGAGAGTAAAACTGTGACTGAGTTCAAAGAAGCGTGGGATGAACACAGAAGATTTAGAATCAGAAAATAATATTAAATATTGAACTAGGCCAGTTACTGGGCAGACTTGCATGGTCTGTGTCTGTGTATGGCCATTTGGTGGAGGATGGGCAGGGGAGGGCTTCAATGGCTGGGAGGGTGTAGATGGGCTGGAGTAAGTCTTAACAGAGATTTCGGCAGGTGGAACCCAAGCATAGTACCGGGTAAAGCTTTGGATTCTTGCCCAGAAATAGCTAAGAAGAAAAAAAAAAAAAAATTTTTTTAAATTGAATCAGGTTGGGCAGACTGGATGGACCATTTGGGTCTTTATCTGCCGTCATCTACTATGTTACTATGTTACAGGAAGGTGGAAGAACAAGAACACGAACATCGTAGGAAGGACGAAGATACACCCACATGGAATGGAGGACAAGAGCAATCTGACTCCAAAGAAGAAGAAGCCCATAGAGGAATCCCGCAGGAAGTGGAAGAGGAAACAGTAAAGCACACCGAGGACACAGACCTCCGATCGGAGCGAAAACTGAAAAAGGGAAAGTCTGCAATCCTAGTGGGAGACTCTATCTTAAAGCAAGTGGATAGCCACATAGCAGGAGAGAGAGAGGATCGGCTAGTGACCTGCCTCCCAGGAGCAAGAATAAAAGACATTGTTGGCAAAATTGAAAGGATCCTAGAAGGAGCAGAAACGGAAGAGACTGCAGTGATGATCCACATTGGGACAAATGATGTCAGCAGGAGAGACTATAGCAGGAACGCACTGATCGAACAGTTCAAGATTCTGGGAAGGAAATTGAAGATGAGGACTCAGAAGATAGCGTTTTCAGAGATCCTTCCAGTACCGAGGGCAGACGTGAAAAGGCAGACGGAACTACAATCAATAAATGCATAGATGAGGAGATGGTGTGAGGAAGAGAGGTTCCACTTCGTGAGAAACTGGACAATGTTTTGGGGCAAGAACAAGCTCTTCAGGAGAGATGGACTACACCTGAGCACGGCGGGAACTAGACTTCTAGCAAACAACGACAGGAGAGGAATAAAGCAGGCTTTAAACTAAGAAGGGGAAAGCCGACATTCGACCAGATGTCGATGATTCAGAAGAAGGTATCCCGAGAAGATACTGAGTGGGAAAAATGCTGGGAAGACACAACGGGCAAACAACAGGAGTTGATGGAACAAGAGGTTGATAAGAGGAAAGTAGCGTAGGGGGAAGACAAAATGGGCAATAAACATGAGTTGACTGGACAAGAAAAGGATGATCATAAGAATGTAGCACAGGAAAAGAAAATGAAGACAAAAAAATACCAGGACATAAATTGCATGTATACTAATGCAAGGAGCCTAGGAACAAAATTGGAGAATTAGAAGTTATTGCCAAAAAAGAGAACCTAGACATCATTGGGGTCTGTGAAACATGGTGGAATGAACAAAACAAATGAGACACAGTACTACCGGGGTACAAACTCTATCGCAAAGACAGGTCAGATCAGAAAGGAGGAGGAATAGCCCTATACATAAAGGATGAGATACACTCAACCAGAGTAGACACAGCGGCGACAACCGGGTTAAAATACCAGGAAGAAATGGGCCCGAGATAAAGATGGGCCTGTACTATCGTCCACCTGGGCAAACCAAAGTAATCGATGAAGAAATGGAAGCCAAGATGAGGCAGGAATGCAAAAACGGTAACACCATTGTTATGGGAGACTTCAACTATCCAGGGATAGGCTGGAGTCTTGGAAATTCAAAATGCGCTAGGGAAACCGGATTCCTGGAGGCTATACAAGACTGCTTCATGGAGCAGCTTGTCAGAGAACCGACGAGAGGAAATGCCTCTCTGGACCTGCTAATGGGCTAAGAGGACCTGCAAAGGAGGTGGAATAATTGGAACCGCTGGGAAACAGCGATCACAATATGATCAAGTTCAAAGTTGAAGTAGGAATATCAAAGGGAATGAGAACCACAGCGACAGCTTTTAACTTCAAGAAAGGAAACTAAGAAGAGATGAAAGTAATGGTAAGAAAGAAACTTAGAAACAGCTCAAAGAAATCCCAGACTGTGGAGCAAGCCTGGTCTTTATTAAAGGACACGGTAAGCGAAGCGTAAAATCAATATATATCCCCAGGTTTAGAAAAGGATGCAAAAAGAACCGAACAAAAGACCCGGCGTGGATAACTAAAGAAGTGAAGAAAGCGATAGGAGATAAGAAAAATAATCATTCTGGAGATGGAAAAAGGACAAAACCAGGGAAAACTGGAAAGAGCACAGGAAGCATCAAAAAGAATGTCACAGAGTGGTTAGAAGAGCAAAAAGAGAATATGAAGAGAGGCTAGCCAGGGAAGCACGAAATTTCAAATCATTCTTCATATATGTTAAAGGGAAGCAGCCGGCAAGGGAGGAGATGGGACCGCTGGATGATGGAGATAGGAAAGGAGAGGTGAAGGAGGAAAAAGAAGTGGCGGATATACTACATATGTTCTTTTCGTCAGTATATACAAGAGAGGACACATCCAATGTGCCGGAAACTGAAAAAATCTTCAAAGGAGATCAAGCAGAAAAATTAACATCCATAGAGGTAAGCCTCGAAGATGTACTCAAGCAGATAGATTAAAAACTGACAAATCTCTGGGCCTGGACGGAATCCACCCTAGGGTACTGAAAGAACTAAAGGAGGAAATAGCGGAATTTCTACAGATGGTTTGTAATCTATCCCTGAAAATAGGCATGATCCCGGAGGACTGGAAGATAGCAAATGTTATGCCCATCTTTAAAACAGGATCGAGAGGTGACCTGGGGAACTACAGACCGGTAAGTTTGACATCGGTTCCGGGGAAGATGGTAGAAGTGCTGATAAAAGACAACATCGACGAGCATCTAGAAAGGAATAAACTGATGAAAACAAGCCAACATGGCTTCTGCAAGGGAAGATCGTGCCTAACGAACTTACTGCACTTCTTCGAAGGAATTAACAAACAAATGGACGAAACGGCCCCCATAGACATTGTATTCTTGGATTTCCAAAAAGCCTTTGATGAGGTACCCCATGAACGCTTACTACGGAAACTGAAAAACCATGTGGTAGAAGGAGATGTACATAGATGGATCAAAAATTGGTTGGTGGGTAGGAAGCAAAGGGTAGGAGTGAAGGGACACTACTCGGACTGGAGAAGGGTAACGAGTGGTGTATCGCAGGGGTCGGTACTCGGACCGCTGTTGTTCAATGTATTTATCAATGACCTAGAAACAGGGACGAAGTGCGAGGTTATAAAATTCGCAGATGACACAAAACTTTTTAGTGGGGTTAGAACTACAAAGCACTGTGAAGATCTACAAAGGGACCTGAACAAACTGGGAGAGTGGGCAAAAAAATGGCAGATGAATTTTAATGTAGAGAAATGGAAAGTCTTGCATGTAGGAAACAGAAATCCGATGTACAGCTATACAATGGGAAGGTTGGTAATGGGTGAAAATAGCCTAGAGAAGGACTTGGGGGTACTGGTTGATAAAACGATGAAACCATCAGCACAGTGCGCAGCGGCCTCAAAGATGGCAAACAGAATGCTAGGTATTATCAAGAAAGGTATAACAACCAGAACGAAGGATGTTATCCTGCCGTTGTATCGGGTGATGGTGCGCCCGCATCTTGAGTACTGCATCCAATACTGGTCGCCGTACCTAAAGAAGGATATGGCGATACTCGAGAGGGTGCAGAGGAGAACGACACAACTGATAAAGGGTATGGAAAACCTTTCATATGCTGAAAGATTAGAGAGACTGGGCTCTTCTCCCTGGAGAAACGGAGGCTTAGAGGGGACATGATAGAGACTTACAAGATCATGAAGGGCATAGAGAAAGTGGAGAGGGACAGATTCTTCAAACTTTCGAAAACTACAAGAACGAGAGGGCATTCAGAAAAATTAAGAGGGGACAGATTCAGAACCTATTCTAGGAAGTTCTTCTTCACCCAAAGGGTGGTGGACACCTGGAATGCGCTTCCAGAAGATGTGATAGGACAGGGTACGATATTGGGGTTCAAGAAGGGATTGGATGATTTTCTGAAGGAAAAGGGGATTGAAGAGTATAGATAGAGAACTACTATACAGGTCCTGGACCTGATGGATTGCCGCGTGAGCAGACTGCTGGGCATGATGGACCTCTGGTCTGACTCAGCTGAGGCATTGCTTATGTTCTTATGTTATGTAACTGTGCTGTACACTTCATTTTCTATTCGTGTTCCTTAAAAACATGTAAACTCAAAGCTGTTCTCCATCTGTTCTCCAACTCCAGCTGAGTTTCGACTCGCGTTTTCAGGGAGAATCCACTCTCATGCAACTGTATTAAAATCACATCACATAGAAACATAGAAAAAGACAGCAGAAAAGGGTCACAGCCCTTCAAGTCTGCCCACTCTAATGACCCACCCCCCTGCCCACACTAATGACCCCCCCTGGTTTTTACCCTCCTAGAGATCCCACATGTATATCCCATTTACTTTTAAAATCTAGCACGCTGCTGGCCTCAATCACCTGTAGTGGAAGTTCATTCCAACGATCGACAACCCTTTCGGTGAAGAAATACTTCCTGGAGTCTCCATGAAATTTCCCTCCCTTGATTTTCAGCGGATGCCCTCTTGTGGCCGAGGGTCCTTTAAGGAAGAAGATATCATCTTCCACCTTGATACGACCCGTGATATATTTATACGTCTCGATCATGTCTCCTCTCTCTCTTCGTTCCTCGAGTGAGTACAGCTGCAATTTATTCAGCCTTTCTTCATACGGGAGATCCTTGAACCCTGTGATCATTCTGATGGCCATCCGTTGAACCGACTCAATTCTCAGCACATCTTTTTGGTAATGTGGTCTCCAGAATTGTACACAATATTCCAGATGAGGTCTCACCATGGATCTGTACAACGGCATTATGACTTCGGGCTTCCTGCTGACAAAACCCCTACGGATACAACCCATCATTTGTCTTGCCTTGGATGAAGCCTTCTCCACCTGATTGGCAGTTTTCATGTCTTCGCTAATGATCACTCCCAAATCACGTTTTGCTTTGGTCCTGGCTAAGGTCTCACCATTTAGTGTGCAAGTTCTGCATGGATTTCTGCTGCCAAGGTGCATGACTTTACATTTTTTAGCATTGAAGCTTAGCTGCCAAGTCGAGGACCAGAGTTCCAAAAGAAGTAGGTCCTGCGTCATACTGTCGGGCAAAGTGTTTTTACTTACTAAGTTGCATAGTTTGGTGTCATCGGCAAATAATGATATTTTACCTTTAAGCCCTTGAGTCAGGTCACTCACGAGAATCCCATGCATTTTCTTATTTCCCCTTTACCTAAATCTCATTAATGCATATAATCTCTTACTTTTATGCAGTAACACTCTCCACTCAACTCCCGATCTCGGTCCATGCTTGGAGCTTTTTTCGAACGTTAGGCTTGTCAACAGACACATGTACTTAGATCTCTGTGAGTTTCATGTGATCTCGCTTTGGCCAATCAGTTACTACTGACGTCACAGCCAACATGGAATCTTCCACTTCTTGGTAGGGGATGTTTACACTGGTTATATGATTATTTTACTGGCCACTCAATTTCATGGTTCAATCCAAAAGTGGTTACTGTTCACCATTCGTAAATTAGCTTCTGTTCTTTATAGCAATACGTTAGATAAATCTCCCCCATATTGTAATTGTACTTTCATTAATACTACAAACCGCAGATCTTTCAATGAATGGCCCTTCTGAACACAATGACTTGTTAAGGGTGCTTCCATCTTCCCAGTTCTGACTGTACTAAGATGTTTTGTGATCCTCATTTTAACTTGACGCTTGGGTTGACCTATATAGTAGAGTCCACATGGACAAGTTATGCAGTATATTACTCCTATCGTAGTACAGTCAGTTTGTTGACGTATAAAAAATTGGCGGTTTGTATGTGGGATTAACATTTCTGTGGTTTGTAAGGATAATTCACAGAATGTAGTGTCCACATGGATAGTGTCCTGGACAACCTTCAAAAGGATTTTTCTTCATTTTAAACAATTCACCCAAGTTGCTAGCACGAGTGTATGCAAATTTAGGTATTACTTGTAGTTCAGGGTGAATGCTTAATACATTCCAGTGCTTCTTTATGATGTTTTGTATCGTATGGATATTCAATAAATATGGGAGGTGAGGAAGGGGCCTGCTGTCCCCCATGCAATGGAACTCTTATGAATTACTGATGTCAAGACATTATATGTAGCTTTGTTCTATATTTCAGCTTGGATTTTAAGCCTGCTTAAAATCTCATATACTAATGGTAGGCTAAGGGGTCCTATTGGATCCAAGGTTTTGCTGGAGAAAAATACAGGCCTGCATAAGCTTCATTTACCAGAAGCAAGTTTTGGACCATGTGATTAAGAGTGTGTGTAAGTTGCAGGTGCAGGTCTTGGTACAGACTACCACAGAATAACAAGTCTGTATACAAAATACAGGTGTCAGTTCACAGGAAAGTGCTCATTAACATCAGCCTAACATTCAACCTGACACTGCAGCACACAGAAAAACATGTGACTATTTTGCCAGCAGCTTGCCAAATAAGGAATGTGAGAACCACAGAAGAAACTATGGAATTGGGTAAATATTGGCCATTTGTGGATCAGAGCTGCATGGCAAGCGGGAAATGATTGGACTAGGGCAGATAGTAGCATCTTTGCAATATGATAGGATGGTCCTTGATTGGCACAGGAGGGAAAGGTGTAACCATGAGAAGTTATAAAAATTAATGCACAACCACTTAACAAGCTAGAGATTACTTTTGTAATCTCTGTACCGTGTGGGTTTTGGAGTCAGCCTGTGAAGGGTTTTTAGCAGTGAAGCTCTTCAGAGGACACATACCAACACATCTTGATAGGTTTTTGTATATTCGGTTGTTCATACCATGAATTATATGAAAACTTAGCTCTTTTATATGCCGTTTTAATCGTTTTCTGTGGTTATCCCCATTGTGAAAACCTCTCAGCTAATTGATGAGCATGATGTTGAAATCTTTGTTGTGAGGAGCATAGTCCTTTTTATTCGCATAAATTGCCCTATCGGTATGCCGTCTCTGAGATCTTTTGAATGGAAACTCCTGTAATGTAGCAGAGAATTCCGGTCAGTTTGCTTTCTTTGTTAATCTGTTGAATACCCTACATCAGACATTGTTATGGTTATGTCCAAAAATTGAACTTGTTTTTTATCACACTTGCTATCAAAAGTTTATGTTGTTATCCACCTGGTTGATATATGTCAGGAATTCTTTCAACTCACTCTCTGTCCCTTTCCAGATTAAAATGATGTCATCAATAAAGCGCTTCCATGATATAATTCTTTCTTTATATTGACTAGAATAAACATATTTGTGTTCAAACTCGGTCATGTAAAGACAGGCTACCATGGGGGCAACAGTGGCCCCCATGGCCACCCCTTCACTTGAACATAATATTCATCTTCAAACATGAAATAATTGCTTTCAATGACCATTTCTATCAATGATAACAGTAGCGCTATTTTCTTTGTTGACAGTGAAAGTTTGTCTAAATAGGTTTTAATCATACTGATAGCCATAGCTTGCGGGATGTTAGTGTACAATGCTATAACATCCATGGTTACCAACCATACTTGTTCACTATCTATGTATGGTATTGATTTTAAATTTAACAAATAATCTTGAGAATCTCTTACAAACGATTTTGCCTGAGATAAAAATCCTTTCACATAGTGGTCTAAGTATTGGGATAAGGTTTCAAAAGGGAGCTTGTACCGGAAACAATGGGGTGTCCGGGAGGATTTTCCAAAGTTTTATGTACTTTTGGAACAAAATAAATGTGTGGATTTTTCAGGTATTGAACATACAAAAATTTAAACTCCTTCGCTGATGTTGTACCTTACTGGTTGTATTGTGTTAGCCTTAGAAGTTTATCAGATATTTGACCTATAGTGTTCTGTTCTAACTTCAAACAGAAATCTTTATCAGATAACTGAGGTCAGGGTGTGTGTTGGATAATGATTATATTGTTTGTATCACAGGTACAAGCATACAGAAGCTTTGAATCAAGAACTGCCTGCTATGAAGACCTTGTCCTTCTCTTCACCCGACTCTATATCACACCCTGACACAAGCTGTGGTTTAACAAAAGAGGCAAATTCTAATCTAGGAGTTGCCACTCCATGTATTAAAGACTGGGTGAATGCTGTAGAATTTGTTCCGGGACAACCTTACTGCGGACGTGGTAAGTCCTTAATATTAGAGATAGATTCAGGCTAGCAGTAGGCCAGCAAAAGAGCACATATTACATTTGATTAGCGATAGATTCAGGCTAGCAGGAGGACAGCAAAAGAGCACATATTACATTCGTACTTTTCTACACATCTGGTATGTTGCAAAGGCTTCAGCTTCTTGAAATCGCCTTTGAAGAAATTCACATATTTAGGAAAAGCCTTATTCTTGATATGTGTTAGACTTGTGGTAATAGCATTATAGTTCTTTTCTATTCAATGTATAGTAACAAGGCTGTTAGGAATTCTATAGTAGAACTGATCGTAACAAGAAGTATAAGAACAGACAGGTCATAAATGGTGCTATAGGCATAAACACCTGAACCACATGATAAAATGTATAAATAAATGTTTTATGAAGAGTAGTACAATTGAATGAATGAAATATAAATTTCTATTTTTATTTAATGATTGCCTAAATATAATATTGCCTAATATTCAAGTGCCCTGCTAGGTAGAGAATGACACGATGACTGTTATCCACGGGTTATCTGCTGAAACGGGGATGAAAAATCCTGGTTGCCGTGGGTACGGGGACAAGGCCATTCAATGCCTCGCCTTGTCCCCGCAGTTAATTGAGGGAACGCACGCAAAATATTTAAAATCCAATCACATGGTCCGAGCATATCCCTCTCTCCCTTGCCCTTATCTTCGCTGAGGAGGAAAAAATTGTTAGTTGGCTGGGACAGATCCCTCCTGTCCCAGCCTACCATTAGACCACCAGAGGTGAGGGGGGCAGGGTACATTTCAGGGCAGTGGGACAGGGTACAGAACCTGGCAGGGAAGGGGGAACAAGGTGCAGAGCCTGAGTGTTAGGTTGGGTGCAGAGCCTGGCAGAGAGTGAGGGAGGTTGGGTGCAGAATTTGGTTCAGAATGTTGTTTTTCTTGTTTTTCTCCTCTAAATCTAGGGTGTGTCTTATGGTCATGTGCATCTTATGGAGCGAAAAATACGGTATTTGGTTTGTAGCATTTTATACATGCAGCTAAGAATGTCAGCAAATCTAAATATTAAGATAAAACCTTGATGCTATATTTTGTGAAGTGGTTCTGTCTTTGTTCTCCATAGCTTATTACTTTCTTTCTTCCTTTGAACAATCTCAGCTGCTGCATGCTTTCTTGAAACTCCTGTACATGACCCAGTGATTGAAGAGGGACAATGTGAGAAGCAGCTGTCATGCTTGGAATCGAAGAAAGAACTCTGTCCCTATGCTGCTGTGGGAGAATGTCGTTACGGCGAGAACTGTGTATATCTCCATGGTGATATATGTGACATGTGTGGGCTGCAGGTGCTTCATCCTGTGGATGCTGCTCAGAGATCTCAACACATAAAGGTAGGTACATAAGTCTTAGTACTCTGCTTGAGGACCAAGTCCTATTCCCAATCTTGCATATTCATTCACTGAGCGTCACCCTTCTCTAACATCAGGCTATATATGGATTATACTTGAAAATGCCATTTTTTTTTTATTTTTTTTTTTGGGGGGGGAGAGGTATTGCATCATTTGCACCAGTGCATTCTCAGTTCATCTCTTAAGAATTGAAACTTGAAAGAGAACTGAATTACAACTTAGGGAAGCTTCAAGTCTATGATAAAATTATTTCATAAAAATACTCCATAAATTAGAGAAACAGTATATATATATTGAAAGCATAAAATGCTGTGTAATAATAATAAATATTAATTAATATAAGTGAAGTACTCAATCACCAACCGATCCGTGCATAAAGTACTTATAAAAGTACAAGCGCCGGTTGTACAGCAGGGACCATCATTGCACTCTCAATCCCTTGACCTTCCTTATTCAATATTAATAATCAAAAAGAAATTTCTAAAAATCACTTATCTTCAAATGAAGATAAGAAAGGTAGCATGGTATTAGTTCAACTCCAGCGCTTGTAACAGGTTTCAATCTCAATTAAAGAATCCCAAGTTTGAAACTCCCATAGCCTCCCTTCAAATCGAGTTTCGCCTGAGTGTCGTCAGGAAGGGGACACTGTGAATAGAAAAAGTTCTGTGACTTAAACCTAAAAACTACAAACTAAATAAATCAACTGCTACACTTTAAACACTACAGTTCAACCTCTATCAACTTAAACCAATTTTAATACAATCTCATGATCATTAACTTCATATTAATACACAGCATTTTATGCTTTCAATATATATACTGTTTCTCTAACTTTTGGAGTATTTTTATAAAATAGATTTGTTAACACCAAGTAATTACTAATTAACTCCTTAATATTAGTGAGTATGATAAAATTATGTCAACACAGTGGTGTCTGGTGAGTCATAAGAACATAAGCAGTGCCTCTGCTGGGTCAGACCAGAGGTCCATCATGTCCAGCAGCCCGCTCACGCGGTGTCCCATCAGGTCTAGGACCTGCATATTAATCCTCTATCTATACCCTTTAATCCCCTTTTTCTTCAGGAAAATATCTAATCCTTTCTTGAAACCCAATACCGTACTCTGTCCTACCACACCCTCTGGAAGCACATTCCAGGTGTCCACCACCCTCTGGGTGAAGAAGAACTTCCTAGCATTGGTTCTAAATCTGTCCCCTTTTAACTTATCCGAATGCCCTCTCGTTCTTGTAGTCTTCGAAAGTTTAAAGAATCTGTCCCTCTCTACTTTCTCTATGCCCTTCATGATTTTGTAAGTCTCTATCATGTCCCCTCTAAGCCTCCGCTTTTCCAGGGAAAAGAGCCCCAGTTTCTCCAATCTTTCAGCATAGGAAAGGTTTTCCATACCTTTTATCAATCTCGTCGCTCTTTTCTGAACCCTCTCGAGTTTCGCCATGTCCTTCTTAAGGTTCGGCGACCAGTATTGGACGCAGTACTCCAGATGCGGGCGCACCATTGCCTGATACAACGGCAAGATAACTTCCTTCATTCTGGTTGTAATACCTTTCTTGATGATACCTAGCATTCTGTTTGCCTTCTTAGATGCCGCTACACACTGGGTTGACGGTTTCATTGTCTTGTCTACCAGTACCCCTAAGTCCTTTTCTAAGCTACTTTCACTCATTACCAGCCCTCCCATCGTGTAGTTGTACCTCAGGTTTCTGTTTCCTACGTGCAAGACTTTACATTTCTCTACATTGAACTTCATCTGCCATCTCGTCACTCACTCCCCTAGTTTGTTCAGGTCCCTTTGTAAATCTTTGCAGTCCTCTTTAGTCCTAGCCCCATTAAATAGTTTGGTGTCGTCTGCAAATTTTTTTTTTTTCATTTTAATATTTATTAAATTTTTTTACATTAATCACAAGAATATTCCTCTTGCACAAATAAAACAGAAGATAAAAAAAATTAAACAAACTCACATTTAGTGCTTCAAGGAAAATAGTCCTTCATTCTTAGACCACTAACTCACAGGAGGGAGGAGAAATGAATATATTGAGGAGATAACAAAGATAAGAAATAACTAATTCTATTTTGAAAAGCTTAACAATCTTTAACCTCCACTTTTTTCTTCCTGCTCTTAAACATTCCGAGTAGCTAGACTTTTTATATCTAAGAAAGCACGTAACTGTTCTGGTGCATAGTAGACATATTTAACACCTTGATATTTAATCAAACATTTGCATGGGTATGCTAATAAGAATGTCACTCCAAGGGTCAAAGTCTCTACTCTCATTGCCAGGAATAGTTTTCTTCACTCCTGCATTGTTCTCGTGACTTCTGGGAAAATCCATACTTTCTTTCTCATAATTGCATTCATATCTTGTTCGAAGACAAAAGATATGAACAATGTGGCCCTATCTGTAGATTTGGAAACAGTAGTTTCTAATAAATCAGTGACATTAAGAACGTCTGTTGTCAAACATTCCTCTGATCCTGTGTTAATACCTTCAATTTTCTTCTTTGGCAAATAATAAATTCTATTGAGTGGAGGTAAATGCTCAGGGGAAAACTTTAATATTTCAATTAAGTATCTTTTCCACATATCAATAGGTGTTAATTCCCAGGGCTTTCGGAAAATTCAACAGACGCACATTTAATCTTCGGTTATAATTTTCAATTCGTTCAATTTTTTTTACTCAAAACTAACTGTTCGTTCCTTTATCAAATTATTAGATATAGCTTGAATATTTACCACATTGTCCTTAACTTCTTTTATCTCCATTGAAAATTCTCCTTTAGTTTTCTCCAAGGATTTCCCCAAAACGTCCACAGTACTTACAAGTGTTGTCAAATCTCTTTAAGATCTAGCCACTTGGATCTTAAGCCTCTCAAGAGAGTCCCAGATCTTCTCTAGGGTGATCACCTCCGATTTTGCTGGTTCAGAGCCAGTAAGACTACTGACTCTCTCTTCTTCTTGCTCTCCTTCCCTTCTCGCAAGTCTGAGCCCCTGAAACGGGGTCTCCCTAGCGCTCACTTCGGCCGCAGAAACCTCCATTTGGGCCGCGAATTGAGAAGGGTGCGGGGGTGGAACAGGCTCCGGAGGGGAGAGTGAAACCTCCTGCCCGAAGTTACCAGCTGCTCCTCTGGCCGGAGAGAGCCCGGGCCTACCTCCCAGAGCATCGGGGTTAAAGGAAGCTGTGGCGAAGTCTAGGATTGATCTCTGAACGGGGGTAGACGTCCAGACCACAGCAGGCTCAGCACGGACGTTACCCTTCCGTTTGGAATGAGGCATTGCAAGGTAATCAAAAAGGAAAATTTTCCCCAGACCGCTGTTACTGCCACTTGCTTCAAGCTGCCGCCATCTTAACTCCTCCCCTTCAGCTATGTTTTCTGGGCGCCGTCTGCAAATTTTATTACTTCACACTTCGTCCCTGTTTCTAGATCATTTATAAATACATTGAATAGCAGCGGTCCAAGCACCGACCCCTGTGGAACACCATTCGTGACCCTCCTCCAGTCCGAGTAGTGGCCCTTCACGCCTACCTACCCTCTGCTTCCTATCCGCCAACCAGTTTTTGATCCATCTGTGTACGTCTTCGTCCACCCCATGATTCTTCAGTTTCCGAAGTAGGCATTCATGGGGTACCTTGTCAAAGGCTTTTTGGAAGTCTAAGTATACGATGTCTATGGGGTCCCCTTTGTCCATCCGTTTGTTAATTCCTTCGAAGAAGTGCAATAAGTTCGTTAGGCACGATTTTCCCTTGCAGAAGCCATGTTGGCTTATTTTCCCTAAGTTTATTCCTTTCTAGATGCTCCTCGATGCTATCTTTTATCATTGCTTCTGCCATTTTCCCCGAACTCGAGGTCAGACTTACCGGTCTGTAGTTCCCCGGGTTACCTCTTGATCTCTTTTTAAAGATGGGTGTAACATTGGCTATCTTTCAATCCTCCGGGACCACGCCTGTTTTCAGGGATAGATTACAGACTTGCTGTAAAAGTTCCGTTATTTCCTCCTTTAGTTCTTTCAGTACCCTAGGGTGGATTCCGTCCAGGCCCGGTGATTTGTCAGTTTTTAATTTTTCTATCTGCCTGCGTACGTCTTCAAGGCTTACTTCCATGGATGTTAATTTTTCTGCTTGGTCATCATGCCATTGTATCGAGCGATGGTGCGTCCACATCTGGAATACTGCGTTCAATATTGGTCGCCGTACCTCGAGAAGGACATGGCGGTACTTGAGAGAGTCCAAAGGAGAGCAACCAAACTGGTAAGAGGGCTGGAACACTGCCCATACGCCGAGAGGTTGGATAGGCTGGGGCTCTTCTCTCTGGAAAAAAGGAGGCTCAGGGGAGATATGATAGAGACCTTCAAGATCATGAGGGCATGGAGAGGGTGGATAGGGACAGATTCTTCAGACTGAAGGGGACAACAGGTACGAGGGGGCATTCGGAGAAACTGAAGGGAGATAGGTTCAAAACAAATGCAAGGAAGTTTTTTTTCACCCAAAGGATCGTGGACACTTGGAATGCGCTACCGGTGGAAGTGATCAGGCAGAGTATGGTACAAGGATTCAAACAGGGATTGGACGGATTCCTGAGGGATAAAGGGATCGTGGGATACTGAGAGAGGTGCTGGGATGTATCACAGGTATAGAAAGCTAACCAGGTAATAAGTATAGAAACCCAACCAGGTCGTGCATGTGCAAGACCGGAGGGTTAGGACTTCGATGGGAAGCTAGGACTTAAATGGGAAACCAAGGTGGCAAGGGGACCCTTTCTGGAGATTCAGACAGGTCGTGACCTGTTTGGGCCACCGCGGGAGCGGACTGCTGGGCAGGATGGACCTATGGTCTGACCCGGCGGAGGCACTGCTTATGTTCTTATGTTCTTATGTCTCCCTTGAAGATTTGTTCAGATTCTGGTATGTTGGATGTGTGCTCTTTTGTAAATACTGATGAAAAGAACATATTTAGTCTTTCCACCACTTCTTTCTCCTCTTTCACCACTCCCTTTCTATCTCTGTCATCCTCCTCCCTAGCCGGCTGCTTCCCACTAACATATCTGAAGAACTTTGAAATTTTGTGCTTCCCTGGCTAGCCTCTCTTCATATTCTCTTTTTGCTTTTCTAACCACAAGGTCACATTCTTTTTGATACTTCCTGTGTTCTTTCCAGTTCTCCTCGGTTTTGCCCTTTTTCCATTTCTTGAATGAATTCTTCATACCACCTATTGCTTTCCTCACTTCTTTAGTTATCCACGCCATGTGTTTTATTCGGCTCTTTTTGCACCCTTTTCTGAATCTGGGGATATACAGATTTTGCGCCTTGCTCACCGTGTCCTTAAATAAAGACCAGGCTTGCTCTACATTCTGCCATTTCTTTGAGCTATTCCTAAGTTTCTTCCTTACCATTACCCTCGTAGTTTCCTTTCTTAAAGTTAAAGATTGGCGCTGTAGTTCTCTTTCCCTTTGGTATTCCTACTTCAACTTTGAACTTGATCATATTGTGATCGGTGTTTCCCAAGGGTCCCACTACTTCCACTTCCTTTGCAGGTCCTCTTAGCCCATTAAGGATTAGATCCAGAGTGGCATTCCCTCTCGTCGGTTCTCTGACAAGCTGATCCATGAAACAGTCTTGTATAGCCTCCAGGAATCCAGTCTACCTGGCACATTTTGAATTTCCAAGACTCCAGTCTATCCCGGGATAGTTGAAGTCTCCCATAATAATCGTGTTACCGCTTTTGCATTTTCGTTTCATCTCGGCTTCCATTTCCTCATCGGTAGCTTCGGTTTGCCCAGGTGGATGATAGTACAGGCCCATCTTTATCTCGGGCCCTTTCCTTCCCGGTATTTTAACCCATAGCGATTCCAATTTGTTGGTTGTCGCAGCTGTGTCCACTCTGGTCGAATGTATGCTTTCTTTTATGTATAGGCCTATTCCTCCTCCTTTCTGACCTGTCGCGATAGAGTTTGTACCCTGGCAGTGCTAAATCCCATTTGTTTTCTTCATTTCACCATGTTTTGGAGACCCCAATGATGTCTAGGTTCTCAATTTTGGCCATGACTTCTAATTCCCCCCTTTTGTTCCTTAGGCTCCTTGCATTAGTATATTATTTTGTCTTCATTTCCTTTCCCTGTGCTTTGATCTTTATTTTCTTCTCCTGTGCTACTATCCTCTTATCCTCCTCTTCTGGATCAGTCAACTCCTGTGTTTTGCCCATTATTTCTTCCCAGCATTTTTCCCACTTAGTATCTTCACGGGATACCTTCTTTCGAAACGTCGACTCTTGGTCGACTGTCGGCTTTCCCCTTCTTAGTTAAAAAGCCTGTTCTATTCCTCTTTTGATGTTATTTGCTAGAAGTCTAGTTCCCGCTGCATTCAGGTGCAGTCCATCTCTCCTGAAGAACTTGCTCTTGCCCCCAAACGTCCAGTTCCTCACGAAGTGGAACCCTTCTTCCTCACACCATCTCCTCATCCATGTATTTATTGATTGTAGTTCCGTCTGCCTCTTCACGTCTGCCCTCGGTACTGGTAGGATCTCTGAAAACGCTATCTTCTGAATCCTCATCTTCAACTTCTTTCCCAGAATCTTGAACCTTTCGATCAGTGCGTTCTTGCTATAGTCTCTCCTGCTGACATCATTTGTCCCGATATGGATCATCACTGTAGTCTCTTCCGACTCTGCTCCTTCTAGGATCTTTCCAATTTTTTCCATGATGTCCTTTGTTCTCGCTCCTGGGAGGCAGGTCACCAGTCGATCCTCTCTCCCACCTGCTATGTGGCTGTCTACTTGCCTAATGATTGAGTCTCCCACTAGGATCGCAGACTTTCCCTTTTTCAGTTTTCTCTCCGGTCGCAGGTCTATGTCCTCGGAGTGCTTCGCTGCTTCTTCTTTTATGTCCTTGGTGTGCTTAGCTGCTTCTTCTTCTGGCCATCGACTAAACCATTCCTCTATTTCCTGCGGGATTCTTCTGTTTGTATCTTCCTTGGAGTCATCTTCCACTTGTTCTCCCTTCCATGTTGGTGTGTCTTCATCTTTCCTCTGATGTTCATGTTCTTCCACCCTCCTCCTGTAGGCCTCCTTAATGAATTCCTCGAGTTCTCTGATGTCTTCCTCAATATGCCTCCCTCTCATGAAGTCCTCCGCTGTCCTGAGTGGGTCTTCTGTGAGGTAGAGTCCTTCCAGCTCATGAATCCTGCCCTTCAGTTGCCTGACTTCCCTCTTCAAGCTTTTCAGCTCCTGACACCGACCTCATATATATGACTGCCTCCCCGAGGGACACTGGAAAGCTCATCTTCTGGATTTCCTCTGCTTCCATTGCTGTCCGCCTTTTTGGAGTACTCTCTTTTATTTCACTGGTTCCTTTTTGCTTGTGTGAGTGTGAGTTCTCTTCTGTGCCTGCTGCTTGCTACTTCCTTATTCCCTAGGTATATGTTTTTATCCCAGGACAAGCAGGCAGTATATTCTCGACATGTGGGTGACGTCATCCACGGAGCCCCGACTCGGATAGCTTTTCAAGCAAACTTGATTGAAGATTCAAGTTTGCTATGCTGCACCACGCATGTGCATGGCTTCCTGCTCCATTAGAGGGCGCATCCCCACCTCGTGGTCCTCAGTTCTAAAGTTTCCGCAGAGCCAGAAGCCCTGTTCTTGTGTTTCTCCATGTGAAGTGCCTTCTAGCACCGCGGCTTTGTTATTTTCTTCGGAGTCGCTGTGCGTTTGTTTGTTTTCTTGTTCCTGCTCCGTTCAAAAAAAAAAAAAGGATTTTTGGTCGTTCGGCATCCGGGGGCTCCCGGGTTGCCTTGGCCTCGTTCGGCCGCGGCCTTCTTTTTCATGTCCCGGCCTTTGTCCAGTTTCAAGAAGTGCACCCGGTGTGATCGGCTGCTGTCGATCACTGACCCTCATCGGTGGTGCATTTTGTGCTTGGGGGCTGATCACCCTACGGATTCGTGCCCCCGGTGCCTACTTTTCAATCCCGGGCGCTCCGCTGCCGTTGGGCATGTATGGCGGACCTGTTTGTGGTTGAGCAGGCCTCAGTTCCGGCCTCGACGTTGTCACAACCCTAGCCCTAAAGCTCGGCTTGTTCCGGGGAAGTCTCCTCCTAACCCTAGCCTTACCTTGAATAGAGCTAACCAATGTGACAGGTTGGACACAAATAGAAAGAAAGGTTCTGAATTCCAATTCAAACCCCATGTTACAAAACCTTGAGAGGTGAGGAATATGGTGAGAACAGCTTGGAGCAGAGGGAGGTGCCTTATACAAAGGAACAGCCTAAGAGCCAAACCACAAGCTCAGGTAGTTCACAGCTGCTGGGTCTAATTAGAGCTCAGAAGAAAACCCAGCAAAAGCAATAGGCTGCCCTTCCCCCTTTCAGAACAGGGCATGGTCGCCTCAATGCTTTAGAAGCAGAGTTAAGGAAGACTAAGTTAGTCTACCCTGGGACCAGGAAGGAGGTTCTCAGGACTGGCCTCCTGAGTCTTAGAGAAATCAGGATATTGAGATGGTGGATGCAGCCCCTGTTCCTGAAGCCAGCCAGCTAGCCAACCCAGAGCCCATGGAGTTTATGGACACTGCCATGGAACCAGAAGCAACTGCAATGGATGAAAGTTAAGTGCAATAACTTTACTTTTTGCTGTGCTTAATTTTGTGGACTTTTGGGTTTTGGAAACCTGCATGCACCTGTTTGAAGCCTGGTGAGCAGTGCGGAGCTCACAGCTGTAAAGGTGCCTGGATCTGGTGACATTAAAGCCAGGTTTAGTTTGTTTGGGAAATTTTTGCTTTTTGCGGCTGGTTTGGGACTGCATTGTGGACTGTGTGAAGGGGTAGTAGAGTGGGGAGAATCCACATAAGACCCTCGGGTGGGATTGTGGGGCCATTTGTGTCATGCTTATTTAAAAGTGGATTCGGCTACTCCCCTCCCCCACCAACTGCTTGTTGAGTTAGCTGGGACAGGCCTGTTACAAGCCAGGCCTAATTGAAACACTTTCATACAAGTAGAAAATTGTAATAGTCTTATTCCTGCCCTGCTTGGGACTGCAGGCTTATTAGGACTGGACTACTACAGACTATTGAAGCACTTACCTATTGATACCTGCAAGAAAGGTGTGGGCTTTTGTTTTACAGCCCAGATGTTCTTTTCATGTTTTTTTTTTATTCATGGAATTAATGGGCTAACCCCTGGCAAAGGGGCTAGGCACTCAATAAATTGAGACTCAAGTATATAAAGAAACTTTATTGATTCTGACAATTTTTTTTTTTTTTCTGACTAAAAACCAGCAGGGCTTCCAGCATCTTCTGGAGGCACGTCCAGCGCGGTCTTTTCTGAGCGTTGACCGGGGGCCATCGTTAAAGCCGGCACCGGCAACGCCACAACGTCGGCCTCGGCTTCGGCCCCGGCCTTGACCTCGGCCTCGTCAACCTCGGCCCCGCCTCGGCTGTCCTCGACATCCAAGACCTCGGCCTCGACCTCGAAGTTTTCAGCTCCGGGTAAGTCCCCGCTTCCCTCCTCAGGTTCGACGCCAGCGAAGAAGTCGTCCTCGGAGGCTCCGGTGGTATATGGGGGGGTGCGCCGCCCTTGGCCTCATCTAAGCCCTCCAAAACTTCTGTGCGTGTTTCCACCCCTCGGGAATACTCGAAGTCGAGGTCGCTCTCGGTGGAATGCACTGCGGCCTTGGAGATACCATCCATGATGGCGGTACCTGTGTTCCAGGACATGCTCCGGGCCTTAATATCCTCGGAGCTTTCCTCGGCATTGACCCACCTGCAGCCTGCCTCGACCTCACGGAAGCAGGATCAGCCTGAGCAGGGCGTCGAGGCCCCTCGGGGCAAGGTGCGCCACTCCCGGCGTCTCTCTTCTTCCGATTCCTTGCCCTGGGTGTCGGGCCGTTCCTCGCCCTCGGGCTGTCCGAGGTCGAAGTGTTGGTTGAAGCGTCCTTCGACCCCGCCCTATCGGTTGTCGAAGCATACCCGGGACTCCCCTCCGAGACAGGGTTGCTCCCCGGCTGTCCACGCTGTCGGGGCACTCCGGGTTTCTGAGCTGTCTCTCTAACCCTCAGTTGCTCTTATCGCCTCCTCGGTTGGGAGCCCGGGCCGCCTTGATTACGAAGGGTTCCCCGGGCGGGTCCTGAGACCTGTCTCCGAGGCGTCGCCGAGCTTCGGTGCCTCCCACCCCTAGGTCTTCCCCACGGGGGTCCTCGGGGCACCGTCGGTCCTCGACCCCGCCGCATTCTCTTAGCTTTGCCTCTTGGGGTTCGGAGCATGGTGTTGGGCGTGAGGCTCGCTATTCTCGCGAGGCGTCGCCCTCCTTTTTGGCTGCTTGCCAGTCTCGTTCGGCTACCCCTCTGGATGACCGAGCTTGAGCTTGCCCTTCTTCATTCTCGAGGTTCGTGCAGGATATGGGACGGGCACTCCATTTAGACCTCCAGTCTGACTCCAGATACACAAAGGAGTTTTTGGAGGAAATGGATTTGCCTTATCCGCCCCGGGAGTCCCTTCGGCTCCCCTTGAACCCGGTGCTCTGTCAGGCTTTTCTTAGGAATTTGGAGACACCGTATGCGGTTACTGCCGTCCCGTCTAAGATGGTATCCAAGTACCGGACGGTGCCGTGTCCGGGGTTTGAGCGGGCTCAGTTGTTTCACCAGTTGCTTCTGGTGGAGTCCTCGCTTAAAAAATCTCACCCCTCCCAGATTTCTGCAGAGGTCCCACTCTGACGTGAAGGCAGGACAATGGATAAGTTTGGGAGGTGGCTGTACCAGAATTCAATGATGGCCAATCGAGTCTTGAATTATACATTTACTTTTACGTCATATCTCAAGTTCTTGGTCAAATCTCTGCCTGCTTTCCAGGGTGATTTGCCGGATTCTCGCCAGGCGGAGTTTGGACAGCTGGTCGAGTCTCTCTCTCAGCTTCGTCTGCACCTCTTTCATGCGGCTTACGACGACTTTGAGCTCACCTCACGGGTCTCCGCCTTTGCTGTCGCCATGCGCCGCTTGTCGTGGCTCAGGATCGTGGATATGGATCCTAATCTCCAGGATCGCTTCGCCAACCTTACCTGTGTAGGCTCGGAGCTCTTCGACGACTCCATTGAGGTGGCCACGAAGCGCCTCTCTGAGCATGAGCGGTCCTTTGCTTCCCTGGTACGACCCAAGGCGAAGCCGGCCGCTCCAAAGACCTTTCGGGCTCCGCCCAGGAGATACCCACAGAAGTCGACTCCGGCCTTTTCGAGGCCGCCTCCTCGAAGTCCGCATCCGCAGTTCCGGGCGCCACCGAAGCCTCAGACGCCTGCGGCATCTAAGCCCGCGCCGACCTTTTGACAGTCTGAGCGAACGGGGGGTGCTACCCTCCGCGCTGCCGCCAGCCCCTCTTCCCATCGGGGGCCGCCTCTGTGCTTTTTACCCAAGCTGGGCATGCATCACCTCGGACGCTTGGGTCCTCAACGTTGTGGCAAACGGCTACTCCTTGAACTTCCGGGAGTTCCCTCCCGACAGTCCACCAAGCGCATGTCCTTCGAACCAGACACAGTTGACTCTGCTGTTGTCGGAGGCTCAGGCTCTTCTGCTCCTTTGGGCGGTGGAGATTGTTTCCCCTTGCCAGTAGGGCCGGGGGTTCTATTCCAGATACTTCTCGGTTCCCAAGAAAACCGGGGATCTTCGTCTGATCCTGGATCTCCGACGTCTCAACCGGTATCTGGTTCGGGAGAAGTTCAGGATGCTCTCCCTTCCGGTTCTGTACCCTCTGCTCGACGAGTGGGACTGGCTGTGCTCCCTCGATCTGAAGGAAGCTTACACACATGTTCCAGTGCATCCCGCCTATTGCCGGTTCCTGCGCTTTCAGGTGGGGGAATTGCACCTTCAATACCGGGTCCTCCCCTTTGGGCTGGCTTCGTCCCCCCGAGTCTTCACGAAGTGTCTCGTGGTTGTCGCGGTGGCCCTGCGGTCCCAGGGCCTTCAGGTCTTTCCTTACCTCGACGACTGGTTGATCAAGGCGCCGTCGAGGGAGGGGGTTATTGCAGCGACCCGACAGACTATTACCTATTTTCAGTGTCTGGGGTTCGAGGTAAATTTTCCCAAGTCCCAGCTGTGCCCCTTGCAGTCTCTGCAATTCATCGGGGCCGTGCTGGACACGGTTCAGCTTCGCTTGTTTCTGCCTCCGTCTTGGCAGGAGGCTCTTGTTCGACAGTGCGAGCAGGTTTCCCTGCGGCCCTGGGTCTTGGCCAAGGAGATGATGGTCCTCTTGGGTCACATTGCCTCCACCGTCCATGTCACGCCGTTTGCCCGGTTGCACCTTCAGGTTCCTCAGTGGACCTTGGCGTCCCAGTGGTGACAGGACCGGGACCCTGCTTCCCGTCTCGTTGCGGTGACTCCTTCTTTGCGGCGCGCGCTCCGTTGGTGGACCGACTCTTCCAATCTTTCCAGGGGTTTGCTCTTTCTCGCTCCTCCACATCGCAAGGTTCTGACCACAGACTCTTCGGAGTATGCGTGGGGGGCTCACCTCGACAGTCTTCGGACTCAGGGCCCTTGGTCGGCTGCGGATCACCACTGTCACATCAATCTGCTGGAGCTTCGGGCCATTTACTTGGCAGTGGTGGCTTTTTGTCATCTGCTTCGGGACCAGGTGGTCCTTGTACGTAAGGACAATCAGGTAGCCATGTATTACGTCAACAAATAGGGGGGCACGGAGTCCCTGTCTCTTTGCAGGGAGGCCCTTTGCCTTTGGGATTGGGCGTTCCGCCACAACATCTTTCTTCGTGCGGTTTACATTCAGGGCGAACGCAACTGTCTGGCATACAAGCTGAGTCGCCTCCTGCGGCCTCATGAATGGTCTCTTCATTCTCAGACGTTACGTCAGGTGTTCGAACGTTGGGGGACTCCTCAGATAGATCTGTTTGCTTCCCCCCTCAATCACAAGTTGCCTCTCTTCTGTTCCTGGATATACTCTCTGGATCGTCTCGAGGCGGATGCTTTCCTCCTGGCTTGGGAGGGGAAGTTCCTTTATGCGTTCCTGCCTTTTCCTCTAATTTTGAGAATGCTGGTTCATCTCAGGTCGACACATGCCGATCTGATCCTGATCGCTCGTCGGTGGCCTTGGCAGCCCTGGTTCTCCCTGCTTCTTCAGCTCAGTGTCAGGGAGCCTCTTCTTCTGCCTGTTTTTCCTTCTCTGCTGTCTCAGAGTCGGGGGTTCACTGTTGCATCCCAATCTGCAGTCTCTGCATCTGACGGCTTGGTTCCTTTCCACCTGATTCCTTCTGTTCAGTTGTCCCAGTCGGTGCGGGATGTTTTGGAGGCCTCTCGTAAGGCTTCTGCGTGGCAATGTTATTCCCAGAAGTGGACTAGATTCACTTCTTGGTGTGCTTCGCATCGTCTCGAACCCTTGTCTGCTTCTTTGTCTTCGGTTTTGGAGTATTTGCTTTATTTGTCTCGTTCTGGCTTTAAGACAACTTCTGTTCGGGTCCATCTTAGTGTGATTGCTGCCTTCCATCAGCAGCTTGATGAAAAAACCATTTCTGTCCATCCTTTGGTTTCTCGCTTTATGAGAGGGCTTTTGAATGTCCATCCTCCTCTCAAGCCTCCTCCTGTGGTTTGGGATCTCAATGTGGTTCTTGCTCAACTAATGAAACCTCCATTTGAGCCTCTGGATAAATCTCACCTGAAATTCCTTACTTGGAAGGTGATCTTTTTGCTTGCGCTCACCTCTGCTCGTAGGATTAGTGAGCTACAGGCTTTGGTGGCAGATCCGCCTTTTACTGTATTCCATCATGACAAGGTAGTTCTCCGCACTCATCCCAAGTTCTTGCCTAAGGTGGTGTCTGATTTCCATCTTAATCAGTCCATTGTGCTTCCTATCTTTTTTCCCAAGCCCCGTTCTCATCCTGGAGAGGTGACGCTGCATACTCTTGACTGTAAGAGGGCATTGGCTTTCTATCTTCAACGCACTCAGTCTCATCGGAAGGTTCCTCAATTGTTTCTGTCTTTTGATCCTAATCGTTTGGGACATCCTGTTTCCAAGTGCACCTTGTCCAACTGATTAGCGGCTTGTATTTCCTTCTGCTACGCTCAGGCTGGTCTCGCGCTGTGTGGTCGGGTCACGGGACATAAGATCCGAGCGATGGCGGCTTCTGTCGCCTATCGAGGAAATCTGCAAGGCTGCCACTTGGTCTTCGGTTCATACCTTCACCTTTCACTACTGTCTGGATACTTTGTCCAGGAGCGACGGCCGGTCTGGCCAGTTGGTTTTGCGTAATCTGTTTTCCTAAATTGCCACCTTCCCTCCGTCCCTTTTTTGGTTAGCTTGGAGGTCACCCACATGTCGAAAATGTGCTGCCTGCTTGTCCTGGAATAAAGCACAATTACTTACCGTAACAGGTGTTATCCAGGGACAGCAGGCAGATATTTTCGCAACCCTCCCACCTCCCCAGGGTTGGCTTCTTTGCTGGCTATGTGAACTGAGGACCACAAGGTGGGGATGCGCCCTCTAGTGGAGCGGGAAGGCATGCACATGCGTGGTGCAGCATAGCAAACTTGAATCTTCAATCAAGTTTGCTAGAAAAGCTGTCCGCGTCGGGGCTCTGTGGATGATGTCACCCACATGTCGAGAATATCTGCCTGCTGTCCCTGGATAACATCTGTTACGGTAAGTAACTGTGCTTTCCCTGTATACACTCCTAATGTGCCGCGTTTGTCTAGTGTCGACTACTGTTGTGGTGTTCCTAAACTTAGGTAGCAGTTTGAGTGTGTCCTGCTGTTGTTACATATGTATGTGCACTTGTTTGGTTGTTTGTTGGCTTCCTTGATTGCCCTTCCTTGGTGTCCTTGGGTGTGGTGATTCTGCCCTTCTTGAGGCCCTTCGCAAAGGCGCTCTCGCTAAGGCGAGCGCCTTTGCCGCGTGCTGAACGGCTGTGCGTCATTGGCTCCTCCCCTTTTAGGGGGAGCTCAGGTGATGACTCCTCCGAAGCGGTGGGGTTGGGCGGAGCTTACTCTTGCCGCTGCCCCTGGATCTCTCTCTGCTTTTCCTCTCTTTCTCTCTCTCTCTCTGCTCCTTGCTCGTTTCTCCTACTGCTGGCTCCTGCTTTTAGTCGGCCGTTGGCTCCTCCCCTTTTAAGGGGGATCTCGAGTGATGACTCCTATGATGCAGTGGGGGTGGGCGGAGCTTATTCTCGCCGCTGCTCCTGGATCTCTCTCTGCTTTTTCTCTCTTGCTCTGCTCCCTGCTCTTTTCTCCCTACTGCTGGCTCTCTTTCTCTCTCTTTCTGCTCCTTGCTCGTTTCTTCTACTTCTGGCTCCTGCCTTTAGTCGGCCGTTGGCTCCTCCCCTTTTAAGGGGGAGCTCAGGTGATGACTCCTGCGACTCGGTGGGGGTGGGCGGAGCTTACTCTCGCCGCTGCCCCTGGATCTCTCTCTGCTTTTCCTCTCTTTCTCTTTCTCTTTCTCTCTGCTCCCTGCTCCCTGCTCTTTTCTCCCTACTGCTGGCTCTCTTTCTCTCTCTCTGCTCTTTGCTCGTTTCTCCTACTTTTGGCTCCTGCCTTTAGTTGGCCGTTGGCTCTTCCCCTTTTAAGGGGGAGCTCGGGTGATGACTCCTCCGACGTGGTGGGGGTGGGCGGAGCTTACTCTCGCCGTTGCCCCTGGATCTCTCTCTGCTTTTCCTCTCTCTCTCTCTCTCTGCTCCCTGCTCTTTTCTCCCTACTGCTGGCTCTCTTTCTCTCTCTCTCTGCTCCTTGCTCATTTCTCCTACTGCTGGCTTCTGCCTTTAGTCGGGTACATCAGGTGAAATACTCTTATATTTACTCTACAGCTGTTTCATTTTGTCCAGCTAGACCAGTCTAGATTGAGTATCCCTAAGAGCAGGTAGAGGTATTGATGCTGAAGTAGTCCAATGACATTGCAAGTATAAGTGATGGTGCAGCCTGAAATTCTCTTCTCTACCTCAGACAGATGGTGTGTGTCTGGTCTGGTGCAACAGATCTTGCGAGTAGGCTTGATTACCTAGGGCGCATTACATGGCCTACAGCCTATGTGGTCCCCAGTAGAATGCAGTGGAGGCTAGCCTTCTGCAACTTCAAGTTATAGACAAGATTTGTTAGCCTGCTGTGACAACTGGAAATGGTCCCCATGGGTCCACTGCCACCTGGGGTGAGAATGGGGCATCAAGGTCCCCATCTCTTCCTTGTTGGCCTCTTTTTGGCAAAAAAAAAAATAAAAAAATCCTATTTGGAAAAGTAATGGAGGGTGCCCCTTGAAAGAAAGGTTAGTTAACTTCCAGAATCATATGGGTTGCAAGATCTGAGGCAACATGGTTTTATCAAAGCAAAATAATGCAAACGAACCAGATTGACTGTTTTGACTTGGTGACCAGAGAACTGGATCGAGAGCATGTGCTAGATGTAGTCTACTTAGATTTCAGTAAAGTCTTTGTTATGGTCCTTCATAGGAGGTTCATAAGTAAACTGAGCAGTTTAGGATTCATAGTGGCATACTGGATTAGAAACTGGTTGATTGACAGATAATAGAGGATGATGGTATATGGAATTCACTTAAAAGAAAGAAAGATGTTTAATCGAATTTCTTAAGGATTGGTACTGGGAATGAATGATTTTTTTTTTTTTTTTTTTTTATTTTATCTTTATTAGAATTTCAAATTTTATTTCAAATATATTTTCTTGATCAAACAAAGCAAAACGAGATGCAGAACAGAACAGTACAGTAATCTGTTTGAACACATCATATTAGCAATCCAACCCCCCAACCTCCCACCCACCCAGAGAATACAAAAAAAAAAAAAAATGGGGGGGGGGGGGGGAATGGAAAATATATACTGAAATGAAGGAGGCGAGGCAGAGGGGGCAATTAGATATTCAGAACATTACTACGAACATAAGCTGTTAAAGAAGACCAAAAGGACTCCCAGACCGTCAGAGTCTTTATCCCAGGACAAGCAGGCAGCATATTCTGACATGTGGGTAATGTCACCGACGAAGCCCCGGTACGGACATTTCATCACCACTTTAAGACTTTCATAAAGTTTGCGAAACCCCACAACGCGAATGCTCGAGTGCCTTCCTACCCGACATAGGCACGTGGTCCCTCAGTTCTTAGTTTTCCATGGAGCTAAGAAGTAGAGAATGACACGGGGACTGTTAACCGCAGTAAATCTGTAAGAATGGAGACATTTGCAATGGGTTTACTGCAGGAATGGGGACAAGACCTTTCACCGCCCAACGGGAATGGGGACAAGACCTTTTACCGCCCCGTGGGAGTGGTGAAAAGTCTTGCTCCTGTGGTAAAAAAATTGCGCCCTTGTCAGACTCAGCATCTCCTTCCCAGCTCTTCTTGCGCTTATTTTACCTTCAGGAGCCAGCCATGCCATGATGAAGACAGAAGGAACCCAAAACCAAAGCCTAAGACCAATGTGATTTGAAGAATAAAATTACCAGACAACAAAAGGTAGAAAAAAAATGTATTTTATATTTTGTGATTAGAATATTTCAGATTTGAAATATGTATCCTGCTAGAGCTGGTATTAACACAATTTAGATTAGCACTGATGTAAATCAAGCTGTCATGAATGAGCTTTTATACACACTAGGGATCTTCAGAATACCACCCGAATAAATAGATCAATAAGATCAAGTAAATCGGTGTGGCAGCACTCCTCACAAGTTCCCTTTTTTATTGGTGTGTAATCTTATTAAGTTCATTTGTGCTATAGTGTAATAGATTAATTAAGTGATTTAAATATGAAAAAGTGCTTAACTATATTTCATAATACATAAATATAATTTCATCCTTTAGTTGCATAAATATTATCTCAAGTCAAAGACTTAGCTTAGTCAAAGTCGTTGCTGCACCAGTCCCCCTCTGACGCGTTTCATACTTCTTCAGGGTTGGGGTTACTGTGAGTGATGCAAAGGGATCTTAAGTTAGACCAAGCAAGTAACTAAAGAAAGAATAGTTAAAAACTATATCGTAACTGCTTACCAAAAACCTTAAGCAACTCGCTTATTCCATTAGAATGTATCACCGATGATGTCAATATGGCCATGGCGTTTTTTCCCCCAGTGCTAATAAGGACTACTCCTCCATGATGTCATCCAATTCAAAAACAATCAGAGCCCAGGTCTGAGCCTATGGAACAGATAGCCTCTAAATCCCTCCTATTCAGCCTTCATCATCTAATCACTAGTCTTATTTAGCCCATTAGAGGACATGGTGATCAATTCAAACATCCAGCGTAATTCTTTGAGATGTAAAGTACGCTGTATATTGCCTCCCTCCCACCCAACCTTTACCATATCAATTATCCTCCACTGGAGATCGGCCAAAGTGTGTTTAAATAAAGTCCAATGGTGGACCCGTGGAGCTGTTTCATTGTTAGTATGTACCCTAGATTTGTGCTCATTTAATCTAATATGAATCGGACGTTTTGTTCGTCCTACATACAGTTTGGGACAAGGACACTGGATGATGTTAATAACAAAAGCTGTTTTTATAATTTGTTTTTGCTCTAGCTTGATATGTTTTGCCAGTTTGGGGATGTACCCAATCCTCACCATTTACAGAGTAAGGGCACCATTGATAGCTGCCACAGCTGTCATGGTGCATCTGACCTTCTTCACTGGAAATATTTCTATGCCCAGAACTTATTTCACCCAGATTCTTCACCCATTTGTATGTGAAGATGGGATTCTCACATACCGATCTCAATACTAAGTGGTATTAGACATAACCGGGGACCGCAAAGCCCAGGATGTGCTTCTTCATCTTCCTGTTGGCTTAAGGCTTTCTCTCTGACCAGGGGGCAGTTGCAATCCCCTAACAGTATTCCTGCCATGTATGACTGAAGTATTCTGTTAGCTTGATTTTTCTATGTAGCATTCTATAGTAATTTGGTTTGTTCAGTTTTCACAATAGTGGAGGGGATATTTGTGAAAAGGAGGGGAGACAGGGCTTTGTTGATCAAGTTTCAAGTTTATTAGATATTTATATACCGCCTATGAATATTTTATCTAAGTGGTTTTACAATCAGGAACGCAAGTATTTTCCTATCCCGGTGGGCTCACAGTCTATCTAATGTACCTGGGGATATGGAGGATTGAGTAACTTGCCTAGGGTCACAAGGAGCAGCACAGGATTTGAACCCACAACCCCAGGATGCTGAGTCTGTAGATCCAAAACAAAGCAAGGAGAACTGCAGTAACATGCAGTTCTCCTTGCTTTGTTTTGTCTTTGACCCTTTTACTGCAGATTTTGTTGGTTCTTCCTTTTTTTTTGTTTGTGAGGCTGTAGATCCAACCACTGAGCCACATATTCCTCCTTGCTCTGTATTATTTGTGTTTATAAAATGACAATTGTACAGAATATTGTCTCTTTTTATACTTTAATAAAATAAGTTCAGTATAAAATCATAACTATTTGAGGCTTGTGCGGATGGGATCTGACAGTTTGCAGGATGGGGAGTGAACTCACAGGGGAGTGCAGGGTCAGGGACAAGGTGAGAACAGTTATAAATTTTATCCCAGGAAAAGGAGGCAGCATATTCTCTACATGTGGATGATGTCATTCAGGGAACCCCATCGCGGACAGCTTTTCAAGCAAACTTGATTGAAGACCTCAAAGTTTGCTAGTGCTGCCCACGCATGCGTATGCCTTCCTGCTCCACTAGAGGGCGCATCCCCTCCTCGTGGTCTTCAGTTCTTAGTTTTCCACGGAGCCAGAAAGCCCTGTCTCTCTTCTCTGTGTTTTTCTAAGTGCCTTTCTAGCACCACGGCTTCTTTATTTTGTTCGGGAGTCGCTGTGTGGTTTGTTTCTTGTTTTCCTAACTCGGTTGTGTAATTTTGTTTTTTCGACTCGGAGACCGGGGGCTCCCGGTTTGCCGTGGCCGTGACCGTCTATCAAACTTATGTCCCGGCCTCTTACCAGATTTAAGAAGTGCTCCCAGTGCGGTCGGGTTATTTCCATCACAGACCCGCACTGCTGGTGTATCCTTTGTCTGGGTGCGGATCACCCGACGGACTCCTGTCCTTGTTGTGCCACTCTCCAGCCTCGGGCTCTTCGCCGTCGTAGGGCCAGGATTGTGGAGCTCTTCGCCATGGAGGCTGCTCCTGCTTCGACCCCGGTCTCGGCATCGACCTCGGTCTCGACATCGGCCTCAACGAGACCACCCTCCAAATCCTCCAAGCGTGCTTCCACCATACGGGAATACTCTTCTTCGCACTGCTGCACCTAACCGGCCTTCTATGGTCACGGTGCCGATGTTTGAGGAGGTACTGAAGGCGGTCATCTCCTCGGAGCTCTCCTCGGCTTTGGCTCAGCTTGCGCCTGCCTCGACCTCACGCGTGGTGGACCAGCTTAAGCGTCACGTCGAGGTTCCTCGGGGAACGGTGCTTCGGTCCCGGCGCTTGTCCTCGTCTGATTCCTCGCCCCTTCCCTCGAGGCACACTTCTCCCTCGAGCCGGCCTCGGTCAAGGCACCGGTCGAGGCGCCTTGCAAAGCGTCCCCAGGACTCCCCCTCGAGGCGGGGTAGGTCTCCGGGTCCTCGCACTACAGGGTCCGTTAAACCCTCGGACTTCACGTTGTCAGACCTGAGCCTGCTGCGGTCGCCTGTCCAGTCGGGGACCCTGCTCCGCGAGGAGCCGGCCTCGGGGGACCCTACCTCCTTTGCCCGAGGCTTGTCTTCACGTGGTTCTCCGGGGAGGCATCGTCGGACCTCGGTGGCCCGGGGGTCCTCCCCTCCGGGGACTTCTAAGCGCAGGTTTTCATCGACTCCTCCCCATTCCTTTAGCGGGGCTTCTTCGGCGTCCATGATGGTGGATGCGGATATGCCGGCGCAGTATTCCAGGGAGGCTTCCCCCTCCTTTTCCGCTGCCTTGAGGTCTTGTTCGTCCACTCCCCAGGATATGGGGACAGTGTTAAACTTGGGCCTCCAGTCAGATTCCAAGTATACCAAGGAATATTTGGCGGAGATGGAACTTCCCTACCCTCCTCGGGAGTTCCTGCGGCTTCCCTTGAATCCAGTGTTGCAACAGACTTTCTTTCGCAATTTGGAGACCCCTTATGCTATCCTGGCCATTCCATCCAAAATGGAGTCTCGGTACCGCACGGTGCCCTGCAAGGGTTTTGAAAAGGCTCAGCTTTCCCACCAGTCTTTAGTGGTAGAGTCTACCCTCAAGAAGTATCACCCTTCCAAGGTGGGCCAGGAAGGCCAGACTATGGATAAATTTGGAAGACGCCTGTATCGGAACTCTATGATGGCGAACAGAGTCCTGAATTATAACTTTACCTTTACATCCTACCTCAAGTGGTGTATTAAGGCCTTACCATCTTTCGAGGACGATTTGCCTACCAAGCGCCGTGCGGAGTGTCGCAAGTTTGTGGATACTCTGTTTCTGCTTCGGCTTTATATGTTTCAGGCCTCATATGATGCGTTTGAATTGTCATCCAGGATCTTGGCCTTTGCGGTGGCCATGTGTCGCCTGGCATGGCTCCGCATTGTCAACATGGATCCCAACCTGCAGGACCGGTTTGCCAATCTTCCGTGCTTGGGAAATGAGCTGTTCGATGATTCCATTGAGGCTGCCACAAAACGTCTCTCCGAACATGAACGCTCCTTTGCTTCCTTGGTCTGGGCTAAGGCGAAGCCCGCTCCGTCCAAGTCCTACTGGCTACTTCCCCGGCGATATCCACAGAAGTCCACGCCGGCATTTTCTCGTAATCCTCCTCGGCGTCCGCAACATCAGCGGGCCCTTCCTAAGCCTCAAACCCTTGCGGCGACTAAGCCGCCGCCGTCCTTTTGACTGGCCCAGCGGGAGGGGGCTGTCCTCCTCTGCCTTGGGGGTTCCCCCTCTTCCTATCGGGGGTCAGCTCCGCGCCTTTTCTCAGAGCTGGGCGGAGATTACTGCGGACTCTTGGGTCCTCTCCGTCATTCGAGAGTGGTACTCCCTCAACTTCCAGGCTTTGTCGCCGGACAGGCCTCCAAGAGAGTCTCTTTGCGACAGGGCGCAACTTACATAGTAGATGATGACGGCAGATAAAGACCCGAATGGTCCATCCAGTCTGCCCAACCTGATTCAATTTAAATTTTTTTTTTTTTTTTTTTTTAATTTTTTCTTCTTAGCTATTTCTGGGCAAGAATCCAAAGCTTTACCCGGTACTGTGCTTGGGTTCCAACTGCCAAAATCTCTGTTAAGACTTAATCCAGCCCATCTACACCCTCCCAGTCATTGAAGGCCTCCCCTGCCCATCCTCCACCAAACGGCCATACACAGACACAGACCGTGCAAGTCTGCCCAGTAACTGGCCTAGTTCAATATTTAATATTATTTTCTGATTCTAAATCTTCTGTGTTCATCCCACGCTTCTTTGAACTCAGTCACAGTTTTACTCTCCACCACCTCTCTCGGGAACGCATTCCAGGCATCCACTACCCTCTCCGTAAAGTAGAATTTCCTAACATTGCCCCTGAATCTACCACCCCTCAACCTCAAATTATGTCCTCTGGTTTTACCATTTTCCTTTCTCTGGAAAAGATTTTGTTCTACGTTAATACCCTTCAAGTATTTGAACGTCTGAATCATATCTCCCCTGTCTCTCCTTTCCTCTAGGGTATACATATTCAGGGCTTCCAGTCTCTCCTCATACGTCTTCTGGTGCAAGCCTCCTATCATTTTCGTCGCCCTACTCTGGACCGCCTCAAGTCTTCTTACGTCTTTCGCCAGATAAGGTCTCCAAAACTGAACACAATACTCCAAGTGGGGCCTCACCAATGACCTGTACAGGGGCGTCAACACCTTCTTCCTTCTACTGACTACGCCTCTCTTTATACAGCCCAGCATCCTTCTGGCAGCAGCCACTGCCTGGTCACACTGTTTTTTCGCCTTTAGATCTTCGGACACTTTAACCCCAAGGTCCCTCTCCCCGTCCGTGCATATCAGCTTCTCTCCTCCCAGCATATACGGTTCCTTCCTATTATTAATCCCCAAATGCATTACTCTGCATTTCTTTGCATTGAATTTTAGTTGCCAGCATTAGACCATTCCTCTAACTTTTGCAGATCCTTTTTCATATTTTCCACTCTCTCTTCGGTGTCTACTCTGTTACAAATCTTGGTATCATTTGCAAAAAGGCACACTTTTCCTTCGAACCCTTCAGCAATGTCACTCACAAACATATTGAACAGGATTGGCCCCAGCACAGAACCATGAGGGACTCCACTAGTCACCTTTCCTTCCTTCGAGCGACTTCCATTAACCACCACCCTCTGGCGTCTGTCCGACAGCCAGTTTCTGACCCAGTTCACCACTTTGGGTCCTAACTTCAGCTCTTCAAGTTTGTTCAACAGCCTCCTATGAGGAACTGTATCAAAGGCTTTGCTGAAATCCAAGTAAATTACATCTAGCATATGTCCTCGATCCAGCTCTCTGGTCACCCAATCAAAAAATTAAATCAGGTTCGTCTGACACGATTTACCTTTTGTAAAGCCATGTTGCCTCGGATCCTGTAACCCATTAGATTCAAGGAAGTACACTATCCTTTCTTTCAGCAACACTTCCATTATTTTTCCAACAACTGAAGTGAAGCTCACCGGCCTGTAGTTTCCTGCTTCATCCCTGTGACCACTTTTATGAATAGAGACCACATCCGCTCTCCTCCAATCCCCAGGAATCACTCCCATCTCCAGAGATTTGTTGAACAAGTCTTTAATAGGAATCGCCAGAACCTCTCTGAGCTCCCTTAGTATCCTGGGATGGATCCCGTCTGGTCCCATCGCTTTGTCCACCTTCAGTTTTTCAAGTTGCTCATAAACACCCTCCTCCGTGAACGGCGCAGAATCTACTCAATTTTCTCGTGTAACTTTGCCAGATAATCTCGGTCCTTCTCCAGGATTTTCTTCTGTGAACACAGAACAGAAGTATTTGTTTAGCACACTTGCTTTCTCCTCATCACTCTCCACATATTTGTTCCCAGCATCTTTTAGCCTAGCAATTCCATTTTTTATCTTCCTCCTTTCACTAATATATCAGAAAAAATTTTTATCTTCCTTTTTTACATTTTTAGCCATTTGTTCTTCTGCCTGTGCCTTTGCCAAACGTATCTCTCTCTTGGCTTCTTTCAGTTTCACCCTGTAGTCCTTTCTGCTCTCCTTGGTTTTTTTTATATTTTATGAACGCCATCTCTTTCGCCTTTATTTTCTCAGCCACTAGGTTGGAGAACCATATTGGCTTCCTTTTTCTCTTGTTTTTATTGATTTTCTTCACATAAAGGTCCGTAGCCATTTTTATCACTCCTTTCAGCTTAGACCACTGTCTTTCCACTTCTCTTATGTCCTCCCATCCTAACAGCTGTTTCTTCAGGTACTTTCCCATTGCATTAAAGTCCGTACGTTTGAAATCTAGGACTTTAAGTATCGTGCGGCCGCTCTCCACTTTAGCCGTTATATCAAACCAAACCGTTTGATGATCGCTATTTCCCAGGTGAGCACCCACTCGAACATTAGAGATACTATCTCCATTTGTGAGGACCAGATCCAATATCGCTTTTTCCCTTGTGGGTTCCGTCACCATTTGTCTGAGCAGAGTCTTTTGAAAGGCATCCACAATTTCCCTACTTCTTTCCGATTCCGCAGACGGAACATTCCAGTCCGCATCTGGCAGGTTGAAATCTCCCAACAGCAGAACTTCCTCTTTCCTTCCAAACTTTTGGATATCTACAATCAGATCCTTATCAATTTGTTGCGATTGAGTCGGAAGTCTGTAGACTACACCCACGTAGATAGAAGTTCCATTTTCTCTTTTCAGAGCAATCCATATCGCTTCTTCCTCTCCCCAGGTCCCTTGCATTTCGGTCACTTGGATATTGATCTTTACATAGAGAGCTACTCCTCCACCTTTATGACCATCTCTGTCCTTCCTAAAAAGATTATATCCCGGTATGTTTGCATCCCATCCATGTTATTCACTGAACCATGCCTCTGTGATAGCAACAATATCTAGATCTGCCTGTAACATCAGGGCTTGCAGATCATGAACTTTGTTGCTTAGACTGCGAGCATTTGTGGTCATCGCTTTCCAGCTATTTTTCAGCGATAATCTCCTTTTTCGTATGGATTTTTGTGTCGTTTCACTTTCCGTTGCAATACTAAGAAATGAGTTGCTGATATTGCTTATGTTGCAGCCTTTACTACTATCACATCTTTCCTTTTGCCGGGGGTGGTCTCTATAATTGTCCTTCGTACATACACCACCCCCACCTTCTAGTTTAAATGCCTAGAAAAATATTGTCTAAATTTCTCTGCGAGGTTTCTTTTTCCTGCTGTAGTAATATGTAGCCCATCAGTGCAATATAGCTTCTTGTCCTTCCATGTATTTCCCCATCCTCCTATGTACCTGAAGCTTTCTTGATGACACCAGGCTTTGAGCCATCTATTAAAGTCCTCTGTGTTTTTCACTCTTTGCTCTCCCAGGCAGTATTTCAGAAAAAGCTAAAGTCTTTACAAAAGGTTTCACGCCCTCACCAAGCTCCCGAAAAGCTTTCTGTGCTGCAAGTGTGGAGTTGTTGGCCAGGTCATTTGTTCCCAGATGGATAACAACATCAGTGTTAAAATCCTTAGTTTCTTCCTTAATTATAGTCAGTATTTGCCTGGAACTCCTGGTAGCTGAGGATCCTGGAAGACATTTCACTATTTTGGTCTCCTCGCCCTGTGTTCCAAGGTTAATGCCTCTGATGATTGAATCCCCCAACAGTAATAGTTTTCTCGTTTGGGCTTTTTTATTTGTACTTAGGGTGCTCTTGTTCTCTTGAGTTACCTTCATTGGTTCCAGTCCCACCTCCCATCTGTTTTCTTGAGTATCGCAGTGCACTAGTGGAGCGAAGGAATTCTGTAGAGGTAATATTAGTGAAGGTGGATTTTCTGTGTTACATGTCGCAGTCTTCCTGAGGCTACTGTGACCCATTTATTCCTGGGCTGTTTTATTCTTTGAGGTAGAGGTGGTAAGTTGGTATGATTTTGTGGAGTGATGGAAGCTGCTTTAATTGTATTCAATTCCTGTTTAAGTTTGCAGAGCTCCTCCTTAATACTGGCAAGTTGAAGACAGATGGGGCAAGCCTTAAGCCTCCAAATAGTATGTCTTGGAATTAAAGCACCACAGTGATTGCATAGAATAAAGGTCATCTTGATTGGTTGTGAAGTGACTTGAATTGAGTAGTCCTGATTATATGGGTCTCTTTATATGAATAGTGGTCCCTGGGGTTTGTGGGACTATAAGTCTTATCCTTATTTCTATGAAGGGAAAGAGGAAATAAGATTTAACAGAGGAAAGAGAAGGGTTTTTTTGGTTTTTTTTAATAAGAAACAGAGATGAGGAGAAATTAAGCAGATATAATGCTGAAAACCAGTGAAAAGAGCAGAATATGAAATGCAGAGCAACTTATCTTATTGAAGTTCCAGTGCAGCCTTGTTCACAGCAATGTCCCAAAGATAATGCAATTAACCTTAGAAGTAAAACAGAGCCCCTCCCTTCTCCACCTAATTAGCAGAAAACAATGGCTGAATACTAGTAAGACAGAAATATAGGCTCTATACCAATTAAAACACAGTATTTTAAACAAAAATGCAGGTTCTATCAGTGCTACCCTAAAACACAGGATTTATAACAGGATTTTCCCTACTTTAGTCACCCTGATCCACAGGCACCAGGATTTAATTAGAGTTAACAAAGTCTTACCCTTTTTCCTATGAAGAGGAAGAGGAAATAAGATTTAACAGAGGAAAGAGAAGGGTTTTTTTTTTTGTTTGTTTTTTTTAGTAAGAAACAGGGATGAGAAGACAAATTATGCTTCTGTGATATGTATTATCTTCTGTGAAATTGAAGTATCATAATCCTTTACTGTTCCTGTAACTTACCCTTATCCTGAAATGTAATTCTACTGGAACTGCCCAGATAATTTCTATATTGTAATCCGCCTAGAACCGCAAGGCACAGGCGGAATAGAAATCCGTAATGTAATGTAATGTAAATTAAGCAGATATAATGCTGAAAACCAGTGAAAAGAGCAGAATATGAAATGCAGAGCAACTTATCTTATTGAAGTTCTAGGGCAGCCTTGTTCACAGCAATGTCCCCTACTGCTTCAGGAAGCGCATGCCCTCCTTTGCCTACGGGTGGTGGAGGAGGTTCCCCCTGGTCAACAGGGTCCGGAGTTTATTCCCGGTACTTCCTAGTTCCCAAAAAGACTGGGGACCTTCGCCCTATACTGGATCTGCGGAAGTTGAACAAGTTCCTAGTTCGAGAGAAGTTCCGCATGCTTTCGCTTCCCATTTTGTATCCCTTGATGGACGAGGGGGACTGGTTGTGTTCCCTGGACCTGAAGGAAGCCTACACTCACATTCCGATCCACCCGGCTTCTCGGTGGTTTCTTCGCTTTCAGGTGGGGAACCTTCATCTGCAGTATCGGGTCCTCCTGTTCGGGCTAGTTTCTTCCCCATGAGTCTTCACAAAGTGCCTCTTGGTGGTGGTGGCGGCCTTACGGCCTTCAGGTTTTCCCGTACCTCGACAATTGGCTTATCAAGGCTCCGTCGAGGGAGGGAGTTATTTCAGCTACCCGTCAGACTATTATCTTCCTTCAGTGTCTGGGGTTTGAGATCAACTTCCCCAAGTCCCAGTTGTGCCCCTCTCAGTCCCTGCAGTTTATCGGGGCAGTGCTGGACACGGTTCGCCTCCAATCCTTTTTACCTCTGCTTCGGCAGGCCGCCCTTCTGCGGCTGAGTCAGCTGGTGTTGCAGAGGTCTTCGGTTTCAGCCAAGCAAATGATAATCCTCCTGGGCCACATGGCCTCCACCGTTCATGTCACGCTGTTTGCCAGGTTACATCTTCGTGTTCCTCAGTGGACCCTGGCATCTCAGTGGCGGCAGGATCCGGGATCCCGCTTCTCAACACATTGCGGTGACTCCCTCCTTGAAACGCTCACTCCGTTGGTGGACCAACTCTTCCAGTCTGTCCAGAGGTTTGCTCTTTCTCGCACCCCCGCATCAGAAAGTTCTAACAACGGACTCCTCGGCGTACACTTGGTGAGCGCACCTCAATGGCCTTCGGACTCAGGGTCTTTGGTCGAGTGCGGACTGTCGCTGCCACATCAACCTTCTGGAGCTCCGGGCCATTTACAATGCAGTGGTGGCATTTCGTCATGTGCTGCAGGATTGCGTCGTCCTGGTGCGTATGGACAACCAGGTGGCGGTGCATTATGTGAACAAGCAAGGGGGTACGGGTTCCCTATCACTCTGCAGGGAAGCCCTTCGTCTTTGGCAGTGGGTGTTGTGCCACAACATCTTTCTTCGGGTGGTGTACATCCAGGGCGAGCGGAATTGTCTGGCAGACAAGTTGAGTCACCTTCTTCAGCTGCACGAACGGTCGCTCCATTCTCGGACTCTGCAGCAGGTGTTTGTTCGGTGGGGAACTCCACAGGTAGATCTGTTCGCTTCACCCCTCAATCACCAGTTGCCTCGCTTCTGCTCGGGGATGTTCTCCCCAGATCGTCTTGAGGAGGATGCTTTCCTTCTCAGTTGGACGGGCAGGTTACTCTATGCGTTCCCTCCCTTTCCTCTGATTCTCAGGACTCTGGTGCACCTCAAGTCGGTCCATGCCACCATGATCTTGATAGCTCCTCGGTGGCCCTGGCAGCCGTGGTTCTCCCTGCTCCTCCAGCTCAGTGTCAGGGAGCCTCTGCTTCCTGTTTTTCCTTCTCTGCTGTCTCAGAGTCGAGGTTCGCTGTTGCATCCCAATCTGCAGTCTCTACACTTAACGGCTTGGTTCCTCTCCTCTTTAGGTTTCTCTCAGTCGGTGAGGGATGTTCTCGAGGCCTCTAGAAAGAGCTCCATGCGGCAATGCTATTCCCAGAAATGGACCAGATTTGCTGCGTGGTGTGCTGAACGCCACATGGAACCTCTCTCTGCCTCCTTGTCATCCGTGCTGGATTATCTGTTCCACTTGTCTCTGTCTGGGCTTAAATGAACATTTATTCGAGTTTACCTCAGTGCGATTGCTGCCTTTCATCAGCCGCTTGATGGGAAACCGCTCTCTGTCCATCCGGTAGTTTCCCGCTTTATGAAGGGCTCTTCAATGTTCGTCCTCCCCTTAAGCCCACCCCCCCCGGTGGTTTGGGATCTTAATGTGATAGCAAATTGATAGTGGGAAGCCGGTGGACATAATATACTTGGACTTCCAGAAAGCGTTCGACAAAGTTCCACACGAAAGACTTCTCAGGAAACTACAAAGCCATGGCATAGAGGGGGATATACAAAGATGGATAGGCAAATGGCTGGAAAACCGAAAGCAGAGAGTGGGCATAAATGGGAAGTTCTCCGACTGGGAGAAAGTGACTAGTGGTGTACCCCAGGGCTCGGTACTTGGGCCGATCCTTTTTAATATTTATATCAATGACCTGGAGGAAGGAACATCCAGTGAGATCATCAAGTTTGCAGACGATACAAAACTATGCCGGGCAATCAGATCGCAGGAGGATAGAGAGAAACTCCAGAGCGACTTGTGTCGGTTAGAAACATGGGCGGAGAAATGGCAGATGAAGTTCAATGTGGAGAAATGCAAGGTAATGCATTTAGGCAATAAAAATAAGGAATACGAGTATACAATGTCAGGTGCAACTCTGGGGAAGAGTGAACAAGAAAAGGACCTGGGTGTACTGATAGATAGGACCCTGAAGCCGTCGGCACAATGCGCGGCAGCGGCAAAGAAGGCAAATAGAATGTTGGGCATGATAAAGAAAGGAATCTCGAGTAGATCAGAGAAAGTTATAATGCCGCTTTATAGGGCAATGGTCAGACCACACTTGGAATACTGTGTCCAACATTGGTCCCCCTACCTAAAGAAGGATATAAAGCTGCTGGAGAGGGTGCAGAGACGAGCAACAAAACTGGTGAAGGGTATGGAGAAACTGGAATACGAGGACAGACTTATAACACTAGGATTGTTCTCCCTTGAGAAAAGGAGACTGCGTGGGGATATGATCGAGACCTTCAAAATACTGAAAGGAATCGACAAAATAGAGCAGAGAAGATTATTTACATTGTCCAATTTGACACGGACTAGAGGACATGTAATGAAGCAGAGGGGGGACAGGTTCAGGACTAATGTCAGGAAGTTCTGCTTTACTCAGAGAGTGGTTGACACCTGGAATGCTCTCCCAGAGGAGATTATGACAGAATCGACCATCCTAGGCTTCAAGAGCAAACTAGATGCATATCTCCTTAAGAGAATCAAATCTAAAGCACTATATATAATTCTTGGAGCTAAATTTTGGATATCTCCTTAAGAGAGGCATATAAGGATTGATGGACTATAAATTACGCCAGGTGTACACCTGGCAGGGCCTCCGCGTGTGCGGATCGCCGGACTTGATGGACCGAAGGTCTGATCCGGAGAAGGCAGTTCTTATGTTCTTATGTTCTTATGTTCTGGCTCAATTGATGAAAGCTCTGTTTGAACCCATTGATAGGGCTCATCTGAAGTATATCACTTGGAAGGTGGTGTTCCTGGTTGCTCTCACGTCTGCCCGCAGGGTCAGTGAACTGCAGGCTCTGGTTGCGGACCCGCCTTTTACTGTATTTCATCATGACAAGGTGGTCCTGCGTACTCATCCCAAATTCTTGCCCCGAAACCAGCGGGGGCTCTTTGAAATTGAGGGACACCAACGGCGCACCGCCTTTCCCCACACTGTGAGCTGGCGGGCAGGCGAACCAGGAGGAGGAGAGAGTCCGATCCTGCGAGGGAGCACAAGCCAGTCCGCCCCTCCCCTGAAACCAGCGGGGGCTCTTTGAAATTGAGGGACACCAACGGTGCACTGCCGTTCGGCACGAAGGCGCACGGCAAAGGCGCATGCGCCTTAGTGCGCGCCTTTGTGAAGCAACGATCGGAGAAGAGACAATCCCGATTTGACTCCAAAACCTTCTGATAAGCATGTCAACCTATTACAACTGTTTTAACTGATATTATTACATGACAGCCACTATACTATATATATTACACCCACCATTATAACTGTTTACAACTGATATTATTATATTGCACCCTCACAGCAAAAATTGATCACCCAATATCCTACTTCTCTCTTCCCAAACAGTCTAAACAACAACAAAATATGGCGACTTTAAACAAATACCTACTCATACTGGGGATTCTATACTTAAAATGTTACAGAAGTTGGTGTAACGACGAAAAAAAACCCAAACCGATCTCTATTCATTTTTCCTGGCACAGGCCAACCAAGACGAGTAAACCAACTGGCCCACATCAATTTCTACATGAATTTTCAAAGCTAGGCCCACTACAAATACCCGTAGTAAACAGAGCTCGCAACTCTTTCAAACACCATAGTAGCAAGACCAAGGAAAGAAAATTGAAAAAAATAGAATGCTCTAGTACACCCACCCCAACTAAATATGGGAATTTCAAGGGATATTACCTAAACACTTGTTCAATAAGGAACAAAGCTCAAATACTGCACGATTGGCTGACACAAACGAACCCCGATCTCCTATTCCTGACTGAAACATGGATGATTTCAGACACAGATACGATTATGAAAGAAATGCTACCCCAGGGTTACAAAATAATACCACTATCTAGAAACTGGAAAAAAGGGGGTGGTATAGCAATAATCTTAAAAGAATCCTTTGACTATAGCAAAATAGACTCGAAAACCACAAAAGACCTGGAAATATTAACTTCTAAGGTTACCAACACCCAGCTGGAAGAGGCATTAACCGTGACACTATTTTACATCCCCCCCAAAAAGTGGTCTAGTACTAGAGAAGAGTTCTTCGAATACCTCACCATTAACACCCTAAATGGAACATATAACCTACTACTGGGCGACATGAACGTTCACCTAGAGCAAGTGGAAAAACCAAATGTGATAGAAATTGTCACCTTCTTAACAACTCTCACTTTCACATTACCAAAACCAGAGAAAACACATGAAAAAAGCCACCAACTAGACATAATTACCTTTTCGCAAAAAGAAGTCCCTGACCCAATGATCCAACATAGCATAGTGGCCTGGAAAGAATGCATCTGGTCAGATCACTACATTTGTAATTTTGATCTTTATTGGCAAAAAATATCACCCCAACCAAAGTATAAAAGAAGAAATCCAAACCCAACCACAATTAACTGATGAGAACCTATAAACCCAATAGAATTCTGGACCCACTATGAATTACAACCCAAAATGGAGGAAATCCAAAACTTCCCAAACAGATGGGCAAAGTTTAGCAAAGAAGTATTAGATCAAATAGCACTGTTCCAAACATACAAAAAGAAAGAAAGGGAACTAAATGAATGGTTCGACCCTGAATTACTAACTCTAAAACAGGAACTGAGAAAACTAGAAAGAACCTGGCAATAAACAACAAAGAAGACAAAATACACTGGAAACAAAAAATGAAAAACTACAAAAATCTAATCAGATAAAAGCGAACAATATACTATGCACATAAAATAAAGACACCTAAAACAAATAGCAAAGAACTATTCAAGTTGGTAAACAGATTAACAGACACCACCCAAATCAAGCTGCAAAATAATGAATGTATGCCCTTGGCAGAAACTCTTGCCACTTTTTTCAAAAACAAAATCTTAGACGTAAGAGCGACAATACCTTCACCCTCACCCAACTTCGATTTCCAATTCAAAACCCACGAAAAAGAAATCAGAGTAGACATGCTCTGGAACCGTTTTGAACCTCCAAGCTGGCACCAATTTCTAACTCTATTCAATAAATATACTAAATCAAACTGCCTACTGGACGTATGTCCTTCCAAGACCTTGAAAGCAGCTACACTAGATTTTAAAAAGGATCTTTTTAACCGGATAGCAACCACTCTCACTGAAGGAACATTCCATGAGGAAATGGGTCACATACTAATCACACCCATTCCTAAAGACCAAAAAAACTCACTAGCCTTAAAAACCAACTACAGACCAATAGCAAGCATCCCCTTATTCACCAAGCTGCTTGAAGGACTGGTCAACTTGGAGTTAGTAGACTATCTAGACAAATTTAACATACTCAGAGAACACCAATCGGGATTCAGAAAAGGTTTTAGCACTGAGACAGTCCTAGCCTTGATCCTTAATAACCTATACGGCTCATTCAGCAAAGGAACAAGTGCTCTGATTCTACAACTAGACTTCAGCAGCGCTTTTGATCTTGTTGATCACGAAATAATGCTACACTGCCTAGAGGGAATAGGAATTACGGGAAGAGTAAGGAACTGGATACAGGGTTTCCTAACAAAGAGATCATACAGGGTGATTAGTGGTGGGACGTACTCAAACACCTGGACAAACCCCTCGGGAGTACCACAAGGTTCATCACTATCACCCACTCTATTCAACATCTACATATCATCCCTAGGACACTTCCTAAAAATGCTAAACCTAAACTACTACATATATGCAGATGACATTTCCATTTTAATCCCAGTGAACAGCATAACAAATGAGACCTCAGAATACATTTCTCATATTATGACCGAAATAGAACATTGGACGATAAATTTCAAGATGAAGCTAAACACAGAAAAAACTAAAGTCTTCCTTGCAAGCCCAACAGACAAAATTATCAAAACAACGTTACATGTAAAAGATCGTGACTACCCGATTACTAAAACAATAAAAATATTGGGAGTCACATTAGACACACATTTGACAATGGTTGAACACACGAACATAGTGGTAAAAAAGTGTTTCCTGACATTATGGAAGTTAAGGACCATCAAAAAATACTTTGACCCATTATCATTTAGACTACTAGTGCAATCGCTAGTGCTTTCTACACTGGACTACTGCAATATCGTTTATATGGGTATACCCCAAAAAACAGTGAGGAAACTTAGAATTGTCCAAAACACAGCGGTCCGCTTGATATTTGGATTGAAAAAGAGCGACCATGTTAGCCCCTACTACAGACTGCTTCACTGGCTGCCAATGGAGGTGCGAATAATATTCAAGTTCTCTTGCATATGTTTCAAGCTAGTTTGGGGACTAGCTCCTATCTACCTGTTACCTCACTTCATACTATACAACCCTACAAAACAAACCAGAAACTGTAATCTATTTGCATACCCAAGCATTACTAGCTGCAAATACAAAACCTTTCTGGTTAGAACTTTTATGTACCAAGCAAACAATCAACACTGGTTAGACAACTACATCAATGGAGCAAGACTGACCAATGACGCCTTTAGAAAAGCCATAAAAACTGCCTTATTTGACAGAAATATCACCCAAAAAGTACCTATACCAAACACTAAATATGTCTTCTCCTAACCGCAGGAATATTTCCAAAAAACTTAGGTCAAATTGTAATAACACCCATTAAAAAGAACAACAAAGAACCACCCAACAACCTAACCAATTTCAGACCTATCGCAAACATCCCTCTTGCGGTCAAAATAATGGAAGGGATAGTAAATGCTGAACTAAACTCATATTTAGACAAATTTAACTTACTGCACAACAACCAGTCAGGCTTCAGACCTGGTCACAGCACCGAAACAATCATGGCCTCACTACTTAACCACCTTTACGCCCTCCTCACCCAAGGTACCAGCGCCATGATCCTACAACTGGACCTAAGTAGCGCCTTTAACCTAGTAGATCACACCATTCTTTTGAACTGCCTAGAAACCACAGGCATCACAGGCTACACTCACAATTGGTTCCAGGGATTCCTCAGGAACAGATCCTACCAGGTATTCAAAGATGACAAACTTTCCCATAGCTGGAATAACAACTGCGGATTACCTCAGGGTTCCCCCCTATCCCCAACACTCTTTAATATCTACCTCAGCTCATTAGGAAACCTGCTACAAAGCCTAGGGCTCACCTTCTACATCTATGCAGATGACATTACTGTAGTGATTCCGCTAACCGCCCTAACGTCACAATTCTCCAACTCCTTAACCAACATCCTAAATCAAATAGAGCGCTGGATGATGGCCTTCAAACTGAAACTCAACACAGAAAAAACCAAATTCTTCCTGGCATCACCCAACGAAAAGATAAAAGAAAATTCAATTCATCTACAGAGCCGAGAATACAAAATTGACCAAACCATAAATATTCTGGGGGTAACACTTGACAAACACCTAACTCTGGAAAACCACACAAACCTACTGTTTAAAAAATGTATTTCGGTCCTCTGGAAACTTCGCACTGTTAAAAATTTTTTTGATGAAAAGTCCTTCCGCTTACTAGTACAATCATCCATCTTAAGCACCCTAGATTATTGTAACATCATATACCTAGGAGCTTATAAAAAGAACCTCAACAAGCTGAGATTAATTCAGAACACCACGATCCGACTAATCCACGGTTTAAAAAAATGGGAACACATTTCCCCTTATTATCAGAAACTCCACTGGTTACCTGCAGAATCCAGAGTCCACTTCAAGTTTGCTTGTTTTTGCTACAAAGCTGTCTTTGGGATTCTTCCAGTTTACCTAATCTCCCAGTTCTCCCCCAACAAGTCCAACAAGAGCACTCGCAGAACAAACCTATTTAATTACCCCTCCTTGAAATCTTACCAATACAAAAAGTTTCTAGATAGAATGTTATCATTCCAGGCAGCTAGGCTGAACACATGGCTTGGAAAGCCCATACTTGAGGCCACTACATACACGGACTTTAGAAAATCCCTGAAAACTCGACTATTTAACAAATTCTAAATTCCTATACCCAACTCTTCCTCGCCATGACCCTTCCACCTCGCCCCCTAATTCCAAGGCCCAAAACTAATTATACTTTCCACATCTCATGTACTGACATAATGTATCTTTATTGTAACCCACCTGCACCCCATGTACTGACAAAATGTATCTTTATTGTAACCCATGTACTGACTAAATGTATCTTTATGGTAACCCACCTGTATCCCTTACACTGACAAAATGCACCTTGATAGTAAACCACTTGTATTGTAACCCACTTGTATCCCATGTACTGACAAAATATATCTTTACTGTAACCCACTTGTATCCCATGTGATGACAAAATATATCTTTACTGTAACCCACTTGTATCCCATGTACTGACAAAATGAATCTTTAATGTAAACCACTTGCATCCCATGTACTGACTAAACGTATCTTTATTGTAAACCGTTTCTATCCCATGTACTGTCAAATGTATCTTTATTGTAAACCGCTTCGAATAAATTATTATTATTACTAGTCTTATATCCCGTTACATTAACGGGTGCTAGAATATATGTGTGTGTGTCTGTATTTTTTATTTTTCTCTCTCTCCTTAGCCGCTTTCTGTATTTCTGTCTGTCTGTCTTTTTTTTTTTTTTTTTCCTTGGCTGTCCACTACCACCCCTTGCCTGCTACCCCTGTCCATTCTCCCTTCCTTTTACCTCCCGTGTCCTCCACCACCCCATCACTGCTCACCTTATCCAGCAGAAGCCCTTCTCTCTTTGTTTTACCTCCCCCTGTCCATCATCTGTCCAGCAGTAGGCCTGTCTTCATTTTTCTGCCCCCTCCCTGTTCATCAGCACCTCTTCCCCTGTCCATCAACCCCTTTTCTGCCCCTCCATTTCCGTGTGTTGCAGCATTTCCCTCCCACCCCACTTCCCTGTGCAGTATTTTCCTCCCCCAATACCTTCCTCTGAACTCCATGCCCTACTTATGTCGACATCCGCCTCGGGGGGGGGGAGGGGGGAGGAAGAGAGAGAGAGAGCTTCGGGCGGCCAGCAGCCGCCGCGGCCGACATCCGACTCGGGCCGCCGCGGTCGACATCCGCCTCGGGGGGGGGGGAGGAAGAGAGAGAGTGAGCTTCGGGCGGCCAGCAGCCGCCGCCGCCGACATCAGACTCGGGCCGCCGCGGTCGACATCCGCCTCGGGGAGGGAGGAAGAGAGAGAGTGAGCTTCGGGCGGCCAGCAGCCGCCGCGGCCGACATCCACCTCGGCGGGGGGGGGGGGGGAGGAAGAAGACCGTAAGCCGCGTATGCGCACTTCCTAGCTACAGCTCACGGAAAACGGACGCACGCATAGGAACTGCGCATGCGCGGCTTACCGTTTTATTATATTAGATTATTATTATATAAATCTGAAACTTCTAACATTTGCTAACAATCTATATATTGTATTTCGCTGCCTTTTAAGCTTCTGTATGCTGTATATATTGTATTTCAACTGCCTTTTTAAGATTCTGTATGCTGTATGCCGTTTGGTGGAGGATGGGCAGGGGAGGGCTTCAATGGCTGGGAGGGTGTAGATGGGCTGGAGTAAGTCTTAACAGAGATTTCGGCAGTTGGAACCTAAGCACAGTACCGGGTAAAGCTTTGGATTCTTGCCCAGAAATAGCTAAGAAAAAAAAAAAAATTTTTTTTAATTGAATCAGGTTGGGCAGACTGGATGGACCATTCGGGTCTTTATCTGCCGTCATCCACTATGTTATTATGTTACTATGTAATTCTCTGACTTCTGCATATTGTAACTCGCTGACTGTCCAGCTGTCTTCAATGTGAACCACCTAGAAGTCTCACGACTATGGCGGTATAGAAGAATAAAGTTATTATTATTATTATTAATAAAAAGAACCATTCTCAGACACAGACGCCAGACCAGCATCGATCAAAAACAAAATCTCCATCTTTACCTCAGGATTTAGATTTGTTTGGTGATTCCGACCCGGATCCAGATCTATTGTCCACTGAGGCTGACTCTCCTCGACGTTCCCTGGCTCGAGAGGCATCTCCTTCAGACAAATTGTCTTTCTCTAAGTTTATCAGGTTGATGGGAAAAGACCTTGCGATACCATTAGAGACTGATTCCAAGTACAGTAAGGAGTTCCTTGAGACTTTGGATTACAATCAGCCTCCTAAAGAGATGTTGAAGCTCCCTCTACATGGCATTTTGCGTGAGACCTTCTACAAGAACTTAGAATTACCACTTTCAGTGCCTGTGGCTCTCAGAAAGCTGGAATTCCTCTACAAGGTCATTCTTCTTCCAGGTTTTGATAAACCTTAACTTACCCATCAGTCCTTAGTGGTGAAATCTACCTTGAAAAAGTCAGCTTCAGCAAATGTCTGTGCGTCCATTCCTCCAGGGAGGGAGGGCCGCACTATGGACAAGTTCGGCAGGAGACTCTATCAAAACTCCATGTTGGCTAACAGGCCGCTCAATTATAAGTTCTACTTCTCCTACTATTTGAAGCATCTCATCAAACAATTCCCTGCTTATAAAAAGTATATTCCTGCACGTAAAGCGAAAGGTTTTCAGCAGCTGGTGACTAATGTTTTTCAGTTGAGAAAATATCTAGTACTTTTGAACTTACCTCCAGGGCCTCTTCCATGTCGGTGGCTATGAGGAGGCTGCCTTGGCTAAGGGTCTCTGACATGGACATCAATCATTGGGACCGGCTTGCCAATGTTCCTTTCTTGGGTGACAAGCTTTTTGGGGACTCAGCAGACACTGCCACCCAAAATCTCTCAGCCCATGAGACTCGTTGGAATACGTTAGTCAAATTAGAGAATGACACGGGGGAAAAAATCTGTCTCCATCACCGCCCCGTCCCGGCTCACCGTCCCCTTCACCGCCCCGTCACCGCTATTCCCTTCACCGCCCTGTCATCGTCACCGCCATCCTCTTCACCGCCCCGTCATTGCCATCCCATTCACCGCCCCGTCACCGTCCCCACAGCAGCCATATAAGCCTCAGTACTGCGAAACACCATGAAGACAGAAGAGAGTCCTGTCACTACTACTACTGCACTGAGAATCTGTTTCAGTGCCTCTGCCCTGTAGTAAAACCAGAATATAAAATAAATCAATTGACTTGTCCTCCCTTGCAATGACGTGTCCCCCATGTTCACCTATAGCTCGAATCAGGTCAATTGTGCACACTAAAAATGGCCACCTGAGCACATAATCATGCAGATGCTGCAGTAAAATGAGCAACAGGAGGATCTGGAACGTGAGCGCAGGCAGGCAGTAATACAAAAACAGCAGACACCCGACCGATTGCAGTGTTCCGCCATTTCCTTCCCTCCACCTCACCTTAGATGTAGAGTATGCCGGCTTTCTTTTCGCCCAGCCGCACGCGCAGCTGCTCATTTGTTCAATATTCTCCTCTGACGCAACCGGAAACAGGAAGTTGCAGGAGAGGAGAAGATTGACCAATTTGAGCAGCCGCACATGCGTGGCTTTTTGAACGCGTGTGGCTGGGCGAAAAAGAAAGCCGTCATACTCTTCATCTGTGTTTTTCAACCTTTTTACACCCATGGACCGGCAGAAATAAAAGAATTATTTTGTGGACCGGCAAACTACTAGGACTAAAATTTAAAAACCTCGTTTCCGCCTCATCTCCGCGAACTTGGTCACCTCAGTAACTATAGAAAAATAGACAAATATAGTGCAAAATATAGACAGCAGATATAAATTCTCAAAACTGACACATTTTGATCACTAAATTGAAAATAAAATCATTTTTCCTACCTTTGCTGTCTGGTGATTGATTTCATGAGTCTCTGGTTGCGTTTCCTTCTGTCTGTGTATCCTTTCTTTCATTTCTTTTTTTCTGCACTCAGGCCCAAGAATTGTCCCTTTCTATTCCCTCCCTCTTTCCTTCCTATGTCCTTAGTGCCCCCGGTACCTCCTTCCCATATCTTTAGTGCCCCCAGTGCCTCCTTCACATATCCTTAGTGCCCCTTCCTGTCTTTAGTGCCCCCAGGGCCTCCTTCCCATGTCCTTAGTGCCCCTTCCTGTCTTTAGTGCCCCCAGGGCCTCCTTCCCATGTCTTTAGTGCCCCCAGTGCCTCCTTCACATATCCTTAGTGCCCCTTCCTGTCTTTAGTGCCCCCAGTGCCTCCTTCCCATGTCTTTAGTGCCCCCAGTGTATCCTTCCCATGTCTTTAGTGGCCCTAGTGCCTCCTTCCTATGTCCCTCTCACTGCCTTCCACACTTTGTCCCACCCTCACCCCCGAAGCCTGCCTGCCTGCCTGTCTACCTCTCTCTCTCCCTCCCTAGCCATAGGCAGCCTGCTGCCTCCCTCCTTCCTTTCCCCTGCTCTTACCGCCATGCTGCAGCTGCTAAAGCCGACAGGAAGTCTTTCCGACGTCAATTCTGACGTCGGAGAGGACGTTCTGGGCCAGCCAGGCAGCGATTGGAAAAGGAGGGAGGCGTTTTTTTTTTTTGCGCCTGTCCCTTAATTTTGCTGGCCCTGTGCGGACCGGCAGAAATTTCCTGCGGACCGGCGGTTGAAGAACAGTGCTCTACATCTAAGGTGAGGTGGAGTGAGGGGGATGGCGGAACGCTGCGATCGGGCAGGTGGGGACCGCGCGATCCTTGATTGTCTCACTGCGGAGACAAGTCCATTCACCGCTCCAGGGGCGGTGAATGGCCTTGTCCCCGTCCCCGCAGAGGTCACTATTTTTCTTCCCCGTTTCGGCGGGTTACCCGCGGCTAGCCACGGGTTACAATCACCGTGTCATTCTCTAAGTCAAACCAAAGAAAAAACCTGCCCCATCAAGACCTTTCAAGCCTGCCTCCTCTTACCAGAGGAGATTCTCTGCTAAAGCCTCTATTCCACCATGTCCTCAAGAGCGGAAGCAGAAACAACAATGCCATGCTAAACTTCAGCCTACTGCTCTAGCCAAGTCAACACAGTCCTTTTGACCTGCTACTAGGGAGCATAGCTTAAACCTCCATTTCTCATCCTCTCCCTCAACCAATAGGGGGATGTCTTCAGTTGGGATGTTTATATTATAAAGGTGCTTTTGGTGTTGCCCCATCATATCTTGTTGATAGATTTGTTATTGTGACACATGAGAGGAGTAGAAAATCTCATGCCCTATTTACGTTTCCTTAGCAAAAGGCTGTAAAAATAAGAAACATCATGGGCATTGTCTTTCTTATCAAGCTGCTTCTTAACATATACATAGTAACATAGTAGATGATGGCAGATAAAGACCCGAATGGTCCATCCAGTCTGCCCAACCTGATTCAATTTAAATTTTTTTTATTTAAATTTTAATTTAATTTTTTTAATTTTAATTTTTCTTCTTAGCTATTTCTGGGCAAGAATCCAAAGCTTTACCCGGTACTGTGCTTGGGTTCCAACTGCCAAAATCTCTGTTAAGACTTACTCCAGCCCATCTACACCCTCCCAGTCATTGAAGCCCTCCCCTGCCCATCCTCCACCAAACGGCCATACACAGACACAGACCGTGTAACTGGCCTAGTTCAATATTTAATATTATTTTCTGATTCTAAATCTTCTAAATCTTCTGTGTTCATCCCACGCTTCTTTGAACTCAGTCACAGTTTTACTCTCCACCACCTCTCTCGGGAGCGCATTCCAGGCATCCACTACCCTCTCCGTAAAGTAGAATTTCCTAACATTGCCCCTGAATCTACCACCCCTCAACCTCAAATTATGTCCTCTGGTTTTACCATTTTCCTTTCTCTGGAAAAGATTTTATTCTACGTTAATACCCTTCAAGTATTTGAACGTCTGAATCATATCTCCCCTGTCTCTCTAGGGTATACATATTCAGGGTATACATATTCAGGGCTTCCAGTCTCTCCTCATACGTCTTCTGGAGCAAGCCTCCTATCATTTTCGTCGCCCTCCTCTGGACTGCCTCAAGTATTCTTACGTCTTTCGCCAGATTCGGTCTCCAAAACTGAACACAATACTCCAAGTGGGGCCTCACCAATGACCTGTACAGGGGCATCAACACCTTCTTCCTTCTACTGACTTCGCCTCTCTTTATACAGCCCAGCATCCTTCTGGCAACAGCCACTGCCTTGTCACACTGTTTTTTTGCCTCTAGATCTTCGGACACTATCACCCCAAGGTCCCTCTCACCGTCCGTGCATATCAGCTTCTCTCCTCCCAGCATATATGGTTCCTTCCTATTATTAATCCCCAAATGCATTACTCTGCATTTCTTTGCATTGAATTTTAGTTGCCAGGCATTAGACCATTCCTCTAACTTTTGCAGATCCTTTTTCATATTTTCCACTCCCTCTTCGGTGTCTACTCTGTTACAAATCTTGGTATCATCTGCAAAAAGGCACACTTTTCCTTCTAACCCTTCAGCAATGTCACTCACATACATATTGAACAGGATTGGCCCCAGCAATCTTTCTTATGACAAAGATTTCCATCCATTACTGATTAGGTCTATATCTTATAAACATTATAGAAAACTTTTGAAGACATTTTTTTTCTCCAAATTTTTGGCTAGCTAAATTTCTGTGCTCATATTATCCCTGTATTTTCCATAGCATAATCTTTTTTTAACCGCATTGAACTAAAGGTTATTCGGTCTAGAAATTTGCTATTATGTTATTTTATCAATTGTTTGGAACTTATCACCTCAGACCTTTTGGACTTGAAAATCATTTGGGAGGGTTACTCTCTCCATTTCTATACCCTCCCTCCAAATCATCCTCCAAGAGAGTCTGCTTTCAACCCTCGCCAGTCCACTCTTCTTCTCCAGGAGGTTCAATCCCTTCTCAATGCCATCGAAGAAGTTCCTGTGGACCAGCAACATCAGGAGTTCTACTCCCGGTATTTCCTGGTTCCCAAGGGGGGGGGGGGGTCTACAACCAATCCTAGATCTCTGAGCTCTCAACAAATTTCTAGTCAGAGAAAAATTTTGAAAGCTATCTCTAGCCACTCGATATCTCCTCTTGGCTCAAAAAGATTGGCTATGCTTGCTAGATCTCAAGAAAGCCTGCACTTATATCCCGAAAGTATCTCAGGTTTCAGGTGGATTCTCACTATTCAGTCTGGCATCTTCTCCCAGAATCTTCATGCCTGATTGTAGTGGCAGCAGCCTTGAGGTCTCGGGGTCTTCAGGTGTTTCCCTATCCAGACGACTGGCTCATCAAAGACCCATCTTCTCAGGATGTTATGCTAGCAACAAATCATACCATTTCATTTCTCCCGCACTTGGGATTAGAGATCAACTTCCCCAAGTCACAGTTTCTACCATCTCAAAGGTGTCAATTTATAGGAGCAATTCTTGACACCACATTGATGAGAGCATTTCTTCCCCAGAATCATCAGGATGCTCTGATTCAGCTTTGTCATCAAGTGGGCCAGCTCCAGTCCATATCAGCTAGGCAAATGATGGTTCTTCTGGGTCATATGGCATCTACGGTCCATGTGACTCCTCTAGCAAGGCTCCATCTCAGAACACCTCAATGGGCCTTAGCCTCTCAATGGTCCAAAGCGACGGATCCTCTCTCGCAGCATATCTCTTCGACAATCGCTACAGTGATGGATGATTGCATCCAGTCTTTTCAGGGGACTCCAGTTTCACATGCCTCCTCATCAAAATGTTTTGACCACAGATGTGTCAACTTATGCCTGGGAGGTGCATCTTGATGGTCTGCAAACCCAAGGACATTGGTCCAACAGAGCTTTCAAAGCTTTTCAGCACCTCATCGACAATCATAGAAACATAGAAAGATGACGGCAGAAAAGGGCTACAGCCCATCAAGTCTGCCCACTCTTCTGACCCATCCCATCAAGTCTGAGTGCTAATGACCAATTCCTTAGCTCGACCCCTGTAGGGATCCCACGTGGATGTCCCATTTATTTTTAAAGTCGAGCACGCTGGTGGCCTTGACCACCTGCACCGGAAGTTTGTTCCAGTGATCTACTACCCTTTCTGTGAAGAAATACTTCCTGGTGTCACCATTAAATTTCCCTCCTCTGAGTTTGAGCGGGTGCCCCCTTGTGACCGAGGGTCCCCTGGGGAAGAATATATCGCTTTCCGCCTCAACACGACCTGTGATGTACTTAAATGTCTCAGTCATGTCTCCCCTTTCTCTACGTTCCTCAAGAGATTAGAGCTGCAGTTTGTCCAGTCTTTCCTCGTATGGGATACTCTTGAGTCCGGAGACCATTCTAGTGGCCATTCGCTGGACCGATTCAGCTCGAAGCACATCTTTTTTGTAATGCGGTCTCCAAAATTGCACACAGTATTCCAGGTGAGGTCTCACCATGGTTCTGTAGAGCGGCATTATGACTTCATGTTTACGGCTGATGAAGCCTCTATTGATGCATCCCAACATTTGCCTTGCCTTGGATGAGGCCTGCTCCACTTGTTTGGCAGCCTTCATGTCTGCACTGACGATTACTCCCAAGTCCCGTTCTTCTGAAGTCCTAGCTAGTGTTTCTCCATTCAAGGTGTAAGTTTTGCATGGATTTCCGCAGCCGAGATGCATGACCTTACATTTCTTAGCGTTGAAACCCAGCTGCCATGTCGAGGACCAGTTCTCCAACGTGATCAGATCCTGCGTCATACTATCCTCAAGATTGTTTTCACTTACTATATTACACAGTTTGGCATCGTCGGCGAACAGTGTCACTTTACCCTGAAGCCCTCGGGTCAAGTCTCTTATGAATATGTTGAAAAGGGATGGTCCCAGGACTGAGCCCTGCGGTACTCCGCTAGTCACCTCCGATGTCTCAGAGAGGGTGCCGTTGACCACCACCCTCTGAAGTCTTCCACTCAGCCAATCACTGACCCATGCAGTTAGCTTCTCGCCTAAACCCATCGATTTCATCTTGTTTAATAGTCTGCGGTATGGGACACTGTCAAACGCTTTGCTGAAATCCAAGTATACTATGTCCAGAGACTCTCCTTGGTCTAGCTTTCCCATCACCCAATCAAAGAAGCTGATAAGATTGGATTGGCATGACCTACCCCTAGTGAATCCATGTTGACGGGGATCCCTTAGGTCTCCCTCATCCAAAATCGTGTCTAATTTACCTATAAGTAGAGTTTCCATGAGTTTACACACAATTGATGTGAGACTCACTGGTCGGTAATTCGCAGTCTCTGCTCTGCATCCCTTTTTGTGCAGAGGAACGATGTTAGCTGTTTTCCAGTCCAGGGGGACTCTTCCCATACTTAGGGAGAGATTGAAGAGCATGGCTAAAGGTTTTGCTAGAACATCACATAGCTCTCTGAGCACTCGTGGGTGCAAATTGTCCAGTCCCATGGCTTTGTTCACCTTGAGTCTTGACAGTTCTCTGTAAACATCAGCAGTTGTGAACTCAAAATTCTGAAATGGATCTTCCATGCTTTGCTTTGTTTCCAACCGTGGCCCGTGCCCTGGTGCCTCGCAGGTAAAGACAGAGCAGAAGTAATCATTCAGCAGTTTAGCTTTATCGGAATCTGTTTCCACATAACTCCCGTCTGACGTTCTAAGGCGTACTATCCCATTTGTGTTCTTCTTCCTGTCGCTAATGTACCTGAAGAAGGATTTGTCCCCTTTCTTTTTTTTCTTTTTTTTTAAATAACAGCTTTTATTGAAATACACCTCAAGCATTACATTAACCAATAACATACAGCAACAAGAAAATAAAGTGCAATCAACTACACTCCGAATAACACCCGAAGTGTAATCAAGAACAATACAAAGAACAGCTCCCCAATCCAAGATTAACTAACCACAAAACCCACCAATCACTGTCAAATCCTCCCTCCCACCCCCCTCCCAGGGACAAGACACAGTTCCCACAACACCCAATAAGGTCGAGAAGTAGCCAATGTCAGAAAAATGAAAACAGAAAAACAAAAAAAAAAAAATTTTTTTGAACAGGGATATAAATAAAGGTGTCCCCCAATCTCCACCACCCTAGTCCAGGCTCATAGGCAACTCAATGTCCCAGTCCCCCCCCTGCCAGTAATCCCCACAGAGGCCCGAAATCTACACCAGATATGAGCATAGCCATGGAGTTTGCCGTGGCGTAAGGCTGTAAGATGATAAAGAAGTTGCCAAGTAAGCAAACGACGCTCCACCATGGCCCAGTGGGAGGGAGTACTTGGTTCCAAAGGGAGGCAATAGCTAATCTGGCAGCAGTGAAGGCCAACTTGCAGAACATAGAATCCCCCCAAGCTAGATCTAATTGATGCCAAAACAACAAAGCATGTCGCCAATCCACTGAAATTTGGACATCCAGGATCCGAGATACCCGAGAGAAAATCCCAGTCCAGAACCCAGACACCCGCCCACACTGCCACCACATATGGAAATAGGTACCCACCTCCCCACAACCCCTCCAACAAAGAGCACTAGCACCTCCCTGCCAACGAGCCACCGCCTGAGGGGTATAATACCAGCGAAAAAGAACCTTATATCCATTCTTGGATCAACAAGGCAGCTATGCCCGCCGAAGATATCTCTGACCAGACCTCCCCCCAGGTGTCCCAGGATATAGCAGAGCCCCAATCACCCTCCCAAGCCCTCATGTAGGAATGTGGGGTCCCCCGACAATTGAGGCATCTATATATAGCAGAGAGAGCTCCCTTCCTAAGCACCGGTCCTAACAACAGCTCAAAGGGAGTCTTACCCCCCCTCAGATCCCTCAAAAGACCCGAGGCCCTGATATAATGAACCACTTGCATGTAAGGAAACAAATCTCTCACCCCAAAACCAAACCTGCCCCGGAGCTCCGTAAAAGATCGAATACGGCCCAGAACCGGATCCCACAATTGACCCACACACACTAAGCCCCTAGTTTCCCAATCAGCAAACACTCCACCTCCCCTTCCCAGTAGAAAATCTGGATTGTGTCTTAATGGGGTAAACAAGGAATGGCGCCTACCCCGCAATAGACTACCCCGGGTCTGATTCCAAACCCTCAAAGAAGTTCCCACTGAGGATAAGCCACCCTCCAACCGCACCCTGCCCGGTAACCAAGGCCTATGTAACAAAGGCACCCCACCACTTAATCTTTGCTGTATCTCCACCCACAGTTTCGGTGTCTGCGTTTGCCACTCCAAAAGGGCGCGCAGCTGAGCCGCCTGGTAATATTTTATCACATTAGGAACCCCCAACCCGCCATCACCCCTACCCATACATAAGACCGTCCTACTCACCCGAGGTCTCCTTCCAGCCCAAATAAAGTGAGAGATATGCCGTTGAACTCCCTCCAACGTGTTCCTACCCACCCAGAGCGGCAGTACTTGAAACAAAAATAAAAGGCGCGGCAAAATCATCATTTTCACAACTGCCACCCTACCCAGCCAAGAGAAATACTGGTCTTTCCAACTAAGCAAGTCCTGACGAATGCGGCGAAATAGCGGGGGGAAATTAAGATCATAGAGATCCACTCCCGGAGGTCCAAAGTAAACCCCGAGGTAACGGAGAGAATGCTGAACCCACCGGAACGAAAACCGATCTCAGAGGTAAGCCACTCGGTCATCAGCCAAGTTGATGTTGAGGAGCTCAGACTTCCCAACATTGACACGAAATCCCGAGACCCTACCATAGGCATCCAGCTCCCGTAAGATAGCATGCAGGGAATCCTCAGGATCCCCCACCGTAAACAAGAGATCATCCGCAAACAATGCTAACTTATGATCCCCACCCGGCACCGTAACCCCCTTGATGTCCCGATTCAACCGCACCCTCTGCGCCAGGGGTTCTATCGTTAAGGCGAAAAGAAGAGGTGAAAGAGGACACCCCTGACACGTTCCCCGTGCTAGCGAAAAAGTCTCCGAATAGCCCCCATTGACCTTAATACATCCAATAGGGCAAGTATAAAGGATCTGGATCCAATCCCGCATGCGCGGACCCAAACCAATAGATTCCAAAACCCTGAACAAGAAAAGCCAGGAGACCCTGTCGAACGCCTTCTCAGCGTCGACCGACAGAAACACCGTTTCCCTCACTCCCCCCCTTGCCCTTTCAAACAAATTATAGACCCGACGTGTGTTGTCACCCACCTGTCTTCCCGTTACAAAACCCGACTGATCCGGATGGATCAGCCGAGGGATCCAACTCATCAATCTGTCAGCCAAGATCCGTGTAAAAAGCTTAGTGTCGACCCCCAATAACGAGATCGGCCTATAAGAAGCACATTGCAGGGGATCCTTCCCCTCCTTGGCCAACACCCTCACACCCGCTAATCTCATAAAATAGGGGAGGGCACTATTCTCTTGCAAGGAGTTAAGAAAACGCAACAAAGGAGGCAGCAAAAGATCCTGAAAACGTTTATAATATCGAACAGTAAAACCATCCAATCCAGGCGATTTACCAAGGGGCATAGAGCGCAACGCTCCACGAGCTTCCACCAACGTGAGAGGACGGTCCAACCGTGCCACATCGTCCTGCGCAATCCGGGGCAACTCCGCTGAGGCCAAATAAGCGTCCAGGTCTGGCAAGGACCCAGAAGTGTCCGATGCATAGAGATGGGAGTAATACTCCACAAAACGTGTCCGAATAGCATCCTCTTTTCGCAACAACTCACCAGAGGCTGCACGTAGCGAGAGAATCTGATTGCGCGTCTGCCTCACTTTCAGACGATGGGCCACCAATCGACTAGCTTTATTCGAAAATTCAAAATAACGCTGCTTGAGAAGCTGTAAGTTGTGGTGTAAACGCTCCAGGTCTAAAGCCTGAAGATCCCGGCGTGCCTGAAACAAACGTTCCCGTAATGCAACATCCCAAGGGCTACGCTTATGCAGGCCCTCCAACCGACCAATCAAAATCAACAAAGCCGCCGCCTCTTCCCGTCGTTTACGTTGCCGGGCCGAGGCCAGGGCTATCAATCTGCCCCTGAGGGTAGCCTTTAACCCCTCCCAAACCGCTTCTAACGAAGCACCACACTCCACATTCACATCCAAATAGTCCTGTATCCACCCTTCAATCTGAGCCCCCACCTCAGGATCATCCAGGAGACTATCATTAAAACGCCAGAATTTGCGTCCCGAGCTACCACCCTCCCCTCGTACCCGCAACCAAACTGGGGCATGATCCGACCAAGTTATAGACTCAATCCCCGCTGAGTCCACCCTCCGGAGCAGTCCCCGCTCCACAAAAATAAAATCAATTCTAGAGTAAGAGGAATGAATACCCGAAAAATAAGTATAATCTCTAACCGATGGATGGAGCCACCGCCAGCAATCCACCACATTCAGAGTAGCTAAGGCCTCCCTTAACAGTTTACGATCCCACCTCCCATATTGATCCGCCCTCCCCGAATTATCCAAATGAGGCGTCACTGTAAGATTAAAATCCCCCCCAAGACCAGGGCACCCCCCTTGAACCGGAGAATTCTAGGCACCAGCTCCCGAAAGAAGACCCCTTGACCCTCATTGGGAGCATAAACATTAACCAGGGAGTACAAGGCCCCCTCAATCAAAGCCTCTAACATGATATACCTACCCTGAGGATCCCTCACCACCCTCTGTATCTCACAGCGAATCCCCTTACGGACAAGAATACCCACCCCACCCCTCTTAGAAGTGCCCACCCTGGAAGCCCAGAAGGCCTGAGGAAATCGAGAATCCCTAACCAGTGATTCATGTGACTGGAGTAGATGTGTCTCCTGGACAAAACAAACATCAGCTCGCAAGCGCTGTAGTTCCCTATAAAAAGCTCATCTCTTATTGGGGGAATTGAGACCCCTGATATTATAAGAAACTAACCGGAATCCCTCCATAATCCAATAGAAAGAATGGCAATGCAAACCCAACCCCCACCAACTTGTCCCCACATTTTCCCACTGCCCTCCCCTATCCCTCCCCCCCACCCCCCCTCCCCCAAGGTGAGAGTCCACAGATACCCACCAGCATACAAGGAAGTGATCCATCCCCATGGCCCCTTACACAAACCCCACAACAACACACTAACTGTTAAACACAATTCTCACAACAATCCCCATGATTCAATCCGCCCACCCCCAGACCCTCCCGCACCACACTGCACACTCCCCCCTCCCCACACAGTTCAACATTCCCTCACAGAATACCAATACATCCCTCCAATTTCCCCCTTCCCATCCCCCCCTAGAGCCAGTCCATGGACCACCCCCACTCAGAACCAGTCCACTACTCATGTCCAGACACCCAGCTCCTAGTTGGGGTTCACACACACAAACACAGTCTGGTATCCCTCAGGGGTGGTCACTGGATGTAGAAGCAAAAACTGGAAGGGGGGGTCCACCTCCTCGGCCGCCTCTCCCACTCCGGGATCCTCTCTCCACTCGTTGCCATCGGGAGGGGGTGGGAGGTGCCACCCTAGAAGATACCGCTCCCCCAGTAGGAACACTCTCCTCCGGAATTTCAATACCTGCTTGTTGCAGCAGACCACGGGCCTCCCGTACTGTAGTAACTTTTGTATGGACTCCATTAATGGTGATCACCACCCCAAAAGGGTAAGTCCAGTGGTAGCGCAAATTACTACGTTGCAATGCTTTAGTCACCTCTCTGAACGCCCGACGTTTCTGGAGTGTGCCCGCTGCTAAGTCCTGATAAAACTCCAACCAATGGCCTTCCCAGGTAACTGTGCCCATCTCCCGGGCTCTGCGAAAGATCCGTTCTTTAAGGGTGAAGCTTAGAAGGCAAAGAACGATATCCTTAGGTTGATCCGAGGTCCTAGGACCCAGGGCTCGATGTGCCCGCTCCAGTCCCAGCTCCAAGGTATCATCTTGTAAAAGCCACCTGAGCAGCTTAATGGTGGTAGCACGCACGTCTTTAAATTCTGGCAAGTCCGGTAGGCCCCGCACCCTCAAGTTATTGCGCCGGGTGCGGTTCTCCAGATCCTCAACTTTGTCCAGAAGGATTTGATAGTCAGCAGAGGCATTTTCCAAGGATCTTTGCACCCCAGTCACATTTTCCTCGCAGCTATCCAGCCGCATCTCCACCACCTCGACCCTGGTGCCCACTTCTACCAAATCGGTGCGTAGCTCTTGCACCGCTTCCCGGACCTGCACTGCTACAGCCGAAATTTCTGATTTTACCTCCGATATCCAGCGCTGCATATCCGCTTTTGTGAGCAGTTCTGGTGGGGCATCTACCTGCCCGGGCTCAACCAGCATGTCGGCGACCGCGGCGATAGCGCCACTCAAACGCGCCGCTTCTCCACTGCTGGTTTCTGGGCCCGCTCCGCCACGTGCTACCCGACCCAGCGCCTGTTCCAGCGTGCGCTGGCCCGGTTTGTCGCCGGGAATTTTCTTGCGCGTTGCCATGGGGTTCTCTGAGTCTTCCCCCACCTCACCACCACCCGGGAAGCCTGAAAATGCACCGTTTGCACTGCTTTTAAAAGTTAGATTGCCGGGCCCGAACGAAGCTTACTGATTAAGCTTCCATCCGCGGCGATGACGTCACTTCCTGCTTTTTGTCCCCTTTCTTAATGTTCTTCGCTAGAGTTTCTTCCATTCGAAGTTTGGCCTCCCTGACTGCTGTGTTGACCGCTGCGGACTTTGTCTTGTATTCAATGTTTGCTTCTTTCTCCCCGGTGCGTTTGTATGAGAGAAATGCTCTTTTCTTCTCCTTGACGTGGTACATGACCTCATCAGTGAACCATTTGGGTCTCTTGTTTCTTTGTTGTTTATTCACCGATTTAATGTAGTGGATAGTTGCCTCCTGAAGGGTCGATTTCAAGGTTGACCACATAGCTTCCACATTATCGGTTGCTTCTTGACCCTGTAGTGTCTGATGAATGAAATCTCCCATGCGTGCGAAGTCAGTGCCCCGGAAATTGAGTACCCTTGTTCTTGTTTGAGATCTAGGGAAGCCTTTCCTAAGGTTAAAACATACCATGTTATGGTCACTGGTGGCTAGCGCATCTCCCACCGAGACCTCCGAGACGCTTTCCCCGTTCGTAAGTACCAGGTCCAGGATGGCCTGGGCTCTAGTAGGCTCTAGCACCATTTGTTTGAGCTGTACTCCCTTCATGGACGCTAATATCCTCCTGCTATCACAATTTGTCGCTGAGAGTGTGTTCCAGTCTACATCAGGCATATTGAAGTCTCCTAATAGAACAACATCCCCCCGCAAGGTGATATTCTCGATGTCTTTAATTAATTCTGCGTCTTTGTCCTCTGATTGTCTAGGAGGTCTGTATACCACACCGAGGTACAGGCATTTTTCTCCGCCTCTGGCCAGGTTTACCCAGATGGATTCCCCAGTATACTTGACATCCGTGATCCTGGTTGTCTTGATGTGCTCTTTGATGTAAAGTGCTACCCCTCCTCCTAACTTACCCTCTCTGTCTTGGCGAAGCAAGTTGTAACCTGGTATAGTCCTCCTTCTCACAGACAATCAAGTAGCGATATACTATATAAACAAGCAAGGAGGCACATGATTTCTCCTTCTTTGCCAGGAAGCTCAAAAAGATTTGGCTGTGGGCGACCACTTGAAACATCTTCCTGAGAGCAGTCTACATTCAGGGAGAACGGAATTACATAGCGGACAAGCTCAGCAGAATTCTTCAACCTCACGAATAGACGCTCAAGTCTGCAACTTTCCATCCCATCTTTGCTCAGTGGGGCACTCCTCACGTGGACTTGTTTTCATCTCCGTACAACAACAAACTGCCCCAATTCTGCTCCAGACTTTACTCGCCTCATCGTATGGAAGCGGATGCATTTCTGCTGGATTGAACACGCAAGTTTCTCTATGCGTTTCCACCTACTCCTCTCATTCTAAAGACTCCTTTCAAAGTCAAGCAGGAGGCCACCACCATGATTCTCATAGCTCCTCGGTGGCCCCAGCAGCCTTGGTTCTTCCTTCTACTTCAACTCAGTTCCGGGGAACCCATTCCTCTGCCGATATTTCCAGCTCTTCTTATGCAGAGTCAAGGTGCACAGCTACATCCCAACCTTCAGTCTCTACGCCTGACAGCTCGGTATCTCTCGGGCTAAATGTAGCTGAGCTTCGTCTCTCTCAGCCAGTGAGACTTATTTTAGAAGCCTCCAGAAAACCAGCCACTCAACAATGTTATCAGCAGAAGTGGACTCGTTTCTCCTCCTGGTGTCTTCTCCATTACTATGATCCGCAATCCATTTTGGTTTCACTGGTGCTGGATTATCTTCTCCATTTGTCTGATTCTGGGCTCAAGTCTACATCTATCAGAGTCCTCAGCGCTATTACCATACTGCTTTTCACTAGACAGTTGAGGGTAAACCTCTCACTGCTCATCCTTTGGTCTCCAGATTCATGAAAGAACTTTTAAATGTGAAACCACCTCTCAAACATCTTTCAGTAGTCTGGGACCTCAATGTGGTTCTTTCCTGTTTAATGAAGCCTTCATTTGAACCAATGTCAGCTCATCTCAAGTACCTTACCTGGAAAATTGTTTTTCTCATCTCGCTTACTTCTGCAAGGAGAGTCAATGAACTTCAAGCATTAGTGGCAGATCCACCTTTCACAGTGTTCCACCATGACAAAGTAGTCCTACGCACTCATGCAAAGTTTCTGCCGAAAGTGATCACAGAATTTCATCTCACCAATCAATTGTGCTTCCGGTGGTTTTCCCTAAGCCTCACTCTGATTCTTGGGAAGCAGATCTTCATACTCTGGATTGCAAGCAGGCTTTGGCCTTCTATCTCGACAGAACAAAGCCACATAGAGAATCTCCTCAACTTTCCGTCTCCTATGATCCTAACAAGTTGGGGCATCCTATTTCCAAGAGAACGATTTCCAACTGGTTGGCTTCCTGCATAGCGTTCTGTTACACTCAGGCTGGACTGCAACTGGAGAATCATGTCACAGCCCATAAAGTTAGAGCTATGGCAGCTTCAGTAACTTTTCTTAGATCTACCCCTATTGAGGAAATATGGGTCATTCCATGTCAAGTGGACCAGGAGCCCATGCTCGACCCCTTGAAATCTAACCAAATTTTACAGGGGTGTTGTCTAGGGTCTCAAATGAAACTGCATAATTTTTTTAGATCTATCTCAATTTGGTCAGTTGCTAGGGGTGGTTGAACAAAAGCAATTGATCCACTCCCAAGCCTCGTGTGACCTAAAACGCCAACTTTGCTTAAGCACTGCGGCAGAAGGAGTCTGAAATTTTGCAGTTTGGTATAACACCTTGGGGCAAGTTTCTGTGCCAAGTTTGAAATCTTTTGCAAATGTGCTTCCATTTCTACAAGTCAGCAAAGTAGGCAAAAAAATTCACAAATGAAAATTTTTGGCACAGTTTGGCTCCATACTACTGCTGGTAGTTAAGTCAGCTGAGGGTACATCTTTACCAGCAGACATGTACTATGAGGTACTTCCAAGATTTGCAATATGAGCTTTTACAGTCAAGTGAAGCTGAAGATATGACCATCTAAAAATATGGCTTTATGCATTTATGCAAATTTTCACTGTTTTTCAGATTCAATGTATAGTTTTTGTATGTATAGTGTATAGTTTTTGTTGTGGTTTTTTTTTTTTTAAATATCATTTGAAAGAGCATGTTTTTTGCTACAGAAGCTATCCTGTTTCATCTTGGACCCGACCTTTCTTTGGTGAGAATTAAAGCTTCAAAGATAAGCATTAGTTGTATATGCGCATGAATGTTTAATATTGAAAAGAGGCATGTTTAACACAAACCATGTTGTATGCAAATGAACAAGGTACATGAAGTTTCACAGCTAAGTTCAGATTGTTACTGTTTTATGATCCCCTTCCCTATATCCATGCATTTTCATATACCCACTGCCACTGGTCGTGAAGATCATGACAAGTGTATTATACACTGAGTCCACATAATTATCAGTTATTGATCCATTTTCTGAAAGACATTCCCAATAGTCAGATAATACCATATAAATTTCTAAGCTTTATTAAAGACAAAAAAGAAAAGTGCAAAAATCATACTTATTTAAAGTGTGCATACATACTGACAAAGATCAGGAAATCGCATAAATTCAACTTTTAACTCAGTTTCTTGCACATGGTTTTGAAAGTCTGGTCAATGTTTGCCAAAATAGCTTGTGGATAAGTGTACTGTCTGCCTGATGAAGTGGTCATAGGTGTATTATGGCCTGCAGTAATATGCTGTTCAGTGATCCAGCATATGTCTCTGCGGGGAGGCCAGTGAAATGATCATGCAGGACCTTGTGGATGCAAAAAATGAACCAGGATGTTGTATTCTTACATTGAAATTTCACATACATAACCAATCCACCAAGAATTGTTACATATGCAAGCTAAGTATTGTCCAGGTTGAAAGCTGGATGCTCGAAAGATAGGGACAGGTTCAGGATCAGTATCAGACTCTAAGACATTGGCAATGAATAAGCTGGTGTCACTTGAAATTTTGCTAATGCAGAGTCTAGCAATGTCTATGGGCTTAAATTGGTGATTTCCTCTTGTTCCAGCCACTGTGTGGTCCATACTAAACCTTTGCTCCTGAGCAGGTCTTATTGCTTCACTATCTTCCTTAGCAATGATGAAAAATTTGATTCCCAAGACAGATTTATCGTAGAATTCAAATAATAATAATTTTATTTTTATATACCGCCCTACCACATAGTTCTAGGCGGTTCACATACAGTAAAAATTATACAATCAATGAATAAAATACAATAGATCCCTTGGTGTCAAAATTTGGTTATTGAGAGGGCACATGCCCTGAAAGTTAATTCCTTTAAAATTTAGGACCTTAGTCTATGTATTTGACCTAGTGGTTCCTTTCTTGAGATGGAACCACACCATGTTGTGGTCACTGGAGGCTAAGGTTTCTCCCACCAATACCTCTGTGACACTGTCTCCGTTGGTGAGTAACAGGTCCAGGATTGCCTGATCCCTGGTGGGTTCTAATACCATCTGTTTGAGGCATGCACCTTGCATGGAGGCTAGTAGCCTCTTGCTGCCGCTGATTGTAGCGGAAGGTTTGTTCCAGTCCACATCAGACATATTGAAGTCTCCCATTAGCACTGTCTCTTCACGCATTGTGATGGTCTCAATGTTTTCAATTAGTTCATCGTCAGCAAGATACAGGCATTTGTTATTGCCCCTGGCAAAGTTCACCCAGAGGGATTCACCCGTATACTTGATGTCTGTGATTTTAGTAACTTTGATGTCTTCCCTAATGTACAGAGCTACTCCTCCTCCTGATTTGCCTTCTGTGTCGCAACAGAGTAAGTTATATCCTGGTATGACCGTGTCCCATCCGTGGGATTCTGAGAACCACGTTTCTGATATCGCCACTACATCAAGGTCGGCGTTCCTCATTTCCGTTTCTAGTTCCAGTATTTTGTTGCCTAAGCTACGGGCATTAGCATACATGGCTGTCCATTCTATCTGTTTGCATGGAGTGTTTTCTGTCCGAGATAATTTGTTCCCTTCAGTCCTGCCTTTGTCGCCCTTATTATTTCCTCTGTCTTCTTCAGTATTCATGCGATTTCTTACCTTTGACTCCAGGATGGAATTTCCATCTCTCCTTCTGTCCCCCACTTTATCGACTCAATTACTTACCTCATATACTAAGTCTCTGTCTCTCTCTGTATTGACGTGAGATAATTCGCCTTCCTCGATCATGCCTTTTTTTCCTTTGGTATTGCTTCTGTCCCCTTTAGTATTCGCGCGATTATTTACCTCAGGTTCCAAGATGAAGTTACCTACCCTACTAGTGTGAGAGTGGGTCCCCTCCCCCAGCTCACCTAGTTTAAAGCTTTCCGGAGTAGGGGAGCCAGGCATTGTCCCAGGACGTTCTTTCCTCTTCTGCTTAGGTGTAGCCCATCTGGTCCCTGCAATCCCTGAAATGCCTCTCCGTTGTCCAGGAAGCCGAAGTTCATCTCTTTGCACCATCCCCGTAGCCATTCGTTAGTCCTCTTGATCCGTTCTTCTCTAGCTCTCCCCTTGTCTCTTACTGGTCGGACGGTGGAGAAGACCACCTGCGCTTCCAGTTGCTTCAGCTTCTCACCTAGGGCTCTAAAGTCTTCCTGTATCTTCTCCGGTAAGTTCCTGGTGGTGTCGTTTGTCCCAACGTGGATGAGGAGCATTGGGTAGTGGTCTTGGGGGCTTGATTATTTTTCCTATGCAGCTAGTCACATCCCGGATCTTGGCTCCTGGTAGACAGCAGACCTCTCTTGATTGTAGATCTGGTCTGCATACCGGTCCCTCGGTACCCCGCAGCATAGAATCTCCAATGATAACCACTCTGCGCTTCTTGGTGGGGGGGGGGGTGCTGATTCATTGCTTCTTGAGTTGGGGACGTCTTCCGGGTTTCGAGATTACACTCCTGAATGTCTTCCTGAATATCCTCCTGAGTTCTGCTGGCGGGTCTTTCTAGAAGGAGCTGTAATCTGTTTCTCGAGGTGATCTGCGGTGTCGATGTGAGGTTGCTCTGCCTTCTGTGTTTGCTTGCAGAGGTGACTAGTTGCCAGGTGTCATCGTCTCGAGTCTCTTCTTGTACCCCAGTCGTTACTTCCAATGCTACATGTCCGGTTGGTTCGGGTGTCTTAAGAATGGACCTCATCAAGCCAAACATATACTAGATATGATTCTAATCCCATCTTCTCAATCTTTATCCCACTCTACACCGAATATTCTTTCTATTCCCTGGTCTGATCACTGTTTAATCTCTTTAAATCTTTATTTCCCCCATCAAAAGATATCAAACCATTCCTCCCAAACCAAAACATTCTCATATAGGGATTTCTCTCAATTAGAAAGTTCTGATATTTCGTCTTCATTTAGCCCTTCTATTATTATTCCATCATTTGAAACTATCGACGACCAACTCCAATACTGGAACTCAAACCTAGAATCCATATTAAATACTAAAATACCATTAATCACGAAAACAGTAATCAACAGAAGAATAAAAAATCCGTGGTATTCTAAAAAGCTCTCTTTAATAAAAACCCAACTTCGTGCTGCAGAAAGGAAATGGCGCTCTTCTAAAACCCCTACCAACCTCCAAAAATTTAAGGACACTTCTATTTACTATAAAAGTGAAATTACTCAAGCAAAAAAATCTTACTATAATAACAAAATCCAAAAGGCCAAAAATTCTGCCGTTCTCTTTAATATTCTTAAATCAGTTAACCCGGAAAAAAATAAAAACACATCAAAGCAAAAATCGATATTAACATCACAAGAACTTGCAGACTATTTCTGCCAAAAGATATCAAAAATAAGACAAACATTCTCGACCAACATATCAATCTCTTCTGTTTTTGAAAACTTATCCACAAATAACCTTATTCCAACAGCCAAATGCATAAATTTTAGAATTCCAACTATAAACGACATTGAAAGACATCTTAAGTCAATCAACTTAAAAGGTTCTCCTACGGAACTTATTCCGCTGTTTTATCTAAAGAAATATTTTTCTTATTTTGGTCCATTTATTCTATCACTCATACAAAAAAGTTTTTCTTCTTCTACTGTTCCTACCACTTGGAAATCCTCTATTGTTACACCAATCCTAAAAAACTTCAAATCCAGTCCAGATGACTCATCTAATTACCGCCCCATTTCAAACTTACCATTCCTAATGAAATTGACAGAAAAACTGGTTTTTGAACAGCTTTCGGAATTCATCGAATCCTCTAACGCATTACATCCCAACCAAACAGGTTTTCGAAAATATCACAGCACTGAATATTCTATGATTGGTCTTGTTACAAATATTCATTACTTTCTTGACCATCATAAATCTGTAGCACTCTTTTCTTTAGATCTATCCGCAGCTTTCGATACCATAGATCATGAAATTCTTCTCAATCGTCTGCAATCACTAGGGATAGATGGCCAAGTCTTACAGTGGTTAACATCCTTTCTATCGAACCGAATCTCAAGAGTTAAATTTAATGAGTCCTACTCTGAAAACTTCTCTTTATCTTCTGGAGTTCCACAAGGATCAATATTATCCCCTCTTCTATTTAACATTTTTTTATCCCCACTTATCACCATGTCACAGTCACTAGGATTTACAACCTTTTCATACGCGGATGACATTCAACTACTGCATCCTCTCAATCCAGAAAACATAGAAGAAATAAAAACTATCACTGACAAATTAGAAAAAATAAAAACCTGGTTAAACAATAACAAATTGGCTTTAAATACCCAAAAAACAAAAACCATGCTTTTCACTTGGAAAGGAGACATATTTCAAAAAATACCATTCATACTTGATAACATTCCTTTAGAATCGGTATCTAAATTGAAAATCCTCGGTGTAATAATCGATGCTGATCTATCTTTTCATGACCATATCAGCGCAATAGTTAAATCCTGCTTTTACAGATTACGGCTCTTACGTTCTATTTCTACTTTTTTGGATGCCAAATCACTCAATATTTTAATTCACTCTCTTATTATTTCTAAACTGGACTATTGCAATGCTCTCCTAATTAACATAACTCAAAAAGAAAATAGACGTCTCCAAATCATCCAAAATACAGCAGTTAAATTAATATACAATGCAAAGAAATTTGATCATGTTACCCCCTTACTAATTAAATCACACTGGCTCCCTATAACCCATCGAATTACCTTTAAAATATTATTTTTGGTTTACAAAACATTAAGCTTCAATGAACCCCAATATATTGCAAAAATGATTGTCCCACACAAATCTTCTCATTCTTTAAGATCCTCTTCATTAAACTTGCTTTCAGTCCCTTCGCTAAGAATCATAGGCACAAGACGCAATGATATATTCTCTGTGAAAGCACCCACACTGTGGAACTCCCTTCCAAATTTTATCAAAAACGAAACAGACCTTGTTGCGTTTAAGAAAATTCTAAAAACATATTTATTCCAGGACGCATTTGACTTATAAAACATAGTCATTTTAGGTTTCCGTACTTTTCTTTTTTCATCTTAACCCATTATTACCCAATGTGTTTTTACCCTTTGATGTCAAACTTTAACAGATAACAAAATGTAACTTCTTCCCTTTCTTCCCACCCCTTCTTGTTCGTCAATCTCTGTCGGTCTCTTAAGTGATTTTTGTAAACTAAATGTATGTCTGTCTCTTAAATGATTTTTGTAAACTAAATGTATTACCACACTCTGATGGTTTTTAACTGTACATCGCTTAGATATTGTGATAAGCGATTCATCAAATAAAGGTAAATAAAGAAATAAAGGTAAATAAAGACCTGTCTTCGTGCACTTGCTCAGAGACTTGAGACAGTTCTAGGAGGACTTCATTGATGAACGCCTTGCCCTCCCGGATACTTCTTAGCCGCCTCACTTCTTCCCTCAGACTCATCAGTTCCTGCAGGATGTCTCCGTTTGGCTGTTAGATCATAAGAACATAAGAAATGCCTTCACCGAATCAGACCTTTGGTCCATCTAGTCCGGTGACCCGCATACGCAGAGGCTTAACTAGGTGCTTTCTGATGAAGACCTAGGTGTTCCCAGATGAGACCTTGTTTACCTGTATCCCTTAATGTGATTTGCAAGGAGGTGTGCATCCAACTTGCCCTTGAATCCCATAATGGAGGTCTCCGTCACAACCTCCTCCGGGAGAGCGTTCCAAGCGTCCACCACTCGCTGTGTGAAACAGAACTTCCTGACATTTGTCTTGGGCCTGTCGCCTCTCAATTTCAGTCCATGACCTCTCGTCTGAGTCACATTTGACAACGTGAATAATGATGCTTCTTGCTGGATTTTGTCAAATCCTTTTAGTATTTTAAATGTCTATCATAGCCCCACGCAGTCTTCTCTTCTCAAGGGTGAACAAGCTCAGTTTTCTGAGGCGTTCTTTGTAGCTCAAATTTCCCATACCTTTTACTAGCTTTGTGGCTCGCCTCTGCATCTTCTCCAGCAGGGTTATATCCTTCTTTAGTAGGAAGACCAGTGTTGGATACAATACTCCAGGTGTGGCCTGACCATTGCTCTGTAAAGCGGCATTATGATGTTAGCCGATCTACTTGTGATTCTCTTCTTTATCATGCCCAACATCCTGTTTGCTTTCTTTGCAGCCGCTGCGCATTTTGCCGACGGTTTCAGGGTCCCGTCTATCAGTACCCCCCAGGTCCCTTTCCTGTTCACTCTTGCCCAATGTCACACCTAACATTTTATATTCATGCTCCTTGTTTTTCGTGCCCAGGTACATCACTTTGCATATTTCTATATTGATCTTCATCCGCCACTTTTCCGCCCATTTCTCTAGCTGGTTCAAATCTCTCTGGAGTTCTTCCCTGTCCATTTGTGATCCAACTGACCGACATAGTTTCGTGTCATCTGCGAACTTGATTATATTACTCGTTTCCTCTTCCAGGTCATTTATGAATATATTGAATAAGATTGGCCCAAGGACCAAGCCCTGGGGCACACCGCTTGTCACCTTTTCCCAGTCCGAGAACTTCCCATTTATGCTTACCCTCTGCAATCTGCTCTCCAGCCAATTGGCTATCCATCTTAGTATATCCCCTTCAATTCCATGGCTTTGTAGTTTCCTCAGAAGCCTAGCGTGTGGAACCTTGTCGAACGCCTTCTGGAAGTCCAAGTATATTATATCCACTGGGTCTCCACTATCGATTTGTTTGTTCACCTTCTCAAAAAATTGAAGTAAATTCGTCAGACATGATTTCCTCTTCCTGAAGCCGTGTTGACTGTCTCTCATCAGATCATGATTTTCCAGGTGCTGCACTATGCTGTCCTTGATTAGTGCTTCAACCATCTTCCCAGGAACTGACGTAAGACTCACAGGTCTATAGTTGCCTGGTTCTCCTCTCGATCCTTTTTTGTAGATTGGAATGACATTCGCTATCTTCCAGTCATCTGGTATTCGTCCGGTTTCTGATTGACAAATTAGTTAGGGATTGTAAGAGCTCTCCGATTTCTACCTTAAGTTCCTTTAGCACTCTCGGGTGAATTCCGTCCGGTCCAGGGGACTTGTCTCTTTTTAGTCTATCGATCTGATAGTATATCATGTCCAGGTCCACATTCACTGTGGTGAGGCTATCCTTGATTTCTCCCTTGAATACTTTCCCTGGTTTGGGCATTGATGCAGTGTCCTCCTTGGTAAAGACAGACGCGAAGAATGAATTTAGCCTATCGGCAATCTTTTTGTCTTCCTTGATGCACCCTTTTCTTTCCTGATCATCGAGAGGGCCTACTGCCTCCTTTGCTGGTTTTTTCTCTTTTATATATCTGAAAAAGGGCTTGAAGTGTTTGGCTTCTTGCGCTATCTTTTCCTCATAGACCTTTTTGGCGTCTCTTACTGCCTTGTGACACTTCTTCTGGTCGGCCTTGTGACTGTTCCAGGCTCCGTCGTTCGTTCGCATTTCCATTTTTTAAACGAGTTCCTCTTTTCCCTTACCGCATCCTTCACCCCTTCAGTTAGCCAAGCTGGTTCTCCTTTGGCTATCCGCAGAATGTAGAGATTCTGCGCTTCGGTGATGGTAGTTTTTAGTAGGTACCATGCTTGATCGACAGCTTTGATTTCGGCTGTTACTGGGTGTCCTCTTCTGTCTGCACAGAGACTGAGGTCTTCCATTGGGGCTCAGCTTCGGTCTGTACAGGGATTTCCGTCGTCCATCAGGGGGGGTCATCTTCAGTCTGCATGGAGACTGTGGCCTTCATCTGGATCTCCGGCAGCCGGGGCGTTGATTTTGATTGTAGTCTTGGTGCTTCTTGTCTTCCCTGCCATTCCTGATCTTGTCTTTTCCACTTGGATTTGTACTCCGGTTGTTTGTGTGTGTTGGTTGGTTTGCCTGCTGTGTGTTGCTTAGTCTGCCTGCTGTGTGCTATCTGTTGCTAGCTATATGCTGGGTGTTATCTATCGCTAGCTGTGTGCTAGTTGGTCTGCCTTTTAGCTTGTTAGTTTAGTTGTGTAACATAAGAACATAAGCAATGCCTCCGCTGGGTCAGACCTGAGGTCCATCGTGCCCAACAGTCCGCTCACGCGGCGGCCCAACAGGTTCAGGACTTGTGCATTAATCTTCTACCTATACCCCTCTATCCCCTTTTCCAGCAGGAAATTGTCCAATCCTTTCTTAAACCCCAGTATCGTACTCTGCCCTATTACGTCCTCTGGAAGTGCATTCCAGGTGTCCACCACACATTGGGTAAAGAAAAACTTCCTAGCATTCGTTTTGAATCTGTCCCTTTTCAACTTTTCTGAATGCCCTCTTGTTCTCTTATTTTTCGAAAGTTTGAAGAGTCTGTCCCTCTCTACTCTCTCTATACCCTTCATGATTTTGTAAGTCTCTATCATATCCCCTCTAAGTCTCCTCTTCTCCAGGGAAAAGAGACCCAGTTTCTCCAATCTCTCAGCATATGAAAGGTTTTCCATCCCTTTTATCAGACATGTAGCTCTCCTCTGAACCCTCTCGAGTAACGCCATATCCTTCTTAAGATACGGCGACCAGTACTGGACACAGTACTCCAGATGCGGGCGCACCATCGCCCGATACAACGGCAGGATAACTTCTTTAGTTCTGGTTGCAATACCCTTCTTGATTATACCTAGCATTTTATTCGCTCTCTTAGCGACCGCTGCGCATTGTGCCGTTGGCTTCATTGTCATGTCCACCATTACCCCTAAGTCCCTTTCTTGGGTACTCTCATTCAATAAGATCCCTCCCATCGTGTAGTTGTGCCTCGGGTTTCTGCTTCCCATATGTAATACTTTACATTTCTCAACGTTGAACTTCATCTGCCATTTCGTCGCCCATTCTTCTAGTTTGTTCAAGTCCCTTTGCAATTCTTCGCAGTCCTCTTTTGTCCGAGCTCCACTAAATAGTTTGGTGTCGTCTGCAAATTTTACTATCTCACACTTCGTCCCTATTTCTAGATCATTTATGAATATATTAAATAGCAGTGGCCCGAGCACTGAGCCCTGCAGAACACCACTCGTGACCTTCCTCTAGTCTGAGTAGTGGCCCTTCACTCCTACCCTCTGTTTCCTATCCGCCAACCAGTTTCTGATCCATCTGTGTACGTCTCCTTCCACCCCATGGCTCTTCAGCTTCCGGAGTAGACGTTTATGAGGCACCTTGTCAAAAGCTTTTTGGAAATCTAGGTATATGATGTCTATGGGGTCTCCTCTGTCCATCCGTTTGTTAATTCCTTCGAAGAAGTGTAATAAGTTAGTTAGGCACGATCTCCCCTTGCAGAAACCATGTTGGCTGGTTATCAGAAGGTGGTTTCTTTCAAAATGTTCATCGATGTTTTCTTTTATCAGTACTTCCGCCATTTTCCCTGGTACCGAGGTCAGACTAACCGGTCTGTAGTTTCCCGGGTCACCTCTTGATCCCTTCTTAAAGATGGACGTAACGTTGGCCATCTTCCAATCCTCCGGGATCCCGCCTGTTTTCAGGGATAGGTTGCAAATTTGCTGCAGTAGTCTAGCTATCTCCTCCTTTAATTCCTTCAGAACCCTTGGATGGATTCCATCCGGATTTGTCAGTTTTTAATTTTTCTATCTGCCTGCGCACATCTTTTGAAAAATTAAAATCTGACAAATCCCCGGGTCCGGACGGAATCCATCCAAGGGTTCTGAAGGAATTAAAGGAGGAGATATGCTCAAGGCCCAGCATAGGAGGCAGATCTTCGGGCACCGGTAGGACATGCTGGTGCCGGTACGAGTTTCCATTATTTCCTATGGGGAAACTCGCTTTGATAAACGAGCATTTTGGATTACGAGCATGCTCCTGGAACGGATTATGCTCATAATCCAAGGTACTACTGTATTTAAGCTTATGATCTGCCCATTTAAGTGGGAAGGCCCCCTCCCAATTAGTTTGCAGGGTGATAGGGATCGCTAAAGCTTCAGATTTGTGAGCATTGAGGCAATACCCTGAATAGTAGCTAAACTCGTCTAGAACCCCTAAAGCATGAGACAGGGAAGAAGGAGCATTAGTAAGAATGAGTAAGACATCATCAGCAAAAGCTAGAGTTTTTACAACACCGGAGGGGAAGCGGACGCTCGCTACATCTGGATCTTTCTGAAGACTGCGCAATAGAGGCTCCAGATGATAATAAATGGGATAAGGGACATCCCTGGTGTGTACCGTGACAAATGGGAAAGGAAGCCATGACCATGCCATTAACTAAAAGAGAAGCTTAAGGAGAAGAATACAAGGTGCATATGGATTGAAGGTACCACCCCGTAATGCCCACATATTCCAATACCTGAAAGAGATATGTCCAGCTAACCTGGTCAAACACTTTCTCTGCATCAAGGCCCACCAACTGCAAGGGGATGTCCGGCGAGGTACAATAAGTCATAGACAAGAGGACCTTTCGAAAAATTAAGTACAGACTGTTGTCCACAGACAAAGCCAACCTGCTCAGGACAAATCAACTGAGGTAGTAAGGCTGCCATTGTATCTGTCAGAACTTTGGATAGAATCTTGATATCAACATTTAACAAAGAGATAGGGTGTTAAGAGTCAGGATGGCAGTCAGGTTTACCAGGCTTCAATAATAATGTTATCGGGGCTGTATTATCTCTTTCAGGGATATGGCCTTGGCAAATACTTAAATCATAATACTGAACCAAGGGAACACACTAAGTAAGAAAGAAATTTAAAGAACTCTGGGGTGTATCCATCCAGATCTGGAGCCGTGCCCCTTTTAAGTCCCTTAACAGCTTTTTGGATTTCCACATATGAGAGGAGCATTCAACGACGCCACCTGGGTATCTTCAAGATGAGGAAGCCCAGCATCCTCCAATTAATCTCGCAACGGGGAGCATTAATTCAAGGACACCTCAGCATAAAATTGCTGGAAGTAGTCCTGCAAAATCTCTGAGATATTTGCTGTAGAAGTCGCACGACTGGTGTCCTGTTTCTCCAAAACTTTAATGAAACAAGGGCCTTGGGTATCCCATAATACTCGTGCCAAGAGGTGACCCGGCTTGTTACCATAGTGATAAAAGGTATGGGCACGGTGATGAAAAACTGTTTAGCTTTTTCATATAGTAGGGCGCTAAGGACAGCTCAAGCGGTTCTTTATTTGCATTAGTAGGGAAGGCAGCATAGGCTGCTTTGGAGATCCTACACTTACTTTCCAAATTGACAATGCCTTGAGAAATACGCCTTTTACATGCGGCTACATAAGAGATGATATCCTCTCTTAAAACTGCTTTCTTCGTATCCCAGTGTAAGATAGGGTCATTTTTATGTTGAGCATTAAACTTCTCATAGTTTTCCCATTTTTCAAGGCGATGTGCTCGGAAATAAGCATCATTTATCAGATAAGTAGGAAAACACCAGGGGTTACTGGAAAATTTCAAATCTGTCCATATCAAGCAATGGTCAGAGCAAGTGGAGAGTCCTATGGTAGCAGAGGAAATGAAAGAGAACAGTTCAGCCATGAGAAAAATATAGTCAAATGTAGATTGTGTGTTGTGGACTCGAGAAACATATGTATGTGTTATTCTCTATTCCATCCCCTTTATCACCTAGGTCGCTCTTCTTTGAACCTTTTCTTGAGATAAGGAGAATTGAATGCAAAACTCCAGATGAGGTAACACCATGGAACTATACAGGGGCATTATAACATTCTTAGTCTTGTTAACCATCTCTTTTTTGATAATTCCTAGCACCCTTTTTGCTTTTTTGGCCGCTGCCGTACATTGGGCGGAAGGTTTCATCATATTGTCTACAGTGACACCCAGATCCTTTTCATGGGGTCCTTACTAGGTTAAAATTGCTGACCACCATCAAAGAGCAATTAGGATGCTGTGCAGCTAGACGGATAAGTTTCTGGAAGAAGGCATGCTCATATATATTAAGGCTATAAACCACCATCAAATGAAAAGTCTGTTTAAACATAATAAGGCGGAGTAATAAGTATCTACCATAAATATCTCATGTTACACTGGTAACCTGACAGGGCAAAGTTTTCCTAATTAATACCACCACCCCACTTTTCTTCTTTTGGTTGGAAGCATAAAAGATTTGGCCCACCCAGTTTTGCATGTTAAACATCTGACAGTCTAGTCTCCTGAAGACAGTCTATATCAGCGGTCTCAAACTCGCGGCCCTCTAGGTACTATTTTGTGGCCCGCAGTCTGTACGCAATCTCAGAAGCGCCTTCTGCTGCCAATCACCGGTGCTGGCATTAGAAGGGGGGAAGGTAAAAGGAAGGGAGAAGAGGTGCTGCTGGACCTGGCAGAAAGGAAGGGAAAGGAAAGTGCTACACACTTGAGGTGAGGGTGAAATGGTGCATGGGGAGAGAGCATGTTGGGTTTTGGGGTGGGAAAGAGGGATGCCATTCGAGGGAAGAGGCACGGTCAGAGAGAGAAAAAGCGTGCAGGAGGCAGAAAGTGTTGGACTCATGAAGAGGGCGAGATGGATGGGGAGGACAGAAAGGAGGGAAGGAGAAATGTTACACTGGGGAAGGGGTGGAGGGCAGAGAGTGAAAAGTTGAACTCATTGAGGGAGGGAGAGAGAGATGTTGGTTGGGGGAGGGAACGAGGTCCAGAGCAGAAGCATGGTGGAAGAAGAGAGGAAAAAATGTTGGACTGGTGGAAAGGAGGAAGAAATGTTGGACTGGTAGGGGGCCCAGAAAGGAGGGAAGGGAAGGGAGATGGACTGCAGGGGGCAGAAAGGAGGAAGGGAAAAAGAAATGTTATACTGGGGAGAAGGAGAGAGATGTCAGACCATGGAAATAGGGAGGGAAGGTAAGACATGGAAAAGTAGATTTTGAGAAGAAAGCAGAAAAATGGAAAAATTTTACCTCATGCAAAATTGTCATTTCTTTAATAAGATATTAACTATTTTTTCTTTTCTGCTGCCCTCCAAGTACCTACAAATCTAAAATGTGGTCCTGCAAAGGGTTTGAGTTTGAGACCACTGGTCTATATCCATGGAGTTTCGCTTAAGATAGGACAGAATCTTAGAATGGTTTTTTTTTTTTTTTATTCAATTCATGTAAATACTGCTCACTCTTATTTTTTTTTTGTATTCTTTATTCATTTTCAAGATTACATAAAGTGTTATAATATATTCACTCACATAAATAATAAATACATCACTTAGAATTATTCATTGATACATCTCATAAATTCTTAACCCCATCCCTATCCCATTCCACCCACCCGTATATTTTATTATCATATAAAACATGTGATATTAAAATACCCCCCCCCCTGCATCTTAAAATAATAATTAATATAAGGGAATCAGTTTTACTTTAATCCTTACAATATTTCGTTAATGGTTTCCATATATCCTGAAACCTTTTAAGATAGCCCCGTTGTACTGCAATAAACCTTTCCATTTTATAAATATGGCATAAAGAGTTCCACCAGAAATTGTAGTTTAATCTCTTCCAATCTTTCCAGTTAAATGTGATTTGTTGAATGGCAACTCCAGTCATTATTAGTAATAATTTGTTGTTATTTGCCGAAATCTGACTTTTGGTTCTTATTTCCATACCAAATATTACAGTATCATAAGTCAATGCCACTGGGTTTTCTAATAAATTATTAATTTGGTCCCAAATTGATTTCCAAAAATTCATAATGTATGGGCAATGAAACAATAAATGATCTAAAGTTCCTACTTCTAAATGACAATGCCAGCATCTATTAGACAAAGAACTATCTAGTTTTTGTAATCTAACAGGGGTCCATAACGTTCTATGCAACAGAAAAAACCAAGTTTGTTTCATAGATGCTGAAACCGTACATTTCATCCTCCAAGACCAAATTCGTGGCCATTGAGATGCAGTAATTTCATGCTTAATCTCAATGCTCCAAATATCTCTTAAACCAGTTTTTAATTTCTTCTTAGTAAATCCATTTAATAATTTATACCACTGGGAGGCCTGGTGACCCAGGAAGTCTGTCTGAAAACAAAGGAATTCCATACTATAATGATTATTAAGATTTTTCCAGTCAGGGAACCCCGTCTGAATGGCATGCTTCAGTTGCATCCATCTAAAATTTTCTGATTTATTCAGTCCAAATTTATGTTGCAACTGTGAAAATTCAAGCATAGTACCATTAGAAATGATATCATCTAATATACGTATTCCTGCTATCATCCAATGCTTCCAGAGTAGTCTTTCTCCTCCAATTTGAATCCTGGAGTTTACCCATATAGATTGATTTGTAGATTTGTAAATTGGAATAATTGTTAAATTGCTTATATATCTTAGAGTTTTCCATGTATCTGCTAGTATTTTATTATCTTTACTATAACTAGGCATTTTGATACTGAGAACATGTGACAATCGAATTGGAGACATGAGTTGCCATTCTATATATAACCAATCTGGGAGTTTTTCCATGATTTCTGGGAGGATCCAATACATACCATGACGCAAAATATAGGCTTGATGGTACCTATAAAAGTTTGGAAAATTTACCCCTCCCTCTGAAATTGATCTTTGTAAAGATACCAAAGCTATTCTAGGAGTTTTCCCCAGCCAAATAAATTTTAATAGAATGCTATTTAACTTTTTATAAAAGGACCCTTGAAAAAATACAGTTAGCATGCCCAACTGATAACAAACTACAGACAAAATCATCATCTTAATAGTTTGAACTCTCCCCCACCATGAAAGGTGTAAAGGATTCCATTGCTCACACATTTCCGCGACCTTTTGCAATAATAATTTTTCATTTATTTTTATTGTTTCTTCCAATGTGTTTTTAATAAAAATGCCTAAATATTTTATTCCATCTTCCTTCCAGAGAAAAGGAAATGAATCGAATAAGCCTTTTGTACAATGTACATTGAGTGGAAGAACTTCTGATTTGGACCAATTTATCTTATATCCTAAATATTTCCCAAAATTCTCAATTAACTTAAGTAAGCAAGGAATGGTTGTCTCAGGATTTCTCAAATAGAGCAATATATCATCTGCATAAGCTGAAAGCTTATATTCTCGATCTTTATGCGGAATACCTTCTATCTCCTCTGTCTGTTGAATAGTTAATAATAAGGGTTCCAATACAATATCAAAAAGCAGAGGAGATAAAGGACAGCCTTGTCTAACTCCCCTTTGCAATTTGAAAACTTCTGAAAAATTATTATTAATATATAATTTAGCAACAGGAGAACTATACAAAGTTTGAACCATTTGAACGAATCCTGATCCAATTCCAAACCATTCCATCACTTGATACATAAAGGTCCTTTCAACACGATCAAAAGCTTTCTCTGCATCAAGAGATACAGAGAAAACTGGATCTTTTAAGGTTTTGGACAAAGTCAACATATGTAATGCCATTCTAGTGTTGTTAGAAGAATGTCTTTGAGCAATGAATCCTGTTTGGTGTATCTTAGAATGTTTTATTGGGGAGTTGATACCAGATACATTCCAGGAAGCAATCCTTACATTATCCGGTAATTTGGGTGACATCACGGAGGGTAGTAGCAAAGGAGTAGAGCAAAGGCACTTATTAGAAATGGTCCCTAGGCCCCAGGCCAAACCTGGGGAATCAAATACAAAAAGGTAATGCTATTACACAAGGCCTTTAGGTAAATGGGTTTGAGTCGCAACCCCACTCCCCCTTGTACTCCAAAAAGGAAATAATAGGGACAAAGAAAATGAAACAACCAAAAAAAAAAAATACAAAGAAAACCCAATCCCATCACAGTGATACAAAAGTTTTCGATATCTCTTCCCCACCCCCCACCCCCACATACCCCAACCAAACAGACCCCAACCAAACAGACCCTAAGTCAAGTTCAAAATACCGTACCGCACTCACTCTAGCTAAACGGTCAGATATGAGTGGCAAGTCATGATCCGGTGTTTTGAGAGCCCCAACACCATCAACCCCAATATTATACACAGAGCACAAAATGAAACACAGTTTAGAATTATACCAGCGCATTTTACTACCACATGTTACCAGCGCACTTTATCAGCAGATAAAAAAATAGCAGTATGCAGTTCCAAATAAAAGTAAAGGCGTAAGTCTCCCAGAGCCATCACCCAAATAGAGTACAAAAATTAGGAGGCTGCACCCAGGAGAATCGTTCATGGCGGAGCCTCTCCCTCTGATGAAGAAGAAGAATTCACAAAGTCTTGCACCAGGGCTGGAGAGTCAAAAATATTCCAACGGCCATCTCGAAAGATCTTCAAAATTGCTGGATAAACAAACATAAATTTCACTTTTTTAGCCACAAGCGCCGAGCAGATCGGGTGGAACAGCTGCCGACGGTCCAATAGAGCCACAGAGTAATCCTCAAACATACAGATAGGCTGATCGCCAAAGAAAACTGCAGTCCATTGCATGTTAAATTGTTGAGGGTTTCTGATTTTTGAAGATAATTATGAAATTTAATTATTACCAAGCGAGGTCTCGAATCATCAGCATCACGCCGGCCCAGGCGATGCGTGCGCTCCAGACGCAGAATCCCAGTGAAAGATAGCTGAAAGAATCTATCTGCCATGCTTCCAAATCAGTCAACAGAGCACTATCCTGCACAGCCTCTGGGATGCCCAAAATATGCAGATTGCCGCATCTGGAACGATTCTTCATCAAGCTTCTCTGACTGGGATTTTACAAGAGCCTGTAAAGATGCCAAATCTGCCAAGATTCCACGTGCATCATCTTCCATCGAGGAGACCCGTGTTTCAAGTTCTGTGGTTCTCTGAATAGTACAGTATCTGCGAGTAATTGTTCCACTCGCATCATATGCTAGATGTGGTATAATTAGATCTTTGCAAAGTCTTTGACAGTGTGCCACACAGACGTCTAATAAATAAACTGAGTGCCCTTGGGATGGGTCCCAAAGTGACAGGCTGGGTCAGGAACTGATTGAGTGGAAGGTAACAGAGGGTAGTGATCAATGGAGATCGCTCTGAAGAAAGGGATGTTAGCAATTATATGCCTCAAGGTTCTGTTCTTAAGCCTGTTCTTTTTAACATTTTTATAAATGATATTGCTGAAAGGCTGTCGGGTAAGATTTGCCTCTTTGTGGATGATACCAAAATCTGCAATACAGTAGACATGCCGGAGGATGTGAATAACATGAAGAAAAACATGAAGAAAGCTTGAAGAATGGTCTGAAATTTGGCAGCTAAAATTTAATGCTAGAATCCAGGTGGGGCTTACCTAAGATAGCGATGTGAACTCAGCAGAGAGACACTGACATGGTTCTTTTGAAAAATTTTCTTTCTCCTGCCTAATGGTGAAGAGAAAATCAAAAGTTCGGGTTTTCCCGGACAAATCAGCTGTTGCTCAGACCGGGCCGATGGATTTCTTCATTGAGTGAAGCTCCCGAACAATACATCCGGAGGATCAATCCTTGGCTGGAGGGGTGCACAAGCTGAGGCGCGTGAGTTCTCTTTTGAGGGAGCCACTCTATCCCCGGAGCCTGCCAACTCGTCCTGAGGCATCGGAGGAGCTGTTGTCGGCTGGACCGACCCGGGACGTTCTTCTGCTGGCCCAACAGGACAGAATCTCTATCCAGGAACGGAGGCAGGAGGAGTACTCTTTAACAGCACTACAGCTGGCGGGGAGACTGAAACAAGCCCAGGAAACTTCAATGATTTCTACAGCGGCAAAAGGTACTTTGCTTTCCATTGCAGGGCCCAGAACTGAGATTGCTCCTTTGAGTAGACCCAAGGTCTTTAATATGGAATCAATTTATGGTACTGCTCTTACTCTACCTAATCAGTATCAGAATCTGCACATCCGACCCTCTTTACGCGAACCCTATCCCAGTTCACTATACCACTTACCGCGCAACCAACCCCAAACACCCCACTTTCAGACACCATACCTTACATGATCATCCAGCTATAGGCCCACCCCTAAACCCTCCCCCTCCCCACCAGAGACCTACTAAGACTCGCACCAATAAACAACGATCTCTAAAAAATGTAGCCTATTCCCATCGCTTCCCCACTGACCACATCAACTACCAGAACCTTCAAGGCTACTACCTGAACATAAGATCAATTAGGAACAAATCCTTACTGATCAAAGATTGGCTGAATGAATCTAACCCAGACCTTGTTCTACTCACAGAAACCTGGTTGTTATCAGACAATGACATAATTATCAAAGACTGCCTTCCCCCAGGCTTCAAGATTCTATCCCTTGCCAGATCCTGGGGAAGGGGAGGAGGATTAGCAATAATATTTAGAGACCACCTAAATTGCACTGTTCGGAGCTCCAAATCCTCCCCTAACCTAGAATTACTATCGGTCTCACTAACTTCAAAGTCCCTAGCCTCCCCCCTGACCATCACCCTATTCTATGTCCCACCCAAAAAATGGAAACTAGCCAAAGAAGACTTCGCGGAATTCCTACTGACTAACTCATTAGCAAATCCTTACAACCTATTATGTGGTGACATCAACATTCACTTAGAGCTAACAGACCAACCAGAAACATCTGACTTTTTGTCACTCATATCCCAACTCGGATACTTCATACCCTCTCCGATCAGAACTCACCTAAGAGGCCATCAGCTGGACCTGGTGACATTCTCCACCAATACGCCAACCCACCCTAAATTCCATTGGAATCAGGATACCTGGACAGACTCCCTATGATCCGATCACAGATTTTGTAACTTCTCCATTGATTACCAACAACCCTCTTACAAAAATAACAAAACAAGAACCAAAAAAACTCACACCACTAGAGGGAAGATCGACCCTGAAGAATTCTGGTCCCGCTATGAGACTATCAAAAACCAAAATGAAGAAACAGAACTATTCATGACCTCCTGGATCAAAGACAGCACTAACATCCTAGATGAAATAGCCCCCTTAAAATCCCGCAGAATCAGATCCTCAAATCTAGAAGGTTGGTTCGACGCAGAGTTGCTACTAATAAAAAAGGACCTAAGAAAATCAGAAAGACTATGGATTAAGTCCAGTACCCAGGAGCACAGAGTTGCCTGGAGACTAAAACTCAAAAACTATAAAAACCTCACCAAGGAGAAACGAAAAGACTTTTATGCCCACAAAATTGGTAACATCTCCACAAACAGTAAAATCCTTTCTAAACTGGTCAAAGACCTCTACAACCTCGAGACGCTCATCGACAACCATGAAGAACCCACTTTATCCTCCGACACCCTAGCAGATTTCTTTAATTCCAAAGTACAAAATATAAGATCTTCGATAACATCCTCAACCAATCCCCATGGATACTTTCCTATACTCGTAGACTCCGACACATCTAATCCTGACTCTGGATCCAGAACGAACCTAAGCTGGAACCACTTTACTACCATCGACTGGCAAACCTTCAATAAATATTACAATAAATATACCAAAGCCTTCTGCAGACTGGACACCTGCCCCCCAAACATCATGAAAACCGCACCAACTCATTTCAAAGCCAATATGTTGGCATGGATAAACAGTTCACTATCCACAGGAAATTTCCCGGCAGAACAAGGCCATATAAAAATAACCCCTATTATAAAAAACACAAAAGAGCCACTCAACACCCCGTCTAACTACAGACCGATCGCAAGCATCCCGCTGTTCACCAAAATAGCTGAAGGGCTAGTTAATGCCGAAATCACCACATACCTAGAAAAATTCAGTATCTTAAACGACAACCAATCAGGCTTCCGCCAGGACCACAGCACCGAGACCATCATTGCTGCTCTACTCGACCACCTTCATTCACTTTTCAGCCAGGGCACAAGCGCCTTGATAGTACAACTTGATCTTAGCAGTGCATTCGACCTCGTAGACCACTCCATCCTCCTAGACTGCCTTGCCTACATCGGCATCTCTGGCCAAGTCCTCAATTGGTTCTGCAGATTTCTAAAAAATAGATCATACAGGGTATTCAAGAATGACTCCCTCTCATACAGCTGGGATAATGCCTGTGGGATCCCACAGGGCTCCCCCCTCTCCCCCACCCTGTTTAACATCTACCTCGCCTCCCTGGGAAACCTCCTGCAAAACCTCAAGCTCAAATTCTTCATCTACGCAGATGACATTACAATAGTCATCCCACTAATCAGCTTCTCTCCAGAGTTGCTCACCTCTCTTTCAAGCTCACTTACTCAGATAGAACTCTGGATGCTATCCCACAGACTAAAATTAAATCCTGACAAAACCAAATTCTTCCTAGCTACCCCCAACGACAAAATCAAAGACACCACAATCTAAGTGAAAGGTATGGCCTTCCCCATCGAACAAACCTTAAAAGTATTGGGAGTCACCCTAGACAAACATCTATCCCTGGAAAAACATACTGATATTATGGTCAGGAAATGCATTTCAGTTCTTTGGAAACTACGCACCATAAAAAAATACTTCGACGACACCTCATTCCGCCTGTTGACTCAATCCTCCATTCTCAGCATCCTAGACTACTGCAACATCATTTATCTGGCCTCCACGAAGAAAACCATCAGGAGACTGAAACTTATCCAGAACACCGCCGTTCGCCTTATATTTGGCTTAAACAAATGGGACTACATCACCCCTTTTTACCACAAACTACATTGGCTACCCCTTGAATCTAGAATCCTATTCAAGTTCGCGTGCTTCTGTTACAAAACTGTCTTTGGGCTATCTCCGAGCTACCTCACCCCTCATTTCATCCTGAACTGCAATAAAAAGAATTCCCGCAGAATCAATCTTTTCGCCTTCCCCTCCCTAAAACTTTGTCACCTCAAAAGGTTCTTCGACAAAACCTTCGCCTTCCAGGCAGCCAAACAGAACACTTGGCTAGCCCAAATTCTGCTCAAGGCCCACTCCTACCTTGATTTCCGAAAAACACTCAAAACGCATTTATTCCACGCTCAATATCCCTAATCCCATCTCTTCCATTTCTCTCTCCCCTCCCTCAAACGACCCAACTCGCCCGGTCCCCTCCCCCCTATTTTAGATCTCCCCCATCTCACTAACTCCAATGACCTACTCATTCCCCCCCCTCGCATGCCCATCTTTATCACCTCATTGCCTGTAATTATGATCAACTGTAACCATGATCAACTGTAATTTCTTGTTAATTTTGTTCCAATACCTTCTTTACTTGTAAAGATAGTTTGTTGTAATTTCTTATTAAGTTTTGTTTAATTGATGTGAACCGCCTAGAACTCCCTGGATATGACGGTATACAAAAATAAAGTTATTATTATTATTATGGGAGGCGATATCCAGCTTACAAATTTCCATGGGAAATCAAATTGAGCAACTTTCCACAAGGTGTACCATGACGTTCTCAGAAAATTTGGAACTTAAGTTTGGAAAATAAAGCGGATGATGCGGGGATACCAGGATAAAGACTTTGGAGGCCCAGGCATTGACTTGGGTTAAAGACAGTGTAAGTTTGCACTTTAAACAATAAAATGGTGGAAAATTCCATTAGGAGATGTAATCTTCGGATTATTAATTTCCCAAAAATATTTCCGACAACTGCTTTAGCTATGTTTAAAAGATACTTGAATGAAGTTTTTAAGGTACCAGAGACCTCATATCCTCCTATCTCCAAAATATATTACTTTCCTAGACGAATTAAAGCTCAAAGTCCTAACCAGCAGAATTTATCTGCTGATAGTTTGGATTTATCTAATTTCCTGGAGAAGTCAATTTGCCATAGATTCAGATAGGGAATGGATGCTTAAGTTGTTTTTCAAATATAAGGATGTTCCCTTTTTGTCTAATGTTCTAAGAATGTATCCAGATATCTCGTCCTACCCAAAAGTAAAGGAAACAATTTTTGATCTTGAGACCGAAGGTCACTCGGCTGAGAGCAACCTTTGTTTTGAGATATCCCTGCAAGTGTGTTATGTTCTTTAATGGAAAGAGATAAATATTTTACGAGCCGCAGTAATTGTCCAAATTTATTTTCGCTAAAGTACAACTTATAGAAACTTCCTGAGTTATGTTCTAGTATGTTAGCTCGAAAAGAAAGAAAAGTTTAGGACCTGTATCACCTCATCTTTAGTTTTCCTTTAAAATGTATTTGTTTATAGTAATTTCAGCTCCTCCATATATATATGGTGGACTAATTACAACCTGTATTTTTTTCATTGTTTCCTGTAATATGAAATATTTTGTATTGATACACTTTAGATATACAGGCTGTTTTTGCTTTTTTGACTTTTATAGATTGTCAATTGTTAAAATTATAAATAAAGAATTAAAAAAATAAAATCTAATGCCAAGAAATGCAAGGTCATGCATTTGGGCTGCAAAAACCAAAGGGAACGATACAATTTAGGGGGGTGAAGATATTGTTTGCTTTTATTCATTTCTGACCTATTTTTAAATGGAGTTCCTTTCTTGATGAATGTGTATTATATATTGCACACCGCTTGGATCCTTTTTTTAGACTGTTATGCGGTATAGAAAGTTTTTTTAATAAACATGTGCACGGCAGAAGAACGTGACTTGGGTGTGATTGTATCTGATGATCTTAAGGTGGCCAAACAAGTTGAAAAGGTGATGGTGAAAGCTAGAAGGATGCTAGGGTGCATAGGGAGAGGTATGGCCAGTAGGAAAAAGGAGGTATTTATGCCTCTGTATAAGACTCTGGTGAGACCTCATTTAGAATATGGTGTACAATTCTGGAGGCTGCACCTTCAAAAAGATATAAAAAGGATGGAGTCGGTCCTGAGGAAGGCTACTAAGATGATGCGTGGTCTTAATGATAAGGCGTATGGGGATAGACTTAAAGATCTCAATCTGTATACTTTGGAGGAAAGGCAGGAGAGGGGAGATATGATAGTCATTTAAATACCTACATAATATAAATATGCATGAGTCGGGTCTCATTTGAAAGGAAACTCTGCAATGAGAGAACATAGAATGAAGTTAAGAGGTGATAAGCTGTGGAGTAATCTGAGGAAATACTTTTTTACTGAAAGGGTGGTAGATGCGTGAACAGTCTCCCGAAAGAAGTGGTGGAAACAGAGACTGTGTCTGATTTCATTAGGGCCTGGGATAGGCACATGAGATCTCTCAGAGAGAGAAAGAGATAATGGTTACTGTGGTTGGGCAGACTAGATGGGCCATTTGGCCTTTATCTGCCATCATGTTTCTATGTGCAGATAGCTGTTCAAATTTAGGCTCTAAAGCTTTTACCATCGCCGCTGTTAAATCAGCTAGAGCTGGTTCAGTGAACTGTGTAACCGTACTAACAGGCCCCTCCGCCATCATATCCTCACTAGGCCGGACTCTGTCTCTCTTCGTGGTGTTAGTTGACATCACTGAGCTAGTTAAGAAGTTAAGTACACTTCCCCCTCCGTATTCGTGGGGTTAGGGGCAGAGCCGGCCCGCGAATATTAAAAAACTGCGAATAATATTCGGGCTGGTTCTGCCCCTAACCCCCGCTTTCCCTGGCTATTTTAAGCCCTGAAAGCCCCCCCTTAAGCCTTACTTGGTGGTCTAGTGGGTTTTCAGGCAGGAGTGATCTTCCCACGCTCCTGCCCCGTGTAGATCACTCACAGGCAATGGCTTCCTGTAGTCTCGAGCCATTTCCTGTGAGCGATCTGCACGGGGCAGGAGCGTGGGAAGATTGCTCCTGCCCCGAAAACCCACTAGACCACCAGGTAAGGCTTAAGGGGGGCTTACAGGGCTTAAAATAGCCTGAAAAATGAATTTTGTGGTTTTAAATCATGAATAAGCGTATCCGTAGATACGGAATTTGCGAATACGGAGGGGGAAGTGTATTCAGAAGACACATGTGTTGTGTATTACAAGAACACTGGGGGCTAATGTTCTGGGGGCAGTTGAGTTGTTGAGGGAGAAGGTAGTGGTGAGGCATAAGGTGAAGTATCTTGGTGTACTTCTGGATCCAGGACTTACTATGAGAGGGCAGGTGCTTGCAGTAGTTCGGAAGGTGTATTTCCATCTTAGGTTTGTCAATGGACTTAGGCCTCATTTGGTGGCTCCATTGTTTAAGATGGTGTTTCAAGCAATGGTGCTGTCTGTTTTCGAGTACTGCAGTTTGGTGTTGTTGGGAGTGCCAAAGTCGGTGTTGAGTGCGCATCAGGTGGCCCAGAATTCAGTAGTATGCTCTCTATTTAAATTGGACAGACGTGAACATGTGATGGAATATTTTCTAAGGCTGTATTGGTTGAAAGTAAGGGATAAGATACGTTACAAGCTTTTGGTAAATATTTTCATGTGCTTATGGAAGTTGGCCCCCGAACACCTGGTCCAGAGCATCTTGCCTCGTGAGCTGGCTCGACTGCTTCGCTCAATTGAGCATTGTGATCTGTTTGTGCTAGCTGTGCGGGACTTAAGGCTTTCTTTTTCCAGGAACAGTGTTTTTCACTGTATTGGTCCCAGTGAGTGGAATAACCTTCCAGGATGTATTCGCCAACAGCAAAATTTACAGAACTTTAAGAAATTATTGAAAAGACAACTGTTCTGTAAGATGAAATATATGGTATGACTTTAGCTGAAGGGGTAGGAGTGATGACTGTTGAGGGCTGAGTGGTGGTCACCGAGGTTTTTGATGGTCTAGTTTGTCTCATTTGGCATAAAGATATTTTTCATTGAGGCATCTTGTGCACCTTATATATTTTTACATTTTGATGTAGGGTAGGATTGGTCAGTATGTTTTATGCAATCTGATTTTATATGTATGTATATAGTTGTTATAGTGTTGGTCTTGATGTGTTTTGTACGATAAATGTTATGTTGTGACACTGGGCAAGTCACTCCCCCCATTGCCCCAGGTACATTAGATAGATTGTGAACCCACCGGGACAGACAGGGAAAAATGCTTGAGTACCTGAATAAATGCATGTAAACCGTTCTGAGCTCCCCTGGGAGAATGGTATAGAAAATTGAATAAATAAATAAAATAAAAAAATAAAAATTTTGTATATTAACATGTAACTCACCCTGAATAGAGTAATAACTCACCCCAGAGCTCAAAAAGGAAGCGATTAGGGGCTTAAAGTGTTAAGATGAAGGGCGATGGTAGGTAGGGCTTCCAGAGCAGGTCTGGAACTTGTCCTTCCCTGTTCACAGCATCACGTGACTCTAGAATTTCAAATTTTAATTTACAAGACAATGTCTGAAAATTTGATATGCTGTCACTAAAGTTACATGTGATAGCTACAAGGGTAAATCAAAAAGTAAAGGCAAAATACATTTAACGGTTTTAATAAAAGTAACTGTAAGTAATTGAACATATCACTTTTCCATGTGGTTCCCATGTAAGACGACACATTTGTTGTCTCGTTCAACTAGCTTCTGCATTCCTCCAGAGAAGAAGCTCTTTGGCTGCTCCCAAAGCACCGCTTCATTTACTTCATCATGCCTTGTCTTTTGCTCTCCACCTCTTGTTCTTTCCTCCCCTGTCATGTAAGTCTTATAATACAGTGATACCTTGGTTTATGAACATATTTCTTTCAAGAAGCATGCTCGTAATCCAAAGCACTCATATATCAAAGCAAATTTGCAATTCAGATGATTTGTTCCACAACCCAAAAGGGGTGCTATAAGGAGCTGGGAGGAAGTGGCGAGCGGTGGCCCACGGGTAGGTACCTGCCTGGATGATGCCCAGGTGCCGATGCTTGAACGCACATCCCTAAAATTCAGCACACACGGTACGTTTTTCGTCAGGAACCATAAAGCATCTCCTGCCGACCCTGCACATCCGAATGAAGCCATATGAAAATTACAGAGCATGGGCTGGAAAATTCTAACATTTTAACTGAAACATTTTTTTTTTCATCGGAACCCCTGAGCCCAAGTAGCTAAACGATCATGTACATGCGTGTTATGTATAAACACGCACAACGTTGATGAGCGTGTCATCGACGTATGTGCTTACAAGTGACGCGTGCGTACACGCTCGTTAATCGAGGAGGCGCTCATCTTGCGAGTTAAAGTTTGCTAGAGTGTTTTGCTCGTCTTGCAAAATACTCGGAAACCACATTACCCACAAACCGAGGTTTGACTATATATGTAATTTCTCCCCCCTCCACATCTATTGATCATGTGGTGGAATATATATATATATATATATATTGTGACCGGGCCGGTTCCAGAGTAGGTGGGAAGCCAGGCTCGGGCCACAGGCAGATTTATTGTAGCACCTTTTATATGGCTGGGTGAAAGAAAAACCCGGATGACAGATTTTCTAGGAACTGGATGCAGGTTTATTAAAGTTTTCAAAAACAAAGCTTGTTGGAACATATAATTAGTTCTTCACATTTTCTCCCCTAGCCTGGAGCTTCCAGGTCCAGTAAACCGCGCAAGTTGATACACAAACCCAAAACAAAAACAAAAGGTTTGTAGTCCAAATCCCCCATACACAGGATGTGTCCTTAGTAGCTAGCCGTAGCCAGGCACCACCTAGGCTAACTTCCAGGGATTTCTTACACCAGTTCTCCAGCGGTCAGGCAACTCAAAACCTCTGGCAATGACCTTTCTCAATTGTGCAGGCTCTGCTTGTGTCCAGGGTTTCAATTAACCTGGACTGGATTTCTGGGAGGATTGGCAAGACCTCTCATACCTCATTCTCCCCTATCCATGTCTTCCTCGGGCCCGCTCTCCCCAGGAAGGCTGTGCATCTCCCAGTCATTGGACTCATGGCCCAGGCTGCCTCTCCACCCTTTAATCTCAAGTGGCTCTTCCCAGCCCCCTCCTTGCCTGTGGGTTAGCTCCTTGCTAATATGTCCTCTCCAAGGCCAGTCATTTGTTTCACCCTCCCAGGGTTTGTCTGCCAGGGCAAGATAGCGTCCAGGGATTCCAATTTCCCTCCAGCTGGCCTGCCTCCTCAGTAGCCTACGGGGCTGGGACACCGGAGCTCCTTGGAAGCTGCACTCCCTGCTGGTGGCTGGCTGATTGTGATTAGCACCAGCTGAGTTCCCCTGCTGCCTCTCCATGTTTCATATTTGAGGCTGTCGGCCCTGCACTCCCTGAGGCTAACTCCACCCCCTCCTGGGTGGGTTTTAGGTTTAGGAGCTTGAGGAAAGGAGTAATAGGGGGAAGAATTAGGTTCTAGTGCCCTCCCCCTCTGGCTCTTGGGCTGGGCTATGACCGGCCTTTTCCTTTCCCTTCCTAGCTGTGCCGGCTGCCCGGGCTCCAGACCAGGTTTTCCAGGGACCAGGACCAGGTGCTTGCTGAGTTTAGTAGTCCTTTTAGCTGGGACAGGAGCTTCCTTGTCACAATATATATATATATATATATATATATATATATATATATATATATATATATATATATATATATATATATATATACATACACACACACACACTAGTATTTTAGCTCGTTACATTAACGGGTGCTAGAATATATGTCTGTCTGTCTTTATTTCTGTCTCTCTCTTTCCGTCCCGCTATCTTTCTTTCTGTCTGTCTCTCTTCCTGGCCCCCTTTGTCTGTCTGTCTTTCTGTGTCTCTCCCTGCCCCTGTGTTTTTCTTCTTTTCTGTCTGTCTCCCTTCCTCCCACTGTCTGTCTTTCTATCTATCTGTCTGTCTCTCTCCCTGCCTCCTATGCAGCAGCATTTCTCTTCCCCCACTTCCCTGTGCAGCAGCCACAGCAGAAGCATTCCCTACCCTTCCATTTCTCTCCCCCCACACCAGTTCCCTGTGCAGCAGCAGCGTTTCCCCTACCTCCCCTTTCTCTTCCCGCGGTCTGGCCGGCTCCCTTACTGTCCCCCCTTCCCTTCCCGCGGTCCCGACAAACCTGCCGATTCCAGCAGCGTGTGCAGCACTCTACACACGCTGCTTCGGGGCCTTCTACTGCCCTGATTTACTCTGGCATGTCCCTGATGACATCATCAGAGACGTGGCAGAGCAAATCAGGGCAGTAGAAGACCCCGAAGCAGCGTGTGTAGAGTGCTGCACATGCTGCTGGAATCGGCAGGTTTGTAGTCGGGACTGCGGGAAGGGAAGGGGGGGCAGTAAGAGAGCCATGTCTCTGTCTCGCAGTGGGCTTGCCGGCTCCGGCCAGCCAAAGTTCATTTTTAAGTTCAAAGCCGACGCTGTGTCTCCTCTCTCAATCCCCGCCAGAGTCGGAAGTCTTCTCCGACTCTGGTGAGGTTCGATAGAGGAGCCGCGGCAGGGGCTTTGAACAAAAAAATGAACTTTGTCTGGCCGTAGCCGGCAAGCCTGCTGCGAGACAGAGAGATGCGTGGTAAGCGCGCATGCGCACTCTGCCGGCCACGGAACTACAGATCAGGCAACACGACGTTAAGAGTGCGCAAGCACGCTTAGCGTTTTATTATTATTATTATATATATATATATATATATATATATATATGTATATATTTTTTTCTTTGTTCTTTTTAAACTCTTATTAAATTTTTTTATTGATTGTAAACTGTCTAGATCAGAGGTGTCAAAGTCCCTCCTTGAGGGCTGCAATCCAGTCGGGTTTTCAGGATTTCCCCAATGAATATGCATGAGATCTATTTGCATGCACTGCTTTTATTGTATGCTAATAGATCTCATGCATATTCATTGGGGAAATCCTGAAAACCCGACTGGATTGCAGCCTCGAAGAGGAACTTTGACATCCCTAGTTTAGATAAATTTCGATGGACGGTATATCAAAGTAAAATAAACTTGGAAACTTGGACTTAACTTATTTCCCAGGTCACTGCCTATAAGCAGATTCAGTCTTAGAGGGCTTCTGCAAGCTATCCAGGTTTCTTCTCCATAAAGCATTGAAGAAGATGGTCATTTTGGAGTGGGAATCCTCCAGAGTTGATGCTGAGGGACAGTAGAGTGATTTGGAATTTCTACCCTTTGCTGCAGGAGAAATTAAATATTTTCCTTCAACTTATCAGTTGGGTTATTTATTCTTGGTATACTGTCATTAAGTGAAGCACAGATCAAAGCAGTTGGTAAAACTTAAATATGAAAGGAAGGAACTACAATTTCCAGTAGGAAAAAATTACAATCAATCTAGAACAGTAAAAGAACTAAAATATCAGGTACTTCTACTGTTAATTATTTATAGAGCGCTGCCAGACATATGCAGCGCTGTACAGAGTCACGAAGGAAACAGATCCTGCTTAAATGAGCTCACAATTTAATCAATCAAGACGTAGGATGCCAAGGTAGGTGTTAAACTGTTGGCTAGGTTGATGAGCATAGGGATAGGGTTCAACATTGAAGGCAATCTTGAAAAAAGGGGCTTTCAGTCTATTTTTGAACAAGAGAAGGTGCGTAATACATGGACTCAGGTAGTCTATTCCAGGCATACGGAGCAGTGAGGTGAAAAGAACGAAGTCTGGCATTGCCAGTGGAGCAGATGGGGTCAGCTAAAAGTAACTTACAGAGGAACATAGTTCTTAGGAGGAGTATAAGGAGAGACAAGAGAGGAGAGATACTGAGGGACTGTAGAATGAACACACTTGTTCCGTTAGTAATTGGAATTTGAACTGTATGCGAAGGTGGATAAGGAGCCAGTGAAGTGATTTGAGGAGAGGGATAATGTGAGTGTAGCGAGGTTGGCAGAAGATGAATTGTGCAGCAGAGTTTTGCACAGATTGCAGGGGGAAGAAGCAATTCAATGGGAGACCTGTTAGAAGTAAATTGTAATATTCTAAGTGTGAAGTTAGGAGAGTAAGGACAAGGGTCCAGGTAGTGTGTTCAGAGAAGAAGAGTCTAATTTTGGTGATGTTATAGAGATAGAAATAACCCGCTTTAGCAGTTTGTTGGATGTTTGTAGAAGTAACCAGCTTTAGGAGTTTGTTGGATGTTATAGAAAATGAGAGGTCGGAGACAAAGACGTCTCCAAAGTTAAGAGCAGAGGAGATAGGAATGATAACAGTATTTACTGAGACGATCAAGACTGTGTTTCTGGTCTCCATTACTTCTGCCCGTAGGGATTCTGAGTTGCAGGCATTGCCTTGTAGAGACCCTTTCCTCCGAATTTCGGAGATGGGAGTTTCGCTTCTGACTGTTCTTTCCTTTTTGCTTATGGTGGTGTAGCATTCCATGTCAATCAGGAGGTGTGTTTACCTGTTTTTCAGCCGACAGGTTCCAAACATCAAGATTGTCTCCTGAAAAGGTTGGAAGTGCGCAGAGTTCTGCTGCGTTACCTGGAGGTCGCTAATGATTTTCGCCTTTCTGACCATCTCTTTGTGCTGATGTAATCAATTAAGCGAAGTACTCCCGCTTCTAAGGCCACTATCTCCCGGTGGATCCGTAGGGCCATGTCCTCCGCTTACATTTTGGTGGGAAAATGATCTCCTGTGTCTGTTAAGGCGCATTCTACTAGGAGTGTGGCTTTTTCGTAGGCAGAAGCGCGATCTGTTTCTCCTGAGGAGATTTGCAGGGCAGCGGCATGGTCGTCTGTTCACATGTTTGTCAATTTTACAGGGTGGATGTTGCTGTCAGACAAGACTCTGCTTTTGGGTCCTCGGTCTTGAAGGCTGGCGCAGCAAGCCCATCCTGGCTACCTGGGGGACTGCTTTTGTACATCCCTATGGTCTAGAATTTCTCAGCTATTGCACTGGAAAAGGAGATTATGTACTTACCCTGGTAAGATCTTTTCTAGTAGATAGGTGAGACATTCTAGACTCCCCACCCTGTCCTTGCTGTGCCTGCTTTCAGGTTTCATATTCAGATTTCAGACTTCATTGTCACATTTCAGTCTCCTTCGCTCTTCTGCCCTTAAAGGCTGAGAGGTAGTTGTACATAAGTTCATCCTGTTCTAGGAATAGTTCCTGAGCTCCTTTGAAGCCTGTGTTGGCGGTTACAGGTGCTGTTTAGTTGTTTTGAGCAAAACAATGTTTACCCTGTCATTACAGGTGCCTCTACTTCACAGATGTCAGTGTCCTTTCATGCTTGGTTACTGACTGATGGGAGGAGCTAAGCTAGCCTGAGAAGTACCCTAGAGGTGGAGTGGAAAACCTGGAATGGTTCTCTTCTGCAGTCCATGCGAGTAAAGAGAAATAACCCTATGGTCTAGAATGTATCACCTATCTACAAAGATCTTACCAGGGTAAGTACATAATCTCCTTTTATCGAGTTCTATGTCTTACAATAATTTTCGAAAGCAACTGAAGACACATTTGTTTGCAAATTAATCAATTCTCTCTACTTGGAATTTGTTAAATTTTGTAAACCACATCAAACTTACCAGTTATGTGGTATAGAAATGACTTGTTCTGTTCTGTTTTCTCCTGGTGGGTATATAGCATCTGCCAGGAGCCCTTAGGCACGTTTATTCTTAGGAGCAGGCCTGTTTTTTGATATGGTGATTATCGTGCTCCTCCAAATCAATATAGTAATTGAAATCGCCCATTATTATACTGTTGCCTAATTCTCCAGCTTTCCTAATCTCTGAAAACATTTATTCATCTGTCTGCTCATTTTGCCCCTGGGGACGCTAGTATAACGCTACCTTTATATTCCTTCTCTTCACACATGGAATTTCTATCCATATGGATTCCATACTACTATTTATGTCATGCAGAATATTTATTTTATTTGATTCAATTCTCTCTTTAACATATAGCGCATCCCCCCTCCAATTTCATCTACTCTATCCTTGCAATATAATTTGTCCCATTGATTGTCCTCCTTCCACCAGGTCTCTGAGATGCCTATTATTCAGAGATATATACTCAAACTCTCCTATTTTATTTTTTATGCTTCTAGCATTTGTAACGTGCAACTGAAATAACCCCCACCCCCTGCCACCCTCTACTCTTCCAACCCCAATATTATCTGACTTGTACAACTACCTTAAAGATCCCTAATCCACCCTTCAAAAATGTCTAGGGCAGGGGTTGGCAACCTGCGGCTCGTCAGCCACATGCAACTTCTTGCATGTAGCTGTGGCTGTCCAGGTCCCGACCCTTTAATCTCCCTCCCCCCCAGCCGAGCCTACCAAGGTACCTGGTGGTCCAGTGGGGGTGTTTATGGCAGAAGCAAGGCCTACTCATAGCTGCCTTTTAAATTAGCTGCCTGCGGCGTTTCCTGTAGTACCGTGAGCTGCCACATAAAGGTTGCAGCAGCTGTTTTAGAAGGCAGTCGTGAGAAGGCAGGAGCAAGAGGTCCGTACTCCTGCCACAAAGACCCCTGCTAAACCACCAGGTACCTCAGTAGACCCGGGGGGGGGGATCGTGGGGTTGTCAGTGAGATTAAAGGGTTGGGGCCTGTAGATGGGTGAGAACCTTGGCTATGGGTTGGGGGAGGGGCAGGGGAAGGAGGAAGGATGAGAGGTAGAGAGACCTGCAAATGGTTGGAGGGGAGAGAAGCTACACCTTGCGGTTCTTTGTAAATCTTGGGTCAGACATTTTGGATAAATTGGCTCTTTGCTGTAAAAAGGTTGCCGACCCCTGGTCTAGAGAGACAAAATACAACTCATTCTGTATGCCCTAGCAGGGAAGAAATATGCCTTATGAAGCACTGATATGATTTTTTAATCTGCAGATGAATAAGAAATAATCAGTAAACTCAGGATTCAGTATAGCTCTCCTGTCTTCCACAGCCCTTCCTGCAATAGAAAATGTCCTCTCAGTAGATGTACTGATAACAGGAACGCACCGGATCCCCTGTGCAAGTTTTGGCCAGCACTTGTACTTGTTCCCCCCCCCAAAAAAAAAACCAAACAAAAAACAACCAAACAAACCATTGTTTACATCATTGTTCTTCAACCGCCGGTCCGCGGACCGGTGGCGGTCCACAGAAAATTTCTGCCGGTCTGCGCAGGGCCGGCAAGATTAAAATGACCATAGGTCAGTTTTCAGACCTCCTGTCCCGTTGTCCCCACACACAGCTTCGGAACAGAATCCCGAAGCTGTGCTCGGGGACAACGGGACAGGCAATCATTTCCTGTCACTCCCTCCTTCCTTTCAGCCTGCTTGCCTGCCTACCACCTTCCCTCCCTGCCCCGCAAAACAAAAAAAAAGCATCCCTCCTTCCTTTCCCCTTCTCTTACTGCCCTGCCACTACTGCTAAAGCCGACAGGAAGTCTTCTTTCCGACGTCAATTCTGACGTCAGAGAGGACGTTCTGGGCCAGCCAATCGCTGCCTGGCTGGCCCAGAACGTCCTCTCGGAAAGAAGACTTCCTGTCTGCTTTAGCAGCAGTGGCAAGGCGGTAAGAGCAGGGGAAAGGAAGGAGGGAGGCTTTTTTTTTTTTTGTGAGGCAGGGAGGGAAGGAGGTAGGCAGGCAAGCAGGCTGGCTTTGGCCAGGGAGGGAGTGAGAGAGGTAGACAGGCAGGCTGGCTTTGGGGGTGGGGGTGGGACAAAGTGTGGAAGGCAGTGAGAGGGACATGGGAAGGATGCACTGGGGGCACTAAAGACATGGGAAGGATGCACTGGGGGCTCTAAAGACAGGAAGGGGCACTAAGGATATGTGAAGGAGGCACTGGGGGCACTAAAGACATGGGAAGGAGGCACTGGGGGCACGAAGGACATAGGAAGGAAAGAGAGAGGGAATAGAAAGGGACAATTCTTGGGCCTGAGTGCAGAAAAAAAGAAATGAAAGAAAGGATACACAGACAGAAGGAAACGCAGCCAGAGACTCATGAAATCACCAGACAGCAAAGGTAGGAAAAATGATTTTATTTTCAATTTAGTGATCAAAATGTGTCAGTTTTGAGAATTTATATTTGCTGTTTTTATTTTGCACTATATTTGTCTATTTTTCTATAGTTACTGAGGTGACCGAGCTCACGGAGATGGGGCAGAAACGGGGTTTTTAAATTTTAGTCCTAGTAGTTTGCCGGTCCACAAAATAATTCTTTCATTTCTGTCGGTCCACGGGTGTAAAAAGGTTGAAAAACACTTGTTTACATCACTCAAACATAACTGTCCAATTCATTAACAATAGCCTTTAAAGGAGGCATTGTTCCATAAAAGATACACAGAAAACTGCTAATATCCATTTTTTATTCTTTTAGAGGGCGCCTCTTTCACAGATGTGATGCTTTCTGGTTATGTGGATTGTGAAAGATCCTGAGATGTTGGACTGAAGCCTTCCTTTTTGATCTGGTTTTCATACAACCTTCTCAAGATTTGGTTGGCTGTGGTTTTACATTACCTTGGAAATAGTTGGGATTGTTTTTAGACGTGGGTATAGAAGAAAACGAACACTGTGCAGTGTTCTCCCTAGGGTCCTTTAGCTGGACGCTGCGCCCCGCAAATTTAGATGACCGCCTGGCTGCCATCTAGCGTGAATCCTGCCGCTGTTCAACATTAAAAAAAAAAAAAAAAAACCCCACCTCTCACCGGCTTGGAGATTTCCCGCCTTAAGCCCGTAGTGAACTCATGCTTCGGGTGTTTCCCTTTTCTTCTCTCCGAAACCGGAAATTATGTCCCGGGGGGAGGAGAAGAGAAGCTGGCACGCACACGTTCGAGCCCCGGAGCATAAGTTTGCTACAGGCTAAGGTCAGCGACGGAGGAAAGTTAAAACTTGTCTTGCTGCTCTTCCTTGCTTCGGGCCTTTCTGGCTGGCGGGACCTGCCTACTTTCTGTTTCCGCTAAGGCAGGACCCGGCAACGAGGAAGGCCTGAAGCAAGGAAGAGCAGCAAGAGGTCAGCGATGGAGGGAAGCTTGCGACTCCACCGATGGGAATGATGGGAACAGAAATGCTTCTGCTGCACTCAGGGGGGGGGGAGGGGGGAAGAGAGATGCTGCTGCAGCACCCAATTGTGGAGGGGATAGGGGAAAATAAATGCTGCTGCTGCACCTAAGGGGGGAGGGGGAAGAGAGATGCTGCTTCTGCACCAAATTGTGGAGGGGATAGGGGAACAGAAATACTGCTGCTGCACTCAAGGGGGAAGTGGGCAGAGAGATGCTGCCACTGCACCCATTTGTGGAGGGGATAGGGGAAAAGAAATGCTGCTGCTGCACCCAAGGGGGGGGGGAAGAGAGATGCTCCTGCTGCACCCAATTGTGGAGGGGATAGGGGAAAATAAATGCTGCTGCTACTGCTGCACCCAAGAGGGGAGGGGGAAGAGAGATGCTACTGCTGCACCCAATTGTGGAGGGGATAGGGGAACAGAAATGCTGCTGCTGCACTCAAGGGGGGAGGGGGGTAGAGAGATGCTACTGCTGCACCCAATTGTGGAGGTGATAGGGGAAAAGAAATGCTGCTGCTGCACCCAAGGGGGGGGAAGAGAGATGCTGCTGCTGCACCCAATTGTGGAGGGGATAGGGGAAAATAAATGCTGCTGCTGCACCCAAGGAGGGAGGGGGAAGAGAGATGCTGATTCTGCACTCAATCGTGGAGGGGATAGGAGAACAGAAACACTGCTGCTGCACCCAAGGGGGGAGGGGGGAAGAGAGATGCTGCTGCTGCACCCAATTGGGGAGGGGGCAAGAGAGAAGAGAAGTGCTGCAGCAGCAGCACCCAATTGGGGAGAGAGAGGGGAGAAGGAACACCAGGGAAGGGAGAGGAAAGAGATGCCAAGACTATGGGAGTAAAGGAAAGGAGCTACCAGACCATGGGAGGGGGGGGAGAGATGTCAGGGGAGAGGGGGAGGAGCAGATGCAAGACCAGGTGAAAGGAAGGAAGGAGAAGAGATGCCAGATAATGGAGTGGGAGGGGGAGATTGAAGGAGTGGGAGGGGGAGATTGAAGGAGAGGAGAGAGATGCCAGGGCATGGGGGGAAGGAAGGGAAACTAAAGAAGACAAAATGCCAGACCAGAGGGAAAGAAAGGAGAGGAGGTGCCAGAATCATGTACAAAGGAAAGAAAGGGCACAGGATATACAGTTTATTGAAGGGACATAGAAAGAGGGAAGATGCCATATGAGGACGGACACTGGATGGAAAGGGCAGAGAAGTTGGACAGTGGATGCAAGGGGCAGAGAGAGGGTGGACAGTAGATGGAAGGGGTAGAAAGAGAGGGCAGAGGCTGGGCGGAAGGGGCAAAGAGAGAGGACATGGAAGGGAGCGAGGACAAACGCTGAATAGAAAGAAGAGATGATTAAAGCAGAAATGACAAAAGGTAGAAAAAATTTTTTTTTATCGCTTTACATAGAATCAAGTAGTATTGTAATTGTATTGATTAAAGTTTATAAATAGGAAATGGAAATAAGGCAATTTTTTGGGGACTAAACCCCTTTCCTCAGGTCAGGACAGGATACCATAACAGCAGTAAACTGTACTTCAGGGGTGCCCAAATGGTCGATCGCGATCAACCAGTAGATCGCAAAGGCAATGTGAGTCGATCGCGTTGCCTTTGCAATCTTTTTCTTCCTGCCTCCCCGAGCCAGGCTAAGCACGTATAAGCGCCGGACTCCCAAGACTTCACCTCTGATGTCAATTCTGACGTCGGAGAGGAAGTTCTGGGCCAGCCAATCGCTGCCTGACTGGCCTGGAACTTCCTCTCCGACGTTGGAAGTAAAATCTTGTGAGTCCGGCGCTTTTACGTGCCTGGCCTGGCTCGGGGAAGCAGCAGGGAGAAATCGGCGTGGTGGCTTGGGGGATAGGGGAAGTGGAGAAATTGGCGCGATGGCTTGGGGGGGCAGGGGGAGAGAGAAAGAAAGTCAGGCAGGGGAGAGAAAAAGGAAGAGAGACAGAAAGTAAAGGGGAGGGGCAGAAAAAAAGAAAGGCAGAAAGAAAGAAATATTGGATTTACAGTCAGAAGAAGAAAGTGCAACCAGAGACTCATGAAATCACCAGAGACTCATGACATCAAACAAAAAGGAAAAATGATTTTATTTTCAATTTAGTGATCAAAATGTGTCCGTTTTGAGAATTTATATCTGCTGTCAATATTTTGCACTATGGTCCCCTTTTACTAAACCGCGATAGTGGTTTTTAGCGCAGGGAGCCTATGAGCATCGAGAGAAGCGTGGGGCATTCAGTGTAGCTCCCTGTGATAAAAATCGCTATCACGATTTAGTAAAAGTGGAGAAGGTATATTTGTCTATTTTTGTATATTTGTTACTGAAGTGACATTGCATATTTTAAAGTCATCTGCCTTGACCTCTGGAAAAACCCCCCGAATACAAATGATAATTAACATTTTCTCTGCATACAGTGTGCTTTGTGTTTTTAAAAAAATTTTTGTTGGTAGTAGTGCTGCCCGATTCACGATTTGAATCGATTCACCGATTCGAATCAGGTGAATCGATTTGAATCAATTTAATTTCCCAAAAACTCGGCCTCCCGATTCAATGATTGACCCTTCCCCCGTACCTTCCAAAAGCAGGAGCTGCAGTGCTGCCTCTTGATGGCCATCCGCTGCCGCTCCTGCTTGAGGGGGAAGAGTCAGTCAGAAAGGCCTTCCCCAGCTTCCCCGCTCTTACCTCCTTAAGGCAGCTTGCAGGCTCGTTGGTGTTATAGCGATCCCTGCAGCTTCCCGTTGTCCTCAGCGGCACATTCTCTCTGCTACGTCCTGCCCCTGCTCTGACGTCAGGGACAGGATTGCGGCAGAGAGAATGTGCCGCTGAGGACGACGGGCAGCTGCAGGGATCGCTATAACACCAACGTGTCCGCAAGCTGCCGTGTTAACTTAAAAGTAAGAGTGGGGAAGCTGGGGGAGGATACAGGCTTGCGGGGGGAGCATGCGTTTGCGGCGGGGAGCAGGCCGAAGAGTGCTTTCTTAGCAGGAGGGCCGGCCATTGCGGGGGGGAGCAGGTCTTTGCGGCGGGGAGCAGGAGAAAAGAGTGCCTCACTTCAGGGGGGCAGGCCTTTGCGAGGGGGGAAGGAGAAAAGAGTGCCTCATGGCAGGGGGACAGGCCTTTGCGGGGGGGGGGCAGGAGAAAAGAGTGCCTCACAGCAGGGGGGCATGCCTTTGCGGGGATGGGCAGGCTTGTGCAGAGGGAAGAGGAGGAAGGAGTAAGAGAGGGCAGGAGAGATGCCAGACCTGGGGTGAAGGGAAGAGAGAGACCAAACAAAAAGAGGGGGAGGAAAGCAAAGGAGAGGTGCTGGACTAAAGGAGAGAGGGAGAGGAAATGCAAGATCACAAGGGGAAGGGTACAAGAGGGACAGATACTGCTCCAAAGTAGGTGGGCAGGGTGCAGGATGGCAGGGGAGATAGGAGAAAGCCTGTACCTGGGGAAGAGGAATACAAGAGGTAAGGAAGAAAGAAAGAAGAAGCTGGATATGGGGAGAGATAAGATGCTGGACATTGAGGGAGCATAGGAACGGGGACAGTATTGGAGAGGAGAATAGGGATAGGGACACAGAAGAGAGATGCTGGATGAAAGGGTAGTTGAGAAAAGGAGAGATGGTGGATCTGGGGATGGTGGGTTCCATCACTGCAGCTGCAGGGGGGATGGAGATGAAAAAAAAGAAAGATGCCAGACCTCTGGGGGAGGAAAGGGAAACAGAAGGGGAGCACAGAGATGGAAGATGGATGGTTAGCATGGAGAAAGAAGAAAGAAGGAGAGCCTGATCAGAAGACAAATGAGATCAACATGATTTGAAAAATAACCAGACAAAAAAAGGTAGAAAAATAATTTTATTTTCTGTTTGGTGATTACAATATGTCAGATTTGAAACGTGTATCCTGCCAGAGCTGGTGTTAGACCGTAAACGTGGGCTAGGATTTAAGAAAGAGAGGAAAAGTCTTTTTTGTTTGTTTATTTTGCTTACTCCTCAGCGCCAGTGTGGTTAGGAGAAGGCAAAGGGGGGTGAAGAGGCTATAAAATAAACCCACCAGGATGTTTGAAAAACACACCCAATTGGGTAGGAAAATCGAATTAAATCGAAAAACCAATTCAGTAGGCTGGATCGAATCGAATCAAATTTTTTTTCCTGAATCAGGCAGCACTAGTTGGTAGATCATTTTGACTTGGTCATTTTAAAAAGTAGCTCGCAAGCCAAAAAAGTGTGGGCACCCCTGCTGTACTATCTTGAAGAAAGATTTGGCCTCTGAAAACTAATTGAAAAATGGATTAGTCCAAAAAAATGATATTTTCTTATTTCTCATTATTTGTTTTATTTTTGTTTTTTAATTTGTAAAGTGGTGATTGTTATGTAGCTACTGTCTTTATATTTTGCACAGTATTAGGGGACATTTTACAGTTTCTGTGGTGTTGCATTATATGCATAGTTCTATTTTTAGTTTGTGATTATTCCATATTGGGCGAGAGTGGGAGAGAGGGCTTTGCTGAAGCTCTTCCTCCAATGTCAGCACTGACATCGGGGAAGACCTCCGGTCGGCTAAGTGTGCTGCTGCAGGGCAGGTAGGAAAAGAAGACGAGCCTCGTGGCTCAAGTTGCATCGAACCCCTCGGGATCCCCAAGACCACGAGGGGCGTCCCCACAGGATCCCCGCGACCCAAGGGGGCATCCCCATGGGATCCCCGTGACCCGAAGGGGGAACCCGCAGGATCCCCGTCGTCCCCATTCCCGTGCAGCTCTCTAGAAGGAACCTAGTGATCAAAACATTATTAGAGGTGCTGTAGAGCCATTTCTTGTATGACTGGATGAGCTATATTGAGCATTGGAAAATAATAATAATTAACTAATAAAAATAGTACATATTTAGGGCTCCTTTTACTAAGCTGTGATTGCGGTTTTAGCGTGCGCTTAGCACGTGCAGAATTGCCACGCACGCTAGACGCTAATTCCAGCATTGAGTTGTCATTATTTTTCCTGCGTAGCGCGGGGGTTTGCACGCGCTAAAAACGCTAGCGCACCTTAGTAAAAGAGGGGGTTAATTTTCCCCACCACCAAATTTCCTCATCCCGCCCCATCCGGCTACTTTTTCATGCCACCTGGCTGGAAAAAATTTCTGGGGAGGACACTGCTGTGTAGTTTCATAGTTCATAGTTTATTTAAATTTGATTACTCACCTATCCTGAATTCTAGGTGTAGTGGATGAATAGGAAAATAAGGGCTAGATTCTCAAAAATCTGTGTAAAAAAATGACGGGCTACTGTCGCAGCTGTTATAGTACCGATTTAAAAAAAGCGAGTCATCCTCCAAAAAATGCTCATGCAAATGAGGTTAGTGGAGAGTAATGAAAATTTGCTAAGTTTGCATGTTCCCATAGCAATGGTGACAGCGATGGGCACATGCGCAGAATAAACACAATAAAAAACCCCAAAACATCGAGCTGCCAGGACAAGTAATCCTCCACCAGACAATGGGAGAGATGCCCACTACTCCCACCGCCAACTAGCACACATCCCTCAACACCCCTCTGTGGCGGGAGAGATGCTCACGCGCTCCCCCCCAGTGGAAGAGATGTCCAGTCTCTCCTTCTGCCAATAAAAAATCCCCAACACCCCTCGATGATGGGAGAGATGCCCACACATTCCCGCCGCCACGCAATACCATGTCATCGTCCCCCCCACACACACAGCGGGAGAGATGCCCAGTCTCTCCTGCTGTCAAGAAATACATCACCAACATCCAAAGGAGGGGCCTTAATCTAGGCCAATCAGAGTCTCAGGCCCCTCCCCAGTACATCCCAGGATGCATCGGGGAGGAGAAGGCTCGCCATTTTGAAGAGGCGAGCCAGCTGGCCAGAGGGAGTAGGTAATCCTCCGACCAGCCATGTGAAAATAAGGCATGGGGAGGGAAATTATCAGAGACAATGGTGAGGGGGTTGCTTGGTGGCAGCAGAGCATGGGCAATTCTCTCACTGTTGAGGGGAGTTTGGGGGTGTCGGTTGAGCGGGATGGATTGGGCATATCTCCCGCTGCCGTTGGTGGTTTGTGTCGGTTGGCGGTGGGAGAGACAGCATATATCCTACTGCCAAAGGGAGTTATAATGCACAGTGAAACACATGCTGCAAGATGCACTTTTAACAGTGCTGTCATTGTACCGGCACCCCCAGACCAGTTGCTGATTTTTGTTTGCAAAAGCTGGAGAATGGTCAGCGATTTTTAAGAATCCACCAGAGTTCTCATTTCAATGTTGAAGATCCCATTTGCAAGGCAGTGTCAGAGATTGCTAGAAAGCTCGCTAAAGACCGAGATAAGCCATTTTGATAATCCGTCGCTAAAATGCATGAAGGCTAAACCGTCGAAAAACAGTTTAATGACAACGTTAAACTTTTGAGAATCTGGGCAAAGTCATTTAACAGTGTTTCATTTAAATCCAAAATCAGCTTCTGCAGTTTATCACTAAGTTCAGTTGTTAAGATGTGTTAAGTTTTTACATATTGATACTAGTATTTTATAGATGCTGTTTCTTCTAGTTGGAACAACCCATTTAAGGCTAGTCTCAAGCTTTTAGAGACAAAATTTGTCCCCGTTCTAGCAGGCTTTGTCCTCACCTCTGTCCCCGTGGTTACTTACAGGTCCTCGTCCTTGTGTCATTCTCTAATACCCCCTTGCCAGTCAAGTATTCAGGGTATCTACAATTAATATGCATGAAATTGAGTTGCATACACTGCCTCCATTCTATACAAATCTCTTTCATGCCTATTCGTTATGGATATCCTGACAACCTGACTGACAAGTGGGTACTCCAGGACAGTCTTGGAATATTGTCTTAGATCATTCTCTTTATAAGTTGCTGTGCTTGGAACTGTCTGCCAAGCAGTTTAAGATTGGAATCTTATTTTACTTTCTGCAAAAAAACGGAAAACTTTTTTTATGATACATTTTTAGATGATTTTTAGATTAGGTTTGCAATTAATATATTTTTAAATTTAATAATATTATCCAGTTAATTAACTGGCTTCCTTTGTAAAGTTATATCAGCTTTGATACAAAGAGGGAGTTAGCTGAACATAAAATTCCAGAATAAAATATTTATTTGAATTCCTGCTGGGTACTTGAGCTCAGATTAACCATTATCGGAGACAAGGTGCCAAACTTGTAAGAATATTCAAACCAAACTGGGTCAGACCAGTGGTCCATCCAGACCAGTATCCTGTTTCCAGCTGTGGTTGATCCAGGTCACAATTACCTGACAGACAACAATCCATACTACAAATCCCAGGGCAAGCAATGGCTTCCCCCATGTCTGTCTCAATAATAGACTATGGACTGTTCGTCCAGAAACTCTATGTACCTTTAATATGACCCAGCATGGCACTTCTTTTTTTCTGTTATTTTTTTTATTTTTATTTTATATAAGATTATAAAATCAAAAGCTAATTATTTTTCTTTTTCTCATTCTTTGTCCTACTTCCCATGTTTGTTTCTGTTTTTCCCTGGCCATTCATTTGGTCTTTCCCTTTCACCTCACTTCTCTGCTGTCTCTCTACCCTGTACCTATTAAACATTCCTCACCCAATTTCTGCAGTCTTGTATTGATGCACATGAGAAGGACATGGAACTATCATTTGCAGTACAGCGAAGTAAAGACATGGCATGTGGGATCTGCATGGAAGTGGTGTATGAGAAGGCCAACCCTAGTGAACGCCGTTTCGGGATCCTTTCCAATTGTAGCCACACATACTGCCTCAAGTGTATCCGCAAATGGAGGAGTGCTAAGCAGTTTGAGAGCAAGATCATAAAGTAAAGTTGTTCTTTCTTATTTGGAAGATGTTTAATAAGTTATGACAGTATGTTCATACATGTAGCTCATGAACGTAACTGCATGTAAAAAAAAAGAATCTTATGATGATCTGAGTCAGGTATTTTGGAAAGTGTGTTCATTTGTTATATTTCAGACATTAACACATTTTCCTAGTATAGTTTGTTAATTTGTGGTGCAGAACTTAAATATAACCCTGCTGTTTGCTTTCAATAAGCAGATTTGAATCAGGGTACCCGAGCAGATGATATCATACAAGAGTGCCTAAACAGAAATGCTCTCCCTGAACTCAGAACCTGGTGTAATGTATGCATGTAGCCTTTTCTGTGCAAAGTGGTCTCCTCAGCTCCTTAGTTTTGTGGGGGGGGAGGGGGGTTCCCCTTCCAGCTGAACAGACACAAAATAAAGATCTCCTGTATAGTTTTCTGTTTAATATTGTTTTCATTTTGTTTTCTTATACAGGTACTAGTGTTCTTCTAAAATGTGCAGCCCGATGTCTGCACGCCTTTTTTCCACAATGCCATGCAGCAGTTCTGGACTGCCGCACACCCAAGAGCAACATTGCCCCACCTCCCTCCTGCCACCATCCTTGCCACTGTTGTAGGTTCTCCAAACAAGCAGCAGCAGTGGCAAAATAGCCTGCCTCATTCTCCCACAGCGCTGCACCAGCAACCGCTGTATGTTAAGCGACCGGCTCTGCCCTGGAATCTGAAGAAGACATCGGAGGGGCATGATCAATGGCTGTGCATACGGAGGCTGCAAGTACAGCCCCGTGGGAGAGTGTGGCAGGCTGTTTTCATTGCCACTCCTGCTCATTTGGAGGAGAAGTAGCAGCAGTGGCAGTAGTGAAGAACTGCTCTTGATGTATGACAGAAGAAGCAGTGGCAGCAGGAGCCAGGGTATCAGGTGGGGAAAAGAGACATGAAGGAGATGTGATGAAAGGGAGAGAAGGAGAGAGAAAGGAAAATGCTGGAAGCAAAGAGTGGGATGATGCTGTATTGAAGGAGGGGAAAGACATAAGGAGATACTGACAAAAAGGGAGAGAGGGACAGACATTTTATAGAAGGGGAACAAGGCAGATAGTGGATGAAAGAGATTAGAGAAAGGGAAGATGATGTGAAGAAGAGCCAGGAGATGCTGGAAGAAGGAAAGTGAAAGGAGACATTTAATGGAAAGGAGAGGGGCAGTTGGTGTATGGAAGTAGGGAGGGGAGAGAGACAGAGTGGCCCATGCTGGATGGAAGGGGACACAGACAGGAGGAAGATACTGATGGGAGTGGGGACAGATGCTGTATAGAAGTAGGGAAGACAGATTCTGGACAGAACAGGGAAGAGAGAAGGCAGAGGTTGGGAGGAGACTTTCAGAGGAGGGAGATGATGTAAGGGGGAAGTGAAAATAGAGATGTTAGATGGAAAGGTGAGGGAAAGAGGGGGCATGCATTGTATGGAAGGGGAAAGTTATAGAGGAAGGAAATATTGATGAGAGAGTGGATGGGGAGAATAATCTGTATAGGCATAGGCCTGGATAGAAGGGCAAAGGCTGGATAGAAAAGGGGAAAGAAAGGAGCAAATGTTTGGGGGGAGAAACAGAAAGGGAGATGATGAAAGAGGAAAGAGATATAGCGGGCAAACATTGTATAGAAGGGGGAAGAAAGAGGGCAGATTGGTGGAAGCCTGGGAATAAGGGGATGTAAAATAGGAGAGCCAGGGTGAGGGAAAGATGGAAAGCTGCAGGTAGACCCAGTAAAAAGGAGGTAACTTGAAGACTAGATAGTAATAATGAATTAAACCTGGACATAGAGGCAGCAAAATAAATTAAAGAAAGCTGAAAGGAAAAGGAGGAGAGAAAAAAAACTGTCAAATAGACAGGAAATCTTGGCAAGAGACTTGAAATGGAGGAAGGCAGAAACAAGATAAGTAAATGGCCAGAAAACAAAGGTAGAAAAAAGGAATCTTATTTTTTAATTTAGGATAAAGTAGTGTGGTACCCATATTTATAAATGTTAATAAATATAAATGGAATTAAGATATCCTTTCATTGGAGTAATTTTAATACATTTTAATATTGTTGGAGACCAGAACCTCCTTTCTCAGCTCAGGACAGCATACTATAACAGCAGCTTACTGTCTTTACCTGAGGAAGTAGGTTTTGACCTCTGAGAGCTAATTGAAAAATGTTTTAAGTTAGACCAATAAAATATCTTATTTTCCATTTGTTTTATTTATATTTGTATCTTTTTATTTGTAATGAAGTGATTGGAATATATCAGTTTTTGAGGTTTTCATCTGCTGTCTTTATATTTTGCGCAGTACATGGAGGGTCATGGTTCATTTCAGAGTCTGGCTTCTTTGTGATTCAGTTTAATTTTTGTCTACATATTTACATTTTTATTTTATGGTTAATCTATACTGCTGACTATCTTTGTTGGGGGAGAGGGGTTTAGGAGTGTGGGGGGATCGGGTGGCCATGATCATCGGGGGGAGGGGGGTGGGTTCCAGGAGTGTGGGGTTCTGGGTTTTCGAGGCAGGAGGGAATGGGCATCCCTCCTGCCTCCCTTTTATTTGGGAGGCCTTTCTGAGGCAGGAGGGGATGGGCATCCCTTCTACCTCTCTTTTTTCGGAAGCTGTTTCTGAGGCAGGAGGGGGTGGGCATTCTTCCTGCCACTCTTTTTTTCGGGGGCTATCGTGGCTGGCTATGGTAGACCTGTCTGTAATTTTGGATTGTTGTAGTGGTTGATTGATTTAGTGCATGCCTAAGCGATGTTAGGGCATTGATCAGGGTGCTTGTTTTAATATTAATGACCTCATTTTAATAGTAATAAGGTCATTTGCATGGCAGAGTCGGAGGCTACAACGAACGCATGGGAAAGCCTGTGGTAAGCCATTGTGGACTTTGGTCAGTTAATAGCATCCACTGCTAAACCAGTTCAGCTTGTTTAGCGATGATCATTAGACGCATGATGAGTTTACTGCATCCGTACCATGGTTTCTTAACATTGTGTAGGATCAATTAGGCTTGTTTAATTTTCCCTTATGTGTATTGATGTTTTCTAGTGCAATAGGTGTGTCATTCTGGACAAGTGGGTTCTATCCCAGTGATTGTGAGTCTTGCAGAAGGAATCCACTCTGGATTTTGAATCCCTTCTACTTCACAGTAGAGAGTTGCGCAGGGACAGAAATCCCACCCGTCCCCGCAAAAGTCCCACCCGTACCCGTGAGGAATCCCTCCGTCCCCGCAAGGAATCCCCTCTGTCCCCACCCGTCCCTATAAACTACAGAAATAGTTATTTCATTTAATTATGCTACTGAATTAAAGACTCTGGTTGAAACCCATTTACAAATAAGCAAAAAGACTTTATTAATTTGGAAATATTAATTAGGAAGAATACATACTTTGTAAACGGGTTTCTACCAGAGCCTCTAATGTTTATAAATTTTTATCAACACAACTAATATACTAGTTTACCCTAAAGCAAAAAAAAAAAAAGAAATAGAATTCTTTTCCTACCTTTGTTGCCTGGTTTCTGCTTTCCTCATGTTCTCATTCAATTCCTTCCATCCACTATCTCTCTTCTCTCTGCGTCTTCCATTTGCTCTGTTACTGTGCCTCTCCCTTTCTCCCCCCTTCCAAATTGGTCTGGCACCCATCTTCTTCCCTGCCAGCGTCTTCTCCCCACTCTCTCTTCCCCATTTCCTTTCAGCGTTCTTCTCCCCCCCATCTTCCCCATGTCCTGTCAGCGTCCTTCTCCCCCCTCTGTCTTCCCCATGTGCTTTCAGTGTCCTTCTCCCCCCTCTGTCTTCCTCATGTGCTTTCAGTGTCCTTCCCTCCCCCCGTCTTCCCCATATCCTTTCAGCGTCCTTCTACCCCTCCGTCTTCCCCATGTCCTTTCAGCATCCTTCTCCACCCCTTTGTCTTCCCCAGTGCTTTCAGCGTCCTTCTCCCCCCCTCAGTTTTACCTTAAGCGTCTTTTCCTCTCCACTCCACCTTTCCTCCCTTTCTCCCTCCCTGCCCCTTACCTTTGTGGCGCTTCCCCGCCCGACTGACAACAGAACAGGCCCGGTCCGACAAACCTCCCTGCTCTGTAGCCGCGAATCTAAATTACCTTCTTACAGCAGCTGGAGTATTGAAGCTACTGTAAGAAAGTAATTTAGATTCGCAGCTACAGGGCAGGGAGGTTTGTCGGACCGGGCCTGTTGTCGGTCGGTCGGAGGAAGCGCCACAAAGGTAAGGGGACCTGGCCGGCTGTGCACCCTCCCCCTATGGCTGCACCCGGGGCAGACCGTCCTCCCCACCCCCTCTTGGTACGCCACTGCCGATCGCAGCACACAGACGATTGGAACAGAAGTCTTCCCGATGTCAGCGCTGACTTCGGAGGGAGGGAGGGCTTTGCTTAAGCCCTCCCTCCGACATCAGCGCTGACATCATGGCTGGCCAGGTTCTGGTGGGCCTTTCCGAGGAAGTCTCGGAGGATGAAATGTCTTTTGATATACTTTTACAGTCACAGAGCTAGCTCAGGTGCATGTATGCCAGATAGCCACCAAGATCAGCCAACTGTTTAAACCTTCAGCTCTGTTAGATGTTACTGATTATTTGCAGGAGTTACTTTTGGAATAAGAACTCAGTCTTATGCATTTTCCTGGCATCCTAGTGTAATGTTATTGGTCCCTGAGCATTTGGATACTCCTGGAGGGTCCCTCACAGTAGCTCTGACAATGGTTAGGCTGTATCTGATGGCACAGAGGTGTCCGTAGTTCTCTCAGCCCAAGGTAGATTCTTGGTAGGTTACCAAGCGCAAATCCCTGTCAAGTATTCAAGATTATCTAGTAGGGCAAAATGGTTGTGATTCTTTATGTGTATTTCAAAGCGCTGTCCTTGTGGATCAAAGCAGCTGCAGCAGCTTCCTTTGTGTCATGCACCTGTTGCACCAGGTTGCGGAGTCTTGAGCTTGCGGAGGGCCATCTTTGTTCCAGTTTCTAGTGGATGGTGTGGATTATGTAGCCGATGCTCTACAATTTATTCTTGAGCAATGTTTTGGCTTCTCTGATCTCAGCCCACAGAACTCTCTGAATCAGGCAGTGGGCTTGAGTTTCTGCCTCCAAGTCTACCCTCAGCAGACTTCCTTTCAAGGGTTTTATGCGGTATATAAATTATTAAATAAATAAAATAAATAAATCTTGTTCTGATCAGGACTGGACAATTGCATGAACAGTTTGACAGACTCCTTTGCCTGGCAGCAGACTGCAAGCCCCTAGTTGCCTTGAGCAGTCTAATTTTAGTGGCTTCAGGCACTTTCAACAGTCCTTAGCAGGAGCCACCTTTCAGAGATTCTTCTAGGGATCTAGATGGAGATTCTCAGGTCCCAGGCAGCGCCAAGCCTACAGTTTTCATCCCACTTTGACCTTCGCAACAGTGCAATGGAGCATTCCTCCTGAAGATGAGAATGGCTCTCGCCCTCTGTGGAAGCCTGGGCACAGATCTTGGTAGATCAGAGTGGTTACAAGTTCTGAGTCGCTCAGCCCTTGATGGACTGTTTGATGGACTTCGTGGGGAGGAGGGGAGGGTGTCCAGAGAAAGCAGCAGGGTTGCAGCTACATCTCAGAGGCTGTTGAGTTTTCAGGTCTTAGACTTTGTGCTGCCTGAAGATTCAGGCACATTCTTTCTATATTTCATTGGACCCTACAATTACTCAATATTTCATTGGACCCTACAATTGGAACCTATGTCTCATGGAGGCAGTATGTTCAGTTATAGCAGCCATCTTCCTATAATCCGTGTATATATATAAAGAGGAAAACCTCACTTTTGCAAAAAGTCAAACCAAAACAATTCCAAACAATATAATAGTGCTGGATGTGTCATCAATATTATTCTTTGCTCATTCTCAATCAGATTCAACACATGGGAGTTCAGATTTCCACCCTTATCACACAGATGCAGGTGGTGAAGTTCTTCATAAATCCCAGTACTTCATCTGTTCTTTTCTACTTCTTATTATGTATTATTTTATTGTTATTTCATTTTCTTTTTACTACTGTTTCATTAATAAATATATAAATAGTATAACTTAGCTTTTGTTAGAGGTCCCTTCGCGTTTCACCTAGCTTTTCAAGGTCGGGGGAACTATAAAACAAAAAACAAAAGATCGATTAACAACATAATCCTAAATTTACCATAATAAAATCAATCCTTTATTTGTATTTTACCTAAACATTGCAACTTAACTTCTCCTGTTATAACCAGCCGCCTGCGGTTCAAAAAATGTCCGCGGTGTTCTCAGCCAGCATTAGGGAAGGTGTACTTTAGTGCTGGCTGAGAACGCCGCGGCCATTTTTTGAACCGGACGGCATCCATCCAAGGATAATCAAGGAACTGAACTGAACTGAACTGCTCAAACTAATAGCCAATCTATTGATCAAATCAGGAAGGATTCCGTAAGACTGGAAAATGGTGAATGTTACGCCGATCTTCAAGAAACATTCAAGGGGAGATCTGGGAAACTACAGACCAGTGAGTTTGACCTCGGTACCGGAAAAGATGGTAGAGGCGCTGATAAAGGACCGCATCATTGATCACCTTGACGGACACAATCTGATAAGGACCAGCCAGCACGGCTTCAGCAAAGGAAGTTCTTGCTTGACGAACTTACTGCACTTCTTCGAGGGAGTAAATAGGCATTTGACAAGGTCCCGCATGAATGACTACTTTGAAAAATTGCGAGCCATTGAATCAAGGGTGAAATACTCACGTGGATTAAAAACTGGTTGGCGGATAAGAAACAGAGAGTGGGGGTAAATGGACAATACTCGAACTGGAAAAACGTCACCAGTGGAGTGCCGCAGGGTTTGGTGCTTGGGCCTGTGCTCTTCAACATATTTATAATTGGCCTGGAAATTGGTATGATGAGCAAGGTGATTAAATTTGCAGACAATACGAAATTATTCAGAGTAGTGAAGACATAGAAGGATTGCGAAGACCTGCAATGGGACATAAACACGCTCGAGAAATGGACTGTGACATGGCAAATGAGGTTTAACGTGGATAAGTGTAAGGTGATGCATGTCGGGAACAAAAATCTTATACACGAATACAGGATATCTGGTGCGGTACTCGGAGATACCCCCCAGGAAAGGGACTTTGGAATACTGGTCGACAAGTCAATGAAGCTGTCCGTGCAATGTGCAGCAGCTGCGAAAAGGGCGAACAGAATGCTAGGAATGATTAAGAAGGGGATCACGAACAAATTGGAGAAGGTTATCATGCCGCTGTACTAGGCCATGGTACGCCTCCACTTGGAATACTGCGTCCAGCACTGGTCGCCGTACTTGAAGAAGGACACAGTACTACTTGAAAGGGTCCAGAGAAGTGCAACTAAAATGGTTAAGGGGCTGGAGAAGTTGCCGTACAGTGAGAGATTAGAGAAACTGGGCCTCTTCTCCCTTGAAAAAAGGAGGCTGAGAGGGGACATGATCGAAACATTCAAGATAATGAAGGGAATAGACTTAGTAGATAAAGACAGGTTGTTTACCCTCTCCAAGGGTTGTTCAATTATTTATCTACCTCAGTAGGAAAGAAAAATTTTCAATTTTTGTTTTATTTTTCAATATAGCCCTCTGATAGCTCCATACACTTCATTCACTTTTCCTGCAATGACTTCAACTTCTTTAAAAATAATTCTTCTTTTTGACATTCCAACCAGTACGTCACAACTTCTTGACGTCTTCATCACTTGAAAACTGCTGTCCAGGGATAGATTTCCTTAAAGCTCGGAACAGAAAATAATCCAATGGAGCCAGGTCAGGACTGTAGGGTGGATGGTTCAGCTGATGAAACCCACATTTTTAGATGGCAGCCTGTGATTATCATGATCTGTGCACTGTCCACCTGGGCAAAACGAAACTACCGATGAAGAAATGGAAGCTGAGATGAAACGGGAATGCAAAAACGGTAGCACGATCATTATGGGAGACTTCAACTATCCCGGAATAGACTGGAGTCTTGGAAACTCAAAATGCGCTAGGGAGACCGGATTCCTGGAAGCTCTACAGGACTGCTTCATGGATCAGCTTGTCAGAGAACCGACGAGAGGAAATGCCACTCTGGATCTAATCCTTAATGGGCTAAGAGGACCTGCAAAGGATGTAATGTAATGTAATGTAATTTATTTCTTATATACCGCTAAACTCCATTAGGATTCTAAGCGGTTTACAGAAAAAATAGACAATAGGGTACATTAAAATTATAAGAAAATAGGTACTTAGATATTCCCTTACTGTCCCGAAGGCTCACAATCTAACTAAAGTACCTAGAAAAATGACAATTAGTAGAGTAATGAAAAAATAAAAAAATAAACATTCTAATAAGACTACAATGGTCTAAAGGATGTGGAAGTAGTAGGATCTTTGGGAAACAGCGATCATAACATGATCAAGTTCAAAGTTGAAGTAGGAATACTAAAGGGAAACAGAACAACAGCGACAACTTTTAACTTCAAGAAAGGAAACTATGAAACAATGAGGGTAATGGTAAGCAAAAAACTCAGGAACAACACAAAGAAATGGCAGACTGTAGAGAAAGCCTGGTCTTTATTCAAGGACACGGTAAGCGAGGCACAAAATCGGTATATCCCCAGATTCAGAAAAGGGTGCAAAAAGAGCCGAACAAAAGACCCGGCATGGATAACTAAAGAAGTGAAGAAAGCGATAGGGGATAAGAAGAATTCCTTCAAGAAATGGAAAAAGGGCAAAACTGAGGAGAATTGGAATGAACACAGGAAGTATCAAAAAGAATGTCACCTCGTGGTTAGAAAAGCAAAAAGAGAATATGAAGAGAGGCTAGTCAGGGAAGCACAAAATTTCAAACCGTTCTTCAGATATATTAAAGGGAAGTAGCCGGCTAGGGAGGAGGAGGGACCGTTGGATGATGGAGATAGGAAGGGAGTGGTGAAGGAGAAAAAAGAAGTGGCGGAAAGACTAAACATGTTCTTTTCGTCAGTATTTACAGAAGAAGACACATCCAACATACCGGAACCTGAACATATCTTCAAAGGACACCAAGCAGAGAAATTAACATCCATGGAAGTAAGCCTAGAGGACATACACAGGCAGATAGAAAAATTAAAATCTGACAAATCGCCGGGCCCGGACGAAATCCACCCTAGAATATTGAAAGAACTAAAGGAGGAAATAGCGGAACTACTACAGCAGGTTTGTAATCTATCCCTGAAAACAGGTGTGATCCCGGAGGATTGGAAGATAGCCAATGTTACGCCCATCTTTAAAAAGGGATCGAGAGGTGACCCGGGGAACTAAAGACTGGTAAGTCTGACCTCGGTTCCGGGGAAAATGGCAGAAGTGCTGGTAAAAGATAGCATCGAGGAACATCTAGAGAGGCATAAACTTATGTAACCAAGCCAACATGGCTTCTGCAAGGGAAGATCGTGCCTGACGAACTTATTGCACTTCTTCGAAGGAATTAACAAACGGATGGACAAAGGGGACCCCATAGACATTGTATACTTAGACTTCCAAAAAGCCTTTGACAAGGTACTCCATGAACGCCTACTTCGGAAATTAAAGAACCATGGGGTGGAAGGAGACGTACACAGATGGATCATGAATTGGTTGGCGGGCAGAAAGCAGAGGGTAGGCGTGAAGGGCCACTACTCGGACTGGAGGAAGGACACGAGTGGTGTTCCGCAGGGGTCGGTGCTTGGACTGCTGCTACTCAATGTATTTATAAATGATCTAGAAACGGGGACGAAGAGAGAAGTAATAAAATTTGCAGATGACACCAAGCTATTCAATGGGGCTAGGACTAAAGAGGACTGCGAAGATTTACAAAGGGATCTAAACAAACTAGGGGAGTGGGCGACGAGATAGCAGATGAAGTTCAATGTAGAGAAATGCAAAGTGTTACACGTAGGAAACAGAAACCTGAGGTACAGCTACACAATGGGAGGGCTGTTATTGAGTGAGAGTTCCCAAGAAAGGGACTTGGGGGTAATAGTGGACATGACAATGAAGCCATGGGCACAATGTGCAGTGGCTGCTAAGAAAGCAAATAGAATGCTAGGAATAATCAAGAAGGGTATTACAAGCAGAAAGAAAGAAGTTATTCTGCCATTGTATCGGGCGATGGTGCGCCCGCATCTGGAGTACTGCGTCCATTATTGGTCGCTGTACCTAAAGAAGGATATGGTAATACTCGAGAGGGTTCAGAAGAGAGTGACGCGTTTGATAAAAGGTATGGAAAACCTTTCATACGCTGAAAGATTAGAGAGACTGGGGCTTTTTTCGCTGGAGAAGCGGAGACTTAGAGGGGATACGATACGATAGAGACTCACGAAGGGCATAGAGATAGAGAGGGACAGATTCTTCAAACTTTTGACAACTACAAGAATGAGAGGGTTTTCCGAAAAATTAAAAGGAGACAGATTCAGAACTAATGCTAGGAAGTTTTTATTCACCCAACAGGTGGTGGGCACCTGGAATGCACTTCCAGAGGGAGTGATAGGACAGGGTAGACAGGGTACGGTATTGGAGTTCAAGAAGGGATTGGACAATTTTCTGAATGAAAAGGGGATAGAAGGATAGATAGAGGGCTAGTATACAGGTCCTGGACCTGATGGGCCACCGCGTGAGCGGACGGTATTGGATTTCAAGAAGGGATTGGACAATTTTCTGAAGGGTATAGATAGAGGGCTACTATACAGGTCCTGGACCTGATGGGCCACCGCGTGAGCGGACGGTATTGGATTTCAAGAAGGGATTGGACAATTTTCTGAAGGGTATAGATAGAGGGCTACTATACAGGTCCTGGACCTGATGGGCCGCCTCGTGAGCAGGCATGATGGACCTCAAGTCTTACCCAGCAGAGGCACAGCTTATGTTCTTATGATACCAGACCCACAGGGGGAAGGGAGAGATGCTAGATCCATCAGGGGAATAAGGATATATGCATACATATACTAGACCAAAGGAGGAATAGGGAGAGATGCCCTACCCATGGGTAGGTAAGGGAGATATGCCAGACCTACAGTAGGGAGAAGAGGGAGTGATACCAGATCTGTGGTGGAGGGAGGGAAAAATGCCAGACCCACAGGCGTGGGAGGCAGAGATGCCAGACCTGCAGTAGGAAGAAAGAAAGATGCCAGACCTATGGGTAGTGGGAAGAGGGAAAGATACCAGACCTATGGGTAGGGGAGAGTGATACCAGATCTATGGTTAGGGGAGACAGACAAGGGAAAGCCAACATACCTGTAAATTAGTTGACAGCAGGAGGGATGCCTACTCCCTCCTGCTTCTCAGGCCTGCCATTACAAAATGGTGGGCTTTCCCCTTCTCGATGCATTCTGGGATGCACGGGGTAGGGCCTAAGGCCCTGATTGGTTCAGACACCTAAGGCCCCCCTGAAACAAGCCTTAGGCATCTGAGCCAATCAGGGCCTTAGGCCCCTCCCCAGTGCATCCCAGGATGCACTGGAAGAGGAAGGCTCACCATTTTGCAGTGGTGGGCCTGAGGAGCAGGAGGGAATGGACATCTCTCCTGCTATTAACTAATTTACAGGTATGGGGGGGTTGGGGGGATCTTCAAGGTGCATCCAGTGGCAGGAGGGAGTGGGCATCCCTGCTGCCAATTTTTTTTTTTTAAAAAGGGGAGTGGGGAAGGGAGGGATCAGTTCAGAGGGGCCTTGCGGGTGGATTAATGGTGGGCAGGAGGGAGTGGGCATCCCTCCTGCTGATTTTGGCTGGCACAGGGGTGTTCTGCAGTGTCAGGAAGTAATGGGCATCCCTTCTGCTGATTTTGGATGGTGCAGGGAGAGGTTCCACATTAGCAAGAGTGAAGTGGGCATTGGTCCTTCCAATTCTGGCTGGCATGGGTGAGGGTTCCATGGTGGCAGGAATAAGTGGGCATCTCTCCTGCCTTTATTCTGTTGGGGGGGTCATCGGGCATGCATTTTTTTAATGGGGTAGATATTGTGCATGTGTAAGACATGTGCAACATCTGTACCATTTTTTTTAAAAGAGAATAAAGCCCCAACAGCTGAGTGGCAAGAAGCTGCTTTGGGACTTCCACTGCTATTCAGCCATTTGGGCTTCCCCAATACAGCTCTGCGCATGTGTCAAAGTTGCTCTCAGACCGACTGGTGGGACAGGATTATGATGAATCTCTGTACAAATCATTTGCATGGAAACTTGTTGGAACATCAATCGCTGTTCCAGAGTCAACCAAAACATCGGCTAAAAGCAACTCATACGGTCTTAAGACTATGTTTTGTGTATCCAGCCCCCTGTTATTATGCATTATGGGACCCGCAGCACTGATTACAATGGGTAGAACCAGGAAGCACAAATCTCACACTGCTTTTGGATGTAGGTTAAAAACCAAGAAAGTCTTCCTCCTGGTACTTGATAACTTGGCACCTCTGCCGCTTGTATGCTACCTCTTTGGTTTAATATTTTTGAATATTCATAATAGTCGTACATACTAGCATCTATGGGTCAAGAAAGAAATATCCTGTTTATAAGACATCAAAAGCAGATTTATAACAGGGCACCTAGGGAGCAAAGGCACAAAGTGTGCCTTTCTGTGTATGTGTTGGTTTGCATCTGAATCCCAGATCTTTACTGACTTGGGACTTTTAATAGCAGGCATAGGCAGTCGGTCACAACACTCATAAGGGTAGGCATGTGAAAAAAAGATAGTTCCTATGTTTAGGTGCCATATGTGTATGCATTCCTGGGAGCAGAAAACAGGCAGAGGGGTTGCTTGACACTCATACACATTCTTTATAAAATGCAGGTTTCAGGTAGGCTGTTTGTAAAGACAGATAAGTACATATGTTACCTTTATATAACAGGTGCTATATTTTTATTTTTTTATTTATTTTTTCAATTTTCTATACTGTTCTCCCAGGGGAGCTCAGAACGGTTTACATGAATTTATTCAGGTACTCAAACATTCTTTCCTGTCTGTCCCGGCGGGCTCACAATCTAGTTAATGTACCTGGGGCAATGGGGGGGGGGGGAGGATTATGCACCTATGCATTTTTAAATTATTTGTACACCATTTGATTAAGCGGTATAAAAATTTTTAATAAAACTTGAAACTTGAGAGGGAAGGCATAAAATACATCAAAGTCAAAAAAAGGAAAGGGAAAAGAATGGGGAGGGGAGCACGGTAGGGAGGGGTTCGCTTCTCGAGAAGCATTTATTGTTTAGGGCTTGAATGGAGAGCTTGTTTTACTTAGAGGATTGAATTTCAAGGACTGAAAGCATCCTTAAAGAGGAACATTTTTAATTTTGATTTAAATTTGTTAAGTAAGGGCTCTGTCTTAATGTCTATTGGAAGGGAATTCCATAGCGATGGGGCTATGACCGAAAAGATGGTTTTACATGTTGTGTCATAAAAAATCTCTCGTATGGATGGAATGGCTAACAAACGTTGATTGTTAGATCATAGCTTCCAGGAGGGGGTGTAGGGGATTAAATATTTGTCGATGAAAGCAGGGGTATTAGTGTGGATGGTTTTGTAAGTAGAACTATTCTAGGATTTAAGGAAAAATTGGACGCACATCTTCTTGCAGGACACATTGAGGGAGACAAGTGAATAAGATATTCGCTGAGGTACACCTGGCTGAGCCTCCGCGTGTGCGGATCACCGGACTAGATGGACCCCCAGGTCTGATCCGATGCAGGCATTTCTTATGTTCTTAATGGGTAACCAATGAGTGTCACGGAGGAGGGGGGTAACGTAATCAAATTTTTTTGCTCCTTAGATGAGTTTTACTGCCATGTTTTGTAAAATTTGAAGACGATGTATTTCCTTTTGGGTTATGCCTTGATTTAAGGAGTTACAATAGTTGATGTGAGAAATGACTAGAGAGTGAATCAGGATATTGATGAAAGATGGATCAAGTAAAGAAGTTATGGATCGAATTAGTCTGAGTTTGTAGAAACATTTCTGAATAACTGAGCTGATCTGATCATGAAAGTTGAGATTATTATCAAGGATAATCCCTAAAAGTTTAACATTCGAGTCCATTTTGACTGGGTTGGAATCTATACAGATTGGTTCAGATAGATTTTCTTTATCAGAGGAAGGAAACAACATGCCTTTGGTTTTGGGTATATTTAATGCAAGTTTGGGGTTTTTTTTTCTTGATTTTCTAAATATTAACAGTGCAATACACAAGTATCTAATATAATAAAGCCCTAAGCGCGCATACACACTCCCACCTGCGTGCTCCCATTTTCCGTGCGCTGTAGGGATCCGCACGTAGGAGTGCGCATGCGTGCAGCGGCGCGGAGCCTGTCGGCCGCGGTGGCTCTTGCCGTCTGAAGGATAAAGCCAAGAAGCACGGAGCTGGAAGGGAAAGGAGCTGCTCTCCTCCTCTCCCCCAACAGACTTAAAAAATCCCCAGAGCTCGCTTTGGGTCCGGCAAGGGCTGCGGGTCCTGAAACCTTCCGATTCAAGCAGCGTCTGCAGCACTCTACACACGCTGCTTCGGGGCCTTCTACTGCCCTGATTTGCTGGGCAGTAGAAGGCCCCGAAGCAGCAGTGTGTAGAGTGTTGCAGACGCTGCTGGAATCGGAAGGTTTGTTGGGACCGCGGGAAGGGAAGGGGGGGCAGTAAGGGACTAAGGGAGCCGGCCAGATCGCGGGAAGGGAAAGGGGGGAGTAGGGGAAATGCTGCTGCTGCACAGGGAAGTGGTGTGGGGGAGGGGGAGGGAATGCTACTGTGGCTGCTGCACAGGGAAGAGAAATGCTGCTGCATAGGAGGCAGGGAGAGAGACAGATAGATAGAAAGAAAAGAAGAAAGACACAGGGGCAGGGAGAGACACAGAAAGAAAGACAGACAGACAAAGGGGGTCAGGGAGAGAGACAGAAATAAAGACACACTGACATATATTCTAGCACCCGTTAATGTAACGGGCTAAAATACTAGTATAAACATATAATAAATCAAGAAAAACACATTCATCTTACAGACATACATGAGCAACCATTTTATCCCACCCACCCAATGACTAATCAATAAAAACACAAATACATAGATTCTTTCAATAACCTTTCCCTATTTAAAATAGTAATGTAAACCCACCGTGGATGTATATACTTAAAGGGCTAAGATTAAGATAGAACTAGCCCCCCACCCCCACCCTCTCATCCTTCTGTGGATGTGTAATAAAATTTGCAGATGACACCAAGCTATTCAATGAGGCTAGGACTAAAGAGGACTGCGAAGATTTACAAAGGGACCTAAACAAACTAGGGGAGTGGGCGACGAGATGGCAGATGAAGTTCAATGTAGAGAAATGCAAAGTCTTACACGTAGGAAACAGAAACCCGAAGTACAGCTACACAGTGGGAGGGTTGTTATTGAGTGAGAATTCCCAAGAAAGGGACTTGGGGGTAATAGTGAACATGACAATGAAGCCATTGGCACAATGCGCAGTGGCTGCTCAGAAAACAAATAGAATGCTAGGAATAATCAAGTAGGGTATTACAAGCAGAACGAAAGAAGTTATCCTGCCGTTGTATCGGGTGATGGTGCGCCCGCATCTGGAGTATTGCGTCCAATATTGGTCGCCGTACCTAAAGAAGAATATGGCGATACTCGAGAGGGTTCAGAAGAGAGAGACGTGTTTGATAAAAGGTATGGAAACCTTTCATACGCTGAAAGACTAGAGAGACTGGGGCTTTTTTCCCTGGAGAAGCAGAGACTTAGAGGGGATATGATAGAGACTTATAAGATCACGAAGGGCATAGAGAAAGTGGAGAGGGACAGATTCTTCAAACTTTCGACAACTACAAGGACGAGGGCATTCCAAAAAAATTAAAAGTAGACAGATTCAGAACCAATGCTAGGAAGTTCTTCTTCACCCAACGGGTGGTGGACACCTGGAATGCGCTTCCAGAGGGAGTGATAGGACAGGGTACGGTATTGGATTTCAAGAAGGGATTGGACAATTTTCTGAAGGAAAAGGGGCTAGAAGGGTATAGATAGAGGGCTAGTATACAGGTCCTGGACCTGATGGGCCGCCACATGAGCGGAGTGCTGGGCATGATGGACCTCAGGTCTGACCCAGCAGAGGCACGGCTTATGTTCTTATGTTCATGAAGAAGCAGTATTCCTGCTGTGAATTTTTTTTGTCTTTTCTCTTTGGTTGACTCTTGCAAAGTAGAGAATGACACGGTGACTGTTCCCAGCGGTAAGCCATGGTAAACCCACAGGAACAGTGAAAATATTTGGCTGTTTACTGCAGATCTGGGAACAGGGTTTTTCACCACCCCGCAGAAGCGGTAAAGGGCTTGTTCTCACAGTAAAGGACAACATTCTCCAGCTTTTATTGACAGATTACTTCTTCCCTACAATCCTACAAGAACATTGCAATCTTGTCAACAAAGTCTTGTCACTGTCTCTTCATTAATTTACCGTTTATGCCACAACTCGTAAAGCTATTTTTTCTGTAACAGCTCTTACACTATAGAAAGCCATGCCTCTATCTTCATCAAGAATCTTCCATGGACAGGTTGAAATCAAACCTCAAATTTTTATTTAAAGATGCTTATAACATATGATAAAAAAGGCTTCTTCCTCCATCATTTACTAACCAGATTGAGATTATTTTAATCCAAAGGTAGACAACTCTGGAAAATTTTAAATATGTTTCCGTCCCTTGGTGTTATACCTTAGTATTTTTCTTTTAAAAAATATTGTATTTCTCCCCTTCTATCCCTATGTACTTAGTTGACTGTTTTTTATGTGTTTTTCCTAGTATTTGTCATGTAACTTTTTAAATGTACTCATATTTTATATTTAATTGTAAACCGCTTAGACATTAGAAAAGTGGTATATCAAGATTTGAATAAATTTGACTACCGCGAATCGCTTCTCCCCCCTCACGATTGCGGGTACGGTAGCCCTTCCTTCTTGCAATTGCGGGTATGGCAGACCATCTTCCTCCCTCATAATCACTGGCCCAACGGCCCCCCCTCCCTCCATCATGATAACTGGCCCAAAGGCCCCCCTCCCTCCCTCACAAGCGCAAGTCAAACGGCAAAATTAAACCAAACAAACCCGCGACTCCTCTTTGGGCCTCTCGTCTCGAGCCTACCAGCCTCTTAGAAGCTTCATCGATGAACAAGCAATGTTACAGGCCTGCTCCGGGACTTTCCCCCGGCTGAATCTCTCCTTCTGATGTAACTTCTGATGAAATTGGAACTCGGGCTGGAGTCACAAAGGGGCTGAACCTGTAGAGGAGTTGCAGGGTGTTTTGCTGTTTGACCTGTGATTGAGGGGGAGGGAGGGGGGCTGTTGGACCCATGATCGTGGGGGGCTGCTGCTGCTGCACCTGCAAAGGGTGAAGGGGTTGCTTGGGCTGCTTCATTGGCTGGATCTGGTCTGGGGATTTGGGGGGAATAGAAAGATGTGATGGACCCATGTGGTGGGGAGTACTAGAGCTGGAGGGAAGGGAGAGGTACCAGACCCACATCTTGGCACTGAAGGGGAGGGAATAGAGGTGGTGGGCCCAGAGAAGGGGGCTAGAAGGAAGAAAGAGGTGCAGGACCTGCAGGGAGGAGGAGAGAGAAGGGAGAGAAAAGCAAAAAGCTAAATCAAGGGAATGAAGAGTGAGTGAAATATTGAATATAGTGGAGGGAGGAAGGAAAGAAAGAAAGTGTGAGACACATTGGTGTAAGGAAGTATGAGAGGGGAGAAGCTGGACACAGTGAGATATACAAAAAAGGGGAGATGGTGGGCATGGATGGGAGATTGGAGCAGGGACAAAAAGGGGAATTCTGCATGGGGGTAGGATATGGACACAGAGGGGTAATGCCATACATGGACAAAGGTAGTGCTATATATGGGAAGGTATATGGACACAGAAAGAAGATGGCTAGACATGGGGAAAATAAGAATGCAGAAGGAAGATGCTGGGTTTGGGGGCATAAGGATATGAGGAGTAATACTGTATACAGGAGGAGGGGATCATAGAATGGTGAGATGATGAAGGCAGGGAGATGGGCACAAAGGAAATACTAGAAAGAGATATACGAGACATAGAAAAGGGAAATTTTGAACATGGGAACAATACATATACAGAGATAGAAGATGGATGGTGAGCATGGAGAAAGAAATGTCAAATGGTCAGGAGACCCTGGCAAGTGAGTTAAGAGAAGACAAAAAAAAACAGAGACCAGAGCCTGAGACCAACATGATTTGAAGAATAAAATGATGAGACAAAATTATTTCTTTCTACTTTTTGCTATTTTCTATTTTGTGTTTAGAATATATTACATTACATTACATTAGAGATTTCTATTCCGCCATTACCTTGCAGTTCAAGGTGGATTACAAAAGAATTAAGGTTGGTCTGTTACAAGAAGAGATCAGTGGTCATGACTGGTGAAGAGGGCGGGTATTCTCAGGGAGTTAAGAAGAAGATAGGAGGAATGAGGTAATCGTGATGTTAAGACTTAATCAGGGATTTCTTTTTTTTTTTTTTAATGGGGAAATATTTTATTAAGATTTCAAAGATTTGTTTAAACCACCTTTGTAAAATCTAAAACCTGTGTTACGAGACTGGGATTTCTTGAAAAGTATGGTCTTTATTTCTTTTCTGAATAACCTGTAGTCCGTGGTTGTTATCAGCAGATTGGAGATTTGGTTATCCGGTTTCGCTGCTTGGGTGGCTAGGAGGCCGTCGTAAAGTTTTTTTCGTTTAATTTCTTTGATTGGCGGGTGAGTGAATGGGGTGTGAGATTTTCTATGTCTGGTTGAGGTATTATGGATGAGTCGGTTGTTCAGGTAGGTTGGGCTGTCACCATTTATGGTTTTAAATAGCGTGCAGTAAAATTTGAATAGTATTCTTTCCTGGATTGAGAGCCAGTGTGAGCTCATGAAAGCTTCAGTAATGTGGTCATGTTTTTTTAGGGAGTAGACGAGTCTTAGTGCTGTATTTTGGACTGTTTGCAGTTGTTTGATCATTATTGCAGGGCAGAGGAGATAGAGGATGTTGCAATAATCCAGTATACCTAGGATAAGGGATTGAACTATGAGCTGGAATTGTGCTCTTTCAAAGAATTTGCGTATTTGTCTTAGGTTCTTCATTACGGCGAAAGATTTCTGAATTGTTTTGTTTATTTGTGATTGCATGGTTCAACATCTGTCTATTGTCACTCCTAGTAGTTTCAAGGTATTTTGAATGGGGTAATTGATCGAGTTGATTTCTATGTTGGTAATAGTTGGGGTTTTGTTATTTTCGAGAAGGATGAATTTTGTTTTGTCTGGGTTGAGTTTCAGTTTGTGGTCTTCCATCTAGTTCGCTACTGTTTCCAGAGTTCGGTATAGAGTGACTGTTATGGTGGTCTTTGGTTGATCAAAAGGTATGAGGATGGTGAAGTCATCTGCATAACTGTAGGAGGTTATGCCTAGTTTTTCCATGTATGTTCCGAGGGAGGCAGTATATAGGTTGAATAGAGTAGGAGACAGAGGAAATCCTTATGGAACTCCACAGGGGTTAGACCAAGATTCAGATTTTTCTTTATCTGATTTAACTCTGTATGTTCTGGATTTAAGGAAACCCTCAAACCATGAGAGTACATTGTCTGAGATACCTATTGAATCTAAAATTTGCAGTAGTATGTTATGGTCTACCAGGTCAAATGCTGCGGTTAGATCCAGTTGTATGAGAAGCATTCTTTTTCCAGTGCTGAGGTGTTGTCTAACTGTGTCCATAAGGGAACCTAGTAATGTCTCTGTGCTGAAGTTGGTTCTGAAGCCAGATTGAGTTGGGTGCAGTAAGTTATGATTTTCTAGGTAGATGGTGAGGAGTTTTGCTACTAGTCCTTCTATTAGTTTGAAGTATAGAGGGATTGAGGCGATGGGTCTATAGTTGGAAGGTTGATCAGATGGCCCTTTAGGGTCTTTAAGGATCGGGGTGATGATGATTTCACTGAGGTTAGTTGGGAAAAGGCCATCTGTGAGCATGTTTTGTATCCATTGAAGGAGTAGAATACGGAATTTTGTACTGGACGTTGTTAGAAGATATGGTGGGCAGTGGTTGAGGTTACAGGATGCATGGCTGTACTTTTTGTAGAGTTTGTTGAATTTGGGCCATTTTATATTGGGGAATTGGGACCAAGATCTGTCTGCGGCTGTTGACTCTTTTTCAGTGGGGTATGTTGTGAATTCAATTAGGTGAGGTGGAGTGCAGTTGAGGGTAGCTCTGGCATTTGTGATTTTATTCTTGAAGTGTTCTGCTAAGAGGGTGGCTGAGGGAGGGGGGGTGATGTTGGTGGTTATGAGGGGTTTGGTGTCTGTTAGTTGTTTTAATATTTGGAATAGTTTTTTGGTGTCTTGGGTTTCTTTCCCAATTAGGTTGGTGTAGTATATTTTCCTCTTATCCTTTAGTTGTATTTTGTATTGTTTGTTAATTTTTTCCAGGTGGTTTTCATGTGTTCTAGGTTATTTTTTCTCCATTCTCTTTCTAGTCTTCTACATTGTCTTTTGAGTAGGAGTAGATCATTGTCAAACCATTGGTCAGATCGTCTGCTGGTTCTAGTTTTGGTTTTTGATGGGGCTAGCTCATCAAGGATGTTATCGCTCAAATTGCACCAATGTGAAATGAAGTCCTTGGAGTTGCATTCCAGGATTGATTCATCTATTTTTGTCCAGAATTTGGTGGGCTCGATGTGCTTGCATGAGGTGTAGGTTATTTTTTTTGTTTTTGGCGTGGTTTTGTTTTTGGCCCAGATTAAGTTGAAAGTGTATGTGTAGTGGTCTGACCACAGGGAAGGGGACCAGGTTCCATTAGAAGTTTGAATTTCTGAAGTGGATGGTTGATGGGTCATGAAGGCTGCAATGTCAAGTTGGTGTCCTTTCTCATGGGTAGATTGTGGATTTAAGATTCGGAAGGATAAGGCGTCAGCTGGTTTGGATGTTTGGTCTTCAAGATGTAGGTTTATATCTCCTAGGATAAGGTTGTGTGCTGCTGTGAGTGAGTTTTGATATATGAAGTTTTCAAATTCAGGTCTTACTGTGGTCCAGTTTCCCGACGGTATGTAGCAGAGCATGCAATTTAGTGTGTTCTTTAGTGTGATGCTTGAGAGTTGGCATGCTAGAAGGTCCATGTGTGGGGTGGATGTTTTTTCGAGAATGTTTAGGGTTAGGGAGTCTTTGAAGATGATTGCAAGTCCTCCTCCTCTTTTTTTCTCTCTGCAAGACACTGTTATTTTGTAAACCATGTTGGAACCAACAACGTCAGCAGGAGGGACTACAACAGGACTGCACTAACCGATCAGTTCAGGATCCTGGGGAGGAAACTGAAACTGAGGGCAAGGAAGATAGCCTTCTCAGAGATCCTGCCAGTACCTAGAGCAGACGTAAGGAGGCAGAGCGAACTACAAGCAATAAACAGTTGGCTCAGGAGATGGTGCGAGGAGGAGGGTTTCATTTTTGCACGGAACTGGACAACTTTCCTGGGAAAGAATAAGCTCTACAGGAGAGACGGACTGCACCTGAGCACGACTGGCACAAGGATGCTGGCACGCAACGTCCAGAGCGTCATTGATTTGGCTTTAAACTGAGGAAGAGGGGAAAGCCGACAGTCGATCTGACACATCGGACAAAAGTATCAAGTAAGGATACTGAGCAGGGACATTGTAAAAGAGGGCTGGGGACTGAGTGGGAACTTTTGGGAAAAGGACCTAAGGATACAACACAGGGGCCCATGGACATAGAGCAAGGACATTGTAAAAAAGGGATCGGGACTGAGAGGGAACTTTTGGAAAAAGAACCTAAGGACGCAATGCAGGGGACCCGGGCCAAAGATATTGAGCAAGGACACTGTAAAAGAGGGCTCAGGTCCGAGTGGGAACTTTTTGAAAAAGGACCTAAGGGAGAATTGCAGGGGTCTTGTGCACAAATAAAACTGGCAAGCAGCACTAATAGAGAACAACGGAATCCAGAGGGACAACCAAAAACAGGGGAACAGGCTGAGGACGAAACAGACACACCACAGGAGGAGGATGACCGAGATGAGGCTTGGGGTCTGGCAACTCACGAGGGGGCCAGGAGCGCCAAACCACGAGGAAAAACAGCAAGAAAGGCGAACAAACGGGACTTACTTTGGCTATACACTAATGCTAGGAGCCTAAGGGTTAAAATGGGAGAGCTGGAAATCCTAGCCAGCAAAAAGGGCCTAGACATAATTGGAGTCACAGAAACGTGGTGGACTGATGACAATGAATGGGATGTGGCTTTACCAGGATTCAAACTCTACAGGAGAGATACGTCACACAAAAAGGGTGGAGGAATAGCGCTATATATAAAAGATTCCATACCTTCAACCAGAATGGAAACAACAGTAAGGGCGGACGACTTGGAATCACTATGGGTTAAGCTACCAGGAGGAACTGGAGCAGACATAAAATTGGGTCTGTACTATCGCCCACCTGGACAAACGGAAGAAATCGACCAGGATCTGGAGGCTGAACTGAGGCAAGTATGCAAAAGCGGAAGTGTGGTGGTGATGGGAGACTTCAACTACCCGGGAATAAACTGGAGTATTGGGCACTCAAACTGCATGAGGGAGACCAAATTCCTGGAGGTCACGAGGGATTATTTCATGGAACAGCTGGTAACGGAACCAACACGGGGTGATGCCACTCTTGACCTAATCCTCAACGGACTAGGGGGACCCACTAAGGAGGTGGCGGTATTAACCCCACTAGGAAACAGCGATTACAACACGATCCTGTACAGGCTAGAATTTGGATCATCAAAGGTGAAAAGAACTACAACGACTGCACTTAACTTCAAAAAAGGGAATTATGATGCCATGAGGAAAATGGTGGGAAAGAAACTCAATGACAGCGCAAGGAAGATGAAGTCCGTAGAAAATGCCTGGACCATACTCAAGGGCACAGTGCACGAAGCACAGAACCTGTGCATCCCCAAGTACAGGAAAGGGTGCAAAAAAAATAAAACAAAAAACCCAGTGTGGATAACAAATGCAGTGAAAAAGGCGATAAGTGACAAGAAAGCATCATTCAAAAAATGGAAAAAGGACAAAACAGAGGAGAACCAAAAGGACCACAAAAAACACCAAAAGGAGTGTCATCGAGTGGTTAGGAAAGCAAAAAAAGAATATGAAGAGAGACTGGCAGGGGAAGCAACAAACTTCAAATCATTCTTCAGGTACGTTAAGGGGAAGCAACCAGCAAGGGAGGAAGTGGGACCCTTGGATGATGGGGACAGAAAGGGAGTGGTAAAAGAGGAAAAGGAGATAGCTGACAGGCTAAATAAGTTTTTCACGTCAGTTTTCACGAGGGAGGACACAACCAACATTCCGGAGCCCGAGGAGATCGTAAAAGGAGAGCAGGATGAAAATCTGGTCCAGCTAGAGGTGAGCAAGGTGGATGTCCTCAGGCAGATAGACAGGCTAAATAGCGACAAATCGCCAGGTCCGGATGGCATTCACCCAAGGGTACTCAAGGAACTAAGGAACGAAATAGCTGAGCCACTTCGACAAATATGCAACCTATCCCTAAAAACTGGAGAGATTTCGGAAGACTGGAAAATAGCAAATGTCATGCCCATCTTCAAGAAAGGCTCAAGGGGAGACCCAGGAAACTATAGGCCGGTGAGCTTGATCTCGGTCCCGGGAAAGATGATGGAAGCGCTGATTAAAGACAGCATCTGGGAACACATCGACAACTATGGGCAGCTAAAGTCGAGCCAGCATGGCTTCTGCAAGGGCAGGTCATGCCTCACGAACTTATTATACTTCTTTGAGGGGGTAACCAGCCAGGTGGATAAAGGGGAATCCATAGATATCATTTACATTGACTTCCAAAAAGCCTTCGACAAGGTGCCACACGAAAGACTACTAAGGAAGCTATGGAACCAAGGGGTGCAAGGGGAGGTCCACCGATGGATCAAAAACTGGCTGGCGGACAGGAAACAGAGGGTTGGAGTAAAGGGACATTACTCAGACTGGCAATGGGTCACGAGCGGAGTTCCACAGGGGTCGGTGCTGGGACAGCTCCTATTCAATATATTCATTAACGACCTGGAAGCAGGAACAAAATGTGAGGTTATTAAATTTGCGGATGACACCAAACTATATCGCAAGGTCAATAACATGGAGGACTCGAAGATCTCCAAAAAGATCTGACAACACTGGAAAAATGGGCCAAAAAGTGGCAAATGAGTTTCAATATAGGGAAATGCAAGGTCATGCATATAGGGAAAAAAAACCCGATGTTCACTTACAAAATGGGGGGATCAGTGCTAGGGGTGAGCGACCTTGAAAGAGGCCTGGGAGTGATGGTAGACACAACATTGAAGGCGTCGGCGCAGTGTACCACGGCCTCAAGGAAAGCAAACAGAATGTTGGGTATCATTAAGAAGGGTATCACGACCAGGACAAAGGAAGTCATCCTGCCACTGTATCGTGCTATGGTGCGCCCGCACCTGGAGTACTGTGTTCAGTTCTGGTTGCCGTACCTCAAGAAGGACATGGAGGTACTTGAGAGGGTCCAGAGAAGAGCAACTAAGTTAATAAAGGGCATGGAGGACCTCTCATATACCGACAGACTGAAAAAGCTAGGGCTTTTCTCCCTGGAAAAGCGGAGATTTAGAGGAGACATGATAGAAACCTTCATGATCATGAAGGGCATAGAAAAAATAGACAGGGACAGATTTTTCAAATTAAGGAGATCAATAAGTACAAGGGGGCACTCAGAGAAATTGAAAGGGGAGAGGTTTAGAACAAACGCCAGGAAGTTCTTTTTCACACAGAGGGTGGTGGATACTTGGAATGCGCTACCAGAGGATGTGATAAACAGGAGCACGCTACAGGGGTTCAAAGAAGCTTTGGATAGGTACTTGGAAGACAAAGGGATTGAGGGGTACAGATAAGAGTAAAGGTAGATTATAGGGATGGGATTAGAGGTAAGTTACAAAATTAATCAGGGACCACTGTTCAGGCACTAGGCCTGATGGGCCGCCGCGGGAGCGGACCGCTGAGCAAGATGGACCTCTGGTCTGACACAGCGGGGGCAACTTCTTATGTTCTTATGTTCTTAATCCTGAGGGCAGACTTCTGTTATTCTGGGATCTGTGTCTGATGCTAGCCAGGTTTCTGTAAGGAAGAGGCAGTCTAGGTTCTCGTTTTTTATCCAGTTTTTAATATGTTCTATTTTTGGGCCTAAGGATCTGATGTTTTGGTAGGCACATGTTAGTGTGGTGATTTCTGTTTGATGGTTGTGAGATGTTTTAGGGTAGATGAGTGATTTAGGTAGGTGTTGAGGTTTGGTCTTGGGGTGCGTAGATCTTCTTTCCCATGTTGTGGAGATGGGGTGAGGACTGCTGGCATGGTGGTTAGTGCTTCTGATTGTCGGAATTCTCCTGTTGTGGTGTTGGATATTGTTCGAGATTGAGCTAGTGGGAGGAGTGGATATGTTATTCGCTACTACCTTCCAGTTGGTAATAAGGAGGATTATTAGTAGGATAACCTGGGTGAATGTATGTTGGTTTTTCTTCATATTGGTGGTAGGGGGGAGGTTTTCAGATTATGTTGATCCTGTGCTTTGGGTTCTTTGGGTTTTTTTTCTGTGATTATCTCAGAATAGGTGGTTGGTCTTATGTTGTGTTCAGTTGGGAAGGAGTATGGGTGCAACGTGGAGGGGGGAGGGGCAGAGCTCACTCCCACACCCTTGTGCTCTGGTCACTGCTACCGCTCTGTCTCCGCTGCTCCCGGTTCAAGGTGGTAGGCGGAGTAGTCTGAGGTAGGTGGGTGGGAGGTAGAACAAACCCTAAGAAAAGTTCAAAACAAAAGCGTTCCCGCTGAGCCTTCCAACTTGCTCAGCGGTGCAACGGGGAGGGGCGGAGCTCACTCCCACGCCCTTGTGCTCTGGTCACTGCTCCCGCTTTGTCTCCACTGCTCCTGGTTCAAGGTGGGAGGTGGAGTAGTCTGAGGTAGGTGGGCGGAAGGTAGAATAAGCCCAAAGAAAAGTTCAAAACAAAAGCATTCCCGCTGAGCCTTCCAACTTGCTTGGCGGTGCAACGTGGAGGGGGGAGGGGTGGAGCTTGCTCCCACGCCCTTGTGCTCTGGTCACTGCTCTCGCTCTGTCTCCGCTGCTTCCGGTTCAAGGTGGGAGGCGGAGTAGTCTGAGGTAGGTGGGCAGAAGGTAGAACAAGCCCGAAGAAAAAATTCAAAACAAAAGCGTTCCCGCTGAGCCTTCCAACTTGCTCGGCAGTGCAACGTGGAGGGGGGAGGTATTTGAAATATGTATCCTGCTAGAGCTAGTGTAAGACATACGGTAACTGGGGACTGCAAAGCCCAGGATGTGCTTCTTCAGCTTCCAGCTGGCTTAGGGCTCTCTCTGACCAGGGGCCAGTTGCCCTAGTTGTATTCCCCTAAAACTATTCCTGCCATGTGTGACTGAAGTATTCTGTTAGATTGATTTTTCTATGTAGCATTCTGTAGTAATTTGTCTTGTTCAGTTTTCTCGATAGTGGAGGGGATATTAGTGAAGGGGATGGAGGAAAAGACTGGTTTTGTTGATTCTTCCTCTGTATTATTTATGTTTATAAAATTACAATTGTATAGAATATTGTTTCTTTTTATACTTTAATAAGTTCAATATAAAATCATAACTATTTGAGGCTTGTGCAGATGGAATCAGATGTTTTGCAGGGGTGGGATGGGTCCAAGCTCATGGAAATGGGGTGGAGATGGGGACAAAATTTTTCTCCATGACATTCTCTACTGCAAAGTGATCACTGTGTTGGTGTAACTCTCACCAGTTATGGTTGTCTTGTGTGGAATGAACTCCAGAAGCAAAAGTCCTTCATCCAGAAGACAGTTGTATGACTTTGCCTGCAGATTTTTCTGTCGTGAACTTTTTTTGGGTGGGGGATGACTTGTGCTTCCATTAAATTGATTCCATTTTGGACTCAGGATCTCTGTGATAAGACTCAAGTCACCAAATGATGAAAAAATTCAATTTGTCTTCACAGAGCATCTCCAAGTTTTCCTGACAGCACTGCAGCCTCATGGCTTTCTGACATGGCATCAACATTCATGCACTAACCTTGGGCATGCTGAACTTTTCATGAATTATTTTCCAAACTGTACCTGCTGAGATGCCCATTTCTTCTGCTATTTGGGAAATCTTAATTCATTTGTCTGCCAAAATTAAATCCTTGACTTTCTTGCACATTTCTGTAGAAGTTACGTCCACAGGCCGTCCAGTGTGAAACATAGAAACATAGAAACATAGAAGATGACGGCAGAAAAGGGCTACAGCCCATCAAGTCTGCCCACTCTGCTTACCCACCCCCTGTCTATGCCCTAATGACCCAATTTCCTTATCTTGACCCTCGTAGGGATCCCACATGGGTATCCCATTTATTCTTAAAGTCTGGCACGCTGTCTGCCTCGATCACCTGCACTGGAAGCTTGTTCCAATGATCAACCACTCTCTCTGTGAAGAAATACTTTCTGGTGTCGCCATGAAATTTTCCGCCCCTCAGTTTGAGCGGGTGCCCTCTTGTGGCCGAGGGTCCCTTGAGAAAGAAAATATCATCTTCCACTTCGACACGTCCCGTGAGGTACTTAAATGTTTCAATCATGTCTCCCCTCTCCCTACGTTCTTCGAGAGTGTAGAGCTGCAATTTGTTCAGTCTCTCTTCGTACGAGAGACCCTTGAGCCCCGAGATCATCCTGGTGGCCGTCCGTTGAACCGATTCAATTCTGCGCACATCTTTACTGTAATGTGGCCTCCAGAATTGCACATAGTACTCCAGATGAGGTCTCACCATGGCCCTGTACAACGGCATTATGACTTCAGGCTTTCGGCTGACGAAACGTCTATTGATACAACCCAATATTTGCCTTGCCTTAGATGAAGCCTTCTCCACTTGATTGGCAGTTTTCATGTCTGCACTGATGATTACTCCTAAATCTCGTTCTGCTGAAGTCCTAGTTAAAGTTTCTTCGTTCAAGAAGTACGTCCTGCATGGATTTCCGCTTCCGAGGTGCATGATCTTATATTTCTTAGCATTGAAGCCTAGCTGCCAGGTTGAGGACCAACTTTCCAATGTAAGCAGGTCCTGCGCCATATAATTCTGTAAACTGCATTCACTTACTATATTACATAGTTTGGCGTCATCGGCGAATAGTGTTATTTTACCTTGAAGCCCTTGAGTCAGATCCCCTATGAATATGTTGAAAAGGAGTGGACCCAGGACCGAGCCCTGCGGCACTCCACTGGTCACCTCCGATGTTTTAGAGAAGGTACCATTAACCACCACCCTCTGAAGTCTACCACTCAGCCAATCATTGACCCATGCAGTTAGTGTCTCTCCTAACCCCATCGATTCCATCTTGCTTAGCAGCCTGCGGTGTGGGACACTGTCAAAAGCTTTACTGAAGTCCAGGTACACGACGTCCAAAGACTCTCCCAAGTCCAACTTTCTTGTTACCCAGTCAAAGAAGCTGATGAGATTGGATTGGCAGGACCTACCCTTAATGAATCCATGCTGACTGGGATCCCGAAGATTCCCTTCATTCAAGATCGTGTCCAATTTGCTTTTAATTAGTGTTTCCATGAGTTTGCACACTATTAATGTGAGACTCACCGGTCTATAATTCGCAGCCTCTGCCCTGCAACCCTTTTTATGCAGAGGAACGACATTAGCTAATTTCCAGTCCAGGGGAACTTTCCCCTTACTTAGGGAGAGATTGAATAGCTCAGCCAACGGTTTCGCCAGGACATCGCTCAATTCTCTGAGCACTCTTGGGTGCAAACTGTCTGGTCCCATGGCTTTGTTCACCTTGAGTCTTGCCAGTTCACTGTAAACTTCACCTGGTGTGAACTCAAAATTCTGAAACGGATCTTCTGTGCTTTGTGTTGCCTTCAACTGCGGACCGTGTCCCGGTGCCTCACAGGTGAAGACTGAGCAGAAGTATTCATTCAGTAGATCGGCTTTATCGGAATCTGCTTCCACATAACTTCCGTCCGGTCTTCTAAGGCGTACTATCCCGTCTGTGTTCCTTTTTCTGTCACTAATATACCTGAAGAAAGATTTGTCCCCCTTTTTAATGTTTTTTGCCAGAATTTCTTCCACTCGAAGTTTTGCCTCCCTAACAGCCATTTTGACCGCTGTAGACCTGGTCCTATATTCTACTTTTGCCTTTCTTTTCTCCGTGCCCTTGTAGGAGAGAAACGCTTTTTTCTTCTTCTTAATGAGGTGCGAGATCTCTGCGGTGAACCATTGGGGTTTATTGTTTCTTTGTCGTTTATTTACTGATTTTATGAAGCGGCTAGTTGCTTCATGTATGGTTGATTTCAGTGTTAACCACTTAGCTTCTACATCATCGGTCTCCGCTTGGTCCTGCAGCGTCTGATGGACAAAATCTCCCATGCGTGTGAAGTCTGTGCCCCGGAAATTGAGTACCTTTGTTTTCGTGTTTGATCTAGGGAAGTCTTTCCTAAGGTTGAACCATACTATGTTGTGGTCGCTGGAGGCTAGCGTATCTCCTAGTGAGACCTCTGAGACGCTTTCCCCGTTGGTGAGTACCAGGTCGAGGATCGCCTGGCCCCTAGTGGGCTCCGTTACCATTTGTTTGAGATGTGCTCCCTTTATGGAGGTTAAGAGCCTCCTGCTACCGCTGGTTGTCGCTGAAAATGAGTTCCAGTCTGCATCAGGCATATTGAAGTCCCCTAGCAGTACAGCTTCTCCTCGTAGAGTGATATTCTCTATGTCTTCAATTAATTATGCGTCCATGTCTTCCAGTTGTCTTGGGGGTCTGTATATCACACCTAGATACAGGCATTTTTCTCTGCCTCTTGCCAGGTTTACCCAGAGGGACTCCCCGGTGTACTTGACATCTGTGATCCTGGTGGTTTTGATGTCCTCTTTAATGTATAGAGCTACCCCACCTCCTAACCTGCCCTCTCTGTCCTGACGAAATAGATTGTAGCCCGGTATAGCCATATCCCACCCATGTGAGTCCGTGAACCAAGTTTCAGATATTGCCACCACATCTAGGTCGGCATTCCTTATTTCAGCCTCCAATTCTAGAATTTTGTTACCTAAACTGTGTGCATTGACATACATGGCCCTCCATATCTTGTGTTTGCTAAGTCCCTGTGAGGTGTATCCTACCCGAGTCGGTGTGACTCCCAAAGAACTGTTTGTAATGTGGGTACTTACCTTGGACATGGAAGCGGAGTTTTGACTCACCTCATCAGGATAATTCCTTTCTGCACTAATATGTGAATGGGTACCCTCCCCCGACTTACCTAGTTTAAAGCCCTGTGAAGCAGGCGGGCTAGTCGGTGTCCGAAGACGTTCTTACCCCTACTGGTCAGATGGAGTCCGTCTGGTCCCTGAAGTCCTTGTAGCGCTTCCCCATGGTTTAGGAATCCGAAGTTCATATCCCGGCACCATCCCTGTAGCCACTCGTTCGTCCTCAGGATATGTTCATCTCTGGCCTTGCCTCTAACTGGGAGGATCGATGAGAAAACCACCTGCGCTCCTGTCCGCTTCAGTCTCACCCAGTGCTCCAAAGTCTCTGGTGATGGTCTCCGGTGTGTTCCTGGCAGTGTTGTTGGTTCCTATGTGGACAAGAAGCATAGGAAAGTGGTCTCGGGGCGTGAGTAATCTATCCAGACTGGCGGTGACATCTCGTATCCTGGCTCCAGGCAGACAGCAGACCTCCCTAGATTGCATATCTGGTCTGCAAATTGGTCCCTCGGTGCCCCTCAGCATGGAATCCCCGATGACTATTACTCTGCACTTCTTTGGGGGGAGCCGGTCAGTTGTCCCTGGAGATGGAGCTGTGTGTTGGGCCTGCTCCTGTTCCTCATTGGCAGTTCCTTCCTGAAGAATCTGGAATCTGTTCCGCAGGGCGAGTTGAGGGGTTGATGTATAGCTGCCCTGTTTGTAAGAAGAAGGAGAAGATGAAGAGATTGAAAAAGGTGTGGGGGGGGGGGGTCTCCTATGTTTGCCCGTGGAGGAGGTCACCAGCTGCCAGGAGTCAGTGCCACTAGCCATTTCCTGTATCCCAATTGTTGGTTTCAAAGCTGATGATTTGGGTGTCTCGAGGATGGACTTGTCATGGGCCTACTCGGTGATTTGGGACAGCTCCTGGACGACTCCGTCGATGTAGGCCTCGTCCTCTCGGATGCTTCTCAGGCGTATCACCTCCTCCCTGAGGCTCCTTAGTTCCTGCATGAGATCTCCATCCAGCTGCGCAGCCTCCTCTGTCTATTTAGAGACTGTAGTGTAGCGCTGGGGGATGGTCTCGGTCTGCACAGAGACCTCTGTCCACCGTCCTGGGTCTTCCTCCTTCTGCACGCAGTCCGTGGTCGCTTCCTGGATCCCCATAGCGACTGGAATACTGGTCTTGATTGTAGATTTCGCGCTTCTTGTCCTCCCTGCCATTGCTGAGTTGTAATTGAGGTCTGCCTGTCAGTAAGGAAGAGAATTAGGAAAATTAGAAAAATCTGTCTGTGAGCAGGTGTGAGATTTTGAAAGTTAGGGTGTCTGAGAGTTGGAAGATTGGGGTATCTAGTGCTTGAAAGATAAGGGTGTCTGAGAGGCTCATTTTCAGTGGACTTTCTACCCCACTTAAACTGCATGCTCCAAAATTTTATTTTGTAGAATGATGGGGCAGACTCATAATGGGGCAGACTCATCATAAACTGCAGTCATGCGTTCATGGATCTCCTTTGGATTTTTCTCTTCTTTTGTGAGAAATTTTATCACTGAACGGTGCTCCAGATCTAGCAGTTTCTTACTTGATTTATACGAGGATTCTCCTGAGCTGCAACTATGCATGAGTAACCTTGAGACATGTAAAACATGCACAGACTTGTTTCAACACACTTACTACCGTCTTTCATACTCAGGTAGATAAATTATTGAATGCCCCTCCTATCTGTTTCTTGAAGGGATTATTGCCTGCTTTGGAACTAACTGTAGGGAGCAGCAGAGCCCTCTGTGAAGTAGGAGGGATTCAAAAGCCGGAGTGTATTCCTTCTGCAAGACTTGCGAGCACTTGGATATAACCCACTTGTCCAGAATGACATATCTATCTACTAGAAAATATATTCCAGTGCAATAGGTGAGACATTCTAGACCATAGGATTATTTCCCACTACTCGCATGGTCTGCAGAAGAAATCCATTACAGGATTTCATTCTGCCACTAGTGTACTTCACAGGCTAGTTTAGTACCCTCAAGCAGTCTTTTCTTCTGCATGCATTGCTGCAGCTGTGTAGATTCTGCTCTCCCCATTTTATTATTTTAATTTGTCGTAAATGTGTCCTTTTTGCAGGTATTTTCACATTTGAAATGGATTTGAAGCTCTGCCTGCTTGAGAATTCACAGACTTCAGTTCGTAGCTGACAGGCCGATCCCTTCGGGGTACCTGTTAGTCCAGACATGGGCAACTCCGGTCCTTGAGGGCCGGAATCCAATCGGGTTTTTGGGATTTCCCCAATGAATATGCATGAGATCTATTTGAATATACTGCTTTCAATGCATATTCATTGGGAAAATCCTGAAAACCTGATTGGATTCTGGCCCTCGAGGACCGGAGTTGCCCATGCCTGTGTTAGCAAGTCTGCTTAGTCTTCCTTGGAGTTCAGGACCGTCCCTGATGTAGTCTCACTCCCTGTTAAGTGTGTGTGTGTGTTTGTGTGTGTGTGGGGGGGGGGGTTGAGCGCAGACTGTAGTGCGCTTAGGGGGCTCAGTAGTGTTCTGCAGCGCGCTGGATGCATTTTCACACCTCCGCCCATCCAGGTGCACATCCGGTGGTCCGCAGGGGTGGAGGCATAGTCAGACAGAGGGACAGAGGAGTTTGAATAATAGCCCAAAGATCAGCTTGAAGAATGAATTTCCAGCAATGTGAATTCTAAAGTGGCCATTGAAAAGGCTGGGAGCAAATGCAGGCTGTCTGTGTCCAGTAACTGTGAGTAAAGAGAAGCTGATAGGCTCCAAAACTGATCTTTTAAAAGTTAATTTCGAGGGGGTTTGAAGGTTTCCTTGTATTCCTTTATTTTCCCTCACCTGAAATAAGTTGTTTTTGTAATTTTTAAAGTTAAAGAAATGTCGTTTTTGAAGCAAATTCGGGTCCGTCGGCCTTTCTGAATTTATTCAGTTGAGCTGCAAGCTGGTTTCTTAGCCTCTCTCAGACTAGTTCGTTTCTTCTTCTGTCAGAAGTCCAAACACAGTGAGCTTTCTCCTGGCTGCTGTTCAGCGTTTGTTGGATTTTCAAGCAGTATGGCCGGTGCCAAGCTACCCTTTGGGTTTACACAGATATTCTGTTTATTTTATCATTCCTAAGACAGGATAAAAAGTTTGCAGACTGATTCTGATTTTGCAGCACTTCCATCCGGCTGTTAAGCTTCTTCGGTTCTGGATGAAGACCCTGTGGTGGGTCCTTCCAGCAATGGCTCCGGGGGAAATTTTGGTCTCCCTGGATCTTATGGAGGCAAATTTGCACATTCCCATTTTTCCAGATCACCACCTATTTCTGCGGTTTCATATGCTGGATTAGCTTTGTCAGTTTTCAGCTCTGCCCTTTGGGCTGGCGACCACATCCTGGACCTTCACCACAGTGATGGTGGTAGTAGCATCTCCTCTGAGGTGGGTGGAGTTGCAGGCTCATCCATATCTGGCTGCCTGGTGGCTCAGAGTGCTCCCGAAAAAAGGGGCACACTACGATAGTAACAGTGCTCTGCATACTGGAATACCTGGGCTGAATTGTCAACTTACAACCCCCCCCCAAAAAAAAACCCCAACCAAAAATGTCCACACAGTCACTGGAATAGTTGATACGGCAGTGGGCCATGTTTACCTGCTTGAGGCTTGAAAATAGAAGCTCTGGGCACATATTTCAGAGATATTGAAGGCGGAGGCCCCTTCGGCATGGGACATCGTACAGTTTGTAGGTTCCAGGATTACCAAGCTGGACATGGTTCCCTGGATAAACGCATGCATGCGTCCTCTTCATAAGAACATAAGAATTGCCGCTGTTGGGTCAGACCAGTGATCCATCGTGCCCAGCAGTCTGCTCACGCAGTGGCCCTCTGGTCAAAGACCAGCGCCCTAACTAAGACTAGCCGTACCTGAGTACGTTCTGGTTCAGCAGGAACTTGTCTAACTTTGTTTTGAATCCCTGGAGGGTGTTTTCCCCTATGACAGACTCCGGAAGAGCGTTCCAGTTTTCTACCAGCTTTCCTCTCTCTGGGCCCCCCACTGAAATGTCTTAGAGCTGCAGTGGACTCTGGAGGCCAGAGTGTGTATGACCTGGTGGCTTCGTCCTCATTCACTCAGCCAGAGTGTTCCATTACACCTTGCCTCCATGGATGCCAGCCTTCGTGGGAAAGGTTCACTACGGTCATAGTCTTTTTCAGGACTGTTGGTTCCGTCACCACAGATGTAGTAGATCATTGAGGGCAGTGATCTCTGTTAATAGTCAGAGAGGACCCAAGAACTCTCAGCTCAGGAGGCTTGACTTCTTTTTCTTTGGGCGGACAGTTTTCTCCTGGCGCTGACGGCGGCGCATGTGGCTGCGGTGGCCAACGTTTTAGCAGACTTCCTCAGCCATCAGTCTAAAGTTCCGGGCGAGTGGTCCCTAGCGCTGTAGGCATTTTGGGCACTCATGAGGCACTGGGGGCAGCCCTGCTTTGATCTCGTGTCCGCAGCACCAAACAGGATGGTTCCACTCTTCTTCAGTCGCAGAACCGGCTCGGCAGTGAGAGAATTGATGCTCTTGAGCAATTTTGGCCTCCAGAGGTTCTTCTCTCTGTTTTTCTGCCTTGGCCGCTGTTCGGCTGGGTCCTTCAGAGGTTTGCAACTCACCCCGGCCGCATCATTCTTGTGGCACCCAATTTGCATTGAAGGCCCTGGTGTGCGGATCTGATAAGGCTGTTGGTTGCAGCAGCCCCGGGTCACCCCTACACAGCAGACTATTACATAGGAAAATATGTTAGTAATGAAACCCAACAATAACAAAATATAACAGTCAGCAGCCAGTAACACCACCTTGATAAACAAATGATACCACTTAGATAACCTTGATAGGCAGTATATAAAAACCTAATAAACTTGAAACTTGATACTAGAATGAAAATGAAAATGCCCCCACAGGGGTAATATGGGCAGGAATCTAAACCGCTCTGTCTGCAAAGATATACTTCCTTGTCATCAACAGCAGATGAATCCAGAGACTAGTGGGATTACGTTCTTCAATGTGTTCCTCACAGCTCCTGGCTTCTGCTTGTGGCTTTCGGTCCAGGCCTGGATATTTCAAGATGAGGGGTGTCTGGCTGAGCGGTGCCAACTTTAGGGGTTACACCTGGGCCCCCCAGGTCCCTGCCTCACCCTCTTCTGGGATACACCTGTTCACCGCAGGTCCCTTTCCCTGTCTGCCGTTGTGACTTATTTACTTCTCCTTTCCCACGTTAAAAAAAAAAAGTCACTTATAAGGAGTACCGGCTTTCAACAGCAGTTTTCATCCTCAACAACTTAAGCTCCCTTACTGCTAACAGCATGTGTTCCTGCTCCTTCGGTTGCCCTTCATTAGGGATTGCAGGTGAGTGTTTCTTTTTCCCTTTCGTAGTGTCAGGTTTTCGATGCGGTTAGTGTTTTGGGCACCTGAAGGAGCTGACAAGGGCTCGGTTGAGCAGTTTGCCCTTGCTCTAAAGTAATTTGGGCGGGAAACTAGGCTGTCTTCGCTTCTCTATTGAGGGCTGTGGCGGGAGAGGTATGTGGGCTTTTCCCGCGCGGGTGATCTGAGACTGATTTTTACCTCAGGTATTGGCGGCCATTTTGGTTTGCCTGCAACAGCCGCATGGAGCACTTATTGTCCGCTGTTCACTGAGGTGTTACTGCTGCTTTTATATGTAGCGTTCCTACCGGATTGCTGTGGCAGTTCACTTTTCTAGGCGTACTCGATGTACAATAGTCGGGACGCTGGATCGGGTGCTCTAAGGAGCCCAGTATTCTCTACCAGCAGTCAGTTTTCAGCGCGCTTCAGCGGCAGTTGTACCTATATGCCCTGACCAAGCCACATAGTTGTCTTGTTATCTAGGTGGTTTTCTTCCTCTGAGGGGAGTTACTTACTCTGTTTTACCCTCCCTGTAATTTCTACCGGGCTGGAAGTTTAATTTTTGATTTTAATATTCTTCCCTGTTTTGTAAACAAGGATGGTATTTTTCCTTTCTCCTGTGGAGGTCAGGTGCCGTTCAGAGTCTGTGTCTGTGTGTGTGTGTGTGCACAGGTGGCTGGGGATATTTATGTTGTCTGCCTGGCCTACTGCATATTCTGCCCTTTTATTGATCCACTCAACTCCTTTTCGGTTGTTGGGCTGACTTTTATGGTGCTGTTACATAGAAACATAGAAATAGACGGCAGATAAGGGCCAAGGCCCATCTAGTCTGCCCACCCCAATGACCCTCCCCTACCTGTCACTGTGAATAGATTCCACATGTCTATCCCATTTGGCCTTAAAATCAGGCACGCTGCTGGCCTCAATGACCTGAAGTGGAAGACTATTCCAGCGATCAACCACCCTTTCAGTGAAAAAGAATTTCCTGGTGTCACTGTGCAGCTTCACGCCCCTGATTTTCCACGGATGCCTCCTTGTTGCCGTGGGACCCTTGAAAAAGAAGATATCTTCTTCGACCTCGATGCAGCCCGTGAGATATTTGAACGTCTCGATCATGTCTCCCCTCTCTCTTCGTTCCTCGAGTGAGTAGAGCTGTAACTTCTCTAGCCGCTCCTCGTACGGGAGGTCCTTGAGTCCTGAGACCATCCGGGTGGCCATTCTCTGAACCGGCTCTAGCCTCAGCACATCCTTACGGTAATGTGGCCTCCAGAATTGCACACAGTACTCTAGGTGAGGTCTCACCATGGATCTATATAATGGCATAATGACTTCAGGTTTACGGCTGACGAAACTCCTGCGTATGCAACCTATGATTTGCCTTGCTCCACTTGATTGGCAGTCTTCATGTCTTCACTGACGATCACCCCTAAATCTCATTCTGCTTCAGTTCTTGTTAGGATCTCGCCATTAAGGGTGTAAGTCCTGCATGGATTTTGACTGCCCAGGTGCATGACTTTGCATTTTTTGGCATTGAAGCTGAGTTGCCAGGACCTAGACCAGCGCTCCAGTAGAAGTAGATCGTGCATCATGTTGTCGGGCATTGAATTTCTGTCTGATGTGCTTTTGCCCACTACATTGCTTAGTTTGGCGTCATCGGCGAATAATGTTATTTTACCTCGGAGCCCTTCCGCCAAGTCTCTTATATAATGTTGAACAGGATCGGGCCCAGGACCGAGCCCTGAGGCACTTCACTGATCACCTCCGTCATTTCGGAGGGGGTGCCGTTTACCACTACTCTCTGAAGCCTACCTCCAAGCCAGTTCCCAATCCATTTTGTCAATGTGTCGCCCAATCCCATAGAACTCATCTTGCTCAGCAACATGCGGTGTGGTACGCTATCGAATGCTTTGCTGAAGTCCAGGTAAATGATGTCCAGGGACTCCCCAACATCCAGCTTCCTCGTCACCCAGTCAAAGAAGCTAATCAGGTTGGATTGGCAGGATCTCCCCTTAGTAAATTCATGTTTTCGGGGATCCCGTAGATTCTCCTCGTTCATGATCGTATCCAATTGGCGTTTGATTAGAGTTTCCATTAGTTTGCTCACTATTGATGTGAGACTCACTGGCCTGTAGTTTGCTGTCTCCATCTTGGAGCCTTTCTTGTGGAGTGGAATGACGTTAGCTGTCTTCCAGTCCATCGGTACGTTACCTGTACTAAGGGAGAGATTGAAGAGCGCGGATAGCAGTTCCGCCAAGACATCACACAACTCCCTGAGCACCCTGGGGTGTAGGTTGTCAGGCCCCATTGCCTTGTTAACCTTGAGCTTTGACAGCTCGCAGTAGACACTGCTGGGTGTAAATTTGAAATTACTAAACGGGTCAACTGATTCAACCGTTGTTTGTAGCTGAGGGCCGAGTCCCGGCGCCTCGTGAGTGAAGACTGAGCAGAAGTATTCATTTAACAGTTGGGCTTTTTCTGAGTCCGTTTTCTATATAGTCACCGTCTGGTTTTCTGAGACGTACTATCCCGCCTGAGTTCTTATTTCTATCACTGATATACCTGAAGAAGGATTGATCTCCTTTCTGGATGTTCTTTGCTAGAGACTCCTCCATGCGGAATTTGGCCTCCCTAACTGCTGTTTTGACGGCTTTTGACTTGGCCAGATAGACTTCCCTAGAGTCCTGTTTCCCTGATTGTTTGTAAGAGATGAATGCTTTTTTCTTCTCCTTGATGAGGTCCGAGATTTCCGCAGAGAACCACTATGGCTTATTGTTCCTACTCCGTTTACTTACTGATTTAACATAGCGGTTTGTTGCTTCCTGAATGGTGGCTTTCAAAGTTGACCACATTTCTTCCACATTATCGGTTTCTGCTTGGCTTTTTAGCGCCTGGTGAACGAAGTCTCCCATGTCTTGGAAGTTTGTGTCCTTGAATTTGAGGACCTTGGTCAATTTGGTAGATTTAGTGAAACCTTTCCTGAGATTGAACCATACCATGTTGTGGTCATTGGAGGCCAATGTGTCGCCCACCGAGACCTCTGTGACACTTTCTCCATTGGTAAGTATCAGGTCCAGTATTGCCTGATCCCTTGTTGGTTCCAACACTAGTTGCCTGAGTCTTGCTCCTTTCAAGGAGTTTAATAGCTTCCTGCTGCTGCCGGAAGCAGAGGAAAGTGTGACCCAATCCACATCAGGCATGTTGAAGTCACCTAACAATACTGTGTCCCCACGCAAGGTGATATCATAATATGGGCAGGGTCCTACTATGAGGCCGGTCTAATGTGAAGACTATTACCTGGTCTGGCCTTGATTGGGCCGCTTTCTTTCAGCTGTTATGTTTGCAGCTTGGAATGATAATAATAATAATAGCTTTATTTTTCTATACCGCCATAGTCAGACGACTTCTAGGCAGTTCACATCGAAAGAAGGCTGGACATTCAGCGAATTACAAATGCGTGAGGGGAATGTTACAGAAGAGAAGGGTTGAAGGGAAGGGAATGTAAGAGGGGTTGTAAGGGGAGGGGAAGTGAGAGGGTTTGGAATTGCCTGAGAGATTGCTTCGGGTTTGTAGGGGGAAAATGCATAGAGTGAAGGTCAGTCTGTTTAGGTGTATACCTGACTGGGCCTCCGCGTGTGCGGATCGCCGGACTCGATGGACCATGGGTCTGATCCGGAGATGGCAGTTCTTATGTTCTTATTTGTCAAACAGAGTGATTTTGATTGATTTTCGGAATGCGTTGTAGGTCTTTCTGGTTTTATTTATGTAGTTTCCCAGCCAGGATTGTTGTCTGTTAGCTTGGAACATGAAGGTTCTGTCAAGGAAGGATTTGTATTTGCAGCCAATGATTTTAGGATAGGCGAAGATGTTTTTGTTTCTGGTTGTTTGTGTGGGGTTGTGTAGAGTGAAGTGTGTTTGCAGGTAGGAAGGGGCTAGGCCCCAGATTTGTTTGAAGCAGATGCACGCAAACTTGAACTGTATTCGCACTTCCATTGGTAGCCAGTGCAGTTTTTTGTAGTATGGGCTAATGTGGTCTTTTTTTCTCAGTCCGAAGATTAAGCGAACTGCAGTGTTTTGCACTAATCTCAGTTTCTTTATTGTTTTTTGTGAGATACCCAGATAGACGATGTTGCAGTAGTCCAGGGTGGATAGGATCAGTAATTGCACCAGTAACCTGAAGGATGTTGTGTCAAAGTATTTTTTAATAGTCCTTAGCTTCCATAGTGTATAAAAGCATTTCTTCACTGTTAAGTTTGTGTGATTAGCCATGGTCAAGTGCGTGTCTAATGTGATACCCAAAATTTTATGGTTTTGGAAATCGGATAATCGTGGTCGTTTATTTTTAATGATGTTCTAGTTATTTTGTCATTGGGGCTTTTGTTTTCTCTGTGTTTAGTTTCAGTTTGAAGTTGGTGGTCCATTCTTCGATTTCTTTCATTGTGTGTGAGAGGTTGTCTATAATTTCAGTTGAGATGTCATTTAAGGGGATTAGGATGGATATATCGTCTGCGTATATGTAGTGTTTTAAGTTTAATTTTTGTAGTCGGTGACCTAAGGATGTAGATGTTGAATAATGTAGGTGATAGAGGGGAGCCTTGGGGTACCCCTGACGCGTTTTTCCATGGGTTGGAGTGATTTCCATTGCTGGCTATTCGGTAGGATCTGTTTGTTAGGAATTCCTGGAACCATTTCTTTACCTTTCCCGAGATTCCCATTGCGTCAAGGCACAGTTGCATGATTTTGTGGTCTACTAGGTCAAACGCACTGCTAAGGTCTAGTTGCAGAATCAGTGCGCTTTTGCCTTTGCCTTTGCTGAAGAGATCATAGAGGTGGTTTAGTATAGAGGCTATGACCGTTTCTGTGTTATATCCTTTCCTGAAACCTGATTGATGTTCGCTGAGGATGTTAAATTTGTCTAGGTAGTTTACTAGTTGGAGGTTGACCAATCCTTCTTGTAGTTTTGTGAAGAGGGGAATGCTTGCTATGGGTCTGTAGTTGAATGTCAGTGTTGTAGAGGTTTTCTGATCTTTGGGGATAGGTGTAATCAGTATGTGACTCATGTCTTTGTGTAGTGTTCCATTTGTAAGGGCTATTGTTAGCCAAGTGAATAGTTCCATTTTGAATTCTGGTGGGGCAATTGTCATGATTTTAGGGGGACGTTCGTCTAGTAGGCAGTTTGATTTGTTGTATTTATTGAATAAATTTAGGAAATGGTGCCAATTTGGGAATTCGAAGTGGTCCCAGATCATGTCTGCTCTGGTATTCTGGTCGTGGGGTTCGAGATAGTGGAGGATATCGTTTGTGGGTGTTGATAGAGTTGCTCTTAGGTCTGTGATTTTGTTTTTAAAAAAGTTAGCTAGGGCTTGGGCAGATGGGGTGCTCTCATTGTCCTTTTTCAGGATTCTTGTTGTGTCTGTTAGTGTTTTTACTAGTTTTAAACAATTCTTTGCTGTTTATTTTTTCTGAAACCTATTTTTTGTGCATAGTGTTTTGTGTGTTTTTCTCTGATCATATTTTTGTATGTTTTCATTTTTTGTTTCCAGGTTGTCTTATCTGTTTCTTTGTTCATTTTTTTCCAGATTCTCTCCAGTTTTCTTAGTTCCTGTTTAATGGTTAATAATTCTAAGTCAAACCATTCATTTGGTGATCTATCTTTCTTTTTGTATGTTTGGTAAGGAGCTATTTGGTCTAAGAGTTCTTTACTAAACTTTTTCCATCTTGTAGGGAATTCCTGTATTTCATTGGTTATAGGGAGAAGTTCATAGTGGGCCCAGAATTCAGTTGGGTTTATAGTACCTCGGCTGGTTATTGTTTTCGAGTTTTTGCTTTTGTGTTTCGGCTGGGAATTCTGTTTTTGCCAGTGTAAGTGGAAATTGCCAATATAGTGGTCCAACCAGATGCATTTTTCCCAGGACCCTGTATAATATTGTATTTTGGGGTCTAGGATTTCTTTTTGGGAGAAGGTAACTATGTCAAGTTTGTGGCCTTTTTCATGGGTTATCTCTGTGTCTGGAATAGGGAAGTCGAGTGACATTAGGAAGTTGGCAATTTTGGTTACATCTGGCTTTCCCTTTTGTTCTAAGTGAATGTTTATGTCCCCTAGTAGTAGATTGTACTGGCCTTTTAGGGTATTAATGGTTAGGAATTCAAAGAATTCTTCTCTGGCAGGGATCTGGCACTTTTTGGCAGGGATATAAAATAGAGTTGTTGTCAGTAAGTCTTCTAATTGAGCATTAGTGATTTTGCAAGTTAGTATTTCTAGGTTTTCTGAAGTTTTGGAATCTGTCTTGGTGTAGTTAAAGGGTTCTTTTAATATAATCGCTAGGCCACCTCCTTTTTTCCAGCTTCTTGATAGTGGGAGTATTTTGTATCCCTAAGGTAGGATTTCTTTCATGATAGCATCTGTGTCAGAGATCAGCCATGTTTCTGTCAGGAATAGAAGATCCGGTTGTGTTTGTAAAATCCAGTTGTATACTATGTGTGTTTTGTTTCTCACGGAACGGGTATTCAGATAGTATCCTTTAATGCTATCGTAGCTGGTTGGGGTTGGAGTTTCAGCGTATGTTTCAGAGTATGTTAGTTTTTTTAGGTTTCTGTTATTGGTCTTGTTTCTGTATGGTTTGCAGGTGGTGTTTATCACTGGGATTAGAAGTGGGCCTTGTTCTGGAAGGTATTTTTGGAGTTGGGGGAGGAGGTTATTGATTTGTTTAGTTTGGCTGGTCTGTGCCAAGAGGGGTAAGTGTGAATGGGTTGAGGGGATTTGTCTTCGTTGCCCCAGCTTCTAAAGCAGATTAGGTACAATATTCCTAGGAGTAGTTGGTGTTTGTTAAAAATTGCCATGTTGTGTGAGGTGTAGAGGGAAGTAAGTCGTATCGGGTAGTGGAGGGCTTTACATGTGGTGGAAGGTTATACCTGCGGTGATAGGTTATATATGTGATATCAGGCTATACATGCGGGTTGTAGGTGCAGTAGTAGGCTATATGTGTGGCTAAACCGTACCATGCAGTGATCACTGTATGCCAGATGATCATCCACTATAAGATCAGAAACACTTTCCCTGTATGCAAGCACTAAGCCCAGTATAACCCCATCCCGTGTGGGTTCCATTACCAACTGCTGGAACAGTTCTCCTTGTAGAGAATCCAGAATCTCCCTAGTTCTAGAAGACCCTGCACTGGGGATACCCCAATCAACATCCAGCATGTTAAAATCACCTAGTAGCAAGACTTCCCCTTTTTTAGATATATTCTGAATGTCTACTATTAAATCTCTATCTACTTCTTCCGTCTGTGAAGGAGACTTGTATATCACACCAATGTAAATATATTCACCATTCCCTCTTTCCAAATTGATCCACAGTGCCTCTTCCTTGCCCTGCAGATCCTGCAAAATGAGTGTTAAAGTCCATTATCTGCACAGTCACTTAGGCCTAGATTGCGATGCATGCGCAGGATGTTGCAGGAGTTGGGTGTCAGTGCCTGTTACTCCCGGAGCTTACGGGATTTCCGCAACAGGAGTATAAATGAAGTTCAGGGAACCGGGAGCTATACATTGAAAGCCAGAGACTCCTGCCGAAGCAGCCCAGCCCTGGGCACAGCATGAAGAGCCTTATGCATATCTACCTCTTCCGTGCCCCTTTCTGCCTTCCTTCCCCTTCTTGCCTCTGGTGCTGTTCTCTTTAACAGTTGTATGTTGGCTCTCATCTGGATTAATATGTGCTATCTATCTTGGCATAGGCTGTAAAAAGGTGTGCCCGGCTTCGAGAACAGGTCTAGGTGAGGGGGGGGGTCCTTTTTTGTTTTTCTTTCCATGCTCACAGTTGGTCTGGAAAGAGGAAAATTTCCTGATCTGGTCATTCTTAAATGTGGACTCTAGCGACATGTTTTAACTCAAAACCAGAGGAGGGCTTTAGATGCATCGGGTGTCTTCGAAGAAGGTGAGGCTGCAGAGGATCCCAGTCACCATAAGAACATAAGAACATAAGCAGTGCCTCCGCCGGGTCAGACCATAGGTCCATCCTGCCCAGCAGTCCGTTCCCGCGGCGGCCCAGACAGGTCACGACCTGTCTGACTCACCAGAAGGGGCCCCCTTGCCACCTTGGTTTCCCATTGAGTCCTATCTTCCCATCGAAGCCCTAACCCTCCGGTCCTGCACATGCACGACCTGGTTGGGTTTCTCCCAGCACCTCTCTCAGTATCCCACGATCCCTTTATCCCTCAGGAATCCGTCCAATCCCTGTTTGAATCCTTGTACCTTACTCTGCCTGATCACTTCCTCCGGTAGCGCATTCCAAGTGTCCACGACTCTTTGTGTGAAAAAAAACTTCCTTGCATTTGTTTTGAACCTATCTCCCTTCAGTTTCTCCGAATGCCCCCTCGTACCTGTTGACCCCTTCAGCCTGAAGAATCTGTCCCTATCCACCCTCTCTATGCCCCTCATGATCTTGAAGGCCTCTATCATATCTCCCCTGAGCCTCCTTTTTTCCAGAGAGAAGAGCCCCAGCCTATCCAACCTCTCGGCGTATGGGCAGTGTTCCAGCCCTCTTACCAGTTTCGTTGCTCTCCTTTGGACTCTCTCAAGTACCGCCATGTCCTTCTTGAGGTACGGCGACCAATATTGAACGCAGTATTCCAGATGCGGACGCACCATCTCTCGATACAAAGGCATGATGACTTCCCGCGTCCTGGTTATTATGCCCCTCTTTATGATGCCCAGCATCCTGTTGGCTTTTTTCGAGGCTGCTGCGCACTGTGCAGATGGCTTCAGTGATGCATCCACCAGCACACCCAAGTCTCTCTCAAGACTGCTGTCTCCTAACAATGCCCCCCCCAATTTGTAGTCGAACAACGGGTTCTTTTTCTCTATATGCATGACCTTGCATTTTTCCACGTTAAAGCGCATTTGCCATTTGTTTGCCCAGTCTTCCAGCTTGCCCAGGTCCCTTTGCAGGTCCTCACACTCCTCCATGGACCTAACTCTGCCGCACAGTTTGGTATCGTCTGCAAATTTTATAACCTCGCACTTTGCCTCCTTTTCCAGGTCATTGATAAATATGTTGAAGAGTAACGGCCCCCGCACCGATCCCTGTGGCACACCGCTCGTGACTCCCCGCCAGTCAGAATATTGTCCCTTTACTCCGACCCTCTGCAGTCTACCCGACAACCAGTGCTCGATCCATTTGTGCACATCCCCTCCCACCCCGTGGTTCCACAGCTTCCTAAGCAGCCTTTCATGTGGCACCTTGTCGAAAGCCTTTTGAAAATCGAGGTAAATGATGTCTATAGGTTCTCCCATTGTCCACCCGACTGCTTATTCCCTCAAAGAAGTACAGAAGGTTCGTTAAGCATGACCTTCCCTTACAGAATCCATGCTGGCTTGTTCTCAGTAGGCCATATCTCTCGATGTGCTCGCAAATACTGTCCTTGATCATAGCTTCCACCATCTTCCCTATAATTGAAGTCAGGCTCACCGGCCTGTAGTTCCCGGGGTCACCCCTCGATCCCTTCTTGAAGATAGGTGTGACATTCGCCAATTTCCAGTCCTCTGGTACCTCTCCAGTTTTCAAGGATAGGTTGCAAACATGCTGGATTGTGCCCACTATTTCTTGTCTTAGTTCTTTCAGAACCCTTGGGTGGATTCTGTCCGGGCCCGGCGATTTGCTGCATTTTAACCTGTCTATCTGTTTGAGGACATCCTCCTTACTTACCTCTATGTGTTCCAATTTTTCAGCCTGTTCCCCACTCATGAGTTCCTCTGAGTCCGGTATATTAGATGTGTCTTCTCTCGTGAAAACCGACGAGAAGAACGTGTTCAACCTCTCAGCTACCTCTTTATCCTCCTTAATCACTCCCTTCCTATCCCCATCGTCCAACGGTCCCACCTCCTCTCTCGCTGGTCACTTCCCCTTTACGTAACTGAAGAATGCCTTGAAGTTTTTCGCCTCCCTGGCCAGCCCCTCTTCGTATTTCCCTTTTGCTTTTCTAACCTCTCGGTGGCATTCCTTTTGGCATTTCCTGTGCGTCTGGTGATTTTCCTCCATTGGGTCCTTTTTCCATCTCCGGAAGGACACTTTCTTGTCATTTATTGCCCTCTTTACTTCTGTTGAGATCCAAACCAGGTCCTTTGACCGCTTGTTCTTGCCGCCTTTCCTGAAACTGGGGACGTACATTCTTTGTGCTTCCTGCAGGGTGTCCCTGAATAGGGTCCAGGCGCTTCCTACAGTCTCCATCCTAAGGATGTTTCTGAGCTTCCTCCCCACCATTTCCCTCATAGCAACATAGTTCCCTTTCCTGAAGTTGAGCACAGTTGTTGCGGTCCTCCTTACTGTGGGTGTCCCCCTTTCTAATGTGAATCTGATCGCGTTGTGGTCACTGTTGCCTAGTGGTCCTCCCACTTCTACCCCTCTTGCAGGCCCCTCTAATCCGTTTAGGATGAGGTCAAGAGTAGCACTCCCTCGCGTCGGTTCCCTGACTAGTTGCTCCATGAAGCAGTCCCTCACAGCTTCTACAAATCATGTTTCCCTAGTGCAGTTGGAGTGACCCGTACTCCAGTCAATCCCCGGGTAGTTGAAGTCCCCCATCACTGTTACACTTCCAGTCCTGCATTCTTGTCTCAGTTCAGCTTCCAAGTCGTGTCCGACTTCTTCCGGCGTACCAGGTGGGCGATAGTACAGCCCCAGTTTTATGCCTGCACCCTTGTTTCCCGGCAATTTGACCCATAGCGATTCAGCCATTGCCATGCATATCCATCCCGACCGAGTAGATAGAGTCCTTTATATATAGTGCTATGCCTCCCCCCTTCTTGTGGGTCCTGTCCCTCCTGTAGAGCTTGTACCCCGGCAGCGCCACATCCCATTGATTCTCCTCTGTCCACCATGTTTCTGTAATTCCAATTATATCCAGCTCCTCCCCCTTGGCCACGACCTCTAGTTCACCCATCTTGGCCATGAGGCTTCTTGCATTTGCGTATAAGCACCGCAGGTCCCGTCGTTTTTCCTCCACCTCCGTATTTACCTGGGCCGCCTCCCCTTGAATTTCGGGCAGTTCTCCTGTTCCCTGTGCCTCTGCTTTGCCCTCAGCCTTTACCCTCGTAGCTTTCGGTTTCCCCACATTCCCGCCACCCCACTCCCCCGCTTTTCCTCTGGGTTTTCTAGCCCTTCCGGCCCGCTCCTGGGCTATCATCCCTTGAGCCTCTGTTTGATCCCCCTCGCCTTGTGGCACCCCTATATTGCCCTCAGCTTTCGCCCTCGTGCCACCCAGTCCCCCTGTGTCTCCATGCCCCTTAGTCTCCTCCCAGCAAGCTCCCTTTACCTGGTGTTTCCCTCGCTGTCTGATCATAAGATTCACCGGTCTCTCTACTTCATCCTTGCAGTCAGCCCGTTCAGCATCTGTTCTGGATACTGTTGTCCGAAGCGTCAACATCAGATCAGCTGTCGGCATTCCCCCTCTCCTCAGTTTAAAGCCCTCTCGATCTCCTTCCTCACATTGGCTGCCAGTAGTCTAGTTCCCGCTGTGCTCAGGTGCAGGCCGTCCCGCCGGTAGAGCTTGCTCTTTCCCCAGAAGGACGTCCAGTTCCTCACAAAGTGGAAGCCCTCCTCCTGGCACCATCTCCTCAACCATGCATTTACAGCCTGGAGGTCTGCCTGCCTCTTTGCATCTGCTCTCGGTACAGGCAGGATCTCTGAGAATGCTATCCTCCGGGTACTCCGCTTCAGCTTTCGTCCCAGGGCCCTGAACTGGTCAGTCAGTGTGGCCATGCTGAAGTTCCTCCGGCTCACATCATTCGTTCCGACGTGGATTATCACCGCAGTCTCCTCTGTCTCTGCTCCGTCCAGGATCCTCTCGATCCTATCAGTGACGTCTCATGTCTTGGCCCCTGGGAGACAAGTCACTAGCCGGTCTTCCCTTCCTCCAGCTACGTGACTATCTACCTCTCTCAAGATCGAGTCTCCCACCACAATAGCAAACTTCCCTTTCCTCAGCAACCTCCTCTGTCTCAGGTCCGTGTCCTCGGTGTAATGCGGTGTCTCTCCCTCGGGGTCCCGGTGAGTCACGGTCTCCTCCTCTTGCGTGGTTCCTCCGCTAGGTCCTTCCCCGGTGTCGCCTTGTGGATCCTGGGTCTCGTCTGCCGACATCCATCTGTGCAGCTGCTGGTCCTGTTCCTCCACCTTCCTACTATAGGCCTCCTCGATGAATCTCTCGAGGTCCCTCACCTGGTCCACAATGGGGCCTGCTCCGTCTGTGTCCTTGGATGACCTGTTCGTCTCCTCTGTGTTGCGCAGTCCCTCCAGTTCCTGGACCCTGACCCTCAATCTGCCGACCTCCATCCTTAGGCTTTCCAGTTCCTGACACCGACTGCATATGTACTCCCGCCTTCCCAAGGGGAGGTAGTCCTGTTCCAGCTCTGACAGGTCCTGCCTTCCCCAGTATTACCCAGTAAACGGAACAGAACACGCTTTAAAACTGCGGGTTAAAACCACGGGCTCGCAGAGAGACAGGGTGGCAGGGAGGAGGGATATTTCAGGGATTTCAGTTTTATTTTGATGGTTTTATTTTTTATTTTGATAACTGGGGGCTAGGATTTCAGGGCTGCAGAGAGCAGGACAGTCGGCAAGGACGTGAGCGACTTATCCTTAGCAGTTGCTTCTTTTTTGATCGGCTAGCCCAGTCTGTGTTCCTGAATTTGTTTAGCGAATCGCTGCCTTCCTACTTTTGTATGCCATTTCCCCTCATTTGCATGATAGGATCGGGAGGAAGGTTAGTGAATCGGATTGGGGTCACAAACTGGTCGGGACACGATTAGTAAGCTTAGTGAATCTAGGCCTTAGATCGCTTTCCAGAAAGCCTTGGTAACTTAAGTGAAGAGCAAGGTGAAAGATTTCACCAACACATAAAAACAATGGAAGCCAGATACCAAGGAAAATGGGATGCACACATGGTGGTAGACTACTGTTGGAATCTTATGCGGGATTGTCCTGGCAGATCCCACTCTCAGAAGTCTTACAAAAGGAGTTTCTTGTGTGTCATATGACTGGAAAGTTTGTATCATAAACTTGTGCTTTTGGTATGAAATAAGTAGATTTTCATGTTGTACACTTTTCTTTTAATTTTTAATATGTTTCCTTCATCCTTAAAAGATATTAGTTTAAACACTATATTAAATATCCTGATTTTTTTAATGGGCGAGCAGAGTGAAGAGTGGTATATGGCATATGCTCTGTATCTCAAAACTTATATCTACCGTATTTTCACTCATATACCGCGCACCCGTGTAAAACGCGCACACGGGTATAGCGCGCGGGAAACTGTAATTTATGTAAATAAATTTTTATATACCGCGCATGCCGTCCCGACTCTCCTTTCGCCCGCCCCGACTCTCCTCTGGCCAGCCCGACTCTCCTTTAGCCCACCCCGACTCTCCTCTGGCCAGCCCGACTCTCCTTTAGCCTGCCCCGACTCTCCTCTCCCCCTTGAAGTCCTGTCCCCCCTTGAAGTCCTGTCCCCACCCTGAAAGCCTGATGCCCCCCCCTCGACGTCCGATTCACTCCCCCCCCCGCAGACCTTTCGCACCCCCACCCCGAAGAACCGATCGCACACGCACCCACCCCCCCACCCCGAAGGACTGCTTGCACCCCTACAGCCTCCCCCCCATCCCCATCATGTAGAAGCTGCCTACAGTCGTCCTGCTGCTTCCTCTACCGGCGGTCCTGCCCCTTCTCTTAGCCCTGCGTCTATGCTGCTTCCTGTTCCGGCGGTCCCGCCCTTTCTCTGACATCAGGGAAGGCTGTGGGGGTATGAGCGGTCCTTCGGGTTGGGGGTGCGGGTGCGGGTGTGTGTTCGAGCGCGAGCGGTCCTTCAGGGTGGGAGTGCGAGCAGTCCTGCTGGGTGAATCGGACGTCGGGGGGGGGAACTATGTAAAAAAAAAAAAGGGGATAACGCACTCACGAATATAACGCGCATGGTTATACTCGGTTTGTCAAAATCGTGTATAACGCGCGCGTAATATGCGTGAAAATATGGTAGTTCAACAATTTTATTGAGTTTTATATATATGAAGAGAACATTACAAATGTTGTCAATGCTTCCTAAAGGGAGGCATAAATAAAGAAAAACAAACACAAGCCAAGTATATTAAAGTGCAGTAAAATGGATGCATGACAGTGATATGTCAAGGGGTAAAACCAATACTGCTATACAATATCATATACACATGTAATCAGTACAATAGTAATATAAATAACAAAAGATATGCTAGTTAGATGAAATGGAAGGCAAAATAAGAAAAAAGATAAGATAATTTAAGAAAAAGCATCAAAGGTGTACCGGAAAGCAGGGAAGGAAATAACATGATTGCTTTTCAAAAACTATATCTGATAGGAGAAAACTGGTGCTATTTTTGGAATCAGCAGGTCAAATATACCCAGAAACAGGTCTAACATTAGAGGCACAAAAATGAGTGTTGGCCAGTGTAATATATAAACTGTGCGCATAAGTGCTAGACACAGACCTAACCTGTCTTTACCCCTTCCAGGTCCACACCCTCCCTTGAAGTTGCGAACTATAGATTTTGCATGCTCAACTTGGCATGGAGGAGGTGCCTAGAGGTTAGAACTGCTACCTCAGCACCCTGAGGTGGTGAGTTTGATTCCCCCTGCATGGCCAAGTTATTTAACACTTCATTGCCCCAGATACATAATACTGTATATACTCAAATATAAGTGAAGATTTTTTGGACCATAAATGGGGGACTCTGCTTATATTTGGGTCAGCGCCTCTCCCATCCGAACCTAATGCAGGCCTCCACAACTCCTGCTTTAAGACCTGGTAGTCCAGCAGTGGGCTGGGATAGGAGGGATCTCTCCCGCCTCCTTCCCTGGCCGACCGTGACTTCTTATACCGGAGCAGGAGCAACCTTCCTGCACTCCTACCCCATGGAGAGCTGCTAGTGAATAGCTGCCACGAGTTTTCTTGGGAGGTGAAAAGTTGGCTGGGACAGGAGGCGGGAGGGGGAGCCTTTCTGTCCTGGCCCAATGCACCAATGGAGATTTTAAAGTTATGCGGGGGTGGCAGGAGGGAGGTAAAAGTTTTTTGAGTCGACTGGAACAGGAGGCATCCCTCCTATCCCGACCCTCAACTGGACCACTAGATCTTACAGCAGACCCAGTGGAGGGCACAGGGCAGGGAGGGAGGTGAGGCAAGGTGCAGAGCTTGACAGGGCAGGAAGGAAGGGGGGACAGGGTGCAGAGCCTGGCAGAGCAGGAAGGGAGGGGGGACAGGGTGCAGAACCAGGAAGGGAGTGGGTCTGGGTGCAGGCAGGCAGGGCAGGGCACTTGAACATTAACTCTTCGGTTTATATTAGAGTCAACCTTTTTCATCTTTTTTGGGAGGAAAAGGGTTACCTCAGTTTATATTCTGGTCAGCTTATATTCAAGTATATACCGTAGGTACATGTCTAAAATATGTAAATAGCTTTGAATGTAACTTCACAGAAAAAGAGATATATCAAGCCTCATCCACCTTTAAAATACCAGCTAAGGGCAGTTATGTGCTTAACTGCAAATTAGTGTCAATTAACACCAATTATAGCCAATTATTGACTGTTGATACCAGTAAATATCTAATTTAACAAGTTACACACATAACTGACACTATTTTATAAATTGCACATAAATTTGAACACTAAGAACTAGTTGCCTATAGAATTAGGGAAAATATGCAAAGAAAAATTGCTTTTTTCGTTTAGGAGATCATTTTTTATCAGCAGGTCCCAAGGTTGTTATCATGTATTGTGTACTGTAGGACCCATATGTACAATTGCATGTATTAGTAATTGATCTCCCTCCCCGCCCCCCCCCCCACCCGTGACATTTATTTGTATTACAATTTGTACAACACAACCAATTTGAAGTCAGTTACTAACTTTTTAATTATCAGTAATCAGGTGACAAGGAAATTCACATCATGAGATAAGAACATAAGAATAGCCTTACTGGGTCATACCAATGGTCCATCAAGCCCAGTAGCCCATACTCATGGTGGCCAATCCAGGTCACTAGCACCTGGCCAAAACCCAAGGGGGTAGCAATCATTAGCTTATACACGTGAGACCCTAGAAAAAGTCAGTTATGTGTTGTGAAAGAAAATGAGTTATGGATTTAGTATGGTCATGTTCTCATTTCTCTCTCTTCTCCCTCCTTTAGCTCCCCCACCCCCTTCATTTTTTAAAGGGCAAATTATCAACCTCAGATTGTATAGTGGTGCTTTCTTCTGTGTTATAGACAAAAATTAAAGGGAAAAAAACCCCCACTTTTGAAGTTCTGCCGTTCAATCTGTTCATCATTTTGCAGGTCCTGCCCAGAATGCCGAATCACCTCCAATTTTGTTATTCCAAGTGAGTACTGGGTGGAGGAGAAGGAAGAGAAGCAGAAACTCATTCGGAAATACAAAGAGGCAATGAGGTAAGAATGCCAAAAACTCAAGAGCTACAGGAAAACAAAGGATCAGCCAGAGCAGGATTGTGCATTTAGTCCTTAGAAGGATATTTTTTCTTTTTCTTGTACAATCCTACTTTATTCTGGGACCAGTGGGTTATTTCCCTCCATCCGCCAGGACTTTGTAGGAAGCCTCAAACTTCAGAAGCTTAATCCCCCCCCCCCACCTTTACCTCATCACTATCCCTGTGAACATCAGTCTTTCTTCCTACAACCCAGGCTGTAGGAGCTTGTCTTTTCTGATTGTGTTTTATTTCATGTAATTTCAGTTTCAAGTTCAAGTTTCAAGTTTTTATTAGTATTTGATGAATCGCTTATTCGGGTTGCTAAGTGATTTACAATTACATAAAATAATATTATATACAGTCTTTGCATTCATGGTTTTCGCCCTTGTGCTGCAGAGGTTTCCTGCAGGGACAGCTCCGACTGCGGGAGATCGCAGACCTTTTGGAAAAGTCTGCTTCTGGAGGGTTCCCTGCTTGTCAGTAAGCCCTCTGGACCAGCCTGCACGTCAGATCAGGGCTCAATGATTGTTCCCTTGGGAGTTTGCTCACCCCAGGTTCGTCCACTAGTGGGTCGAGCGCAGGCTGTGTGGTTCTGTGGAGATGTGCCCGTGATCAGGACCAGACTGCATTCCTCTGCCAGGCGACACAGTGTGTCCGAGGGTAGTGGAGGTGATGGCTGAGAACGTCAGGCTGGTGGGGCAATCAGAAGATTCAAAGTTCAGCTTTCCAGCAAGTTGAGGCAGAGGATCTCCCTGTGAGCTTGTTTCAGCTGTGTCTGCAGTGCTTTCCTGTCAGCACATGTTTCTGTGAGTACCAGCTGACAGCTTGAATCAGAGATATTGGAGTGGGGGGGGGAAGTGGGTCTTTAAAAGGGGTTTTTTTTTAGGTGGTTTTACTGCATGGTGTACCTCCACCCAATCCTAAAATCACCATTTTTTTTTAGAGTTCTCTGTGGTTTTTCTGGGCTATTTTTAATCAAAATAGGCCCTCGGTGGCTTTTTGAAAGAAAACCACATAGATGACCACCCCGGGGCAGGATGTCATAGATTCATGCCTCATTTGCGGTGGATGGCTGTTGGAAGCACAGCCATGTTCCACGTGTACTGCGGCCTACGAGGGGTGTGAGGCTTGCCCAGATTCAATGTTTTTGACCTCCAAAGAGGGTCTTCTAGTGCCCTCTGACCTGATTCCAGCATAAATAGCATCGGGGGCCCTGGGGACTGCGCAGGTGATATTTCACCTGCAACACAAGCATGTTGCAAGAGATAAAACCTGTAAATCCTCCAAACAGTCCAAACCTAGTGCAAATCAACAAATTCTCATGTTTGAAAAAGCCATTTGTGCACAGTGGCGTAGCGAGGGTGAGAGGCGTTTGGGTGGTGGCACCCTTTACCCACTCTCTTCTCCACCCACCTAACTCCAGGAGAAAACTAATGGGAGCATAATTGGAAAAGTATCTTATTAAGGAAATGACAATTTTGCATGAGGTATAGCTCTTTATAGTTTATAAATCTTTCCTTTTGGCTAATTCTTAATAATAATATTGTGATTTATAGCTATGATCAAGAAACTGTTTTATTTTACTTTTGTGATTATGATAAACATACTGAGGGCCTCAAAATAGTACCTAGCAGGCCCTGCATGTGGCCCCCGGGCTGCGAGTTTGAGACCACTGCTATAGAACTATCTAAAACAGAAGATTGAAAGTCTGAAGAGAGAAGTGAATAGTCAGTTTTACTAAAGGAGTCATTAACTGCAGAGTAATAGGTATGATCTTTCTGTATCATGCATAGTACTCATTCAAATTTTGTAAAACAGATTTACTAGTCAAATTTGGACTTGAAGGTTTGCTCTGATTTATCTAATACCTATTTCTTGTACAATCCCGCTCTGTTCCTGGACAAATGAGTCAACTATGGTCGTCAGATAGCTTATAGGAAGCTTCATTTACATAATGTTTTCAGCATCTCTCCTCTTAGTGCCCTCAGGAATTCAGTTGCATTCCTACAAGCCAGACAGTAGGTGCTAGACTTTTCTGCTCGTGTTTATTTTTCTTTAAAACGCAGTCTTTTTGATTGTGATTTGCACGTATGTGCTACAAGGTTCCCCCATGGAGACAGCTCTGACTGCGAGAGATCGCAGACTTTGTGGGAAGTCTGTTTCCAGGGGGCTGACTGCCTAGCAGTGCACCCTCTGGAAAGCCTGCACTTTCGCATCAGGGCTCAGGGACTGTTCCCTTGAGAGTTTGCTCCCCCCCTACCCCCCAAGGTTGGTCTGCTAGTGGGTCTGAGCACAGGCTGTGTGGCTCTATGGAGTAGGGAATAACACAAGGACAAATTTTTCCCGTCCCCATGGGAACTCATTTTTCTGTCCCATCCCTGCGAGTTCTTTTCCTGTCCCTGCCCCATACCTGAAAGCTCTGTCCTCTTCTGCAGAAGCCTCAAACACTTTAAAATCATAAGTGTTCAAGGCTTGTGTGGTTAAGACAGAACTTACAGGAATGGGACAGGGATGGCAACAAAACTTATGGGGATGAGATGGTGAAATTGAGTTTCTGCGGGGACAGGGATAAATTTGTCCCTGTGTCATTCTCTTCCGTGGAGGTGTGCCTGGGATCGGAACCGACTGCTTTCCTCTGCCAGGTTGCATCCACGGGTGTCTGGTGGTGGCGGAGGTCTCCAGTCATTGCTATCGGGCCTGTAGGGTAGTTAGAAGACCAGCAGTCCAGCTTGCATTCTTGTTGAGGCAGAAGATCTCCCTGTAAGCTGTTTCAGCTTCATTGCCTGCAGTTTCCAGCACCTCATAGCACAGTTGGTATAGAGTTGCCAGCCTGTTTTTAATGATTCTGAGGGGGGTCTCCAAAAGTGGATTTTGGGCAGTTTGGGAATGAGCCCCACCCTCCTACTTCCTCCCCCCCTAAAATCCCCAAATCACATGTTCTGGGGGTTCCTGTGCTTTTCCCAGGCTGTTTTTTTTTATGGTAAATTACGCCCGTGACAGCCATTTTGGATTTTCCTGAATTTAATTTAAAGTTATTTTTGGTTTCTACAAGCTTCTTTTTTGCAAGAAAACTACTCAGATGGACTCCCTATGGCAAAATTCTTTGGATTCATGCCCTATTTGCAGTGGATGGCTGTTCGGCAGGCAGCCATGTTCCATATGCTCTGCGGCACAGCAGGGGGTGAAATTTTAATGGCCTAAGTTCCTTCAATCCCTGACCAATCTTTCTGACCAAGGGCACCCTAAAAAGTCGAAAGGGGGCCCCGTGGATAGCACCCTTGCGGTCCCAGCTAAACGCAGCCTCAAATGATGGGTTTTCTCCTTAACATGATATATCAAGCTTATTTGGAAAAGAAAAAAGCACCTTCTGTGTCTCCTCAGATGTCCACTCCGCTATGGGGGTACTTCCTTCCTGGGACACGGATGTCCAGCTCAGTCTCCCCAGAGGATCCCGCAGATGACCTGGACACACTGACCATGCCTTTACTCATAAAGACTGGCACTACTACCACGGGGGATGTTGCAACGCTTGCGGATCTCCAGGATCAGGATCTGGGAGGGTTCGCAGATCTGGGTGAGGATCCTATGGTGCAGAGATTTTTCAAACCCACAAACCTGGTTGATTTGATCTCTAGGTCCCTACAGGATTTGAGGTTGGAGGTTGATCAGTCTGCTTCCACAGATTCCTCTCTCATGAGTAATGACAAACCGTAATCTGCCACCTTCTCTGATCATCCAGACATAGTCAAGATGCTCAAGGACATGTGGGAGATGCCTGAGTTTCCCTTGAAATGCACCAGAGCCCTGTCCAGGCTCTATCCAATGGGAGACACCTTTAACCAATACTATGCATCCCCAAATGTCAATTCCTCGCTGGCTCAGGTTACTAAGCTCACTTATCTCCCCTGCAATGGTGGGGTAGTGTTGAAAGACACTCAGGACCTCTTTGACTCAGGTGCCAGGCTGAAGGCATTGACGGCTGCTTTTGTGGCCAGAGCTTATCATTCATGATCCTGACAGAGCTTATCCCCATGATCCTGACAGATCTCAGCAGTGGATTAGATGGCGGATGCCCTGAACGACATTTTCAAAGTGTTTGGCAAGCTGTCGGTCAATTCTGTTGTGGCGCGTATGAGATTGTGGATCTGTCAGTGGTCCAGTGTCCAGTTCTCTAAGGCAACCCTGAGCAGATTGCCTTTTAGAAGGCAATTGCTGTTTGGCAAAGGTTTGGATGACCTTATAGCTACTGTGCAGGACTGTAAACCCCAGTCCTTGCCAGATAGTAGGCCCTGACCCTCCAGGGGATCGAGGCACCCTAGCTTTCATCTCTTCAGACATTCTCAAAAAGTTGGAGTAATCCTTGTGGAGTATCCCAGGGATCTTCTTTGTCCCCACTGCTATTTAACATCTATTTGGCCTCTTTAGGCAATAGATTATCTCATTACAAAATCAAATTATTTAGCTATGCAGATGACATTACTGTTTTAATTCCTATACATACTTCTTTCTCTCAAATAAATCAAACTTTTGTGGAGATTCTCCAGACATTTGAATCTTGGATGGTAGAATTCAAATTGAAAATTAATACAGAAAAAAACCTTTTTTTTTTTTTTTTTTTTTTAATCTCCAAATTTAAATGATGATGTTACATCTATTGCTTTAAATGATAAAGTCTACAGCATCCGACCAACTATAAAGATACTTGGTGTATTTCTAGATCGAACCCTTACCATGAAAAATTAGGTTGATTCATTGGTTCGAAAGGGTTTCTATACTCTATGGAAACTAAGAACTATTATAGCATATTTTGATATCAGTTCCTTTCGACTATTAGTCCAATCATTGGTCCTTAATCCGCTTGATTATTGTAACATCATCCATCTTGCTGGAGCTCAAAAAACTCTTCAAAGACTGCGTATAATACAGAATACTGCAGTTAGATTCATTTTTGATCTAAAGAAGTATGATCATGTCACCGATTTCTATCAACTGCATTGGCTTCCAGTTGAAGCATAGATTAAATTTAAATTCGGCTGTATTTGTTTTAAGGCATTAACAGGTCTAATCTCAAGAGTATCTTATAGAATCTTTCATCATTACAAATTCTAAACATTCTAGAAAATCTCACTCACTATTCTCATTTCCTTCTTCAAAGGGATGCAAATATAAGAAATTCCAGGAACGATTGTTGTCCTTCCAGGTAGCCTCATGGATTAGGGATCTGACTCACATATTCACACTTTCAAATTTGTATCAACAATTTCAACGTGCTTTAAAGACGCATCTTTTTACAGAATATTTTGGAAGTTAGATACTGGTTGTTTATTCATTTGTATTGCTAATCTCTGTGAACCACATAGAACTTAACGGTATTTACGGTATACAAGTGAGTTTTTATGTTATGTTATAACCGCCTCATCCACAACACCGCAACCAGACATAGGAAAACTCACACCCCATTCTCATACCCCCCAATTAAGGAGGTCAAACGGAAAAAACTATATGATGGCCTCCTGGCCACTCAAGCAGCCAAACTAGACAACCAAATCGCCAATCTATTGATGGCATCCCTCGACTACAAGACTTTTAGAAAAGAAATAAAGACCATACTCTTCAAGAAAACTCTGAAAAAAGAAATAATACCGCAAGTCTCAAACTCCACCTCTCACTAAAGCCAACTACCCCAAACAAATAACCTTACCCATTTCTCACTCTTTTTGAAAATGACCAATTTTTTTTTGTAAGTTCTTGTTGTAATACATCTTGGATAATTCTTTTGTAATCCGCCTTTAACTGCAAGGTAATGGCGGAATAGAAATCCCTAATGTAATGTTATGTTACTATGGGGGCTCCTCAGGGCAGCTTTTTCAATCAAACAGATGTTCGGTAGCTCCCAGCACCAGCCATCGATGGGGAACCATCCAGCTGTGGCCTCTAAGAAACAGTTCTGATGCCAGGCATCTGACTGCTCCTCCACAGATTTGAGGGCAGCTCTCGGCTTTTCTGGCAAAGTGAAAGGCAATCACCTTGAACCATTGAGTTCTAGAAGTTCTTCAACACAGCTACAAGCTTGAATTTCATCGTCCCCTGGCAGAGTTTTCTCTGGATTCACCTGCAGGGAGGCCAGAGAATGCGGCCTGGTGGAGGCCAAGGTCAAAGATTGCTAGACATTGTAGTCCTAGAGCGTTCAGGAGCATGACTTGGGCTCTGGCAGATACTCGATATACTTCATTGTGCCAAAGAGAGACTCCAAAGACTGGAGGCCAATCCTGGACCTGAAAGTGGTCAATGTGTCTCGTTTCCAGATAGAAACAGTGTATTCAGTGATCGCCTCTGTGTATCCAGGAGAATTCTTAGCTTCTGTGGGCCTATCTCCATATTCCCATCTTTTAGGAACACATGAGATTATTGAGGTTCCACATGCTGCAGAAGCATTACCAGTTTGTGGTGTGAACCCTAGGAGTCCTGGTCCAACCGTATCAAGGTGACTGTTTGACCAGAGTCTGAGGTGCATCAGGCAGTTCGTCAGGTTGTTGAACTGCTTCAGTACCTGAGCTGGGTGATCAATTTCCAAAAGAGTCACCTTGAGCCAATGCAGGACTTAGAATACTTGGGAGTTCAATTCCACACGGGTATGATCAAGGTGTTCCTGCCCACAGTGCTTGGTGAAGCTCCACCAGCTAATCGGTGCTTTTCTGGCCACTTTGGCCCCAGTGGCCTGGCAGTATCTTCAGGTTCTGTGGTCCATGGTGGCGATGATCGATGTGGTTCCTTGGGCCAGAGTTCACCTGTACCCCCTGCAGGATGCATTTATTTCCCTCTGAAGTCTGCAACAGGACTTCCCAACTACCCTGGCTGGCAGAGGCTCATAACAGTCTAGCCTCTTACCTTGTCCCGGGGGCTTCCCCTCAGTTCTCCAAGTGGATGATCCTGATGATGGATGTCAGCCTCTTCGGCTGGGGTGCTGTTTGTTTGGACAGTTCGGTTCAGGGCCAGTGGTCCCCTTCCAAGAGGAAATAGCCGATCAATTGCCTGGGGCTTCAGGCGATTCGTCTGGCTCTCCTTCAGTTTGAAAATCGTCTCCGGAATCGAGTCATGTGTGTCTTCTCGGCGGTGGCTTACATCAATCGTCTAGGGGACACCAAGAGCACCTCACTGAGCATGGAGACCCAGCTTCTCTTACAGTGGGTGGAAAACCACCTTGTTTCAGGTTTATTTAAAATTTGATATCACCTATAAAATCTAAGCGATGTACATGAAAAAACAGTCATTATATTACAGCTTAAAATCTAGACAGAGTCAGATAATGACTAACTTGATACAAAAGGGACTGGGGTAGAACTGTTTGGCTGAAATAACTATATGAACAGGCTACATACATACCCCTAAGTTCTTAAATATAACCCTCAGTTCTTAATTCTATCTTAGAGGAGATCAAAGAATTCCACACAAAAGTGTAGCTAATAGTCAAAACTTTGAGAAGCATTTCTGCATCCTCCAAAATAATGGTCTTCTCAAATACAGCTGACTGGCCATTTTCTTAGGATAATGACAAATTAATTCATTATTAAGAACATAAGAACATAAGAACATAAGCAGTGCCTCCGCCGGGTCAGACCATAGGTCCATCCTGCCCGGCAGTCCGCTCGCGCGGCGGCCCAAACAGGTCACGACCTACCTGCATCACCAGAAGTGTTTTAGCCCGTTACATTTGTTACAGTAACAAGTGCTAGAATAAGCCCCACCTATACCCTGATCCTGACTCTGACCCCACCCATGCCTCGCCTCTATCATGCCCGGACCCTGCCTCCCACTGATCCCAGTCCCACCACCTCACCTTTCACCATTTCCTTTGTACCCTTTTGGCCCTCCTGACAGGGTCTTTACTTACCCGAGGCAACAGCAGCAGTCCTGACGTACCAACCTTTCCTCCCTCAGTGCCTCAAAGCAGCAGTGGTCCTACCATTTTCGTCTCTCCCTTTCCCCCTTTCACACCCTCTACCATCTCTCTCTGACCCTGTTTCACCTCTTTTACCATCTTTCTCATTCCTGTCCCCCTCTGTCCTTCCCCAAGACCATCTCTCTCTCCTGCCCCTCCACACTCCCTGAAGTCTATCTCTTCCTATCCCCTACCATCACTCCTGGTCCCCCTAGTAGCCCCTCTGTCCTTCTCATCCATCTGTCTCTCTCTCCTCACCTCTTGCCTCTGTGGAGCTCTCGCAGCTCCTCCTTGTCCTCCTCCAGCCAGGCTTCAGCCATCATCTGCCGCAGCCTGCAGCCGCCGACAGCGCCACGACCGACATCCGCCTAGGGGGATTCTCGCGAATGCGCGCACTCCTACCTGCGGTGCCCTACAGCGCATGGAAAATGGGAGCACGCAGGTGGGAGTGCACATGTGTGCTTAGGGCTTTATTATATTACATGTAGTTGGTACATCATCCAATTACAATCCATTTACAAATTACATACTTCAACAATATTCTATTGGTTCTATTCAAGTCACATGATTTCTGGTTAATTTTACTTTGTTAGTATTTTGCTTAGCAACAATGACTTAACTCATCACATGCTAACTCAAATGCTAAGCAATACATTCCTGTAGGCTACAATCACATGGTTATGGTCATATGATTTCCCCTAACTCTTCAAGCGACAAATATATCAGTGTGACCTTTAGCTTATTTTCAGGGTCTGTTATGTTATGACTCCAGCATTTTGTTCAGACATTAAACCAAAATTTTTTGTTCTTTTAAGGAAAAATATGTACTCTGCATGCTGTCTTTGCTGTGTCACAAATTTCTGAAGGATTTCTATTATTCAGCTACATCTTTCATATAATATTAGTGTCTTTTAAAGTCTTAACTAAAAGTATATCTAATACATATTGGTTATGGGCCTCCCCCCTTATATTCTGCATAAATCAATTATCGCCATCAGAACTACATTAATTATAGGAAAGCAACATATATGGGAAAGTACAATTAGGATTATAAGGGGAAATAACCACAGCCTCATTCAAATCTTAGGTACTTATCCTTTAGAAAAGGTAGAGCATAGATCATAAATTTATACTTTCAGCAGCACATATGGCCGGGGTGAACAGTAATGTCCAAGCGGATTATATCAGTCAGACTTTGGACCCCCAAGGAGTGGTCTCTGTCCTGGAGGACCTTCGACTGCATAGTGGAGTGCTGGGGTCGTCCCACGTTTGTCCTCATTGTGAAGGCGTTCAACAAGGTAGATCACTTTTTCAGTCGCCATTGCACAATCGGCAGTTAAGGCTTGGATGCACTGGGCCTTGGCCACTGGAGGGTGTTCTTTTCATCTTTCCTCCTTGGCCCATGATCTATTGAGATGGATCACAGCACATGAGTTGGGTGATTTTCGTAGTGCCCAACTGTCCAAGGCATCAGTGGTAAACTGATATGGTTCGTTTGCAGCTGGATAAGGGTCTCAGACTTCCTTGTCATCCTCATCTTCACATGCAGGGCCCAATTGCGCTTCAGGATCTGGACCGCTTTGGTTTTACGGTCTGGCTAATGAGTGCGGCCTTAGTCCACAAAGGTTATTCTTCAGCTGTGATTGCCATGCTTCTTCGCAGCAAAAATAAGTCAACTACGGTGGCTTATGCGAAAGCTTGGAGATGTTATGAAGCATCTATACCTTCAGTACCTCTGATACTGGAGTTCCTTCAGGACAGATTGGCAAAGGGACTGGCTGTAGCTTCTCTTCGGGTCCAGCTTGCCGATCTCTCCTACCTGGGTCCCAAGCCTCTGAGAGGCTCCTTGGCTGCTTATCTAGACGTTCGGTTTTTGAGGGGCGCACTCAGGCCTCAGCCCCCACTGTGGTTACCCTGTCTGACTTGGAATCTCAACTTGCTCTCTGGTCTCTGGTTCATTCGCCTTATGAGCCCTTGAAGCAGTCATCCTTAATGGATCTTACTGTCAAGACTGTCTTCCTGGTAGCCATTACTTCTGCCTGCAGGGTCTCTGAGCTTCAGGACCTATTCTGCCTGTCAGGACCCCTTTCGTAGGCTCATGGATTCCGACATATTTTTGCACATTGTTCCCTCCTTTCTTCTGAAAATGGTCTCTACCTTCCACATTAACCAAGAGGTTTGACTTCCTAACTTTACTTCCTCCGATTTGAGGGCACAGGACCAGATGTTGCGGTCATTGGGTTGTTGTGGTATCTGGAGGTCATAAATGAGTTTCGGGTCTCTGACTATCTGTTCGTACTGGTGGGTCCTGCCCAGAACAGCAGGCCGGCTTAAAAACCCACCATTTCAAGATGAATCCTTGTGGCTATTTCTTCACCTACATAGCGGCTGGAAAGAAGCCCTCCCCTTTCAGTGTGGGCTCATCCTACTTGAGGGTTATTCCATGTCAAGTGATCAAGGGCTCCCTGCATGACCATCACGGATTTTGATAAAACTTTATGCACAAAGTCCCACATGTATCAAACGAACTTTGGTAAAATTTTAGTTTCGCCTGTGGAATATTCGTGGAGATATAGCCATTTGTTTGACCCCATACTGCAATGACATATATTACGACAGTAAAAAAATAACCCGGAAATGTGAAAAATCAATAATGTTATAGCAAACACTTTCACTAGAAATATGAATAGGATGTCATAGAAGGTTAGTGCTGCTATAGTTCCAATTAAGGGAGTTTCAAATCACTGGAGGAAAAAGCCTCAGATTGGAACCCTTCCACCACCACAATGGTGGTCCAAGGTGGTCGGGCGAGCACCTCACTGGCAAAAAACCTCCAGACCAGCTCCCGACAATAGTGAACTTAAAGCAGGACTATGGTGTAAAGATAGAGGATAATTTCCACTTATCAATTGGTTGATCGGTACACCGACGATGGCCAGCGTTTCACATCTCTGCTGCCTCAGGGTGTATAGCAATCCGATCACACTTTAAGCTGGACGCAAACCGCATCTCAAGATCAAAAGGATCACCCTTGTCTATCCGCCTGTTTACTCCCGTGAAGAAGTGTAGCAAGTTCGTCAAACAAGATCATAGAAACATAGAAAGTGAAGGCAGAAAAGGGCCAAGGCCCATCGAGTCTGCCCACTTCATTGATCCACCCCCCTAGTTAATCACTCTCTGATGACCTTTTCCCTCGTAGAGATCCGACATGAGCATCCCAACTGTTCTTAAAAACTGGCACGCTGCTGGTCTCAACCACCTGTACTGGGAGCTTATTCCAGCTGTCCACCACTCTTTCAGTGAAGAAGTACTTCCTGGTGTCGCCATGAAACTTCCTGCCCTTTATTTTCAGCGGGGTCCCCTAAGAAGGAAAACATCATCTTCTACCTTGATGCGACCAGTGACATACTTAAACGTTTTGTTGCATATTACCTCAATGAAGTGGGCACATTGCAAGTTGTAAACTGTTGCATTATTTCTGATCATATGCAACATGATACGATATCTGTACACGTGTTTATTCAAAAGTTGATCGAATTTTTGGTAACTCAAACAAACATTACCAAAATATACTACTTCAGTGACGGCTCAGCAGCACAATATAAAAACTACAAGAACATAAGAACATAAGAAATGCCTCTGCTGGGTCAGACCCTAGGTCCATCGTGCCCAGCAGTCCGCTCACGCGGTGGCCCAGCAGGTCCAGGACCTGTGCAGTAATCTATCTATACCCCTCTATCCTCTTTTCCAGTAGGAATTTGTCTAATCCTTTCTTGAACCCCAGTACCGTATTCTGCCCAATCACGTCCTCTGGAAGCGCATTCCAGGTGTCCACCACACGTTGGGTAAAAAAGAACTTCCTAGTATTTGTTTTGAATCTGTCTCCTATCAACTTTTCCGAGTGCCCTCTTGTTCTTTTATTATTCGAAAGTTTGAAGTCCTGGTAGCCGAGAAGACTCAAAGAAGCAATAGAGATAGCAAGATATCACAATAACTTCAATGGAGATAAAGGGCTGTCTATAAACAAAGCATGGCAATCGCTCATCCAAAAGTAATTTAGCGCAAAAAGGACTGGGGCCGAGGGCAAACGTCTTCTCCCTCCATCTCAACGTTTCCAGCTTCCCACCAAAATTTAAAATCGTGTCTAATGGACTTTCCCGCCATAAGTCAAATTTATGTACCAACAAATTTTCCCTCCACGATTCAAATATGTGACCAATGAACTTTATTTTAATTATAAAGTATTAGTGATTAGTATATCCTTTAATATTGTTATTATGTGTTTCATGTTGATCTATGTTATTTTATTATTAGACTCCTTAAGCAAGCCATAGAGACAAAACATGTACGTGTCGAGTCTCAATTGATGGAATAAAGTTATTGAGCTCCTTAGGTCACCTTCACCGCTCTTTTCACCTTTTGACCTTTGGGAAGGTAGCATCTCCTGTTTTGCTTTGGTTAATGGAGAGATTAAGCTGTACTATCTAGTTTACCCCCTTTTACAAAACCATAGCGCGGTTCCCAGCACCAGCCATAGCGGTAACAGCTCCGACGCTCATGGAATTCTATGAGCATCAGAGATGTCACCACCACAGCCAGCACTAAAAACCGCGCTATGGCTTTATAAAAGGAGGGGTGGGGGAGTGCCGCTGAATATCCAGGACTGGCTAACACAGCGAGGATTGACCAGGCAAGAAAATATCCAGGACTGGCTAAAACAGCGAGGATTGACCAGGCAGGAAAATATCCAGGACTGGCTAACACAGCGAGGATTGACCAGGCAGGAAAATATCCAGGACTGGCTAACACAGCGAGGATTGACCAGGCAGGAAAATATCCAGGACTGGCTAACACAGGGAGGATTGACCAGGCAGGAAAATATCCAGGACTGGCTAACACAGCGAGGACTTTGTGAATTTGTGCAATCACAGAAATGATTTCAACATTGAGGCTGAATGGAATTTTTTTGGAACTAGCCACGGAAAATCACCCTGCGATGGAGTTGGTGGAACAACTAAATGACTGGCTGCCCGGGCTAGCCTCCAAAGACCATCAACGGATCAAATATTGACGCCAAAGGTTCTATTTAACTTTTGTGACCAAAATATACACGGAGTTAAATACATTTATGTTCCAAAAGAAGAAATTGAAGAAAGCAAAAAGTTTCAAGAAGAAAGATGGCATGAAAGCAGCACAGTAGCCGGTACCAGAGAGCACCACCAATTTGTACCAGTCGACTCAAACTCGGTTCGTGTCAGCAAAATTTCAAATGACACAATAAATTTTGTTGCCAAAATTTCTGATACTGCCATTCCAAATTTGAAAGTGTCCGAAATCTTTCCTGGTTGCTACGTTGCCTGTACTTACGATAATCAATGGTGGATAGGCAACGTTGTTGAAGTCTCAATTGAACAAAATGATGCATTGATAAAATTTATGCATCCTCACGGTCCAGCTCATTCGTTTTATTGGCCAGAAAGGCAAGATGTTTGTTGGGTTCCAGAGAAACACCTCATCTGCATGCTTTGTGCCCCTTCAGTTACATCATCCGGCCGCCAATATCAATTTCCAGAAACTGCATTGAAGAAAGTGGCTCAAAAATTTAACAGAATGTTATAAAGATTGCTGGCAGTTAAAATCAAAGTGGACTTCACTTCGGCTTGGGAACCATATAAGATACCCAATTTAGGCTTGGGAACCTAGGATAAGACACCCTAATCATTGGCTTTGGAACCAGAAAGATACCAACAAAAGGCTTTGGAACCTTGACAAAGAAACCAAATGCGAGGCTTGGAAACCTGGACGAAGTGGCCCACCCGTGGCTGGTATTGCACAGCTATCGGGCGTGACCCCTATGGCGATGGGGTTGCCAGTTCAAACTCTTGAACTGGTAGTGACAATGTCACCATGGACCAACGCAATAGAGTAGTAGTAATACTACGTCAATACAAAACTGTAACTTTAAAAATGACAGAACTATGTTGAAATAGAGGTTGTTGCCGTGGCAACGTCTCCCAACTTTGTCCCACTTTTTCAGCCATTGTTAACCTGCGTTGAAAAATGAAGTCCACTTTTCTAGGGGGTTTGAAATATGTTCTTTCTAATGAGACTGATTTGAAAGAGTTTCTAAAAGGTATTTTTCTGTAAAAGCAGGCTGAAAATTCCCTATTTTTGGCCTTTTTACACAAATTAGCAACTTTACACTTAATTTGTAAACTAATGGAAAGAGCTTGGAGATTGAAATTGTACTTTTGAAAACAACGTTGTACTGAGACATTATGCGCCAAATTTCGCATTTATTACTCAATTATTGTGGGAGCTAAGTAATGTCAAACTTTGACTTTTTTTGGAGCACTAATTTTTTCGGCCAAGTTTACTGTAATTCAGGCATTCAATCAGTGCTCGGCAAAAATTGTTATTGGTAACAATGAACAGAGCTCAAAAAGTTGTGCAGGGTAGCTAAGTTTCAGTTTTTTTGGAAACACAGCTTGGGAGATATTGTGTCTCAAAGTTGTCAGAATGTCATTGTCGTACTGTATTTCATTGTGGTATGGGGTCAAACAAATGGCTATATCTCCACAAATATTCCACAGGCGAAACTAAAACTTTACCAAAGTTCGTTTGAGACATGGTGGACTCTGCATATGAAGTTTCATCAAAATCCGTGATGGTCATGCAGGGCACTTTCCAAGAATCTGATCACTTGACATGGAATGACCCTTGAGGCATTTCTTCGGGGATCTGTTTGGAGATTTGCAGAGCTGCTACCTAATCCTTTTTGCATACTTTCACCAGTTTTTACAGGATCAATGTGGTAGCCAAGCAAGATGCTGCTTTTGGTTCCTCCGTTTTGGCAGCAGACTCATCAGTCCTACCCTGACTCTACGGGACTGCTCTGTTACATCCCACTTGTCCAGAAATAGAGCGGGATTGCACAGGAATGAAAGATTAGGTTCTTACCTTTGCTAATTTTCTTTCTTGTAAATCCATTCTCTATTTCTGGAACCTGCTCTGAGAATTGCTGATTCACCGATTATCTGCCTTAATATGTACTGGTAAGCTGGACTTATGGTTTTTGAACAGCCTTTCTAAGTGTACCATCCAAATACATTAAGCACTTTGCCTTGAGGCAGAGAATGACACAGTGAGAAAATTCATCACCATTCCTGTCCCCACAGGAAGCCATCTCCATGTTATTCTTTAAGGAGAGAGGGAAAAATCAGAGTATGAATGGGCACAACCACTGACCATCAAGCTTTGCATTGAAGAATGCTGGTGTAGAAGGATTGAAGTTGAGACAGACACTAAAGAATGACACGGGATGGTTTCCCGCAGTTATCAGCAGGGATGGAATGGTGATGAATTTTGTCACTATGTCATTCTCTACCTTGGGGGTTTGTAGAAGGATTTATGGTTCACTTAGCGGTATTATAAACACGTTACGTCTCTGTTAAGTGGTCTAGAGAAAACCATAACCTCTTATTCAAGTTCAAATATCAAGGTCTAATTATACAACAAAAAAAAAAAACCAGGCTAATGAGAAATATCTTTTTTATGAAAATAGAAAAATATAATTCACAAGCCAGCTGCAGAATCTAAAGATTGTTCAAAATATCTAATTACACAAATGAAACGCAGTACATGATTGTCACAATCTAATGGTTAGACAATTAAGTAAAACTTCTTGTTAAACACACACACTATTCCTTATAATAATAATCCCTGATTAACAAATGATTATATTATCACCCAGGTAACTTTCCAACCCTTTACCTTTATCACAATTGATTCCTATCTAATTCCCAAGCTAATAAAAGTAATTTCCGTATGCTCACCCTTAATTAGCCTCTCCGGCACAATTAGGTGGAAGAGAAAACTTCTTGTCAGCTGAAAGACATCAGGAATACCGTTGTAAAAGTTACACGTGTTGAAAATCCTTGATGAGGCTATAAATCATCAGCAATGAGTTCCGTTTATCTGTGCTAAATTCAGAACAGTTTTTAAATGTCCGAATTTCTATCTCTTAGGCAGAGAATCACACGAGGTAACTTACAGGTCTAATTATTGAAAGAAAAAGTTTACATATAGAACATCTGTGAGCAGATCTGAGCTTCCCCGGACCTTATCACAGACTAACTAATTATTAATTAATTAGCACCTTTCTTTTCTTGAATCTCATCAGATGACTTCCTCGGACCAATCCAGAAACAGAACTTGATGAATAGCCTTTCTGTATAAAGTATCATATATGCTGGAAGACCCAGGGCCGTTAGACAGATAAGAACAGAATAATTTCTTCAAGATTCACACTGTCCCATTATTAAAGCACAGATGAATGCCCTTGAATAGCAACATTCGGGTACATCCCCATAATGCATCAGGCAAAAACAGCAAAGCTGTGTACTTCTTACTTCTTGCAAAATTCATGCTGGAAAGTTGCTTGCAGAGAGAGATTCTTGAAACAATGGTTCAGGCTTGATGACATCATAGAGGCCTAACCTTCAGGTGTGAATACGGAAATATCCCTACAGGTTCCTAGTGTAGCACCCCCCTTTGGTAATACAGACTGTGTCTCCTTATAGCATGGTTTATTTCAGGTTTATACTGTTTATTAACCTGTTTCAATTGTTTCTGATTGTTTTGATATTTCATCTTATGAGCAGATTAGACTGATTTGTCAGGGAGTTTCCCCATACCCCTCCTTTACCTGTATCCTCTACGGGTGACTGTCTGCTTTCTGACAAACTGGATTCTGAGGGCACTCATGAGGTAAGAGTGGAGGGGCTGAAAACATTATATAATGAAGCTTCCTACAAGCTGTCTGGCGACCATATTTGCATAACCCACTTGTAAATTCACGCTCTGTTCCTGGACAAGAAAGTAAATTAGTAAGGTAAGAACCTAATCTTTCGAAAGCACAGTCAGACCTGGATGTACAAAAATTGTTGTTAAAATCCTATTGGTCGTTGTAGGGCCATAGGCGCCTGAGCCAGTTAAGGCCTTAGGCCCCTCCTGGTACATCCCAGGATGCACCTGGAGAGGGAATGTCTGGCATTTTGAAGAGGCTGCCCTGCCGGCAGGATGGACTGAGCATTCCTCCTGCTGCCTTCTGTATAAGGTACAGGGGTAGGGAGAAGGGAGGAGTCTGGGTGGCCGAGGCAGAAAGGAGTGGGCATTCCTTCTGTCGACGATCTTCACAGGAGAGGACTAGAGTTGGGGGGATCCGGATGGCCTTGATCTTCATGGGGGAGGGTTGGGATTGTGAAGGGGGGGGGGTCAGGTGTCCAAAACAGGAGGGAGTGGGCATCCCTCCTGCTGACAATCTTCATGGGAGGTAGGTTGGGAGTGTGTATGTGGGGGGGGGGTCCAGGTTTCTGAGGCATGAGAGAGTGGGCATTCCTCCTGCCAATTTTCACTGGTGGGGGGGTTGGAGGTTCAGTGGTCCAGGTCTGCCAAGAAGGGCATGCATAAAACGTGCCTTTAGCATACATGAATATGGCAGGCCTGTCGGTATTTTCAGGTCATTAGAAGTTGGCGCAAGATTTGTGTGCTTGGTCTAAATAACTATGTGGACAGGCTACATAACTTCTCAGCTCTTATTTCTATCTCTAGAGGAAGCCAAGGAAACTAACACAAAAGTGTAGTTAAATATTCAAGGTCTTGGGAGCGTTTCTATCATCCTTTAATGAATAGGACAGCATCAGAACGGCTCGCCCAAATACAAGTGACTGGCCATTTTATTGGGATAATAATAACTTTATTCTTGTATATCGTCCAACCATGAGTTCCGGGCGGTTAACAATCAAGAAGGACTGTACAATCAGTGAAACTTAGATGTAAACAAGTTAAGACAATAATCATGATACAAACTTATCAAACAAATAGGTTTTCAATAACTTTCTAAAGGCATGATATGATTGAGTTTGAGGAATCAAAGAACTTAACCAGGAATTCATTTTCCCTAACTGATAAGCAAAAGTCTTATCTAAAAATCTTTTATAACGACAAGCTTTTACAGATGGAAACATAAACATACAGGCATTGCGAGTATTTTTTATCTGATTTGTATAATTTAAACTGGATGGATAGGTATCTTGGAGCTAGGCCAAAAAGAGCTTTAAAGCAAATACAGCCAAATTTAAAGAGAATTCATGCTTCGAAAGGCAATCAATGTAGTTGCCGATACGTAGTTAGTACATCTTCCAATTACAAATTATATACTTCAGCAATATTCTATTGATTCTGTTCAAGTCACATGGTTTCTGGTAATAGAGGAGTTCCATCCGCTTTATCATCTTGGTTGCTCTTCTTTGAACCTTTTCTAGCGCCACTATATCTTTCTTGAGATAAGGAGACCAGAATTGAACATAGTACTCCAGATGAGGTTGCACCATGGAGCGATGCAGGGGCATTATAACATTCTTAGTCTTGTTTATCATCCTTTTTTTTAATAATTCCTAGCATCTGTTTGCTTTCTTGGCCGCCACCACACATTGGCAGAAAGTTTCATCATATTGTATACGATGATACCCAGATCCTTTTCTTGGGTGCTAATCCCCAAGGTGGAACCTAGCATCTGGTAACTGTGATTCAGGTTATTCTTCGCAATGTGCATCACTTTGCATTTGTCCACATTAAATTTCATCTGCCATTTGGACACCCAATCTTCCAATTTCATAAGGTCTGCCTACAATGTTTCGCAATCTGCATGCTTTTTAACAGCTTTGAACAGTTTAGTGTCATCTACAAAATTTAATCACCTCACTCATTCCAATTTCTAGATCATTTGTAAATAAGTTAAATAGCACCGGTCCTAGTTCAGACCCCTGCGGCACTCCACTGTTTACTCTCCTCCATTGAGAAAAATGACCATTTAACCCTACCCTCTGTTTTCTATCCAATAACCAATTCCTAATCCACAACTGAACTTTGCCACCTATCCCATGACACTTTAATTTTCTCAGGAGCCTCTCATGAGGAATTTTATCAAAAGCTTTCTGAAAATCTAGATACCAGCTCACTTTTATCCACATGTTTATTCACACCTTCAAAGAAGCCAAGCAAATTTGTGAGGCAAGATTTCCCTCGGGTGAACTCATGCTGACTCCGTCTCTTTAAATCATGTTTGTCTACTTGTTACACAATTTTATTTTTTTATCATTTTCTACCATTTTGCCCAGCACTGAAGTGAGGCTTATTGGTCTATAATTTCCTGGACCGCCTTTGGAGCCCTTTTTAAAAATTTGCATAACATTGGCCACCCTCCAATCTTCAAGTACTACAGTCGATTTTAGTGACTGGTTACAGATCACTAACAGCAGGTCAGCAATTTCATGTTTGAGTTCTTTTAGTACCCTGGAATGTAACATAATATAACATAAAACTCACTTGTATACCGCAAATACCATTAAGTTCTATGCGGTTCACAAAGACTAGTAATACAAATGAATAAACATCCAATATCTAACTTTTGAAAGATTCCCTAAAAAGATACGTTTTTAAGGCACGTCAAAATTGTATACCATCCGGTCCTGGAGATTTATCACTTTTTAACTTGTCAATTTGGCTTACCACATCTTTCAGATTCACCGAGATTTCTTTCAATTCCTCTGCATCATCACCCTTGAAAACCATGCCTACTCCAGTGATTTTCCTGGCTTTTGTGTTAGGACTATGCACAGACCAAGATTTACCAAGACCAAGTAAAGCAGAAGACAGGGACTGAAAGGTTAGGGTAGAGAAGGTGACAAGCCTAGGATCATAAGGAAAATTGCTGGTTCAAGTGTGGATAGTGCAAGTGGTTTTTTTCTCCTGATACAGCAAACCTGTGAACATAAGAAATGCCTGCACTGGATCAGACCTTGGGTCCATCCAGTCCGGCGATCCGCACACACGGAGGCCCAGCCAGGCCTACCCTGGCAAATACCTTAGTTACTCGTATCCCTCAATGTGTCTTTCAAGAAGATGTGCATCCAACTTGCCCTTAAATCCCTGAATGGTGGTTTCCTCCACAACCTCCTCCGGGAGAGTGTTCCAGGTGTTCACCACTCGCTGTGTGAAGCAGAACTTTCTGACATTTGTCCTGGCCCTGTCCCCCCATAGCTTCAGTCCATGACCTCTTGTCCGAGTCACCTTTGACAATGTGACTGTTTCCTGCTCTATTTTGTCGAATCCTTTCAGTATTTTAAGTCTCTATCAGATCCCCTCGCAGTCTCCTTTTCTCGAGGGTGAATAATCCTAGTTTTCTGAGGCAATCTTTGTAGCTAAAGTTCTCCATACCTTTTACAAGCTTTGTCGCTCGCCTCTGCACCCTCTCCAGTAGTATTATATCCTTCTTTAGGTAGGGAGACCAATGTTGGACACAGTATTCTAAGTGTAGTGTTACCATCGCTCTGTAAAGCGGCATTATGACATCCTCAGATCTACTCGTGATACCTTTCTTTATCATGCCCAACATCCTGTTTGCTTTTTTTGCCGCCACTGCACATTGAGCCGACAGCTTCAGGGTCCTGTCTATCATTATCCCCAGGTCCTTTTCTTGTTTGCATTTGCCCAAAGTTAATCAAACAAGGTATACTGGTGCTCCTTGTTTTTTCTGCCCAGGTGCATCATTTTGCATTTTTCTACATTAAACTTCATTTGCCACTTCTCTGCCCATTTCTCTAGTTGTCTCAAATCTCTCTGGAGTTCCTCACTGTCCGTCTGTGACCTGATTGCCCGACACAGCTTTGTGTCATCAGCAAACTTAATGATTTCACTGGTCGTTTCTTCTTCCAGGTCATTTATGAAAATATTGAATAAAATAGGCCCAAGAATCGAACCCTGAGGCATTCCGCTAGTTACTTTCTCCCAGTCTGAGAACTTCCCATTTATGCTTACCCTCTGTCTTCTGTCTTCCAGCCATTTTCCTATCCATCTTAGTATGTCCCCTTCTATTCCATGACTTTGTAGTTTTCTGAGAAGTCTCTCATGTGGAACTTTGTCGAACGCTTTCTGGAAGTCCAAGTATATTATATCTACCGGTTCTCTGCTATCAACATGTTTGTTCACAGTCTCGAAAAACTGAAGTAAATTCTTCAAACATGACTTCCCCTTCCTGAAGCCATGTTGACTAGCTCTCATTAGGTCATGGGTATCCAGATGTTGGACTATGCTATCCTTAATCAATGCTTCAACCATCTTCCCAGGGACCGATGTGAGACTCACAGGTCTATAGTTTCCCGGTTCTCCTCTTGATCCTTTTTTGAAAATTGGGATGACGTTCGCTATCTTCCAGTCTTCTGCTATCTTTCCGGTTCTAATTGACATGTTAGCAAGGGATGCAGTAGTTCTCCGATTTCTACCTTTAGCTCCTTTAATACTCTCGGATGAATTCCATCCGGGCCAGGGGATTTGTCGCTTTTTAGTTTGTTGATCTGATAGTAAATCTGGTCCAGATCCACATTTACTGTGTTGAGGCTCTCCTCTATTACTCCCTTGAATACTTTCACTGTTTCGGGTACAGATGTGGTGTCCTCTTTGGTAAAGTGCTCTATAAGCGTGGTAGGATTTCACTGAGGAGGAGCAGGATAATTTCTTCAGGGGTCTTACTCTTCCAAAGCTCACTAGGGAGTAGGCAGAACAGTTGAGTGCTCCCATCTCCTTGGAGGAGATCCGTTTGGGGATTAAGAAGCTGAAGCTCACTAAATTTCTGGGCCCTGATGGATTTGGCCCAGAATATTATAAACTTTTGCCTGATATTCTTGCTCAACCTTTGGGGAACTTTTTCGGTATCTATCCTCTAGTCCTGTGGGCTCTCGAAGCAATTTGGCCCATATTACTTTGCTTCCCAAACCGGAGAAGGACTATACCCAGGTCAGTTCTTATCGCCCTATCTCATTACTGAACCAAGATATTAAGTTACTGGCCTCTATTTTGGCAAATAGGCTGAATCGGTTCTTGCTGCAGCTTATTGGAGACGACCAGGTGGGGTTTATTCCTCAGCATTATGCCTCTATGAATTTATTTAAGGCGTTGACAATACTCCACGAGCACAGGGGTAACGGAGGTACTTCTGCGATCATTGGTCTTGATATGGAAAAGGCCTTTGATAGTATTTCCTGGCAGTACCTGTTCTGGGTGTTAAATGAGTATGGTATGGATGAGAACTTTGTCACCTGGATTAGGGGCCTCTATGCCAACCCACAGGCACGACTCATTATTAACGGAGGCCTCTCAAACTCTTTTGAGCTCTGCCGGGGGACGCAGCAGGGGTGCCTCCTTTCCCCATTGTTGTTTGTGTTGACTTTAGAACCGCTAGCTATTAAGATCCGTTCTAACCGTGAACTGCGGTGTATCCAAATAGGGAGCATGGACTGCAAGATCACCTTGTTTGCTGATGATATCCTGCTATTTTTTGATCAGGCTCCTCTTCATTTGCTGGTGGCGCTACCCCTGGTTGCAGATTTTGGGGCCCTCTCGGGTCTCAAGGTGAGAAGTCTGAGTGCTGCCTCTAACGGGACTTGGCTGGGAGCCCTGGCATGCCACTTCGCAAATACCAGCATTCAAAGTGGAACAGAGCAGATATAATCTCTTCACCTGCAGAATGGAGAAGAAGCACCCTGTCTGCTGCTCCTCCTTATCTTACATGAATTAATATATTATTAGCCTTACATTAAAATCTATTGGAAAGTTTCTGATTGGTTATTAGTATTATCATAAGTGATCAGTTGCTAGTCTGATTTGCCAGCATCATCAGCAAAATTAATTTCGTGGTTACAGATAGATTTAATTGGCTATAACCCTAATTGACGTGAAGGTCATTAACATCTGCGTATGCCCTTGAAGCAATTTTCCATTTATCAGATTGGGTTGATGGTCATAACCACCTAAAATTATCTATCCCTCACACCCTTCTACTTGGGGCTTTTTCAGAGGTTATTTATGCATGACCTACACCCAATTCCAAGAAAGGTCCCCATCCCGTCCTGCCAGGTGCTGTGGTTTTGCATACGTGCAGGTCATTTCATACTGGTGATGTTGCATGGACCAAGAAACTGTAGTTCAAATGTTACGTGTGTTTTCTGATATCCAAAGAGGTTTTTGCTCCATCTGTAGTGGGCAAATGTCTAAAAGACAAACTTGTCACTTGTCGCAGCTATCCAAGCTTTGCATCCTATGCATAGGCCTCATGCCTGGCCTGCTGTCCATTGTTTCACCTTTGGTCAGGGAATAAATACAGGAATCACTGCTGGAGGCCTTACACTTAGATCTCTGTCTCTGTCCTCCAGCTGAGCACCAGTACTATAATTTTCTTTCCATGCTGCAAGCACTCATCTGTGCTGTGTGATAAGATCTGTGCTGTGTCTTACTTATCTCGATCAGTAGATGTTGATTTTTGATTATGCCCCTCAATGTGTTTAACAAGTTCATTTGAGTGTAAACAAGTATAATGATGTAGGTGTAGGCGAGTGCTATGGCCTGATGTGTGTTCAGGTGTCCTATCTGCACTCTCCATATATTTTCTGATCCAGGGCTGAATTTTAACATCATTTTGCACACCACCTGATACTAGGAAGTTAGTTAAGTGGCCCTTCTGGCCCTGGAGCCTCCCACTGCCCTGTCTTCAGCAGAAGATCAGCAAACAAAGATAAAGGCAGCAGCATCTGCTCAACTTCCTCTGTCTGCTAAAAGAGCTTAGAAGAACTTGGAGGAGCAGCCTTTTGGATTCAACTGTAAGTGTTCATGTTTATTTTAAAACTGCATGGCTGCTTGTGTGTACTAGTGCTGCCCGATTCAGTAAAAAAAATTTTGATTCGATTCAGCCTATTGAATCAATTTTTCGATTCGATTTTCCTGCCCAATTGGGTGTTGTTTTTTTTTTTTTTTCAAACATCCGCTTTGAACCGAAAGGTAATGGCGGAATAGAAATCTGTAATGTAATGTAATTCTGGTGGGTTTATTTTATAGCTTCTTCACCCCTTTTAATAATAATAGTAATAATAATAATAACTTTATTTTTATATAAAGCCATACCACAAACAGTTCTAAGCGGTTTACAAGGGAAGAGACTGTATACAGACAGCGACATTACAGAGACCTTTCGAAATTACATTGGCATATTAAGTTTAGTCAGTTTTATCTGGGAAGTGTTTTGGAAGTACATCAGGTTGGGGTACATCAGGTTGTCCTCTCCTACCCACACTGTAAACAAAACAAACCAAAAATACTTTTCCTCTCTCTGTTAAATTCTAGCTCATGTTCGCGGTGTTAACACCAGCTCTGGAAGGATACACATTTCAAATCTGACATATTGTAATCACAAAACAGAAATAAAATTATTTTTCCTACCTTTTGTTGTCTGGTCATTTTTCCAGTCATGTTGGTCCCAGGCTCTGGTTGTCTTCTGATCAGGTTCTCCTTTTTTCTTCTTTCTCTGTGCTAACCATCCATCTTCCATCTCTATCCTCCCCTTCTGTTTCCCTGTCCTCCCCCAGAGGTCTGGCATCTTTCATTTTTTTCATCTCCATCCCCCTGCAGCTGCAGCGATGGACCCTACCATCTCTCCTTTTCTCAACTACCCTTTCATCCAGCATTTCTCTTCTGTGTCCCTGTCCCTATTCTCCTCTCCAGTAGTGTCCCCCTTGTGTATGCTCCCTTCATGCCCAGCATCTTATCTCTGTTTCATGTCTCTCTCCATATCCAGCTTCTTCTTTCTCTCTTCCTTATCTCCTTTATCCCCTTCCCCAGGTTCAGGCTTTCTCCTACTATCTCTCCTGCCATCCTGCACCCTACCCACCTACTTTGGAGCAATATCTGTCCCTCTTGTACCCTTCCCCTTGTGGTCTTGCATTTCTCTCTCCCTCTCTCCATTAGTCCAGCACCTCTCCTCTGCTTTCTTCCCCCTCTTTTTGATTTAGTCTCTCTCTTCCCTTCACTTCACCCCAAGTCTGGCATTTCCCCTCCCCTCTCTTACTCATTCCTCCTCCTCCCTCTGCACAGGCCTGCCTCCCTACCGCAAAGACACTCTTCCTCCTCCAAGCCTGCATGTTCCCCCAGCTTCCCCGCTTTTACCTTAAGCTAATACGGCAGAGGAGGGGCGGGATCGTAGCAGAGAGAACGTGCCGCTGAGTACGACGGCAGCTGCAGGGATTGTTATAGCACCAGCAGGCTGCCGTATTAGCTTAAGGTAAGAGTGGGGAAGCTGGGGGAACATGCAGGCCTTTCTGACTGACCCTCCCCCCTCAAGCAGGAGCGGCAGGGGACGGCCAGCAAGAGATAGTGCTGCCGCTTCTGCTTTAGAAAGGCACGGGGGGAAGGGTCGGTCATCAAACCGGGAGGCCGATTTTTTTTTTTTAAATTGAAATCGATTTGAATCGATTCACCTGATTCGAATCGATTTGAATTTGGCAGCACTAGTGTGTAGTATGATGGAAGGCTGTGTGCATGTTTCTGGATAAAACTGCAGGTCTATGTGTATGTTTGTGTGTATGGTGCAGGAATATATGAATGCTTGTGTATAGTGCATATTGTGTGTATGTTTCTGAGTAAAATGTAGGGCTCTATATTGTATGTATAGTATATATTTGAGCATGTTTTTCTTTATAAGACAAATTATGTCTAAGTTTAGTGCAGGGCTATAGCGTATTTGTGTATAGTGCCGTGTTGTATGTATGTATGTTTGCAATAGTGCAGGACTATGTGTATGTTTGTATTTAAATCAAAGAATATGCTAGTTAGTATAACATTTTTTATATTTATATTTTAGTGAATGCGGCACCCCATTCACAATGGCAAAAGTTAGAAACATAGAAACATAGAAGATGACGGCAGAAAAGGGCTACAGCCCATCAAGTCTGCCCACTCTGCTTATCCACCCCCTGTCTATGCCCTAATGACCCAATTTCCTTATCTTGATCCTCGTAGGGATCCCACATGGGTATCCCATTTATTCTTAAAGTCTGGCATGCTGTCTGCCTCGATCACCTGCACTAGAAGCTTGTTCCAATGATCAACCACTCTCTCTGTGAAGAAATACTTTCTGGTGTCGCCATGAAATTTTCCGCCCCTGAGTTTGAGCGAGTGCCCTCTTGTGGCCGAGGGTCCCTTGAGAAAGAAAATATCATCTTCCACTTCGACACGTCCCGTGAGGTACTTAAATGTTTCAATCATGTCTCCCCTCTCCCTACGTTCCTCGAGAGTGTAGAGCTGCAATTTGTTCAGTCTCTCTTCGTACGAGAGACCCTTGAGCCCCGAGATCATCCTGGTGGCCGTCCGCTGAACCGATTCAATTCTGCGCACATCTTTACTGTAATGTGGCCTCCAGAATTGCACACAGTACTCCAGATGAGGTCTCACCATGGCCCTGTACAACGGCATTATGACTTCAGGCTTTCGGCTGACGAAACTTCTATTGATACAACCCAATATCTGCCTTGCCTTAGATGAAGCCTTCTCCACTTGATTGGCAGTTTTCATGTCTGCACTGATGATTACTCCTAAATCTCGTTCTGCTGAAGTCCAAGTTAAAGTTTCTCCGTTTAAGAAGTACGTCCTGCATGGATTTCCGATTCCAAGTTGCATGACCTTACATTTCTTAGCATTGAAGCCTAGCTGCCAGGTTGAGGACCAACTTTCCAATGTAAGCAGGTCCTGCGCCATATAATTCTGTAAACTGCATTCACTTACTATATTACATAGTTTGGCGTCATTGGTGAATAGTGTTATTTTACCTTGAAGCCCTTGAGTCAGATCCCCTATGAATATGTTGAAAAGGAGTGGACCCAGGACCGAGTCTGCTGTTTATGAGCACATTACATATGAAGTGATGGGAAACATTATGTGTGCCAATGTATTCTTGAAGATGATAGTGAAAAACAATGTGATGCAAAAATTAGCAGTTTCAGTGGGTCTAACAAAAATGCACCTACAAGAGCATCAAATTTGAAAAGACACTTGCAGCGTTTTCATCCTAATGTGTTAGAAGTTATGAATGAGAAAGATATCAATGAAAATATTCCATCTACTTCTGGGATAAAAAATGATCAGAAATCTACTGGAGACCAAACACAACTAAGAAGATTCTTTCTGTCTGATAAAGTTACCATAACAATGACACCAAAAACCACATTATTGAAATGGTAGTAAAGAATGTACCACTATCCTTCTTTTCACAGCCAGCCTTTTTAGACCTAAATGGAGAAATGGCTAAAAAACTTGGTGTTTCTCTGGAAAGAGAAAGTATAAGGAAACTTATAATTGAAGAGGCCAAATGTAAAAAGGAAGAACTATGAAAAGATCCGAAGGGACATTTTGTCTTCATAAAAATGGATGCATGCACATGTCACAGAGTAAGTTTGTTTTGCTATTAATGTTAGATTTGTTGATGAAAATAATAAAATAATAATGCGAACCTTGGGAGTTAAGGATACCCAGGCGCACACCAGTGACTATCTTCAGAAGTTAGTGGAGGATGTTCTAGAAGATTTTGAAATTAAAAAGGAACAAATTCTATGTATTGTGACAGATAATGCTTCTAATATGTTAAGCACAATTGAGAAAATGAAGAAAGTAGATGAAGAAAGTGACAGACAGATATTAGAGGAAGACAGTTCTGCAAGTGTTGGAGAAATATTTTGGATAATATTGTTGAAGCATCTAAGCGTACTACTATTCAACATATGCATTATGCTGTTCATACTCTGCAACTTGCAATAAGAGATGGATTGAAAGATCGTCATGCAGCTACTCTAATTGGCAAATTGAGGTAAGTAACTGTTGCGGCCAGGGCCCCTAAAACAGATGCCATTTTGAAAAGACATGCTGGAAGAGGAGCCATTTTGGATCAAACAACACGCTGGGGAAGCACTTATTTGATGGTAAAGCGTTTGCTTGAATTAAGACTTTCTTGAAGAACTGGACAATGAAAATATTGCAATCTGAAGATTTAACACCTGGTAAATTCTTCTTGGAATGGAAGAGCTTGATATATTGCCTGAACAAAAGTGGAGGGTTATTAGCTGATGGAAGAAAAGAGAGAATCTCTTACTGGATAATCAAATCTTGTTAGCTGCTGTTTATGTTGATCCAATGAGCTGAATTTTGTTGAGCGATGACCAGACTGATACTGCAAAAAAAGGCCCTCTATGATGTAGCAGTTCACTTGAAAGGATTACTACCTGAAACACCACCACTGGATGAAGCTATAATCACTGGTAAATCAGAATCATCCTCTTCAAATGAAGAATTAGATTTTGATTCCTACTTGGACAAAATGGAACTTTCAACAGTAAAGCGACATCGCATATGTGTGAAAGATAAATGACCAGAAAATGTCTAAATAAAGAGATTTCAGCAGTTTTTTAAAGAATTAAAAGAAGTAGAAAAGTATAATAGCTTATCAAAACTGAATGTAGAAGAAACCATCCTTTTTTATCCCGAGATTATTAGTGTTGTGGCTAGAACCGTAACAGCAATGCCACCCACCCAAGTCAGCGTTGAAAGACTATTTTCAGCTCTAAAAATAATCAAGTCAGATTTAAGAGCTTCTATGAAAGAGGATCTGGCAGAAGCAATTCTGTTTCTTAGAACAACACTACATTGAGTTAGTTTTGGATTGCATTTAACAGCTATTCTACTCTACAACTATATTCCAAATTTAATATATAAACTGTTTTAGGTTTTCCAGCTTTTGTTTTTGTTCATGTAGTTAAGCTTTATTTTTGTTTCAAAACTACCAAAGAATGTGGTTCATAACAGGTGGAGGGGCAAAATTTAAAAAAACGTCTAAGTCCCCTTTTGGCCTAAGTCCTTAAACGTTCAACCCAGAAGCAGGGAAAGTGTCCATAACCAAAACATACGTCCATGTTTTGATTATGGCCTTCCTCTGCCTAAATGCCCAATCTCCACTACGTCTAAAAGTACCCCCACAGCACGTCTACACTTTTTAACCATAATGAAAAAAAAACACAAAATCTCCAACAGAAGGGCTTTTAGGCGAAGGAGGAGCCAGTCCTTCGCCTAAAAGCTGGATTCTGTAACTGGTGTCTGTCAAAAACAACACCGGTTATAGAATCCCCCCCCCCCAACAACGATCCAGGCAGGAGGGTGCCCAAGCCCTCCTGCCATGTCAAACCGCGACCCCCCCCTCCCGACGATATCGGGGCAAGAGGGAGTCCAAGCCCTCTTGCCCCGTTGAAGCCGCGACCCCCCCGATAACATCGGGGCAAGAGGGAGTCCAAGCCCTCTTGCCCCGTTGAAGCCGCGACCCCCCCCCGATAACATCGGGGCAAGAGGGAGTCCAAGCCCTCTTGCCCCATTGAAACCGCGACCCCCCCCCCCCGATAATATCAGGGCAAGAGGGAGCCCAAGCCCTCTTGCCCCAGGCACTCGCGGCACCCCCGACTCGTTCGGGCCAGGAGGGAGCCCAAGCCCTCCTGGCCCAGGCGACCCCCCTACCCCCACCCCCACTACAGTACGGGCAGGAGGGATCCCAGGCCCTCCTGCCCTCGACGCACCCCTCTCCCCACAACGTCTGCCCCCCCCAAAAAACCCCGATCGGCCCCCCCAGCCGACCCGCGACCCCCCGGCCTACCATTCCCATGTTGTCAGTGTCAATCGTTAGGGCCTCCTCACCACATGCCATCTGATGGCAGGGTCTTTCCATTTCACTGCATACCTGTTTTCCACTGATATGGGGAAGATACCCTATATTGTGTATACTACTGTCCCACCATATGCATGTCTTCCTACTCTAGGCATGGGATTAAAACACACCTTCAGTGCAACTATTGGGCACACCATCACTGTACAGTTTGCATCTGTACATCGCATCTCAACACTTGCAATAATTGGCAGAGAATATGGTGACAGCATTGTAGCCCACAGCCAGTAACATCAAGTAGGTTAACATCCAAGTATGTCCAAATGAGATACAGTAGGTAAAGTTTCCTGAATATGCGAAGGAGAGGCCGTGTGATGTCCTTTCAGTCATTGGATTTCTGCCAGCTACTTGTGAGCTGTTAGGGACACTGTTGATAACATGATTGGGGCCTAAATGGTCCATTGGCAGCGTGGCCCTCAGGTTTGCCCCTTTGGCTCCTAAACAGGCTCCTGAAAGATGCCAACCAGCTGGCGCAGAAGGCTGACGATCTCTGCCAAGGTCTGCATAGTTTCCCTCCTCCCCTCCTGCAGTTCGCTGCGCATTTGTGAGACAACATTCAGCAGCTGTCCATATGCCTCAGGAGGGGGAGGAGGTATTGGGGCCGCTGGCTGGAATTCATGGGGTGGGGCCGGGGCTGCTGCCTCCACGACCACCTCTTCACCCCCTTCAAGAGGGGGCATATCATCATAGAGGTAAGGGACCTCCCATGCGCCCTGCTCCTCCACCACGTGCTGCTGCTGCTCCACCTCCGCCACCACCTGTGCCTCCACCACTTCCACATGGGCCTGGTCCTCCCCATCGGACACCTCCAACACATGTTCAGGTGGCAGACTTTCCTCGGAGGCAGATTAGCCTTCCTCCTTTTGCTCTGCCTCTGCCTCCGCCACTGCCTCCCTGGCTGCCTCTTGGCACATGTCCACCACCACCTCCTGGGCTATACCATCAGCAGCATGCTGTGCGCGACCTATGTGCAGTAAGAATATGAAGTCAGGGTTACCATATCGTGCATTGGTTGCATACTACATACACAATTACCTATCAACACCCCCCCCACCCAACCCAGTGACACTAAGTGGGAGACAGGTCAGGCCAGTGTGTGAACACATATGTAAACTATTTTCTGTGTACAGTTACACCAGTATACATCTAAATAAAAGGTGGCCGGCTTATGCAGGTGACACTGAATAGCCTTGATGTATATGTTGACACAGTGGACTGACCGGTATCTCATCACCCACATTTTGGGTGGCAATAGGTTGCATACCAGAACAGCTGCCAAGGAAGAGCACATTGACAAGAAGGTGAGCTTTGAGAGGTAGTAGACATGAGATGACATAGGATAGAGGGTGACAGGTGCAACTATGAAGCACACATGATGCTTAGAATCTGATAGTGTCTCTTTGAAGCCCTTCTCTGCAATGAACTGCATTGTCAGGGAGGCATACCTGACCAAGGGATATATGCCTCCACAACAGCAGACCTGACATTGGTCTGGAGGTATGAGGGTGACCTCCAGAGCAACATGTGGCCGGCAGCCTCTGAGGCCTATATCCCTTGTTCAGATATGCCTCCTTGACAATGCAGATGATTGCGGAGAGTGGCTTCAGAGAATGAGCACTCAGTATGCTACTAGCGCTGATATCAACTGGAGAGATATTCATTGATCTGACCATTACCTCCCGTTCCTCCATTATAGCTTTTTAGCATCTGATAGTCACCTACACGTTTCAGGATTTCTGGTCTTTCTTACAAGGCAGCTGTCATACCTGTGCTACTGACTTTTTTGTATGGGGGGGGCTGCCACTTACATCCAGCTCGGAGGCGGTGTCTGGTGCACCGGATGAGGGCTGGGTTTTCACGGTGGACCCTGCGCCTCAGGGACTCTAGTTCCCGGTACACACCATAACGCCTGGAAGAAAGATATGGTGGAGAATAGGGTCAGGTGACAGTCCTTTTCAAACATATGCAGCGTTATGAGAGCACTGAGCACATCATATCTGTCATGTATATTCTGATGAGGTAGGGACATATCCAGATATTAAACATCTGCCTGCCAAGATATTGTTATCCTTCATTATAATAATAATAATAATAACTTTATTCTTGTATACCGCATTACCATGGAAGTTCTATGCGGTTAACAGATGAAGAGACTGTACATTTACAGCAAAGTTACATTTTCAGTAATGTTACATTTACATTTTAGACGATAAATTTACGGTGAAGTTATTTTTTGCAGCTAGGTTACATATACAGAGTAGTTACATTTGCTGTAAGTTACGTACAGCGGTGTTACAAATAGCAGTGTTACATACGGCGGTGATGAGTCTGGGGGTGAGTCGACGTCAGAGGAGGAGGCAAGGAAGAGGGTGGATAAATCAGAGGAATTTGTCAAAAAGGTAGGTTTTGATTAACTTCCTGAATGTTTGATAGGGGGGGAATTGGAGATGAGAGTTGAGAGGCATTATCTATCTATGTTTCCTTTATATATATCTCTCTCTATTTTTATGCAACACAGAATAAGCAAGCAGTTCCTTGACAGATGTGGTGGGAGCAATAGGTGACAGGTTTAGTGACTAGGACATACTGGCTACATAGTGATAGGTACTGGGGGGGTTCTCACCTATGCAGGGTGTCCTGTATTCTGGCCTAGGCCCTCATGGCGACGTTGCGGGGTGGTCTCCTGCCATTGTGGCCAAAGACCCGTGCCTCATACTGGAGGCAGAGCTCCACTAGGGACTCTGTCTCTGCTAGGGAGTAGTTGGGCTCCCTTTGCTCCACCATCACACCCGCACGCACTCAAAGATGCTCTCACACACACCCTCTCCCACACTCACCCTGGTGGCCACACACTCTTCCTGCCACGCCCTTCCTCACTACACAATCTCTCACTCCCACAATCACTCATACTGTCTCTCCTGTCTGTCTCTCTTACAATCTCTCTCACTTGCTCTTTCACACACACTCACAGAAATACTCTCCAAACACTCAATCCCACTCACTAATCGATCTATCTAACCTCTCCACCAACTAACACCTAACTATTTCCTCCCTCCTCTCACAATGCCTACTACACCCACAAGGGTCGCACTTCCACGTGGTGGTTTATATATGGGCATGCAGGACGTTGTTGGGGACAGTGTGACATCAGTGGGACATGTGCCAGGACAACTAATAGATAAAGAGCGCTATACGACTAGCAAGACGTGTAGCGGAACGCGGCGAAAATAGTTGTACGTCCTGTTTGGACGAGTGACATTTTGGTAGGTAAAGTTGGATGCTTCGGTATAGCGCATGTGGATGTGTTTATGTTGGACGTGTTACGTGCCGATAATCGACCGGCTTGGACGTCTTTCGATTATCGACACATTTCCCTGGATGTCTTACGCCGCCGACGCATAGAGCTTTTATACGACTTGTTGATTATGCCCCTCTATGTGTGCAATAGCCTGACGGCTAAATACAGCCAGTTGTTTGATCAGTATCCATCAGTGTGCGAACGCTGGGGCTTGTATTATCTGCAAAATCAAAAAAACACTCAAAGAATTAGCACATAAAAAGTACTAAATTTTTAACAAAGGAAATGGGCCTCAGAGACCTATATTCAGGCAGTTGACTGCTGATGTTTGTTGCAGGTCAGTGTCTCAATCATCGGTCCAAACTCCCGATACTAATCAATTTAAATATTTTTAAAAGTTTTTATAAATAATTTTTATATTTTTTTATATTTTAACATTTTTAATGTTCATAAATATCCTAACTGTTGAATTTGCATAAGCATGTAATATCTTTACACAATGCTTATTATTGTAAGCAAAAGATAGTGCCCATAATTCAAAAAGCATTTATCTTTGTAAACGCCGCTGAATGTAAACGGCACTGCTTAGTGAAACCCGACGGGGCCTCTGTTTCACCCTACTAGGCTTTGTCAGGGGATGATGTTCAGCAGTACCTTAATATTGGAAAAACCAGCAATTTAGGGCTCCTTTTACTAAGCTGCATTCACGCGCTAAACCCGTGCTAGGTGGCTAGAACTAATGCCAGCTCGATGCTGGTGTTAGTGTCTAGTGAGCGGCAATTTAGCGTGCGCTATTCCGCGCGTTAATGCCCTAACGTGGCTTAGTAAAAGGAGCCCTTAGTATGTATTAAAATATCTTTTTTATTTAAAGTTTTAAAGTTAGTGCTTAATGAAGTTACAACAGCTTACAGAACGCAACTTCGTGCGTGATTCAAAATCTTCAAAATGGTGCCACAAGCTAAGGACACCAAGCACATAAACAATCAAATTGGATTACGTCATACCTCTTAGTTTGAAAAAACAAGAGGCAGATTTCAAGATTGTCACTACTATTTGTTTTGGAAAATCTTTTTCTCAATAGACAGCAGATCAATTGATCCTGTCATTAAGTCCATTCGGGGCCAGTGTTTGTAAATTAAAAATCCAGTAACATTCCCTACGTCTCAAAGCTAAACAACGATCACCTCTTTCATTCATAAGAACATAAGAATTGCCGCTGCTGGGTCAGACCAGTGGTCCATCGTGCTCGGCAGTCCGTTCACGCGGCGGCCCCTAGGTCAAAGACTAGTGCACTAACTGAGACTAGCCTTACCTGCGTACGTTCTGGTTCAGCAGTAACTTGTCTAACTTTGTCTTGAATCCCTGGATGGTGTTTTCCCCTATAACAGCCTCTGGAAGAGCGTTCCAGTTTTCTACCATTCTCTGGGTGAAGAAGAACTTCCTTATGTTTATACGGAATCTATCCCCTTTTAACTTTAGAGTGCCCTCTCATTCTCTCTGCCTTGGAGAGTGTGAGCAACCTGTCTTTATATACTACGGTAAGTCTATTCCCTTCATTATCTTGAATGTTTCGATCATGTCCCCTCTCAGTCTCCTCTTTTCAAGGAAGAAGAGGCCCAATTTCTCTAATCTTTCACTGTATGACAACTCCTCCAGCCCCTTAACCATTTTAGTCGCTCATCTCTGGACGCTTTTGAGTAGTACTATGACCTTCTTCATGTACGGCAACCAGTGCTGGACGCAGTATTCTAGGTGAGGGAGTACCATAGCCCAGTCCAACGGCATGATAACTTTCTCCGATCTGTTCGTGATCCCCTTCTTAACCATTCCTAGCATTCTGTTGGCCCTTTTCGCCGCTGCCGTGCATTGCGTTGATGGCTTCATTGACTTGTCGACCAGTACTCCCAAGTCTCTTTCCTGGGGGGGTCTCTCCAAGTACTGTACCGGACATCCTGTATTCGTGTATAAGATTTTTGTTACCGACATGAATCACCTTACACTTATCCACGTTAAACCTCATTTGCCATGTCGCAGCCCATTTCTCGAGCGTGTTTATGTCCCGTTGCAGGTCTTTGCAATCTTTCTGTGTCTTCATTACTCTGAATAACTTCGTATCATCTGCAAATTTAATCACCTCACTCATTGTACCAATTTCCAGGTCATTTATAAATATGTTGAAGAGCAAGGGTCCAAGCATCAAACCCTGTGGTACTCCGCTCGTGACGCTTTTCCAGTCCAAGTGTTGTCCATTTACCCCCACTCTCTGTTTCCTATCTGCTAACCAGTTTTTAATCCACGTGAGCATTTCACCCTCAATTCCATGGCTCACAATTTTTCAAAGTAGTCGTTCATGAGGAACCTTGTTGAACGCCTTCTGAAAATCCAGATATACGATGTCAACCGGGTCACCCTTGTCTAACTGCCTGTTTACTCCCTCAAAGAAGTGCAGCAAGTTAGGCAAGCAAGATCTTCCTTTGCTGAAGCCGTGCTGGCTGATCCTCATCATTCTTTGTGACCACATCTTTAACAAAGCCTTTTAAATTGTTAAACATCTGAGAAGCATCTAAACAGTTTTGAACTAAATGCTCTTTAACAATTACTCTTTTTATATTAGATTTATGTTTGGCCAGACGCGTCTTAAATGGTCTTCTTGTCATGCCAATATAAATTTTGTCAGTATCTCCTGCAGTCAAATATAAGACATTGAAAACATAAGTAATCCAAAACCATCTCAGTGTCATTGATGTTCCTTTAATTTTCTTTTAAACTTTTTTTTACTTTTTTTAGGCCTTAGACTAGCCACTAGGTGCCATGCATTTCTATGGTCACCAAACAAACTTATATGGCAATGGCATCCTCATTAGCTCCATTATAAAAATATATAATGGGGCTAATGAGGATGCCAATGCCATAAGTTTGTTTGGTGACCATAGAAATGCTTGGCACCTAATGGCTAGTCTGAGCCTAAAAAAAGTTTAAAAGAAAATTAAAGGAACATCAAGGACATTGAGATGGTTTTGAATATAAATTTTGTGGCATAGGCAAATAATTACATATACAATGTAATCTGTTTTATAAGTGCTAAAATTATTTAACTTGTAGATATTTTTTGTGGTACGATTAGTAAATTCTTTAATCTGCATAGAAAATTCACAAAAAGAGCAGTAACCACATTTAAAGTGCCCTGTTGGGAATAAATTGGTTGGCATTTTTCCAGATGCCTGTTGGCTTAAAAATTCCTTGAGATTTTTTCCCCTTGAAAAGGCGAATCTTAAATTTGTATGTTGAAAAGAAGGAAGAGATTGGATTGCATCCCATCTATTTCTAATGATTCTACTAATATCAGCACTTAATGTAGAATGCTGAAGAACGCATGCAATAGTATGCTTGGAATTGAAAGACAATCCTTTTTTAAAATCTAATAATAATAAATCTCTGTTGTTATATTTGGCTCTCTTGTATGCCCAATGTATAACTTGATTGGGATAGCCTCTTTCACTTAATTTGTTTTTAAGGCATTTAGCTTGTATCTTGAAATCTTTAAACTGTGAGTAATTTCATCAGCCTCAGAATCTGAGAAAAAGGCAGACTTTTTAAAAGATATTTAGGGTGGCAACTAGTGTTTTCTAAGAAAGTGTTTTTTGCCATAGGTTTATGTTATAAACATATTATTTTTCCAAGTAATCAAAATGTCCAAAAAATGAATATTCAAAGAAGAAAAATTTACAGTAAATTGAATATTTGAATTGCAAGAATTAAGCCAAAAAACAAAATTGCTTATTTGAAGTGAAGAGCCCATCTAAAGAAGAAAGACATCGTCTATGTAGTGCCACCATGTATGAATTTTTCTCCAAAAGGCGAATGATAAATCCAAAAATCCTCAAAAAAAACCCCATATAAAGATTAGCTATTGAGGGGGGGGGGGGGGGGGGGGTTGAAGGTTGCGCCCATAGCAACTCCCTGAATTTTTTTGTATAGGTTACCATCAAAAGGAAAAAAGTTTTCACACATCACCAATCAGGCCAAAAGAACATTGCTCAACAGATAAGTTCTAGTTTGAATTTTTAGATGCTTTTGCACACAGTTTATTGTTAAAATTGAGGGTAAAGCAATGATTTGGTGGTGAGGTTTTTTTGGGAAACAAGTTCCCCTTTTTCCTCCATGTCTTTGAGCACAACCCTCTAATTAAACAATCATTATAGAAGTTTGGTGACTGAGTTTCATTCTATAACAAAATCATTTTGAAAAACGTGTTATGTGATGTATTTACAAAAATTTATGTTGGCATGACAACGAGACCGTTTAAGACGCGTCTGGCCGAACATAAATCTAATATAAAAAGAGCAATTGTTAAAGAGCCTTTAGTTCAACACTGTTTAGATGCTTCTCATATGTTTAACAATTTAAAAGGCTTTGTTATAGATGTGGTCACAAATAATGAAAGAGGAGGTGATCATCGTTTAGTTTTGAGACGCAGGGAATGTCACTGGATTTTTAATTTACAAACACTGGCCCTGAATGGACTTAATAACAGGATCGATTGGTCTGCTGTCTGTTGAGAAAAACTTTTTTCAAAACAAACAGTAGTGACAATCTTGAAATCTGCCTCTTTTATTTTTTCAAACTAAGAGGTATTGCGTAGTCCAATTTGATTGGTTATTTATGTGCTTGGCATCCTTAGCTTGTGGCGCCTTTTTGAAGAATTTTGAATGATATATATGTTATAGTTATATATATGTTACAGTTAATAGTGCAATGTATGTAGTAATTATTATTATTATTTCGTTTGTACTGCACTGTTTTAGTTTGAAAATCAATAAAGATTTACAAAAAAAAAAGATTTTGAAGCACGCACTAAGTTGCGTTCTCTATGTTGCTGTAACTTCATTAAGCACTAACTTTAAAACTTTAAATGAAAAAGATATTTTACCATATACTAAATTGCTGGTTTTTCCAACATTAAGATATTGCTAAACATCATCTCCTGACGAAGCCTAATAGAGTGAAACGGAGGCCCCATCAGGTTTCACTAAGCAGTGCTGTTTATATTCAGCGGTGGTTACAAAGATAAGTGCTTTTTGAATTATGGGCGCTATCTTTTGCTTACAATAATAAGCATTGTGTAAAGATATTACATGCTTATGCAAATTCAACAGTTAGGATATTTATGAAGGTTAAAAATATATAAAAAAAAAATCAAAATTATTTATAAAAACTTTTAAAAATATTTAAATTGATTAGTATCAGGAGTTTGGGCTGATGATTGAGATATTGACCTGCAACAAACATTAGCAGTCAAGTGCCTGATTATAGGTCTCTGAGGCCTATCTCCTTTGTTAAAAATTTAGTACTTTTTGTGTGCTAATTCTTTGGGTGTTTTTTTGCTTTTGTTGATATATTTTGAACACTCGATTTTGTATTTGTGTGAATGGCTTGTGTTATCAGCCAACACTGGAGAATTGCTTTGATGCCCATAAGAATGGCTTTTTGGACAAAAGCAGCACAACATGAACTAATCGGGACCAAGGAGAATTTTAAAGTAAAAAGAGATGTAGGGTGAAGTCTCCAGGAGCAATTCCAAATCTGTGTAATTAACTGATGCCAATAAACAGTAAATCAGCTGGAATAAGTGTTTGTAGAGCTTGAGACCATTTGGCAGCATACCCAGCATAGTCCAAGTCTCCTGCGATCTCTTGAAGATGCTTATGGTGAAATCGCAAAAGTATAGGGACCTCAGCTGTCAAGCAGAGGGCTTCCGATAGCCTTTCCTGAGTTTCCGCCATTAAACTGGCCCTAAGTAAGGAGGCAATGTAATGTTGCAGTTGTAGGCATGAGTACCAATCCCTGGAAGATAGTTGGAAGGACCTTTTCAAAGTTCCAAAGGATTCCAATATGCCATCATCCTGTAATGCTTGTGATTGATAAAGGAGGCCCTTCCGAGACCATACTCAAAAAGCCTCCTGACACAGCCCAGGAAGAAAGTCACCATTGCCCACAATAGGCATGCATGTTCTCGTCCGTGACTGAATTTTAAGTAAAGTATATAATCTTGTCCACGTAAGTCTTATAGGATATAAAAATACATCACCATAAGGAAATCATGTAATAAATAACTAAAGTGATAAGGAGAGTAAGATTCACACTCAGCTTCCGTAGAGGAGAAATGTGTAGTCATACAAAACCAATCATTCAGGTGTCAAAATTGGCAGGCCATATTAAATCTATCCACACTCAATAATCCCAGACCTCCCTGATCCTTAGGCAACATTAAGGTATACAAAGTAATATGTGGGCATTTACCCCCCCCCCCCTCCCCAGGTATCCTGTCAGTGATCTATATAAAGAAAGTAAGTGTCTGCACTTTATAAGCAATGGTAATGTCTGGAGTACATAAAGCCACTGACCATCATGTTGTATAAGGCAATTTTATCCAACCATTACAGAGGGTAAGCACGCCAAGCATATAATTTTTGTGTTGTTTTAGTTAACAAAGAGGTTATAGTCAAGCTATAAAGATGGGATAAATTTTGTGGCAGTATAATCCACAGATACCTTATGTGGGTAGTAGCCCACTCCAAAGGAAAGGGACCTATTCATTTATCTCTAACTTCCACTTGCAGAGGAAGTACTAATGAGTTTTGTCTGTTCAAGGTTAACCCAGAGTATATGTGGAATTCATCAAGATTTTCCAAGGCTCACATCAAAGATCTTTGGGGATCAATCAGTGCAAGTAACAAATCATCTGCAAATGTTAGGACCTGCAACTGAGAGGTCCCCTCCGGAAGACCCACCAACTCATCATCCTTTTGTATTATGCGCAAGAGTGGTTCCAAGTAAAGCAAGAACAATAGTGGAGAAAGAGGGCACCCTTGACACCTTCTGTGCCCTATTGGAAAGCTAGGTGTATAGATGCCATTCACCAAAACCAAGGCTCTATGAGCCATATATAGAGTCTGAAGGGAATGTAAAAACCAGCCCCCTAGTCCCACATATTCTGAGGTTTGAAATATTGTCAGTTGACCTGGTCAAAGGCCATAGCGGCATCCATGCCCACCAAGATACCCGGAACACGTGTTGTCTGAGCCCTAGCCATCACCATAATAGGTGACTACTTTAAAACCAGAGAGTGTTTCTCGGTCCCAAAGTTCAATATAGTACAAAAAATGTGTATATGTGTGCACATAAAAATAAAAGTATTTTTTTTAAAACCTGTTTTCACTGGTTTTGCTGCTTTCTTGCGTTGGATACTGCTGAGTCTGTTGTCTTGTCTTCTGTCTGGAACAAGCAGCAACTCTGAAGATCCAGATGGTTGCTACTATCCTATCTGTAAACAAATGAATGGAAGCAGAACCCTAATCTCCCTAGATGAATACAAACTAATCAGTGTCTTCATAGGCTAAGTCATAAAACACTCACTAAATACTGCTGTTGTATCATCAATTAAATCATATAATCTGTTGTCTATGTTATTATAATATCATAACCGCAGCTAAGGATCCACCTTAACTCATATTCCTTATTGATGTAAAACTTTGAAACTTCATTATAAATATATTATTTTATTTGTATGGACCTTCAGGAAGTAATCAGACCAACAATAGCTGATTGCTTGTAATCTTCGTCGGTCCAACCTTTATTAGTAACTTAATATATTGTTATTTTTTTGTGTATATTTCTCTTTAAATCAAGATATAACTAAAATTTGTTTTAAGGAACCTCACTTAACTTATAGTGATTTTATCCTATCTTCGCCTCTCCCAACATGCATGTTTCAGAATGAAACTTTCATCAGGATCAAGGGAACTGCAAAACATAATGTAGACATATATGCCTTGCTTATTCTTATAAAACTGACAACTTTGAACAACAGACAATGCCTCTACTGTAGTAATTCAACAATAATAACAGAGAAAATAGAGCTTACCAACTGTGGGAGCTATCACGGGCTGTCAAACATGGCTGCAGTTTGGAATCGCAAGGATTAAATACAGCTGGCCTGACACACATCGTCGAGCGTATGACATCATGAACGCACCAGTACGCGGCACCACTCCAAACAAACTAAACTAAATTAAACCTTAAGTTTATATACCGCATCATCTCCACGGATGTTGTGGAGCTTGGCACGGTTTACAAGAACTTAAAATATAGGAAGAGAAGGAAAAAAAAGGTTTACATGAACTTATATATAGAAGAGAAGAGTAAGGGGGGGATAGAATTACATTTTAGTGAAAAGCCAGGTTTTCAGTTGCTTGCGGAATAATTGGAGGGAGCCCAGGTTCCGCAGCGGGGTAGTAAGGTCGTTCCAAAGACCTGTGATTCTGAAGAGAAGGGATTTTCCCAATTTGCCTGCATAGCGAATACCGTGTAGAGAGAGGAAGGATAGACCTTTGGGCGGGTCTGATAGTCAGGACTTGAGGAGTTATAAGATAGTGGGATTAAGGGAGGAAGGATGCCGTGAATGATCTTAAAAGCCAGGCGTGGTGGCATTTGAAATGGATTCTGGAAATCACTGGGAGCCAGTGAAGTTTGGCTAGGAGTGGGGAGACATGGTCATACTTGCGTTTTGCAAAGATCAACTTGGCTGCAGTATTCTGGATTATCTGGAATCTTTGAAGACTTTTTTTTGATAGGCTTAAGTAGATGGCATTGCAGTAGTCTAATTTGGAGAGGATGATGGATTGGACAAGGACGGTGAAATGTTGTTGGCGAAAATAGGATCTTACTTTCCTCAACATGTGGAGGCTGAAAAAGCATGATTTAGCCAAGGAGTTGAGGTGGTCATTGAGGGAGAGAGAAGAATCGATAATGATGCCAAGGACTTGCTTGAGAACTCAAGCTGCAGTGCAGCGCCTGAGGGTAGTGCGAAGAGGGTGGGCAGGTGTTCTAATTTTGGGCCGAGCCAGAGTAATTTTGTCTTTGATTCATTCAATTTCATCTGTACCAAGAAGGACCAGGAATGGAGTCTCATTATGCAAGCTGTAATGTTCTCGTGGAGATTGGTGAGGTTCTGATCTGTCTCAAGGAGGACAAGGATGTCATCAGCATATGTGTAGATTGTTTCAAGGGGGGATAATTGGAGGAGTTTCAGGGAGGACATATAGATGTTAAAGAGAATAGGGGATAGGGGTGATTTCTGAGGGACACCAATGGTGTCCAAGGAACGGACATGGTGCCATTTGTGTTGACAGTGTAGGAGCGAGAGCGTAGGAAGTTTGAGAACCACTTTAGGACGGTGGATTCAATTCCTATCTTGGAAAGTTGATAAAGTAGTATGTCGTGGTGGACAACATCGAAAACTGTAGAGAGATCGAATTGTAATAGGACAGCGAATTTGTTACGAGAATGTAGTTGTTGCACCTTAGAAATTAAGGAAACTAGGAGGGATTCGGTGCTGAAGCTGGGTCTGAAGCCATATTGGTAGGGATGGAAGATGGAGAATCTCTCTAGGTAAGAAGAGAGCTGGGTGGCGACTATGGCCTCTAGCAGTTTAGTTAGGAGAGGGATATTTGCTATGGGTCGGTAGTTAGATGGTAAGGAAGGGTCGAGATCGGCTTTTTTCAGAAGAGAGGACAAGGCAATGTGTCCCATTTCTGTGGAGAACAGGCCCGATAGTAATGCAAAATTTATAAGCCTGGTAAGGGAGGAGATGGCCTGCGCGGGAATGTTTTCGTAAAGGTAAGAAGGGAAAGGATCCAGGATGCAATTGCAGGATTTCAGTTTGAGACAGAGTTTAGAGATCTGGGATTCGGATGCAAGTTCAAAGGCAGTCCAGGATCTATCAGCAGGGATAGGGTTGGAATCGTTGGGAGGCAGATAATTGTAAGAGACTGCTGAGGGGAAAGAACTCCGTAAGGAAGTAATCTTTTCATTGAAAAATTTAGCTAGGTCATTTGCGGATGGGGGGGGGAAAGGGGAAAGGTGGAGTCGTTTTTTGAGGTTAGGTTGCGCCAGATGTTGAACAGTGTACTATTTTGGTTTTTTGATCTGGTGATTTTATCTCCATAGAAATTCTTCCTTGCTTTTTTTAGTACTGTGTTATAGAACTTGATGTTGTTTCTCCAGGATTGTCTGTCTGAAGGGGATTTCGATTTTTTTCCATTTACGTTCCAGGGCTCGACATTTCTGCCTTAATTCCCTGTGGTATGGAAGATACCAGGGAGCCTTGCGGGAGTGGGAGATAGGTTTAGTAGACAAAGAGGCAAGAGCACGGTAGGTATTTATTTATTTATTCGGTTTTTTAGCCCGTCCTCCCAAAAGAGCCCAGAACGGGTTACAATGAATATATTGGTGCATTAAGATAGGTACTTAGAAATTCCCTTACTGTCCCGAAGGCTCACAATCTAATTAAAGTACCAGGAAAAATGACAATTTGAAGGGTAATAAAGAAAGAAAATAGAGATAGAGGAGAAAAATAAGAAAATAAACATACTAATAAGATTACAATGATCTAAAGGAATTTGAAAGGTTAAAAATAGGGGAGATAAGAATAGATGCAGAGGGAGAACTGTTGAAGCAATAGAATTCTGGGGAAATTTAAATGAAATTTGAATGATAAAATAAAACAAAATAAGTGGTAAAACAATAAGTGAGATTAAAAAATATATCATAAACTAAAAAGAAGAGAAAATAAAATCAAAACAGTCAAAACTGAAGTCCAGCTTGAACGGGCCCCCGAGCCAACCGTTGGTCCGATGGCTGGACTGCAGCCCTCCTCCGTCGGCTCTCCCCTGCTGGAATGGGGGAGGAGCGAAGACAGTGTCGGGTGCCCCACTGGAACGGGCCCCCGAGCCGACCGTTGGTCCGATGGCCGGACTGCAGCCCTCCTCCGTTGGCTCTCCCCTGCTGGAATGGGGGAGGAGCGAAGACAGTGTCGGGTGCCCCGCTGGAACGGGCCCCCGAGCCGACCGTTGGTCCGATGGCCGGACAGCAACCCTCCTCCGTCGGCTCTCCCCTGCTGGAATGGGGGAGGAGCAAAGACAGTGTCGGGTGCCCCGCTGGAACGGGCCCCCGAGCCAACCGTTGGTCCAGTGGCCGGACTGCAGCCCTCCTCAGTCGGCTCTCCCCTGCTGGAATGGGGGAGGATCGAAGACAGTGTCGGGTGCCCCGCTGGAACGGGCCCCTGAGCCGACCGTTGGTCCGATGGCCGGACTGCAGCCCTCCTCTGTCGGCTCTCCCCTGCTGGAATGGGGGAGAAGCGAAGACAGTGTCGGGAGCCCCGCTGGAACGGGCCCCCGAGCCGACCGTTGGTCCGATGGCCGGACTGCAGCCCTCCTCCGTCGGCTCTCCCCTGCTGGAATGGGGGAGGAGCGAAGACAGTGTCGGGTGCCCCGCTGGAACGGGCCCCCGAGCCGACCGTTGGTCCGATGGCCGGACTGCAACCCTCCTCCGTTGGCTCTCCCCTGCTGGAATGGGGGAGGAGCAAAGACAGTGTCGGGTGCCCCGCTGGAACGGGCCCCCGAGCCAACCGTTGGTCCGATGGCTGGACTGCAGCCCCATCGGCTCTCCCCTGCTGGAATGGTGTTAGATGGTGTTATAGGGTTTGGTTTTGGTCTTTTACTTTTCCCATCTGTAGCAAATACAGTATCCAATGTAAGTTGTTTTCTTGAAGCCATCTGAAATCACTTTAGTTAAACTGAAGGGATTAAATAGTTATAAAATCTTTAGTGAGAATGTCCAGGGAGAGGAGCTCTGCACTCAAACTGCCATCCTCCTCGCCTCCAAGTTCTGGAAAGGGTTCCCCAATTATGCCAGTTGGAATCTGGGTCGGCATGGTTAGGAAAAGGGGGGAGTTGGTTGAGAAATTGGGTCCAGAACAGTTCACTCATGATTTTTTTGCGGTAGGTGATAGAGTTTGTGGGTCGGGGTGGAGTGCCAAGATGAGACATGAAAATGGGAAAGCAGAAAGAGCCTAGAAGGTGATCAGACCAGGGGACATGTTCCCAACGGGACTCTTCGGCAGAAATTTTGTGCTCAATCAGGTCAAGGAAGCTAATGATGTCTAGTGTATGCCCGTGGGTAGGTGTGGACGAAGGAGCGGTGAAGCCTAGGGAGGTGAGGAAGTCTTTGAATTCGGTTGCATCCTTGCTGGTGTTATCGTCTAGATGGAGATTAATATCTCCAGTGATCAGTAATCTCTGGAATTTTAGGAAGGCCCTTGTTATGATCTCGAGAACGAGTTCAGAGGATTTGTTCCAGGGGATTGGTGGGCGGTAAAGTAACAGGATACCTAATGGGTAGGGATGAAGTTCATCGTTGACTGAAGCTAACATGAATTCTAAAGAGGTATGGCTGCCCTTTTCAAGGAGCTGGACATCGAAGAATGATTTGTAAAGCAGAGCCAGGCCTCCTCCTTTCCGGTTGATTCTAGGTGAGAAGAGGCCATAGTAGCCAGGGGGGACAGTGTTCGTTTTGTGTGAATAAATCATCTTTTTCGATTCATGATTCTGTGATGCACAAGAAACCTGGATCGAAGTCTCCGAGTAGGTCTTTTAGTATTTGGGTCTTATTGCGGACTGATCTGGCGTTACAGTAGAGTGTTGGGACTGGGGTGAGAGAGTCGGAGGTAAGGTTGGGTAGGTTGGCTGGAGGAACAGGCTTGAAAGAGGTATGATTGACTCCTCGGTGCTTTTTGAAAGGGTGGGTTCTAGTGCGTACTAGTGCGGGGATTATGAGACCAGGGCAGACGTTGTTGGAGTTTGTGTAGTCGGAAAGTTTGGGGGGGGGAGAGGTTTTTGGCAGTGGGAAGTGTTGGTGAAAGAGCAGAGAAGAAGAAGGAGGAGCCAGGAAGGTGGCTTCATTGTGGGATCAAGGAGAACTAATGAGAAGGGTTGGGGCAGAGCTTGCCAGGCAGGAGGGAGGAGAATTGAGTATAGGTAAGGACTGAGTGAAACGGGAGAAGGACTAAGAACTGAAAGAGAATACGCACCTAGTTGTTTCTAGTGAGATAGAAACGGGGGTGGAACTTAACAATTGCTAATAGTGAGATACAGACTGAGGTGGAGCTTAGCAATTGTTAATTAGTAAGATAGGAACAGAGGTGGTGCTTAGCTGGGGAACGGTGGTAACTAGTGTGTATCTGCGCTAGCTAGTCTGTATATACAGAAGCAGGCTATATGCGGTAGCAGGCTATACATGCGGTAAACAGTGATGGGCACTAATGAATGTTGGCACTGTCATATCGAAGCAGGGACTTTAGATCATTTATTATTCTATTGTCCATTCATTATGAATTTTTGGAAATCAATTTGGGACCAAATTAACTTTTTATTAGATAACCCTGTGACATTATCATGTGCTGTTTGGTATGGCAATAAGAGCAAAAAGTCAGATATCTACAAATAATAACAAATTATTACTTATAATGACTGGGGTTGCCATTCAACAAATTACATATAATTGGAAAAATTGGAATAGATTAAATTATCATTTTTGGTGGAACTCCTTATGTCATATTTATAAAATGGAGAGACTTATTGCAATACAACAGGGTTGTTTCAGGAAATTTCAAGATATTTGGGAGCCATTAACAAAGTATTGTAATGATTAGAAAAATCTTGTTTCCCTTAAATTTACAAGTTCAATTATGGGGTGGGAGGGAGGGTGTTTTTATTGTTACATGTTGTATAAGTATTGATTATATGATAGATAAGGGTGGGAGGGGGGCGATAAGAGAATATTATATGTATCATTGTTGATTATTAAGTGATATATTTATGGTTATTTGTATGGATATATTATCACACTTATAAGTTTAAAAATGAATAAAGATTAAAAAACAAACAAACAGTGATGGGCAGTACAGGCTATGCATGTGATGGCAGACTAAACATGCAGTAGCTGGCTATACATGCGGCTATACATGCAGTACAGGCTATACATGCGGTAACAGATTGTACATGCGGTGAACTGGCTATATATATTGGCTATACATGTGGTTTTACATGCGGTAACAGGCAGTCTGTGCATGTTTTAACAGGTTATAGGTGCGGTTTATAACAATCTATGATATGCTGTACATGCAGTTTATACAAGTTAAATAAGCAGGCTATACAGGTTATATAGGGACAGGGAAAGCTGTGTTGAACCAGCTGATGGAATTCCCAGGAAGAGCAGCAGTTGGGAGAGACGAAAGAAAACACAGTTCCCTCAGAACCTCGGGTGCTTTTTCTCAAGTGACTTGGCACCAATGGACAGCCTTAGAGTGGTCTGTCTATGCTCAGAACCTGGTGTGCTTTTTCTCAAGTGACTTGGCACTAGAGGACAGCGTTAGAGTGGCCCCTCTTTGCTGCTGTGTTGAAACCAGCTGATAGAATCCTCAGGAAGAGCAGCAGTTAGGAGAGATGAAAGAAAACACAGTTCCCTCAGAACCTGGGGTGCTTTTTCTCAAGTAACTTTGCACTAGAGGACAGCGTTAGAATGGCCCCTCTTTGCTGCTGTGTTGAAACCAGGCTATACATGCGGTAACAGATTGTACATGCGGTGAACTGGCTATATATTTTGGCTATACATGTGGTTTTACGTGCGGAAACAGGCTATAGATGCAGTCTGTGCATGTTTTAACAGGCTATAGGTGTGGTTTATAACAATCTATGACATGCTGTACATGCAGTTTGTACAAGTTAAATAAGCAAGCTATACAGGTTATACAGGGACAGGGAAAGCTGTGTTGAACCAGCTGATAGAATCCCCAGGAAGAGCAGCAGTTGGGAGAGACGAAAGAAAACACAGTTCCCTCAGAGCCTGGTGTGCTTTTTCTCAAGTGAATTGGCACCAATGGGCAGCCTTAGAGTTGTCTGTCTATGCTCAGAACCTGGTGTGCTTTTTCTCAAGTGACTTGGCACTAGAGGACAGCGTTAGAGTGGCCCCTCTTTGCTGCTGTGTTGAAACCAGCTGATAGAATCCTCAGGAAGAGCAGCAGTTAGGAGAGATGAAAGAAAACACAGATCCTTCAGAGCCTGGTGTGCTTTTTCTCAAGTGACTTAGCACTAGAGAACACCAAACATATTCAAAGGATTGAGAGCCACTCGATATCCTCATTTAGATCTAAAGGAGCCAGGGATTTAAGCTTATATATCCATTTTTGTTCTTTAACCGCAAAGGCTTTCTGCAAATTTGCCTTAAACACCAATCTGAGTTGAATCAGTGGTCTTATATAGTGAAGGAATTAAAACTACCGTATTTTCACGCATATAACGCGCGCGTTATACACAATTTTACAAACCGAGTATAACCATGCGGGTTATATGTGTGAGCGCATTATACAATTTTTTTTTCTCATTGCGATCCGGCATCCCCCTGTGAACCGGCATCCTCCCCCCCGCTCGCGTCACCCCCCCCCCCCACACACACGATCCTACATCCCCCCCGTACCGCAAAGACATCGCTTACCCGATTGGGCACCGGCACCAGCCCCAATGCACAGAACGTGCCAGTGCCCGAAGATCCTCTCTCGCCTGGGCTGGGCTGGGCGGTGCGAGGGAGATCCTCCCTCTTTCCTGTGCTGGGCTGGTCTGGGCTTTGAACATTTGCGCATGCTCAAAGCCTTCTGGTCTCGCTCTCTCCGAGATTCTGAATCTGAGAATCTCGGAGAGAGCGAGACCAGAAGGCTTTGAGCATGCGCAAATGCTCAAAGCCCAGACCAGCCCAGCACAGGGAAGAGGGAGGATCTCCCTCGTACCGCCCAGCCCAGCCCAGGCGAGAGAGGATCTTTGGGCACTGGCACTGCACGTCCTGTGCATTGGTGCTGGTGCCGGTGCCCAATCGGGTAAGCGATGTCTTTGCGGTGCTGGGGGGGATGTAGGATCACGGGGGAGGGGGGTGACGCGAGCGGGGGGGAGGATGCCGTTTCGCAGGCCAGAAGAGGGAGTAAGCGGGGGTGGCGGGAGGAAGTTATAGCAGCATGCGCGGTATATGCGTGTGCGTGCTATATAGATTTTTTTTACAGCAATGCTTTGTTCCCGCGCGCTATACGCGTATGCGTGTTATACACGTATGCACGTTATATGCGTGAAAATATGGTATATCCCAGCACTGAATACCTCCCTTTAGCAACAGGAGGCACAAAAAGCCAGTTTAAATTCTGAAACACACTTTAAAAGTTTTTTTTAAATTATTACATACATTAGAGATTTCTATTCTGCCATTACCTTGCGATTCAAGGCGGGTTTCAAAAGAGTTATAGAAAGTGGAGTACAAAAGAAGATATCAGGTCATTTCCAGGAAATAATAGAGAGGAGATCAGGTAGTTTTGGGGAGTCAGGAAGTTAGTGGGAAGAAGGAAGGAATTTGTGGAATTAAGACTTTTTCAGGGGTTTCTTGAAGAGTATAGTTTTTATTTCTTTTCTGAACATCTTGTAGTCTGGGGTCATTATCAGCAGATTGGAGATTTGGCTGTCTAGTTTTGTAGCTTGAGTGGCTAGGAGGCCATCATATAGTTATTTTCTGTTTAACTTCTTTGATTGGAGGGTGTATGAATAGAGTGTGAGTTTTTCTATGCCTGGTTGAGGTGGTTTGGATAAGGCGGTTGTTCAGATAGATTGGGCTGTCTCCGTTTATAGTTTTAAATAGTAGGCAGTAGAATTTAAATTGTATTCTTGCCAGAAATGGAATCCAGTGTGAGTTGTGGTATGCTTCTGTGATGTGGTCGTGTTCCCTCAATGAGTAGATGAGTCGCAGAGCTGTGTTTTGAATTGTTTGTAATTGTTTTGTCATTGTTGCAGGGCAGGGGAGATAGAGGATGTTGCAATAGTTTAGTAGGATTAGGGATTGTACTATGAGTTGGAATTGTGTTCTCTCGAAGAATTTTCAGACTTGTCTTAGGTTTCTCATAATTGTGAATGATTTCTGCATTGTTTTATTTATTTGTGGTTGCATGGTGCAGCATCTGTCTATCGTCATTCCTAGTAGTTTTAGAGTGGATTGAATGGGGTAATTGAGTTGATTTCTATATTGGTTAAGGTAGGGGCTTTGTTGTTTTCGAGGAGGATGAATTTTCCTTTTAAATATAACTCCAAATTTAATTTAGAAATTTCAGTAAATCATGAGAACCAGCAGGTATCAGATAAATTCTTGACCCACAAATCACACAAACTTGGCTCAAGAGCCCATAACAAGTTCAATTTGCAGCATTTCTCATGAAATCAGACATTTACAGGAGGATTCTGGAACTTGGAGTACAAGCAGATGGCTGGCTAACAGCTGAACTCCTCCTAAGAGCATTATTTGAATTTAAGTAATATTTTTCTTCTGATTTAATTTTAAATTCCTTGAAATGTCTTCAAATAAACAAAAGTTGCAGGAAGCTCCTTCTAAGGCAACAGGGAAGACAAAAAGACTGAAAGAAGACTCTCAGTCCTCAAGTGAAGTTCCTTTGCCCATGGATGCTTTGGATTTTATTGAGGTTTTAGAAGAATTAAGGAAGATTAATGTCAATTTAGTGGAAGTGAAACAAGAAATTAATCTCATGAACAACAAATTTGATATATTAAATGATAGAATGGATAAGATGGAAAATAAAATGGAAAAAATTGAAAATATACAACAAAATTACAAAGAGGATCATAATCTGTTAATGGACGTGCACAAAAAGCTGATTGACCTGGAAAATAGATCTCGTTGTCAGAATTTGAGAATTATTGGATTAAAGGAAGGAGTTGAAGGGAAGAATATGATCTCTTTCCTTGAAGATACAATACCAAAAATACTTCCATTAAAGACAAAAGGTCCTCTAGAAATTGAAAAGGCACATAGGATTGGTATGAAGAAAAGTCAACATAAAGAAAAACCAAGAACTGTGATATTCAGAGTATTAAAATTTCAACAGGTACTGGATATATTACAAGCAGCAAAAGAGGTTAAAAATCTTTCATACAAGGATTCCAAATTGATTTTTCTTCAAGACTTTGCAAAAGAGACTGTACTAATCAGGAAACAATTCTTACAACTAAGGCAACCCCTGAAAGAAATAGGTGCTAAGTATAGTTTATACTATCCTGCATTCATGAGAATTACTTATAAAGAAAAAAAAATCTTATCAGTTAGAGAATCCTGGAAAACTTAAGGATTTCTTGTCATCTCTGGAATTACCTATGATTTAAGTTGAATTGAGAAGGTTTTTTTTCTTTTTTTTTTTGATGAGAAAAGTTTGGATTTAAGGGGACTTTGTAGAGGAAATATAATTATTTACATAAACTTCAATGGTACAAAATGGCTGCTGAAACTGAATTATTAACTGTTTTAGAATGACTGACTAGTTTAAATAAAATTAAATAAGGAAGATTCTATATAAGAATGATAACAGCAGCAGTATGCAAATAAATGTTCACACTTGCCTGACGTCGGGGGATTGGAAGGGAGAGGAGAGGAAAATTCAAGAGAGGCCCTGCTTGGATTTGTTCTCTGGCTCGCAGGGCTCCCTAACTGGCGGTGGTTCTCATGTTTGTGTCTTTCAATGCTGATATTTGAAGTGGACAGTGGATCCTGAGGCATTTCTGGGAGGAGACGGCGTGAGAGCTCTGCTCCGCTCTTCTCCTTGATCGGTGAGGAACCAGGCTTGATGCAAAATAATCATAAATTCGGGGGAGAACCGAAGAGGCTGAGTTGGAGCAGTCACATTAGAAAAAGCCCTTGCAGTGTCAGTCGGCTGGAGCCCCGCAGAGGTGTCTGACTGCTGCCCATCAGTCACAGCAAACTTCTGCTCCACTGCTAAAACCGACCCCCCGCTGATGCGTGAAATCTCCGATGGAAGAGGAAGTTCTCCCTTCTGCCACTGCCCCCTTAGAACTGCCGAAGAGGCCGCATCAGCAGACAGCGTCGGGGAAAACAAATTTACGTTTTTTGGGCGGGAAAGTGACGTCTGAACCGGCGCTGTTTTTAGTGGTTGGCAGGGCAAAGAAATAGTATGGGAAGAGGTAGTGTGGGAGCTTTGCTCCGCCCTTCTCCATTGCCTGCGGAGGACCCGACGATTGTGGTCTTTAACGCTTGAGGAGCTTTGTAAAATGCCTGCATTTTCTTGGAGTTTCCCTACAGGACGATCGGGTGGTCTTTGGTGATGCAAAGAAGGGGATCACCTGAACGTTGTGAATCATCGGAGATACTCTTCCCTCTCCTCTTTGGAAAATTTATATAGCAGGAAGTCCCCTTCCCTTTTGTGGGCATCATTATTTTCTACAAAGTTCACTCACAGAAGTATAGTACTGCAAGATTTAAAAAAAAAAAATTCACTGTTGATGTTATTAAAATGAGCAGTCTTTTTTAAAGGGGGTTTTCATTACATCCTGGAGATACTGAGAATCCTACATAATCCTGGTTCTACAGTGTTCCTGGGGTTAGAGAGCTGAAGGGGAATGGAATCTGTGATTAGAGAATTTATTTCCCACAGATGAATATTGTTTCCACAAGAACGAAGAGGATAAATTTAATAACTGTGGGCAGATTAAGTTATATGTTTTTGGTTAGTGCTAAGATATATAGTTCAGAAGAAAGTTCTATTTATGATTTGGAGTGAATGGAATCTGGTATTGATCCTGTTCAGTCTGAATATAACTCAGATCATACAGCTCCTTATTGTGCAGTTTAACCTAGAATGTAATAGTAATTAGAGGCTCGTCATAAGTTTATTGATGTATGATAGGATGTACTGTGTCTCTGGAGTACATATGCTATAGCAGCAAGTGGGGGCTAAATTTTGGTTCCTTTTTTTTTTTTTTTTTTAGTATTGAATGGACTTGAATGCTGAAGGTCATTAATAGAGATGGGAATTTTATGGAGGAAACTTGGTAAGATTGATGGGAGAAAAGGCTTGTAGAGTTGTATTGGAGTGAATGTTTTGTGTGCATCTGATGGATTGAGTGGCTGTTTAAATGGTGATGATTGTTAACTCAGTAGTTATGTTTGGAGTAGGTTTGTTTCATGGATATTTTTGTTTATGTAATGTATTTACAGTATAGGAAGAAATTAAATCATAAATTTCTTCTTATTATATAATTCTGTATGGGAATGTTTTTTTCATGGGGATTTATATAATAGAATTGGGACATATATAAAGGGGAAAATAGGAATTTAAATATATGGATGGATTAATTTTATAATATAGAGGAAACAGTGAAGTGAGTTGCTTGGGGGAGGGGGAAGGGGGCTGTTCGTTTATCTTTAAGTTATCGAATTACGAGAAAGGGAGGGATAAGGGAGGGAATATGGAGGGGATTTGGGGTTTTTATTAATATAATCTTTAAGGAATCAAGGGAGGAGAGGGTTGTACCTTATAGGATTTTAAGGGAAATGAAATGTTTACAGGAAAATCATACTTTGCAGAAAAGATTAATATTCATATTTGATAGTAATAATTATATTAATGGAGCTTAAAATACTTTCGCTTAATGTTAATGGTTTAAACCATCCAATGAAAAGGAAAAAAACACTTTTGTTTTTAAAGCAACAAAACATTGATATTTGTTATATTCAAGAGACTCATTTATCAGCTATAGAGTCTCTTAAGTTAAAAGATAATTGGATAAAACATTGTGTTTATGCCCCAGCTATAAGGAAGAAAGCAGGTAAATAAAAGATGTAATGCTACTTTCAAATTTATTTCAGCTGATCCCATGGGAAGGTGGTTACATGTAGACATGAAACTGGGAAATACTACAATGGCGTTGTTCAATGTATACGCACCTAATACGAACCAAATTGAATTTTTTAAAACTCTACAAAAATTATTGTTACCACTGGCTGCTTCAAATTTAATTGTGGCTGGGGATTTTAATGCTGTCATAGATCCTTTTATGGACAAAAAACCTAGCAGAAGTATGAAATCATTAGGATTAGATAATTTGGTTCTAAATTGTGACTTGAAAGATATATGGCGAATATTTCATTTTAATGATCAGGAGTTTTCGTTTTGTTCCCATGTTCATAAATCTTTTTCGAGAATTGATTATATATTGGTTTCAATCTCATTACTTCAACAAGTAACACAAGCCTCCATAGATCCAATTATATTATCTGATCATGGTGGGGTGTGGATTAAAATTAAGATAATTGATAAAGAGGATAGTAGACCTATATGGAGATTTGATAATACATTGCTGGTAGAACCAAATTTTATTGAGGAAATGCAAGTGAAAATGAATGATTATTTTCAAATTAATAATACGAAGGATATCTCTATAGAAACATTATGGGATGCTTTTAAGGCAACCATGAGAGGTCAAATTATTTCTTTTTCGGCTTATTTTAAAAAACAAATTAAAAAACAATTTCATAGCTTGGAACAAGATAAGGATATTAGAATTAAAATTAATTGAGAAATGGGAATATTCTACATTACAAGATCTCATGAAAGTAAAAGGGAAATATAATGAGATTTCTTCTAAGCTGATTAGAAAAGATTTATTTTCTCAACAGGCAGTGTATTATGGAATTTCAAATAAGGGGGAAGATTATTGGCAAATTATCTAAAAGCAAAAAAACGGAAAACAAAAATAGTATTGATTAAAGATGAAAAGGGGAATACTTATTCTCAAATTGGAATGATTTTAAAACAATTTTTAAACTTTTACAAAAACCTATATTTTTCTGAGCCTTATTTAGATAAAGAAAGGGATGGTTTGAAATTTTTTAAGTTAATTACGGGACCGAAAATTCCTGAGCATATAAAAGAAAGTTTAGAAAAGCCAATATTAATAAATGAATTGCAAGCAGCATTGAAGTCCCTTAGAGTTGGATCCGCTTCAGGTGGAGATGGTTATACTGTAGAATTTTATAAATCATTTCAAATTACCCTGTTACCATATTTATTAAATTTATATTGGACTCAACTTACTAATGGTTGTGTCACAGGTACCATGGCTGAATCATTAACTATAGTTTTGCCTAAGCCAAATAAAGATCTCACTCTGGTTTCAAATTACAGGCCTATTTCTTTAATTAATGTTGATGGGAAAATTTTAGCTAAGATTTTGGCTATATGTTTGGCTAAAGCTCTCCCTTTCATTATTGGTATGCATCAAACAGGATTTGTTGCTCAAAGACATTCTTCTAACAACACTAGGCTTGCATTGCATATGTTGAACTTATCCAAAGCTTTAAAAGATCCAGTTTTTTCTGTATCACTTGATGCAGAGAAAGCTTTTGATCGTGTTGAATGGACCTTTATGTATCAAGCGATGGAATGGTTTGGTATTGGCTCAGGATTTATACAAATGGTTCAAGCATTGTATAGCTCCCCTATTGCTAAATTATATATTAATAATAATTTTTCAGAAGGATTTAGGTTGCAAAGGGGGGTTAGACAAGGTTGTCCCTTATCTCCTCTGCTTTTTGATATTGTATTGGAACCCTTGTTATTAGCTATTCAGCAAACAGAGGAGAAACAGGGTATTCCTCATAAAGATCGGGAATATAAGATTTCGGCTTATGCGGATGATATATTGCTTTATTTGAGAAATCCTGAGAAAACCATTCCTTGCTTACTTGAAATTATTGAGAATTTTGGAAAATTTTCAGGTTATAAGATAAATTGGAATAAATCAGAAATCCTTCCACTTAACGTTCACTGTACAAAAGGTTTGTTTGATTCTTTTCCCTTTCTTTGGAAAGAGGATGAAATAAAGTATTTAGGCATTTGGATTAAAAATACATTAGATGAAACAATGAAAATAAATGAAAAAACGTTATTACAGAAGGTTACGGAGATGTGTGAGCAATGGAATCCTTTACACCTTTCATGGTGGGGAAGAGTCCAAACTATTAAAATGATGATTTTACCTGTGGTTTGTTATCAGATGGTTATGTTGCCGTTATATTTTCAAGGGTCCTTTTATAAAAAATTAAATAGCATTCTTTTAAAATTTATTTGGCTGGGTAAAACTCCTAGAGTGGCTTTGGTATCCTTATAAAGATCAATTTCAGAGGGAGGGGTAAATTTTCCAAATTTTTATAGGTATTATTAAGCCTATAGTTTGCGCCAAGGTATGTATTGGGTCCTCCCAGAACTCATGGAAAAACTCCCTGATTGGTTGTAGTTAGAATGGCAACTCATGTCTCCATTGCGTCTATGCCATGTGCTCAGTATCAAAATGCCTAGCTACAGTAAAGATAATAGCATACTAGCCGATACATGGAAAACATTGCGATATGTAAGCAACTTAACAACTATTCTAATTCATAAATCTACAAAACAGTCTATATGGGTAAATTCCAAGATCCAAATTGGCGGAGAGAGACTAGTCTGGAAGCACTGGATGATAGCAGGAATACGATTATTGGATGATGTTATTTCTAATGGTACTATGCTTGAATTTTCACAGTTGCAACATAAATTTGGTCTTAATAACTCAGAAAATTTTAGATGGTTGCAATTGAAGCATGCCATTCAGGCGGGGTTCCCTGATTGGAAAAACCTTAATAATCATTATAGTATGGAGTTTCTGTGTTTTCAGACAGACTTCTTGGGTCACCAGGCCGCTCAGTGGTACAAAGTGTTAAGTGGATTTACTAAAAAGAAATTAAAAACTGGTTTAAGAGATATTTGGAGCCTTGAGATTAAGCATGAAATTACTGCATCTCAATGACCACGAATTTGGTCTTGGAGGATGAAATGTACAGTGTCAGCATCTATGAGACAAACTTTTTTTTTCTGTTGCATAGAGCGTTGTGGACCCCTGTTAGGTTGCAAAAATTAGATAGTTCTTTGTCTAATAGATGCTGGCATTGTCATCTGGAAGCAGGAACTTTAGATCATTTATTGTTTCATTGCCCATTTATTATGAATTTTTGGAAATCAATTTGGGACCAAATTAATAATTTATTAGATAACCCAGTGGCATTATCCTATGATACTGTGATATTTGATATGGAAATGAGAGCAAAAAGTCAGATTTCTGCGAATAACAATAAATTATTACTTATAATGACTGGTGTTGCCATTCAGCAAATTACATATAATTGGAAGGATTGGAGAAGATTAAATTATAACTTCTGGTGGAACTCTTTATGCCATATCTATAAAATGGAAAGGTTTATTGCATTACAACGGGGATATTTTAAGAAATTTCAGGATGTGTGGAAACCATTAACAAAATATTGTAAAGATTAATTGAAATTGTTTCCCTTATATTGATCAATTTAAGGTGTAGGGAGGGGGCAATTTTATTATTACATGTTTTTTATATGATAATGGAATATATGGGTGGGAGGGATGGGAAAGGGGAAGGGATAAGAATTTATGTAATGTACCAATGATTGTTTGTAAGTGATGTATTTATTGTTAATGTGAATGAATATATTTAACACTTAATGTAATTTTGAAAATGAATAAAGAATTTAAAAAAAAAAAAAGACATTTACAGGAGTCATTATTTAAAAAATATCCATTCCTTCCACACACAAACTCCAGAGCAGACCTAGAAACTTTCACTCAGCAGCCTCACCAAGTCCTGTTGCTGCCTTAATCTCTCTATGCTCCCCTATAGCTTAAAATAAGGGTTCTGGGATTCTCAATGATAGAGATGCTATTATGTGCAAATCTTCCTGCATGCTTCCTGCTGGAGACTGTTTCTCATCTTTATGAGCTCCTTGCTGCTCACATAGGGTTACCATATTTGTGAAGCCAAAAAAGAAGACATATGGCCCCACCCCTGACCCTCTCCCATTGACCCTCCCCTCGGCGGTTGCCTGATGTGTGCAGCCAGGGTCACAGAAAGCTATAATTGCACTCCATGGGACTTGCCCTCCATAGCGCCCTCATCCTTTCTTATGCTGTGCCCATGATATATCAGGCTTTCAGTTGTGAATATATAAAATACTGAGTGGAGTAGACCAATCCTTGAGTTGATAACCATGTGGAAACAACATTAAACAGTCCTCCAGCTGTAAAAGATCCGAAGCATCAGGGTCAATTGCAAACACTAACCAAATAGCAGGCTCTGTGGGCTTTATTTCAAAGCATAGCCAGGGAAACTAGCTCTCTTTCCTGACCATATTCAGGTTTAGTACCTCTCCCTCCCAACCTTTTAAAAACATTCAGCAAATGGTCATGTATAACAAACAGCCCCAGAGATCTCAGCAACACATGAATAACACAAGTTACAGATTGTCAAACCCCTCCTCCCCCCCAAAAAAACCCAAAACAAAACAGAAAAACCCAAACCAACTCTAATCAAACTTCTGCAGCATCAGGTCTGGAATTATGAGTCCAACTGGCAGTGGTGTGTCTAGCACATTTGACACATTACATTACATTACATTAGGGACTTCTATTCCGCCTATACCTTGCAGTTCAAGGCGGATTACAAAAGAGCTAACTGCCCAGGGCCAATCATTTTTAACACCTTCTCCTCTATATGAAAAAATATATATTTTTAGTAATAATCCACGAGTCACACCTTAACCACTGCAGTGAGCACTAGAACATCAATGCACCCACTGTAAAATTAAACAAGCCAGATTAGTACTGATTGAGCCTTCACAATCAATTCCAAGAGAAAAGCACACACAGAATACAGATACTTATTCTACACTAATGTTTTAGCCTATTACATTTGTTACAGTAATGGGTGCTAGAATAGCCCCACCTATACCCTGACCCCACCCATGCCCCGCCTCTACTATGCGGGGACCCTACCTCCAACTGATCCCAGTCCAACCACCTCTCACCATTTCCTTAGTCCTCTGAACACTTTTGGCTCTCATAGATCCTCCACTGCATTTATCACCAAACAGGGCCTTTCCCTCTATGTGGGTCAGGCCTCCTGGACCCCCATTTCTTACCCGAGGTGGCAGCAGTGGTCTTGACATACCAACCCTTTCTCCCTCAGTGCCCCAAAGCAGCAGCTGTCCTACCATTTCCATCTCTCCCTTTCCCCCTTTCACACCCTCTACCATCTCTCTCTGACCCTGTTTCACCCCTTTTGCCATCTTTCCCTTTCATGTCCCCTCCGTCCTTCCCCAAGGCCATCTCTCTCTTTCCTGCCCCCTCCATTCTCCCTGAAGTCTATCTCTCCCTATTCCCTACCATCTCTCACTGTCCCCCTTGTAGCCCCTCTTTCCTTCTCCTCCATCCTTCTCATCCATCTCCCAAATCTGACATTTCTCCCTCCCTTACACCATCCCTGAGTCTCTCTCCTTTCCTCACTTGACTCCATCTCTCCCTTTTCCCACTCCCTCCCCCCCGAATCCAGCAGCTCCTGCCTCGTGAGCAATTCCTAGACGTAATTTATTTTTTATTTTGTAGTTAGTAACTCTAATAGTGCCTGCACTTTAAGAAAATCCAAATAGCTGCAGGTAGTCTCCCGAAGCTAAACTGCAACCTCCGCACTCTCTCTGGGACTCTTTCCCAGTGCTTCACTGGCAAAGCCGTCGCCATGGGAGAAAGAACAAAGGTCACATGCTCACTGTTGTTAGTGATGAGGGCCGGCATCTGGTAACTTCTGAACAGTGAGAGGCAGGGTCCAGGCATGGTAGAGGCGGGGCATGGGTGGGGTCAGGGTATAGGTGGGGCTGGGCGTGGGGGCTACCACATAGCTCCTCTGGAGTCTATTGAACCGAACTCTAAGATTTTGCCAGCGCAGACCGACCCGAAGTCCAATTTCACCACCAGCACCACCTGCCTTCCTCCCCACTCAACCCTTCTTTGTGAGATCGCAAAAGCGAGTCTGCCACGGCCCAATCAGAGGCCCACCGGCAACTTCGGTAAGCAGAGCACTACCAATGAAGTGCCGAGGAAAGGAGGAGCTTCATAGCTAGCAGGAGTGGTTGGGTGGTGGTGGTGTCAAATCCCAGTCCCACCACCTCACCTTTCACCATTTCTTTATGTACTGCACATGGAGTATGGACGCATGGAGTTTAAAGTGTGCATGTGCACTAAGAGTTTTATTATAGCGGACTAGGTGAGAGATAACTGCAAACTAAAAATAGAGTATGTAGACAACAATGAAACTGTATCCTAAGAAACCAGATTTTGCATAGAATGCAGGCACCACAGCTGCTCCTTGTAACATTGTATATGACGGCAGATAAAGACCCGAATGGAACATACATACATGCACACTCATCCAGAGATACATCTAATTTTATATACTGTATTTTTCGCTCCATCAGACATACTTCCCCCCCCAAAAGTAGGTGGAAATAAGAGTGTCTTATAGAGTGAATATACCCCCCCCCCCGGTACCTTTAAATTGTGCTGGTCCAGCGATGTATCGGCAGGAGCACGCTTTCCGCGCTCCTGCCCCTCCCTCGCTGGACGGCTGCCTCCCGAGTCCTCATATTGGAGCCAGCGGCGCACAAGGCAAGAGCGAGCTTTTTGCGCTCCTGCCTGGGCCTGCGGATGACAGCCATTCAGGAAGTGGCGAGGGCCCAGGCAGGAGCACGAAAAGCTCGCTATTGCCTTGTGCACCGCTGGCCCCGACATGAGGACTCAAGAGGCAGCTGTCCAGCGAGGGAGGGGTAGGAGCGCGGAAAGCGTGCTCCTGCCGATACATCGCTGGACCAGCACAATTTAAAGGTACTGGGGGGGTGTATATTCGCTCTATAAGACGCACTCTTATTTCTGCCCATTTTTTTTTTTGTGGGGGGAGTGCATCTTATGGAGCGTAAAATATGGTATATAAAATTGGATGTATCTCTATGCGTATGTATGTATGTTCCAGCATAACTATGAAACGCGTGGACAGATTTCAACCAAACTTGATATACTGTACATATGACTTACTATCTGGGAAAAATACTGTGAGAGTGGGAAGGGGATGATGTAAAAATTATTGAAAACGGATATTTGTGTGTAACACAGCTTTTGGCCTCACTGAGATGAATACTGACACTCCTGATGTTGTTTAAGTCCAAGTTCCTCAGGGCTCCAGTTGATATAGGGATCACAAATAAAATGTAAATTCGTGCCACTTTGTTCCACAGCCTTTTTGACTATCTGCTCAAAGACACATACATTGTTTGTAGTCTACATTTTTATTTATGATCTCTACATAAATAAACACGCCTGAGGAAGGCATGTTCACTGAAACACGCACCGTGTAGGGTCCGGTAGGACAATCGCAAGTGAACTATAATTTTGGATTAATATTTGTATTTTTATGCTTTTATTGTGAAGAGCGAATAATAAGTCATCTTTCAAAACATCCACAGATTTTTTTTGTTCTTATCTATTTCACATCCACCTTTTCAGCATTATCCCCTTTCAGCATTACTCCCTCTCTGTGTCCCTATCTCCTCTTCCCCTTTTCAGTATTGCCTCATTTATATCCCCATTAACCCTCCATTTCAGTATTATCCCCCTCTGTTTGCCCATCTAGCCTCTTTCAGCTTTGCCTCCCTCTATAAACCCATCCCTCTGTGTTCCTAACTACCCCTTCCCCTTTCAGCATTTTCCCTTTGTATCCCTATCCTTATAATTCCCGCTTGCTCCTTCTCTGTGTCACTATTTGTCTCCATTTTCAGTGTCCCCTCCCCTCCTTTTTCTTCTCCCCCCCTCACTTACGAGTCCTGCATCTGGCCTTCTCCCTTCCATCTCTACCTGCACCCCCTTCCCCACAGCCCTCTTCGATGACTCTGCAGCGGCAGCGATCAAGACAGGCTGCCGATGTCAAGGCCTTCCCTCTGCAAACCCTGTCTGTGCAGAAACAGGAAGTTGAAACAAATAGGTGGGACTCACAGAGGGAAGGCCCTAATGTCGGCAGCCTATCTTGATCGCTGCTGCTGCAGAATTGCCGAAGAGAGCCATGGAGAAGGGGGTATGGGTGCAGGTGAGAGGGAAAGGGACAGATGGGAAGGCTGCTGGAAGAAGAAAGAGCTCCAGGACATAATGCCGACTGCGGCTGGGCTGATTTCTTTATTAGGCTGCTACTGCACCCTCCCCCCTCCCCCATTAATGGCAAAATCCAGACTACAACAGTGAATTAGAAAACCGCCTGGACATCTGACGGAGCCTCCCAAAAGAGGACATGTCCAGGGAAATCCGGACATCTGAAAACCCTAAGCGCACAGGCTATGTGCTTGGGCCCATCCCCCTAGCAGCCCTCAGCCTTTCCCTCTTACCTTTCTCCTATAAGTGCTCCAAATTTATTTATTTTTCTTCCTGTTACACTAATACCACATATACTCTGCAAATTATCCTATCTAAAACACTAAGATAAGTATCATATTTTGCTTCTTCTATTTGTGAAGCTTTTCTCACTTATAAAAACTTCTAAATTTATACTTTGACTCATTGGGACAGTCTTCTTTTGGCATCTCAGGTGTGTAGCAGAGGCAGTGGAGGGTGAGAATGATTTCAAGTTATCCAGTTACAGCAGGGAGACTTTTTGGCTCGCCTTGTTATTGAACTTACATCTCAATTCAGTCTGCTGTTTATAGTCCCCAATTCTACCCACTGAAATTACTGCTACAGGTCCCATAGTGCACATGGATAGGGTTGACAGAAATCCAGTACTAGCCTACAAGCTCCTTCTAACTGGGGAGCTCTCCAGCTCTAATCATTAAGCCACTACATTTGAAGCATGTGCCTGCCTAATTTCCATGCTTACTCAAATTTATTTCTGCCACGCTCACAGCAAGACTACACTTTCCTAATACTTCTAGAGAGGTGAAAATATGAGGAGAAAGGCATGAATGAAAATAATTGAGAGAACAAGGCAAGGAAAATGAAAGTGACACAGAAAAGTAGGAAGAACTAATTAAATGGAAGTCCTCATTTATGTTTGCCTAGGGCCCAATATAGTATTAATCCAGCCATTCTACATCCAGTGAAATAAGAACATAAGAATTGCCATACTGGGACAGACTGAAGGTCTATCAAGCCCAGTATCCTTTTCCAGCAGTGACCAACCCAAGTCACAGGTACCTGGCAAGATCCCAAGGAGTATGAATAAGCAGTGGATTTCTCCAAGCCATCTCAGTAATGACCTATGGACTTCTCTTTAAGGAAATTATCCACACCTCTTTTAAACCCTGCTAAGCTAACTGATTTCACCACATTCTCCAGCAACAAATTCTGGCAACATTGAGTAAAGAAATATTTTCTCCTGTTTGTTTTAAATCTACTGCTTAGTGGCTTCATCGTATTGCCCCCCCCCCCCCCCCCGATCCTAGTATTTTTGGAAACAGTAAACAAGTGATTCACATCGACCCTTTCCAGTCCACTCAGTATTTTATTTTATTTTTAGACCTCTAACATATCACCCCTTAGCCTTCTCTTCTCCAAGCTGAAGAGCCTTTTAATCCTCTAGTCCAGTGTTCTTCAATGCAAGGCCCAGAGACCTCTTTGGCAGCCCTCATTTCCTTTCTGGTGTTTTTTGGTTTGTTTGTTTTTCTACTACTCTGCCTCCCTACCCAGGCTCAGGACAGAAAGGGGAAAATAAATGGGGGCAAGAACACATGCTTGAAAGACAAGGCATTTCTCAGTATATGAGATTGCATTTGGGAAATGGTACTAATCTTGAGAATACTTCCCAATGAAGTATGAAGGTGGGCTGTACAGATGGATGTCAGCAGTGTTGCGGCCTTCCCCATGGGAAAATACTTAGCGGCTCTCCTTCAGCTCATTAGAATCTAAAGTGGCCCCAGCTTAAAATTAAAAAAATACCACTGTTCTAGCTCCTAGGGGCTGACACCCTCTAGTTTGCAATCTTTGCTTCTGCAGGTTGGCTTCACCCTAGATGAAGATAATTCTCAGATTTAATTGGCTGGTTTTAAGAAAGATTTGGACAATTTCCTGGAGGAAAAGTCCATAGTCTGTTATTGAGAAAGTCATGAGGAGGCCACTGCTTGCCCTGGATCGGTAGCATGGAATGTTGCTACTCCTTGGGTTTTGGCCAGGTGCTGGTGACCTGGATTGACCACCGTGGGAACAGGCTACTGGGCTTGATGGACCATTGGTCTAACCCCGTGGGGCTGTTCTTATGTATGAACTTCCTGCAATTTATGCAAATGAGGTAGAGTCCCTAATGTGATCTATTTAGTGTTACAAAAATCACACAAAGTAATAGAGAGTATCAGAACACAGAAACCTCCACAAGATAAGCAATGACCATATACAAAGGAGTATTCAGATAGCACTTCATAAACTGATTAAAATCAGTTCAAAAATCTAGTGACTAGTGACAGAAACCTCAGCCACTCCCACTCCAGTTCATATTTTGTGGATTCTTTTCACAGGAGCAATGAAATCACTGGGGTAATGCCCTCTTTGGAGCGGACATAGGTCTGGGGCCCCATCTACTGGAGACCCTCGAAGGCAGTCTCCATCGGTCCCTCACTCTGTTGGTACTTGGTGCCTCCTCCTCTCCTCCCCCCAGGAAAAAAACAAACAAGTCTGTAAACAAGGTTGGCCAATAAATTATGGACATTTTTATTTACACTATGTACACAGGCCTGGTCATGAACAACATTCAGTGGTTCAGATATACAGTCATGTGAAAAAATTAAGACACCCCATGAAATATTCAGTTCTTTCTTAAGAAATGTTCACATATTGAAGTCAAATCTTTTCATTTATCTCTGGAAAAGAAAGTGATGTAATTGCAGGTAAACAATAAAAATTTTCCTTGATTTACTCATGAAACAAAAGATACCCACAAAAATGTGTATTCTAACTGAGGAATAAATTAGGACACTCTAATAGCTAGTGTTACCCCTTTGGCTGAAATAACTGCAGTGAGGCACTTCTTGTAGCCATCTACCAGTCTCTGACATCGGTCTGAGGAAAGTTTGGCCCACTCCTCAATGCAGAATTCTTTCAGTTGTGAGAGGTTTCTTGCATGTACAGCCTGTTTCAAATCACCCCATAGAATCTCAATGGGATTAAGATCAGGGCTTTAACTTGGCCATTCCAGGACACTCCATTTCTTAGTTTTCAGCCAGTCCTTGGTGGATTTACTGGTATGTTTTGGGTCATTGTGTTGCAGAGTCCAGTTCCGCTTCAGCTTTAATTTTCTTACAGATGGTCTCACATGTTCCTCAAGCACCCTCTGATACATGATATAATTCATGGTGGATTCTATGATAATGAGTTGGCCAGGTCTTGCTGCAGCAAAGCATCCTCAAGCCATGACACTTCCACCTCCATGCTTTACAGTTGGTATGAGGTTCTTTTCCTGGAATGCTGTATTTGGTGTACGCCAAACATATCCTCTTTTCTGGTGTCCAAATAATTCAATTTTAGATTCATCTGTCCATAGAACACTATTCCAGAAGTGTTTGTCTACGTTCTCTCTGGCAAACTTCAGTCTGGCCTTGATGTTTCTCTTAGAGAGCATAGGTTTCCTCCTTGCACACCTCCCATGCAAGTTAAATCTGTGCAGTCTCTTTCTGATTGTAGAGTCATGCAGTTTCACATCAACAGTAGCAATAGCCTGCTGTAGGTCCCGTGATGATATTTTAGGGTTTTTGGAGATTTTTTTTTTTTTTTTTTTTTTTTGCATCTTGTGGTCTGCTCTGGGGTCAACTTGCTTGGATGGCCAGACTTGGGCATGTTGGCAGTTGTTTAGAAACTCCTCCACTTTTACACTATTTTCTGGACCGTGGAATGGCTAATGTCAAATTCTTTTGAGATCTTTTTAAATCCCTTACCAGACTTATAAGCTGCTACAATCTTCTTTCTGAAGGCCTCAGACAGCTCTCACCGCAGCAATCATGAACACACCAAACTAAATGTCCGAGGTTTAAATAGGGCACACCTCCTTCAAAATGCTGAGTAACGATGTTCTAATCTTGTGCACCTGATGTGATACACCTGTGTGTAATTTGAGCCAATTTAAGTGGGAGGATATACGGGGGTGTCCTAATTTAATTTTGTTTCATGAGTAAATCAAGGAAAAATTTTTGTTGTTTACCTTCAATTACATCACTTTCTTTTCAGAGATAAATAAAAAAAGATTTGACATCGATATATGAACATTTCTTAAGAAAGAATTGAATATTTCATGGGGTGTCTCATTTGCATGGTTGCAAAGCATTCACTCCCATCCCCCACCATTGTTGCATAATCTAGGTGGACTGGATGGAGTTCTCCTTTACCCAACAGGTAGCAGTTGCAACTGTTCCCATTCACTTTTAGTGCAAAACAGATAAAACACTGGTTTATAATCAAACTAGCTGAAACACGGCCTGTGTCGGGTCTATACCACAAACCTTTTTTTTTTTTTTTGTAATATGTTTATTAAGACAGAAGGCAATCACATACAAACATAGCCACAACAGCATGGGAACTAGAGAATGACACGGTGGATGTTACCTGCGGCTAGCCGCGGGTAACCCGCCAAAACGGTGGAGGGGGGGAAAGGTGCTCACTGCAGGTAGGGGGACAAGGCCATCCACCGCCTTGTGGAGCGGTGAATGGCCTTGTCCCTGCAGTTAAGGGAGGGAACGCGCGTGGTCATCTCCCTACTTCCTACCTACCCAAATCTATCTCCCTCCCTCCCTCTTATCTTTGCGGCGCATTTTAAGGTTTGAGACTTGTTGAAAGCCGTTGGAGTGTACGTGCAGTCACATGCGTGTGTGAGCAGAAGCTTCTCCTCTGATGCAACTTCCAGTTGCGTCAGAGGAGAAGCTTCTGCCCACACACGCATGTGACTGCACGAACACTCCAGTGGCTTTCAACAAGCTACTCAAACCTTAAAATGCGCTGCGAAGATAAGGGGGAGGGACGGAGATAGATTCGAGTAGGTAGGAAGGAGGGAGGTGACCATGCGCCTTCCCTCCCTTAACTGCGGGGACAAGGCCTTTCCCCTCTCCACCGGTACCCAGGGCCGACGAGAAGAGGCAGACGGAGCTGCAAGCAGTCAACGCATGGATGAGGCGCTGGTGTGAGGAAGAAGGATTCCACTTCATGCGCAATTGGACGACGTTCTGGGGGAAGAGCAAGCTATACAGGAAGGATGGACTCCACCTCAGCGGAGATGGAACGAGGCTACTTGCAAGCAACATCAAGAGGGAAATTGAGAAGTTTTTTAACTAGGAAGATGGGGAAAGACGATAGTCCACCAAGAGTCGATGGTTCGGAAACAGGTATGCCCAGAGGATACCATGCAAGAAGATAGCGGGGAAGACTCACTGGGTCATAGGCAAGACAAAAATCCTGACGGATTGAAAGGAACACAAGAGGGAAAGAAATGCAAGAAAGTAACAGGCCGCAAACTCAAGTGCATGTACACGAATATAAGGAGCCTACGGAATAAGATGGAGGAATTGGAAGCATAGCACAAAAAGATAACCTTGACATCATTGGCATCACGGAAACATGGTGGCACGAAGAAAATGTGTGGGACACTGTGCTACCGGGATACAAGCTATATCGCAGAGACAGAGTGGGTCAGAAAGGTGGGGGAATTACCCTATACGTTAAAGAGGGAATTGAGTCTACCGGAGAGAGCACACCGGGAACGAAAAGTAAGTTAGAGTCTCTATGGGTCAAAATTCCGGGAACAAATGGAACGGAACGAAGATCGGCATCTACTACCGTCCCCTAGGGCAGTCCGAAGAAATTGATGGAGAAATGACGGACGAGATTAAATGCAACTACAAGGGAGACAACGCAGTTATCATGGGTGACTTCAACTATCCAGGGATAGACTGGGACCTAGGCACTTTGACTGCGCTAGGGAGACCAAGTTCCTGGATGCTGTAGGCGATTGCTTTCTGGAACAACTTGTCAAGGAAAATACAAGAGGAAATGCAATTCTGGATTTAATTCTAAATGGATTGCGAGGAAAGGCGCAAGGTGTAGAAATAGAAGGGATGCTGGGAAAGAGCGATCACAACATGTGCTGCTTCGACCTGAACACGGGCGAAACATCAGTTCAGAACGACGGCCATGGCACTGAACTTCCAAAAAGGGAATTATGAAGGGATGAGACTCATGGTGGAGAAGAAGATTAAGAAGAGGATAAACACTAAAGATGCTAGAGCAAGCATGGTCCCTTTATAAGGACACAGTCACCGAGGCGCAAAATCTATATATACCGCGCTTCGACAAGGGATCCAAAAGGAAAAAGAACATGGAACCGGCTTGGCTCACTGTAGCGATGAAGGAAGCAATCAGAGACAAGAAGACTTCGTTTAAGGAATGGAAAAGGTCAAAAACGGACGAAAACTGGAAAAAGCACAAACAACATCAAAGTAGGTGCCATAAGGCGGTAAGAGGGGCCAAAGAGACTACGAGGAGAAAATAGCCAAGGAGGCGAAAAACTTCAAGCCATTCTTTCGATATATTAAGGGGAAACGACCCGCGAAGGAAGCGGTGGGGCTGTTGGATGACCATGGAATAAAGGGAGTGCTAAAGGAGGAAAAAAGCCATCGCCGACAAACTGAACACATTTGTGTCTATTCACCGAAGAAGATATACACAACATACCGGAAGCCGACAGGCTATACACGGGAAACGAAGACGTGAAACTGATGGGGTTGATGGTCAGTCTAGAAGAGGAATGCAGGCAGATTAATAGGCTTAAAAACAATAAATCCCCTGGACCGGATGGCATTCATCTGAGGGTAATCAAGGAAATGAAAGGGGCTATAGCTCAACTGCTTCAACTAATAACCAATCTGTCGATCAAATTGGGAAGGATTCCGGAAGACTGGAAGGTGGCGAATGTTACGCCAATCTTCAAGAAAGGTTCGAGGGGAGATCTGGGAAACTACAGACCGGTGAATCTGACCTCGGTACCGGGAAAGATGGTAGAGGCCCTGATAAAGGACCACATCATTGATCACCTTGACGGACACGGTCTGATGAGGACCAGCCAGCACGGCTTCAGCAAAGGAAGATCTTGCTTGACGAACTTGCTGCACTTCTTCGAGGGAGTAAACAGGCAGATAGACAAGGGTGACCCGATCGACATTGTATATCTGGATTTTCAAAAGGCGTTCGACAAGGTTCCGCATAAATGACTACTTCGAAAAATTGCGAGCCATGGAATCGAGGGAGAAATACTCACGTGGATTAAAAACTGGCTGGCGGATAGGAAGCAGAGAGTGGGGGTAAATGGACAATACTGGAAAAGCGTCACGAGTGGAGTACCGCAGGGTTTGGTGCTCGGACCCGTGCTCTTCAACATCTTTATTAAATGATCTGGACATTGGTATGACAAGTGAGGTGATTAAATTTGCAGACGATACGAAGTTATTCAGAGCAGTGAAGACGCGGGAGGATTGCGAAGACCTGCAACGTAACATAAACACGCTCGAGAAATGGGTTGCGACATGACAAATGAGGTTTAATGTGGATAAGTGTAAGGTGATGTATGTCGGTAATAAAAATCTTACACATGAATACAGGATGTCCGGTGCATTACTTGGAGAGACCCCCCAGGAAAGAGACTTGGGAGTACTGGTTGACAAGTCGATGAAGCCGTCCGTGAAATGTGCGGCGGCGGCAAAAAGGGCAAACAGAATGCTGGGAATGATTAAGAATGGGATTACGAACAGATCGGAGAGGGTTATCATGCCGTTGTACCGAGCCATGGTGCGCCCTCACCTGGACTACTACGTTCAGCACGGTACTACTCGAAAGGGTTCAGAGAAGAGTGACCAAAATGATTAAGGGGCTGGAGGAGCTGCCATACAATGAGATGTTAGAGAAACTGGGCCTCTTCTCCCTTGAAAAGAGGAGACTGAGAGGGGACATGATAATGAAGGGAATAGACTTAATAGATAAAGACAGATTGTTAACCCTCTCCAAGGTGGAGAGAACGAGAGGGCACTCTCTAAAGTTAAAAGGGGATAGATTCTGTACAAACGTAAGGAAGTTCTTCTTCACCCAGAGAGTGGTGGAAAACTGGAACGCTCTTCCGGAGGCTGTTATAGGGGAAAACACCCTCCAAGGATTCAAGACAAAGTTAGATAAGTTCCTGCTGAACCAGAACATACGCAGGTACAGCTAGACTCAGGGCACTGGCATCATCATTTTTCTCATGAGCTCAGCAGCTCGGGGCTGGATTCCGTGCTTGCATCAGTCATTGCCAACACATATCTTAGGACAAGTGACCTATAATGACATTTGAAGTTTGCGATTATCCCTTGGTCCATCGGCAGGATCAAAGAGGTCATGTTTGGCGGCAGAAACACAAGTTTGATGTTGGTTAGACTTACGTCATTACTGTGTGCTGTGCAGTTATCACACAGCATTAGAATGTGCCACCTACGCTTTCTCATCAGATTGTCAGGCTTCTGCAACCATTCAGTGCACAGTGTTGCTGTCATCCATGCAGTTTTTTTTGCTTTCATATTCAATAGGCAGGTATTTAATGTTTTTGAACCACCGAGGATTTCAGTGGCTCGGGCTTTTCATTACCTTCCATATTGTAACTGAGTAACAATGAGTAACTGAGTAACAATGGCACCTTGAAGCCAACTGTTTTGCTGCATTTGAAAGCCAATGTTCTGTCAGGGATGGCACGCCAGTACAGGTCCGTCTCATCGGCGTTGAAAATGTCATATGGTTCATATCCACCAATGACTGATGGCAACACTTCCATGACCCATCTTTCTGCACCAAACTTATCCGCGTCTTGTTTTTTGCCATGCTGCTTCTTAAATTTTATGTTGTTACTAACGTTCCACCTCTCTAACCATTCATTTGTTGCTTTGAAGCCTTCTAAGCCCAGTTCTTCAGATAACTGCTGCTTTCTCCATCAGCAGAGGTCCACTGATTGGCAGTTGTCGACTTCTAGCTTCAGCAAACCATTGCAGCAACACCTGTTCAACATCTCCAGCCTTCCCAATTCTTTTCCGTTTTCTGGTAGGATTGCTGTTGTTTTGCCAGTCTTTCAATATGGCTTGCTTTTTTTTTTTTTTTTGTAAATCTGAGAAATCTGGCTAGGATGAATGCTGTAATGTTTTGCAATAGAAGCCTAACTCTCCCTTTGGTCAAGTCTGTTTAAAACATCGACACATTCAGCCAAAGACAATGACTTTTGTCCAGCATGGTGGACACGTTCAGCCAAAAACAATGATTTTTGTCCATGCGACGCCATGATACTGTTCCGAAAGTTCGAACACCTGGCCAGGCCTAGACTGTTTCGAAATACGTGGCTCATCCACGTCAGAATGTGATTGCTTTTAGTCATGTGAACGAATAGAGGTGAGACCTATAACATCAGTGCACATAAGCGGATAGGTGCTTATCAGAATTGCAAATATCCTGAGTTTACATCCATTGACTTTAATGTAAAAGAAACGGGACCATGGTGGTCGGGTGCGGATAACTGAAGCGTGCACTTAACCGACGTGCACTTAGGTGGAGTTCACTGTATTATGTATATGTTGATGTAAACCACCTAGTTAACAGATGTATATACATTTTAAAATAAATCAATATTCACAAAAATGGAGAGAGAAACTAGGCTTGGTTTATGAGCCCTGGCCAAAATAAACCTCTACTTGGCAGTACATTTGTGATAGTCCAATACGTTAATCTCTCATTGGTCCTGTGAAAAGACTGTATGAAATATGAACAGAAGTCTGGGGTTTCTGTGCTATATTTTCAATTGATGTGAATCAGATTTTGGATACTTCTTTCCATATGGTCATTATTATCAGATTTATATAGTGTTCCCATTTGTCTTATCAAGTTCTAGTAGGATCAATTAGGATTCTTTTTAAAAGGGCAAAGTTTGTTCAAAATCTAGGCTAGCTTGGAGCTGTTTTCTGTCTCTCCCATCTGGGGCACCAGTTCAAACCTTGTTCTAGCACATTTATTTTTATGTAGTGACTAATTTTCACTACACTTCGTAGCTTAAGTGCTTGTTCTAGAACTTTCTACCTTGATTCATCTTTTAAGAAAATGAGAAATCATGAGTCCTTAATATAGCTTAATATAATATAATATAACTAGTCTTATAGCCCGTTACATTAACGGGTGCTAGAATATATGTGTGTGTCTCTCTCTTTATTTCTTTTTCTCTCTCTCTCTCTCCTTAGCTGCTTTCTTTCTTTCTGTCTTTCTTTTTCCTTGGCTGTCCATCACCACCCCTTGCCTGCTCCCCCTGTCCATTCTCCCTTCCTTTTACCTCCCCTGTGTCCACCACCACCCCTTCACAGCTCTCCTTATGCAGCAGCAGCCCTTCTCCCTTTGTTTTACCTCCCTCCTTCCTTCTCCCCCTGTCCAACATTAGGCCTCCGTTCCTTTTTCTTCACCCATCCCCTGTCCATCAGCACCTCTTTCCTTCTCCCCCTGTCCAGCAGTAGGCGTCCCTTCCTTTTTCTCCCCCCCCTCCTCCTTCTTATCCCTATGATACAGTTACCTTGCTCTGCCCCTGATCAGAGGTTCCTGACAGCCGCCCAGTTGCACCCATTGGAAAAGTTCCCTCTGCGGCATCCCGCACCTCTCCTGACGCAACTCCCGCTGTCTTTCTTTCTGTCTGTCTCTGTCCCTGGCCCCCTTTGTCTGTTTGTCTTTCTGTATATCTCCCTGCACCTGTGTCTTTCTTCTTGTCTTTCTGTCTCCCTTCCTCCCTCTGTCTGTCTGTCCAAAGCAGCATTCCCTCCCCCTCCATTTCCCTTCCCCCATACCAGTTCCCTGTGCACCTGCCCCTGTGTCTTTCTTCTTGTCTTTCTGTCTCCGTTCCTTCCTCTGTCTGTGTGTCCAAAGCAGCATTCCCTTCCCCTCCATTTCCCTCCCCCCACACCAGTTCCCTGTGCACCTGCCTCTGTGTCTTTCTTCTTGTCTTTCTGTCTCCCTTCCTTCCTCTGTCTGTGTGTCCAAAGCAGCATTTCCTTCCCCTCCATTTCCCTCCCCCCACACCAGTTCCCTGTGCATCTGCCCCTGTGTCTTTCTGTCTCCCTTCCTCCCTCTGTCTGTGTGTCCAAAGCAGCATTCCCTCCCCCTCCATTTCCCTCCCCCCACACCAGTTCCCTGTGCAGCAGCATTATTGTTTCCTCTACCCCCTTTTCCTTCCCACAGTCGTGACTACAAACGCGAGCCCAAGTCCTTTGCCACCTGCCCCCCCCCTTCCCTTCCCGCGGGTCCGACTACACATGGCGATTCAAGCAGCGTGTCCAGCAGTCTTCACAAGCTGCTTCGGGTCCTTCTACTGGCCTGATTTACTCTGGCACGTCCGGAGCATATCAGGGCAGTAGAAGGGCCCGAAGCAGCGTGTGAAGACTGCTGGACACGCTGCTTAAATCGCCAGTCGGGGCTGCGGTAAGGGAAGGGGGGGGCGGCGGAAATCTTCTTCTACCTTGCCTCTCCACCGTCGGGAGTCAGCGCCAGGAGCTTTAACGGCTGGTGGTTCCGCGTTGAAACAATCCCCCACCTCTTTGAAAACTGTCACGCCGCTGGAGCCGGGAGGCGACGGAGAGGGCAGGGGGTGAGCCGCGCATGCGCACTTGCTAGCTACAGCTCACGGAAAACGGACGCACGCTTAGGAAGTGCGCATGCGTGGCTTACCGTTTTATTATATTAGATGATGTAAATTAGAAAGTTAAGTTCAGTCATGGATAATATAGCATAGAAGTTCAATGAAAATAAAATAAAACAAGGAAAAGAAATTGAGGTCTATTCCAGCTATACAATCATTTCAAAAATATAGTGTGAAGTGAAGGAAATGGCAGCTTCTCAGTGGTTATTTTTCTTTTCAGCAAGAAGTCCTGCAGGTATTTTGATGAAGGGCGTGGAAGTTGCCCTTTTGGAGGGAATTGTTTTTATAAACATGCTTATCCTGATGGCCGTCTTGAGGAGCCACAGCCACGACAGAAAGGAACATCAAGCAGATATCGGGTAAGTGTCATAGGGGGGCAGTGTCTCCAAGGTGGCTATTTATACATGTATCAAGGAGAAACTAACTGAATTAAATATCAGAAAATAAAAATACAAAGTTCAGCTAAAAATGGGGACATGCTAAGGCTTATCTGAAATATAAATATGTAACAATACCCCAATGTACAAAATAAGTGGAGAAAAAGGACCTCAGAAGCCAATGCTCCAACTTATCAACCGCACTAACTGTGCTATAGATAGGATCAGTTACACTCATAGGTCAAAAAGATTCCACAATAATCTTGAAAATGCAATAACAGTCTCTGTGCATTAGATATTCTTATCAATAGTCTAAAGCTGCAAAATATAAGCCATAAGCAGGATCCCAAATAAGGTAATAGTTTCAAATAGACAATCTGTTCTCACAGACACACAGAACAAAAGTAAACTTATCTCTCATCAGGGTATGTTGCACAAATCCTTATGTCATTGAATTTCAACCAATATAGCCTGACAGCAGCCCTTTTTCACTATTTCACTGCTTCAGGGGATAGTGATAACTGAACTTCACCATAGTCATCACATTATCAGATATCTCTCAGCATCCATCTGATGGTCTTAAAATAGCCATCAAAATTGCACATGCCATGATGATAATGAACCTCACTTCTAAGCCAAGGTATGTGGAACATGATCTCGGTCTCTATTAAGAACATAAGAACTGCCATCTCTGGATCAGACCTTCGGTCCATCAACTCCGGCGATCCGCATACACGGAGGCCCAGCCAGGTGTACACCTGGCATAATTTTAGTCACCCATGTCCCTCTATGCCTCTCGTAAGGAGATGTGCATCTAGTTTGCTAAAGCTTGCCACAGTACTTGCATTGCCATAGTATTGCAAGGAGAGCTTCCTTCTGGAATTCATAACATGGATAGGAAATTTATCCAGGTGCACTTGGAAGTTCTTTTTGATCAAGCCTGTGACACCCTAAATGATAGAAAATATTTCTATTTCTTTCAGCTACATTTTCTTGGACTCAGATTTCTTGATACTTGAGGATCTTCTCTCTCTCCACACTGTGTGAGATCAAGGGATAAGGCATGCTGTGTAATAACCCTCAAATTCTCTATATAGCACCTAAAGTTGGTGCATGCAAATCAGTATGCATAGCTGATTTGTGCACACAACTTAATTATTTAACAACAATCAGCGCTGATAATTGACAATTAACACCTACGCGCACAACTTCCTAAATGCATTCTATAAAGTGGTGTGCATCACTTCTAAGGGGTTTTGACCAGGAGAGGAGCATGGGTGAATCATGAG